>NC_079191.1:228785876-230022543 GCF_029499605.1 Hyla sarda
AGTTGTTAAAAACAATGAAATTTACCCCAACCCCTTCCACCTAACTAGTCACAGACCATGCAGACGATTTATCAAAACCTGTGTAGAGGAAGAGTGGTGCAGTTGCCCATAGCAACCAAATAGCTTCTTATATTTTAAAATTTACGTCATGAGTCCGCTCCCGATCTATAACGCGGAGCCATGGCGTGGCCCCGCGTCATAGCGGGTCGGGCCCGGCCTCTAACAACGGCGCTATTAACCCTTTAGACGCGACGTTCAAAGTTGAACACCGCGTCTAAAGTGAAACCATGCCGGTTAGCTCAGGGAGCTGTTCGGAATCGCTGCGGCGAAATCGCGGCATCCCGAACAGCTGCAGGACACGAGGAGGGTCTCCTACCTTGCCTCCTGGTGTCCGATCACCGAATGACTGCTCAGTGCCTGAGACCCAGGTATGAGCAGTCAAGCGGCAGAATCATCGATCACTGGTTTCCTATGAGAAAGCTTTGAACAATGTACAAGATCAGTGTGTGCAGTGTTATAGGTCCCTATGGGAGCTATAACGTTGCAAAAAAAAAAAAGTGAATAAAGATCATTTAACCCCTTCCCTAATAAAAGTTTCCCTTTTCCCATAAAAAAAATTAAAACGGTGTAAATAAAAATAAACATATGTGGTATCACCGCGTGCGGAAATGTCCAAATTATAAAAATATATAGTTAATTAAACCGCACAGTCAATGGCGTACGCGCAAAAAAATTCCTAAGTCCAAAATAGTGCATTTTTGGTCCCTTTTTATATCATGAAAAAATGAATAAAAAGTCCTATCAATACAAAAATGGTACCGCTAAAAACTTCAGATCACAGCGCAAAAAATGAGCCCTCATACTGCCCCATAAGCAGAAAAATTAAAAAGTTATAGGGGTCAGAAGATGACAATTTTAAACGTATAAATTTTCCTGCATGTAGTTATGATTTTTTTTCAGAAGTACGACAAAATCAAACCTATATAAGTAGGGTATCATTTTAATCGTATGGACCTACAGAATAAAGAGAAGGTGTAATTTTTACTGAAAAATTTACTGTGTAGAAACAGAAGCCCCCAAAATTTACAAAATGGCATTTTTTTTCAATTTTGTCTCACAATGATTTTTTTCCGTTTCGCCGTTGATTTTTGGGTAAAATGACGGATGTCATTACAAAGTAGAATTGGTGGCGCAAAAAAATAAGCCATCATATGGATTTTTAGGTAAAAAATTGATAGAGGTATGATTTT
Source organism: Hyla sarda (assembly GCF_029499605.1). NCBI lineage: Eukaryota > Metazoa > Chordata > Amphibia > Anura > Hylidae > Hyla > Hyla sarda. Next base: position 228,787,127 of record NC_079191.1, read on the forward strand.
TTAAAGGTAATGAGGAAAAAACTAAAATGCAAAAATGGAAAAACCCCGGGTCCTTAAGGGGTTAAAAATAAGAGAAGCAATGTGATTGTTTTTTTTAAACAATTGCAGTAATCTTCTAAACAGCATTCAAGTGATCCCGGCGTCCAAGCCCTCAACTAATATGTATACTATGCTAAACTTGATTTTGTCACATGGCAGTTTACAAGGAAGCTGTCACATCTACAGTGTCCAGTCTGCAAGTACAGTAACCCCCCAACATGCGATGGCCCCGACATATGATAAAATCGACATACGATGGCCTCTCAGAGGCCATCGCATGTCGATGTCAGCATCGACATACAATGCTTTTATATGTCGGGGCCATCGCATTAACTGCTATCCGACAGCGCAAAATGCTTAAGCTGCTGCCGGATAGCAGTTTAAGCATCCCGGACAGGTTCACTTACCTATCCCCGCTGCTCCGGGTCCACTTCACGATCCTCCGGCGTATTCTGCATCTTCTCCAAGATCGGGGCCTCGCTTTCCGGTGTCGTTATTACGTCAGTGTGCACGCCGTGCCGGCGCAGCAGCGTAATAACGTCACCAGAAAGCGAGGCCCGGACTCTTCAGAAGAGGCGGAAGAAGCAGAAGAAGCCGGAGGATCCCGAAGAAGACACCGGAGCAGCGGGACAGCATCGGGAGCCCCTGGGACAGCATCGGGAGCGGTGAGGATGCAGTCCGGAGCGGCAAGGACAGGTGAGTGTAGCTTCCTATACTTTACATTGCACGAATCCCTCAACATACGATGGATTCAACAAACGATGGGTCGTTTGGAACGAATTACCATCGTATGTTGAGGGACCACTGTATAATGCTACAGAGTAGGAGAAGCTGAGTAAATTGATATATAGGTTGGTAGGAAAAGCTCAAGGATAACTTGCCATTTACACATTTCAATCATTGCTCATTCTGGGTTAAGTAGTTAAGTGTGCATAAAGAGAGAGCTGTTTCTTTCTAGTGATCCGTCTACACCCCCTCTCCTATTCCCTCCACTTGTCTTCTTGTGTGTACCCCCCAGTCAACCCTACTCCCATCACCTATCTCTCTCTCTCCTCTTCTCTTTCTTCTTCTACTCCTGAGCCTCTTATACTTCTTCTTCTTCTCCACGAGAGTATGTAGCCATCAGACCGTACTTTTATCAAAGTGACACGGCCCTGCCACTTGTGCCAGTAGACTTGTGATGTATGACTACCTGATATGTATGTACGCAGTACAGACGACGTAGCGAATGACCACTATCTCTGCTAGTATTGGATACCGACTGTGCCTTAGGCACACACTCCAGAAATGACTTATGCACCGCTCTATAGTAGCAACCTGTCCTTATTATCACGACGGTCGATTGCCTACTGTCTATACATAATGGTGTCTTGCTATATTGGAAGGCTGACATACAGAATGTTTTACTTTTATACTTCTTGCTACTGTTTAGTTACTTACGTACATCTGTACCTCATACATATTTATATTTGTAATGCTGTTTTTGATGCACCATTGTTGAAAAACTTCAATAAAACTTTGAATATGGAAAAAAAAAAGAGAGAGCTGTTAAAGGGTTCTCCACTAGAAAACTATTTTTTTTTTAAATCAACTGGTGCCAGAAAGTTAAACAGATTTGTAAATCACTTCTATTAAAAAATCCCAATCCTTGCAGTACTTATCAGCTGCTGTATACTACAGAGGAAGTTATTTTCTTTTTAAATTCCTTTCTGCTTGACCACAGTGCTCTCTTCTGACATCTCTGCCCATTTTAGGAACTGTGCAGAGGAGCAAATCCCCATAGAAAACCTATCCTGCTCTGGACAATTCCTGACAGAGGTGTCAGCAGAGAGAACTGTGGTCAGACAGGAAGGAAACTCAAAAAGAAAAGAATTTCATGTGGATCATACAGCAGCTGATAAGTACTGGAAGGATTAAGATTTCTTAATAGAAGTAATTTACAAAGCTGTTTAACTTTCTGGCACCAGTTGATTTAAAAAAAAAATATGTTTTCCAGTGGAGTACCCCTTTAACCACTAAATAGAACTACCCACTTGACTGCGTAGCTGGGGCAGAGATTTACATGGAAAAATGGCAAATAAGCCTGAAAATTTCCCCACCAAAGTACATATTGATCTTCTCAGCTCCTCCTGCTTTATGCTGTCTGCAGATTGGGCTGCATTTTTAATGTAACAGTTTCCCTTTAACACTATTTCTAGAAGACATAACTAAACACTTCTAGTTTCTCCATTTTAATACACTTAAAGCAATCACTTATTATATCACTAAAAGCACTCTAGACAAGTCAATGACTATATATAATAACCCTCTTTGCACAATCCCAATACCCTTCCAAAACACCATTAAACATGCACGCAGCTGCAACCATGCAGAAACATGCCCTTAATCAGTCTGGCTTCCCTCTTGGAAAACAAAGAAAATAATATCAGAGGGCAATATTTAGGAAATAGAAAATATTTTCACAGACCCTCCTAGATCAAAACCCATAAACGGTACCATTCTTTTTAACACACTAAGGTCCCAATTACATACCAGAATTTTACAAGCAGAATCCAGCGGAAAAATTCTGCTAAGAAATCCCACTGTAGCAGACTCCATGGGTTTACACACATGGCAGAATTTATGCAGCGGAAACATTTGCACAAAAGTTCAAATTGCGGACTCCGCTTGGAAATGCATTGCTGTCTACGGGGAGGGTGCATTTCTGAGCCCTCTCCGTACTAAGTAGGCGGCTGCCCACAGAATTTTGCTATGTGAATGAGGCATAAGTAAAAATATAAATGAAACCCTAATCCCTCCTTATGGTTCTAAGAATATATTCCTTTTCAAGTTTAGCTCAGTCTGATAATTAATATTACAATAGACTTTAGGTTAAAGAAAAAAACTTAAAAACAAAGCAACTTTCCTGAGGTGTTTCACTGGAACACAATGGACTACACCCCAGGGATACACATCTAGTAGTCTTTATTTAGCATGGATATGTTATCTCAATAACACCTTCATGAGGTTATCCAGATGAAATAAAAAAATAGATAAATAAAAACTTGTCCCCAGAATACCATCATTTAAGAGAGAAAAAAAAATGGACTTACCTCCCTCCGCTCCCACAGTGCCCCCAGTATTCTGCTCCCGGTCTCAAGTATGGGCTTCTTCATACTTCTTGTGGTCGACTCTTCACAGGCAGCTCAGTTAATCACCGGCTGCAGCAATGTCCCATCTTGGCCCGTGATAAGCTGAGTGGCAGTCTAACATATTGGGCTCGGACACCAGTAGGAAGGCCGAGGGGGCTCAATACATCACACTGCTGCTCAGCAGCTGATCACCAAAGATAACTGTGACCGGCAATTAGCAGAGCTGCAGTGTGATAAGTCGATCACAAGAAACAGGAACAATACTTCTGGGGAGCTGTGGGAGGTAAGTTCAGAGTTTTTTTTTTTAATGACGGAATTCTAGACAAGCTTATAAAAAAATATATATATATATTAAAAAAATGACTTTGCCACTTGAAGTTGCATAAACATTCTGTGATAATTACTTCTAGAGCCATTCTGATATCATCATCATAACCTTCATATGTTCTCTAGCTTCCTGCAGTGGTTTGTACAGATGGCATACTCCTCATCTGGCTGCAAGAGATCCTGCAAACTGAGGACATCTGCATCAGTACAGGACATACTGGCAAAAGTAGGACGTGAAGAGCCCACCACTCAGGCAAGTAACTTGTTTTTATAATACATGAAGAAGACATTTTTTTTTTCATTTCCAACGGAAGACTTCAAGATCAGGTGTTCTGATTGCTCGTGTAATAATCTGTAATATTTCTGTGCTGCAGAGCATTACGCCTGTCAGTTTTACAATGGCAGACAGCCTATCAGACCACATCTCCAGCAATGACCTAATAGGCTTCTGTACACGTCAGACTGGGAGGACTTTATTAGACATTTGGACAACCTAAGGTTCTTTGGCCACCATAACAATGCTCTTACATCCTTGATTGCACTTCAGGGGGCTAATGGGGCACAAGGGGAGCCCCCTTACTCACTTAGTGTCTTACAATAGAAATCACATATGTATTGTTTAACATGCTTGTTAAAGAGAGGTCATGTTTATGATGTTTTGACCTTTTAGCTTAATGGACCCTTAAAGGGGTACTCCGGTGGAAAAAAAAATGTTTTTAATCAACTGGTGCCAGAAAGTTAAACTGATTTGTATATTACTTCTATTAAAAAATCTTAATCCTTCCAGTACTTATTAGCTGCTGACTACTACAGAGGAATGTTTTTTTTTTTTTTTGGAACACAGTGCTCTCTGCTGACATCACGAGCACAGTGCTCTCTGCTGACATATCTGTCCATTTTAGGAACTGTCCAGAGCAGCATATGTTTTCTATGGGGATTTTCTCCTACTCTGGAAAGTTCTTAAAATGGACAGAGATGTCAGCAGAGAGCACTGTGCTCGTGATGTCAGCAGAGACCACTGTGTTCCAAAAAGAAAATGATTTCCTCTGAAGTATTCAGTAGCTAACAAGTACTGGAAGGATTAAGATTTTTTAACAGAAGTAATTTACAAATCTTCAAACAAAGAGTGTAATGTCCGGCACTGCTGCTGATATTCTTACGTATTTGGACTAAGGGACGTGTTGGAGTGTACCCCGAAGTGTTGGTGGTGCTCTGACTATGAGTAGCAAATCACATATCTTGAAGTAGAGAGGAGTAGTAGAAAAAGTCGGCAGACTCACCAATGACTTCTTTTCCAGGGTAATTTCTTTATTTCATACTCACATATAAAAGATGGATACAAAAGGTGGGAGAGGGATCACAGTGGGGGGTATTCACTGTCTGGCGACAGACTCTGTTTCGCTCGGTGCTCGAGCTTCTTCTGGCCTGAACAACTAGGAATAGTGAGCTGGTTCTTATACAGGTGGGTTCACAGGTCTAATTTCTTAGTACCTCCCAACTGTGGTGACGTCTGGTGTGAAGGCGTTAGCTTAAAGACAAGCATATATTACGTCTTCCGTATACCTTCTGTCATAAGAAAACAGCTTATTAAGATAAAAATAAGAAGAGTGATTTTAAAAACAAGGGGCGTAATCCACTTTGTCATTCAAGCCTAAAGGGCCTGTTGCTGCGGTATGGATAATCCAATATGTTTCTCGCTGCAACAGGAGGCGGTTGAGATCAATACCTGGTCTGTATTTAACTCTCTCCACTCCGGAAAAAGTAAGAACTTCTGGTTTTCCCCCGTGGGCTTCCACTACATGGGATATTAGGCGAGGTGCACCTTTAAGTGTGCGCAGTGAGTACATATGTTCACGTATTCTAGCGCATAACTGACGTATAGTTTTTCCAATGTAGTAGAAGCCACACGGGCAGTAAATAACATATACTACATATTTGGTACGGCATGTTATTAAATCTGTAACAGTGTGAGTTATTGAGCCCATTCGCATCGTTTTCAATTGTGCATTAAATTTGCAAAAATTACAGGACTTACAGGCATAATTCCCTTTTGGTATAGAACTTTCTAACCATGTTGTCTCTTTTTTAGGCAATGTTTTTCGACTTTTTGATAGAATATCACCTATTGACTTGTTTTTTCTGTATGAAATAAGTGGTTTGCGGCTGGCTACCTCTTTTATGTCGGGATCACCCTCTATAAGGTGCCAGTTCCTTCTAACCGCTTGTTCAATTATATGATTTATAGGTGAATTCTGGAACGTAAAAGAAAATCGTTTTTTAGTTGGTTCTAATTTTTTTACATTTTTTGCCCACTAACAGATTTTTTCTATCTAGGTTGTCTGCACGCTCTTTTCCATCTTTTATCAGCTTACTAGGGTAGGAGCGTTCTAACAAACGTTTAGTAAGGTCCTCTGCTTGTGTGTTATAAGACTCATCAGATTCATTGTTTCTACGTAATCTTACAAATTGACCGTATGGAACACCCTTCTTCACTGAACTAGGATGAGAACTATTATAGTGAAGAAGGGTGTTTTTAGATACGGATTTTCTGTATCCTTCACTTGTGAGTCTGTTGCCTGCTACTAATAGTCTCAGGTCCAAAAACTCAAGTGAGGTACCTCCATAATGTGAGGTGAATGACATATTCACTGTATTAGTTAAATTAAGGTAGGTGACGAAATCATTGAACTGAGATTCTGAGCCTGACCATGCTATGAGAATATCATCTACATAACGCATGTATAATTTTACTTGTGAGATGTATGGGTTCTGGGATGAAAAAATAATTTGGCTTTCTAAGACTGCTAGGAACAGATTTGCGTATGTACAGGACACCGGGGTACCCATCGGGGTCCCGGTGTCCTGTCTATACCACTGGTCAGCAAATTGAAATGTACTGTTACTTAACAAAAAAGTAAGTGCCTCCTCTATAAATAAGATGAATTCTGCAGACTTATTAGACCATTTAAGGAATTCTTTTACAGCCCCTATACCAGCTTCGTGAGGAATTCTGGTATAGAGGCTGACCACGTCAATGGAGCAAAGGTTCCAGTCTGATTCCCAATTCATTGTTTCGATTGTTTGTAATAAGTGTAAAGTGTCTTTAATGTAGGCTGGTATAGAGGGGAGTAGAGGGGAAAGTAACCATTCTAAATAGTGAGACAAGTATTCGGTAGTAGACCCCACTCCCGAGACGATGGGACGTCCCGGGGGTGGGGTCTGAGCTTTGTGTATTTTGGGAAGGTGGTACCATGTTGCGGGTTTTGGTGCCTCTGGTATGAGGCGTTCCGCGTTTTTTTTGGACAGCATTCCTTGTTCAACAAACTTATGTAGGAGTGTAGTTAGACCTTTAAGAATTTTAGGAGTCGGATCAGTTTTGAGGGGAGTGTATGTGGACCTATCACGTAATTGCCTTTCGGCTTCTTGTGTGTATATGGTTTTGTACATAAGTACAACACTTCCTCCTTTATCTGCTCTAATTATCACAAGGTCATCTCTCTTTTTAAGCTCATGGAGTGCTGTTTGTTCTGCTTTAGTTAAATTAACTGGTATTTCCTTATACAGTATAGATCGAATATCTTGTAAAACTGAGTTTTGGAATAAATCCAACTGCCCTCCAGGTGGTATCGGGGGGTTAAATCTAGACTTCCTTCCTTTGGTGAATGGTAACTGATCATTTTCCTCTTTTTCTACATAATTGGGATCACCAAAATCACTCGCCAGCATTTCTATACATTCCTGTTCTAGTAGGGTACATTCTTTGGGAAAAAAACCTAAACTATCTATCATTGCTGGTGAATCTGCTTCGCATTTTGTCTGCTCAGTGGTATTTTTATTATAGAAAAATTTAAATAGATTAATGTCCCGTAACGACTTAGCCAAGTCTATTTCGAATGTCACGGGGTCGAACCGCTCAGTCAGACCATAATTCAGTCCTCTCGATAACAATGAGACTGTGGCTTCGTTCAATGTCTCTGAAGTAAGGTTGATAACGTTAGACAGAGGGTGCTCCCGATCGATTCCTTCATAATCCTGTCTCAACGTTCTGTTTTTCTTTTCTTTGGCTCTTTCAGATCTTTTCTTCCTTCCTCGCCGTGTGTGTCTTTTCCTAAAGGGTGGACTCGGTCAATTGTATCTTGATTACTGTCTTTGATGTTAACTTCCTTGTTCACATTAGGTACGGTATCCATGCGGTTTCTTGAACTAAACCGTGATGGACCTCGTGCTTGCTGAGGCCTTCTATTAGATGGTATAGTGGGTTTATGGTACCATAAGAACTCTTTATCTTGGTCATAATCGGTTTTATCCCTCAAGAATTTTTCACGTTTCTTTCTTTTTACTTCATCCTGTAAAGAAACTGTTCTATTTTGTAACTTAGGGAAAAATGCACGTATTTGTTCTTCTGAAGCTCTTTTACGGTATACAGATTTTATTCACATTATGGAGGTACCTCACTTGAGTTTTTGGACCTGAGACTATTAGTAGCAGGCAACAGACTCACAAGTGAAGGATACAGAAAATCCGTATCTAAAAACACCCTTCTTCACTATAATAGTTCTCATCCTAGTTCAGTGAAGAAGGGTGTTCCATACGGTCAATTTGTAAGATTACGTAGAAACAATGAATCTGATGAGTCTTATAACACACAAGCAGAGGACCTTACTAAACGTTTGTTAGAACGCTCCTACCCTAGTAAGCTGATAAAAGATGGAAAAGAGCGTGCAGACAACCTAGATAGAAAAAATCTGTTAGTGGGCAAAAAATGTAAAAAATTAGAACCAACTAAAAAACGATTTTCTTTTACGTTCCAGAATTCACCTATAAATCATATAATTGAACAAGCGGTTAGAAGGAACTGGCACCTTATAGAGGGTGATCCCGACATAAAAGAGGTAGCCAGCCGCAAACCACTTATTTCATACAGAAAAAACAAGTCAATAGGTGATATTCTATCAAAAAGTCGAAAAACATTGCCTAAAAAAGAGACAACATGGTTAGAAAGTTCTATACCAAAAGGGAATTATGCCTGTAAGTCCTGTAATTTTTGCAAATTTAATGCACAATTGAAAACGATGCGAATGGGCTCAATAACTCACACTGTTACAGATTTAATAACATGCCGTACCAAATATGTAGTATATGTTATTTACTGCCCGTGTGGCTTCTACTACATTGGAAAAACTATACGTCAGTTATGCGCTAGAATACGTGAACATATGTACTCACTGCGCACACTTAAAGGTGCACCTCGCCTAATATCCCATGTAGTGGAAGCCCACGGGGGAAAACCAGAAGTTCTTACTTTTTCCGGAGTGGAGAGAGTTAAATACAGACCAGGTATTGATCTCAACCGCCTCCTGTTGCAGCGAGAAACATATTGGATTATCCATACCGCAGCAACAGGCCCTTTAGGCTTGAATGACAAAGTGGATTACGCCCCTTGTTTTTAAAATCACTCTTCTTATTTTTATCTTAATAAGCTGTTTTCTTATGACAGAAGGTATACGGAAGACGTAATATATGCTTGTCTTTAAGCTAACGCCTTCACACCAGACGTCACCACAGTTGGGAGGTACTAAGAAATTAGACCTGTGAACCCACCTGTATAAGAACCAGCTCACTATTCCTAGTTGTTCAGGCCAGAAGAAGCTCGAGCACCGAGCGAAACAGAGTCTGTCGCCAGACAGTGAATACCCCCCACTGTGATCCCTCTCCCACCTTTTGTATCCATCTTTTATATGTGAGTATGAAATAAAGAAATTACCCTGGAAAAGAAGTCATTGGTGAGTCTGCCGACTTTTTCTACTACTCCTCTCTACTTCAAGATATGTGATTTGCTACTCATAGTCAGAGCACCACCAACACTTCGGGGTACACTCCAACACGTCCCTTAGTCCAAATACGTAAGAATATCAGCAGCAGTGCCGGACATTACACTCTTTGTTTGAACATTTTACCTCTGTGAACTTTGCATTGTCCTGAGCACGCTAACATGACTGATGCCACGCCACAAAACATGGACACGGACACGGAAGGGATGTTGAAAATGTTGGAGGAAATAACACTCACAGGGAGAGAGGATCCAGGGGGGTATTTTATGGAATGTAACCTAAAAGAAGATATAGAGCTCATTGATATAAAATCATTAGAGCAACGCATTCTGAGCCTATCTGAAAAAGAAATCAATATCTTCTGGACCATTAACTCACTTCAGTCCTACCTGCACAGTGAGCGCACCCCACGGGGATTACGAGCATACAAAGCACCTTTACAATTCCAAGACGACCTTACGTTTGTCAATCTATGGAAGCAGGCACACCATGAGCACTCCATGAAGCTGCTACAAATTGTGCTCACGAGAAACAGAATAGAGCACGATAAGCTCAATGAAGATCTCATAAGAATAAAATCTGTATACCGTAAAAGAGCTTCAGAAGAACAAATACGTGCATTTTTCCCTAAGTTACAAAATAGAACAGTTTCTTTACAGGATGAAGTAAAAAGAAAGAAACGTGAAAAATTCTTGAGGGATAAAACCGATTATGACCAAGATAAAGAGTTCTTATGGTACCATAAACCCACTATACCATCTAATAGAAGGCCTCAGCAAGCACGAGGTCCATCACGGTTTAGTTCAAGAAACCGCATGGATACCGTACCTAATGTGAACAAGGAAGTTAACATCAAAGACAGTAATCAAGATACAATTGACCGAGTCCACCCTTTAGGAAAAGACACACACGGCGAGGAAGGAAGAAAAGATCTGAAAGAGCCAAAGAAAAGAAAAACAGAACGTTGAGACAGGATTATGAAGGAATCGATCGGGAGCACCCTCTGTCTAACGTTATCAACCTTACTTCAGAGACATTGAACGAAGCCACAGTCTCATTGTTATCGAGAGGACTGAATTATGGTCTGACTGAGCGGTTCGACCCCGTGACATTCGAAATAGACTTGGCTAAGTCGTTACGGGACATTAATCTATTTAAATTTTTCTATAATAAAAATACCACTGAGCAGACAAAATGCGAAGCAGATTCACCAGCAATGATAGATAGTTTAGGTTTTTTTCCCAAAGAATGTACCCTACTAGAACAGGAATGTATAGAAATGCTGGCGAGTGATTTTGGTGATCCCAATTATGTAGAAAAAGAGGAAAATGATCAGTTACCATTCACCAAAGGAAGGAAGTCTAGATTTAACCCCCCGATACCACCTGGAGGGCAGTTGGATTTATTCCAAAACTCAGTTTTACAAGATATTCGATCTATACTGTATAAGGAAATACCAGTTAATTTAACTAAAGCAGAACAAACAGCACTCCATGAGCTTAAAAAGAGAGATGACCTTGTGATAATTAGAGCAGATAAAGGAGGAAGTGTTGTACTTATGTACAAAACCATATACACACAAGAAGCCGAAAGGCAATTACGTGATAGGTCCACATACACTCCCCTCAAAACTGATCCGACTCCTAAAATTCTTAAAGGTCTAACTACACTCCTACATAAGTTTGTTGAACAAGGAATGCTGTCCAAAAAAAACGCGGAACGCCTCATACCAGAGGCACCAAAACCCGCAACATGGTACCACCTTCCCAAAATACACAAAGCTCAGACCCCACCCCCGGGACGTCCCATCGTCTCGGGAGTGGGGTCTACTACCGAATACTTGTCTCACTATTTAGAATGGTTACTTTCCCCTCTACTCCCCTCTATACCAGCCTACATTAAAGACACTTTACACTTATTACAAACAATCGAAACAATGAATTGGGAATCAGACTGGAACCTTTGCTCCATTGACGTGGTCAGCCTCTATACCAGAATTCCTCACGAAGCTGGTATAGGGGCTGTAAAAGAATTCCTTAAATGGTCTAATAAGTCTGCAGAATTCATCTTATTTATAGAGGAGGCACTTACTTTTTTGTTAAGTAACAGTACATTTCAATTTGCTGACCAGTGGTATAGACAGGACACCGGGACCCCGATGGGTACCCCGGTGTCCTGTACATACGCAAATCTGTTCCTAGCAGTCTTAGAAAGCCAAATTATTTTTTCATCCCAGAACCCATACATCTCACAAGTAAAATTATACATGCGTTATGTAGATGATATTCTCATAGCATGGTCAGGCTCAGAATCTCAGTTCAATGATTTCGTCACCTACCTTAATTTAACTAATACAGTGAATATGTCATTCACCTCACATTATGGAGGTACCTCACTTGAGTTTTTGGACCTGAGACTATTAGTAGCAGGCAACAGACTCACAAGTGAAGGATACAGAAAATCCGTATCTAAAAACACCCTTCTTCACTATAATAGTTCTCATCCTAGTTCAGTGAAGAAGGGTGTTCCATACGGTCAATTTGTAAGATTACGTAGAAACAATGAATCTGATGAGTCTTATAACACACAAGCAGAGGACCTTACTAAACGTTTGTTAGAACGCTCCTACCCTAGTAAGCTGATAAAAGATGGAAAAGAGCGTGCAGACAACCTAGATAGAAAAAATCTGTTAGTGGGCAAAAAATGTAAAAAATTAGAACCAACTAAAAAACGATTTTCTTTTACGTTCCAGAATTCACCTATAAATCATATAATTGAACAAGCGGTTAGAAGGAACTGGCACCTTATAGAGGGTGATCCCGACATAAAAGAGGTAGCAAGCCGCAAACCACTTATTTCATACAGAAAAAACAAGTCAATAGGTGATATTCTATCAAAAAGTCGAAAAACATTGCCTAAAAAAGAGACAACATGGTTAGAAAGTTCTATACCAAAAGGGAATTATGCCTGTAAGTCCTGTAATTTTTGCAAATTTAATGCACAATTGAAAACGATGCGAATGGGCTCAATAACTCACACTGTTACAGATTTAATAACATGCCGTACCAAATATGTAGTATATGTTATTTACTGCCCGTGTGGCTTCTACTACATTGGAAAAACTATACGTCAGTTATGCGCTAGAATACGTGAACATATGTACTCACTGCGCACACTTAAAGGTGCACCTCGCCTAATATCCCATGTAGTGGAAGCCCACGGGGGAAAACCAGAAGTTCTTACTTTTTCCGGAGTGGAGAGAGTTAAATACAGACCAGGTATTGATCTCAACCGCCTCCTGTTGCAGCGAGAAACATATTGGATTATCCATACCGCAGCAACAGGCCCTTTAGGCTTGAATGACAAAGTGGATTACGCCCCTTGTTTTTAAAATCACTCTTCTTATTTTTATCTTAATAAGCTGTTTTCTTATGACAGAAGGTATACGGAAGACGTAATATATGCTTGTCTTTAAGCTAACGCCTTCACACCAGACGTCACCACAGTTGGGAGGTACTAAGAAATTAGACCTGTGAACCCACCTGTATAAGAACCAGCTCACTATTCCTAGTTGTTCAGGCCAGAAGAAGCTCGAGCACCGAGCGAAACAGAGTCTGTCGCCAGACAGTGAATACCCCCCACTGTGATCCCTCTCCCACCTTTTGTATCCATCTTTTATATGTGAGTATGAAATAAAGAAATTACCCTGGAAAAGAAGTCATTGGTGAGTCTGCCGACTTTTTCTACTACTCCTCTCTACTTCAAGATAATTTACAAATCTGTTTAACTTTCTGGCACCAGTTGATTTAAAAAAAAAAAAAAAGTTTTCCACCAGAGTACCCCTTTAAATGGAAACCATAAGGTCATGGTGTTCAAATTACCTTTAGCTAACTATGAAATACATCAACAGCATGGCTTTACACAAAACTAGGCCTAGATGGTGCAGATGGAACAGATCTCATTTGGAAATGAACCATGCCAGCCATTGAGATTAACAGCTGTACTTCGACACAAGACTAATTAGCAAACTGTAATGGAATACATTTAGCAATGCATATTACAATTTTCAAGGTGTGAAAAACAAGTAGTCCTAGCCATTTAAGTAATTTGTTGGAGCTATGCTGCATTTACGGAATAATATTCATGGCATGAACTTATTTTCTGTTATATTCTATTAAATGCAAATGAGTGACCAGTAATAATGTGGGCAAACCTCTGGCATAATGAACAGCACCAAATAAGCATTAAAACCTGAAGAGATTACAGAAGAGTATATGAGATGTTATTTATAACATACACTAGAGTATATGGACTGGGACAACAACTGATCACACCTGCAGGAGCTTTTAGGACACCCCAGTCTAGATCCATAGGCATTTGTATCGAGTTGATCCTGTTTACAGTTATATCAGATTCCACTCTTTTGGGTGGATTTATACAAGATTTTTGACAAAGAAGTTGGACAAGAAAGCCTTTTCATATAATATGCTTTGGTTGATTCTAAAGGTGTTTGATGAGGTATAGGCCAGGGCTCTGTGCAGGCCAGTTGAATTCTTCCAAGCCAAACTCAACCAACCTAGTCTTTATGAATCTTGCTTTATGTACTTAAGGACACTATGCTTGTTATACTGAAAAAAAGTGCCTAGGCCAACCCCTAAAAAAAGCACTCCATAGCATTATTATTTCTTCACCAAACTTTACAGTTGCCATAATGTTGTCAGGAAGGTTGAATTCTCCTGGCACTCCCCAATCCTGTCTAGTCTAGTCTATTAGACTACCAGATAGAGAAGTGTGATTTGACACTCCAGAGAACATATTTCCAAAACTCCAGAGTCCAGTGGCAATGTGCCATAGGGTTTAAATGCAGATGCTTGGAAATAGAACACCATACCATGAATCTCAATTTTAATGCTAGATAAAGTGTGGAATTCCGTTGTCACTCAGCCAGAAAAACGTTGGCAACTTTTATGCACTATGGGCCTCAACAAGTGGAGATTCCACTCTGACACTACATGTTTTAAACTTCGTAGCTGTTGTTGCTTGTTACAACAGTGGAACTCAGTAAGGTCTTTACAAGGACCTATTTTTTCACAAATGTATGTTAAGGCAGATGGAAGTGATTGATACTATGCATGCTGTGGCTCAGCAATGCCTCCTTGACACTTGAACTCTTGAGCATGCTATAGAGCTGACAGATTTCCTTTAAAAGACAACTAGGTAGCTATCGCAAACAAGAAGGGAGAAAGATTACACAATAGTGACATGAACAGAATACATATTGGGGAGATTTAGTAAGATCAGTGCCTCCCACATTGGTCTTAAGTGATCCCTTACAAGTGCACAAGCACACCAAATTTATATGTATCTGAAGCTGCCTGTGCACCCTCATTGAAATCTACAGAAACTCTGAGCTGGTGTAGATTTCCAATACAATTTTGCATGTTTTCTGGTATAATTTGTAGTATCGTGTATCCCAGAAAATAAGACGTAGCCATAAAATAAGTCATACCAGCAATTCTATTTGTTTAATATAAACCATACCCCCGAAAATAAGCCATGGTGGTAGATGTGGCTCATTGAAGCAAATAAAGACTGCCAGCACTTCTTGACAGGTACTGTACTGTAGGAATGTCCTTGCAGCAGCGGTGGATCCCGTGTCCCAGCTGATCCCGGGACAGAAGCTGAATGCAGGGCAGCGTGTCCCAGCTAATCAGCGGGACGGTACTTCTGTGCAGTGGGTTATCTTTTTGAAGAAAAATAAATATAAGACAGTTTCTTATTTTAGGGGAAACACGGTAGATTTGGCATGTAGGCCATACCCCTTTTTGTAATACCATTCCTAACTTACGTCAAGCTCCATCCACTCGACAAGCTCAGTGCAAAGTTCCAAAATGTTGCAAAATTTGTGTACAATGTGGATATTTGCACCAAATTTTGCAACTTTTGAGAAAATATGCTGGACACAGGAATGATAAATTATCTTATGTGCATTTAGAATCAATAATAAAAAATGTGTAATAAATAAGAGAAAAGTGACAGGTCATATTAAATTTGCACAAGGGCAAAGCAGACAAAACGGGTTAACAATACATATTTTTGCTGTCAGACTACATTTCTTGCAGCCCATATAACCTTTTTTCCCCATGTCTAAACTCCATTAGAATTACTATTAGGTTTTGCTACAGGTTCATCTTCCCCATAGGGAAAAGTGTAGATGAGAAGCATTTACATTTTAAATCTTGCTGAAGGTTACATTTAGAAGCATTACACCGCTTTCCAAAAAACAAATAAATATGCATTTTACTTGTTGAATTTACAAACATTAGCATCCACGATGTGCATATTTTAATGAGAATAGAATGGGTCAGAATCAATGATACATTCATAAATACATCGAGCCATACATTGTTAGCTCTGTCAGGAATATGATTATTGATCTGAAAACATGTATGAAGGTATAATATTAAAAAGTAAATAGGCTCATGTACATCTCCAAATGACAGTACTGATATTGTGGTAAATAGTCTTTTGTATTAAACATTTGCTGAAGGTCAGCACTATTTTAAAGACAGCCTTTCACAATTTAAATGGGTTGCCCCACCATTAACACTTATCTACTATCTCTGAAAAAAAGAGGATCTCAAAGCTCTCTTCAGAATGAGGTAGCGGTCATGCACAGCTTCTTCATTCATTGTACAGTGCTCAGCTATCTTCGCCAACTTCGCTAGACTATGAATAAAGTGACAGTATGCATACAAAACTGTCACTCCATTTTGACAGCAGTTTTGTCAGGATACTGGGGAAGCCCGCCCTGCAAACTCAATAGAAAATTAAAGGGGTATTACAGGATTTTTTTTTTATTTGACTATGTTACAGGGGCTGTAAAGTTAGTGTAGTCCATAATATACTACATGTGTGTGACGGTGTTTCTCACAATTCTTATGTGATTTTCAACCAAAGATTTATTTTTAACAGCATACAAAATGACTGTTGTCTCAGATTTTTCCCAGCTTGCAATGTGGCTGAGACCTGACCTCACTAGTCAGCTGATGACAGGGAGCCTGTCTGCTTTAATGGGTGGAAGGATCGATTGGTGGGAGAGAGATCAATCTGCAACTAATGCAACAGCTGTAGGCACCCTGATTGAAAACCACAGGTTTTGAATGGATGCAGCTCATCTATGTTTCAATGGGTGGGGTGGCTGATTTGTGGGAGGGAGGAAAATGGAATTGTGGGATTTGTAGTCAAAAAAAGAAAAGTCAAACAGGAAAAAAACAGTTCACAAAAATCTAGCCACAGTGTTATGGTAATCTCACAACATAGCCATTTAGCCCCAAGACAAGCGCAGATCCTTCCTAAGCATGTTCATTACTGTCTGGCAGGTACGTACTAAAATCAACTTATGTTGGATAACCCCTTTAATAACACTAGTCCTCTATCCTGTGGACAGGGCATGAGGGTTAATGGTGGGACATCCTCTAAAAAGGTAATGTTTGTAATAGACAAGTCTTGCTTTAATTTTTTTAAATTTGCTTCAGCTTTGTACAATTCAAGTGAATACGACTAAGCTATAATAATCACACACAGCTGCTACTAAAAGTGCCT
This sequence comes from Hyla sarda, assembly GCF_029499605.1. NCBI lineage: Eukaryota > Metazoa > Chordata > Amphibia > Anura > Hylidae > Hyla > Hyla sarda. The sequence goes on from NC_079191.1 coordinate 228,804,060, forward strand.
AGTAAACAATGAAGCCAGAGGGCCATAGCCCCTTTAACCCCTTAAGGACTGAGCGTTTTTCCACTTTCGTTTTTTCCTCCTTACCTTTAAAAAATCATAACTCTTTAAATTTTGCACCTAAAAATCGACATGACAGCTTTTTTTTTGCGCCACCGATTCTACTTTGTAATGACATCAGTCATTTTACCCAAAAATCTACGGCACAAGAAAAAAAAAAAATCTTTGTGAATCAAAATTGAACAAAAAACACAATTTTGTAACTTTTGGGGGCTTCTGTTTCTATGCAATACATTTTTCAGTAAAAATGGCACCTTATCTTTATTCTGTAAGTCCAGACGATTAAAATTATACCCTACCTATATAGGTCTGATTTAGTCGTACTTCTGGAAAAAATCATAACTACATGCAGGGGACCGCTATGGGGAGCAACATCTACATGGCCCACCTTGAGGAGATGTCAGTCTACGTATCCCACCACTTCAGGCATGTCCTGGGGTGGTGGAGATATATAGATGACGTCTTCCTCATTTGGGTGGGCACAGAGACTGAGCTAATGGATTTTCACCAGTACGTAAATACTATTGACAATGACATCAAGTTTACTCTGGGGACTCTGTTAGTTTCCTAGACGTTAAGGTAATGTTGAGAAATAATCGTATGGTGACAGATCTCTATAACAAAGAAACGGACAGTAATACTCTTCTGGCATTCAACAGTTGCCACCCACGGGCAATGGTTAAAAGTTTGCCATATAGTCAGCTGCTGAGGCCCAGAAGAATTGTAAAAGATGAAGATAGGTTCCATGTGGCTGTGGAAAAAATGGTAAACAATTTTCTTGTAAGAGCTAGTTGAGAAACAAAAAGAAAGAGTGGTAAGGGGTGTAAGCAGACACAAGAATAACACTTCTAATTTGCGTGTACCATTCGTCACCACCTAGAATGATCTTCCAGGTGAGGTGTTGAACATTATACGCAAACATTGGCATTTAATCAAAACGTATATACTAACAACCTGTTAGTTTTTGAAATTATGCTGAGAAGCAATTAGATCATTGTGCAAGATTGTAGATGTGCACCATGTCTGTTTTCTACCTGAATTCACATTGTGTTTTCTATCCCCTCTTTTTTTTTGTTTGAACATGTTGTCTGCACTCTTCCCCACCCCCTCAGCCCAACCCTATATTAGTAGTAGTTAGCTACACATGGGCCTTTTCTTTCCTGGCAGCCTCCCAGTTTGACTGGGAGAGCATGGTAAGTGTGCTGTAACATCCTGTTCACACTGGTGTGGTGCTGTGCGGCGTCCGTTGCTGCCATGGCGCCGTGTCTGCGGGGAGGTGCGACCCATGGACTGGTTTGACTGGCATTGGGGCCGCTTTGCCAGTGGGTCGTTCCCCCTGTGGGGGAATTTTATTTATGTACACATGAGCACTTTATACTTATGGATATTATGCACTATGCACTTTGTCTTGTGTATGCACTTTATATATGTAAAAAATATGAATTGATCTTTGAAATTTTAACATTGTACACTTAATGAATTAATTGATGTATTTTGGTACTGGTTGATTGGTACCCCTATTTATATGTGTGATTACCATGTGGATGTGCACTGCTTGAAAATGACTAGGTGAGCCTGGTTGAAACGTCGCTTGCTGTGAAAACACTATTTTATGGAATAAACCACTTCAGATTTTTTTTACTTCATCTGTGTGCTGCAGTGAGATCCCTTTTTTTTTATGTGTATATATATATATATATATATATATATATATATATATATATATATATATATATATATAAAACTCAGTATGTGTGTGTATGTGTTCCAGCATCACGTCCAAATGGCTAAAGATATTAACATGAAACTTGGCACACATGTTACTTATATGTCAACAACAAATATAGGATAGGTAATTTAACCCTTACTCTGGGTTTTGGTTTAACCCCTTAAGGGGGTTTTCAGTTTTTGCATTTTCGTTTTTTGCTCCTTGCTTTTAAAAAATCATAACTTTCAATTTGGCACCTAAAAATCCATATGATGGCTTATTTTTTGCGCCACCAATTCTACTTTGTAATGACGTCAGTCCTTTTGCCCAAAAATCTACGGTGAAACGGAAAAAAAAATCATTGTGCGACAAAATTGAAAAAAATGCTGTTTTGTAACTTTTGGGGGCTTCCGTTTCTACGTAGTATATTTTTCGGTAAAAATGACACCTTATCTTTATTCTGTAGGTCCATATGATTAAAATGATACCCTACTTATATAGGTTTGATGTTGTCGTACTTCTGGAAAAAATCATAACTACATGCAGGAAAATTAATAAGTTTAAAATTGTCATCTTCTGACCCCTATAACTTTTTTATTTTTCCGTGTATGGGGCGGTATGAGGGCTCATTTTTTGCGCCGTGATCTGAAGTTTTTAACGGTACGATTTTTGCATTGATAGGACTTATTCATTTTTAAATGATATAAAAAGTGACCAAAAATGCACAATTTTGGACTTAGGAATTTTTTTGCGCACACGCCATTGACCGAGCGGTTTAATTAATGATATATTTTTATAATTCGGACATTTCCGCACGCGGTGATACCATATATGTTTATTTTTATTTGCACTGTGGTTTTTTTTTATGGGAAAAGGGGGGTGGATTCAAACTTTTAATAGGGGAGGGGTTAAATGATATTCATTCACTTTTTTTTTTCACTTTTTTTTTGCAGTGTTATAGCTTCCATAGGGACCTATAACACTGCACACACTGGTCTTAATCATTGATCACTGGTTTCTCTTAGGAAACCAGTGATCGACGATTCTGCCGCATGACTGGTCATGCCTGGATCTCAGGCACTGAGCAGTCATTAGGCGATCGGACAGTGAGGAGGCAGGTAGGGACCCTCCCGCTGTCCTGTAAGCTGTTCGGGATGCCGCGATTTCGCCGCGGCTATCCCCAACAGCCCACTGAGTTAACCGGCAGCTTTCACTTTCGGTTTTAGCCGCGGGGCTCAGCTCTGAGCGCGCGGCTAAAGGGTTAATAGCGTGCGGCACCGCGATCGCCGCACGCCATTGACCGAGCGGTTTAATTAATGATATATTTTTATAATTCTGACATTTCCGCACGCGGTGATACCATATATGTTAATTTTTATTTACACTGTTTTTTTTTTTTTTATGGGAAAAGGGGGGTGATTCAAACTTTTAATATGGGAGTGGTTAAATGATATTCATTCACTTTTTTTTCACTTTTTTTCACTTAGCGGCGGGTCCCGGCTTCACTATGACGCCGGGCCCGCCGTGATATGATGTAGGGTTACCGTGTAACCCCGCGTTATATCAGGGGAGCAGGACCAAGGACGTACCAGTACGTCCTTGGTACTTAAGGGGTTAAAGTCCAATGCAAATCAATGGGAAATGTATGTTCCCACATAACTTCTGTACGGCAGGAGATATTTCAATAATACCTGGTACACATATTACTTATATGTCAAATAAAAAGATATGATAGTTAAATTAACCCTTACATCCACCCTTATTTAAAAGATGGGTTTTTATTTCAAGTCCCATGCAAGTATATGGGACTTCCAGTACCTTACTCCACAAGCTCCACTCTGCATCTCCTGGTGAATGTGTCAATCCGGCATGCAAGCCACACCCCATCTCACAAAGACACACCCACATTTTAAACCCCACCCCGATTATCTACCCTTTTTGTGCATCGGTCTGGCTTGCAAATCACGCCCAGTCCCACAAAGCCACGTCCCCTTCTATTTTCAGCTTATAATATCATCATCACAAATCAGTCCCACCTAAGGACAGGATATGAGGATTGGAGATAAAGACAGGATATGAGGTCAGGATATCAGGATGGGATATAAGGATGGTATATGAGGACGGGATATGAGGTCGAGATAGGAGGATGGAAATGAGGTTGAGATAGGAGATCGGGATATGAGGACGGGATATGAGGTTGGTATAGGAGGTCGGTAGAGATGAGCGAACTTCTCGATTCGTCACGAACTTCTCGGCTCGGCAGTTGATGACTTTTCCTGCATAAATTAGTTCATCTTTCAGGTGCTCCGGTGGGCTGGAAAAGGTGGATATAGTCCTAGGAAAGAGTCTCCTAGGACTGTATCCACCTTTTCCAGCCCACGGGAGCACCTGAAAGCTGAACTCATTTATGTAGGATACGTCATCAACTGCCGAGCCGAGAAGTTCGTGACAAATCAAATTTACTGTAAGTTCGCTCATCTCTAGAGGTCGGGATAGGAGGTCAGGATATGAGGACGGGATATGAGGTCGGGATATGAGGACGGGATATGAGGTCGGGATATGACGATGGGATATGAGGTCGAGATAGGAGGACGAAATATGAGATCGAGATATGAGGAAGGGACAGGAGGTCAGGATATGAGGTTGAGATATGATGAAGGGATATGAGGTCGGGATATGAGGACAGGATATGAGGTTGAGATATGAGGACGGGATATGGGGTTGGGATATGAAAACAATACATGAGGATGGGATATGATTGATTTTCCTTCCCAACAAGGATTAGGAAGGAAAGACTGGGCAACGCCGGGTACTCAGCTAGTATATAGGTACAATGAGTCTATACAAAGCATAATTGGCCCCACATACAACAATCCCTTATATGATCCTGTAGATGTAAAATATAAATAGGTAGTGTATGGTCAAACGGTCAATATTTTTCTGAGTATTTTCCTACCGATAAAAGTCAACGTGTAGCCAAGTCAGCAGCATTTGCAGCAGCAAATACACAGCTAATTACGGAACGTGTGACCCTACCCTAATGGGCTTTAAAAGGTGAGGAGAAAGAAATGATCAGTTTATGCATTGCTCATCTTTCTACTTTTTATAGCTCCTGAAATTCCTTTCTATGAACAGTTGCCCAAAACTAACATACAAGATTAAGATGAGGCTGCACTAGTGCTTTGTAAAATGGCCAAATTATGTCCTTGTCCTTTGGTGAGGCTCAACACAATTTTATACCAGGTGATATCTGCAAACATTGTTAGTCAATTATGTTATCAAATAAAATTGTTTCCTCAATTCTGCATTTTTTAACTGTTGTAGGACTGCAACAACTACCAATTGGATGCTAGAATTTGAAATCTAAGTTACACACTCTATAGGTTGGATGTAGACTATTGTACAGCCTCTCAGCAAGCCTTACTGACCTTAGTCAACATTGTTAGGAGTACTGGAAAGGGGTGGGCTGTGTTTCAGTGGTCTCGTGGCGAGCAGGCATTCTGTGGCAAGTTTACCTCACCAGTAAATAGATAGAATGTTGACAAGTAATTATCCTATAAAGAGAGAAGCAGTAGCCACCTCACTTAATTTCATATTAACCCATTAAGGACACAGGGCGTAGAGGTACACCCTGACGTCCTGGTACTTAAGGACACATGGCGTACTTGTACGCCCGTGGGAGTTCCGGTCCTCGTCGCTCGCCGGGATGCCTGCTGGAATCATTAAGCAGGCACCCCGTGCAAACACCTGGGGGGTCCTGAGACTCCCCATGTCAATTCAGACTGGTGATTCCGGGTCAATCGAGTTTCCGGTGACGTGGTAACCCGGGGAAAAAGGGGTGATAGGTGGCATCTGAGATGACATCTATCAAACTTTACCAGCACGAGTGAGGTGGCACAGGAGCCACTTCACAATCGCCCGATCAACACCGAGCCTGCTGGGAGGTGATCGGGTGGCGTTCGAGCAAGTCGGGGGTCCCATACCTGTCCATCGGGGCAGGGGGGGTCCCTGGCATCAGCGTGGAGGGTCCCTGGAGTCGGCAACGTCCCCGGGCAGCAGCCGCAGCAGCATCTTCAGTGGCGGAGGGATCCAACAGCAGGAGGTGAGTTGTTTTCCTCCTGCTGTTGCTTAGCAACAACTCAGAGCATGCACAGCCAAAGGGTATGCTGGAAGATGTAGTTTCACAACAGCTGGTGACTAAACTACAACTCCTAAAATGCCCTTTGGCTGTTTGTGCATGCTGGGCCTTGTAGTTATTCAACAGCTGGACTCAAACTTTTTCATATAAAAAATATGCTTCCAGCTGTTGCATAACTGCAACTCCCAGCATGCACGGACAGCCAAAGGGAATGCTGTGAGATGTAGTAGTGTGCCTCCAGCTGTTGCATAACTACAGCTCCCAGCATGCCTTTCAGTTGTCAAGGCATGCTGAAAGTTGTAGTTTTGCAACAGCTGGAGGCTCACTGGTTGCAAAACAAACAAACTGTGTTTTTTTCAACCAGTGTGCCTCCAGCTGTTGCATAACTACAAGTCCCAGCATGCACGAACAGCCAGGGGGCATGCTAGTTTTGCAACAGCTGGCAGATCAATCTGGCTTCCCTCAGCAAGGCAGCACTATCATGTGTTCCTGTGTCCAGGGCTGCTAGGCTTTGGCTAAGTAATCCGTCTCAAGATATACAGTCGAGGGTATCTAGGCAAGAATAGACCAGACAGCTGACATCTCTTAAAGGGGTATTCCAGGCCAAAACATTTTTTTTATATATCAACTGGTTCCAGAAAGTTAAACAGATTTGTAAATTACTTCTATTAAAAAATATTAATCCTTCCAATAGTTATTAGCTTCTGAAGTTGAGTTGTTTTCTGTCTAACTGCTCTCTGATGACTCACGTCCCGGGAGTTGTGCAGTTCCTATGGGGATATTCTCCCATCATGCACAGCTCCTGGGACGTGACATCATCATTGAGCAGTTAGACAGAAAACTTCAGAAGCTAATAACTATTGGAAGGATTAAGATATTTTTATAGAAGTAATTTACAAATCTGTTTAACTTTCCGGAGCCAGTTGATATATATAAAAAAAGGTTTTGCCTGAAATACCCCTTTAAGTCCGCGGCTGATTATCTGTGTGATATCTCCCTCGATGTACTTAAGTTGGCGGCTAAGACTATGGCAGAGTAAATTCTATACTACATGCCATATGGTTAAAACCTTGGTCAGGTGATACTTCATCTAAATCACATTTTTGCACCTTGCCCTTTGAACCTGGTAAACTGATTTGAAAGCGACTGGATAAGGTTCTTAAACAAAATAAAAAATATAAAGAGCTCTTGCTCCCTCAGTCCTTTTGAAAGCCATTCAGAAGCTTCTGAACTCAAGAGAAGTGGTCACAGACGGAATTTCAGGAAAAATAAAGAAAATACCAGCCAAGATATCAGGACAAAGGGAAAAAGAAACAGTCCGGTCTTGCGAATTCCAAGACTGAATTCTGACGCCAGTTACGAAGGTCCGGTGGGGCAAGATTGTTAAGATTTCTTCCAGAATGGCTGATGGTAACCTCCGATCCCTGGGTTCTATAAATAATTCAAGAAGGATATGGCTTAGAGTTTTTTCATCAGCCAAGGGAGCTGCTTTCTTCTCAATCAAGATTGGGACCTTCAGTCTCTCCTGGCAGAATTTATTCAAAAGGGTGCTCTAGAACCAGTACCCCCCAAGGAAGAATTCTTGGGAGTCTATTCCCATGTCTTTCCTGTTCCCAAGCTGGATCAGAAGTGGCACCTTATTATAGATCTGAGGTACCTCAAATGGTATTTGAGGGAGACCTAATTCAAGATGGACAATATAAGATCACTGTACAGCATTTCAGACCTAGAGATGTGAGATGCCTACCTCCATGTTCCCATCAAGGAGGAGGACAGGACGTTCTTAAGAGTGGCTGTGCAAGGGAAACATCAGATCCACCATTATCAATTTCAGAGCTCTTCCGTTTGGGTTATCTCTTGCCCCCAGGATCTTTACAAAACAGTCAATGTCCAGGTGGCAGCGCTCAGTCTTCAAGAAATAAAGTTTGTGCCATACTTCGACAACTGGCTGATCATAGCCAGCGATGTGGATACTTTGAGAATCCATCTTCAGGTTTGCCTGCAGCTACTGCCAAAAGTCGGATTCCTAGTAAATTTCCAGAAGCCCAAACTGGTTCCTACTTCTCGTGTCCAATTTCTGGGACTTCTTGTGGATCTTTAAGAGATGAAGATAGTCTTACCAGAAGAAAAGATTGTATGAATAAAAGACAAGATCAGCAGGCTTCAGCGTTCTCCAAAAATCTCAAATCAGAGGGGCGATGAGTATCCTAGGGTTGTTGACAGCTACTATAGAAGCAGTTCCTTGGGAAAAGGCACATTTCAGGACCTTCCAACATGAAATTCTGAAAGCTTGGAACAAGAATTTGGCCTCGCTGAACTGCTTCATGACAGTGTCTTCAATAGCCCGCCGGAATCTGTTACGGTGGACCATCAGCAACAAGGGAAGAAATTTCTCAGCGAACATAAAGTAATCATAACTATGGATTTATCTGCCACGGGCTGGGGTGCTCATCTCAGAGAATACTGGATCCAAGGTTTCTGGTCGTTTGAGATTATTTCAAGATCCTCCAATTTTTGGGAACTAAAGGCCATTCAACTGGCCCTGCTGCACTTCCGAGTAGGGATCGACTGATAACGATTTTTTAGGGCCGATACCGATAATCTGTGGAGGTTAGGGCCGATAGCTGATAACTTATACCGATATTCTGGTATAAATGATCAGCTATTGATTCAACCCCCCGGCGACACCGCTGCAGAGATCATTGATTTAAAGTGGGCGCTTTAAATCAATGAACTGCAGCGGCTTTTGCGGTGCCAGAGTCCGCCGCCACCACCCACTTCTCTCCCTCTGCCTGTCTTGGGGTCCTCCTGAGTCCAACCCCTGTCACCACCACCCCCCCTCACACCGCACCACCCCGGCCAGAGACGGCCGCCACTGCCCCATTGCCTCCCCATTCCCGGTTTTATAATTACCTGTTCCCAGGGTCCGAGCTACTTCTGGGTCTGGCAGCGTCCTCCTGAGCTGTCACTGTGCGCACTGACGGTGATGTCGCGTTGAGGACGTCAGTACGCAGCGCACAGTGTGACACAGGACTCCACAGGAGCCAGAAGTAGCACGGACCCCGGGAACAGGTAATTATAAAACCAGGGATGGGGGAGGAAATGGGGCAGCAGCGGCGGCGGTCTCTGGCCAGGGCGGTGCGGGGGCGTTGCATTTTCGGATTATCGGGTAATTGCCGATACCAATAACGTCCAAAATTGTGAATTTTAGCCGATAATATCGGCCAAATCGATAATCGGTCGATCCCTACTTCCGAGTCCTTTGTTTTTAGGAAATCAGTTCTGTTGCAAACAGACAATGCAACCTCAGCCTATTATATAAACAAGCAAGGAGGCATCTGTGTGCCAAAATCATGTCTTGGACAGAAGGGTGGTCTGAAGGCCATCCACATCATGGGGAGTTTTGAACCAAGAAGCAGATCTTCTGAGTCACCAAACTCTGCTGTCCTCCAAGTGGTCCCTCAACATGAGCTATCTCAGGCCTCTGTTTATCGAATGGGGGTTTCCAGAAATGGACTTAATAACAAGCAAGGAGAACAGCAGACTGAAGAAATTCGGATCTCTGAATGTGTGGGATCAGTCAGAAGTCCTGGATACTTTCTCCATCCCTTGGGACAGGAGGTTTGTTTACCTGTTTCCACCACTGCCTGTCCTACCCAAAATCCTGAGGGAGGAACCTACAGTCATTCTAAAAACTCCATTTGGCCACCCAGAGCATGGTTCCCAGGATTCTTACAACTTTCAGAGGGGAGATTCTTCAAATCCCCAGTAGCTCCGGATCTTCTGGAGGGGGTTTCTACATCCTCAACCAGACAGACTACACCTAACTGATTGGTTTCTGAAAGGAAAAGATTGATTGGCCTAGGATTATACAACGAAGTTGTCAATACACTATTGTCCTCCAGAAGGCCTTCTACAAAATTTGTATACTCCAAGATGTGGAAAAAGTTCCTAAGATGGCTGACTCAATCTAAGCTACAGTTTTCAGTAGAATTGATTCTACAGTTTCTCCAAGAAGGGTATGATAAAGGACTAAAAGCTAATACCCTAAGAGTGCATATCACTGCATTTAATGCTATGTCGGATGGGAAATTTGCTAATCAGCCACTTATTTCCAGATTTTTTAAGACATTAAAGAAATTGAGACCAGTTGTATGACCTCCAGTGGCCTCATGGGATTTAATTCTTGTCTTAAATGCCCTCACTGAAGCTCCATTTCAACCTATTGAAGAAAATGATTTAAAATGGCTAACCATGAAACTACTTTTTCTAGTTGCAGTCACCTCAGCCAAAAGAGTAGGAGATTTGCAAGCTCTCTCCTCCAGGGAACCGTTTCTCAAGATTCTCCCAGAAGGTGTGAAACTTAGGACTGTTCCTTCTTTTCTACTCAAAGTGTCTTCTGCTGTAAACATTAATAGAGACATTTCTTCCAGTATTCTTTCCCAATCCAGTATCAGAAGAACAGGAAACGTTTCACCACTTAGACGACAAACAATCTCTGTCTTGTTATTTAGATCATGTCCAGCAAATTCGTAAGGAAGAAACTCTTTTTATTCTTCATGCAGGAGCCAGAATAGGCTGCAAGGCTTCGAAGGACACTCTCGCCAGATGGATCTGCTCTACCATAGTGGAGGTTTACCAGAAAAACTGGAAGGAGCCACCTCATCCGCCAGGCATTACAGACTGGATTTGCAGACCTTGAACCCAGCCTTTAACACCGGAGTGTTGTCTGCTGTTGCCAAGAATGAACCCCCCCCTCCCTTTGTTGTCTATAGTAGATCTCTTCTGTGCTGCTGAAGGGATGATGAGGACGAAGTCGGTATTGTACCCACCGTAATTCTACTTTCCTCGAGTCCACAAGGCAGCACAACACCCTCCCAATAAAGTTGTATTTTAAAAAAAAAAAATTTTTGCATTATTTCGGACTATTTTATTACACAACGAGGTCTGGGTGCTGGGTACCTTTATAGGGCCACTGGCCCGTCCCAGCAATTAATTATTTATTTAATTAGCATGTATTCTAGGGGACGGTCCTGGAATGAGATTGGGGAACTGGTATATCTCTTCTGTGATGCTGTAGGGACAATGAGGAAAGTCGGTATTTTACTTACCGTAAATTCTACTTTCCTTGAGTCCCGAAGGCAGCACAACAGAAAAAAAACACACTTCTGTGCTGCCTTCTGGACTCTATTAAAGTATAATTATGGTAAGTAAAATACCGACTATGTGAATCAATATATAATTTATTTGGTATGTCTATTTTCCTTACAAGAAGAGAGCTTCAAAGTTAGAAAAAAAAACTACATTTTCTAATTCTTCATGAAATGATGCAAGTATTGACAAAAATTTACCCCTAACATAAAGTAGAATATGTCACAAAGAAACAATCTCGGAATCAGAATGAAAAGTAAAAAGCATCCCAGAGTTATTAATGCTTAAAGTGACAGTGGTCAGATTTGAAAAAAAAATATCTGGTCCTTAAAGGGGTACTCCGCCCCTAGACATCTTATCCCCTATCCAAAGGATAGGGGATAAGATGTCAGATCGCCGGGGTCCCGCTGCTGGGGTTCCCGGGGATCGCTGCTGCAGAACCCCACTATCATTACTGCGCAGAGCGAGATCGCTCTGCACGTAATGATGGGCAATACAGGGGCCGGAGCATCATTATGTCATGGCTCCGCCCCTCGTGACGTCACGGCCCACCCCCGTCAATACAAGTCTATGGGAGGGGGTGTGGCGGTCGTCACGCCCCCTGCCATAGACTTGCATTAAGGGGACGGGCCGTGATGTCATGAGGGGCGGAGCCATGACGTCACGCTGCTCCGGCCCCTGTATCGCCCGTCATTACGCACAGAGCGAACTCGCTCTGTGCAGTAATGATGGCGGGGTGCTGCAGGAGCGATCCTGGGGGTCCCCAGCAGCGGGACAGCGGTGATCTAACATCTTATCCACTATCCTTTGGATAGGGGATAAGATGCCAGGGGCAGAGTACCCCTTTAAGGTAAAAATGGGCTTGGTCCTTAAAGGGTTAAAGTCAGACATTTTTAACTTGATGAGCTATCATGTAATAAAGACAAGTCATTTTGGACCTTTACAAGTAAAATTAAAGGGCTTCTTTTAAGTTACATCCAATTTACTTGCCTTGTAATTAAATAGATAATATACAATTGGCAGTGAAAATGAACAAAGATCAAAGAGAAAATAAAATATCTTACTTTGATTTAGTATAGATAAAATGACCGCAAGAACAAATGTCATCCCTTTAAAGCCAATGTAACTTTTTAAAGTCTTAATAGTATCTTTATAGGTATAATTTACAGTTTCCTAGTGAAATAACAAATGCATGGCTCACCTGGGAAATATGCACAACCTTTAAACTGCATCACACAAAATGGATAATTCTATTACTAATCAACATGGAAAGCCCAACCAGGGAATTCTATAAGGCAAAACTTCTGGATTAGTAATGTATTAAAACTCATGTACCATTTCAGTATTTCAAAGTTTAATCTGATAATGCCACAGAAAATGGAATCTGCCCTTGGGGTAGAGAAATTAAATGGCTCTTTTTTCCTAATATGCATGGAGGATGTACTACATAGCAACCATGTCAGTGAAGTACCATATTTTGGAACAAGAATATGATCTGGGCTGACATATTGAAAAAAACAAAAAGGCTATGGCCACTTTGTTAATAAAAAAAATATACTGAGATAATTATTAGAAACCTGCACCAAAAAATTGGTTTGGATTCAGATCTTACCAGTGCCTTACTGACAGGGTTAAACACTATAAACTGTGTGTACTTTTTGGAGAAATGGAGGAAAATATAATCTGGAGATAAAAAAAAAAATGGTGCATATTATTCATTTAAGCACCCTTTGGAGAAATATTTAGTTGATAAAAGCAAGAGTGTCCCAAATATAAAGTGCTGCTGTAAATTTTGGTGGGGATACTGCCTTCTTCCGACTACCCTCAGCTACAATTTCAATATTCCAGGTCCCTGATTCTTGTAATATCTTAATTCCACAGGAACTACCCACTCTGCCAATCACTGGCAGCTGCAGTGACCCGCTGCAGTGATGGGCTGCGCAGAGCAGTTCCTGTGGGGTCAACACTTCACAGGAACTATAAAGAAGTAGTGACAAGCAGGGACCTGGAACGTCATTTTTTTACAATGGCAAATTGAATACACATAACTGCCAAATAAAGAACCAATGTTTCAAACTGTAAAAATCAGTTACGATGTCCGAATAAAATAGGTCACAAAAAATTATATCCGAGAACCGTATTATTGCCTGTGGGGACCCTTTAGGAACATGCGTCCTAATCAAGCCTTCAAAGGGCATTGGCCATTTCCCAATTTTACATAGGAGGGGTGGGGGGGGGGGGGACGGAGAGAGTGAAATAAAACTTAACTTTTAATGTAGTTCAATAAAATACAGGGTGGGCCATTTATATGGAAACACCTTAATAAAATGGGAATGGTTGGTGATATTAACTTCCTGTTTGTGGCACATTAGTATATGTGAGGGGGGAAACTTTTCAAGATGGGTGGTGACCATGGGGACCATTTTGAATTCGGACATTTTGAACCCAACTTTTGTTTTTTAATAGGAAGAGTGTCATGTGAAACATCAAACTTATTGGGAATTTCACAAGAAAAACAATGATGTGCTTGGTTTTAACGTAACTTTATTCTTTCATGAGTTATTTACAAGTTTCTGACCACTTATAAAATGTGTTCAATGTGCTGCCCATTGTGTTGGATTGTCAATGCAACGCTCTTCTCCCACTCTTCACACACTGATAGCAAAGAGAAATGCTAGAACAGGCTTCCAGTATCCGTAGTTTCAGGTGCTGCAGCATGTGCAAAACAAAAATTGGAACAGGACCCTCAGTTTACGCAGAATATTTTGTTCAGTGATGAAAACTTTTATGTAAATGGTGAAATTAACAAACAAAACCACCGCTATTGGTCTGACACTAACCCACATTGGATAGATCCCTCCAAGACTGTTGGAACACAAAAATTGATGGTATGGTGTGGTATATGGGGTACAAAGATAGTGGGGCCATTCTTCATCAATGGAAACCTCAAGGCCACTGGATATGTGAAATTGCTACATGATGATGTGTTTCCCTCTTTATGCACTGAAGCTGGCACGTTCCCTAAATTTTCCAGCAAGATGGTGCACCACCACATTATGGGTGTCAGGTCCGAGCTTTCCTAGATGAACAGTTTCCTGAAAAGTGGATTGGTCGTCGTGGGCAAGTTGAATGGCCCCCATGGTCTCCCAATCTGACCCCTTTAGACTTTTATCTTTGGGGTCATCTGAAGGAAATTGTGTATGCTGTGAAGATACGAGATGTGCAGCACCTGAAACTACGGATACTGGAAGCCTGTGCTAGCATTTCTCCTGCGGTGTTGCTATCAGTGTGTGAAGAGCATGGCCGCCATGGTCACCACCCCTCTTGAAAAGTTTCCCTCCCTCACATATACTAATGTGCCACAAACAGGAAGTTAATATCACCAACCATTCCCATTTTATTAAGGTGTATCCATATAAATGGCCCACCCTGTATAATACATATAGCAAGTGAATGTATAGCAGGAAACACTGAGGGTGGTTCCCTGTCCAAAAGAGACACAATATACCACGTAACCAACTGTTAAATTTATAGAAAAAGGTACGGAGATAAACACTGTACCAAATATCACACTGTCACATCAAACCCTTTCCTTGTCCTTTCACTTACTATATGTATTATATTTTAGTGAACTACATTAAAAGTTAAGTTTTTTTTGTTTTAATCCCCCCCCCCCTCCTCTGTACATTTGAATCTATTGGGAGATTATTGTCATTTAGGTGGGTAGATACCTTTATCAATCTATGGTCCTTTGTCCATTTCCCAATTTGTCACTTTGACTTATTTGGATTGTTTTTGACGTATACAATGGTACTACGACATTATTGTATTTTTCTGTTAATATCATTCTTGTAGCATAGGGTCAACATACTTGCTATCTAGTTTCTGCATTATTGCAAATAACTAATTTTAATTTAAAAGGCAGCTCTATTTTCTTTTTAATAAATTACTGTTTGAAACAAAGCAGAATTAGTTAGTAGATATTAAAAATAAGTTAAGAAACATACTTTTTTTTTTGTTACCTTTTTTGGCTCATACACCTGAAAGAAATGAGTATTAAATTTAATTGGACTTTGTTCTCTTAGGTGTTCTAGCTAAAGGAGCATGATTAGTAAGAATGACCAGCAACACACAGAGATTCGCTATTTGTCTTTTAGATAAAGTTGAACTTGATGGACACTTGTCTTTATCCAGCCACACTAACTATGTAACATTTTTCATTATTCTGGGATCACGAAAGACTAACATTATTCAGATTGCAGTAGTTTGCAATTTACCAGTTGCTGATAGAAAAATTGGAGAGGTTAATTGGCCGTCATTCACATTTATTTTTGGAACTAAAGGAACTGTACTGCCAGTTCCTTTCAAATACTAAGCTGATTACATTTTAACAAAAATGAGAAAAATGATGTTGTAAATGTCAGCAGTAACACTTCAACAATACACTGTACAATGATTTCCCTGCAAAGACACTGAACATTATTTTTAAAGAAAATCTATGTCTGACTACTCATGAACGATTCAGTAGAATAAAGAGATTGTGTTTAATCACTTTAGTGGTACTGGAACATTACATTCAAAATCAAACCTCTGGTTCTCTAAGCTACTTCAAGTACTATAATACAAAATCCTACCTTCTGAAACCACTAGTCATTAGAACAGTTTGAATTAGGGACTTCAAGTTCAAAAATACATTGATTCTGCTTTATTTAGTCTATTCAGGGAAAAATGGAAAATTTCTGCCACACCTATTGAGGGCAGATAACAACTGGGTCCAGACAAAGCAATTATCACATATATGGGGCATGCTGCACAACCTGTCAACTACATTACAATAATTGCTAGAAAACATGTAAAACAAATAAGCAAACAGCTCTCCTCTACAACAAAGACATTACATGAATATACAAGGCCTGTGTTATAAATTATACCTAGTCATCCACTAAGCACATGGATACTGGCAACAGGGTGTTCCTACAACTACAGTTCCACAATATACGGATAGAATGGATATTTTGAAACGGAAACCTAATTCTTCTTGTTCTCATGATTAACCCCTTAAGGACTCAGGGTTTTTCCGTTTTTGCACTTTCGTTTTTTCCTCCTTACCTTTTAAAAATCATAACCCTTTCAATTTTCCACCTAAAAATCCATATTATGGCTTATTTTTTGCGTCGCCAATTCTACTTTGCAGTGACATTAGTCATTTTACCCAAAAATGCACGGCGAAACGGAAAAAAAAATCATTGTGCGACAAAATCGAAAAAAAAACGCCATTTTGTAACTTTTGGGGGCTTTCGTTTCTACGCAGTGCATATTTCGGTAAAAATGACACCTTATCATAATTCTGTAGGTCCACACGGTTAAAATGATACCCTACTTATATAGGTTTGATTTTGTCGCACTTCTGGAAAAAATCATAACTACATGCAGGAAAATTTATACGTTTAAAAATGTCATCTTCTGACCCCTATAACTTTTTTATTTTTCCATGTATGGGGTGGTATGAGGACTCATTTTTTGCGCCGTGATCTGAAGTTTTTATCGGTATGATTTTTGTTTTGATCGGACTTTTTGATCACTTTTTATTCATTTTTTAATGATATAAAAAGTGACCAAAATACGCTTTTTTGGACTTTGGAATTTTTTTGCGCGTACGCCATTGACCGTACGGCTTAATTAATGATATATTTTTATAGTTCGGACATTTACGCACGCGGCGATACCACATATGTTTATTTTTTATTTTTTTTACACTGTTTTATTTTTTTTATGGGAAAAGGGGGGTGATTCAAACTTTTATTAGGGAAGGGGTTAAATGACCTTTATTAACACTTTTTTTTTACATTTTTTTTGCAGTGTTATAGGTCCCATAGGGACCTATAACACTGCACACACTGATCTCTAATGCTGATCACTGGCGTGCATTAACACGCCTGTGATCAGCATTATCGGCGCTTGACTGCTCCTGCCTGGATCTCAGGCACGGAGCAGTCATTCGTCGATCGGACACCGGGGAGGCAGGTAAGAGCCCTCCCGGTGTCCGATCAGCTGTTCGGGACGCCGCGATTTCACCGCGGCGGTCCCGAACAGCCCGACTGAGCAGCCGGGTCACTTTCACTTTCACTTTAGAAGCGGCGGTCAGCTTTGACCGCCGCTTCTAAAGGGTTAATACCGCACATCGCCGCGATCGGCGATGTGTGGTATTAGCCGCGGGTCCCGGCCGTTGATTAGCGCCGGGACCCACGCGATATGATGCGGGATCGCGGCGCGATCCCGCTTCATATCGCGGGAGCCGGCGCAGGACGTAAATATACGTCCTGCGTCGTTAAGGGGTTAAAGGGGTACTCCACCCCTAGACATCTTATCCCCTATCCAAGGGATCCCCGCTGCGGCACCCCGCTCTCATTACAGCACAGAGCGAGTTCGCTCTGTGCGTAATGACGGGCGATACGGGGGACGGAGCAGCGTGACGTCATGGCTCCGCCCCCTTAATTCAAGTCTATGGGAGGGGGCGTGATGACCGCCACTCCCCCTCCCATAGACTTGTATTGAAAGGGGCGGACCACGACGTCACGAGGGGCGGAGCCATGATGTAACGATGCTCCAGCCCCTGTACTGCCCGTCATTAAGTGCAGAGCGAACTCGCTCTGTGCTGTAATGAGAGCACGGTGCCGCAGCGGGGATCCCAGGGTTCCCCAGCAGCGGGACCGCGGCGATCTGCCATCTTATCCCCTATCCTTTGGATAGGGATAAGATGTCTAGGGGCGGAGTACCCCTTTAACCCAAAAAGTAAATCAACTTTATTCTGAGAATTAGTTCAATTATTGTGATACCCAATTAATATATGCTTCGTAATATTTTACTACATAAAGGGGTACTCCACTGCCACAGCGTTCAGAACATCTTTGTTCCGAATGCTGGGTGCGGGCTGCGGGGGTTGTAATGTCGCAACCATGCCCCTCGTGATGTCACACCGTGCCCCCTCAATG
The DNA here is from genome assembly GCF_029499605.1 of Hyla sarda. Classification (NCBI taxonomy): domain Eukaryota; kingdom Metazoa; phylum Chordata; class Amphibia; order Anura; family Hylidae; genus Hyla; species Hyla sarda. The sequence continues at coordinate 228,822,106 of NC_079191.1, forward strand.
CAAGACTATGTGAAGGGGTGTGGCAGCAACTTTTCTCAAAACCTAATGCAAATATAGGGTCTGTGGGTCCCATTCTCATTTTCTGGTGTGTGAGAGACACAATTTTGGCACACAGGCTGAGTCTTACAATCACTGAAAAAAGTGTAAATTTCACGATAATAAATCCACATAATCATATAGTAAACACAAAAGAACCCAGGTAAGTCTGGGAACAAAAATCAATACATTCACAAAAACCCTATTAACCTAGGTCCAGGGCACTAAAGTCCCACTAAGAGACTGACTACTATACAACTTAGCTTTTGATGAAATAACACAACTAAAACTGGTGAATTAGTGATTGTTAAAATTAGTGTCTCTCTGTCCTGTGTATGATAGCTAATTGTTAGGACCAGCTGGTCATAGCAACATAGGAAGCAATCAATCCCCTATACACATGTTGGCTAGTGGGGCCTATGGGCTCCTCCACCTTATTGGTATTGTACAACTGTGTGGTGCATACAAGCTGACACCACCCAATGATGGTGGGGCCTACAGGCTCTTCCACCTCACAAATGTATACAATTGAGTGGTGCCATAGGTTATTGCTGCTCACTGCTAGTGGGGCCTACAGGCTCTTCCACCTTATCAACAGGTATAGGTGAATGTTTTCCGAAGGCAATTGCCACTCACTAATGGTGGGGCCTAGAAGCTCTTCCAGTCGGGATGATTGCAACCCACTATCTTATGATTAAAGTATATTGTTGGAGGACAAGTAGACGCAATTAGAAACATATTATTTGCCCCATCTACATGTTTCGGTGTCACCACACCGTCTTCAGGAGCAAAAATGAGGCAAACCACCTGCCATGTGCTCCAAAGGAGTATTTATGGGATACATCCTCCTTTGTCATCATTCTTTACCCTCCCAACAAAAATCTATAGTTCAATCAGTTTTCATAGTGACCAGGCTCAACATTGGCCAGCATCCAATCATAATTGCAAACAACCCGGTCTGACACATTACCTCATATCCCATTCTGTCATCTCTGTGCGTCAGCAAACCAATATTGCGAGAACTCTAGTTCTGCGCATGACCGCGGAGTAGAAGTCTGCGTTCATGTGCAAAACTCCTAGAGTTCTCCACCATTAGTGAGTGTCAATTGCCATCAGGCAACACTTACCTATACCTGTAGATAATGTGGAAGAGCCTGTATGCAACACCAGCAGTGAGCAGCAATAGCCTGTGGCACCACTCAATTGTATACATTTGTGAGATAGAAGAGCCTGTAGGCTCCACCATTAGTGAGTGGTAATAGCCTGTGACGCCACTCAATTGTATACATTTGTGAGGTGGAAGAGCCTGTAGCCCCACTGGGTGGTGTCAGCTTGTATGCACCACTCAGTTGTACGATACCAATAAGGTGGAAGAGCCCGTAGGCCCCACTAGCCAATATGTTTATAGGGGATTGATCTATTCCTATGTTGCTATGACAAGCTGGTCCTAACAATTAGCTATCATATACAGGACAGAGAGGCGCTAATTTTAACAATCACTAATTCACTAGTTTTAGTTGTGTTATTTCACTAACCCCTTCATGACCCAGCTAGTATTGGCCTTCATGACCCAGTCTGTTTTTTCAAATCTGACATGTGTCTCTTTAAGTGGTAATAACTTTGGACTGCTTTTGCCTAGCAAAGTGATTCAGAGATTGTCTTTTCTAGACATATTGTACTTTATATTAGTGGTCATTTTTTGTTGATACATGAAGCGATTTTTGTGAAAAAATCATATTGTGCAAAATTTTAATTTCTCTATGTTTGAAACTCTCTACTTGTAACAGAAATAGTCATGCCAAATAAATTTTGTTATTAATTCACATCCACAACATGTCTACTTTATGCTGGCATAATTTGTTAAAGAGGCACTGTTATTGTTAAAAACTTTTTATATATTGCAGGACTCATTATAATATGACATTTCACAATATACACCTGTTAAAAAAATTTAATTTTCACCTGAAATTCAAGCTCAAAATAGCCACCACTAGGGGTGGCCTGTCTTTTAGCCAGACAGACTAGTCTAGATTTTACAGCATACTGGATACCGGCCGTAAAGCATATCGGTATCCAGTATAGGAGATTTCTATTGAGTGTATGCAAAACTACAGATAAAGGATGTGTGGACATGCTGGGAGCTGGAGGCAACATTGCTCTAACACAGTTATTTACAAACATTGCAGCTTCAGTTGCTACTAACCTACAACCCCCAGCATGCTGAAATAGTCAAAGCTTTCTCGGACTCCTGAATGACAAAGAAGTTGATCAGACATTCAGGAGTCTGTGAAATATGAATGACACACATAGTGACAGCTATGCTGATTAGTATCCAGCTTTACTAGGAGAAGATAAAACAGATAGAACATGTATTCATAAAAATGCTGTACTTTTATCTAAAAAATCCTTGCACTAATTTTATAAAGATCTATTCTTATATTTATACATTTTATCCTGTTATGAATTCACCATAATGTCTTCTGATTACTGCAGGCAAGCTCCAAGTATCTTCCTCTGACACATGACACAGCATAAAACCAGAGAGGAAAGGGTTACAGAGTAGAGAGTACTGATTGGCTGACTGGCCAGGCCTGTTCCTGTGAGGGAGACAGACTGACACGTCCCCTCCAGCCTGCACAATGAAAAAGTAACTCACCAGCAGATAAATGCTTATATCTCTGGATATATAGGTCCGAGATACATAAAAATGATATGCACATGATCAGGATTGGGTCCTGAGTAATATATCACTTTTTTTTCTTTTTTTTGCACTATGACAGGTACGCTTTAAACATTCTTTTACTTTTTTACAACATTAGAAGGCTTATATTATTATGAGCATTTTTTATTCCCCTTTTTTTTTTATGGGGGGGGGAACAATAATTTTTTCATATATATGTATATATAAATATATATATATTCCACAAAAAGGACCGCACTCCCCCAAAAATTTAAGCGGGTGCAAGCTGGTCGGGCCTGGGTCAAGGGCCCCTGTAGATAACCAGTTCAACAAAGGCAGCAGCACACCGGGATAGATGAAAGCGTGTCAGGCTTTATTCATCAGATGCCAGATGTGGCATCTGATGTATAAAGTCTGACACGCTTTCATCTATCCCAGTGTGCTGCTGCCTTTGTTGAACTATATACATATATACACGTGTATGTATATATATATATATATATATATATATATATATATATATATATATATATTTTATACTTCTATACAACAGCTCCCCCTAGTGTGCACAAAAGATGCAGTAACAGGTATAGGACACTAGGGGGAGCTGTTGTACAACTAAACAGCTCCTTTACAAAAAAAATTAAATTTACTCTTGCTTTACCCGGAAGTGAAGCATGCAGGTGGGCACAGCGTCGGCAGCTCCATATGGGTAAGGGACACCAGGGGAAGGGGGAAAGGTAAGGGACACTGGAGACTGCTAGCAGAGCATTGTGTGTGTCACGATCTCCGTGATCGGGACACACACACTGCCCAGGATTTTTATGTGTGAAATGCTGCTATCAGCTAGTCAGATTTGACTAGCTGATAGGAGTGATCGCTGTGAGGGGGGACACGAACCACCATCTTACCGGTCGCAGCGGGATGCCGCGAGTAGTGGCCAGTATCTGCATGACGTACATGTACGTTATAGGTTGGGAAAACCTTCCTGGTCATAATATACATGTATGTCATGGGTCGGGAAGGGGTGAAAGCTAAGTTTTAAGGTCTCTTAATGAGACCTTAGTGCCCTGGACCTAGGTTCGGAGGATTTTTGTGGATGCATAATCATATAGAATCACTCCTAATCAGTATAGATTAAGTGAGTGCAAATCTGGTAAAACCATTTTTTATTCCCCTTTTCTCAAATCCTAATGCAAACTATAGGGTCTGTGGGTTTCATTCTGATTTTCTGGAGCATGTGAGACACAATTTTGGCGCACAGGCTGTGTCTTACAACCACAGAAAAAAGTATAAATTTCAGGATAATAAATCCCCATAATCATAGAGAATCACTCCTAATCAGTATGGATTCAGTGAGTGCAAATCTGGTAAAAAACAAAACAAAAAAACAAACATTTATTATTCCATGTGTGCTGTGTCTATTAGACATGTGAACAAAAATCCCAAGATATTTGAAGATGATAGGGGGGGGGGGGGTATGTATAATTTTTACCTGTTGTCAGTTTCTTTTTACCACTTTTTTTATACTTTGGTTTTTACGGACATGCTCCAAATTTATCATTTGGCACATGTCCTATACTAACTTTGGCATGTGTGTTTTCCATGTCAGAATATTGTTGGTGGTGATTTGCGCCAAACCTGCACTAAAAACATGCAAATTAGCGCCAAAATATCATTGGCGCAAATTATAAATTACTGACCACTGCAAAAATCACACAGGACCGTCAAAATCCTAGCTAGTTTACAAAATGACAGTGGAGAGAATGTGCCAAGCTTTGGCGCAAAAAGACACTGCACCACAAATGCGCCAAATGCAATCAAAGACATATAAATCCGTTGATAAATACCCTCCGATGTGCTTTTAAATATATATGAAAAAAGCGCATAAGATACAGTCAATGAGGTGAGTCATTGTGCATAAAATATGAAACTTTAGAAACAACAAGTAAATCTTGAAAAAGCAAGTCTCTGTTATTTGTGAAGTACTGTATTTTTGCAATAAATGTGCAATTACATGGAAAAATGAAAATGCTTTTAACACATTTCTAATGGCAGATGCAAGCCTAAGCATGACTTGCTCAATGAGTTCTGTCAATATTGGTAAAGAAAGAAATGAGACTTAAAAGCAAATAAATAGGCTTAGAGACTGTAATAATTCATTTACAGCATGTACTGCGCTTCTAGCTAGCAAGCACACTACTTTATGCACACAACAGTTGCATATACTCCAAGGAGAAACCAATTGAGAGAAGCAATTTCAGAAATAGGGTCATATTAACTGTACTGAAAAGTAATATCATAAGAACACCTGCTAAGAGGATCTTCCTAGGGTAAAAACAGTCTGTTTGGAGTCAGTGCAAATCACATTTTTAATAGCTGGACTGCAGATGGGACAGAACAGCTTGTGTGCCTTGAGAAATCCAGCTTTTCAATATTGTAAAATAGATAATTAACTAACCACATGTACGTATAAATAATGGCGCAAGTGTTTTAAATGGAAAATTGATCCCAGAACATTACACAGCATTTCTTTTGTCGTTAATCACTTTGCTAATTATGCTTATGCTAACCCCTGATATAACAATGTCAACTCTCATTGTTGCCAATGGCTCCTTTAATCAGATGTGACAACTTTCTACAAGTGTTACGCTAGACATCTCTGGTGACTAACTCGTTGGTTTCACCCGGAACGCCGTTTCCTTCCAGATGAGTTTTTCTCCCCTCTTTCTTCTCCGCAATGTTTCCTTCGACAGAATAAGATGATTGGCACAATGCATGAAGCATATACGTGTTATTGTAAAGCAATAAGCGTTCGGAATCCAAATCCAGTTAATTATATTTAGGTCAAGGATGACAGGTTTCAATTACAGATCCAGAATGTAAAAATTAATTGGAAAGACTTCACATACAAAGATAATTTGACACCGTGGCACTGATTGGGAATACACCGTTGCAAGACCAGAAAGTTTAATTTACAGCCTTATCGCATATCAAAATGTTCAAGACTGGCAATAATAAAATAGGTATTAAAATACATCAAAATAATGGATTCTAAAATGTGTTTGAAGAACAAAAAAAAAAAAAAAAAAGAAAAGAAAAAGGCCAAGGTATTTCGCAAGTTACAGCAAACAATATGGAGAAAATGAACCATATAAGATGAACAAACCTGGATCTGTTATGACAAAAGTGGTTCAGACCTTGTAACACTACAATATTTGTTTATATTTATACTATTTTACTGCACAAAATATGCAGCAGATCCTAAACGTGTGACTTACCCTTAGGCTATGTTCTCACAACAGAATGTCCAGCGGCGCTAGGACTGCACAGGAATGTGTCGTCTCAGACAGCTAGGCATTCCATGCAGAGTCCGCAGAGAGAATGCACAAACATCTGGCACGGAAATTCCGCCATGTGCACAGTGCAGCAAAATCCCATTGAATTCAATGGGACTCTGCTGCAGAAGAATCTTTGGGCCAATTTCCAATGCGGAATCTGGCATGGAAATTTTGATATGTGAACATGGCCTAAGCCTATATTTATACACTGCAGGAAAATTTGTATGTGAATCGGACCTTAAATGCTCCCAGCAAATCTAAAATAAAATTCCTATAGATTTCATTGTTGATTTTGGTGAATTGCAATGAATGAAATGTTAGTGAAAATCTGCAACACTTAAAAGGGTATTCCATGAAAAAAAATTTTTTTTTCATATCAACTGACTCCAGAAAGTAAAACAGAAAATTAATCCAGTACTTATCAGCTGCTGAAGTTGAGTTATTCTTTACTGTCTGACAACACAGCTCTCTGCTGACACCTCTGTCCGTCTCAGGAACTGTCCAGACTAGCAGCAAATCCCCATAGCAAACCTCTCCTGCTCTGGACAGTTTCTGAGACAGACAGAGGTGTCAGCAGAGAGCACTGTTGTCAGACTGAAAAGAACAACTCAAATTCAGCAGCTGAAAAGTACTGTAAGGATTGAGATTAATGATTTTCATGGAATACCCCTTTAAAAAATCCACAGCATGCCTGAAATTCACTATGAATATTGTTCTACTGTAAGTAGGCATAGTTAACTGCGCTGTACTTTGCTGAGGAATTTCAGTGAGGATTATATCGTGGTGCCCTGCAGCCAATATTAAAGGGGTATTCCGACCAAATACATCTTATCCCCTATCCTTTGGATGGGGGATAAGATGGATAGGGGGTCCTTTGGATAGGGGATAAGTTGTATTTGGCCGGAATACCCATTTAAGGTCACTTCTTATGCGTATGTATTAATATAGTGGGACTCGACACAGACCATGCAGCAGACTGTGCTATCTAGTTCTGTCACATAAATTCATGTGTGCAAGAAGTGGCCTGAATGAAGTTATTAGTTGATTATGTTAGGGCTGTTAAAGTAAATAGCCTTGCAGAAGTGCATTGTGGTTTACGTCAGCATCCCTTTTTTTCGCAGGATTGTGACGTATACATACAGTCATGGCCGTAAATGTTGCACCCCTAAAAAACTTTAAGAAAATAAAGTATTTCTCTCATAAAAGGATTGCAGTAACACATGTTTTGCTATACACATGTTTATTCCCTTTGTGTGCATTGGAACTAAACCAAAAAAGGAGGAAACAAAAGCAAATTGGACATAATGTCACACCAAACTCCAAAAATGGGCTGGACAAAATTATTGGCACCCTTAACTTAATATTTGGTTGCACACTCTTTGGAAAAAATTACTGAAATCAGACGCTTCCTATAACCATCAATAAGCTTCTTACACCTCTCAGCCGGAATGTTGGACCACTCTTCCTTTGCATACTGCTCCCGGTCTCTCTTATTGGAAGGGCGCCTTTTCCCAACAACAATTTTAAGATCTCTCTACACGTGTTATATTGGATTTAGATCTGGATTCATTGCTGGCCACTGCAGAATTCTCCAGCGGTTTGTTGCCATCCATTTCTGGGTGCTTTTTCACGTATGTTTGGGGTCATTGTCCTGCTGGAAGACCCAAGATCTCAGACACAAACCCAGCTTTCTGACACTGGGCTGTACGGTGCGACCCAAAATCTGTTGGTAATCCTCAGATTTCATGATGCCTTGCACACATTCAAGGCACCCAGGGCCAGAGGCAGCAAAACAGCCCCAAAACATCATTGAACCTCAACCATATTTCACTGTAGGTATTGTGTTCTTTTCTTTGTAGGCCTCATTCTGTTTTCGGTAAACAGTAGAATGATGTGCTTTACCAAAAAGCTCTATCTTGGTCCCATCTGTCCACAAGACATTTTCCCAGAAGGATTTTGGCTTACTCAAGTTCATTTTGGCAAAATGTAGTCTTGCTTTTTTATGTCTCTGTGTCAGCAGTGGGGTCCTCCTGGGTCTCCTGCCATAGCGTTTCATTTCATTTAAATGTCGACAGATAGTTCACGCTAACACTGATGCTCCCTGAGCCTGCAGGACAGCCTGAATATATTTGGAAGTTAAGAAATCCCGGCACTCATTTGGATGTAATTATATCATGCTTATACCTGTATAGTCTGTGACAATTGTATCACAACTGTATTTACATGTACTTGAATCACACGGTGATATCTGGAGGTATTGTCAAACAGATATCTGCCAAAGTGTTATCAGTCCCCCGCACCTACCTCCCTCCCATCCTAAGACATAGGGTGAGATAGGAGGATCCTGCGTTAATAGGTAGGGGGGGGGGGTGTTGACCAGCAGGGTCAGTGTCTATAGGAAAGCAGAGGTGGGCCTAGACACATGGCCAGCTACAACCATTCCTAATATGATCATTGTTGTCTAATATTGTATATGTTCATTTTATTTTACTACTAATAAAAGCTATGTTTTATGAAATCTGTGTACTACCTAATACTCTCTCTAAAGTAATATTTCCTGATTCCCATAGACATGGAGTGGGAGTGGCATGACGTCCCGTGTGGGCATTGGTGTGCCATCATGTCTCAGACTTGGGGGCAGCACCTGGTACAGAATGCCGGGGGCTGCACAGAGATTGCAGGGGTCCCAGCGGTGGGACCCCTGTGATCATACATCTTATCCCCTATCCTTTGGATAGGGGATAAGAAGTATAAAGAAGGAATACCCGTTTAATATATTGTTCCTTATGTAATTATACGGCACTTTGTTATATACTTGCTATTAAAATTCTCAACCTTTATATATTTTAATGGGATTGAAAAAACTGCCACTAGGTGGCTCTGTTCTATTCCCTGCCACAAGTCAAACAGTTAGTTTGGTCTCCTCCCAGCCTGGCAGGAGGGCAGGAGACCAAACTCAGGAAGTGTGTGCTAGGCATGGCAAGGCACAGCTCCCACAGGCTTCAGTGACATTGCGCCTGCTGGGGAATGCTTACTTTCTCCTGCCAGAAGTTCACAAAATGTTAGCAAGGGGAAAGGTATGATACAGAGCTTTTTAAAGGGATACTCCGGTCAACTGGTGCCAGAAAGTTAAACAGATTTGTAAATTACTTCTATTTAAAAATCTTAACCCTTCCAGTACTTATCAGCTGCTGTATGCTCCACAGGAAGTTCTTTTCACATTTATTTTTTGTCTGACCACAGTGCTCTCTGCTGACAGCTCTGTCTGTCTCAGGAACTGTCAAGAGCAGGAGCAAATCCCCATAGCAAACCTAACCTGCTCTTACATATAATGGTTTCAACATACAATGGTCTCTCGAAACCAATTAATATTGTAACTTGAGGGACCACTGTATTTAAGGAGAGACAGGCCAGTGTTTTTTTTTTTTTTCATAATACAGCATACAGCAACAAACACATAAAAAATATATCACCCAGATTGCAATGTGTTTCAGAGGTTAAGGGCGCGTCCTCCTTCATCTGGCTATGAATTAAAAAACATTCCACATAAAGTTTATAAAACTAGCATTTTAAATACATTTTTTAAGTGAGTCTGCCTTCTCTCTCTTGATCAGTGGTCTCAAACTGTAGCCCTCCAGATGTTGCAAATTTTCAACTCCCAGCATGCCCGGACAGCCAAAGGCTGTCTGGGCATGCTAGGAGCTGAAATTTTGAGATATCTGGAGGGCCACAGTTTGAGACCACTGCTCTAGATGGACTTTTAGGAGTTTTTTCATGCAAAAGTATTTTCATGATGTTAGAATACAATTTAATAGATTTTCATACCTTTAAAGGATAATTCCGGGATATATAACTTATACCCTATCGTAAGGATAGGGTATAAGTGTTAGATTGCGGAGGGTCCGACCGCTGGGGCCCCCCGCGATCTCCCAAACGGTGCCCCGGCTCCCTGCATGGAACGAGCATTTTCAACCACCGCAGGAAGCGGCGGCTGACATGCACCCTCCATACAGTTCTATGGGAGAGCTAAAGCGCTGCTTTTGGCAATCTCCGGCTCTGCCATAGAATGGTATGGCATGTCGGCCGCAGCTTCATGCAGTGGTAGAAAATTCTCGTTCCATGCAGGGAGCCGAGGTAGCTTTTGGGAGATCCTGGTTGGCCCCAGCGGTCAGACCCCCCGTGATCTAACACTTATCCCATATCCTTAGGATAGGTAATAAGTTGTATATCCCGGAGTTCTCCTTTAAAAATGTTATAGCTCTGCTACATTGTAGAATAAACAACTATTGTAAACAAATATTAAGAGAGAGTATTGGGGTAGAATTACTTTAACATAATCTGCTAGTTAGCGGTTTACAAAATATGCAACAGACCAAAAAATCTTCCAGCGTAGTGTGTTCTGAAGCCAGAGATAACACATTAGAAGAACATGTCTTTTTTCATATTTTGTTCTAATGAACCATCATTCTACAGAAGAATACTCAGCAGGCACAGCTGTAATTCTGAATTTTTTACAGCTAAATCAAAGATAATTGGACTTCTGAGTACTTTTAAATTGTACTCTGGGAAGAGGGTCTGGCTTAATGCATCATTAACTATAAGGATTGCTTTTTATTTGGTGTCCTTCTTGTGTGTGAGAAGGTACATTATATATGCCCAAAGTCAGGAGGCCAATTTTAAGGGGTATATAGGATCATTGTGGCCCATGACATAATCCTTTACATAACTTATTCTACCACCCAGAGATGTCAAGATATGATACAGACTGAATGCATGATCCTGACAACCAACACAAGACACAAATCATGTCACCATATAATTTAATATTTTCATTATTTTGATATAAGGTTTCTGTACAGAAACGTTGCCTATAAAACAGAGAATCTGACTTGAAAAGCACTTTTAAAGAGGGCTATGTTAATAGTTTTAAAGTATACATGCAGCTCTAAATCAAAAGAATGTTTATAGTGCAAGAATGTGCATAATAATGATTTCTATAAATTGCCTTCAGTTTGGTATCTAAATAGGTGCACCAATGTGCAACAGTCCGTGCTTCACGGTGCCTACAGATACTTAATAGGAAATAGAGCATCTGTCTCCTAGGCACCCAAAAGCCAGCACAAGACCCAATGGAATAGGCTTCTTCTGCACTGTATATTGTGCTAGTTACTGGTGCCTAGAGGACAGAGAAGGATCCTATTCCTTAGTCATAAGCTTCCCGGAGAACCTATTTAGAAGCCAACTGTTAACTGCAACAGATAAGGCCTCTTTCACACTACCATTGTCACACTTAAGGTGACGGCCGTCGGGGCCACTGGGAAAAACAGCGGGAGAAAAAAAAATATAGCTTCTGCAGTCTTTTTCTCCTGCTAAAAAATAGCGGTGCCCAACAGATCCCACTGACTATAATGGGGTCCATCGGGACCGGCTGTTGCTCATTACGCCCCATCAAAATGATGGCCGTCAAACTAAAAAAGAAAAAGAAAAAAAAAAAAGAGTTTGACGGCTGTTCTTGACGGGGCGCAAAGGCAGTCTGAAAGAAACCTTATTGTGTTAGGCTTATCAGTAAAAGCAAGAAAAGGTTATAAGAGCTTCTGAAGCTCACACAGGAGAGACATCAAAAGTGGGGAAATTAATGGAAACTCTACTAAAGGATAGGATTGTGGAACATCTAAAATCTCATGGATTGCAAGATGAAAAACAACATGGTTTACTTTAGGGACATGATGTCAAACAAATCTTATTGACTAAAATAATAGATGGTGGAGGGGCAGTATACATTGTTTATCTAGATTTTAGTAAGGCTTTTGACACTGTCCCACATAGATGACTTATCAATAAACTGCAGTCATTGAGCTTGGACTCCCATATTGTTGAATGGATAAAGCAGTGGCTAAGGGACAGACAATAGAGGGTTGTAATCAATTAAGTATATTCAGAGCAAGGTCTTGTTACTAGTGCGGTAGGCAGACAATGGACAATGTCATAGCGCAGCGGGAAATGCTAGCAGAATGCTTGGTGTATAGGGAGAGGTATAAGCAGTAGAAAGAAGGAAGTGCTCATGCCGCTGTACAGAACACTGGTGAGACCTCACTTAAAGTATTGTATGCAGTATCTCCAGAAAGGTATAGATATTTTGCAGAGAGTTAAGGGAAAGGCTTCTAAACTCGTACATGGGACCAAGGATAAAACTTAACGGAAAAGGTTAAAGGACCTTAACATGTATAGCTTGGAAGAAAGACGAGAGACGAGGATATGATACAAAATTTTAAATACATAAAGGGAATCAACATGATAAAGGAGGAGAGTATATTAAAAAAAAGAAAAACTACCACAAGGGGACATAGTTTTAAATTAAAGGGGCAAAGGTTTAAGAGTAATATAAGGAAGAATTAATTTACTGATAGAGTAGTGGATGCAGGGAATAGCCTTCCTGCAGACGTGGTATCTACAAATACAGTGAAGAAGTTTAAGCATGCATGGGATAAACATAAGGCTATCCTTCATATAAGAGAGATACGTATAAGGCTATCCTTCATATAGGGTAGGGACAAGGACTATTCATAGGTATTCAGAATATTGGGCAGACTAGATGGGCCAAATGGCTGTTATCTGCCGACACATTCTATGTTTCAACTTAAAAGTAAAAGTGATTAAGGGTACATTCCCACACGGCGTATTTGCTGCTGTGCATTTTATTTTCTCTGTTGAAGTCAATGGGTAGGAAAATACGCAGCACCAAATACGCAGCAAATACGCAGCAAAATACGCCGTGTGGGAACGTACCCTAAAAGTGAAAATTATAATGGACACTACTGCAGTATAATCCCCATTGTTAAGAATTTGGAGTACACTTTAAGGGAATTCCCAGTTTGGTCGGGTAATGATCTGGTTCTGTTGGGTCTATAATATTCGGATATATTGATCATTATATCTATACTGTTAAAACTTTATATGCTATTGCTAAATATTGCAGAAGAACTTTGCTTTCCTTAATTCAAAACATTTCAGCTGCTCTTTGCCCCTAATTAAGACTAGAACCTTGAGATACAGTCTATGGATACAAGAAATCTATACATTGGGCTTTGTGGAAGGATGGAGGAATCTCAAGATAGAGACGTTGCACCATAAATGACTTATGCTATGCCACGCTCAAATGACCAATCAGTATATAGAATGATGCATAGTTTTACCCTTTACCCTCCCCTTTTTTGTCAGATTGTAAAAACCAATGTGATTTCCGCATAATAGACAGAACTCCCTGGAGTCAGTACCGAGGAGGGAATTCATACCAACCTGGTCTGGTGTGAATTTGCTTACGTCGACACTTGGCAAAATAGTACAGCGGTAGTCACTCACAGTTTAAGGCCGCACATAAAGGCATCCTTGACAGTTCTTTTAATATGGATATCCAGAATTAACCAGATGCATAATATCCCTTGGGAATCTGTTTACCATGACTGTGATTTGGGCTGAGCTACTCAGCTGGCCCGAGGATAAAGGCACTCTAAGTCAGTCTGCTGTTTCATTCTCCAAAGAGTATCTAAACAGATATGAGATGGATGTATGGTTGCCATAGGCAACAATACCAGAAAGTATATCTCAGAATACACCATGATGCTAGGATTATGAGCAGTGTATACTGGAACAAGTCAGATGTCAGTAAACTCCAGTCACACAAAACTGGATATAGTAACATGGAAAAGATGTAAGCACAGACAAACAAGCCAGAAGTAAACAAATTGAGTTTAAGCTGAATCATGATGGGAAATATAAACAGTCAGGTATATCAAGTATATAAAAAAATAAAATAAAATAAAAAAGGCCATGTCGAAGAGGAGTATCAAGCAACAAACACCAGGCCGAAAAATGGACAGTTGTACAAATTAATGGAAAAATACAGAATAACTACAGTAGGTGCCTGCAATTGTACTAAGGTGTGCAGAATCCCTACTCCCCCTGAAGAGAAGAGGAAAACACAGAGTAGAATCTAGAATTTTGTTGCAATATACCATTACATATTACCATACCCAGAGCCAGAAGCAGTGGGTTAATGGATAGCAGAGTGAAGTAATGCTATCCGTCCACCCACTGCAGCTTATGACTGTCTCTGACCACATGGAATCCTATGAAAGGTCAGAGAACACATTAAAATAAAAAAGACTTGCACTACAGCACTTGTATGGGTCCGTGCATGAAAATGTGACAGAGCAGCACAGAGGTAATAGAAGTCCATTACATAATATAATTTGTAAGGGTGCATGCACACCACGTTTTTGCTATACAGTTCCCGTATACGGTTTCAAGTTAAAAAAACAAACAAAACCGTATAGAAAACTGTATGCATTGACTAAAAGGGGTACTCCTGTGGAAAGTTTTTTTTTTTTAATCAACTGGTGCCAGATTTGTAAATCACTTCTATTAAAAAAATCTTAATCCTTCCAGTACTTTTTAGGGGCTGTATACTAAAGAGAAAGAAAAAAAAAAAATGCATTTCCACTGATGTCATGACCACAGTGGTCTCTGCTGACCTCTGCTGTCCATTTTAGGAACTGTCCAGAGCAGCATATGTTTGCTATGAAGATTTTCTCCTGCTCTGGACAGTTCCTAAAATGGACAGCAGAGATCAGCAGAGAGCACTGTGCTCATGACATCAGAGGAAATGCATTTCTTTTTTGGATTTCTCTTTAGTATACAGCGCCTAAAAAGTACTGTTTAACTTTCTGGCACCAGTTGATTTAAAAAAAAAAAAAGTTTCCATGGGAGTACCTCTTTAACATTGTAAACCGTATGTGAAACGCAACATCCAGATACAGTTTAGTCAGATTTTGAGGAATCCGTTTTTCATCAAAAACCTGATATGGGTACTGTATTTTAAAAAGGTGGTGTGCATGCACCCTAACCCACGGCTCAAAGACTGAAACAAAAATCCCATTAATTTCCCAATAGGGCAACTGAAGAATTTAGAGTGGGTGAAATAAGTTTTAAAAATGTTACCATTTTTCTCAATAAATATATTTCCAGAGGTGGTACTGACGTGAAATGTTCACCTGATGTTGGGCACAACCCAAGTAATTCATACATAAAAAGGAAATAAAACAAAATTAGCTCAGAAACGAAGTTATATGTAATAATGTGAAATGACACAGGGATTACCATAATTTTTTTTAAATACTTTTGTTAACACATTTATAAATATATATTCGTTTTTTTTTATACGTTAATCTTTTGCCATTATATTGGTATATGAGAGCTAGAAAAGT
The DNA here is from genome assembly GCF_029499605.1 of Hyla sarda. Taxonomy (NCBI): domain Eukaryota; kingdom Metazoa; phylum Chordata; class Amphibia; order Anura; family Hylidae; genus Hyla; species Hyla sarda. The sequence continues at coordinate 228,837,426 of NC_079191.1, forward strand.
ATGAACATTTTAGAGGTTATTCCCACAAGGGCCATGCAGTTTGTATTCACTTTTTGTTTACACCCTCATAACTGTATTTTATTCTATTGTCCATTTTATTTTTTATTTTTTACTATTTTACTTCTATTAATTCTCGGATATGTCACTTCTACTAATCTTTAGGTCCGCATCATCTTTCAGTAATCCATGTTTAATAAAGTAGACAAACTCCTATTATTGCTTTAATTTATCTTGATATAATATTTTGTGGTTTTATTGTCAAGATTCTGTCTAATCTATACACTGCTGTCATCTGTAATGCTGTACTGATCACTTTCCAGCAGCCTCCTTCTTATCACCACAGACAAAACATGAAGCCTAAACCTAGTTTTATGCCTAGTGGCAAAATAAAAAAAAGGCAAGATTTCGGGATTATTTGAATATGTATGTAGTTTAATGTAAAATCATAAAAACAAAAATCACCAAGAATCCTAAAAAAGTGTTTAACACAAAAACTTCATTTATACTTCATTTATCTGACAACATATTCCCTTTAAAAGGGAATATGTGAACATTTTTTTTTAATTTTATATCAAGATAAAGCATTTCATTTGTGTATTCAGTGTTAGGACAATGTAGTTTTAATGTTATTTATTAATAAAGTGTGTACTGGGTGCTACCATATTGTATCCTCTTTGTGGTGTGTCACTTCACAACAATTAGACCGTTGCTTCATGGCAAGGCACAAGGGCATAGCAAAGTTAAAGGGGAATTCCAGGAATTTTTCTTATTTAACTATGCTACAGGGGCTGTAAAGTTAGTGTAGTTCATAATATAGTGTCTGTACCTGTGTGTGACGGTTTTCTCACAATTCTTAGGTGATTTTCACCCCAATATTTATTAGATTTTTGCTGCCGATACATGAATCACTAGTCAGTTGACGACAGGGAGCCTGTCTGCTTCAATAGGTGGAGCGATCGCTTGGTGGGAGAGAGATCAATCTGCAACTATTGCAACAGCTGTAGGCACCCTGATTGAAAACCACAGGTCATTTGAAAGGATGCAGCTCATTTATGTTTCAATGGGTGGGGTGGCTGATGTGTGGGAGGGAGGAAAATGGAATTATGGGATTTGAAGTGAAAGAAGAAAACTCAAACAGGAAATACCAGTTCACAAAAAGTTAGCCACAGTATTATGGTAATCTCACAACATAGCCATTTAGCCCGAAGACAAGTGCAGATCCTTCCTAAGCATGTCCATTACTGTCTGCCAGGTACGTACTAAAATCACCTTATGGTGGATAACCCCTTTAAAGGGGTACTCCGGTGAAAAACTTTTTTTTTTTTAAATCAATTGGTGCCAGAAAGTTAAACAGATTTGTAAATTACTTCTATTAAAAAATCTTAATAGTTCCTGTACTTATTAGGAGAAGCAGGTGGAGCAGCACTCTCAAGTTGAATTAGGTGCAGTGGGTGCAGGCTGTGGATGGGCCCTGGTCCTCGGGCCCCGATGAAATACAGCAACCAAGTAAACGCAGCAGCACTCCAGCGTAGTGAAGAATAGTGACTTTTATTTATCACCAAAAAGCAATAGCGACGTTTCAACCACCTCACGTGGCCACGTGAGGTGGTTGAAACGTCGCTATTGCTTTTTGGTGATAAATAAAAGTCACTATTCTTCACTACGCTGGAGTGCTGCTGCGTTTACTTGGTTCCTGTACTTATTAGCTACTGAATACTACAGCGGAAATTATTTTATTTTTGAAACACATAACTGTCTGCTGACATCACGAGCACAGTGCTCTCTGCTGACATCTCTGTCCATTTTAGGAACTGTCCAGAACAGCATATGTTTGCTATTTGCTTGTCACGATTCGGCTGGCTGGAGGTGGATCCTCTGTGTCAGAGAGGGATTGGCGTGGACCGTGTCGGTGGACCGGTTATAAGTTGCTACTGGTATTCACCAGAGCCCGCCACAAAGCGGGATGGTCTTGCAGCGGCGGTAGCAACAAGGTCGTATCCACCGGCAACGGCTCAACCTCTCTGACTGCTGAGAAAAGCGCGGTACAAGGGAGTAGACAAGAGCAAGGTCGGACGTAGCAGAAGGTCAGGGCAGGCAGCAAGGATCGTAGTCAGGGGCAACGGCAGGAGGTCTGGAACACAGGCTAGGAACACACAAGGAAACGCTTTCACTGGCACAATGGCAACAAGATCCGGCAAGGAAGTGTAGGGGAAGTGAGGTAATATAGCCAGGGAGCAGGTGGAAGCTAATTAGGCTAATTGGGCCAGGCACCAATCATTGATGCACCGGCCCTTTAAATCTTAGAGAGCTGGCGCGCGCGCACTAAGGAGCGGAGCCGCGCGCGCCAGGACATGACAGCCGGGGGCCGGGACAGGTGAGTGACTTGGGATGAGATTCGCGAGCGGGCGCGTCCCGCTATGCGAATCGCATCCCCGCCGGCAATATCAGTGCAGCGCTCCCGGTCAGCGGGTCTGACCGGAGCGCTGCAGGGAGAGGAACGCCGCGAGCGCTCCGGGGAGGAGCAGGGACCCGGAGCGCTCGGCGTAACAGTAACCCCCCCTTAGGTCTCCCCCTTTTTTTGTCCGGCAATTGCTTCACGTGGGACGAGGACACTGGGAGCGATTGTAGGGTTTCCTCAAAGGCAGGCAGTTCAGCAGGAGTGGGAATGGGGAGGGAGGGCAGAGGGTGAAGCTTGGCACGGGGCAGTGTGTCACCAGGACGGGGGGCTATGAGGAGGCACGGCACAGTCCTGATAGGCCTTGGGGAGACCAGGCACAGGAGGAGACACTGAGGCCCGACAGACGGGACTGGGAGCAGAGGTGAGGCATTTCTTACGGCAAGCAGAACCCCAATTCTTGATTTCCCCGGTGGTCCAATCGAGGGTTGGGGAATGGCGTTGAAGCCACGGTAGTCCAAGAAGAATTTCCGAAGTGCAGTTAGAGAGGACCAGAAATGAAATTTTTTCGTGATGGGGTCCGATGCACATTAAGAGGGGTTCTGTGCGGTAACGCACAGTACAGTCCAACTTCACTCCGTTGACCGAAGAAATGTAGAGCGGCTTGACGAGACGGGTCACCGGGATGCAGAACTTATTCACCAAAGAGTCCAGAATAAAATTTCCAGAAGCACCAGAGTCCAAGCAGGCCACGGCTGAGAGGGAGGAGTTGGCAGAAGGAGAAATCAGCACGGGCACAGTGAGATGTGGAGAAGCAGACTTCGTACCAAGAGACGCCACACCCACGTGAGCTGGGTGCGTGCATGCGTTTCCCAGACGTGGAGGACGAATAGGGCAATCCACCAAGAAATGTTCGGTACTAGCGCAGTACAGACAAAGATTTTTTTCCCTACGGCGAGTCCTCTCTTCCTGGGTCAGACGAGACCGATCCATTTGCATAGCCTCCTCGGTGGGAGGCACAGGGGTAGATTGCAAAGGATACTGTGGGAGAGGTGCCCAGAGATCAAGGTCTTTTTCCTGGAGGAGCTCCTGGTGTCTCTCAGAAAAACGCATGTCAATGCGGTTGGCCAAATGGATAAGTTCTTGCAGGTTGGCAGGAATCTCTCGTGCAGCAGCACATCCTTGATGTTACTGGATAGGCCTTTTTTAAAGGTCGCGCAGAGAGCCTCGTTATTCCAAGATAAGCGAGAGTACGAAATTGGATGGCGTACTCGCCTACTGAAGAATTACCCTGGACCAGGTTCAGCAGGGCAGTCTCGGCAGAAGAAGCTCGGGTTGGTTCCTCGAAGACACTACGGACTTCAGCGAAGAAGGACTGGACTGTGGCAGGATCATTGCGGTCCCAGAGCGTTGTGGCCCAAGACAAGGCCTTTCCAGAAAGAAGACTCACTACGAACGCCACCTTAGACCGTTCTGTGGGAAATTGGTCTGATAACATCTCCATATGTAGGGAACATTGAGACAGAAAGCCACGGCAGAGTCTAGAGTCCCCATCAAATTTGTCCGGCAGGGACAAGCGGAGGCTGGGAGCGGCCACTCGCTGCGGAGGAGGTGCAGGAGCTGGCGGAGGAGATGGTTGCTGCTGTAGCAGTGGCAGAAGTTGCTGTAACGTGGCGGTCAACTGCGACAGCTGCTGTCCTTGTTGGGCGATTTGCTGCGATTGCTGAGCGACCACCGTGGATAGGTCAGCGAGACTTGGCAGCGGCACCTCAGCGGGATCCATGGCCGGATCTACTGTCACGATTCGGCTGGCTGGAGGTGGATCCTCTGTGCCAGAGAGGGATTGGCGTGGACCGTGTCGGTGGACCGGTTCTAAGTTGCTACTGGTATTCACCAGAGCCCGCCGCAAAGCGGGATGGTCTTGCAGCGGCGGTAGCAACCAGGTCGTATCCACCGGCAACGGCTAAACCTCTCTGACTGCTAAGATAAGCGCAGGACAAGGGAATAGCTGGCGGTACAAGGGAGTAAGTGCATTGATGCACTGGCCCTTTAAATCTTAGAGAGCTGGCGCGCGCGCGCCCTAAGGAGCGGAGCCACGCGTGCCAGGACATGACAGCCGGGGGCCGGGACAGGTGAGTGAGGATGTGATTAGCGAGCGGGCGCGTCCTGCTATGCGAATCGCATCCCCGCCGGCAATGTCGGTGCAGCGCTCCCGGTCAGCGGGTCTGACCGGGGTGCTTGCAGGGATAGGAACGCCGCGAGCGCTCCGGGGAGGAGCAGGGACCCGGAGCGCTCGGCGTAACATTGCTGTTTGTCCATTTTTAGGAACTGTCCAGGGTAAAAGGAAATGCAGAGATGTCAGCAGAGAGCACTGTGCTCGTGATTCAGCAGACAGCTCTGTGTTTCAAATGGAAAATAATTTCCACTGTAGTATTCTGAAGCTAATAAGTACAGGAAGGATTAACATTTTTTTAATAGAAGTTATTTACAAATCTGTTTGACTTTCTGGCACCAGTTGATTTAAAAAAAAAAAAGTTTTTCACCGGAGTACCCCTTTAAGACTGAGATTGTCGCATAGAAAAGCATTGACTGCTTACTGCACATGTGCAAAGTACAGGCTGGTGAAATGAAAGGGGGAGCCAGAGCCATTTTCTTGACCTATCAATGTAGCAGAGAGAATTAGAGAGGTGGATGGGGGAGGGGCACCACACAGTCACACACATTACACAGTCCTGCCCTGGTCTCCTCTCAGCTCACTCTGCAGACACGGGACAGGAGAGATTATACAAAGTTTAGAGCTGCAGTCCCTTCCGTCCTCCTTCCGTCCTACTCCTTCCCCCCTGCTCACCTCTGTGACCTGCCTGTCAGCTCCCTGCACAGCCCCGGCCTCCTCAATGTGTAGACCTCCTCACTATTTGTCACACACAGCTTTCCATTATCATTACAGGGTCATGAATCATTACAGGGCATAACTTTAAACACACAGCTTTACCAGGTTCCTTAATTATTATAAATGTTTCAGTATGACGTCTGCATGTGTCTCTGAAGCCGATGCTGATTTACATGAGATTGCCATTAGAAAACCTCTTTTTACTCACAGTAGAAGCACTACCCTTAGTGATGCCGTCTCAATGCCATATCAGAATGTTCCAAAAAACACATGGCTTGATAGATCGGCTCCCAGAGGTAACTTCCCGTGCAGACACTGCGATTTTTGTTCGCACAACATAACTAGTTGCATTGTAAAATTGGGAGGATACACCTATATATTCAATCAAATGATCACCTGTCGATCATCATATGTAGTGTATGCTCTAATATGCCCTTGTGGGTTTTATTACATAGGTAAAATGATTAGAAAACTTTTTACCAGGGTCCGAGAACATTTTTACTCATTCCGATCAGGACATGGTGCCCCCCGCTTCATCGCTCATATACAAGACAAGCATAATAGCGATTGCGTAAGCATAACGTTTGCCAGACTCCAAGTGGTTAACCCACCCCGTAATGGGGTGATAGACACAGAAACCTTCTACAATACGAAGCTAGATGGATTATCAAATTAGAAGCGTTAGGACCACTTGGGTTAAACGATCAGAATGATTACAGTTCATTTTTATAATACTTTGCATGTTATGTTCTACTTACTTTTTGAATCACTAAGGTTTAGAGCACGCTGACTGCAGCACCTGTATGCAGATATTCTCTGCCTCCTCACTCAGTGAGCGTTGGCTAGACGAAGTGTGCTTGTCGTAGAAGCGGACACCGTCCCATGGATGAGCCCCCGCATCTGAGTTACCTGTACCTGCCGTACATGTTATGAATCTTGGGCATATGTGGTGAGTGTGATTCGCTAGATTTCATCCTTCCTATTATCTCATATAAACAAGATATAAAATTTACACATTCCCTTTAAGGGAAAATGATCTGTAAAAACAAATGTAATATTAATACAAGCTGGTTTCACTCCCTTTAAACATCCTTAAAGGGGTTTTACCATGAAGATCAGTAGGTCTAAATTGATGCATTAAGTGATTTTAGTTTTTTCTTCTCGTTTTCTCTTCTTTTCAGGCATATTTAGTTGCTCAGTTCTCCTGGCACACATTTTACCTATGTATGAGAGAGTCTTACTTGTCTGGTTGAATATTCACTGGGCAGGATGAAGTAAATATACTTTATATACTGCTGTAACTGTCTATATTACAGTCTGTAAGGCTGGGTTCACACTACAATCTATCTATACGGTAACCGGATATGGCTGGGGGGGGAGCAAAGACCGGGTGCTCCCGTATCCCAGCCAGACCCGACCCATATCTTGTTTACTTCAATGAGCCGACTGGAGTCAAACGGTGACTCCGGTCAGCTAATTTTTTCTCCCGTATCTGGTGGTATGCCACGGTTTTAGGTCCAGTCATAAAACCGGATACAGGGCAAAAATGAGCTGACTCACCATTTGACTCTGGTCGGCTCATTGAAATGAATTAGATATGGGCCGGGTCCGGCTGGAATGCGGTTCCCGTTTAGTTAAATCGTAGTGTGAATCCAGCCTAACACTAAATTCACTTGGCAGAAAGGGAGTAGGGAAGGATATTGTTATGTAAAAAAAAAAGGTATTAAATAAACAATATTAACCCCTTAAAGGGGTACTCTGCCCCTGGCATCTTATCCCCTATCCAAAGGATAGGCGATAAGATGTTAGATCGCCAGGGTCCCGCTGCTGGGGACCCCGGGGATCGCCGCTGCGGCACCCCGCTTTCATTACTGCACAGAGCGAGTTCGCTCTGTGCGTAATGACGGGCGATACAGGGGCCGGAGCAGCGTGACATCACGGCTCCGCCCCTCATGACATCACGGCCCGTCCCCTTAATGCAAGTCTATGGCAGGGGGCGTGACGACCGCCACGCCCCCTTCCCACAGACTTGTATTGACGGGGCGGGCCGTGACGTCACGAGGGGCGGAGCCATGATGTAACGATGCTCCGGCCCCTGTATTGCCCGTCATTACGTGCAGAGCGATCTCGCCCTGCACAGTAATGATAGGGGTGCTGCAGCAGCGATCCCCGGGGTCCCCAGCAGCGGGACCCCGGCGATCTGACTATGCTTTGGATAGGGGATAAGATGTCTAGGGGCGGAGTATCCCTTTAACAACCACAGGCATATATTTATGTCCGTGGCAGACTCCCGTAATGTGAAGTGCGCTTCGTATCTGCTGGGTCCCGGTTGCTATCAACAACCAAGACCCACTGCTAATACCGGACATTGCTGATCGTGTGGTGTCCAGTATTAACCATTTATTAACCCCCAGGCAAAATCAATGGAGGTTAGCTCAGCGGAGCTCTTTGGGACCGCCGCGGTGAAATCGGGGCATCCCGAACAGCTGAGAGGACGGCAGAAGGTGCCTTACCTCGCTGTACGCTGTCCGATTGTCATTTGATTGCTCCAAGCCTGAGATCCAGGCTAGAGCAATTGAGTGCAGATTACACTGATCAATGCTATGCTATGCCATAGCATTGAACAGTGTATGCAATCAAAGGACTGCAAGTAATAGTCCCCTATGGGGGCAAAAAATAATTGTAAAAATAGTAAAAACCCCTTCCTAAATAAAAGTTTGAATCCCCCCTTTTCTCATAAAAAAAATATGTAAACAAAAAAAAAAATGTGCTATCACTGTTTGCCTAAATGTCCGAACTATAAAAATATAATGAAAATTAAACCGCATGGTCAATGGCGTACATGTAAAAAAAATTCCAAAGTCCAAAATTGTGTATTTTTGATCACTTTGTATACCGTAAAAAAATTATAAAAAGTGATCAAAAAGTTTGATCATGGCGCAAACAATGAGCCCTCATAACACCCCGTATATGGAAAAATAAAAAGTTATAGGGGTCAGAAGAGGACAATTTTAAACATACTAATTTTGGTGCATGTAGTTATAATTTTTTTATAAGTAGTAAAATAAAGAAAACCTATATAAATTGGGTATCATTGTAACCGTATGGACCTGCAGAAGAAAAATATGGTGTAATTTTTACCGATAAGTGCACTGCGTAGAATTGGAAGCCCCCAAAATTTACAAAATGGTGGGGTTTTTTTTTTCAATTTTGCCCCACAAATATTTTTTTTCTGGGTTTGCCGTAAATTTTGTGGTGAAATGATTGATGTCATTACAAAGTACATTTGAACATCAAAACAATAAACAGGGGTATGACTTACAAATATAAAATGCAATTTATTGGTTATATTCTTATTAAAAGCAGACATATAACCCCTTAGACAGAACAAAAAATATTCACTTGTGACCGCATATGGGAATGAAATATTCACGGGGAATAGAAAACATAAAATGTAAATAATAACATCCACCTCCTTAATGTATTGCACTTCAATTGGTCACTTCCTTAGTCTCCAGGTAGTGACCTATTGCACATATATTATATTGCACTTATACTGTATTAAGCCTATCACGTCACTTCGGACCTTATGATGGGATATATCAGAATTGCAGGGACAGCTGATGTATCCTGTCCCTATACTCCCTCTCTGTCCAAATCGTGTAGTGCAGGTATGGCCCAAAGTACATTTGGCGGTGCAAAAAATAAGCCCTTATATGAGTCTGAAGGTGCACAATTGAAAGCGTTATGATTTTTAGAAGGTAATGAGGAAAATACAAAAGGGCAAAAATGGAAAAACCTGTGGTCCTTAAAGGGTTAAAAAATATGGCATAAATGTAAAAAAAAAAAAATCCAGACACCAAATCGCTGATTTTTTGTAGTATCACATCCATGAAAAAAAAATAAATTAAAAGTGATCAAAAAGCATAATTACACAAAAGTAGTACTGTTAAAAATATCAGCTCATGGTGCAAACAAGCAACCCTAACACACAGTGTCATAAGTGGAAAAGTAAAAAAGCTCAGAACATGGTAATGAACAGAGGTTTTTTTCTTCAGGTTTTCTATTTTTTTCTAACCCTAAAATGGAGCATACATTTCTTAATTTGTATTATGGCACAACAAAAACAAAAACAAAAAAACATTTCCTTTATAGATCGTTATTACTAATTGTGATTAGTTTCTCTTCTACAGTCTCCTGCTGCAGTGAAATCTCTCAGGCTGCTTCAGGCTTGAATACTTATCTCTCCTCTCCTAACTAGATGTAAGGTCAACATTGATCTGGACATTAATACTAAGAAGTTTGTTCAGGGAAGTAGAGGTAAAAGGTTAGAGACAAAGCCAGTTAACTTTGATCTGGTCAGATATCAGCTTAGATGTTTGCTTATGAAATACCAAATTGAGGCTGCAGACAGAGGTTGTAAGGCTGCTTCTGGTGAAGCTCAGTGTGAACAGGACACAGCAGGAGACTGTAGAAAAGTAAGGAAAGACAATTCATAATAAAGACCTATAGAAAAAATGCCTTTTGCATCAAATTTAAGTACAACGCAAGAATTAAAAAATTAAAAAAACACTGAAAATGTATCTAAAACCTTTAACAATCTATGGTCTAAAACCCACAAAACAGTGTCCCAACGCTTCCAAAATGTAAAGTGTTTTCTAAACATCTTTTGTGTAGTGATTCTGTTATCAATGTAAATAGTTTTCTAAGAACTGAATCCGCATATGAAATATATTATTAGTGGCAGTTGCTTGGCAAGCCTTACTGCCTGCTTCACTAGAGAACTTCACAAACAAAACCGAGTTTGCCTGCCAATAAACTACCATGTCATGACTTTTAAATCAAACTCTTTGAGAAGTGTGCTGATATCAGATAAAAACAGTTCCAAAGAACAAACCTGGAGATGATGCAAAAGAAAACAGTGACAAGATCAAACCTTTAAAATGTATAACAAAAAAGGAAGGACACAGAGGTTAAGAACTAGTAGCTAATAACCTGCCCCATAGCCAGCGTTATCACGGTTTAAAGCCAACAGACACTTACAGGCTCCTGTATAAGGTCAGGCATAGAATGAACTTGGGGATTTACCTTTTTCTACTCAGTGTAGGACAAAGAGTATTTTTTTCTTGCCTCAAGGACACAGCCAACCTTAATTTTTGTGGTTTTTCCTCCTCGACCTTAAGAAACATATTTCTTAGGCTAGTTTCAGACTACGGAATTTCCGCCTGTAATTCCACTTTGAAATTTCAGACGGAAATTCTGCTTGCTAAAATGCATAGTGTAGTGAATGGGTTTCCGTTCACAAATTCACACTTCGGAATGGTGTTGCTCTTTCTTCAGGCGGAAATCCGCGCGGAACACATTGAAGTCTATTGGAGACTGCAGTGTCCGCGCGGTCCTAGCGCCGACTGATTCAGTCAGCGCTGGCCACATTCGGAGATTCCGTAGTCTGAACCTAGCCTTATTTCTTGATTCCCAGAACCATATAATGGCTTGTTTTTTGTGCAACCAACTATACTTTGTTCTATTATTTTACCATAATATGTATGGCGAAACTAAGAAAAAAGTCCAATTTAGAAACTTTTAAAGGGTTTTGTTTTTACAGTGCACATTATTTTAATATTGGCCTAGTATTTTTTTTCAAACACTTTGATTACGATATTTATATGGCTTTTCTATTCTTGTACTACTAAGTTTTTTTGTTTTGTTTTTTAAAATAGGCATGCCTAAAATCACCATGTTCTGACCCCTATAAATTTCACGTGTTTTGTATACAGGGCTGTATGAAGGCTAATTTTGATGCAGTCTCCCGGCATGAGATCAAGCAGATCAGAGCAGGAGATAATACTGATCAGTGATCACCCTGCTCTGTACTGACGAGGGGCAAGAACCCCGAAACAGCTGTCTGCCCCGCTGTTCTTCTTGACAAAGCTGCGGAAGCAGCAAAACATGTTGAGGGGGGCCGAGGTGTAGTGTGTTTTAATATAGTGTCACATCTACCCAGCTATTAGCCCAGCAACTGCAGTGCATGAGGCGTTTATATCATGTAACCAGCATGGTACAATAGATGTGCACTAAGTTTTTAATCACCTATCATGTGCCATTGTGAATAAAGCACTATTTTACTGGGTATATGGGAAAAAGGGTTTTGTTGGATCACTAAGGTGATCTATAGGTTCTCATACTGCCCTATATATGGAAAAATGAAAAATGAAAACGTTATAGGTGGTCAAAATAGGGCAATTTTAGATTACTGATTTTGTACAAAAAGTTTTAGATTTTTTTTAAGCGGTAAAAAAATATAAAAGTATCTAGCCATGGATATCATTTTAATCGTATTGACCCACAGAATAAAGAACACATGTAATTTTGACCGTAAATTGTACAGTGTGAAACCCTACAAAGTTTGTGGCTTTCATTTAAATTTCTTCACAAAATATTTTTTTTTTATTTGCCATACATTTTATGGTAAAATGAGAGGTTTCATAACAAATTAAAATTGGTTACACAAAAAAACAAGCCCTTATATGAGTCTGTAGATGGAAATATAAAATAGTTATGGATTTTAGAAGGCGAAGAGACGCAAAAATAAAATTGGCCTGGTCCTTAAAGGACAACTGCAGAGGCATTCCACAGGATAGGGGATAAGTGTTTGATCGCGGGGGGTCCCCACCTCCCCTCGATCTCCCTAACGGGGCGCCGCCATAAGCGCTCATGGTGAGCGCTAAGGCGTGTAGCGTCGACCTAGAGGTCGACAGTGACGCCCCGTCTCCTCCCCGTCCCCATACAGTTCTATGTGGGATGCAGGGAGGCACAAATGCTGCCTCCCCGCCTCTCCCATAGAGATGTATGGAGGAGGCGTGCCGGCCGCAACGTCATGCTGCGGCTGGCACGCCCCCTGCACGGGAGAGCCGCGGCCCCGTGCAGGAGATCGCCGGGGGCCTCAGCGTTCGGACCCCCCCGCGATCAAACACTTATCCCCTATCTTGAGGATAGGGGATAAGTGTTTGTAACGCTGCAGATGTCCTTTAAGGTGAAAATGGGCTTGGTCCTTAGACCCTTAAGGACCAGGCCATTTTATACCTCAGGACCAGAGCGTTTTTTGCACATCTGACCACTGTCACTTTAAACATTAATAACTCTGGAATGCTTTTAGTTATCATTCTGATTCCGAGATTGTTTTTTCGTGACATATTCTTCTTTAACATAGTGGTAAAATTTTATGGTAACTTGCATCCTTTCTTGGTGAAAAATCCCAAAATTTTATGAAAAATTGGAAAAATTTGCATTTTTCTAACTTTGAAGCTCTCTGCTTGTAAGGAAAATGGATATTCCAAATAAAAAAAATTTTGATTCACATATACAATATGTCTACTTTATGTTTGCATCATTAAATTGACGAGTTTTTACTTTTGGAAGACACCAGAGGGCTTCAAAGTTCAGCAGCAATTTTCCACAAAATTTTCAAACTCGATATTTTTCAGGGACCAGTTCAGGTTTGAAGTGGATTTGAAGGGTCTTCATATTAGAAATACACCACAAATGACCCCATTATAACTGCACCCCCCAAAGTATTCAAAATGACATTCAGTCAGCGTTTTAACCCTTTAGGTGTTTCACAGGAATAGCAGCAAAGTGAAGGAGAAAATTCACAATCTTCATTTTTTACACTCGCATGTTCTTGTAGACCCAATTTTTTTTATTTTTACAAGGGGTAAAAGGAGAAAATGTATACTTAGGTTTGTAGCCCAATTTCTCTCGAGTAAACACATACCTCATATGTCTATGTAAATTGTTCGGCGGGCGCAGTAGAGGGCTCAGAATGGAAGGAGCGACAAGGGGATTTTGGAGAGTACGTTTTTCAGAAATGGTTTTTGGGGGGCATGTTGCATTTAGGAAGCCCCTATGGTGCCAGAACAGCAAAAAAAAAAACACATGCCATACCATTTTGGAAACTAGACCCCTTGAGGAACGTAACAAGGAATAACGCGAGCCTTAATACCCGACAGGTGTTTCACGACTTTTGCATATGTAAAAAAAAATTTTTTTTTTTCATTAAAATGTGCGTGTCCCCCCAAATTTCACATTTTTGCAAGGGTTAATAGCAGAAAAGACCCCCCAAAATTTGTAACCCCATCTCTTCTGAGTATGGAGGTACCCCATAAGTTGACCTCAAGTGCACTACGGGTGAACTACAATGCTCAGAAGAGAAGGAGTCATATTCAGCTTTTTGAGAGCAAATTTTGCTCGGGGGGCATGTCGCATTTAGGAAGCCCCTATGGTGCCAGAACAGCAAAAAAAAAAAAACACATGGCATACCATTTTGGAAACTAGACCCCTTGAGGAACGTAACAAGGAATAAAGCAAGCCTTAATACCCCACAGGGGTTTCACGACTTTTGCATATGTAAAAAAAAATTTTCACTAAAATGTGTGTTTCTCCCCAAATTTCACATTTTTGCAAGGGTTAATAGCAGAAAAGACCCCCCAAAATTTGTAACCCCATCTCTTCTTAGTATGGAAATACCCCATGTGTGGACGTCAAGTGCTCTGCTGGCGCACTACAATGCTCAGAAGAGAAGGGGCACCATTGAGCTTTTGGGAAAAAAATTGTTCGGAATGGAAGTCAGGGGCCATGTGCGTTTACAAAGCCCCCCGTGGTGCCAAAACAGTGGAACCCCCCACATGTGACCCTATTTTGGAAACTACACCCCTCACAGAATTTAATAAGGGGTGCAGTGAGTATTTACACCCCACTGGCGTTTGACAGATCTTTGGAACAGTGGGCTGTGCAAATGAAAAATAAAATTTTTCATTTTCACGGACCACTGTTCCAAAAATCTGTCAGACACCTGTGGGGCGTAAATGCTCACTGTACCCCTTATTACATTCCGTGAGGGGTGTAGTTTCCAAAATGGGGTCACATGTGGGTATTTTTTTTGGGGGGGGTTTATGTCAGAACCGCTGTAAAATCAGCCACCCCTGTGCAAATCACCAATTTAGACCTCAAATGTACATAGTGCACTCTCACTCCCGAGCCTTGTTGTGTGCCCGCAGAGCGTTTTACGCCCACATATGGGGTATTTCTGTACTCAGGAGAAATTGCGTTACAAATTTTGGTGGTCTTTTTTTCCTTTTAACACTTGTGAAAATAAAAAGTAAAGGGCAACACCGGTATGTTAGTGTAATTTTTTTTATTTTTTTACACTAACAAGCTGGTGTAGCCCCAACTTTTCCTTTTCATAAGGGGTAAAAGGAGAAAAAGCCCCCCAAAATTTGTAGTGCAATTTCTCCCGAGTACGGCGATACCCCATATGTGTCCCTAAACTGTTTCCTTGAAATACGACAGGGCTCCAAAATGAGAGAGCGCCATGCGCATTTGAGGACTAAATTAGGGATTGCATGGGGGTGGACATAGGGGTATTGTACGCCAGTGATTCCCAAACAGGGTGTCTCCAGCTGTTGCTAAATTCCCAGCATGCCTGGACAGTCAGTGGCTGTCCGGAAATGCTGGGAGTTGTTGTTTTGCAACAGCTGGAGGCTCCGTTTTGGAAACACTGCCATACAATACGTTTTTCATTTTTATTGTGGGGACAGTGTAAGGGGGTGTATATGTAGTGCTTTACTCTTTATTATGTGTAAGTGTAGTGTAGTGTTTTTAGGGTACATTCACACTGGCGGGTTGCGGTGAGTTTCTCGCTAGAAGTTTGAGCTGCGGCGAAAAATTTGCCGCAGCCCAAACTTGAAGCAGGAAACTTACTGTAAGCCTGCCCGTGTGAATGTACCCTGTACGTTCACATGGGGGGGGCAAACCTCCAGCTGTTTCAAAACTACAACTCCCAGCATGTACTGACAGACCGTGCATGCTGGGAGTTGTACTTTTGCAACAGCTGGAGGCACACTGGTTGGAAAACCTTCAGTTAGGTTCTGTTACCTAACTCAGTATTTTCTAACCAGTGTGCCTCCAGCTGTTGCAAATCTAGCATGTACTGATCGCCGAAGGGCATGCTGGGAGATGTAGTTATGCAATAGCTGGAGGTACGCAACTACAACTCCCAGCATGACGAGACAGCTGATTGCTGTTTGGACATGCTGGGATTTGCAGTTTTGCAACATCTGGAGGGCTACAGTTTTAGAGAACACTGCAAAGTGATCTCCAAACTGTGGTCCTCCAGCTGTTGCAAAACTACAATTCCCAGCATGCCCTGACAGCAAACAGTTGTTTGAGCATGCTAGGAATTGTAATTTTGCAAGATCTGGAGGGCTACAGTTTAGGGACCACTATATAGTGGTCTCAAACTGTAGCCCTCCAGCTGTTGCAAAACTACATATTCCAGCATGCCCAAACAGCTGTCTGGGCATGCTGGGAGTTGTAGTTTTGCAACATCTGGAGGGCTCCAGTTAGAGACCACTGTATAATGGTCTCAAACTGTACCATCCAGATGTTGCTAGGCAACTCACCGGCTTCTGTCGGATCCAGCCGCACGTCATCGCCGCCCGCCGATCTCCGTCGCCCGCAGCCTCCGACGCCCGCCCGGATCGGTAAGTGGATCTTCGGCGCCGGTCCCCGTCGTTTCCCCGTCCTGCCCCGCCTATTGTGGGAGGGCAGGACGGGGAAAACGAAAGTTAACCCCCCCGCCCCCGATTTGCTATTGGTGGTCGCGTCTAGACCACCAATAGCAGGGATAGGAGGGGTGGCAACCCTGCCACCTCACTCCTATCGCTTCAGGGGGATCGCGGGTGTCTTAAACACCCGCGATCCCCCTTACATTCCAGGTCACCGGGTCACTATAGACCCGTAATGACCCGGAATCGCGCAAATCGCAAGTGTGAATTCACTTGCGATTTGCCGCGATCGCCGACATGGGGGGGTCTGATGACCCCCCTGGGCATTTGCACGGGATGCCTGCTGAATGATTTCAGCAGGCATCCCGCTCCGATCCCCGCCCGGCGCACGGCGGGGACTAAATCTGCCCATGACGTAAATGTACGTCCCTGGTCCTTAAGACCCAGGGTGTCGGGACGTACCGTTACGTCATGGGTCCTGTAGGGGTTAAGGGATTAATAGATTGGACATTTCCACAAGCAGCAATACCAAAAAGAAAGTTAATGTATTCATTAGTTTTTACATATTTTTATTTGCAAAATAGGAAAAAAAAAGGGGGGTGATTCGAATTTTTATGTTATTGCATAACACTGATTGCCATAGTTGGAGCAGGGAAGGAATTTTTCCCTTGGTATGGGGCATTTGGCATCAGTCTCATAAGGGTTTTATGCCTTCTTCTGGATCACCACAGTAGGGACAAAATAAGGTTATAGTTTGAACTTGGTCTTTTTTCAACCTTAAGAACTATGTAACTCAGTGTGATCGGCACTCTTCTAGTAGAGTCTGTCTGAGGCAGACTATTAAAGGAGTAGTCAGGCGCGCACTTTTCTCACTTTATCCCGTCCGGGGCTGCAAAATAAAAGAAAATGAACTTTCTCTTACCTGCCAACGAGCCCCCGGTGCTCCGGTACAGGTGTTCGGTCCCCGGGCTGTATTCTTCTTACTTCCTGTTAGCCCGGCACGTCACACGGAGCTTCAGCCTTTCACCAGCCAAGGCGGGACATCGCTGCGGTTGGTGATAGGCTGAAGCTCCGTGTGACGTGTCGGGCTAACAGGGAGTAAGAAGAATACAGCCCGGGGACCGAAAACCTGTACCGGAGCAATGGGGGCTCGTTGGCAGGTAAGAGAAAGTATGTTTTCTTTTATTTTGCAGCCCGGATGGGATTAAGTGAGAAAAGTGCGCGCTGGACTACTTCTTTAAAATATTAAGCCAGAGCCAGCAAGGAGGCATTTGGAGGGGCTCCAGCTAGCATGGGATGTTGCTCAGGACATACATGTATGTTTATTGTTCTTAAGGAGTTAAAGGGAAGGTATTACCTATTTTTATTAATTAAAACTAGACAGTGATGTCTAAAAGGAAACTGTCAAAATGGTCTTTTTATTTTACAATGTGAAGGCAGTGGAGCCAAGTTTCATTGTCTGGCACACCTCCTTGCTCTCCTTCACCTCTAAGCTCCCTATGACTGCTTTAGAGGGCACTGTATGTCAATCTTGATGGGACTGGGAGGGGAAGGTAAGTGAGGAGGTGTGTATCAATCTCCTTGAGACTTTGCTGGAAAAAAAAAATCTGTCTAAAATGTCTGCAGCTCTTAGTGGCAAATAGAGACAGATTCCCTTAAAGAGGGCAGCTATTTTGTCTGAGCTGTGTTTTACAGCATTTAGTGATATGAGTTACAGCAGCCACAAGTAAACTGTAGTCTGCAGATGATCAATTGAAATCTATAGTTTTCTAAGCATGCTCTGTGACCTTTGTAGAAGTCAATATGCAGGGATAGGGTAGCTGTAATCAGTGCATATAGTGAAGGATGGATCCTGTACTATCTATATGTTGGTATTACCTTTCTTTATAATTCTGTCTGTAAAGAAAACAGGAAGTGTCAGTTTAACCCCTTAAGGACCCATGATGTATGCGTATGTCTCCGCACCCTGGGCTTTAAGGACCCATGACGTACGAGTACGTCATGGCGTTTTCCGGTCTCTGCCGCTCACCGGGCGGAGATCGGAACGGCATGCCTGCTGAAATCCTTCAGCAGGCATGCCGTGCAAATGCCGAGGGGGGTCGCAGAAAATAGCATGTCAATTCAGACATGCGATTTTCTCCTATTCCGGGCAGATCACCCGGAAAATTGTGATGATCGAAGCTGTCAGTGACATCCCTGATCATCTTGGAGGGTAGGAGTGAAGTCGCAATGCTGCGATCTCCTCCTATCCCCTGCCATTAGTCAGAATTGATTCTGACCAATGGCAGAGGAGGACAGTGGGTTGCAATGGCAACCACCCCGTTCTGGCCACCCCTGGATGTCGAGGGGATCGTGGGAAGAAGATGGAGGCCGGGTACCTTACCTGAAGATGCCTGGGAACAGCTGAATGTCGCTGGAGACTGCTGGATCCTTGCTCAAGTAGGGAAGCGACGGTGTGGGGGGGGGGGGAATTGAAAGTGAAAGTAAAGTGATCTTTACTATGGCAACCACTAGGAAGGCCAAACTGCAACTCCTAGCATGCCCAGACAGCCAAAGGCTGTCTGGGCATGCTGGGAGTTATAGTTTTGCAACATCTGGAGGGTCACAATTTGGAGACCACTGCTACAGTGGTGCCCAAACGGTAGCCCTCCAGATGTTGCCAAACTACAACTCTCAGCATGCCTAGACTGCCCATGCATGCTGGGAGTTGTAGTTCTGTAACATCTGTCCCATCAGATTTAGCAATTTTTATGCCATTTTTGAAAATTGCTGCTCTACTTTGAAGCCCTCTAATTTTTTCAAAAAGCAAAAATATGTCCATTTTATGATGCAAACATAAAGTGGACATATTGTATTTGTGAATAAAAATAAAATTTATTGGGAATATCCATTTTCCTTACAAGTAGAGAGCTTCAAAGTTAGAAAAATGCAAAATATTCTAAATTTTCATGAAATTTTGGGATTTTTCACCAAACAAGTAACACCGAAAATTCACCACCAAAATAAAGTAGAATATGTCACAAAAAAACTATCTCAGAATCAGAATGATAACTAAAAGCATTCCAGAGTTATTAATGTTTAACCCCTTAAGGACGCAGGACGTAAATGTATGTCCTGGTGCGGTGGTACTTAACGCACCAGGACGTACATTTACGTCCTGTGCATAACCGCAGCAATCGGAGAGATGCCCGTGTCATGCGCGGCTGATCCCGGCTGCTGATCGCAGCCAGGGACCCGCCGGCAATGGCAGACGCCCGCGATCTCGCGGGCGTCCGCCAATAACCCCTCAGGTGCCGGGATCAATACAGATCCCGGCATCTGCGGCAGTGCGCGATTAAAATGAATGATCGGATCGTCCGCAGCGCTGCTGCGGGGATCCGATCATTCAGGACGCCGCACGGAGGTCCCCTCTCCTTCCTCCGTCCGGCGTCTCCTGCTCTGGTCTGAGATCGAGCAGACCAGAGCAGAAGATAGCCGATAACACTGATCTGTTCTATGTCCTATACATAGAACAGATCAGTATTAGCAATAATGGTATTGCTATGAATAGTCCCCTATGGGGACAATTCAAGTGTAAAAAAAAATGTAAAAGTAAAAAAAAAGTGAAAAATCCCCTCCCCCAATAAAAAATGTAAACGTCCGTTTTTTCCTATTTTAACCCCAAAAAGCGTAAAAATAAATTTTATTGACATATTTGGTATCGCCGCGTGCGTAAATGTCCGAACTATTAAAATAAAATGTTAATGATCCCGTACAGTGAACGGCGTGAACAAAAAAAAAAAAGTCCAAAATTGCTACTTTTAAAATACATTTTATTAAAAAAAATTTTAAAAAATGTATTAAAAGTTTTTTATATGCAAATGTGGTATAAAAAAAGTACAGATCATGGCGCAAAAAATGAGCCCCCATACCGCCGCTTATACGGAAAAATAAAAAAGTTAGAGGTCATCAAAATAAAGGGATTATAAACGTACTAATTTGGTTAAAAAGTTTGAGATTTTTTTTAAGCGCAACAATAATAGAAAAGTATATAATCATGGGTATCCTTTTAATCGTATTGACCCTCAGAATAAAGAACACATGTCATTTTTACCATAAATTGTACGGCGTGAAAACGAAACCTTCCAAAATTAGCAAAATTGCGTTTTTCGTTTTAATTTCCCCACAAAAATAGTGTTTTTTGGTTGCGCCATACATTTTATGATATAATGAGTTGTCTGACTGGCATTTTCAGTATGAAATACTGAAAATGTTCTAATGAAAGCATTTGCAAAACCTATTGGTTTTGCATGCTTTACAACATTTCAAAAGTTTTTATCTGACAGTGCCCATTTAAAGAGAACCAGTCATCAGTTTTATGCTGCCCAAACCATGGTGCATAAAACTTGTGCAGGCATAGCAATCCTGACAAACTATGAATTACTTTGAAACGCTCTGGCATTTCAGAGTAATCATAGTTTAAAAATGCCGCATGTTCGGGGTGAGTACCGGTGGCTGCTTCCACCAGGCCAGCTTGAGTGAGTATAGAGGAAGAAACATATCAATCAAGCTGGCCAAGCAGGAAGCAGCTGGCAGGGTCCGCCAAAGGACTAGTTGCCTGGGTTTTGGTGACATTTCTAAACTATGATTACTCTGGAACCTCAGATCGTCTCAGAGTAATTCATAGTGCCCCGGAATTGTGATGCCTGCATATTTAGACTGTTTACTCTAAGTTTGTACCACCTATTAATTGACATAATTTTATTTCAAAAATGTGCCCAAAAGGCCACACTCAGCTCAGCTCAGCTCCTTTATCAAGTAAGCTAAAATAAAGTGTTTAAACAAAAGTGTGTAAAACACATTGTAAATGTGGCACAAGTAATGTAAGATATTGTCTTGGCACAAACTGCACCCGATTTTTCATACAGACAGTTCTATCTCCCCATAATGCTATCAGGACCAAAAGAGAAAGTCTGAGAGTCCTCCTTACCCCTGCCACATGGAGTGAATGATAGATTTGCCTGTATTCATATCTTTGGTGAAGATAGATTCATAGCTTTCTCTCAATTCTGGTAGATTATAAACATGAACTTGCTGGGGACAGATATTTCCACTACAATATCCAATGAAGACCACCTTTTTCTGAACTGCTTTTAATCATCACAGCTACAGTATTTTAAATGTCAGCTTTGTGTAATGTATGGTTTTCTTGCTACCAGTGCTTATCCAAAGCCCCAGAACACCCTCTATATGTAGTCAAACCTCAAACAACAAAAAACCCTGGTCCTCAGAAAGTTCCACCTGACATAGGTAGTATGGAGAAATCAATCCTCATTTTCATATGTATAAAAAGATTCCACTCCATAACAAGAAAGTTTCTATACTTTCAGACCTACTTCTGTCTTTATTATAGTAGTTAACACTTCCTACGGAATATTGTTGTTAGTTCCAAAATCCAATTACAGTAATTTAACTAATTAGTTTGACTACTAAAAAACGTAAATGTTATAAAGAAGTAATGTTTAATTATCTTTGCTAATAAGTTTGAGGTAGCTTAATGTAGAAAGAGAGAATCCCCGCTGTCTTCTAATCTAGCTTTAAACGGTTTCTTGGATGAGGAAGCTTATTGAACCGACTAACATCATAACTTCAATTACTTAGACAGCATTTCTGAAAAAAAATACACATTTTTTCAACAATAATGACACCAACAAATGAATGGTATGTGAACAAAAATGTTCCACTCACTATTAAGGTATGAGCACAAAAAGAGCACGATCAGTCTATGTACGAAAAGCTGTCTCGCAGACTTGGAGTTGTCATCATAGTACCATAAGTCACCAACAAGTAAAATGATTATTCTGGTTGAATCAGGTCATTAATAAATATTTATATTTCATTCCATTTTAAAGACCTTATATAACCAGAATAATTAGTTTACTTGTTGGTGACTTATGGTACTATGATGACAACTCCAAGTCTACTATTTTAAATAATAAATATTTATATTTCATTCCATTTTATTTAAAATAGTAGACTTGGAGTTGTCATCATACTACCATAAGTCACCAACAAGATAAATAAATATTTAGGTTGAATCATGTCAAAATAGAATGAAATATAAATATTTATAATTTAAAATAATAGATTTATGTTAAATAATTTTATTTACTTTTCAATTTCAATGCCTGACAGACTCACAACTAAGTCAGAAATCTTTTTAAAGGGAACCTGTCAGTTCGATTTTCCGCTAAAAGTTGCAGACACTTATACCCGAACTGTAGCTGCATATTGCACTGTACTGGCCAGTGTAGCCCTGTTATGCAGTGTACCTTTCCTTTTCATAAAAGTGCAGTCTTGGACACAAAAAACAACAACAAAAAAACTCTACTTATTTGCCTGATCCCTCAACACTACCATTCTGACAGAGCCCAGTCACTGCGCTTACTACATCCTGGTCCCTGTCTCGACCCAAATGTCTACACAGCCACTCCTCATCTGAAGAAGGTAATGTTTGAAGCCATTGTCTGGGTGAGAAAGTACATTGCTCAAAAAAAAATAGGGAACACAAACAACACAATGTAACTCTAAGTCAATCACACTTCTGTGAAATCACACTGTCCACTCAGGAAGCAACACTGATTCCACAACAGCATGTGAAATTGATTGTCAAATGGAACAGACAACAGGTGGAAATTATAGGCAATACACCAATAAAGGAGTGGTTCTGCAGGTGGTGACCACAGACCACTTATCAGTTCCTATGCTTCCTGGCTGATGTTTTGGTCACTTTTGAATGCTGGCGGTGCTTTCACTCTAGTGGTCGCATGAGACGGAGTCTACATCCCACACAAAAGGCTCAGGTAATGCAGCTCATCCAGGATGGCACATCAATGCAAGCTGTGGAAAGAAGGTTTGCTGTGTCTGCCAGCGTAATGTCCAGAGCACGGATGCGCTACCAGGGGACAGGCCAGTAAATCAGGACTGACTGCCGGGAGGAGATCCTCAGACCCCTTGAGAGACAATATGCTGGTCTGTTTTGCCCTGGGTTCCTCCTAATGCAAGACAATGTTAGACCTCATGTGGCTGGAGTATGTCAGCAGTTCCTGCAAGAGGAAGGCATTGATGCTATGGACTGGCCCATCCATTCCCCAGACATTAATCCGATTGAGCACATCTGGGACATCATGTCTCACCACTGACTGTCCAGGAGTTGGCGGATGCTTTAGTCCAGGTCTGGGAGGACATCCCTCAGGAGACCATCTGCCACCTCATCAGGAGCATGCCCAGGCATTGTAAGGAGCTCATACGGGCACATGGAGGCCACACACACTACTGAGCCTCATTTTGACTTGTTTTAAGGACATTACATCAAAGTTGGATCAGCCTGTAGTGTGGTTTTCCACTTTGATTTTGAGTGTGACTCCCTATACAGACCTCCATGGGTTGATAAATTTGATTTCCATTGATAATTTTTGTGTGATTTTGTAAAAAGACAAAGTATTTCATTTGATTATTTCATTCATTCAGATCTAGTATGTGTTATCTTAGTGTTCCCTTTGTTTGAGCAGTGTATTTCCTGTGTGTCAAGAAGAAGACCAGGAAGTGGTGAGCAGTGGTGAGGGATTGAGCAGGTCACTTAAGCTTTTTTTAATGTATTTTTTTTTTTATCCTAGTCAGTCCATTTTTATATAAAGAAAATAAACACTAAAAAACAATCAATAACATGGCTAAGCCAAGTAGTACAGTGTTTTTTAGGCAGAACCACCAGACAATTACTTTTAATGTTATGGATAATGGTGTTTGGAAAACAGAACAAATGTGGCCTGGGCAGGAAAAATAGACAGATTGCATTGATTCTTACAATTTTAAATATTTAGCGATAATTAGCGCATATTCAGACTTAACATATCCAGTCGGTTTATAAACTTCACTTCCCCTTTACCTGTCCGTTTGGTCTGCTCAGTGGCTTGGAGTCCTGTCCTTTTGTGAAAAGAATCATTTCTGTTCTCAATGACACAACCTTTTGGAGAGGATTCAGTGTATTTTTATAAGGACACTAAATGCTGCTCCTGACGACTTCTATTTAGACCAGTGTTTCCTAAACAGTGTACCTACGGCCAGAGGAGTAACTTCTGGGCCTCAATGCAAAATCCACAAAAGGGCCCAATGAGCCATTTATAATACTGGTCTCTAACGGGGAAGATGTGCCTTGGACCCCACTTCGGCCCCGGTACAACTGCTAATTCTGCACCCTCTACAGTTACGCCTATGTCTCCAGTCCGGTCATGCTGGAAATTGTAGTTTTGCTAACACTGTTGGGAAACACTGATCTAGACCAACAGAAATCAGCATGTCCCCATACCGAATAAAGTTTGGTTAGCATCACTGACACACAATAAATTCATGTTTGTGTCGTGCAACCGTAGAAATGTTTTGAATGGTGATTTTATTCTTAAAGTTGTGTAAATTCCATGCAGACATTTCAGTGCTGAAAGTGTCTGCACCACCGCCACAGCCCCCTTCAGCATTTCATGAAATTAATTACCATTATTAATCAGGACTCGGCAACAAAATCTTTTGCTGCAAATATTACAAAGCTGTAAAAAAAAAAACGTGGCTTTGAGACATCTAGAGATTGAGTATAATCTAAATGATATTTCCCTAAAGACTGATTTTTACATTTGCCAGATGGAGAATGTATTAGGCCATTTTATTCACCTGCAGGTGACACTGTTGGGCTTATCCGCAATATTTGTCTGCTGTGCATGGATCAATGATCTGAATAAAATACAATTATTTTCTACATTTCTGTAACCTCATTTAGCACAGTTATAGTGGCAACAACCTAATGTTTATTGCTTCGACTTTTATGTGTAAAAACAGAATTGTCTAGTAATAAAGAAAAACTTGCTCACAAACCGGAGTTATTTTGCTTTTGATGAGTCCAGAGACGTAAATGATGCAAATGTACTTTGTGGCTTTGAAGAAAAAAAAAAAGAAAGGAAAAGCAAAAGACAACTCCACAATTCTGCAAAGCAAAAATACATGTGCAGTAAAAAGATCACTTGGTTGTCAATAATAGCTGTAAGTAAAGTAAAATGGGAGTGGAGTGTTGTTTATTTTACCTGTAAACTGTAAAACTTGTTTTAAGTGCTATGCAGCAGATTCCATGCCAGACGTTTTCTTTAGCAAAAATGAAAAAAAAAAAAAAAAAAAAAAAATGGAAAGACACAAAAAGAAGATTACACAAGGCTTGTTGCAGAGCAGATCTGTGTTCGTCATGTGGTAATACCACACAGCATACCAATTATACACTAATGTTAGAACCCCATAATAAGTCAAGTAAGTTCGACTAGCTTGTTCGGTTTCAAGAGTAAAATCCTTACTACGTTTTATATGAACCAGAGCTTCACATGAAAGTACACAGGCTCAAGAGATGGATTTAGTATGTGCAGTCATGTGGCCACAGCAATTATACAGACCCCAATACCAAGGTCCTGAAGCATAAACCACTTGTGGCACAATATTGAGGTCAGACCACAGGAGACCCTGGTGTAAGAAATAGAGTTTGCTTTCTCTACGCTAGTGTGTGTCTCAGTCCAGAAATAAAATGGTCTATCATGTGAAATGCTGCAAGACTATTCCATTATATATGCACCCTATATATGTGTAAAGCTGTGTCTGTACCATAGCCAATGCACACTACATTGCTAATCATTACACTTATCCAAGGGACTAAGTATCAAGAACTATTATTTTATTTTATTAGCAGAAGATTGCAACTGGGAGTTGAACACTCACGACTCAATATTACAGTCCATCAGCTGACAAAAACCATCAGTACGGTCATCCATATTACTCAGAGGTCCTTATGCGGCTTGCCATCCTCAGCACTGCTCACCTTATTCAAGTCTGACACCCTTATCATGGTCCCTGTCTCACCACTCACTTCTATTTTGTCATCACTGCTACAATTAATCATCTGTAATCTTTTGGACGCCAGAATCTATTCAGCCTTCTAAGCTTTTTCTTCCATTCTAGAACAGCAATCCCAAGTGAGCAAGAAAGCAGTGAAGCCTTGTACGTGTATTACACAGAAAAAAAAATCCTCAGCAACTGAAGCCCAGAAAACAAAACAAAGCAAAAATACAAGGGATTTCAACTCATTCAATCATTAACCCTATAGTCAAAGGAAATCTTTTTGGCCATGTTGGTTTAAGACATTATTTATTGCACTAAGCAGCACTTATACGACAAATTGCCATTCCAATACACACATTCGTATTACAAAAAAAAAAAAAAAGCATTCTAAGGCATGAGCTTATGTATATAGAATGAGTGCATAATCCTATCCCTTGCCATTACAAAGGGATAGAACACATTTGCATTGAAATAGATGTTTTAGATATACAGCTTTGTTTGGGCTTATTGGTAATCAGATAATCTATCAATTATATAAATCAAGAACAACCAATGTGGCCCAAACATTGCTCAAGTAAAGATCAGTAAAGTAAAGGGGAGCTTGTGTACATAGAAATATCGGTGGTGGCGAATCAATATTCAGTCTTTAAAACAAGGCTTAAATACTTGGGTAGCATAACTAAAAGCCTTAAAGGGGTTGTCCGAAAGACTTAATACATGATAATTAAAGACACATTGAGGCCATCAATGGAAATTGGCTGCACATGCACCAATGAAAGTCACAGAGATTGCTTTTAAGTGAAGAATAGAGCCCTATTTTATGTTTGCGTTTTTCTGTGTTTACTGCACATGCTCAGCAACCTCTCTCTAAGGAACAAAAAGACATTGCTTTTCAGGATCGCTGGTACTTCCAGCGGTTGAACTAACTGAAATGTCAAATAGGTCAACCTCAACAAGTGTTGAAAGCAAGTAGCTGTCGTGTGTATTAAAGACATTTTCCTGATTACTACCGTATATACTCGAGTATAAGCCGACCCGAATAAAAGCAGAGGCCCCTAATTTCACCCCAAAAACCCAGGAAAGTTATTGACTCGACTATAAGCCTAGGGTGGGAAATACATCATCCCCCCATGTCATCATCCAGACCCCCGTCATTAATACCCTCATCATCACCCTGTCATCATCCCCCCTTCATCATCACCGCCTGTCATATGGGGGTCTGGATGATGACGAAGGCCGCAGTGGTCTTTAACCTGCGGACCTCCAGATGTTTCAAAACTACAACTCCCAGCATGCCCGGACAGCCGATGGCTGTCCGGGCATGCTGGGAGTTGTAGTTTTGAAACATCTGGAGGTCCGCAGGTTGAAGAACACTGAGGGCGGAGAGTTCACTCGAGTATAAGCCGAGGGAAGTGTTTTCAGCACGAAAAATCGTGCTGAAAAACTCGGCTTATACTCGAGTATATACGGTAATTTTTCTTGAATCTGTAAGTTTATACAGTAAAACAAAAGTTTGCATTTTGATAAACTTCAACATAACCAATGTGTAAGGTGCATCCATTACTTCATTAATATCCCTAAGAGAGGTTCACACTTCTGCACTGTCGAACTGAATATACAGATGTAGCCATAGTCTTGAATGTGTCAAGCAAACATAGAAATGTATTGTGTTTAGAATATTGTACCAGAGATGATTATTTTATTATTATAATAAATTTTAAAGTACACTTGGTTCCAGTACTGTAGTGTAACGTTAAGTGTTTACAATGTATACCAATATGCATGTCATCCTAGAGGTGAGTGCTGGTAGACACACACCTTCAGTCACTCTCCCCCTAGCCAGTTCCCTGTTGCTCTGTTCACTGCAGAGAAGTGGAAATATACCGTTTTCCACACTGCTTTTCTGGGAAGGACCAGAACATCTTTAATAGCATGGCAGCAAAGCTGAGTTTTTTTTCTGCAGGGAAGTAAAAACAGACTATAGTACATTGTCAGGTAGCAGAGGTGAAAGGAGACTAGTTTTGTCTAGAACCTGACCCTAGCAGCGCAGAACAGCAGTAGTAGCTCAAATAGGATATACAGAAGCACAAAATTAATGATTCAAAAGGTATTCTTTTGTGCTAGAATTTACATTAACACATCTATTAGAAACCTTTCAGGAACTCTACTATAAAAAGGGTTAATAGGATACCCCCTTTAATGTAACATATGGACTGCCTGCATTCGCCAGTAGAGGAAGTTTAGCGGCTGCATAAAGTTGTTTCATTGAATTCAATGTACAGTGTAGCCAGAAACCTTTACTTAAAGCTGTTATCATATACATTTAGGTATATTTAGCTTTTAAGTTCTGCATCAGGATAATACAGGTGCGACCACTAAAAAGATATATAAAAAATTTTTTGCAAGATGACTTTAAAGCACAGATTCTTAAAAAGTGGGCTTTATGCATCTTCCTACTACAAAGCCATAAGCACCACGATGTGGTGTCTACTCACTGTATAGAACCTCATTTAAGTGGTTTCCTGACCATTTCCTTGGTCATGTTGGGCAAAAAAATGTATTCGGTTTGTACTAACCTGTTGTGTTCTCTGACCGCTACCTTCTAAAGAGTCTACCCAGCGAATTACTGCTGGGTCTTTGCTGTGGCCAGTGCCTAGCTGAGCAGGCACTTACTAGTTACAACTCGACACAAGGAAGTGATGAGTAGTGCGGACTGGGCAACAAAGTACAAACTTTCATTTTTTGACCCACCAGCAGCATCTTTAAACATAAAAATATTAGGCTAGACACTCACTTTAAGTAGCTATTATTTGCATTCTTTGGTCAAATATATTTTTTTATTTTTTCAAGACAAAAAAAAATGAAAAAAGCGCTATTAAGCCCTCAAGCTCTGTTGGATTCATAAAGGATTAAACAAAAGTCTCCCTTACCTTTCATATGAGATCAGAGGCACAGTAGGACCCCACAAACTTCTATGGGTGCATATTACAGCTCCAGATGATTTGGAGGTGTATGGTCAAGCAATATGGTCATAATAAACACAAGGATGTTCAGAAGCTTCATACTTAGTTTGTGCTTCCCTTCTGTAGCTCACTTGTGAAGTAACTGGCTTTGCTCTCCAGTCTCTATCATTGCATAGTGAAAGGTAATCAAATCACACTATGTCTGTGAGATGGGAAGACGGGGAGCAATTAAAAGAGTAAAGAATCCAATAAATATTGAGATACGCATTAGGCACGCAATATTCCCTTAATGTACAATGCCTGTATTCATGAAGCAAAGTACATTTGCCTGAGACGCCAGTGACTGACACAGATCACATCACTAAATGTGATCCAATCAGGTTGTTTGTACTAGACTAAAGTTTAAAGGGTATTCAAAGAGAAGAGAAGAAATCGGCAAATAGTGATGTGCGACCGAGCTCCTGTTTCGCACACTATGTGTGCTTCCTCCGGCCATGATGGCCAGAGGAAGCACACATAGTGTGCGAAACAGGAGCTCGGTCGCACATCACTATCCCCCCACTACCCTCTCCCTCTGTTATATTGTAACGTGAGTATGCTTCAATAAAGAAGAATATACCAGCTGAGATGGTGAGTTGCCGATTTCTTCTCTTCTCTTTGAATACCATATGAAAATCTTATTGTGTCAGAGCACCACCAGCAGCACCCAGCTACACCGACGCACATCCAATACGTTAGTTTCCTCCACAAACGCAGTGCCGTGCTACTTTTTGTATGTAAAGTTAAAAGGGCACTCCAGAGAGAAAAGTGGTTTTCACATCAGAAAGTTAAACAAATTTGTAAACTGCTTCTTTAAAAAAAAAACATAAAAATTAGGCCTTCCAGTATTTATCAGCAACTGTATGTACCCTGGAGGAAGTTGTGTAAAGTTTCCAGTCTCACATGGTACTACTCTCTTCTGTAACCTTGTCAGAAACTGTTCGGAGCAGGAAAGATTTGTTGTGGGGCTTTGATAACACAACTTCCTCCAAGGAATCCTTGAAATTTTTTTAAAATTTTTATTTACAAACATATAAACTTTCTGGCACTAGTTGGTTTGAAAACTTTTTTTTTCTCCAAAGTACCCCTTCAAAGATCTCACAGTATCCAACACAATCCTGATTTCTAGACTTAAAGGGGTATTCCAGGGAAAAACTTTTTTTATATATCAACTGGCTCCAGAAAGTTAAACAGATTTGTAAATTAATTCTATTAAACAATCTTAATCCTTTCAGTACTTATGAGCTTCTGAAGTTAAGGTTGTTCTTTTCTGTCTAAGTGCTCTCTGATGACACGTGTCTCGGGAACCGTCCAGTTTAGAAGAGGTTTGCTATGGGGATTTTTGTTTCTAAACTGGGCGGTTCCCGAGACACGTGTCATCAGAGAGCACTTAGACAGAAAAGAACAAACTTAACTTCAGAAGCTCATAAGTACTGAAAGGATTAAGATTGTTTAATAGAAGTAATTTACAAATCTGTTTAACTTTCTGGAGCCAGTTGATATATAAAACATTTTTTTTCCCTGGATAACCCCTTTAAAGTGACATCTTAAATTGTCGAAAACAAAGAAAAGTCAGAAAAATATTATACTACTTGAGCCACAAACCTGCAAGTTTACCGATAGCTAAAAGGGAATCTCAGCTACCATTCTCATTGCAAATTGCTGACTGTTAGCATTTAAGACAAGAAGACACATTGGCCCTTATTTACTAAGAGTGGAGTGTAGGTTTCTTTGTGGGTTTTAATTCCCTACAATTTATTTTCCATGGTATTTACTAAAGTTTCCCTACATTTTGCTTTTTTTTTACACATGCTCTGATCTGTCTGGTTTTCCTCAGATCAAACCCACCAAATTTTTTGTGGAAACCTTAGTAAAAATTTTTGTGAAAATGTCGGGAACACACCCCTTTTTGGGTTTTCTTAGCAAAATGAAGTGTTAGTCTGGGTTTTTTCAATTCTGGCACAAACAGAATTTCTGGCGCAATGTGACAGAATCTGGCGCACAACCCGACAAAACATGTCGGGTTTGCAATAGTAAATGAGGGCCATTGTACCTTTCATACAACAGTCTGTGCTTCCATAACATAGAAATATGATTATATTCTCTGGGGCTAAGTGTCAAAGAGGCAATCACTCTCTCTTTGAACCCTGTCCTTGCTTGACACGAGCCATGTTTCCAAATCTTGTGAACACAATAGGGGAGATTTATAAAAACTTATAAAACGGAAGAGTAGCGCATTGCCCAAAGCAACCAATCGGATCACTTCTTTCATTTTTAAAAGGGCCTGAGAAAAGTAAAATAAGCAATCTAAATGGTTGCTATGGGCAACTGTGCCACTTTTCTTCTACACAGGTTTGATAAATCTCCAGTTATGTATGTATGGTGCTTAAAAATTATTTGAAAACAGAGCTCAGCTTCCAGCTGACTGTCAATCAAGCAGGGACAGGGACCCATATGTTAATCTCTAAATAAAAGTTTATTTTATGAACCGAAGTTCGAAGTACAGTGTGAGCTAGTGGCTATACAATAATAGGAGGGGCAAAGGTATAATTCTAATCCAGAATTTTTCTCAAACTGCTATATGCTAAAAACCTACAAAGAACAATAAAGTTGCCGCAGAAAAATTGTAAAGAGAAAATATAAAATTTTTACTTATAGGAACACACAAATGACATAAAAGGACAAATTGCCTAAAGGCAATAAAACAAAGCAGCAACTTAAAAGAACACTCTGGCATATCTGATGGAAAGGTAAAGACTAGAATACATAATCACATGCTTGCTGCATATAGGCAGCATCATTACAATTCTAGGGGGCACAGTACATTTCACAAGTCCCTGTAAACTGCATGAAAGTGTAAGTGTATACAAAAATAAATACCACAGGACTAAATATAAAGGCAATGGATGATCCCCACACATTTATCAAAACCTGTGCAGAGAAAAATTGCCCAGTTGCCCATAGCACTCATTTTGCAGAGGCCTTGTTAGAAATGAAAGAAGCAATCTGATTGGTTGCTATGGGCAACTGGGCAAATTTTGAGGTTTTGATAAATCTCCCTCAATACTCTTTGTAGCATTATCCTACACAGACTACCTATTGGGAACCCCTCCCCCAAGCATATGGTAAGCTTACAATATGCTATTTAGTCTTTTTGGTGCATTATTCATAGAATTTTCTTATCACCAAGGGCTACCAGCCTTGTAGCATTTGACTTACGTATAGGATAATGCTCATATTCCTAATCAATGGTTAAGATTTATTTCACTAAAAAGAAATTAGCTAAAGTGTCATCATAAGCATTTTTTGACATATCCATATAAAATGTTATAACTTCCTGAAGGTGCAGATCTAACCAGAGGGACCCTCAACTACTGGGAAAACATGGGTCTGCTGACCGCCATTCAACTGTTTACACGCTAAGCACTTTTTGTAAGTTGTAAAAACATCTAAATGTTGCCACCTACCCTAGTGAGTATCCCAGAGGAGGGACTTTTCTATCCACAATTTACACCATATTCTGTGAATAAGCCATAATTTATTAATGAGCTAGTACCCCCTTAAGAATAATATTCAAAATATCCAGTGTTCTAAAGAGAAGTTTATGTATGAAGAAAAGTTAAGACAGAATATGTAGGAGTGTAGGAAGCTGAAAACACTTAGACTGTTGAGTACATTATCAGCTGTGGATTTAAGACAAAATGAGCAGTTAATACATATTTTATGAGTCCTCCATGTGAACTAAATCTCTCATTTGTAGCTAAAAACGGATGAGCCAAAGCATTTGCATTTCATTGCCACACCAAAGAGGTCACCTGAGGAAAGATATAATGTCAGTAGTCAAATTCTTCTAAATATCTTCAGTGATGGAAAAATATCCACTGATATATGTAGGTACACTAGAGGCTTTTATTCAAGATCATTCAAAAGACAAGGAATGCCGCATATGCTCATGCATTCCAATATCTTCACCTAACTTGCTATACCACAAGAACAGAACATGTACCGTATTTTTCGCCGTATAAGACACACTTTTTCTTCCCCAAAACTGGGGGGGAGTTGGTGCTTCTTATACAGCAAATACACATTAAAACCCTGTCCTATCGCAGCGGTCCCTGCGGCCATCAACGAACGGGACCTGCGGCTAATACAGGACATCACCGATCGCGGTGATACCCTGTATTAACCCTTCAGATGCGGCGATCAAAGTTGACCGCCACGTCTGAAGCAAAAGTGACACTAACCCGGCTGCTCAGTCGGGCTGTTCGGGACCGCCGTGGTGAAATCGAGGCGTCCCGAACAGCTTACAGGACACCAGGAGGGACCTTACCTGCCTCCTCGGTATCTGCTCTGTGCCGGGATCCCCTGCATGGCCGGCGCTCTCCTTCGTCGTCATCACGTCGTCGTGCACGCCGTCCTGTCATCCAATTGGAGCAGCGTGCGTAGCGACGTGATAGCTGTGACGGAGAGCGAGGATACCGGGCAGCAGAGACGTTCCGGAGCGACGGGGACACCCCGGGGACGCAGCGACAGCGATGGAGGGCGACATCCAGGGCAGCGGTAACAGGTCCGGAGCGGCGGGGACACGTGAGTACTACCTCCTATACCAGTGGTCTTCAACCTGCGGACCTCCAGATGTTGCAAAACTACAACTCCCAGCATGCCCGGACAGCCAACGGTTGTCCGGGCATGCTGGTAGTTGTAGTTTTGCAACATCTGAAGGTCCACAGGTTGAAGATCACTGTCCAATACTTTGCATTTGGTTCAGAATCTTTATTTTCTGGATTTTTATCCTTTAAAATTGGGTGCGTCTTATATGCCGGAGCATCTTATATGATGAAAAAATATGGTAGATATCAATGTGCATATGTGAAAACCTATTCTAAGTACACTGCAAAAATGAATAACCCGCGTAGTTGTGCATGGTCTTTTCTTCTTTACACATTTGGCTTATGGGATTGTGCAGTATAAAGAAAATAGTAATGGTCTCTAAACAAGAGAACAAAGAACTTTTTTATTTTCCCAATGCACTTAAATAGCAGTAAACAAAATTAAAAAGGGTGACAACAAGAAGGAAAAAATGTCCGCACTCACCATTCCGTGTACAATAGATATGCTTTATTGAAGTCTTCAGAGTTCCGTGTAGAAGCAATATAAAAAAACACCCGGGTGCAAGGAGGGGGAGCTGCTCCTGGCAATGAGACTAGGAGCGGCTGTCAGGAACAACAGCACCGTTTCGCGTTATCCACGCTTCTTCCGGTTCCGAGGAGTAATATGTTTGAGGGTTTGCTTTTTGTATCTGGGTTGTTTTTTTATGCAACCAATTGTACTTTGCAATGACACCTTTCATTTTACCATAAAATGTATGGCCAAGCAAAAACAAAAAATATATATTATTTGTGGGGGTTTTGTTTTTATGCACTGCACTTTTTAAGGTAAAACTGAAATATCTTTATTCTGTGGGTCAATATAATTACAAATTATAAATAACAGTCTAGTGTTAAAGGGGTACTCTGGTGGAAAAAAAAATGTAAAATCAACTGTTGCTAGAAAGTTAAACAGATTTGTAAATTGCTTCTATTTAAAAATCTCGACCCTTCCAGTACTTATCAACTGCTGTATACTACAGATATACTAAAGAGAAATGTGTAAAGTTATTTCCAGTCTGGCCCCAGTGCTCTCTGCTGACACCTCTGTCCGTTCAGGAATTGTCCAGAGCAGGAGAGATTTTCTATGGGGGATTTACTTCTGGACAGTTCCTGAAACGGACAGATGTATCAGCAGAGAGCACTGTGGCCAGACTGGAAATAACTTTACACATTTCTCTTTAGTATATCTGCAGTATACAGCGGTTGATAAGTACTGGAAGGGTTAAGATTTTTAAATAGACGTATTTCACAAATCTATAGACCCCTCTCCAGAGCAAAGACAAAATCCTGGCACAACCACTTCATATAGCCAAAAAACAGGTGCCTCAATACAAGATGTCCACCACTCGCGAAGTTTACTCTGTATATGTAGATAATGCTATACGTATAGACATGTGATATTCCATGTGAAGAAAAGTAGTAATAACTGAGCACTCACCCCAAAATTCAATGCACGCAGGTAGTTCTTTATTTCAAGATTTTCCAGTGGAGGACATCATAATAGCAGGGAAGGCAGAAAAGGTTGTGTGCGGGGGGTTATAGATCACACGGGGCGACGGTCCGTATCGCGCAGTTGCGCTTTGTCAGGCTAACATGTTGCTATTATGATGTCCTCCACTGGAAAATCTGGTATTACAGCTCATTTACTTTAATCAGGTGGAGCTGCAATGCTGGAAACAACAAAAAGGTGAAACACTGTTATTGTAAATAACAAAAAACAAAAACACACTTTGAATATAACGTATGCATCCTAGGACTAAAAAATATGGAGACAAATATTATATTTTAGTGACCATTTTAGTCACCATACGAAACCACGGAACAATTAATGAATCAATCAGTGAATCCTCATCAATTCCTCACCAAAAATTCTCATAAATTCCTCATCAAAGCAGATTAGGGGCAGGATTTTAAAGTGCAACAGTATCAATCCACAAGGAATCCTCCCAAAATTATTGACATGTCAATTATTAAAACTAAATCCTCATGAGATTTCCCATTAAAATCAATTGAGAATGGATGGCAGGCAGATTCTCTGAGGTACAATATGCATGGAAATCAGTGTGGAAACTGCCTCAAACTACTGTGGACATACCAAAAAAGTATATTTTTTATTAGTCACAAGTCACAGAAAAAAATAGAACTAAAATATATGTTTTAGTATGCAGAAAACAAAGCAGTATTACTCCAGTATAGTCCAATACATGTTTTGTCCATTTTCTTTCAGTAGTAGCAAGCACTAACCATTTTATTTGACTGCTGCCCTCACCAGCCTCTTGTTGACTACAGAAATCTATGGTATTTTTTATGATTGGCAGCTTCAAACAAAAAAAAACGAAACAAAACACGCGTTCACAAGAGGACAAAGTTCTTGAAAAATGCATGGACTATTCAAGGCATGCAGAGAAATAAATGCACAAATAAATTATTTGGAATTAAAGAGATTACTGCAAGTCCCAGTCATCGCTTCCTACAGAGGTAGAAGAAAGCATTTTAGACTCACCCAGCAGTGCTAGGACTTATGTACATGTGAATGGGGCTCCCCTCTACCTCAGCATACCTCTGATGTCATATGGAAGCATACCGAATTGCTTGCAGTGTTTACACTAGATACAATTTTGGCAACCCCCCCCCCCCACACCCCCTTCAGATGGCATATCACAGAGATATTTTCCTATTTTCCCTCTGTGGCGTTGCATCTAGAAGAATTTAAGTCTGTAAAAGAATTGTACAAAAAAGACTAAGACTAATGAAACAGGCAAATGGAGGGGCTCCTATATATCTATCTATATATATATATATATATATATATATATATATTATGAAATTCCAAGGAATCACAGCACCAAACAGGCTCAGGATCTTGTGCTGGAGTCTTTTATTTTATCCCATACAAAAAGCAGCAGTGGCCTTTGACAAGTATGTATGTATGTATGTGTATATATATATATATATATATATATATATATATATATATATATATATTCTGTCTTACAGCAACACCAATGCATGGAAGCTAAATATATAAATTGTTGTTTGTGGTCCTCACAGGGTTTAAGGAAACAAAAGGTTAAACAAACGTGCTAGAAGTAATACACAAGGGCTCTGTGTATATCAAATTGTGAAAGAAAAAGTGTATTAAGTTACAAGCCCAGGAGGCCATACTGCTGCTCGTGTCTTGTCCTTGTACAGCCTTGTCTTTGGGACGTTGTGTCATTCTAAATCAATATCAATGTTTATAGCTTTCAGAACAGTAATGTATTAGTATCTATAAGGATAGTGGATCATGGTTTAGTTAAAAAGTTATCAAAATTAGCACAAAGAAAAACATTCCAAGAATTGCTTATAGCAAATAGATAGCAGAAATATTAAGACAGAAACCTAAATAGTGACGTGTAAGAAGAAGCTTTTAAAGAAAGCCACCCAGAAAATACAGTTTTCACTTCACTTTAAAGGGAACCTGTCATTTGATTTGTGTTATAAATGGTAAAATCTACTTCCTCACCATCCTTGGGGGACGTTTCTGCCGGCAGGGATGGTGAGCATATGATGATTGAAAGTGTCCTCTGCCGGCACCATATGTAGTCCCCTCAATGCAAGCCTACGGGAGGGGGCGTGATAGCTTCCATAGGCTTGCATTGAGGGGCGGAGCGTGACATCACACGGGGGCGGAGGCATGACGTCACATGCCGCCGGCCCTGTAGTCGCCCGTAATCAGACCCGGAGCGAACACGCTCCGGGGACTGATTACAAACGGGGTGCCGCGTGCAAGATCACAGGCGTCCCCAGCTGCGGGACTCCCGCGATCAGGCATCTTATCCCCTATCCTTTGCAACTTCTGGA
This sequence comes from Hyla sarda, assembly GCF_029499605.1. Classification (NCBI taxonomy): domain Eukaryota; kingdom Metazoa; phylum Chordata; class Amphibia; order Anura; family Hylidae; genus Hyla; species Hyla sarda. The sequence goes on from NC_079191.1 coordinate 228,874,673, forward strand.
GGTTGAAGACCACTGGTATAGAGTGTCAGCGCCGGCAGCCCGCAACAAACAGGACTAGGAGGGCAGCGCATGCGGGTGACGTGTGTAGTACCCTGATGAGGACAGCGCTGGGCTAATAATTAATTGGGGGGGCAGAACAGCGCTCGCAGGTCACATAGGATTAGTTCCCCGATGTGGGGACAGCGCAGCGTTGGGCTGATTAAGTCATTCCCGGGGGGAGGGGCCAAACCGGTAATGCGGTATGGGTTAAAATTCATATCGTGCAGCACAAAAATTTCGGTATTCGGTATAAACCAGTATACTGCCCAGCCCTAGATGACACAATTTGCATCTGAAGCATAAGGGAAGATAACTTTATTCACAAATATATGTTCATTCATTAGACAGTTGAAAATAGGTTTCATCATAAAACCCCTCTAAAAGTCCAATCACTAACACTGTACCAGATTTTATGACAAGTACATGATGTGTGAATATTTCTTAAAGGACAAATCCACTGTGAGCAAATTAAGTGGATTCAAATCCTATTCGTTAACAGTTTACGGTACTATGTTACAGAATTACTGAGCAGATTCCAAAACAAGCACACAATGTGTGAATCCTCCCTAAAGGGAAAACCACTTAGGATTTTTCTGCGTTTAGCCCATTATGAAATACTTGGGAGGGGAAACATATCATGAAGGTCCACATTCACATAAACCTTTGCTTACAGTACACAATGCTTTATTTCACAATCTGTACCAAATACAAAGTCCTTAATAAAACCTCTGTACTTTCATAAACCTGAGACACCGGTGATTGACACAGAATGTACTAAGGAGAATGCAGCTTAGCAACAACAAATGCTTTGTGCACATATATTAAATGCAGTAAAGATCAACAGAAAACACAAGAAGAAAGTCAATGAACGTGGCCGCACACTGTAGACCTGAGGACTGGTACTTGCTGTTACATCATTCAATCCCTAACCCTAGCTCTATATGATGCACTGAAAACATATGGACATGTAGAATACACAAGCTTCCTGTGACTGTCAGCATTAAGACCACATGGAGATCTAATTAACGGTTTAAGCCAGATATTAATGAAGGAGAAGAATGTGCTAATTCTTCTGGCTGAAGGTAAAAAGTAATTGAAATCACATCTAAAAGGCTTAAACCAGATTAAAAAGTTGATCAGCAGGAAGTGCCGCGATAAACTGCGAAACAAAACCTGCCAAGAGAAGACATGCTTAGACGCTCTTCATCTGAGTGCCACATTGGAACAAAAACTATTCCCTTCTTTAGCTATCTTGCTTCATTGCAAATTTAAAAAGATCATCAGCTCAAACAAATGATATTTTAAGAAAAAACGGCGGCTGTAATTTGATAGGGAAATGAGATGGCTATTTTATGCATGCTGGAAATTAAAGCCTCATTATGCTAAAAAAAAAAAAAAAAGCATAGACGGAATGTGGAAAGAAAAAAAAAATAAATGTCTCCGAATATAGATTCCAAAAGTTTTAGCGCTCTAATCCTGGTTTTATAAGAGATTTCCCTTCAGATGAGCACATTTAGATATGGGTAAGCAGAAGGTCAGCTGAAAGTCATGCTTTATTGAAGAACAAGCACTGAAGGCCTGAATCGGATTAGCATTTGAAGTACTATAGCAGTCTTTGTGCAGAGAGAACATTGCGCTGATAAAAAAAATCTTGTAATACAGTATCCACTCCATAGAGAATGTAACAGCTTTATGCCTTCACAATTTTTCACCAAGTGCTCTATAGCAAAAATATTCTATACATCATTTAAATGAAACATGCTACAAACGCAAAGCCCCGTCTACAAATATCACAATGACAAGGTCATTATACTCTATCAGACACAAGTGACAGAAATAATTATGAAAGTTTCTAAAGGGCACAGATTCCCTGTTCTGATACTAGGTAACAAAATAGAGTTATTTGCTTCTTGTAAATAACTTTGGTCACTGCGCCCATTAGAAGATCACTATACCTTATGTTTTCTAGTAATATTAATACCCTAATGGCATAGGCAAAGTCGGAGCCACTCGCTTGCTAAACCTGGAATAATCATACCCCATTTTCTGAAAGCGTGTACACTTGGATTTATTTTTGAAAGCGGGAAATGGTCTTGTTTGGTATTGCAGAGAGGCTACATTTGTTAACAGTGTGCCTTTACTTGAATTCTGCTTAGCAATTTTATACCTGTAAGGGAATAAAACATGCACGGACCATTGCATTATGAGACGGGAGTCGGGAACCTTTCTCCCATAAAGTACAAAATAGATTCCATTTTCTAGAAGGCAATTTTGCATGCTGCCATTACACCATAAAAAATGTAAAAGCTCTTCACTCAATTGAGTATAATGAAATTTACCAAATAGCACAAAATGAAATAGTAAGGTTGTTCGGGTGAAATGTCTTCTGTCTGCTTACGTGTGGGATTTGTTTTTAAAACTAGGGAAGCCATAAAAGTTGGCTGTAAACAACAGTTTCTTCAGTGTTAATAAATAGATATTTGGGCAAAAACAATGGACAGGACTTCATCCTTTGCCACGTACAACGACACAGAATCTGGCTCGGATTATATAGGAAATATACTGCTTTGCTCTGATAAATGTGCTCTATAGCTTTTTTTTTTTCTTCTTCAACTGGAAAATGGATGTCTCAGCAAAGTGTGCTGGAAAACAACTACAGAAAGGACAAAAGCAGAATTTTTAAATTAGTCCCATTGTGTCGATGTATCGTAACCCTTTGTCTAGGAGATTACATGGCACCCTGAGATTTCTGACAACACGTACAGAGACAAACTAATTCAACTGAAAGCCACAAAAATCATGTTCTATGAAGGCATGTAACATACTGTAAGCACACAAAATAAATACAACCCATATATATATATATATATACACATATATATATATATACACACACACAGTGGTCCCTCAAGTTACAATATTAATTGGTTCTGGGGCCACCATTGTATAATGAGACCAAAACTCTATGGAAAGCTGTTAATTGGTTCTATAGGCACCAAAATGTCATCCAAAAATAGGAAAAAGTGAGGATTAAAGAAAAATAAATAGATAACTAATATAGATAAAGCAAATCCTTACATATAAAAGTAAGGAAGATCTGCTGGGAGCTGTAAATCACTGTCTATGTCAGTGTTTCCACAACAGGGAGCATACAGCTGTTTTGCAACAGCTGGGGGCGCCCTGCTTGGGAAACACTGGTCTATGTAGAGGACAGGTGCTGTACAGTACACGCAATGTCCTAAAAAAGTAACATGGATTTGCCCTTACCTGGTGTCCAAAGGAGCAGCTAACCCTGGCACAGGTAAGGTGTATAGAACATTTAGTATCTCCCTGTACTGTAGGGGGCACTACCAGACAGGAATTCAGTGCATACACTTCAGTAATACAGGGGTTTTACCAGTGAAATGTCCATTCTGTTTGGTCAGCTCTTCCAGCCATTGACAGGTATCACAGATCTGGACTGTCTGTAGCATTGTATGTTGAGTCTGGTTTCAAGTTACAATGGTCCAGAAAAGACCATTGTATGTTGAAACTATTGTATGTTGAGGCCATTGTAAGTTGAGAGATAACTGTATGTATATATATATATATATATATATATATATATATATATATACACACACACACACATTATATATATATATATATATATATATATATAGATGCATCCATATACACAAACACATACTGTATATATGCATACATTGTACATACTGTATATTTAGCAAATTATTTACATTCTGGAAATGGAAGAGACTATGTTTGCTGCATTAAACTCAATGGTCCCACCACAAAACATATTGTAAAAACTTGATGTGTATGGGGCCTAACAGGACCAAACTGTTTTATCAGTCTCACAGCTCCCCTTTAGGTCACAAATTTGGTGCATACTCGCTAGAACTCTTATTACACCAGGTTATAAAAGGCACTAAAGTAGTTTTGTCACCATGAAGACAATTTTGTCACATTCCTTATTCTCTATCCACAGGCTATTTTTGGCACTCCCACAGACAGCGAAAATATGCGCACTGACACTCTATTCAGACAGGAGTTTTAAAACATACACTTATCCCCTACCTATGTTAGCAACAGACTTTTAGAATAAATTCAAACACAGTGTTTGCTGCAGACTTGATGCTGTGTAACTAAATGATTGAGCACAGCATCAAATCCACAGAAAACATAGTATACATCTACCCTTATGGTAACTAGTAAAGAGAGAATTTTCAAATATATATATATATATATATATATATATATATATATATATATATACACACACACACACTGTATTTTCTGGCGTATAACACTACTTTTTAACCGTGGAAAATGTTCTCAAAAGTCGGGGGTCGTTTTATAGGGCGGGTGCTGCAGTCGGAAGGTACGCCCGGGCTATGGATAGAGAGAGAGCGGGGCACCCAGGGTATGGATAGAGAGAGAGCGGTGCTGTGTCCAGAAAAACGTGCATCTTTAAACCGTCCGGCCCACCATTGTATGTATCCTATTACCGTACCTCATGTTGTAATTTCTTAAAAATCCTCTATAAAAATTATTTAACCCTATTACCGTACCTCTTTCTCTGCCTCTCAGATCTCGCTCCTGAGGATTGCAGTGAAGCGGTGCGCATGTGGGAGATCTGCGGTGGCGCAGGTGTGAATATGCAAGATCTGAGAGGCGGCGTAGGTGCGCATGTGCAAAATCTGACAGGCTGCGCTGGTGTGCATTTGCGAGATCAGAGAGGCGGAGAAGGAGGTACATTAATGGGATACAAGGGTGGCGCATGTGCGAGATCTAAGAGGCAGAAAAGGAGTTACGGTAATAGGATACAAGGGCGGGCCAGACGGGTGAAAGAGGCATGTACCGCTTTGATAGTCTTTGGAGACAGGGACGTCTGGGCAGACAGGGAGAGCTGACCAATCCAAGCAGTCTTTGTATACAACAACCAGCCAATCACTGGTAAGGTACTGTACATTGTGGTAGAAGGGTAGTCTTATACGGTGAGTATATCCCAAACTCTATATTTTAACTGTAAAAGTTGGGGGTAGTCTTATACGCCGGAAAATACGGTGTACATATATATATATATATATATATATATATATATATATATACGGAATTTCACTGTTTCAGGTGAAGTATGCTATGCACAGCGTGGGAGGCCAAGGTGTGGAAGGAGAAAAACAAAGCACCAGAGACCCTCCATCTTAATGATCACTGAGGTCCTAGGGATCAGGACCACAACAGTCACAATGTGATGGCATATTCTAAAGACATTCTATCATTGTATAGGATGTGAATACCCCTTTTAAAAAGACCATGGGTGATATTTATAAAAAAAAACTGTCCAGAGGAAAAATTGCTGAGTTACCCATAGCAACCAATCAGCTCGCTTCTTTCATTTTTAACAAGGTCTGATTGGTTGCTATGGGCAACTCAGCAATTTTTCCTCTGGGCAGGTTTTGAGAAATCTCCCGCAATATTACAAAGTGTAAGGACTTACACCATTTAACAAGTTAAAATATTTCTAAAATCTTTAAAACGAAGTCATTATATTGTTTTCAATGTCAGATACACAGACAAGAAGATTACTACATGGCACCTGCCGTATCATGTACTATGCAAAGAAAACAATTAGAAGACGATAAAAAGCTGAAGATATGCAAAAAAAAATATGTGAAGATGTTTCTCAAAATCATATTATCGCTTATAGGAGAAACAAAGATATGCCAAATGATCTTTCTATAAGTTAACGTGCCTCATGATGTTCACAAATCTAACAGTCTTGTTGCCCCTACTTAGTATGTCATCACCTAAGACATCAATGTTATTGCTATTTATAGAGACATTTTATTATATCTGGCTCTTGGAAATTAGTTCTCCTACCAAAATAACAGCTCTTTAAAGCTGTTTGTACCTGTCAGGGGGCTAAGCAGAAAGCTTCTGAGTTCTTAGAAATGTAAGTACACATAGTTTTACTCACCGTGTAGAGTGAAGTGAACTAAATGCTTTTAATAAATAGCTGTTTATTGCTGCTTTTACCCATCATTTTTGTGCATTTTTTTAATTGAAACATGTCCAACAAGGCACCTAAGTGGCTAGAAAGCTTGCAATCTATATCTTCTTAGTTAGCCAATAAAGGTATCATATTTACTACACTAACCTCCTTTGATTTTTTTAAATGGTGCAGAGGCCTTTTCAAAAATTAAAGAAACAATCTGATTGGTTGCTAGGGGCAATTTTGGTTTGTGGCATTTCTTCCCTTTATGCTTGACTACAGGACTTGAAGAACACAAAAAAAAAAAAATTTCATATTAAAAACTAAAAAAAATTGACATGAAAAATATGTTGAATCCCTAAAGGCATCTTTTTGTCTGGTACAACAAAGCTCCCATTTGAGTCCTGTTAATGCTATTTTGAGTACCTTTTACACCTCAGATTAACCCCCTAACAACATAGGACGTAGTCCTGGTGCCCTGGTACTTAATGCACAAGGACGTGTGCTCGTGTCATGCGCGGCCGGTCCCGGCTGCTATCAGCAACCAAGGACCCGCCGGTAATAGCGCACATGAGCGGGGACTATTGAAGTGTAAAAAAAAAAATATGTAAAAGAAAATAAAATAATTATTTGAAAAAACCCTCCTCCAATAAAAAAGTAAATTGTCCGTTTTCCCTTTTTACCCCCCAAAAACTTTAAAAAAATAAACATATTTGGTATCGCCGCGTGCTTAACCTCTTTAGGACGCAGGGCGTATGGATATGCCCTGCATTCAGAGTCCTTAAGGACGCAGGGTGTATCCATACGCCCGTGGGAATTTCGGTCCCCACGGCTAGCCGGTTGGGGATCGGAGCCGGATGCCTGCTGAAATCGTTCAGCAGGCATCGCGGCATATCGCCCAGGGGGGTCATTATGCCCCCCCCCATGTCGGCAATGGCCGCAGATTGCTGGACACTTCAGTCCAGCGATCTGCGGCGATTCCGGGTCAATCGGGTCTCCAGTGACCCGGTGACCCGGAATTACTGGCTGATCGGGGCCGTCTCTGACGGCCCCGAACAGCCATAGCCAGCAGGGGTGAGGTGGCACTGGTGCCACCTCACGATCGCCCTGATTCGTCAGCCGGTTTATCGTCCGACCAATCAGGGCACCTGCTGCGGGTGTCACTCCCGCAACCCGCTCCGCCCCTCTTCCGAAGGACATGAGCGGGTGCGGGACGTGGACCCCGGCAGCTGGGGACCCCGATCCCCGGCATCCCTGTTGGGATCGGGGCCCCAGGAGCGATGGTGGCGAAGGACTGACCTGTGTCCCGGAGCAGCAGTAGGAGGTGGGTGACAGCCTCCTGCTGTTGCTTAGCAACAGCTTCCAGCATGCAAAAAGGGCATGCTGGGAGCTGTAGTTATGCAAAAGCAGGAGGCAGACCACCACAACTCCCAGCATTCCCTTATGGGCATGCTGGGACTTATAGTTTTGCAACAGCTGGAGGCACATTTTTTCTATGGAAAAGTGTACCTTCAGCTGTTGCATAACTACAACTCCCAGCATGCCCGTTGGCTGTTGGTGACTGCTGAGAGTTGTAGTTTTGCAACAGCTGAAGGCACACTGGTTGTGAAACACTGAGTTAGGTCACAAACTCAGTGATACATCACCAGTGTGCCTACAGCTGTTGCAAAACTAAAACTCTCAGCATGTACAGTCTGTCAGCGCATGCTGGGAGTTGTAGTTTTGCAACAGCTGGATGTCCCCCCCCCCCCCCTCCCCAATGTGAACGTACAGGGTACACTCACATGGGCGGAGGTTTACAGTAAGTATCCGGCTGCAAGTTTGAGATGCGGCAAATTTTCTGCCGCAGCTCAAACTGCCAGCGAGAAACTACTGTGAACCCCTGCCCGTGCGACTGTACCCTAAAAACACTACACAAACAAAAAAAAAAAAGTAAAAAACACTACATATACACATACCCCTACACAGCCCCCCTCCCCAATAAAAATGAAAAACGTCTGGTACGCCACTGTTTCCAAAACGGAGCCTCCAGCTGTTGCAAAACAACTACTCCCAGTATTACCAGACAGCCACTGACTGTCCAGGCATGCTGGGAGCTTTACAACAGCTGGAGGCACCCTGCTTGGGAATCACTGGCATAGAATACCCCTATGTCCACCCCTATGCAAGTCCCTAATTTAGGCCTCAAATGTGCATGGCTCTCTCACTTTGGGGCCCTGTCGTATTTCAAGGCAACAGTTTAAGGTCACATATGGGGTATCGCCATACTCGGGAGAAATTGTGTTACAAATTTTGGGGGATATTTTCTGCTTTTACCCTTTTTAAAAATGTAAAATTTTTTTTTTTTTTTACATATGCAAAAGTCGTGAAACACCTGTGGGGTATAAAGGTTCACTTAACCCCTTGTTACGTTCATCGAGGGGTCTAGTTTCCAAAATAGTATGCCATGTGTTTTTTTTTTTTTTGCTGTCCTGGCACTATAGGGGCTTTCTAAATTCGTCATGCCCTCAGAGCAAAATTTGCTTCCAAAAAGCCAAATGTGACTGACTACTCCTCTTCTGAGACCTGTAGTGCGCCAGCATAGCACTTTTCACCCCCATATGGGGTGTTTTCTGAATCAGAAGAAACTGGGCTTCAAATTTTGGGGGGTATTTTCTGCTATTACCCTTTTTAAAAATGTAATTATTTTTTTTTTTTTTTAGTTTTTAGTCTAGTTTCCAAAATAGTATGCCATGTGTTTTTGTTTTGCTGTTTTGACACCCTAGGGGCTTCCTAAAGGTGACATGCCCTCCAAGACCAATTTCAGAAAAATGCTCTCTCTAAAATCCCCTTGTCGCTCCTTCCCTTCTGAGCCCTCTAATGCGCCCGCCAAACTTTTTACATAGACATATGAGGTGTGTCCTTAGTCGACAGGAATTGGGCTACAAATATAAGTATAAATTTTCTCCTTTTACCACTTGCAAAAATTCAAAAATTGGGTCTACAAGAACATGCAAGTGTAAAAAATGAAGATCGTGAATTTTCTCCTTCACTTTGCTGCTATTCCTGTGAAACACCTAAAGGGTTAAAGCACTGATTGAATGTCATTTTGAATACTTTGAGGGGTGCAGTTTTTATAATGGGGTCATTATGGGGTATTTCTAATATGAAGACCCTTCAAATCCACTTCAAAACAATATTTTTTTGAATATCCATTTTCCTTACAAGCAGAGAGCTTCAAAGTTAGAAAAATGCAAAACTTTCATTTTTTTTCATCAAATTTTTGGATTTTTCACCAAGAAAGGATGCAAGTTACTATAAAATTTTACCACTATGTTAAAGTAGAATATGTCACGAAAAAACTATCTCGGAGTCAGAATGATAACTAAAAGCATTCCAGAGTTATTAATGTTTAAAGTGACAGTGGTCAGAATTGCAAAAAATGGCCGAGTCCTTAAGGTGAAAAAGGGCTAAGTCCTTAAGGGGTTAAAGGGGTTATCCAGGAAAAAACTTTTTTTTATATATCAACTGGCTCCAGAAAGTTAAACAGATTTGTAAATTATTTCTATTAAAACATCTTAATCCTTTCAGTACTTATGAGCTTCTTCTTTCTGTCTAAGTGCTCTCTGATGACACCTGTCTCGGGAACCACCCAGTTTAGAAGAGGTTTGCTATGGGGATTTGCTTCTAAACTGGGCGGTTCCAGAGACACGTGTCATCAGAGAACACTTCGACAGAAAATAACAACTCAATTTCAGAAGCTCATAAGTACTGAAAGGATTAAGATTTTTTAATAGAAGTAATTTACAATTCTGTTTAACTTTCTGGAGCCAGTTGATATATAAAAAATTTATAAATGTCAAATATAATGTTATTGATCTCATACAGTGAATGGAGTAAACGTAAAAAAAAAAAAAGTCCCAAATTGCTGCTTTTTTGTCACATAATATAAAAAAAAAATTTTTTAATTGTTTTAAAAGTTCAATATATGCAAATATATCAATAAAAAGTACAGATCACAGAGCAAAAAATGAGCCCTCAAACCGCCACTTATACAAAAAAATTAAAAAGTTATAGGTCGATAGAGGGATTTTAAATGCACAAATTTTGTTAAAAAGTTTGAGATTTTTTTTAAAGCGGTGCAATAATAAGTATGTAATCATAGGTATCATTTTATTCATATTAACCCACAGAATGTAACTGTCATTTTTACAGTAAGTTGTACAGTGTGAAAACGAAGCCTTCCATAATTTACAAAATTGTGTTTTCCCACATAAATAGTATTTTCTTAATTTCACCATACATTTTATGGTAAAATGAGTGACGTCATTACAAGAGGAGGACAAGAGTCATGATATTTAGGAGGAAGAAAAAACAAATACGCAAAAATAAAATTGGCTGCGCCCTTAAGGGGTTAAGGTACATGTCCCAAGGTTACCAATCTACTAAGACAGGGATGGAGAACCATTTTTTGTGCCAAGGGCCATTTGGAGATTTGTAAAAATACTTTCCGGGACTTACAATATTATCAACTTAAAATGAGCCTGCTATATTCCCTATTAGCGCAGGGTGCCAGGGAAACTAAACAAAGTAGTACAGACATTTCTCAGAGAAAGATGTCCCTAATTCTTGCAAAGTATGCTATGCTACTAGTAATTGTGTGACATATATAATTATTGTACAGATGTAGCCATGTCAACTTTAACCCCTTTAGCCCCATTTTGGCCTTAAGGATTTTAGTTTCTTCCTCCTCTCCTTTTAACCCCTTTACGCAAAATCAGGTACATGTACGTGGTTATTAGGGATGACTTCCCGCAATACCACATACATGTACCTGATGGAAATAAACTGTCACAGCGCGGCTGGGCGTCCCTGAAGCAGGCCAGGGACCAATCACAGTGGTCCCCAGCCGGTGATCGCTCCTATTGGTCCGTCAGTACAGATGGACCAATAGCAGGGATCTGGCAGGGGTCTCCTCCGCTGCTTCACACAGTGAAGCGATCGGAGGTGAGGAGGGCCCCGTCAGAGGAGGCCACCTGCAACACTAAGGATCGGAACTGCACTCCGATCCTGAGTTAACCCTGTAGACACTGCGGTCACTGTGACCGCAGCGTCTATTGGGTAACAGATGGAGGGAGCTCCCTCTATCACCAATTGGCTCTCTGCAAAGTGAAAGCAGAGGGCAGAGTCCTCACACAATTGCGTCAGAGAAAAAAAATGTTGTCAGTCAAAAAATCACTCATAGAAAAGGCCACTTACAAGCGTAATATTTTTTTACAAAAATTGTTTTTATGCTATAAATGAACTATAATATAAGCATAGAAATTTGGTATCGCCATTACTGTATCGACCTGCAGAGTGAAGTTAAAATGTCATTTATACCGCATGACGAACGACCTAAACAAAAATGTATAAAAAACAATCGTAGAATGGATTTTTTATGTATACCTCCTCATAAAAATGAAATAAAAAACACACATGTACCCCAGAATGGTACCAATGAAAGCATCAACTTGTCTTCCAAAAATATTTTTGCACCCCAAGGCCTCTGTGACTTTATATGATGCCAACAAAATATCCTAAACTAAATGGACGCCCCAAAATCCACACAGCAAACCTACATGTCTGAGGCCTGTGTGAAAGACACGTAGCGCATAAAGGCCACATATGGTATATTTCAAAATACAACAGAATTCAGGGAATACATCTTGAGTCGTATTTATTTGTCAACACCTTCTGTGTTAAAGAAAAAAAATGGATAAAAATTAAAAATCTGCAAAAAAATTAATTTTTTAATTCAGCCTTCACTTTACTTTCATTTCTATGAAACGCCTAAAGGGTAAATACACTTATTTCAAGGGGTTATGCAGGAAAAAAACTATATATATATATATATATATATATATATATATATATATATATATATATATATATATATATCTCAACTGGCTCCAGAAAGTTAAACAGATATGTAAATTACTTCTATTATTATTTTTTTATCCTTTCAGTACTTATGAGCTTCTGAAGAGGAGTTGTTCTTTTCTGTCTAAGTGCTCTCTGATGACAGGTGTCTTGGGAACCGCCCAGTTTAGAAGCAAATCCCCATAGCAAACCTCTTCTAAACTGGGCAGTTCCCGAGACAGGTGTCATCAGAGAAAAGAACAACTCAACTTCAGACGCTCATAAGTACTGAAAGGATTAAGATTTTTTAATATAAGTAATTTACAAATCTGTTTAACTTTCTGGCCCCAGTTGATAAATATAAAAAGTTTTTTTCCTGGATAGCCCCTTAAATAACATGCTGACTACTTTGAAGGGTGCAGTTTATAAAATGGGGTGATATATGGGGGTTTCTAACATAAAGGCCCCTGAATTCCACTTCAGAACTGAACTGGTCCCTGAAAAATCTGATTTTGAAATTTTCTTGAAAATTGCTGCTAAACTTATAAACCTTCTAACATTCTAAAACATTTAAAAGAATGTTTATCAAATGATGGGAACATAGAGTAGACATAATGTAGATGTGAATTAACCATTCATTTGGTGCGATATGACTATTTAAAATGTAAAGTCTAGAAAAATTGTAAATTTTTCTTTTTTTCGCAGAATTTCGGATTTTGTTTTTTTACAAAAACCGCTAAATATATCAGAATCGCTTTCATAAATAAAAGCGTTCCAAAGTTATTACCAAATAAGTAGACGCATGTCAGATTTTGAAAATTTGCCTTGGTCATTAAAGGGGTACTCCAGTGCTTAGACATCTTATCCCCTATCCAAAGGATAGGGGATAAGATGCCTGATCGCGGGAGTCCCGCCGCTGGGGACCACTGGGATCTTGCACGCGGCACCCCGTTTGTAATCAGTCCCCGGAGAGTGTGCGCTCCGGGACTGATTACCGGTGACTACAGGGCGGGCGGCGTGTGACGTCACGCCCCCTCCCGTAGGCTTGCATTGAGGGGCGGAGCCGGACATCACACGGGGGCGTGACGTCACACGCCGCCCGCCCTGTAGTCGCCGGTAATCAGTCCCGGAGCGACCACGCTCCGGGGACTGATTACAAACGGGGTGCCGCGTGCAAGATCAAGGGGGTCCCCAGCAGCTGGACTCCCGCGATCAGGCATCTTATCACCTATCCTTTGGATAGGAGATAAGATGTCTAAGCACCGGAGTACCCCTTTAAGGACAAAACAGGCTGTTGAGTAAAGGGGTTAAAATCCATGGGGGAGATTTATCAAAAGTTGTCCAGAGGAAAAGTTGCTGAGTTGCCCATAGCAACCAATAAGATTGCTTCTTCCATTTTTAAAAAGGCCTATGAAAAATGAAAGAAGTGATCTGATTGGTTGCTATGGGCAACTCAGCAACTTTTCCTCTGGACAGGTTTTGCTAAGTCTCCCCCATAACTCTTATTTTTCACCTACAGACCCATATGAGGGCTTGTTTTTTTGTGAAAACAATTGTGCTTAGTAATGACCTCTCTCATTTTACCTTAAAATGTATGGGGCAAATGAAAAAATATTATTTGTGTGCGGAAATGTAAAAGATAACTACAATTTCACTACCTTTGGGCGGTTTGGTTGATACATTATCTTTATTCTGTAGGTCAATGCAATTGAAACGATACCCACTGTATATAGTTTTTCTATTATTATACTATTTTAAAAAAGGCAAACACTTTTTTTTAACAAAATTGGTATGCATAAAATTGTCATTTTCTGACCCCTATAACTTTATTTTTCCGTATATGGGGCTACATATATGGTAACATTATATTTTAATAGTTTAGACATTTACGCACATGGTTTTACCAAATACATTTGTTTGTTTTTTTGAAAATGGGAAAATAAGGGGGATTAGATTTTTTTATTAGGGATTTTAATTTTTTATTTTACACTTTTAACCACTTAAGGACCTAGGGCGTATGGATACGCCATGACGTCCTGGTACTTAAGGACCCAGGGCGTATCCATACGCCAGGCGGGGACCGGACCGGGGTGACTGCTGATATCAATCAGCATGCACCCCGCGCAAATGCCCAGGGGGATCGTCAGAGGCGACGACCAATAGCAGATCGGGGGCGGGGGGGGTTAACTTTAGTTTTCCCCGTCCTGCCCACCCACAATAGGCGTGGCAGAACGGGGAAACGAAGGGGACCGAACGCCGACGTCCACTTACCCGTCCGGAGGCAGCGGCGACGGTGATCGGCGGGCGGAATGACGTGCGTCAGAAGAGGACGGCTCCCGGGATCCTACGGAAGCCGGTAAGTTGATCTGGAGGGCTACAGTCCGAGACTGTGGTCTCTAAACTCAAGCCCTCCAGATGTAGCAAAACTACAACTCCCAGCATGCCCAGACAGGTGTTTGGGCATGCTGGAATATGTAGTTTTGCAACAGCTGGAGGGCTGCAGTTTGAGACCACTATACAGAACTACAACACCTAGCATGCCCACATAGCTGTTTGCTGTCTGGGCATGCTGGGATTTGTAGTTTTGCAACATCTGGAGGTCCACAGTTTGGAGATCACTGTGCACTGGCCTAAAAACTGTAGCCCTACAGATGTTGCAAAACTGCAAAACCCAGCATGCCCAGACAGCAAACCGATGTCTCGGCATGCTGGGAGTTGTAGTTGGGTACCTCCAGCTGTTGCATAACTACATCTCCCAGCATGCCCTTCGGTGATTAGTATATGCTGAGAGTTGTAGTTTTAAACAGCTGGAGGCACACTGCATGGAAAATACTGAGATAGGTAACAGAACCTAACTGAAGGTTTTCCAACCAGTGTGCCTCCAGCTGTTGCAAAAGTACAACTCCCAGCATGCATGGTCTGTCAGTAATGCAGGGAGTTGTAGTTTTGAAACCGGGAGTTGTAGGTTTGCCCCCCCCCCCATGTGAACGTACAGGGTACATTCACAAGGACAGGTTTACAGTAAATTTCCTGCTTCAAGTTTGGGCTGCGGCAAATTTTTTGCCGCAGTGCAAACTCCTAGCGGGAAACTGACCGTAACCCAACAGTGTGAAAGTACCCTAAAAACACTACACTATACTACACTAACACATAATAAAGGGTAAAAAACAACACACATACACCCCTTACACTGTCCCCCCCCCAATAAAAATTAAAAAAGTCTTGTAAGGCAGTGTTTCCAAAACGGAGCCTCCAGCTGTTGCAAAACAACAACTCCCAGCATTTCTGGACAGCCACTGACTGTCCAGGCATGCTGGGAGTTTAGCAACAGCTGGAGGCACCCTGTTTGGGAATCACTGGCGTAGAATACCCCTATGTCCACCAATGTGCAATCCCTAATTTAGTCCTCAAATGTGTGTGGCGCTCTCTCACTTCGGAGCCCTGTCGTATTTCAAGGAAACAGTTTAGGGACACATATGGGGTATTTCCGTACTCGGGAGAAATTGCAATACAAATTTTGGGGGGCTTTTTCTCTTTTTACCCCTTATGAAGAGGAAAAGTTGGGGTCTACACCAGCCTGTTAGTGTAAAAGTGCTGCCCCATACTTTTTATTTTCACAAGCGGTAAAAGGAAAGAATGACCCCCAAAATTTGTAACGCAATTTCTCCTCAGTACGGAAATACCCCATATGTAAGCGTAAAATGCTCTGCGGATGCACAACAAGGCTCAGGAGTGAGAGCACACCATGTACATTTGAGGCCTAAATTGGTGATTTGCACAGGGGTGGCTGATTTTACAGTGGTTCTGACATAAACGCAAAAAAATAAATACCCACATGTGACCCCATTTTGGAAACTACACCCCTCACGGAACGTGACAAGGAGTATAGTGAGCCTTAACACTCCACAGGTGTTTGACAAATTTTCATTAAAGTTGGATGGGAAAATGAAAAAAACTTTTTTTTTTTCACTAAAATGCTGGTGTTACCCTACATTTTTCATTTTCACAAGGGAAAATAGGGGGAAAAAAGCCCCCCAAAATGTGTAAACCCATCTCTTTTGAGTAAGAACATACCCCATATGTGAATGTAAAGTGCTCTGCTGGCGAACTACAATGCTCAGAAGAGAAGGAGCGCCATTGGGATTTTGAAGAGAAAATTTGTCCGGAATTGAAGGCCACGTGTGTCTACAAAGCCCCCATAGAGCCAGAACAATGGACCCCGACACATGTGACCCCATTTTGGAAACTACACCCCTCATATAATGTAATAAGGGGTACAGTGAGAATTTACGCCTCACAGGTTTCTGACAGATTTTTGGAACAGTGGTCCGTGAAAAAGAAAAATTAAATTTTTCATTTGTACAGCACACTGTTCCAAAGATCTGTCAAATGCCAGTGGGGTGTAAATACTCACTGCACCCCTTATTAAATTCTGTGAGGGGTGTAGTTTCCAAAATGGGGTCACATGTGGGGGGATCCACTGTTCTGGCACCATGGGGGGCTTTGTAAATGCACATGGCCCCTGACTACCATTCCAAACGAATTCTCTTTCCAAAAGCTCAATGGCGCTCCTCCTCTTCTGAGCTTTGTAGTTCGCCAGCAGAGCACTCGACATCCACATATGGGGTATTTCCATACTCAGAAGAAATGGGGTTACAAATTTTGGGGGTCATTTTCTCCTATTACCCCTTGTAAAAATGTTAAATTTAGGGAAAAAACAGCATTTTAGTAAAAATTTTTTTTATTTTTTATTTACATATCCGACTTTAACAAAAAGTCCTCAAACACTTGTGGGTAGTTTAGGCTCACTGTACGCCTTGTTACGTTCCTTAAGGGGTGTAGTTTCCAAAATAGTATGCCATGTGGGTATTTTTTGCTGTTCTGGTACCACAGGGGCTTCCTAAATGCGACATGCCCCTAAAAAAACATTTCAGCAAAAGTTGCTTTCAAAAAGCCAAATGTGACTCCTCTTCTGAGCATTGTAGTTCACCAGCAGAGCATGTTACGTCCTAACATGGGGTATTTCCATATTCAGAAGAGATTGGGTTACAAATTTAGGGGGGGCATTTTCTCCCATTACCCTTTGTAAAAATGGTAAATTTGGTGAAAAAACTGCACTTTAGTGAAAAAATCTTTTTTTCCATTTACACATCTGATTTTAACGAAAAGTTGTCAAACCCTGTGGGGTGTTAAGGCTAACTAGACCTCTTGCTACGTGCCTTTAGGGGTGTAGTTTCCAAAGTGGTATGCCATGTGGGGTTTTCTGCTGTTCTGGCACCATAGGGGCTTTCTAAATGTGACATGCCCCCCAAAAACCATTTCAGAAAAATTCACTCTCCAAAATCCCATTGTTGCTCCTTCCCTTCTGAGCCCTCTACTGCGCCCGCCGAACACTTGACATACACATATGAGGTATTTCCTTATTCGAGAGAAATTGGGTTACAAATTTTGGGGGCTTTTTCTCCTATTATCACTTGTAAAAATTCAAAAACTGGGTCTACAAGAACATGCGAGTGTAAAAAATGAAGATTTGGAATTTTCTCCTTCACTTTGCTGCTATTCCTGTGAAACACCTAAAGGGTTAACACACGTTTTTATATTTGGGTCATTTGTGGGGTATTTCTAATATCAAGGCCCTTCAAATCCACTTCAAAACTGAACTGGTCCCTGAAAAATTCCGATTTTTAATATTTTGTGAAAAATTGGAAAATTGCTGAACTTTGAAGCCCTCTGATGTCTTCCTAAAGTAAAAACATGTAAACTTTATGATGCAGTCATAAAGTAGACATATTGTATATGTGATTCAATGTATAATGTATTGGAAATATCCATTTTCCTTATAAGCAGAGAGCTTCAAAGTTAAAAAAAAGCAAAATTTTAAATTTTTTCATCAAATTTTGGAATTTTTCACCAAGAAATGATACAAGTATCGTCAAAATTTTACCACTAACATTAAGTAGAATATGTCACGAAAAAACTATCTCGGAATCAGAATGAAAGGTAAAAGCATCCCAGAGTTATTAATGCTTGAAGCGACAGTGGTCAGATGTTCAAAAAATGGCCGGGTCCTTAAGGTATATTCTGGCTGGGTCCTTAAGGGGTTAAGTCCCCATAGGGGACTTTTAGATGCAATCATTAGATTTAATTTACTGTACAGTTCTATATCTATGGCATAGCATTAAACAGTAATATTGTGAAGCCACTGATATAGCCTGGCTAAGCCAGGCTACATCATTGAATCAGCGATTGGGCAGCAGGAGGCAGATAAGGAGACCCTCTTTCGCCATTTTGGCTCACAGAACCTCCACAAGCACATTGCGGGGGGGGGGTTCTGTGAGCTCCACTGAGCGGGCGGAATCTTCAACTTTCACTTAAGATGCCGTGATTGGCATTGATCACGGCTTCTAAAGGGTTAAATGCCAGGTAGCTTCGGGATCGCCTCTGCCCAGCATAAGCAGTGATAGTGAGGCTACATTCACTGCCGACATTCACTGCTCTGAAGCGAGCACAGCTCCTTTGCTTGCTTCAAATCCACATAAATGGGTTCTCCGCCTCTAGACATCTCTCCCCCCATGATCTCTCCTGCAGCACCATGTCATCTGCTGCACTGCGTGCCTGATGACGGGTGATACAGGGGCCGGAGCATGGTGACGTCACTGCCCCTCCCTCTCATGATGTCACACCCCACCCCCTCAATACAGGTCTATGGGAGTGAGCGTGACGGTCACCATGCCCCCTCCCATAGACTTGCATTGAGGGGGCGGACCATGACGTCACCATACTCCGGCCCCTGTATTGCCCATCATCAGTCACAGAGTGAACTTCACTCCATGCAGCAGATGACACAGGGTGCTGCAGGAGAGATTGCGAGGTTCCCAGCAGCAGGACCCCCGCGATCAGCCATCTTATCCCCTATGCTTTGGATAGGGGATAAGATGTCTAGGGGCGGAATACCCCTTTAAGGATTCAGAAAAATTCAGGACATAGAGGTATGCCCTTTGTACTTATGTACCAGGATGCATGGGAATACCTGTACGCCCCTTATCCTTAACAGGTTAATGTTGGCACAAGCTACATCTATATATTAATACTAGTGTAGCACGCTTTGCACGGCTTCCATTACCTGTACATTCCCTGTGCCCTTTCAACCCTTTGGTGCAGCAGAAACCTGAGAAATCAAATACCAGTCTTCCGTCTGCACCAGACGTGCACCCTGAGGTCAAAGAGCGCAATCCCAGCACAATTAAAGAAAGCCTGGATCCTCCAGCTCTAGATCCGTTTGGCCCCCCGAGTGTGCGCTTCTGGCCAAGGCAGGGTTCGCCAAGCAGTAAGTATGCCATGGATAGGAGAGATGTGAAGTCGGTTGTGAGGTGCCAAATATCAAAATGGCAGCCGCTTACTGTTTGTAGTATGTCTTGTACAAGATGGTCAGGACAAAGGAGAGGCGGTTTGATGATCAAGTCACGCTAAGGAAGGCACACGTGGAGGATGGAGGCAGGCTAAGGAGACATAGAGATCTTCCAGCAGGAGAGCAGGTTGAGATGGGTGGTTATTGCTCCAGTTCCTTGCCACCGATAACACTGCTGGCCGCAACCAGGACTGTGATGTGTGGATGGTGGATGTGCTGAGGGTTGTGACATGCCAACATGTGAGGAATGAGGAGCTCCTAGTAAGGGTATACTGCTCCCGCCACGGCTCCTAAGCGGGCCAGACCAAATGACTTTGGGGGCCAAGCTAAGATTCAGTGGTTAGAGAGGTGGTCTAAAGAGAATAATCTGATCTTGTACATGGTGTGGCGGCCCAGTACAGGAGTTGCACCCCTGTAACCTTGCTGTCCTGTCTGGCGGACTCTATTGCAGTGTCCCCTGAGTCCCCCCTTAATCTGTGTATCATAAATGGCTAACAAGTGCTTCATGTTATGTATGAGAACGCCTTTAAAGTACCTTTAAATGTTGTTACCAAGTCTTGTAACCAGGGAAGGTATCAGTGACCAGATGACTTGTGGGTGACCTATAGGACCCCTCCAAAGTCTCCCCCATATACACCTTGGGAGTTGCTAGCTAGTCAGTCTTAGCTGAGGAGAAGAACAGTCAAGACCTGAGAGTGTCTGGTGTCCTGAGGAGACCCAAGGCCTAGTCACGCAGCCACGCTTCCATCACCAAGTGCCCCACAGGTGAACGTCAAAGCCTAGTAAGCAACATAAGGGGTGAAGTCTAGTCAGTTCTAGTCAAATCTGTCTAAATTGAGCGTGGGTCTGCAGCATTCTGGCCAAGTCCACTACAAGTCTCTGAAGTCACTGGTCACCATCTTGGGCCTAACTGAGCTGTAAAGACTATTCCATCTGTCTGCCTCAGTTCAGTAACTTGGCATTGGAGTCATGAATTTCTCCATGACTAGCCCAGGATCCAGTGGTCATAACTCGGGTGGTGCAGAGGTTAACCACGCCCTTGCATCACAAATACAAGGGGTTAATGCCATCTGCCTCTAGGGTAATAACATCTGTCCTTCATCACACCCTCACCACAGTAGTAAAGGACAAATAAATGACCACTGATTCAAGGGAATAGAATCAGAAACATCTACAAATTATTAAAGGGCAGAAATCAGGTTAAGGAGGAGGCATATCATGCCTTTGGACTTGGGTAAATGGGTAAAAAATGGGTAAAACACGAATTATATAAGGTATATGTAAAGAATTGATCTATCATAGACTGTAATGTTTCAGAATGATCCTTTACCTTTCAGAAAAGTTGTGTTACCACAGCATGGAGAATTTAGGGGGAAGTTTACACCCACCTTATATCCTATATAAACAATTACTATGTGGAACAGTAGTGTGTGATTAAGGCATGGTGAAGGAAGTTCAGGAACAGGTTCTCTTCCACTTCTGGAAAGTTTTTAAATCCAGATTGTATTATCCTGCTGTTTATTCTTACATGTATTAACCCAACGTGCTATTACCCTTTCAATTACATAAACTGCAAATGTTTTTTCTCTGACTGTTATATTTGTCAATTATATTTATATTCTATTATTTATTTATTTTGTTTCATTATGCAAAATTCTACATTGGTTGGTTTCTCTCTGTCTCTCATGCCCATTTAAAAGAAATAGCTTGCACTAGACTTACACATGGGTTATATAAATTTCATTTAAATTATATTCTTCAAGGTGCAGTGACAGATGCTTATTAAATTAATAGTAAGACATTACATCTAGAGACATAACAGCACAGCGGGCTGACAATAGGAATATAAAGTGTTGTCGGATGAGTCCACATAAAGAGCAATAATGATATGTGCACCAAGGAAGAGTACATCAAGTTAGAACAGTAAAAAAACAATCACCAGAACTTGTTTATTGTCTAATTTCATACTGCTTGTCAACCTGTATAATTTTTCTCAAGCAGACTGGATATTTATTTGCTTTAATCATAAATTGCAAATAAAATTCTAATCAGTAATATCAAGTAGGTGAAAGTAAAAGGCATAAAAAATATAAAGCAATTGTCAAATATATCACCTTAGTTGAACTTACCTGGGTGCGTAAAATTTCACCTTTTGACAACTGCATATCACCAGTCAGCTCTTTCACTGTGACACCCAGTGGCTCTAGACGCTTGCTAAAGTAATTTGTCATCTCAGCTGCCAGGGCCTTCATAGGAGCTACATACACAATCTGTACAAAAAAGGACACTAAGTTGATAAATGAGCAAAACTCACAATGTCATTTGTCCCAAAGCAAGCAGTACAAATCACAATTTATTGTGAAATATGATGCGAGGCACTTACAGTGAAAAATCTTAATAGTGATATATGAAAAGTCGTTATCGACGCTGGATAAGTGTGCAGCTGTTTAGAGGACAATGGATTTTGTTTATATAGCCTCATCACTTGGAAAATTGGTTCTGCATCAAAGCTAAATGCATTTTCATAGCTTTTCACATGGGTAATAAGATTTTCAGGACACAAACACGAATTGCTGTAATAGTAATGAAGTAAATTAAGCAGCATTCTTAGTGTGAATTAGGAATGACTAATACCCTTGAAAAACTTACTTTCTCTTTATTTACTAGTAGGAGACAAAAGAACTACTTGACATGGGACATCCGCTCCATCCAAAATACAGTAACTGGAGCATAATGCATTTTATGCCTGATTTAGCCTTGTCCTTGTATTACAATATGATGATGCGCTCGGCGGATTTCACACCACATGTTCTAAAACCTGCTATATTGTATTGTAATGACAAGAGATGGGATCTGCTCACATAAATTAGGCAACCCATTACAATGTTTCCATGAAGGAATATACATTTAAGAAATGTCTCCAACTGTTGCTTAGTATTCCAGGTACAAGTCAGAATATATAATCCTTTAGGCAATCATGTATGTTTAAAATCTGAATAATTCTCATTGTAACTGTATACATTTGACATCAGGGTCAGTAAGGAGGCTGCCATACACATTAGATGGCCTGCCAGTACTGTTAAGATAGTCCTGGGCTGCCAGTACTGTTAAGTACTGTCTGGCAGGCAGATAACATCCAGTTAGGGCTGGGCGGTATACCGGTTCATACCGAATACCTACATTTTTGTGCTGCACGATATGAATTTTAACCCATACTGCAATACTGGTTTGGACCCTCCCCCTCGGGAATGAATTAATTATCAACCGCAGCACGCTGTCCCCACATCTGGGAACTAATCATATGTGACCCAAGTGCGCTGTTCTACCCCCCCCCCCCCCCCCAATTAATTATCAGCCCAGCGCTGCGCTGTCTCCATTGGGGTACTACTCACATATCACCCGCAAGCGCTGCCCTCCTCGTCCGCCTGTTAGTTACCCGCCGGCGCTGACACTCTATAGGAGTGTTCTTCAAACTCCAGATGTTGAAAAACTGCAACTGCCAGCATGCCCGGACAGCCGTTGGCTGTCTGGGCATGCTGGGAGTTGTAGTTTTGCAACATCTGGAGTTCCGCAGGTTGAAGACCACTGCTCTATACTGTATCCCTATGCACGGGCTGCAAACAGTAAACAAAATAAACTTTAACTCACCTTTCCCATCGGTCCGGACTTTCTTCCTAGGGGATGGAACATCGGAGAGCCTTCAGCCTATCCCCGGCTGCAGTGATGTTCCTTCTCGCGTTCCAGCATAAGGCCGACGTTGGAACATGCGTTAGTTTATTTTTGTTTACCTTTTGCAGCCCGGGCATAGGGATACAGTATAGAGTGTCAGCGCCGGCGGCCGCAACAAACAGGAGGATGAAGAGGCAGCGCTTACGGGTGACGTGAGTAGTACAGATAGGGACAGCGCAGCGCTGGGCTAATAATACTTTTTTTTTTTCAGGGGGGGGAAGGGGGGAATACCGTTAAATATCGTGGAACCGCCATAAAGTTACAAAAATACAGCGATACACATATTTGGCCATACCGCCCAGCCCTACATCCAGTCTAAGTGAAAGGAAGTCTACTGTGACCATCTCCTGTTATCAGTAGGTAAATACGTATTGCCTGCCACTGTAATCCTGCCTATGTTAATAAAAAGAGTGCTGAAAAGTGATCAATACAGAAAGGTAGGTGTCATCTCAGTAGGGGGCTTAATTTATTGTTTTTATATAAAAAGTGTGAAGAAAAAAAACTGCAAAAGTTGTTGTTTAAAGGGTTTTTTGTCTTATAAAATGAAAGGCCTATCCACAGAACTGGCAATCGATTTTAGATCAAAGGCGGGACCAATTAGTAGTTTTAAAGGGGCTACAGGATAAATGTGAGCATGACAGTTCTTCAGTGTTTAACAGCTTTCATACCTGCATTGCTGCATATTTAGAAGCAGTGCAGGGTGCTGCAGTATTGCCCCATTCACTTGAATGCGACATAGCTGCAGTACCTTGCATCACTGCTACAAAAAATATGCAAATAAGCTGCTGTGAAGGTCCTAGAGTTTTTGACTCCACTAAACACAATATGGCATATCCTAGTAAACTTATATAACGTTTCTAAATATGACTACCCCATTAACTATTCGTGCTAAGCAAACACACTTCTATATTGAAAACAAATAGGTACAAGTCTAAAAAGAAGAGTGAATTCCAGGCCATACTAGATCTTCTGCTTACCTTAAAAGCATCCTTTTTAATGACACCTTGTTGAATATTTTGGCGAATGACATGCAAGACTGTTAGCATGGCAATGTTCGTTTTGCCGGCTCCAGTTGGTGCACAGATAAGCATGTTTTCATTTGTGTTATAAGCTGTTTCAAAAACTATGGATTGGATACGGTTCAGTCGTTTCACACCCTTGAAGACCAGCTGTCCAATCTGATGTGGGAGAAATACAGAAAAGTTAGAAATAAACATTACTCTTTCCTAAAATATAAGTAACATACAAAACTGTCGTTCAATGTAAGTCTGAGGAATAGAGCTGCTGAAAGTGTGAAAAATAGGATGAGAAGCTAATCCATGTTGCAAATCCAATTAAAAGAGTTTAATGTGACATTAAGCCTCAACAGAAAAAAATAAGTTATGCTAATTATATTAAAATATAATCATATGCTAAGCTGGTTGTGTGTGTGCTAGCAATTCAGATGTGCGCTCAATGTTCTGTGGTTGCCATGCAGGGTGACACTATTAAGGCGGATCTAAAGGCTGGAAAATAGATTATAAAAAGCCATTTAAAAACTGGAGGGCCTCCTAGAGCAGGGGTATTCAACTACATTTAGTAAGGGTCCCCTCATTCAGGTCTGTCATGAGATTAAAAGGGTTGTCTCAGTTAATTATTTTCAAAAACAATACTCCCTAGAACGCTGACATTAAAGCAATAGGCTGTATTAAAACAAAAAACCTGCTGCTAGAATTGTCCTTCTGCTCTCCACTGCTATCTTCTTCCTGCTTCTGAGGGATCCGATCATTCATATTGGCGGACGGAGGTCCCCTCACCTGCCTCCTCACCAGTCTCCATAGGTCTTCTGCTCTGGTCTGAGATCGAGCAGACCATAGCAGAAGATCACCGATAATACTGATCAAAGTTATGCCTATGCATAGCACTGAACAGTATTTGCAATCAATGGGGACAATCAAAGTGTAAAAAAAAATAAAAACAAACAAAAGCAAAAAAAAATAAATAAAATTATAACAAAAAGTAAATTTGAAAAATACCCTCCCCCAATGAAAATGTAAAATGTAAATATTTGGTATCGCTGCATGCGCAAATGTCCAAAATGTTTATTAAGTCTCATATATGCAAATGAGATAAAAAATAAAAATAAAGATTGCGGAGCAAAAAATGAGCCCTCATACCGCCGCTTATACCGAAAAATGAAAAGGTTATAGGTCGTCAGAATAAAGGGATTTTAAATGCACTAATTTGGTTAAAAAGTTTGAGATTTTTTTTAACTGGTACAATAATAGAAAAGTACCGTATGTAATCATGGGTATCATTTTAATCGTATTGCCCCACAGAATAAGTAAAACATGTCATTTTTACTGTGAATTGTACAGCGTTAAAATGAAACCTTCCAAAAGAGTTATGATTTTTAGAAGGCAAGGAGGAAAAAACAAAAATGCTAAAATAAAATTGGCTGCGTCATTAAAGGGGTACTCCGGTGGAAAACATTTTATTTTATTTTTAAATCAACTGGTGCCAGAAAGTTAAACAGTAAATGACTTCTATTTAAAAATCTTTATCCTTCCAGTGCTTTTTAGCAGCTGTATGCTACAGATGAAATTCTTTCCTTTTTGAATTTATTTTTTGTCTTGTCCACAGTGCTCTCTGCTGACACCTCTGTCCATGTCAGGAACTGTCCAGAGCAGCATGCTTTCGCAACTGAGATTTTCTCCTGCTCTGGACAGTACATGATATGGGCATCGGGTGTCAGCAGAGAGCACTGTGGACAAGACAAAAAAGAAATTCAAAAAGAAAAGAATTTCCTCTGTAGCATACAGCTGCTAAAAATTACTGGAAGGGTCATTTTTTTCAATAGAAGTCATTTACAAATCTGTTTAACTTTCTGGCACCAGTTGCTTTAAAAAAAAAAAATGTTTTCCACCGGAGTACCCCTTTAAGGCCAAAATGGGCTGTGTCCTTAACCTCTTAAAGACGCAGGGCGTACCTGTACACCCTGCGTCTGGTCCCGGTATTTAAAACGGGGTCACGCCGTGACCCCCGCGTCATACCAGGTCAGTCCCGGCGGCTTACAGATCGTTGTGCCGCGCGCCATTAACCATTCAGACGCGGCAAAGTTGATAGCCACGTCTAGAACAAAAGTAAAAGCTTCCCGGCAGCTCAGTCGGGCTGATTGGGACTATCGCAATAAAATGGTGATGTCCTGATCAGCTAGGACGAAAGCAGAGGTCCCCTTTCCTTGCTCCGTCGCGTCCGATTGGCGTTTGATTGCCGATCGGACGCGAGCAATCAACCCCCTATTACGCTGATCCATGCAAAGTGTGTGCAAAGGTCATTTAACCCCTTCCCTAATAAAAGTTTGAATCACCCTCCTTTTCCCATAAAAAACAAAACAAAACTGTGTAAACAAAAATAAGCATATGTGGAATCATCGCGTGCGGAAATGTCCAATTTTGTAAAATGACTAATATCACTGCAAAGTAGAATTGGTGGTGCAAAAAACAAGCCATCATATGGAATTTTATGTGCAAAATTGTAAGCGTTATGATTTTTAGAAGGTGATAAGGAAAAAATACAAATGCAAAAACGGAAAAACGCTGAGTCCATAAGGGGTTAAGGGGTTAATCAGGGTTTTTTTTTTCACCAGCCTATATAAAGTTCTTTAAGTCTTTCCTGATAAGTTTTATGTTTGAATGGCAACTTTATTTCAAACAGCTTTCCTCTATCTGATAGCCTATGTGATGTTTAACTTATTTGTAAATCACTATATTTACCAAATAGGACTCATTATTCCAGAAAAATTGCTTTCAAGTCTTGGCCACTAGGCGCTCTCCTTCTCTGCAATCTGTTTCTTCACTGCCAGTTGTTAGGGAAAATCTGTCTCTAGTAACAGCCTTATCAGGGCAAAACACAAAAAGTACATATAGTTCTAAGCATATGTTATGTGCAGGAGAGACAAGAGAAAGCCTGGGCATTGTAACTGCAAGCTGTGTCAGTCTGCCTGCTGAAGAAGATCCACAAAGAAAATCAAAGCTTCCCTTTTATCTCTTTCCACCCATAGCAGCTTTGTATTGGGTAAATACCAGTGCAGCTTCTGCGGTATTTCCACAGTGCTGTGTTTTTCTGCCATCAATCTGAACTCAATACAAAATTTTAAGTTTAAATTTTTTTTTCAGACAATTTGCTAGGACACTTGACATTTAGAATTCTGAAGGCCTCCCATTTGTCTTGCTCATCTTTGAGATGTTTCTACACCTCGACTGGAGTCACCTGTGGTAAATTCAGTTGATTTGTAAAGACACCCCTCTTTATAAAAGATCTTACAGCTGATTGCAGAGTAAAAACCAGCCATGAGGTGTAATAGAGTGCATGTAGAGCTCAGAAACAGGATTGTACGAAGGCACAGATCTGGAGTCGGGTACAAAAAATTCTGGTCCTTCTGGATCAAGAATGACCAAGCTCCTTTGCTCCTTTCTATACTCCTGCATTCTACTAAATCTGTTACTAAGTCATTGCATCAGTTTCTTTTGCTGGCCACGAGGCAGGTCATACCCCACTTGTGAAACACCACAATAACTCTATTACATTGAACAGGGTAGCATAAAACCTGCAGCTTTAAATCCTGTGCATCAAATATGCACAGAATTATTTATGTGTGAACACACCCTAAGGACAGGGTCACACACCATGCATACGCAGCGTATTTGACACTGAGAGAAACCTGCCAGGCAGAAGGAAATACGCGGTGTCCGCTTTCCCCCGCCACAGCCCTGTGTGCGCAATATGGTTTGGAGGCGGGCTGCTCGCACTGACATAACTGTGACTCCGAACCTCACTGCACACACAGGGCTGTGGCAGGAAAAGCCCTATGCAGCATATTTCCCGCTGCCCAGCAGATTTCTCTTAGTGTGAAATGTGTTGTGTACGCACTGTGTGTGACCCTACCCTTAGGCTTCATTCACATTGATGTTATGCTGCGTTAACTTCTTGTGCACTTGACTAGCAAAACAGTCTATTTTGCTGTTCTAACCTTCTCTGTTGAAAAAAGCAAAATTGCTGAAAATATAAAGAGAGAGTCTCAGAAATCTGCCTGTATATTATGCATGCAAGAATAGTGCTTATCTAGGATGTATGAAATATATTTATCAGCATTGTTAAGTAATTGTATACATTTCTTTAAGAGTGTTAAAGTGTAACATATTTCATCTGTGAACATCCAACATGTTTTAATCAAGGATATGATGGTAAGAACAGTAATACTTCTTTTTGTCTTTTACCATTGTTGTTTTCTTCTACAATCTTCCACTATGAGTTGATTATGATTCTGCTGAGATGCTTCCCAGTTCTATGTATTGAATGACTTCATGTTAACAGCAGGACATTCTACACCATTATGCAAGTACCCAGGAAAGTTATGACTCTTTATATTGAATGGTTACTATTGACTCTTCAGAACTGAATTTCTTACTGTGAATTGGATTTTTCACATTCTTCACCTTGTAGCATGAAAACGCAAGTTGAATAGGTGATTAAGTGGCAACCTAAAAGTGTAGCTTATATATTTTATACTTAAATGTTAATGCTAGCTATTCTCTGTAGTAGCCCTTGCTTATATAAGCAGGAGTGTGTGTATATACACACACACATATATATTAGCCAAGTGTAGTGTTATGTTAAATACTCCCTTGGTGTTTTTCCTGTTTGGTTACATTACAACCTTAAGTTTTTTTAGTTTTTTTTTCGTGCATAATGGGGAGATTTATGAAACTTTGTGCAAAGGAACAGCTGAGCCTATAGCAACCAATCAGATTGCTTTCTTCAATTTTTAAAAAGGCCTCTGAAATATGAAAGTTGGGATCTATGGGCAACTACTCCACCCTTCCTTTGCAAGGGCCAGTTTGTGGAGGAGCCAACAAGAAGTGATGCTTTGTTGGAACTGGTCATTTCTAACAATGCAGAGCTGGTTGGGAATGTAACTGTGCGTGAAAACCTTGGTAATAGCGACCACAATATAGTTACTTTTGTCTTAAAGTGTAGAAATCAAAGACCGGTTGGGAAGGCAAAAACATATAATTTTAAAAAGGCAAATTTCCCTGGGCTGAGGGCTGCACTACAGGACATAGACTGGGAGAAAATGGCCCTCATTTACGATTCTAAACCCGACTTCTTTTGTCGGGTTTTTCTTGTCGCATCTTTGTCTGCGCCATGTCGCAGACATGGTGCGCCAGTCTGCCACACGATGCGACATTTTTTCCCGACGGACCCGGTGTGGATTCTCCCAAACCCGAAAAAGGGGCGTAACCCGACATTTCTGAGCTTTCCCACGTATTTATAAAGGTTTCTGACCCGAATTTGTTGAATTGTTGTGGATTTTTTCCCGACAGCTCAGAGGAGTTGGAAACCAAAACCAACAAAACGCACGTGCAACAAACAAGATGCGACATAATAATAAATACCAGGGGAAAAAAGCAGTCGGGTAAGAAAGCAAGATAGACTTACAACCCGATTTTCTAAGTAAATGAGGGCCAATGTTGTCAAATACTGATACAGACGGTAAATGGGATATTTTCAAATCAACAGTGAATAACTATACAGCTAAATTTATTCCTATGGGCAACAAGTATAAACTATTAAAACTAAATCCTGCATGGCTGACAGCTGATGTTAAAAGAGCAATAAACAACAAAAAAATAGCATTTAAAAAATACAAATGTAAGGGTTCAGCTATAGCAATTAAACATTACAAAGAGCTTAAAGGAGTAGTCCAGTGTAGAACAACTTATCCTCTATCCTAAGGATAGGGGATAAGTTTCAGATTGCTGGGGGTCTGACTGCTGGAGCCCCCTGCAATATCCCATATGGGGCCCCGGCTCGCTGGCCAGAGAGCATGTGTTGACCACCATACGAAGCAGCAGCCGACACGCCCCCTCAATACAGCGCTATGGCAGAGACAGAGATTGCAGAAGGCATCGCTCCCGCTGTGTTGAGGGGGGTGAGGTCGTCACTAGTGATCAAGAGAAAACAGAGCTATTGAATGGGTTCTTTAGTTCTACATATACGAAGGAAGAGGGAGGAGCTGATGCAGGCCGGGCCACTGTTGGTATTACATCATATAATGTACTAAACTGGCTTAATGTAGATATGGTCCAAGGAAAATTAAGTAAAGTAAATGTAAGCAAATCTCCAGGACTGAATGGATTACACCCAAGAGTTCTTAGAGAACTAAGTTCAGTCATTTCTGTACCCTTGTTAATAATATTAAGAGATTCTCCAGTGTCTGGTATTGTGCTGAGGGACTGGCGCAAGCGGAATGTGGTACCAATCTTCAAAAAGTGCTCTAGGTCTTCCCCAGGTAATTATAGAGGTCTTTGGGTTTGGAAATTTTAGTTTGTAACTGAATTGAAAACTGTCTTAAAGGGTTACTTCAGTGGAAAACAATTATTTTATTTTTTCAAATCAACTGGGGCTAGAAAGTTAAAGAGATTTGTAAATTACTGCTACTAAATAATCTTAATCCTTCCAGTACTTAGCTGCTGTATGCCCCAGAGGAAGTTGTGAAGTACTTTTCTTTTTGACCACAGTGCTCTCTGCTGATACCTCTGTCAGTGTCAGGAACTGTCCAAAGCAGTTCCTGACACAGACAGAGGTGTCAGCAGAGAGCACCGTGGTCAGACTGGAAAGAACTTCACAACTTCCTCTGTAGTATACAGCAGCTGATAAGTACTGGAAAGATAAAGATTTTTGAATAGAAGTAATTTACTGAAGGTTTTCCAACCAGTGTGTCTCTAGCTGTTGCAAAAGTACAACTCCCAGCATGCACGGTCTGTCAGTACATGCTGGGAGTTGTAGTTTTGAAACAGCTGGAGGTTTGCCCCCCCCCCCCTCCCATGTGAACGTACAGGGTACATTCACACGGGCAGGCTTACAGTAAGTTTCCTGCTTCAAGTTTGGGCTGCGGCAAATTTTTCGCCGCAGCTCAAACTTCTAGCGAGAAACTCACCGTCACCCGCCAGTGTGAATGTACCCTAAAAACACTACACTACACTAACACATAATAAAGGGTAAAACACTACATATACACCCCCCTTAAACTGTCCCCCCCAATAAAAATGAAAAACGTATTGTATGGCTGTGTTACCCCTTATGAAAAGGAAAAGTTGGGGCTACACCAGCTTGTTAGTGTAAAAAAATTTACACTAAAATGCTGGTGTTGCCCTTTACTTTTTATTTTCACAAGTGTTAAAAGGAAAAAAAGACCACCAAAATTTGTAACGCAATTTCTCCTGATTACAGAAATACCCCATATGTGGGCTTAAATGCTCTGCGGGCACACAACAAGGCTCAGGAGTGAGAGCGCACCATGTACATTTGAGGTCTAAATTGGTGATTTGCACAGGGGTGGCTGATTTTACAGCGGTTCAGAAGTACTAAACACAAAAAAATAAATACCCACATGTGATCCCATTTGGAAACTACACCCCTCACGTAATGTAATAAGGGGTACAGTGAGCATTTACGCCCCACAGGCGTCTGACAGATCTTTGGATCAGAGGTCCGTGAAAATGAAAAATTTTATTTTTCATTTGCACAGCCCACTGTTCCAAAGATCTGTCAAACGCCAGTGGGGTGTAAATACTCACTGCACCCCTTACTAAATTCTGTGAGGGGTGTAGTTTCCAAAATAGGGTCACATGTGGGGGGTTCCACTGTTCTGGCACCACGGGGGGCTTTGTAAACTCACATGGCCCCTGACTTCTATTTCAAACAATTTTTTTCCCAAAAGCTCAATGGCGCTCCTTCTCTTCTGAGCATTGTAGTGCGCCAGCAGAGCACTTGAAGTCCACACATGGGGTATTTCCATATTCAGAAGAGATGGGGTTACAAATTTTGGGGGTCTTTTCTGCTATTAACCCTTGCAAAAAAGTGAAATTTTTTTTTTATATATGCAAAAGTCGTGAAACCCCTGTGGGGTATTAAGGCTCGCTTTATTTCTTGTTACGTTCCTCAAGGGGTCTAGTTTCCAAAAGGGTATGCCATGTGTTTTTTTTTTGCTGTTCTGGCACCATAGGGGCTTCCTAAATGCGACATGCCCCCCGAGCAAAATATGCTCTCAAAAAGCCAAATATGACTCCTTCTCTTCTGAGCATTGTAGTTCGCCCGTAGTGCACTTCAGGTCAACTTATAAGGTACCTCCATACTCAGAAGAGATGGGGTTACAAATTTTGGGGGGTCTTTTCTGCTATTAACCCTTGCAAAAATGTGAAATTTGGGGGGAAACACATTTTAGTGAACAAAATTATTTTTTTTACATATGCAAAAGTCGTGAAACACCTGTGGGGTATTAAGGCTCACTTAATTCCTTGTTACGTTCCTCAAGGGGTCTAGTTTCCAAAATGGTATGGCATGTGTTTTTTTTTGCTGTTCTGGCACCATAGGAGCTTCCTAAATGCAACATGCCCCCCAAAAACCATTTCAGAAAAATGTACTCTCCAAAATCCCCTTGTCGCTCCTTCGCTTCTGAGCCCTCTACTGCGCCCGCCGAACAATTTACATAGACATATGAGGTATGTGCTTACTCGAGAGAAATTGGGCTACAAACATAAGTATACATTTTCTCCTTTTACCCCTTGTAAAAATTAAAAAATTGGGTCTACAAGAACATGCGAGTGTAAAAAATTGAAGATTGTGAATTTTCTCCTTCTCTTTGCTGCTATTCCTGTGAAACACCTAAAGGGTTAAAACGCTGACTGAATGTCATTTTGAATACTTTGGGGGTGCATTTTTTATAATGGGGTCATTTGTGGGGTATTTCTAATATGAAGACCCTTCAAATCCACTTCAAACCTGAACTGGTCCCTGAAAAATAGTGATTTTGAATATTTTGTGAAAAATTGGAAAACTGCTGCTGAACTTTGAAGCCCTCTGGTGTCTTCCAAAAGTAAAAACTTGTCAATTGTATGATGCAAACATAAAGTAGACATATTGTATATGTGAATCAAATTTTTTTTATTTGGAATTACCATTTTCCTTACAAGCAGAGAGCTTCAAAGTTAGAAAAATGCTAAATTTTCAAATTTTTCATCAAATTTTGGGATTTTTCACCAAGAAAGGATGCAAGTTACCATAAAATTTTACCACTATGTTAAAGTAGAATATGTCACGAAAAAACAATCTCGGAATCAGAATGATAACTAAAAGCATTCCAGAGTTATTAATGTTTAAAGTGATAGAGGTCAGATGTGCAAAAAACGCTCTGGTCTTAAGGTGTAAAATGGCCTGGTCCTTAAGGGGTTAAGGACCGTACCCAGAGAGTGATGGTGAATGATTCGTACTCTGATTGGTCCCCTGGTTATTATTGGTGTACACCAAGGTTCAGTACTGGGCCCGCTCTTGTTTAATTTATTTATTAAATGGGCGCTGTCACCAAATTTCTTTTTGATATGTTGTAGTACTTATGTACTACAACATATCTCTATTATACTTTTATTTTATTTTTTTCCCATTAAAATGGTTTAATATACATTTAAAAACCGGCCACTAGGGGTCTCCCTCCTAGTGGACGGCTGCAGCCTGGCGTGTCATCACGCTTGAATTCGGACCGATGCCGGCCAGGCATTGGTCCGAATTCAGTCAGGCTGTGCTCGCTCCCTGCCTGTCAGCTTTGAAGAAAGAGGATGTGCGCAGGCTCCCTGGCCTCGCACGCCGGCCCCGGTTCCTGGGGACAGGTAAAATATTATTCCGGGGGGGTTGCGTGTTCACCTAAACAGTATGCCTCCAGTTTGCCCACTACAACTCCCAGCACGCCCTGACAGCTAATAGATGTCAGGGCAAGCTGGGAGCTTTAGTGGGGAAACAGCAGGAGGGACACTGAATAGGTGAATTAAGGGGGGAGGGGGTATGGGTTGAGCGGAGCAGCGTGTCGGGACCGTGGGGGTTGCGGGCTGCGCGGCGGGGAGGGGTTACACTGAATGGGTCAACTGGATTGAACACTGGCTCATGGATCGTACCCAGAGAGTGGTGGTCAATGATTCGTACTCTGATTGGTCCCCGGTTATTAGTGGTGTACCCCAAGGTTCAGTACTGGGCCCGCTGTTGTTTAATTTATTTATCAATGATATAGAGGATGGTATTAACAGCTCTGTTTCTATCTTTGCAGATGACACTAAGCTTTGTAGCACGGTACAGTCTATAGAGGATGTGTATAAGTTACAAGATGACTTGGATAGACTAAGTGTCTGGGCATCCACTTGGCAAATGAGGTTCAATGTGGATAAATGTAAAGTTATGCATCTGGGTACTAATAACCTGCATGCGTCGTATGTCTTAGGGGGGATTAAACTGGCAGAGTCACTGGTAGAGAAGGATCTGGGTGTACTTGTAGATCACAGACTACAGAATAGCATGCAATGTCAGGCTGCTGCTTCCAAAGCCGGCAGGATATTGTCATGTATCAAAAGAGGCATGGACTCAAGGGACAGGGACATAATACTCCCCCTTTATAAAGCATTGGTACGGCCTCACCTGGAATATGCTGTTCAGTTTTGGGCACCTGTCCATAAAAGGGACACCGGAGTTGGAAAGGGTGCAGAGACGCGCGACTAAACTAATATGGGGCATGGAACATCTTAGCTATGAGGAGCGATTAAAGGAGTTACAATTGTTTAGTCTTGAGAAGAGACGTTTAAGGGGGGATATGATAAACGTATATAAGTATATTAATGGCCCATACAAAAAATATGGAGAAAAACTGTTCCAGGTTAAACCCCCCCAAAGGACGAGGGGGCACTCCCTCCTTCTGGAGAAGAAAAAGTTTAGTCTCAAGGGGCGACACCCCTTCTTTACCGTGAGGACTGTGAATTTATGGAACGGTCTACCTCAGGAACTGGTCACAGCAGGAACAATTAACAGCTTTAAAACAGGATTAGATACATTCATGGAACAAAATAACATTAATGCTTATGAAAAAATATAAAATCCCATCCCTTCCCCAATATCGCGCCACACCCCTACCCCTTAATTCCCTGGTTGAACTTAATGGACATATGTCTTTTTTCGACCGTACTAACTATGTAACTAAGGGGGGGGGGGAGGAGGAGTGAGTTGAGCGGTGCAGCGGGGCTGGGGGGTTATGGGCTGTGCGGCGGGGAGCGGGATGTGCGGCCATCACAGATACGGTGTTCACCTATACAGTATGCCTCCAGTTGTTTCACCACTACAACTCCCAGTATGCCCTGACAGTCAATAGATGTCAGGGCAAGATGGGAGTTGCAGTGGGGAAACAGCTGGAGGTACACTGAATAGGTGAACTAAGGGCAGAAGTGAGCCCCCCTCAGCAGGTATCAGTGATGCCGTGCCTGCCGGGGAAGTCTGCCTGGTAGTGAGCACACTTCCAGGCAGACAAAATGCATTTTTAATATGTAAAAAAAAAAAAAATTAAAATGCAGGGAGGAGGTTAGGGATAGATGGGCAATAGGCAGGGACAGAAAAAGAAAAAAAATTATGGTGAGAGCTACCCTTTAATGATATAGAGAGTGGGATTAACAGCTGTTTCTATCTTTGCAAATGACACCAAGCATTGTAGCATGATACAGTCTATAGAAGATGTGCATAAATTAAAAGAAGACTTGAAGTTCAATGTGGATAAATGTAAAGTTATGCATCTGGGTACTAAAAACCTGCATGCATCGAATGTCTTGGGGGGGGGGGGGGGGGTTAAACTGGGAAAGTCACTAGTAGAGAAGGAGATGGGTGTACTTGTAGATCAGAGACTACAGAATAGCATGCAATGTCAGGCTGCTGCTTCTAAAGCCGGCAGGATATTGTCATGTTTCAAAATAGGCATGGACTAGAGGGACAGGAACATAATACTACCCCTTTATAAAGCATTGGTAGGGCCTCACCTGGAATATGCTATTCAGTTTTGGGCACCAATTCATAAAAGGGACGTTGTGGAGCTGGAAAGGGTGCAGAGACGCGCAACTAAACAAATAAGGGGCATGGAACAGCTTGGTTATGAGGAAAGATTAAAATAATTACATTTGTTTTGTCTTGAGAAGAGACATTTAAAGGAAAAAACTGTCAGCCAGTGTAGTGTGGCTGAACACGAGTCCATACACGGGTCGCTTACTTTTTTAGGTTTTCTTGCCGCCGAGTTGTCTTCAGCTAAAGTTCCCTAATTTTGGGTTCCGACGGAAGGGGCCTTAGCTCGCCCTCCTTGTTTGCATATTCATTTCCCCCCTGAGCGCAGCGCTCTGTCTGCAGAGCGCATGCACTGAAGTTTTTACCCAGCTTTCACATCCTGATGAAGTGAGAGCTGTGGGTATGGAGAGAGTGCTGTGCAGTGTAACTGCGAATGCGCTGGTCCCTCACTACATCCGGAAGTCGGGAGTAGCGAGACTACAGAAAAACGTACTTCCAGGTGTAGCGACCGGAGCATGCACAGTTACACTGTGCAGAGCGCTCACCCAATGCACATCTCTCATGTCATCAGGAGAGCTGGGTAAAAACTTTGGCACATATACTCTGCAGACAGAGCACTGCGCTCAGGGGGAAAATGAATATGCGAA
Organism: Hyla sarda; assembly: GCF_029499605.1. Classification (NCBI taxonomy): domain Eukaryota; kingdom Metazoa; phylum Chordata; class Amphibia; order Anura; family Hylidae; genus Hyla; species Hyla sarda. Next base: position 228,911,271 of record NC_079191.1, read on the forward strand.
CAAGGGGAGCATGCTAAGGACCCTTCCTCCGGAACCCAAAGCACGGCTGCCGGTGAGGGACCCGCCTTCAGAGCGCAATAGAAAGCCAAAATTACAGAACTTTAACGGACAACTCGGCGGCAAGAAAATCAAAAAAAGGAAGTGACCCATGTATGGTCTCCTGTTCACCCACACTATAACCCAGCGTATTGAGTTTAGTGTGAGTAAACTGGTGACAGTTTTCCTTTAACCGCTTAAGGTCCCGGGTTTTTCTGTTTTTGCACTTTCGTTTTTTCCTCCTTACCTTTAAAAAATTATAATTCTTTAAATTTTGCACCTAAAAATCCATAGGATGGATTATTTTTTGCGCCACCAATTCTACTTTGTAATGACATCAGTCATTTTAACCAAGAATCTACGGCGAAATCGAAAAATAGATCAATGTACGACAAAATTGAAGAAAAAGCGCCATTTTGTAACTTTTGGGGGCTTCCGTTTCTACACAATACATTTTTTGGTAAAAATGACATCTTCTCTTTATTCTGTAGATCCATACGATTAAAAATGATACCCTACTTATGTAGGTTTGATTTTGTAGTACTTCTGAAAAAAATCATAACTACATGCAGGAAAATGTATACGTTTAAAAATGTCATCTTCTGACCCCTATAACTTTTTTATTTTTCCGCGCATGAGGCGGTATAAGGGCTAATTTTTTTGCAACGTTTTTGTATTGATCGGACTTATTGATCGTTTTTAATTCATTTTTTCATTATATAAAAAGTGACCAAAAATATGCTATTTTGGACTTTGGATTTTTTTTTTGTGCGTACACCATTGACTGTGCGGTTTAATTAAGGATATATTTTTATAATTCAGACATTTACGCACGCGGCGATACCACATATGTTTATTTATATTTACACTTTTTTTTATGGGAAAAGGGGGGTGATTCAAATGTTTATTAGGGAAGGGGTTAAATGATCTTTAATAACTTTTTTTCTTTCCACTATTTTTTAGCAATGTTATAGCTCCCATAGGGGGCTATAGCACTGCACACACTGATCTTTTACATTGATCAATGGTTTCTCATAGGAAACCATTGATCAATGATTCTGCCGCTTAAATGCTCATGCCTGGATCTCAGGCACTGAGCAGTCATTCGGCGATCGGACACCGGGAGGCAGGTATTACGATTAAAATGATACCCTACTTATATAGGTTTGATTTTGTCGGACTTCTGGAAAAAATCATAACTACATGCAGGAAAATTAATACGTTTAAAATTGTCATCTTCTGACCCCTATAACTTTTTTATTTTTCCGTGTATGGGGCGGTATGAGGGCTCATTTTTTTGCGCCGTGATCTGAAGTTTTTAACGGTACCATTTTTGCATTGACAGGACTTATTGATCGCTTTTTATTCATTTTTAAATGATATAAAAAGTGACCAAAAATGCACTATTTTGGACTTTGGAATTTTTTTGCGCGCACGCCATTGACCGAGCGGTTTAATTAATGATATATTTTTATAATTCGGACATTTCCGCACGCGGTGATACCATATATGTTTATTTTTATTTACACTGTGTTTTTTTTTTTTATTGGAAAAGGGGGGTGATTCAAACTTTTAATAGGGGAGGAGTTAAATGATCTTTATTCACTTTTTTTTTTCCACTTTTTTTTTGCAGTGTTATAGGTCCCATAGGGACCTATAACACTGCACACACTGATCTCCTATGCTGATCACTGGTTTCTCATAAGAAACCAGCGATCAACGATTCTGCCGCATGACTGCTCAGGCCTGGATCTCAGGCACTGAGCAGTCATTCGGCGATCGGACAGCGAGGAGGCAGGTAGGGGCCCTCCCGCTGTCCTGTCAGCTGTTCGGGATGCCGCGATTAGCCGCAGCTATCCCGAACAGCCCGACTGAGCTAGCCGGCCACTTTCGGTTTCACTTTTAACCTGCGATCGGCGCTGCGCGCTATTAGAGGGGGTCCCGGCTTCACTATGACGGCGGGCCCGCCGTGATATGACGCGGGGTTACTGTGTAACCCCGCGTTATATCAGGAGAGCAGGACCAAGGGCGTACCTGTACGCCCTTGGTCCTTAAGGGGTTAAATCACCGATCCTATGTTTGTTGTTGACATATAAGTAACATGTGTGCCAAGTTTCATGTTAATATCTTTAGCCATTTGGACGTGATGCTGGAACATACACACGTTGAGTTTTATATATATATATATATGTATGTATATATATATATATATATATATATATATATATATATATATATATACACATAGATGACTAAGCGCTAACGCGTGAAACGTGTCCGAATGTTGTACGTGTATCTGCAAATCTCCAAATAAAGTATACCCTTGGAATTCAACTGGATGCTGGATACTTCTTCTTTGTTCCTTGAATGTGATTTTATGGACTTTTTTTTCTCATTATGTCTCTCATAGTTTAGGTATACCTATGATGAAAATTACAGGCCTCTCTCATCTTTTTAAGTGGGAGAACTTGCACAATTGGTGTCTGACTAAATACTTGTTTGCCCCACTGTATATACTAGGTGAGACCCTATAAGGTAAGCTGCAGAGTTATAATACTTTACTGGCTCACTTTGTTTCTGCTAAAAAAGGGGTACTCCAGTGGAAAACTTTTTTTTTTAATCAACTGGTGTCAGAAAGTTTAACAGATTTGTAAATTACTATAAAAAAAGTCTTAATCCTTCCAGTACTTATTAGCTGCTGAATACTACAGAGGAAATTATTTTCTTTTTGAAACACAGAGCTCTCTGCTGACCTCATGACCACAGTGCTCTCTGCAGACATCTCTGTCCATTTTAAGAACTGTCCAGAGTAGAAGAAAATCCCCCATAGCAAACATATGCTGCTCTGGACAGTTCCTAAAATGGAGAGAGATGTCAGCAGAGAGCTCTGTGTTCCAAAAAGAAAATATTTCTTCTGTAGTATTCAGCAGCTAATAAGTACTAGAAGGATTAAGATTTTTTAATATAAGTAATTTACAAATCTGCTTAACTTTCTGGCACCAGTTGATTTAAAAATAAAAAGTTTTCCACCGGAGTACCCCTTTAAGCACAAAGCCAGTGAAATTTTAGCATTTTCGTTTTTTCTACTTGCCTTCCAAAATTCAAAACTTTATTTTTTCATCCACAGACCCATGTGAGGGCTTGTTTTTTGTGTGACCAATTGTACTTTGTAGTGACATATTTTATTTTACAATAAAATGTACAGCGTAACCAAAAAACAATTTTTTGTTAGGGAATTGGGGAAAAAAAGCAATTTTTAGACGGTTTCGTTTTAACGCAGTGCACTTTACAGTAAAAAATTACATGTTCTGTTTATTTTGTGGGTCAATATAATTAAAAAGATACCCATGTATACATGCTTTACTTTTATGGTACTAATGATATGTAAAAATATCAAAACTTTATACTATATTACTATGTTTTAAATTGCCCTATTCGGACCCTCTAACTCTCTGTTTTCCATATACAGGACTGTATAAGAGCTAATTTTTTGCACCATAATCTGTATTTTTTATCTGTACCACCTTTACGTATATATGACTTTTTGATCACTTTTTATAAATTTTTTCTGGGATGTGATGTGGCCAAAAAAAGCAGCAATTTATTTATTTTTTTATGTTTACGCCGTTCACCGTACGGGATCATTAACATTATATTTTGATAGCTCGGACATTTACGCATGTGCCGATACCAAACATGTTTTGTTTATTATTTTCCATTACGTTTTTGGGGTAAAATAGGGAAAAAGGGGGGCATCTAAATTTAATATTTTTTTCAATTTTGATGTCCCCTTAGGGGACTATTTTTGCAATCAGTATATTGCATATACTGGTCAGTGCTATCCATTGCACTGATCAGTATTATTGGCGATCTTCTTCTCTGGTAGCGGTCCGTGCTACAGGCGATCCGATCATCTATTCAAAGTGCTGCATATGTGATCTGTATAAATCACGGTATCTCAGGGGTTAATGGCAGACATCAGGACGATCGCTGATGTCCGCCACTACCGCCGGGTTCCTGGCTGCTGGTAGCAGCTGGGACCTGCCATGCATGATGGAAGAGTAAGATGTAGTAAGTGCAGTAATAAAACTCTACCCCATCTGTCTAAGCCATGATGGGAAATGCAGGCTGCATTACGGGAACCAACTAAGTTAAAAGAAAGTACGGTAATCAAAATGGCAGACCAATCATAAATGTTGAATCATCTATAATAGTTATACACACAAGACTTTACATTTTCAATAGTTGTAGTCAGAGTATTTATTTAAAGGGAACCTATCATCACTTTCATTCTGCCCGAACCATGAGTCATCAGAGCAGTCCCCAGCAGCTTCTCCCTCTCCACTGGCCTTGATTGATATATTTCTCTATTCGGATATAGGGAGAGATCTATCAATTAAGGCTGGCAGGGCAAGAAGAACCTACCAGGGACCTTCCTGATGACTTGTGGTTCAAGCAGCATGAAAGGAATGACAGGTTCCCTTTAAGAGTTGTGCGCCTTTTCACACTAATATTTGTAGTCACTGCACAGTTCACACCCCAGTTTTAATTAGGCATTATTAATGATTACACATACCTCTGAGCACAGAAACAAACAAAAAAGAAGGTTTCCAAGCCAACCGCTAACATTTAATCATTGCTACATACAGCTGCTTCAATATATATTTTACGTGCTCTGAAGAAGTTGTAATTAGAAGCATACGAACAAATAGCAGTTATTTCATCCATCTCAAAGCTGCTCAGAATGTTTACTGATACAATTTCTAAGGTTTCATTAACAATGAGATACCGGACAGAACTGGAGCATACTAAAGCTATGCAGCTGCAGAATTCGCAACTCAATTCTCCCATAATGGTCAGAGATTAAAACTTTTCTTAACCAAAATGAAGCCTTTCAGTGATATCATGCTCTCTTCAGAGAATTGTAGGCACACATAATATACCATGATTTTCTGAGAATGTAATTTAAATGTCCATTTATGCTGAAGTGACAGAACCATAATTTCAAGCTTGACGTTACAACATCTAAAAAATGGTATGCTTCTAGCAATACAACCAGAGGAAAAATAACCTAGGCTGGTAAATGGCACCTATAATTACGTAATAATGCAACAGTTTGCTGTAAATAGTTCAACAATATTTTTGTACGGAAATGTGTGTTATGTGTTCTTTGTGTAAATTACACTTGTGCTCCAAAGTGTAGTTATGGATTGTTAAATTCAACAATAAAGGAAGAAAATAAATCAGATTAGTAAATGTTTTTGCACTCAAACCTTGTCATTTCTAAACTTTTTCTCGAAATACACTGCTCAAAAAAATAAAGGGAACACTTAACACAATGTAAGTCCTAGTCGATCACACTTCTGTGAAATCACACTGTCCACTCAGGAAGCAACACTGATTGTCAATCAATTTCACATGTTGTTGTGCAAATGGAACAGACAACAGGTGGAAATTATAGGCAATTAGCAAGACACCCCAATAAAGGAGTGGTTCTGCAGGTGGTGACCACAGACCACTTCTCAGTTCCTATGCTTCCTGGCTGATGTTTTGGTCACTTTTGAATGCTGGCGGTCCTTTCACTCTAGTTGTAGCATGAGACGGAGTCTACAACCCACACAAGTGGCTCAGGTAGTGCAGCTCATCCAGGATGGCAAATCAATGCGAGCTGTGGCAAGAAGGTTTGCTGTGTCTGTCAGCATAGTGTCCAGAGCATGGAGGTGCTACAAGGAGACAGGCCAGTATAGACGTGGATGAGGCCGAAGGAGGGCAACAACCCAGCAGCAGGACCGCTACCTTTGCCTTTGTGCAAGGTGGAGCAGGAGGAGCACTGCCAGAGCCCTGCAAAATGACCTCCAGCAGGCCACAAATGTGCATGTGTTCACTCAAACGGTCAGAAACAGACTCCATGAGGGTGGTATGAGGGCCCGACGTCCACAGGTGGGGGTTGTGCTTACAGCCCAACACCGTGAAGGACATTTGGCATTTACTAGAGAACACCAAGATTGGCAAATTCGTCACTGGCGCCCTGTGCTCATCACAGATGAAAGCAGGTTCACACTGAGCACATGTGACAGATGTGACCGAACCTGGAGATGCAGTGGAGAACGTTCTGCTGCCTGCAACATCCTCCAGCATGACCAGTTTGGCGGTGGGTCAGTAATGGTGTGGGGTGGCATTTCTTTGGGGGGTTGCACAGCCCTCCATGTGCTTGCCAGAGGTAGCCTGACATCATGTGTCTGGAGTGTCAGCAGTTACTGCAAGAGAAAGGCATTGCTTGACTGGCCCACCTTTTCCCCAGACCTGAATCTGATTGAGCACATCTGGGACATCATGTCTCGTTCCATCCACCAATGCCACGTTGCACCACAGACTGTCCAGGAGTTGGTGAGACTATCCGCCACCTCATCAGGAGCATGCCCAGGTGTTGTAGGGAGGTCATACGGGCACGTGGAGGCCACACACACTACTGAGCCTCATTTTTACTTGTTTTAAGGACATTACATCAAAGTTGGATCAGCCTGTAGTGTGGTTTTCCACTTTAATTTTGAGTGTGACTCCATATCCAGACCTCCATGGGTTGATAGATTTGATTTCAATTGATAATTTTTTTGTGATTTTGTTGTCAACACATTCATCTATATAAAGACGAAAGTATTTCATACGATTAGTTCATTCATTCATATCTAGATGTATCATCTTAGTGTTCCCTTAATTTTTTTGAGTAGGGCAACTTTGAAGGGGACGCCACTGGAGGATGGATTAGTTATATCTGCGCATTTGGAAATGGCTTTTTTTTTTTCTTATGTTGCCCTTTTTTAGGGCAATTCTTGAGAAAAATTCAGTAATACAGAACACAAACATTTCTATCCCTCCTCTGCTCTAGGGTCCTATATCGCTACCCTCGCTTAGTACTGTAAGCCATAATGTCTTCCCTAAAGTCCTCCCTTAGGGTGGTGCAGAGTAATTTTTTTTCAGCCCTGTTCGCACATTTAGAATTTAATAAGGATTTTTTGCAACCTCGTTCACATTCAGTGAGGTAAAAAAAACTATGCATATTTTCATCCACTCATTTTTACTGTGGACTACACATGGAAAAGCCATGGATTACTCCACTAACTAGGCTAATCCTTGTGAAGATCCACCAACACATCTATGTCGTAAATCTAACGGTACAGTCAAACTACGTAATTTCCGAGATTCCAGTGCAGCAGCCTTTTAAAGGGATTCTGCTACCCCATACACACTATTGAACTATAATTAGAGTGGTCGCCCCCTGCAGCAGACGGCGACTAACCAAAAGCTTGACGAGGCAAAACAGACCTGTATGCAAGAGGAAAATAGATCAGACTTCCAATATCGTATATGGCCAACATCATATTAATCTAAGGTTTTACTGAAAAAAAGAAGAAGAAGAATAAGTAAAGTATATACGAAGAAAAAACTGCAAAAGTAAAAATATATGTTGTACCTTTAGGTTTTACTATTTTACAGAATAGAAAAGTTTTAGTCTTTCCTTCAGTGTAATTGAAGAATAAAAAGTAAAGAATAGTTAACAGAGGTTCTCCTTATAAATGTATATTCTTCCAAATCAGATTAATTGGTAAAATATTAAACTCTGCATTGAGTACTTTCAAGCCTCCTTCTCTCTTCTTTGACCTCAACTCACTCCCTTTTAAGTGCCAGCTTTCAACTGAAGACATGCGTAACCTAAGATATACTGATGGATACACTTCATGACAACCCCATTTGAAACAGTGTAAAAACTAGTCAGTGTGTCCCTAGAAATCAGTGCATTTCATTTTAGTCTGGTCCAGTCCATGAAAGGCTGGAACTTTTCTATTAGCAGAAAATATAATACAATTAGGCAGAATAGAATTTAGGTAGATAAAATAAAGAGGGTGGAGGCTTCAAAAAGAAAATAACTAGAATAAAGACAGAGGTGAAGGGGGGATTTTTTTTCAAGATTCTACGCCTATAGTTCCGCAAAAAGTAAAAAAAAATTCCACAAGCCACTGGTTTGGGCAAACATTTGCTAATATTTGCTATTTTAACTAAATCGGGCATAGCTTAGTGTGAAGGGGCATGGTCTAAATCACATGCTAAAATTTACTACAATATACACTACGGCGCTAACAGATATTTCAGCAAAAATCTTCATCAGCCCAACTAGTTTATATTACAAAGAATGGTGCACCGGGCACCGGGTGTTTGTCTATTAACCCCTTAATGACGCAGGACGTAAATGTATGTCCTGGTGAGCTGGTACATTTACGTCCTATGCATAACCGCTAGCATGGGAGCGATGCTTGCATCATGCGCGGCAGGTCCCGGCTGCTGATGGCAGCCAGGGACCTGCCCGTAATGGCGGACATCCACGATTGCGCGGATATCCGCCATTAACCCCTCAGATGCCGTGATCAATACAAATCACGGCATCTGCAGCATCACTGTCACTAAAATGGATGATCGGATCGCCCGCAGCGCTTCCTTGGCGATCCGATCATCCAGCATGGCAGCCGGAGGCCCCCTCACCTGCCGCCGCTGCCTTTCATGGGTCTTCTGCTCTGGTCTGCGATTGAGCAGACCAGAGCAGAAGATGACCGATAATACTGATCAGTGCCATGTCCTATACATAGCACTGAACAGTATTAGCAATAAAATGATTGCTATAAATAGTCCCCTATGGGGACTACTAAAGTGTAAAAATAAATGTAAAAAGAGTGAAAAATAAAAGTAAAAAAAATGTGAAAAACCCCCTCCCCCAATAAAAACGTATATTGTCCCATTTTCCCTATTTCACCCCCAAAAAGTATTAAAAAAATATTTTATATACATATTTGGTATCGACGCGTGCGTAAATATCCCAACTATTAAAATAAAATGTTAATGTTACCGTAGGGTGAACGACGTGAACGTAAAAAAAAAAGTCGAAAATAGCAGCTTTTTTACAACATTTTATTCCCAAAAAATTTATAAAAAAAGGATTAAAAGTTTTATATAAGCAAATATGGTATCAATAAAAAGTACAGATCATAGCGCAAAAAATGAGCCCTCATACTGCCGCTTATACGGAAAAATGAAGGTTATAGGTCTTCAAAATAGGGGGATTTTAAACGTACTAATTTGGTTAAACAGTTTGAGATTTTTTTTATCATGGGTATCATTTTAATCGTATTGACCCAAAGAACATGTCATTTTTACCGTAAATTGTACGGCGTGAAAACGAACCCTTCCAAAGTTTGCAAAATTGCGGTTTTCTTTTTAATTTCCCCACACAAATAGTATTTTTTTGGTTGTGCCATAAATTTTCATGATAAAGTGAGTGATGGCATTACAAAGGACAACTGGTCGCGCAAAACATAAGCCCTCATACTAGTCTGTGGATGGAAATATAAAAGGTTTTTTGAAGGCGAGGAGGAAAAAACGAAAACGTAAAAATAAAATTGTCCTTAAGGGTCCTTAAGGGGTTAATGAATCGACCAAACCCTATAGCAGCAGAGACTGGTGTGAAACATCGGTCTTAACCCATTTCCTGGACTTTCTGTTGGGAGTTTAATAATAAGACAGAATGATTCGATATCAGTCTGGATAGAAGGTGGAAAACATGCAAGCTCATGAGTGGTAGTATAACTTGGCTCGGTTCACTTTAATGGAACTGAGCTGCAATACCACATACAACCTGAGGACAGTTGTGGGGGCCACTTTTTGGGGGGAAGAAAACGGTCCTGTTTTTCAAATCATGGATAAGCTTTCAAGGATTATGTGAGACTGTGTCCTGACATATTATGTTTACAGGAACCGCACTACATGCCAACTTCCTTCCCTACATTTTTTCATAGATCATTTAAATGTGTTTACATGTATACTTACCACACCAAGAGAAGAGGGGTCATTACCCTACTACATGATGCCTTTCCTTTTTGTGTGGAATTTACCCTAATTGATCCTGACAGCCGTTATGTGATTTTGTTGGGGACGCTAGATGAAAAGTTATGTATTGAGAATTCCTATGCTCCTGTAGATTCTCCTATTTCATTTTTCAGCACACTCTGTGCGCAGCTTAGATCCCTGAGCTACAACTGGTTGATTTGGGCTGGTGACTTTAACTTTGTGGTCTACAGTACAGTACCCTGGATCGTTCTCACACTGCCCCGCTCCGTAGATCGGGGATCCAACAGCGTCAGGTACACCAACTTTTTGCTGATAATAATTTAGCAGATGTCTGGAGGGAACACAATGGCCAAACACGGGGGTACACTTATTATTCACCTTCGCAACACTCCTACACGCGCATAGACTGTATTCTTGCTAACACCCCTTTAGTTCCCATGATCATGATTTGGTATTGGCAGCTTTTCATTTAGTAGGTAGCGCAACGGTTCCCTTTAGGTGGAGACTCAATGAGTCCTTGCTCACGATGCCACGTGTAAAATCTCAGATAGAGGCGGATCTATCTTCCTATTTTTTGACTAATGCTTGCTCCATGACTAAGCCATGTTGGACATGGATGGCCCATAAAGCTTATATGAGAGGCCGCATTATTTCTTTGGCTGCTACCACACCAACAATCTTTCTTTGACCTTTTCACACCAACAATCCCGATCACTTTACCATTACAAAGCTGTCAGTGACACGAGAGCACAACTAGATGCCTTGCTCTCATGCAAGGTGGAAAAGGCAGTCCGTTGGACGCATGCAACATATTATCGTTATGTCTATTGGCTTCCATGCTCCACAATACCACATCTTTTAACAAAGTACATTCCCTACAGATACGCCGAGGGGGGGGGGGGCACACTTTTAATCCTGACCATATATATTCTGCTTACCATTACTTTTATTCCTCTCTTGACTCGGCACCTTCACAATCCTCTTCCTCTGACCCTATCATCTCCTCTTTCCTTTCTTCTATGTCTCTACCTACCCTGGAACCTGATGCCATGGACTCCATTAACGCCCCTTCACAACTGAGGAAGTGACAGAGGTAATAGGACGGCATAAGTCCGGGAATTCACCTGGACCGGACGGCCTTTTTGGCAGCCTACTACTAAATAATTGCTTCCTTGCTAGTTCGTCTCCTTGTTTAACTCTCTGCGTACATCTACCCCCCTCCCATCGGAATTTCTAGATGCTCATATTTCTTTCATTCCAAAACCTAATAAGGATCACTTACAACCTGCAAACTATAGGCCAATATCATTGCATAATGTAGAAACGAAATTACTTACATCTATTCTTGCCCGTCAACTAAACAGTTTTCTTTCCACACTAGAACACGCCGACCAAGTGGGCTTTATCCCTGGTAGGAAGGCCACTGACAATGCACGCAAAATTATCAACCTCATTAACTGGTCTGATGCTACTAACACCCCGATGATGGCCCTTGCACTTGATATAAAAAAGGCCTTCGACAGCGTTACCTGGCCGTATATGTTTGCTGTCCTCACTAAATTTGGCTTCCGAGGCTCTTACTTCACCATCCTGAATCACCTTTATTTGAATCCAAAGGCATACCTCAAATTACCCTCTACAACACCCTTGCCCCTTTCCATACTACAGGGTACCCGTCAGGGATGCTCGCTTTTAACTGCTCTATTTGGTTTACTGATGGAGCCCCTTGCAGGTCGTATACGACATAACTTGGATATAAAAGGGAGCAAGGGTGGGTGATAGAAAATACAAATGTAATTTATTTGCAGATGACCTGCTATTGACTATCACTAGCCCTCTAACTTCTCTACCCAACCTGACACCAGTGCTGGACAGCTTAGCTGGAGCTTCAGGTCTTTGCATTAATGCTACTAAATCTGAAGCGCTTTACTGTAATGTACCCACCACGACCAAACATCTTATCGCTCAAAACTTTGGTTTTCAGGACTCCTCCACAGGACTATCCTATTTGGGAATTCAACTTACACCTACCCTGTCCTCCCTCTATAGTGCAAATTAAACTCCCTTATACCATTCTCTGAGAGCTGATCTCACAAAATGGAGATTTAATGTCATTAGAATGGTGTTATTGCCACGCCTGTTATATTTATTTCGGACCCTCCCCATACCTGTCCTAAAGAAGGACATTCTTTCACTACAGAAGGATATCTTTGAATACATATGGGGGGGGGGGATTTATCATTGGTTTTACCCTGGTTTTGTGGTGTACATTTGGCTCACAGTTTGTCTCAGATGCTGTTTTGAGACTTTTCATTGCGACTTTTGCTTTAGAAGGTTTTTCTAAAGGAACATACCAAGTCACGATTTCAGTTGAAATCATGCAGTGGTCAGGAATTCATGAAATGCGACTTCTCAGTTTGTCGCAAATGCACTCAGTTAGGCACAAATCTACACTCGCCCTGACTTGGCTTACAAAACTGACTGTCGACAGCATTATTAAAAAGTCACACATTTTGTCGCACGGGATAAAAAGTTGCACAAAAACTCACAGAGGAATCACCATACAAAGTGGAGTACTGAAGTAAGAAATGTGATCAGCACCAGATTTATCACATGCCCTGCACCGTGTAGTACATTTGGTGCAGGTACACAGTTTCTTCTACATGAATTAATGGGGTAAAAAGACGTTCACCTACACCACTCTTGATGAATAACCCCCATGGTCCTACAAAGGACCTAGGATTGGACGGGCCACTATGCATCTTCATAGGAGGGTGGGGGGTCTCTCAGTACCAAATTTACTTAAATATTACTATGCAGCTCGTATAGCACAACTTGCGCTGATTAATGTGAAGAGGGGAGCTCCCAGGTGGGTTGGTCTGGAGGAGTCCTTAGTCACACCGTACTCCTTAGCTGCCCTTTTGTGGTCCACATCACCTATATCTACTCTTCTTCCCTCCTCTGCACAAGTCAGCTTATACGCTCTCTCTCTCTGGTGTCAGTTTTGTTTCAAATTTTCTCTTCAATCTGTTCCTTCTCCACTTCTTCCTTATCTACATAATACATCTTTTTCTCCAGGATTAGCGCCCTCTTCTTTCCTTTGGTGGCAGGAGAATTATATTTTCTGCTTGAATTACCTATTGGCTGGTCACTCCCTACCCACCCTGGCCGCACTGTACAAACGCCACACCATACCTGTACAGGAACATTTTAGGGCGAGACAAGTTTTGTTGTTTTATGCCACACAGCTACATCAAGGCACACAAATTCTCCCCACTCCATTTGAACGACATATGTTGTACTCTTCAGATATGCCAGGCTTACTTTCACATTTATATGCACATTTTAATTCTCCACCTAAGGACATTAAACTTAAATTTATGATAGACTGGGAGACGGATATAGATACAACACTCACGCACGCACAGTGGAAGGAGTGTTGCACTACTATTAGTAAAGGCAGCTCGCAGGTATCTCTTGTTGAAATCTCGCTACCGATATTGCACCGTTCCTATAGGGTGCCAACACTCCTTCATACCATCTACCCTCTTGTTTCCCCACTGTGCTATTGTGAATGTGGGGCTAGCGGCAAACTGTAATACACTTGGTGGAGCTGTCCTATAGTAGCAGGATTGTGAAGATGGGTACTAGATATGCTGTCATCTATTCTCTCCTGCCGAGAACCACATACCTCATCCTACTGTCTCTTAAGCCACAAGCCACCTAGAATGCAGTTTTGTCCATTTAAACGTTCTCAATATATCCTGCTTGCAACACGCATTCATATTGCTTCTCAATGGCGGAAACCAGACTTGCATTTTGCAAGAGTAGTGAAGAGGGCTAACTCAAAATAAAAATTGTCTTCTGTTAGGGAAGATCAAGTGGACCATTTTAATCTAGTTTGGGAACCTTGGTTCTCTTCATCTTATTGTCCTGATAGGTGCCATAGTTTCTCTCTGTATTGATCCTGTGTCCTCTCTGTTGGGTGGTAATTATACTTTATGTTACCTATACTATGTATGTATGATGAGATATACTAATGGATGACAAATTGTACCTGGATTTTCTGGTTATTATTTGGTCTACGGACCAGTTATTTTATAAATTTTTTTGTACTACTGATGTATTCACTGTCCATTTCAATAAAGCTTCTCTGTTTCATGGTTAAATCTTGGGCTGTGTTTTGTTTAGGCAATAATACTGACCAAAATACAGAGAGCACATAGATTTAGACAGTTTTTTGGTCCGTATTTTAAACGTATTTTTCAGGCAAAAACATCTGAAAATCAGCCATTGATTGCATTTGGTCAATATTTCAAGCCTTTTTTTTATGTTTAAATATTTGAGATATTTTTTGTTTATGTTTGCCACAGCAAATGCTACTATGCAATTTGCAAAGTTAATTGATGTGTCGCATTATGTCAGAATACCTTTATACCAGTATCCTGGTGATATCCAAGATGTGAATGGAAGTTTTTTCTCTTTATTCATTTCTAGATTTAGTTGCCCTTTAAATGAACAAACAACAAAGTACACTGGGTATAACAAAGTACATTCTTTTAATTGCAAGCAACCAGGTTTATGAATGGCCCAATTTGTTTACAACATAAATCATACTACGTGTGACATTCAAATATCATTACAGCCAAAGCATAACCAGGCTGTTACAAACAGGTATTTCAACTAACATCTGTGTGTGCATGGTATTGAAGAATACCAAATGTAAATATATATATATATATATATATATATATATATATATATATATATATATATGTGTGTGTGTGTGTGTGTGTGTGTGTGTGTGTGTGTGTGTGTCAAAAATGGAAGAGATAGCTCCCTGAGTAAACAGGAAACATATTCACAGACCTTATTACTCAATGAAGGCCAAAAAAACTTCAGTTCAGGTAGCATAAGAAAGGGCTTGTTGTAAGGTATGGTGCAGACTTTTTTTTTTAACAGGAGACTATATTACTGGCATGTTTAAAGGAATACTGAAGTGGAATATAACATCTCCCCTATCTGAAGGATAGGGGATAAGTTATAGATCTCGGAGTGGGTACTGACCCCCTGCAATCTATAACTTATCCCCTATCCTTCGGAAAGGGGAGAAGTTATTTTCCACTTCAGTATTCCTTTAAGGAAGCCTGAAACTGTCTCACTTCCACAGATAGGAGAGTTGGATATTGGCTAAGACTGCAACTTATCATATCTGAGTATACTCTTTTTTTTTTTTACAAGATATTTATACCTGATAATGTTTAAAGAAAATAAAAAGCATTGAAACCTTATCGCTACCTAAACGTGAGTGTTTGCCCATGCCGGGTATACGGATTTCTCTAAGCTAACCATGTTTAAATGAATTGCCTACCTCCCGAGTGTGTCTATTGGAGGGATAAGCCGTGCCTAACTGGCTTGTCCCCTGACTGCTGAGCTGTGTTAGGGTTAAAAAATACCCCTCTCTGTGTTAGGCTGGCCCCCTCCCCATCTGTGAATTCTGCCCAGTAACAGTAGTTGGTATCTCCCATATAGCAGGGCCCTATCAGGGGGTTTCGTTTTCCCGGGGTTTTGTGTCCCCTCCCCCTCAGTTATATGGAGGCTCTCCTCCCTCTTTTTCTCATTCATCCCTTTGACCCGGAGATTTGTTCCTCCCTCTCTGTTTTATGTTTGTAAGTCACAGCTGGCGGAGAAAAGAAGAGGATGCGGGTCATCCTGGGTAGACCTGTGCACCGGCGGGTGTGACAGTACCTCCCAAACTGCCAAGAAGCCATCGGTGCCTTTTGTTGATATGATTTATAGTTATTTATTGTTATTTATAAATAAAAGCGGTGGTCGACTTTCACCCACATGAAAAGTTAAATTGTTGTATGTCTGTTATTTTAGTAAATAATGGGAGGGGGAGGGGTTATTTGGTCAGTAGCAACGGGTTATGGGTCTCGGCAGTCTATACCTTGTTTTAAAGAGGATTGTGTGGAGCTCTATTACACAGGGAACATTTGAGATAATTTGAATAGCAGGACTGTGAAGCTTTGAAGATATAACTGGCATCCGTCATGGGTATACTTTGGAGAGACCCATAACATACTCCATACAGTATTATTCCTCTAGATCAGTGTATTTCAACCAGGGTGCCTCCAGCAGTTGCAAAACCAACTCCCAGCATGCCCGAACAGCCTTTGGCAACTGCTGGAGGCACCCTGGTTAGGAAACACTGCTCTAGATCACTGCTAATAAAGAAAGCCAGTGACAAAAGAACACATTTTGTGTTTTAACAATTCAGCCCCCTTTAAAGGCACTGGAGAAATGTTGTGATTTTTTTTGCTTTTGTCCTTACAAGAGCTAGCAGTGACCTTTTTTTATTTGAAGTCTAATCCCATCAGGCCTCAGCACTTTTAGAAATGGTAGCATCCTGGGAATACACAGATGTACTGGGTTAATTGGAAAAGAAAGGAGACCATTGCTGATCTTCCTCAAGTGTAACATAATGCACATGTAGTACAAATACATCCCCTCGTAGTCCCGCTTAAATCCTTCTAATTGCAAAATTTTTGTCAAAGTCAAAAAGAAAGCACAATGTTACATTTTTCATTGTCAAGTAACTAGTAAAGGCTCCTTAACTGGCGGTTTGTGCACGCCAAAATATTTATGAATTGCATTGTTTCAAAAGCATGGCAATCCCCAGTGTCTTCAATGCTGCTCTTTTCCTCAACTTCACTGGAGTTTAGAAAATATCTTGCTATGTGTTGTGCAAATCCACTCGGATAAAGGGATTTTCTTTTTTGCACCAAAGAAAGGTTGACTTGTTTAAAACGTATCACACTCTAGCTTTGTTAAACTAAGCATTTCAAGCAAGACGAGAAAGGTTGGAAAATATAGCACATTCGTTAAAAGTCTTGCTAAAACGGGAGGTTAAGAATTCACAGGGACGTATAACAGAGCTTGCTACGTAAGACTTACATATTCAACCTATTAACGTGGTATATGTAGAGCCTGGACTTTGTGCTAATTTAAGTAGAAAAGCACAATAGCATGAGAAAAATAATAAAAAGTGGCATCTCTTCATAGTTTATAATCTGCCGGTTCGTAATTGGTATTTTCTAAGAAATATAAAGTTTGTTAGGAGGAAAAATAAATAAAATATATACAGATACTTAAAAGGAGAGAAAAAATACTATAAAAATCCTGCAATTACAGTTGCTCCATTAAACCATGGCTTTATTGTACTGATAAACAACATTTTATTTGTTTGTGGGCTTAATTTGTTCTTTTTAAACTTCAGAGAAAACTTATTTAAAATGTCAGCACTAATAACATTCTAATTATATACAACATATGTACAATAAAATCCATGTCTTTTACCAATATCAGGTTGATATACACCTATCACTCATCAAAATATTTTACTATCTTTTATTAAATCTTGGGGAGCCCTCTTCCTCACCAGAGGACCAAAACAGCTTTGTCAACATATGGATTATGCAGCACCTCAGAAGAAATCCTGTGGTATTTGGCACCGAGACATTACCTTCATTGAGTCCTTTAAAGGCGTACTCCAGAGCAGGAACACTTATCCCCTATCCAAAGAATAGTGGATAAGTGTCTGAGCGAGGCGAGGTCCGGCACCCCGGTGGTCCCAAGGAAGGGGGTGTGTTGACCCCTGCACAAAGCAGCAGCCGACACTCCCCCTTCCATGTATTCCTATGGGAGGGTTAGAGATACAGCGTTTGGGTATCTCCGTCTCTCCTATAGAGATACATGGTGGGGGCATGTCTGCTGCAGATTCGTGTGGGGGTCGACAAGCTTCCTTCCTGGAGTGTTCCTGCAAGGTTGGGCTTTCACAGATTGGACCGGTTTCTCCAATGCATGCTAAAGTGGATTTACATCTGGGGAATTGGAGGTCAAGTAAACACTTAAAACTCTATGCCATGTTCCTCAAAGCATTCCAGAACAATCCTTGTAGGGTGGCAGGGCACTTTATCCTGCTGAAAATACCATTGCCATTAAAAGTGTACTTGGTCTGCAACAAAGTTTAGGTAGGTTGTACAAGTAACAACCACATGAACACAAGGACCCAAGATTCCACAGAATATCACAATATCCAACCCAAGGTTCCTCAGAATATCACAAATAATCTGATCAGGCCATCTTCTTCCATTGCTCTATGTTCTAGCTCTGGTGTTAACATTCCCATTGTAAGAGTTTTTGGCAGGGAACAGGGGTCAGCAGGGGCATTCTGATATGACAGAGTCTAAACAGCGATCTGAGATACACAATGTGTTCTGACATGTTTGCTTCATAGTCAGTATTTCTTCTGTGATCATACTAGACCTGCTAGTTTTAAAGAGGTTGTCTGGGGAACAGAATAATATAATATTTATTTAGTTATTAAGGTATTACCTCTTCTTCTCTCCGGCACTCTACTTCCACAACATCATCAACACAGTGCAGTTACTGGACTTCATACGTGCCATGGTTTCACCAACATGAAGTAAGTGAAACTTCCAAGACTTGCTAGGTGAAAAAGTGGCGCACCAGGGAGCAGAAGAGATTATATATTTTCTGTTCCCCAGAAAACCCCTTTTTTTACCAACATTTATGATCCTCAAGTACCCATGACTCACTGTATCAGCAGCTGCACTAGGTTACACTGTATCACCGCTTGTTTTCCTTTCTTGGACCACCTTTGGTAGGTAGTAAGAACTGCATAAACAGAAAACTCCACCAGGCCTGACATTTAGATATGCTCTGATTCAGTTGTTTAGCCATCACAATATGGCCCTTGTTAAAGTGGTCAAATCTTTATACTTGCCTTTTAACTGTTTCTGACAAATAAACTTCAAGAACTGACCATTCGATTCCTAATGAAAATATATTTCCCCCCGACAGGTGCCATTGTCTTAAGATAATCAATGTTATTAACTTCACTTGTCAGTGGTTTTATGTTATGGCTGAATGATGTAATCTTTATGGACTCTGAAAAAGGAAAAACTCAATAACTTAAAAAAGACATGTAGAAAAGAGTTATCCACATAGGGCAACTACATTACTGCAGTGTACATTTAACTAAAAATAATATGTGTAAAGTAAGGATATACATAGTATGAAAGTACACTGAAAAAACTTGATTCAATTCTGATCCTATAATGGGAATGTAAGGTTGGCAGCCGAAAGTTTTTAGTGCACTCATAGGGGCTGTGCGTGTTGATGTACCGTCTATTTAAGGGTTTGTGCAAGTCCCTGATTCCACTCCTACTAGAATACCTACAAGCCACTGCCTATTTAACACTGCTCCAGCCATTCTCTGACGCCTAAGCAACATTGTAGTTTACAGCAGCGTTTGTCTGCATTGTTCCTGTGTTCCGGACTTTGTCTCGGCCTAATCCTCCTGTACCATGCTGTCCTCTTGTGTATGATCTTAACTGTAGACCACGCCTCCATATTCTGAGCTAGCTAACACAACCTGGCTGTTTCTGAGCTACTCAGCTATGCTAAAACAAAAACTTAGATCTGCTACATTAGTTCGCCCCTCCTGTCTGTATCACAGCTGCTTGGCACTGGGGTGTTCTGGCTTGGCCATTTAATATTAACATGCACTTTTAGCAAATATTACTTTCCAAACATATACTCTAAGATGGAAACCATTTCCTTCTGCACATGAATAAAGCATTGCACAAAAGCCTTAAATGTATTAAATGACTAATAACTGTATATTTAAGAACAACATTAAGTTTAAGACCGAACAAAGGCACTTAAACTTTCCAAAATCCTTGACTACTGGTTCTGGTGCAGGCTATGCAGGGAGTGTGAGGACGAAGCTCCCGCACACCACAGCACACTTACTGGCGTAACAGCCCTCCGGGGCAACAGAACGGCACTCCGCTCCTGCCCAGAAGTGCACCGCAACTCCACAACCACGGACCGGTACATGCAGGAATACGGGGCTGGAGGCTCCGGTTCCAGATTCACAAGTGGTGGTCCCGCTAAGCTTCAACCCCAACATGGCACCAGAACGCCACGAGGAGAATAGCAGCCAGCTCCTCTTTAGTGCTGAGGAGGATTCCTCAGCTATACCATGCAGCCTGCCCCCACATAAGCAGGCTGCTACTGTGAAGGACTCCTGGCCTGTGGATCTGACAGCCCTGGCCTCCAAGATGATGCAACTCATCCTCCCAGACATGCAGGCTGCTGTGGCAAGCACAATGAAAGCAACTCTATTACAGCCGCAGACTGAGGTGAATAGCCATGCGGGACTCTTAGATGAAGCGAAAAAACGCATTGAGTCCCTGTAAGATGAGAATAGAGGTTTGGCAACCCACTTGCGAAGAGCAGAGACAGACCTGGTCTATGTGAGTGAAACGTTGGAGGACTTCGAAAACCACTCCCGCCGCAATAACCTGCGCATTGTGAGGGTGAGCGAGTCAGTACTGCATTTTGAATTACAGCGGTTCTGTGAGGGTGATCTCCCCAAAGCTTTGGGTCTGTCACAACTCTGACAGGTGGAAAGAGCGCACCGTCTGGGCCCTATTCCATCGCCTGAGACCCGCACCAATCTCCCTGTCACTGAGCAGCCCAGACCGGACAAGTTATTATTAAGCTCTTGGATTACAATGACAAAATGGAGTTGCTTCGTGCATTCCGTAAACGCACTTCCCCACTAGAGTTCAGCAATAGACGTCTCCTGTTTGAAGATTTCTCGGTGGAAGTAGCGAAAAGGAGACGAGCCTTCAGCAAGGTGTGTTCTGAACAGTACAAGGCTAAACGGTGCTTCCAGTTGCTGTGTCCTGCCACGCTGAAACTTTACCACTTGGATGGGAGTTCCACTTCTTATTCATCTCCGGCTCAAGTTGAGGCTGCCCTAGTGTCCTTACTCAGCGAAAGACGCTCTTCCCACCCTGAATCTTTGTTTGGGCTATTTCTCTCATTTCTTTGTGTTTACCTTTTTATTTTATATATTTTTGTGTTTAGGCATATTGATCTTAATAACTTGGTGCTCCCACATAGGGTGTGTTATGTGCTGCATTCGCCTCCAAAGTGCAGAGTACTCTCTCCCTTGCTCGTCTTGCTGATTAATTCCCATCCGCCTTTATATAATGGTTAATTTATAATCTTGGAACATTAATGGTCTATTCACAGGTACAGTATCCTGCGCAGATTTGATGCGCATGATTTTCTGCTGTAGATTTCAATGTAAACTAAATGACTGAGCACAGCTTCTAATCTGCAGTTACAAATCCTGCACATCAAATCTGCACAGGATCCTGTACGTGTGAATAGATCCTAAGTGTCTTCACTCCCCTCACAAGTGAATTAAACTTTTGCGGTATCTGAAACGGCATCTCCCCGATATTGTTCTCCTCCAGGAAACTCACCTGGAGGAGGCGGACTTTCAGAGACTGCGAAAGTTGTGGGTGGGTTATGTTTATGGTTGTCAGCGGTCGAAGATAAATCCGGTATCCTTACACTCATACACAAATCCTTCCCTTTCCGTCTTCTCTCTCATGATCATGATACTAAGGGCCGCATGTCGCATATTGTCTTAGATCAC
Organism: Hyla sarda; assembly: GCF_029499605.1. Lineage (NCBI taxonomy): Eukaryota > Metazoa > Chordata > Amphibia > Anura > Hylidae > Hyla > Hyla sarda. Next base: position 228,932,746 of record NC_079191.1, read on the forward strand.
AATGGTACTACTTACAGCATTTATAATGTGTATGCTCCCAATGGCGATAACCAAGTTTTTTTCTTCTTCCTTGGCAGATGTAGTGCAGCATGACCCATTACAGATGAAGGTGCTGGGTGGGGACCTGAACACTGTTCTTGATCCCTTACTTGACCGTAAGCATTCCACATCTTCTCCATTTCAATACGCTCAAGGGATCAAGTTCTCCTTTTGTGTCTGATGTCCACTGGGTTTATGGAAGCCTGGCGCCTTTTCCATCCGGATGAGCGTCAGTACTCCCAATTTTTTCACGTACATAACCCTTGGTCCTGTATCGATTATTTTCTTGTTAGCATACCGCTTAGTAGGCACATACACTCCGTAGACATCAAAGACATGGTAATATCAGATCACTCTCCCATTCTGCTCCAACTCCTGCCATAGTCTCCTAGGGGCACTGATATACTTTGGAGGTTTCCTACCTATCTGACCAAAGATGAGTCCTTTTTGGATCTCCTTAGAGGATGGTTGCAGGAATAGGTCTATGATAATGCAGTTCACACTACCTCACCTGCCCTGTACTGGGACACAGCTAAGGCAGTTTTGAGGGGCAAACTTATTTCTCATTGTGCCACACTAAAACGGAAAACGTTGGAAGGATATGGGAGGACTACAGTACCCAGAAAGTTTATCAGAATTAGGGGTATTTAGTTTAGAAAAAAGAAGGCTTAGGGGAGACCTAATAACTATGTATAAATATATCAGAGGACTGTCAGAGATCTCTCCCATGATCTATTTATACCCAGGACTGTATCTTTAACAAGGGGGCATCCTCTACATCTTGAGGAAAGAAGGTTTCTTCACCAGCACAGACGCGAGTTCTTTACTGTAAGAGCACTGAGACTATGGAACTCTCTGCCAGAGGAGGTGGTCATGGGGAACTCTGTAAAAGAGTTCAAAAGGGGTCTGGATGCATTTTTGAAGAGTAATAACATTGCTGGTTATGTATACTAGATTTATAGGGACAGAACGTTGATCCAGGGATTTATGCTGACTGCAATATTTGGAATCGGGAAGGAATTTTTACCTCTAGTATGAGGGTTTTTTGCCTTTCTCTGGATAAACTCAGTAGGGATATAGGTTGAACTTGATGGACTCTGGTCTTTTTTCAACCTGATGAACTATGCTATAAGTCTGCTAGTGCAGCCCTGTCAACAGCGTATTCACAATTTGTAAGTGATCCCTCCGTGGCAAACAAAACTAAATGGCAGGAAGCTCGTGCGGGATTTGATCTGTGGTTTAATAGGAGGGAACGTATCTATAGAATGTATCGATAGATCTATTCAAGCAGGGGAACAAAACAGATTACAAACAGAAACAAATTACTGGCAAGGTTGGTGAAGGGATTTCACTCCTCAGCTCAAGTTCTAGCCCTGAAGGATGGGACGGGTGCTATTAATAGAGTCCCTCATATAGTTAATATACTGCTAGGGGACTTATACTTCTCTCTATTCTCCCTCTACGGTTGCTGTTGAAGCGGGGAGGGATTTTTAGATACATTGGATCTTCCCTCCCTTAGTGATGACCATAGGTCCATCCTCAATGCGGATATTGGTGAGGAGGAAGTGCGTATGGCTCAAAAGCCTTAAGAATGGTAAGGCTCCGGGCCAGATGGCTACCCAGGAGACATCAATTAACCTTTGGTAGACCACATTGCTCCCGTCCTCACCAATTACTTTAAAGATGTCCTCCGCTCAGGTTCCATAGATGCTATGGTCAAGTTGGCTTATATAAAAGTCCTCCCAAAACCATGAAAAGAGCCGACCAACCCTGACTCTTACCAGCCTATCTCACTGATCAATCAGGATGTCAAACTCCTGACCAAGATTTTAGCGGATAGGCTAGCGGAGTGTCTCCCCTCATTGATCAGTGATCACCAGGTGGGTTTTGTTAAAACAAGATCAGCAGTAACTAACATTAGAAAGGTGTTAGCTAGTTCTCTGCATCAGTCTCAGCCAGCCACTCATCCAACCCTGCTGACTCTAGATGCCCAGAAGGCCTTTGATAATGTTCATTGGGACTGGCTGAGGATGGTGCTAGAGAAATTAGGGATTAGTAGACGCTTTTCCTTTTTCCTATCTTTCCTATACAAATATCTTACGGCTAGGGTAGCAACGCCGGGGAACTTATCAACTCCCTTTCTTCTCCATAAGGGCACTAGGCAGGGCCACTTGAGCCATCGGCGCAACATCTGCTGATTACGGACCTGTACTCTGGGCTGAGAATGGGTTCCACTGGAGTAAAAATATTGTTGTTCGCCGACAAGACAATCTTAGTCACCCTGATAGGGACATACCTCGGGTCCTGGATTTTCTTTGTTATTTTGGGGACTTGTCAGGCTATAAAATAAACATGTCAAAATGCGAGCTCTTTCCATTGGGCTTGTCGCCTCTGTGCTGGCTCGCGGAGGCGGGGAATCTAGCGGTCGCAGTTGGGTCCTCTCACATCCAATACTTCGGCATCAAGATTGGGAAAACACCCGATTCCCTCTATCCCCTTAATTACCCTCCCCTCCTGGCTAAAATAATTTCCGAATCGCGCAAATGGAAGAATCTTCCGTTAACTTTCCTGGGACGTTGTCATCTCCTAAAGATGATCAGCTCCCCCAGGCAGTTATACCCCATCCAAACCCTTCATATCCTACTCAAACATGATGATGTTAAACACCTCAATTCAATGGTTACTCACTTTATCTGGCAGGGTAAGCGCTTTCGCACTGCTCTGCAAAAATTGATGTTGGGCAAGACTGAGGGTGGTCTTAACCTAACCGATGTGAACGGACTATATCTTAGTCTGCTTATTTTGGCATGAAATTGATTGGCTGCAGGGTTCCTCTTTCTATTCCAATGTGTTCCTAGGACAGAACCTGGCAGCAAAGTGGGACTTGGTAGCCCTTCTGCATACCGCCTACTTGAAACTGCCCCCCATGATTAAGCGATACTGTTGTCTCTTGGAAGGAGATGCGGAAGGCTTTTGGCCTCCCCTTTCTCCTCTCCCAAGAGGATGCCCTTATATCATCATCCTGAATTCAAGCATGGGAGATACTTCTCCTGGCTGTCCCTTTGGAAGGACCGAGGTATATTAGTGGTTGGGGACCTTATGAATAAGGAGGATCGTCGGTGGTACACTCCTGCTGATATATTATCTAAGTTTTCTCTCCCTAGCTCACATATGTAGTTTGCCAATCAAGCCTATACATTCTGTAATAGTATCAAGCCTGTCGTAGCAGGTTTCTAAAAGTGGACCCTAAAAAAAATTATTCTGTACGTGGGAGAAGTGGACGGGCGATGAGGAATTGACCGAGGTCATCCTCTCCGGATGGACGGTGGCATGTAAATGTGTAATAAATGAGAGATGGAGGGAAACATTTTAAAATGGCTCACACTGCACTATTTGGATTCAATATTCTCCCCTCTCCAGATTTTCCAGACAGAATTACCATTTGCCCTAAGTGTCAAACACCCTTGACAAATTTACATCATGGTGTCTGTACGTGCACGAATTCTAGAACCTACTGGGAGTTAGTTGCAAGTTATATTTATGACCATTGGAGAGTCAGAGTCCTGATTACACAGAGTATCGTGCTCTTTCACCAGTTGCGTCCCCCGGAGGGGGAGGACAAGGAGGGAAGGAAGACCCCTCAGATGGTTCATGTGGCCTTGTTGGTGGCTTTACGCTGCCTCTTTGTTACTTGGCTCTCAGACACTACACTGGAATTTGTCCATGCTGATAGATAGGCTAGATGCAGAGCATCACAAAATGACTGGCACCAAAAAGTTCTTCCAGAAATGTAAATCATTCATAGTGGCGCATTTTAATGAGGAGAGATAACAGACATAGGCCCTTATTTACTAAGAGTGGAGTGTAGGTTTCTTTATGGGTTTTAATTCCCTACAATTTATTTTCCACGCAATTTACTAAGGTTTCCATACATTTACCACTTTCCCTACACTTTGCTTTTTTTACACATCCTCACCTCAGTTTTCCTCAGCTCAAATCCACCACACTTTATGTGGAAACCTTAGTAAATATGTTGGGTTTTTGTGAAAATGTCAGGAACATGCCCCCTTTCGGAGACCATGCCCCCTTTCCCCAGCGGCCATGCCCCTTTTTCGGGTTTTCTTAGCAAAATGGAGAGTTGGTCAGGGTTTTTTCAATTCTGTCGCAAAATCTGGCGCAGACAGGATTTCTGGAGCAATGACACAGAATCTGGCGCACAACCTGACAAAACATGTCGGGTTGCAATAGTAAATGGGGGCCATAGTGCGCCCCTTCCAGTAAATGGAATGGTATAATATGGAGGCTCTCAAGGGCTCTTTGTGTCACCTCAGCTTGCCCTGACCCTTTGCTCTTTGGACGCATGTGATTGGCTCCGTCCTGCCCTTTTTTGTTCGTATTTGGAATACCCCGAGGATCTTTTATATTCCTTCCTTTACTCAGGATCTTTTATATTCCTTCCTTTACTCAGTGATGTGTGGGTCGTCTCTCACTGGCTACCTATATTGCATGTGATAGACTATATTAGAGCTGCAACGATTAATCGATAAAATCGATTAAATTCGATAATGAGATTCGTTGTCGACGAAACCAGTTATCGAATAATCGCCTGTTTCGTTGTCAGTCAGATGAGAGTCCCGAAAATCCTGCAGCAGCTTCAGTGACAGTGAATCACTGTGGAAATTGTATCGCCCGACGCCCAGGACATGCAGTTTCGGGTGCCGGGCAGGTGAATTCTTCAGGCATTTAGCCCTGCTTTGGGCAAGCAGGGCCAAATGCCTGAGGAATTCACATATAATGAGGCAATCGGTTTGCCCTGTAACTAAACTCCTATATGCTGCAGCTGTGCGCTAAAGCCTATAGCGAGCCACGCAGGACAACAGCGTTCCGGCGTAGGCACGTGAGATGACGTCACTCATCGCACGCACCTCCGTCCGGACCCTGAGCCTGCCGGAGCACACATGGGGGCAGATTGCAGGTAGCAGGGGATCAGAGATGAGGGGAGGTTTGGTAATGTGGTACAAGAGAGAGGAGGGGGTTAGGCTTAAATATCATGACACGGGGGGGCATTAGAGGAGGGGTATGATGACACAGGGCATCAGATGGGGGGATGTAATGAGAGTGAGGGCATCGGGGAGGGATATAATGAGGGTGGGGGCATCGGGGGGGATATAATGAAAGTGGGGGCATCAGAGGGGGAGTAAAATGACACAGGGGGCATCAAAGGGGAGGGGGGGAAATATAATGAAAGAGGGGGCATCGGGGGTAATATATTGACACAGGAGGCATCAGAGAGGGGGTATAATGACACAGGGGCATCAGAGGGGGTGAATATAATGACACAGGAGTCATTAGAGGGGGAGGGGGTATAATGGCACAGGGAGCATCGGGGGGGGGGGGGGGTTATATAATGGCAGAGGGGGGGGGGGGGGTGATATAATGGCCCTACTTAATAAAGTTTGTGCAGTGCACACCACATTACCCATGGGGGTATGTGCAGAGCATTGCACGCTTGTGCCTGTAGTACAGACACAAGGGTGCAATGCTCTGCACATACCCCCATGGATAAAGCAGTGTGTATGTAGTACATATACACTGCTATACACATGGTAGTATGTGCAGAGCATTGCATCCTAGTGTTTATAGTACTACAGAGTCTATACTACAGACATGGGTCGGGTGCAATGCTCTGCAGTCTGCACATACCCTCATGTGTATAGGAGTGCTATATAAAAAAAAAAAGTAAAAAAGAAAAATGTAAATAAACCGCTCACCAATAAAAATTACATATCTGATACTACTGCATGGCTAACTGTCTGAACTATTAAAATGAAATGTAAGTAAATCATTAACATTTTATTTTAATAGTTTAGACAGTTACCCATACGGCAATATCAAATTTACGCTGGTTTCTGTACAGGATCATTAATAATTTTTTATTTTATTTTTTTAAATCAACTGGTGCCAGAAAGTTAAACAGATTTGTAAATTACTTCTATTAAAAAAACTTAATCCTTCCAGTACTTATTAGCTGCTGAATACTACAGGAAATTATTTTCATTTTGGAACACAGTGCTCTCTGCTGAATCACGAGCACAGTGCTCTCTGCTGACATATCTGTCCATTTTAGGATGTTTGCTATGGGGATTTTCTCCTACTCTGGACAGTTCTTAAAATGGACAGAGATGTCAGCAGAGAGCACTATGCTCGTGATGTCAGCAAAGAGCTCTGTGTTCCAAAAAGAAAAACATTTCTTCTGTAGTATTCAGCAGTTAATAAGTACTGGAAGGATTAAGATTTTTTTTTGAATTAATTTACAAATCTGAAAAGCAAATTATATGTGCAGCTCACAACCAAGAATTCGAGGTATATGTGGTTAAAGGGCCAATCCACACCGCCCAAACTGAAGGAGTATATAGTAAAACGTATTATCATATGTGGGAAGGAAATAAAGATAATCCGCACTCACCACTGGGTTCAGCCACTTGCGTTCCTATGTGGAAATGACCACTGGATCATGGAGGGACATCACTTGTGTGCGCTCAGAGGCCTCTGACCACACACAAGTGATGTCCCTCCCTGATCCAGTGGTCATTTCCACATAGGAACGCGAGTGGCCGAACCCGGTGTTGAGTGCGGATTATCTTTATTTCCTTCCCACATATGATATTACTAGCTGTCCTTTCCGTTCATCCTAGCACCACCACCCGGCCAGATTCCAACTTGGTTGCTCAGCTGTGCCATTTGCTTCTCTGAACGGTACACAGTTTGATCCCTAGTTTGTTCGTTTGGTCCACAATGATAATTGGAGACAGTTTTGTTTGAAAAATATCCAGATCATTTATTACAATATTTTTAGACAATCAATGCATAAATAAAACAGTTAAAAATATATGTGTTAAAATTAATTGAATGTTGCACTACTCATATGTATTTACCATTGGGCCCTAATGGTAAAAATAAAACACTGCTATTGATTATTAAAGCACTCTTTGTAGTTTGCGATATTATCTGTTAGTTCGGCAGTTTGGTATTCCAGCAATTTAAATAGTCCGGCATGTGATGTTGAATAATGGATATAAGATGGATGTTTAACAGTCTCTATGGATGACTAAGATTAACCACCTACAATAAATTGTGATGTTACATGTCACCGAACCTCTGGCCGCTGGTCTCCTGCAGCGACGGACCGAATGCAAAGTCCTGCGGCTGTTGTAATGGTACAGGCGCTGGAGTCACTCCTGCACCCGTACCATTACAACAGCCGCAGGACTTCACATTCGGACCGTCGCAGCACGAGACCAGCGGCCGGAGGTCCTGTCATAGCGGGTCGGGTCCGGCCTCTAACAATGGCCGGGGCCCGTGGCTAATAGCGGGCGGCACTGATCGCGGTGCCGCTTGCTATTAACCCTTTAGACGCAGCATTCAAAGTTAGCGGGAGGGTCCCTACCTTCCTCCTCGCTGTCCAATCGCCGAATGACTGCTCAGTGCCTGATATCCAGGCATGAGCATTCAAGTGGCGGAATCATTGATCAATGGTTTCCTATGAGAAACCATTGATCAATGTAAAAGATCAGTGTGTGCAGTCTTATAGCCCCCTATGGGAGCTATAACATTGCAAAAAAAAAAAAAAAGTGAATAAAGATCATTAACCCCTTCCCTAATAAAAGTTTGAATCACCCCCCTTTTCCCAATAAAAAAAAACTGTAAATAAAAATAAACATATGTAGTATCGCCGTGTGTGGAAATGTCCGATTTATAAAAATATATCATTGATTAAACCGCACGGTCAATGGCGTGTGCGCAAAAAAGTTCCAAAGTCCAAAAAGGCGTATTTTTGTTAACTTTTTAGATCATGAAAAAATGAATAAAAAGTGATCAAAAAGTCCCATCAATACATAAATGGTACCTCTAAAAACTTCAGATCACAGCAGAAAAAATGAGCCCCTATACCACCCCATACGCAGAAAAATAAAAAAGTTATAGGGGTCAGAAGATGACAATTTTAAACGTATTAATTTACGTGCATGTAGAAATGGAAGCCCCCAAAATTTATGGCATTTTTTCTTCAATTTTGTTGCACAATTATTATTTTTTCCGTTTTGCCGTAGATATTTGGGTAAAATGACTGATGCCATTACAAAGTAGAATTGGTGGCGCAAAAAATAAGCCATCATATGGATTTTGAATGGTTATGATTTTTAAAAGGTAAGGAGGAAAAAAACGAAAGTGCAAAAACTGGAGAACCCTCTGTCCCCAAGGGGTTAATATGGCCATAGTACAAAATTTTTCAAGCAGAATCAGCTGAACCTCTTTTTTTTGGCATTTTGACGTTTTTTCAGATTAATCAATGAAATAATCGACAACTAATCTATTATTAAAATAATCGTTAGATGCAGCCCTCGACTATATTACTGAGCCTTTCAGCCTGTTCAGGACCCTGGATTGTTATGTTGGAAGCCCTTGTGGCTTCTCATTTATGTTATGCTTTTTTTTTTTTTTTACTGTGTGTATTTGTGATTTTTGGCTGCACTGTCGGGCCTTGTTTTATGTCTTATGTTTTACGTTTTGTTCTGTTTTAAAATACTAATAAAAACATTGGAAAAATAAAACTTTCCAAAATCCTTGATGTATGAAGCCTGTCATCAAATAGAATATAAAATTGCATCCACAGATCATTTGAGTTTATAGTTTAAAACAGAGATCCTCACAGTTTGTTTTTTTTTACTTGTGAACCACATTCTACTCTAATGTATTGTGGCAAAATAAGGAGCTGAACATGGTTATTGAAAAATATATCACTCTCTCTCTCTACATGCTTATTAGACAACACTATGGAGGGGATCTATAGAGAGGTCTTCAAGAATGTATCTAAAATGTCTATTTTACACCGTGCCATCTACAGTCAGGAAACTTTTATGTATTGTAGTAAGTGACCGTCATGAAGGAGGTTCGAAATTAACAGCATTATACACATTATTAAGAATGGTCTGGGTATAGTAAAACCACCCCTTGTATGTGTCAACCACAAGTTAAGCTGAATCTATTCAGCCTGTATGCCCTATGTGGCCTAAGCTACTAAATGAGAAGCTCTGGCCAAGAATGTGCAAAGGCAATGGACTAAAAGCTGCCCACGAGGCAAGGGTTATATAAAAAAACTATACCTTAATTTGAGCTTTTTTAAATCTATACAAAATTGCAAGTTCAAGTCAGGGCTCCTTTATTATATACCAACACTGGCTGGTCACAAGATAAAAGAACTGGACCCCTTACATAGCAGTCGCCGTTCTGAGTTCTAACTGTGGCTTCCAATGATCAGATGCCCCCAGGACTTTTTGTAGAGCTAGACTTCTATACATGGGGGGGGGGGGGGCAATGCCACCTGCTTGGCTCTTGCGGCCATCAAACAACTTGCCCCTGGGGGCCACATCTGATCAGGAAAAGGAAGGGGGTAGGGCAGAGAATCAATGAAAAGACAGACACTTCCAAACTGCAACTCGTCACTAACCCTGACATAGATGACTGATCTTGGTAAAAATGGTTTAATGCTAAACAAAACAACAAATTATACAAAAAATAGCACTCTGTATCGATGTTTAATAGCATTGGGGAAACCATGAATCGTGTTTCATGGTGGTTTCACAATTTCTCTGTGATTTTCATCCCAATATTTATTTTTTACAGCATACAAAATTACTCAGTTCTCAGGATTTCCCAGGTTGCAGTGCGACCAAGACATAACATCACTATTCAGTTGTGCAAAAAGAGCCTGTCCTGCTTCAATGGGTGGAGTGACTGCTGGGTGGGAGAGAGACCATTCTGCAACTTATTATATTTTTGCAACAGCTGGAGGCACCCTAGTTAGAAAACATTGGTCTTTTGAATGGAATGCAGCTCATTTGTGTTTCAATGGGTGGGGTGGCTGATGTGCGGGAGGGAGGAAAGTGACCTCACACTTACAAACAATGAACTATGGGATGTGTAGTTTGAGAAAAAGAACTTCAACAGGAAATACCCAGTTCACAAAAAGCTAGCCACAGCGTTATGGTAATCTAACAACATAGCCAATTGGGCCCAGGGTAAGCACATATCCTTCCTAAGCATGTCCATTACTGTCTGGCAGGTACTTACTAAAATCACCTTATGGTGGATAACCACTTTAATGCGGATGGCGCATGTCTGAGTGGTCATAGCACCGATTCACCCTGCTGCACATCGTATCTTTGCCCGGGAAAACAGCCTAAAGCAATGGAAATACTTTGCAGTGAGCAGGCCAGTGGGCTTCACAGTGGTTGAAATGTACTATGGTTTGTATATTTGAACTATAACTTCTGCTATCACTGTCAAGGATGTACAGGATGTAACAAAAAGAAAAAGATGATCAATCCCTATATTTCTTAAAATATGTTTGGAAAATATGTAGGAATTTTGTTCATTTGTTGATTAATGGGCTTTTTCGGTTGGATTCTGCTGAAAGATGTTCATTCTTTTGTCAGAATCAATTTCCTCGTCAGAAGTTCCACTACAGAACTAGTGACGCGTGAGCTGAGTTGCAGCCTCCTATTAAAGGGGTATTCCAGGAAAAAACTTTTTTTAATATATCAACTGGCTCCAGAAAGTTAAACAGATTTGTAAATTACTAATATTAAAAAATATTAATCCTTTCAGTACTTATGAGCTTCTGAAGTTAAGGTTGTTATTTTCTGTCTAAGTGCTCTCTGATGACACGTGTCTTCAGAAGCTCATAAGTACTGAAAGGATTAAGATTTTTTAATAGAAGTAATTTACAGATCTGTTTAACTTTCTGGAGCCAGTTGATTGAACTTGAGAAAGTTCAATGAGAGGCTGCTACAAGCTCTAAGCATTTGTAATTGACTTTCCTTCCATGCACTTTTTTTTTTTTTTTTTATGAATCTTCAGTTATGATCAGTCCTCAGAGATGTCAGGTCAATGGTGAATAAAAAGGGGAGCGGTTGTTGATACCAACAAATCAGCTTCCAGATCTAATTTTTCAAGGGAAACTTTTCCTTTGCACCAGTTTTAATAAATCTGTCCTAATGGGCAAACCTCACCTAACAAACTCTGAAAATGGGATGAATGTGGATGCAGCACTTGAGCAAGTATAAGCAAAAGTGCTGCACTTGTTATTTGTTAAAAAGAAACATAAGGTAAAGTATAACACAGAGTAGTAGAACACAGAAACCAGTAACTGATCCCAGTGCCTGTGGTGGTAAGCTGCTTTTGTATGCTCTGGTTCAATATGATCATTTTTGCTGGGATATACCAACACATATTACAACAGAACTCCAACTTCTGGGACTTCAACCAATTTAAAGGGGTACTACAGTGGAAAACTGGTGCCAGAAATGTTAATGGATTTGTAAATCTCTTCTGACACCTCTGTCCATGTCAGGAACTGTCCCGAGTAGGAGCAAATCCACATAGTAATCCAATTCTGCTCTGCACAGTCCCTGACATGGATAGAGGTGTCAGCAGAAAGCACTGTGGTCAGACAGAAAAGAAATTCAAAAAGAAAACAACTTCCTCTTGAGCATACATCAGCTGGTAAGTACTGGAAGGATTAATATTATTTTAATAGAAGCAATTTGCAAATCTGTATAACTTTCTGGCAGCAAAAAAAAAAAAAATTCCACCGAAGTACCCCTGTTTTGAGCTGCATCCTTTAGGCTATGGACACCTTTGCATAAAAAATGTTCTAATGTTCATTTGTTACCTGAAAGTAACATAAAAACTTCTTAACTTTTCATTAAAAATTAACACCCACTTAGCTGCTACTCAGAGAAAGTCAGGATAAATTAATTAAATGGACTTTCTGGAACTTTCTGGAACGGACTTTTAAATGGAAGTTATACACCAACTTAAAGTTTAGAGAAGAGAAAGAATCCTTAGAGGGCAGATCACATAGGCTATAGAGAGGCAGAAAAGCAGATACAAGGCAGTTTGCAGATTTACACACAGGCTCTGGACAGGTATATAAAGAAACAAAACATTTTTTTTATAAACACCTATAGAGAAAGTATTATTTGTGCCATAATAGATACAAAGCAAGAATTAACAAAAAATGCTTCTTAAACATAACCTTTAAGTTCTCCAGGCACAGCAGCACTTAGGACCATCCAGCTGTGCAGAAAATTGCAGCTGGCCCCATTAACTTAAATGGAGCTGTACTGCAGTTCCCTGTACAATGGCCTGCGTACTGATATTCAGAGAAAGAACGGTAAAGAAAATGCAGTGCTTCATCCTCTATACTAACACGATCAGTGGGAGTCATAGAGGTCAGACTCTCACCAATCATACAGCGATGGCATACCCTAATGATAAGCCATCACTTTACAAGATTAAAAACCTTCTTTAAGCAACTGCACAAAGCAACAGGGAATTGTACCATTACAGTTTAAAATAGAAAAGGATACGAATGGTAGTGCTTCAGTAAAATTCTGAGAGCAATCTGAATGGTCAATGGCTTCCAAAAAATGAAATTGTAAACCAAAAAGGTTAAGAGTACATTATTTAACCCCTTAAGGACCATTTTGGCCTTGAGGACTATGCAAATTTTATCTTTACGTTTTTGTTTTTTCCTCCACGTCTTCTAAAAATCTTAACTCTTTTATATTTTCATCCACAGACGAGTATGAGGGCTTGATTTTTGTGCAATGAGTTGTCCTTTGTAATGACATCACTCATTTTACCTTAAAATGTATGGAACAACCAAAAAAAAAAAAAAAATACTATTTGTGTGGTGAAATTGAAAAGAAAACCGCAATTTAGCACATTTTGGAAGGTTTCGTTTTGATGCTGTACAATCATATTTTGCGGCGTGGTCTGTACTTTTTTTTGATACCACATTTGCATATATAAAACTTTTAATACATTTTTTAGCAATTTTTTGGGGAATAAAGTGTTGCAAAAAAAAGGTGCAATTATGACTTTTTTATTTTACGTTCACACTGTTCACCATAGGGATCATTAACATTATATTTTAATAGTTCACACATTTACGCATGCAGCGATAGCAAATGATTATAAATTATTTTTTTTTAATTTACACTTTTTTGGGGTAACATGGAAAAAAGGGACTATTTACATTTTTATTGGGGGAGGGGATTTTTCTAATTTTTTAATACTTTTTTTTACTTTCATTTTTACACTTTAATAGCAATCACTTGATTGCTAATACTGTTCAGTGCTATGCATAGGGCATAGCACTGATAGGGGTTATCGGTGATCTTCTGCTCTGGTCTGCTCAATCTCAGACCAGAGCAGAAGACCCCTGGAGACAGCCAGAGGCAGGTGAGGGGACCTTCGATCACTATGCTGGATGATCGGATCCTGCGGCAGCGTTGCGGCCGATCCGATAATCCATTTTGTGATCTTTTTTTTTTGCATCTTGCAAGGAATTAATTCTCAAATACAAAGCTTGTAATTATTTACATCTTTGGAAAATAAGCAAGACAGCTATAGAAAAAAAAATCAGAGCCCAAATAATATTAAACATATCCAAGCATTTGCCACCTTTAATAAGTGTTAGATGAAATACATTTTCATATTTTATCTTTCGTAAATGATCATTTTGTTTGTTTTCCCTACAATCTTGGGATATATTTTCTAACTATTCAGCTGTACAAAAGGAGAAACTGTTTCCATTAAAAAAGCTACAAACTAGCAGCATATCTTCTGGGAATACAAATGACAGCCAATAACCACCAGAAAACTATTCAATGTAAGATGTTGAGGGCTAAACGTCAGAAGCTTCAAAACATCATCTGAAAGTCAAGACAGTTTTTTACCCTCTTTTTAAGGTCTGCAATGTTCACGATGTGATATATGATAAGCAGCTTGCAGCCCATGATGAACAGCACTGATAAGTGAATTTAGTAAAAAACCCGAGAGGAGAAAGGCATCAGAGCAATCAACACCAAAAAGTTATTGTGTCAAGAGAGTAGTAGCAGCAAACCTCAAGTATACAGACGGCTGGAAAGAGGAGATAAAGAATATGGTAGGGTAATTTATCTTTCTTTAGTCCCCAGGTACTGCTCCCTGATGAGGAATTTTATTGTTCACAAAGATTACCAACACAGCAGGCACAGATCAAGTGTTTTAGCAACTACCACATATCGTTTTTATTTTAGAAATCTGGGATAAAAATAGAAAATAATATGCTGAGAACAAATGCATTGGACATGTTTAATGAGTCACTCTAATAGTTGAGAATAAAAGTAATATGATTTTTTTTTTTTTTTATCTGAAGAGAATGTAAGTATCTGCCTGATTACATATTTTGTATTCAGTTTTGCAAGGAGCAGCTCGATGTTTGCTATGCAAATTAAGTGAAAATTGGATTTCTAAACAAATTCGCCAACTGCTGAACATGCTTATTATATTTATTAAAAATATTAATACTGTGCTTTACGAGAACATGACTCTAGGTATTTGGGACTGGAAACCGAATAACAAACACCATTAAAGGGTAAGAAAACAATTCCATTACTGTTACTTTGCAAAAGAAAACAATAGCAGATCCCTGATTTTATTAGTCTTTCTAATTTTATCAGCAAAAGTCAAAATGTAAATAATCCATGTTTAAATAATAATAATGAAAGTGCCTCCAGCAAAAGTTAGGGTCCAAAAGTCCAACATCTTGGGGGAGGGGAGGTTTACATGGACAAAAGTCCTTAAAAGGGGTACTACCGTGGAAAACTTTACATTTTTTTTTTTTTTTTTTATCAACTGGTGCCAGAAAGTTAAACAGATTTGTAAATGACTTCTATAAAAAAAAAGTCTTAATCCTTCCAGTACTTTTTAGGGGCTGTATACTACAAAGGAAATGTTTATCTTTTTGGATTTCTCTTATGTCACGACCACAGTACTCTCTGCTGACCTCTGCGGTCCATTTTAGGAACTGTCCAGAGCAGCATATGTTTGCTGTGGGGATTTTCTTCTGCTCAGGACAGTTCCTAAAATGAACAGCAGAGGTCAGCACTGTGGTCGTGACATAAGAGAAATCCAAAAAGATATACAGCCCCTAAAAAGTACTAGAAGGATTAAGATTTTTTTTATAGAAGTACCGTATATACTCGAGTATAAGCCGACCCGAGTATAAGCCGAGACCTCTAATTTCAACCCAAAATCCCAGGAAAAAGTTATTGACTCGAGTATAAGCCTAGGGTGGGAAATACCTCATCCCCCCCTGTCATCATCCAGACCCGTCATTAACATCCTCATCATCATCCCCTTGTCATCATCCCACACATCCCCCCTTCATCATCCCCTTATCATCCCACACATCCCCCCTTCATCATCCCCTTATCATCCCACACATCCCCCCTTCATCATCCCCTTATCATCCCACACATCCCCCCTTCATCATCCCCTTATCATCCCGCACATCCCCCCTTCATCATCCCCTTATCATCCCACACATCCCCCCTTCATCCCGCACATCCCCCCTTCATCATCCCCTTGTAATCATCCCACACCCCCCCCCCTTCATCATCCCCACCCCCCTTCATCATCCCCACACCCCCCCCCTTCATCATCCTCTTCTCATCATTCGCCCTCAGTGGTCTTCAACCTGCGGACCTCCAGAGGTTTCAAAACTACAACTCCCAGCAAGCCCGGGCAGCCATCGGCTGTCCGGGCTTGCTGGGAGTTGTAGTTTTGAAACCTCCGGAGGTCCGCAGGTTGAAGACCACTGCGGCCTTCAACATCATCCAGCCCCCTCTCACCCCCTTTAGTTCTGAGTACTCACCTCCGCTCGGCGCTGGTCCGGTCCTGCAGGGCTGTCCGGTGAGGAGGTGGTCCGGTGAGGAGGTGGTCCGGGCTGCTATCTTCACCGGGGGCGCCTCTTCTCCGCGCTTCCGGCCCGGAATAGAGGCGTTGCCTTGACAATGACGCAGAATTACGTTGGCAATGAACGCACCTCTGCGTCGTTGTCACGGCAACGTGACTATTCTGAGGCCGGGCCCGAAGCGCTTAGAAGAGGCCTCCCCGGTGAAGATAGCAGCCCGGAACCACTATGCCACCGGACCACCTCCTCACCGGACAGTCCTGCAGGACCGGACCAGCGCCGAACGGAGGTGAGTACTCAGAACTAAAGGGGGTGAGAGGGGGCTGGATGATGTTGAAGGCCGCAGTGGTCTTCAACCTGCGGACCTCCGGAGGTTTCAAAACTACAACTCCCAGCAAGACCGGACAGCCGATGGCTGCCCGGGCTTGCTGGGAGTTGTAGTTTTGAAACCTCTGGAGGTCCGCAGGTTGAAGACCACTGCGGGTGGGGGAGTTCACTCGAGTATAAGCCGAGGGGGGTGTTTTCAGCACGAAAAATCGTGCTGAAAAACTCGGCTTATACTCGAGTATATACGGTAATTTACAAATCTGTTTAACTTTCTGGCACCAGTTATTTAAAAAAAAAAAAAAAAAGTTTTTCATGGTAGTACCCCTTTAAAGAAGCATTCTATCAATTTTTTTTTTTTTTTTTGCATAAATAGTGCAACATAGGTATGCCCAAAAACCTCTACCTTATTACTGGATAATAGCCTATTTTAGTTGATATGGTATGCATGGGTTGTCTGCCATCTTATTTCCCCTTTGACATGATTTCCTCACTGCAGCCTTTGGCTTTGCAAAGACAGAGAGGGTGAAGTCTCACCACTGAACTTGCTCTGAGTTATATCTAAGGCTGCTTTCACACTATAAAGTTTTTCTGTTTTAAAGAGCTGTTATAATGTTCCGTTATGAAAATCCTTAAAAACGGCCGTTAAAAAATCCCATAGGGCCGTTACAAAATCCCATTAAAGTCTATAGGATTTTTACATTATTTGTTTTAACCTGTCATAGCCAGTTTTTAATAACGGACGTTATTTGTGACGGGAGAAAAAACGGTACATGCATAATTTTTCTCCAGTCACAAAATAACGTCCGTTATTAACCCCTTAAGGATCTAGCGTTTTCTTTTCTGCACTTTTGTTTTTTCCTCCTTACATTTTTAAAAATCATAACCCTTTCAATTTTGCACCTAAAATTCATATGATGGCTTTTTTTTTTTGCGCCACCAATTCTACTTTGTAATGACATCAGTCATTTTACCCAAAAATCGACAGGAAATGGAAAATGTACTTCCATTTCTACGCAGTATATTTTTAGGTAAAAATGACACCTTATCTTTATTCTGTAGGTCCATACGATGAAAAGGATACCCTACTTATATAGGTTTGATTTTGTCGTACTTCTGAAAAAAAACATGATTAAATGCACGAAAATTTATACGTTTAAAATTGTCATCTTCTGACCCCTATAAGTTTTCTAGGTTTAGACGAATGGGGCGGTATAAGGGCAAATTTTTTGCGCCGTGATTAGAAGTTTTTATCGGTACTATTTTTGTTTTGATCGGACTTCTTGATCACTTTTTATGGTATAAAGAGTGAATAAAAATACGCTATTTTGGAGTTTGGAATTTTTTTTTGCGCATACGCTATTGACCGTGCGGTTTAATTAACTATATATTTTTATGGTTCGGGCATTTACACACATGGAGATACCACATATGTTAGTTTTTATTTTTATGTACACTTTTTTTTAAATGGGAAAGGGGTGGGAGGTGATTCTGATTTTTATTAGGGAAGGGGTTAAATCACATTTATTTACTTTTTTTTTCTTAAAATTTTTGTATGCAGTTTTATAGCCCATTCTAGGGACTGCCACATTGCATATACTGATAACAGGCACTGTTCAATACATTGCCATAGGAATGCATTGATCAGTGTTTTCTGTGCTTGATTGCTCAAGCCTGGATTTCAGGCTTGGAGCAATCAAACGCTGATCGGACAGCAGGGAAGAAAGTAAGACCCCTCTCGCTGTCCTCTCAGCTGTTTGGGACACAGCAATTTCACAGCGGCAGTCTCGAACAGCTCTGCTGAGCTAACTAGCAGTGTATTCTCCCATTTTAGACGTCGCAATCAATTTTGATTGCGGCATGTAAAGGGTAAGCACTGGACATCAGCGCGATCGGCGATGTCCGGTATTAGCCGCGGGACCTGGTTGCTAATAGCTTAGCTTTTGAGCGCGCTTCACAGATCGGGAGCCGGCTACAAACAGACGTTTAGAGGTTAATAACGGGCTATGACAAGTTAAAACTGATAAGGTAAAAATCCCATAAACTTTAACCCCTTAAGGACTCATATTTTTACATTTTTGTTTTTTCCTCCTCGCCTTCTAAAAATCATAACTCTTCTATATTTTCATCCACAGACTAGTATGAGGGCTTGTTTTTTGCGCGAGCAGTTGTCGTTTGTAATGACATCACTCATTTTACCATATAATGTACGTCACAACCAAAAAAACACTACGTGTGTGGGGAAATTGATAAGAAAACAGCAATTTTGTAAATTTTGAAAGGTTTCGTTTTCATGCTGTACACTTTACGGTAAAATAGACATGTTTTCATTATTTGAACCAAATTAGTGCGTTTAAAATCCCTCTATTTTGCGGACCTATAACTTTTTCATTTTTCTGTATAAAATGCGGTATGAGGGTTAATTTTTTGCTCCATGATCTGTACTTTATTATTTATAGAATAGGGGGGAGCAATTGATATAGAGAGACCTATGTGTCAAATTAGTATTGCGCAATAGAAGAAACACATAAAAGCATAATTTTATTAGTTACAATTTAAAATATAAGCACATATTTTATAACGATAAACAGGATACAAGAATTTTACAGTTCTATCAGACACAGCTATTCCTAGGTGCTAGGTAGGTCACCAGGGTAGGGCTGCACTGGCCCTTCTAGTCCACTAGGACCCCCTACCTGTTACTGCAGGGAGGCCCTCCTAGAGAGTGCCAACCTGCAACAGGAACCTCCTATCTCTCCCTGGTTCTGGAAGGAATGGAGGCACCGATTGCAGTATGTACAGCAAGCCACCAGTAACAAACTAGCTGGTCTGCAAAAACCTCCGCAATTTATTCGGTGAGTATATAGTTTGCAAGCACATAGGTATCAGTAAAACACTTGCATACAATATTGATTCAAATCAAGCCACATATTTCCAACGCGTTTCGTTGTGGCGCATTTTTTGGCGGCACAACTCTTCAGGGACAAGTGTATTTAGGCAGGAGCGTAGTATTTCCTGTCACTTACCTCACTGAATACATTTATCTAGTCGTAATACGACGAACAGAGGTATAGATAGTATGTAGATGGGCTAGGATAAACAAGCCCAGGTAGGATAGACTAGTAGGTGATGGTCCGGTAAAAATATTCCCTCTTGTGAGTAGGTATATGCCGTCCTCTCACTGGTGTGCCAGGTATGTAAGCGCAGCGCGGTCCGTGCACAAACTGCTAATACAAGCAGATAAACACTTGTATAGAGCTGATATGAATAAGTCTACCTTTTTTATGAGGGTTATTCTTATATGGTCACCCACAGGGAGATGATCCTTACCAGGCAGTTAGGGCTATGCCAGATGGCATCCAAAGAACAGGTGAAGGCGCCATGGAGATGTCACATATCCTGCATTTAGCTGAATGGATGGACAGCGTCTGCAGGGATCCACGGTATTGCGGCATCTGCGATGCAGAGTTTGTGCATCCCCACCTCTCCAATAGAGCTGAATGGATTGGGGGTGTCTGTCGACCTCCTAGCGAGGTCGATGACACAAGCATGAGCTGTGCAGAGTTGCGGCAGTTCTGGGTCCCTGTACAGGAGATAATAAGTGACTGATCATGGGGGATCTGACTGCTGGAACCATCCCCCCCGATCAGACACTTATTCCCTATACTGCGGATAGGGGATAAGTTGTCTAAGGCTACAGTACTCCTTTAAAGGGGTTATCTACCATAACTTGATTTTAGTACCTACCAGCCAGAGAGTAATGGACATGCTTAGGAAGGATCTGCGCTCGTCTTGGGGCTAAATGGCTATGTTGTGAGATTACCATAACAATTAAGCTAGCTTTTTGTGAACTGGTATTTCCTGATTGAGATTTCTTTTTTGCCTAAAAATCCCATAATTCAATTTTTCTCCATCCCACACATCAGCCACCCCACCCATTGAAACATAAATGAGCTGCATCCATTCAAAAGACCTGTGGTTTTCAATCAGGGTGCCTACAGCTGTTGCATTAGTTGCAGATTGATCTCTTTCCCACCAAGCGATCCCTCCACCCATGGAAGCAGACAGGCTCCCTGTCATCAGCTGACTAGTGAGACTCGGCCGCACTGCAACCTGGGAAAAATCTGAAACAACAGTCATTTTGTATGCTGTTGAACATAAATAATGGAGTGAAAATCACATAAGAATTGTGAGAAAACCGTCACACACAGGTACAGACACTATATTATGAACTACACTAACTTTACAGTCCCTGTAGCATAGTCAAATAAAAAAAAATCCTGCAATACCCCTTTAATAATATATATTTTGAGTGGTCAACTAAACTCCCCTTTCTTCAGTTTTAAAATATCATGGGTTGGCCGAGTAATTGCATGGTATGGTTATAGACATGGATGCTACTTAAGTAATTATGAGGTATAAAGTTGCTATAAGTGGTCTCGTGGGGCTTTATTGGTAAAAGCGCTGCTAATCATTTGGAAGCAGGTCCACATACTGCTTGAACATAATTTACTGCAACAATTCGCCACCTAACTAGTCAATAGCAGTTGTTGGCCTATTTAAGTTTGCAATTGTTCTTGAGTTACTTCTGTGTTATTATAGTTGTTTCTTTGTCACACCTTGCCGCACGCTTCTTGTACTAGGCTCTGCAACATTTTACAATTTTTTGATGAGGTCATCAAAAGCTTGCTATTTAAACCCAACAATCTTTTCAATAACTTCAAACAATACAGTTCACAAGTGCAGTTCTTTATACTTGTT
Organism: Hyla sarda; assembly: GCF_029499605.1. Classification (NCBI taxonomy): domain Eukaryota; kingdom Metazoa; phylum Chordata; class Amphibia; order Anura; family Hylidae; genus Hyla; species Hyla sarda. Next base: position 228,953,675 of record NC_079191.1, read on the forward strand.
CTGTCTGGTTTTCTGCTCCAATGGAATCTGCCTTAATCTTCTAAATGCTCCAAGTTTCATAGCCTGTTCCAAGTGTTTTTTCGGCTACTTCTAGTACTACTCCTGGTCCTGATTCCTGGCTACAATTGACTACGTAGCTGCCCTGTTCTTGGGATTCCCCACTTGGAATTCTAGTTCTCTTGGTCCTAACCATGTATACCCACTAGGGATCGACCGATATTGGTTTTTTAGGGCAGATACTGATAATCGGTGGAGGTTAGGGCCAATAGCCGATAACTTATACCGATATTCCGGTATAAGTTATCGGCTATTCATCCCCCCGCGATACCGCTGCAGATCATTGATTTAAAGCGGTTGCTTTCAATCAATGAACTGCAGTGGCTTTTGTGGTGCCATAGACCGCTGCCGCCACCCGCTTCTCTCCCCCTGCTTGTGCGGGGGTCCTGAGTCCTATCACCGCCACCCCCCCCCCCCCCCCCCACCACCGCACTGCTTCGCGCCCCCTACCACCCCACACCCCCCACCGCACCGCACCGGCCCCATTGCCTCCCCCATCCCCGGTTTTATCATTACCTGTTCCCGGGTCCACCCTACATCTGGCTCCGGTGGCGTCCTCCTGAGCTGTCACTGTGCGCACTGACGGTGACGTCGCTTTACGTCACTTGTCATTGAGCACAGCGTAACGCAGGACGCAGCAGGAGCCAGATGTAGAGTGGACCCCGGGCCCCGGGAACAGGTAATTATAAAACCGGGGATGGGGGAGGGGCGGTGCGGTGGGGGGTGCGACGCGGTGCGGTGGGGGGGGGGGGGGGAGATGGGGGCGGTGTGGGGGGCGGGGTATTATCGGCAAGGTAATTGCCAATATCGATAATGACCAAAATCGTGATTATCGGCCGATAATATCGGCCAAACCGATAATCGGTCGATCCCTAATACCCACCGTATACCCATGACTACATACCTGCCTAATCTTCTAGCCTGTCTGCTGGCACATATAGTCCTCCATTATTCTGCATTTGTCCAGCCTGTACCGACGCTCCAGCCAAAGCCTTTAGCTTTAGCTCTGGGCTGCACTCAATGGCTTCTGCATTCTGGATTACCGGCTTTTAGTCTGTCCCTAGCGTTCTTGTTTTACATTCCACTTCTGGATGTTGTTTCTCTCATTGCTGCATTATAAAATGGTAGCCATTCTGGAGACTGCGACCTGGGGATCTTTTTGCAGAAAGCCTAACACTCCTTGTAGTTAAAAGGGAGATCTAGGGAGTTTTTCAATTGGATACCTTAAAGTCAGCAGCTCAGACTGACCATGCCAGGTTCAACAAGGATACCCCATCTTGTCTTGAGGGACATTCCTTTGTATTTTGTGACAACCAGAAAAGGAAAAGAAGCAAAAGTGAATTGGCACTGAATATATTACTGCTATAGATGCAAAATTGCTAGTATGCAGACAATTAATGGAGATGGAGCATGTAAAACCCAATTAGGATCCTAGGAGGTGCTTCACGGAAACTGAGAATATTCCAAATGTGTAGGTACCAAGAAAATTGAAAGCGGTGCACTCACCCGGCATGTGTCCTCAAGGGATGGCTGGTCACCGAACAGGGTCTTAAGCAGGTTCCCCCCGTTCCATCTACTGCCTCCCTGCTGAAGACCCTGTTCGGTGATCAGCCACCCCTTGAGGACACGTACCGGCTGAGTGCTCTGCTTTCTATTTTCTTGGTACCTACACTTCCTTTTTATTTTAACTAGAACACCTACTTTAAAATTTTATCTTTTGTCTCAAATAAAGCAACATAGGGAAAAAAATGTAAGTGACATATCTTGACCAATTATGATACCATAAAGGAAGACATATCTGTAAACAAGACGTTGCACTGAAAAGACAAGATCATAGACCTCAGTGCAAGTATGATAACTTGGCATCAGTAAAAACATGGTCCATGCCTGAAGAAATCTCTAACAAGGCAAAGGCAATGAAAAGATTTAACTGGATTCTCCTATCATCATGTTCACTGTTGGTAACTGCCATAAGAAAGGTAGAGTGAAAATCTTGTCATGAATGAAACTGAGTACTGGCAGTAATAGGGGATGACAGCACGTGTACTGAGCACTCTAAAGTTCCCACAAGCTTTAAAGGAGACCGTCTCCGGCATCAGGTACAGAACAAGGTATCAATATTTAGAGACACAAAGCACAGGGAGCAGTAGGGTGAACAGTGCAGCTAAGCTGTGCCCCATACAGAGCTACAGTATACAGACACAGCACAGAAATAATTTGTTAAGAATAAAGGCAATGATTTGTTAAGAATAAAGGCCTTATTATTTGAAGGTTTTTTTTTTTCACAGAAGGGTTGCAAATAGCTTTAAGGGGTATTCCAGGATTTTTTTCGTTTGACTACATAAAGTTAGTGTAGTTCATACTATAGTGTCTGTACCTATGTTTGATGGTTGTCTCGCAATTCTTTCATGATTTTTGCCCCAATGTTTATTTTAATAGCTTACAAAATGACTGTCATCCCAGGTTGCAGTAGGGCCCGAGACATTACATAACTAGTCAGGTGTTTAAAGGGAGCCTGTCTTTGCTTCAATGGGTGGAGCGACTGCTGGGTGGGAGGTAGATTCTTCTGCAAGGAATTGTAGTTTTGCAACAGCTGGGGGCACCACTGGTCTATTGCATGTAAGGGAGCACAGGTGCATTTTAATTAGATTTTGCCAAAATTTCAAATAAAAAAATGTTGCTTCAGTGAATAGCAAAAGAAACAAAAATCTAATAAATTTGAACAGCAGTCATTAAATAAATACAGACTAATATCCGTACCTTCATAGGAAGCAATAAAAAAATATTTTATATTGTATTTTATTATCAAGTGGCAATGCTATTACAATCTTTTCAAAGCAGCCTTCTTTTATTACACTATACTTGTTACAGCTGTTTTCTACTAGTTTTAAAGCAACGATTTGCATTTGGGATTCCATGTCAAACCAGCAGAAAATTAAAACAGTCAACACAAGCAGCCCAAGAGTTCAATTTCTTTGCCACCAGCCGGGCCTTTCAGAACTTAAGAGTTTGTGATCAATTCCTTTACATTTCTTTTTCAATGAACCGTGCAATCTGACAGTCCCAAGCATAGAGCGCTACTAGCTTTGCTCGAGGCTCTGTTAGTCCACACGGCAGGGAAACTGAGAACTTTAGCGTGACCCCATTGTGTTGTTGAAAAAGCAAAAAATGAAAAAAAAAATAGACTGCAGGTGGCATGCAGTTAAACTGACTGAACTGGTCCTACACCAAGCTAACATAGGATTTTATTTCCAAATAAAGGGCAAGCCAATTTTCCAAAGTCAGTGCTCAGTGGTGTGCATGCACAGTTCAATGTTTTAAAAAGTAAATCTCCCGACAGACTGCATTAGATTCAAATGATAATGTATTTGCATATTTGAAGCTACATATATTGCAAAAAAATTACAAATTGTTCATATAGCAAAGATCAACCTAATACTAACTGGTCAATTTAGGCTATCTCGCGTCTAGAACCCATTCCAAATGGATATGTTAAAACCTTACTCTTTATAGTTTGGGATCAACCCAAGCAACTGCAGTCCACATCATCGGCCAAGAAGCATCTGGCTGTGGCCCTCCCAGTGACTAGGAGCCTGTGGTGCCTGCTCACCTTTACTAGCTATCCCAAGCAACTGCTAGTCCACCCTGACAACCTTCATGGTTAGACTATCCTATGATCAAACCTACAATTACATTTAGAAGACTGACTAATATCAGTCAAGGGGAAACCAATAAAAGAGGTTCTACCAGTAAAACCTGTATAAAAAGCAGGATACTACATGTCTGGGCAGGTATGGACATGCTTGGAGGGGAGTTAAGGAGGACTTGCATGCACTCTTGGCATGTCTATTATTGTAAATACTTGTAGTCCCCATAAAATATCAATCCTAGAGTAATTTTTTTTAGAACTTTGCATTGAGCTATAACTCAATTATTCCTCCTAGAAATGCATGATTACAATGACAACTAGGTTGTGCCATATGCTTTGTCAAGGGGGGGGGGTCATTACACCACACAAGACTATTACTCCCATACAGTATTTTGGGCCATTTTCTGAGCTGCAAATAGGCAAATTTACTGCCCAAATCCAGATAAATAGTCCAAAAGCAATAAGGCTTTTATAAAAAAAAAAAAAAAAAAAAAAAAAGACCTTTTTGTTGTAAATTTTTTGACGCATACATTTTGAACAGTGTCACTCATTGCGTCTTTTTTGTGCGTTTTTTTGGTGGAACATTCACAGATGTTGTCTATTGTTCGTACACCGTAGAGCGAAAAATGCAGTGGACACTAATTTATTACCTGCGCAAGGTTTGTTTACACTGGCAAACTTTATATTTGCGTAAAAAATTTCAGCAATATGCAGAGTATAAAGGAGCACACGTACCAGCTGCCTGCAGACAGACTCCTTTCCATGATGGGAGTAGTAGTTCCCTGGCTGCGAGAGTCTGCAGGTGGCTGGGGAGGCTACATTAGTGTTTGTACTACTACATTCTGTTCCATGTTGGGGGTAGAAGTACAGGGATAAAGGATTGATTGCACCGGGTCTCACTTCTGAGACCCGATGCGATCAGCAGTTATAAAACAGAGGAGCCGGTGGCATGCTGCGGTCCCCTGGGATGTATATACTACTGTGTAAACTTTCATTTTGAAATCCCCGCTAGGAGCCCTGAATGGCTGGCACAGAGTAGCCATTCAGGGCTCCCAGCAGGGTTTTTAAACTACTACTTGGTCCCCCAAATGTATGCCCCCATGCATATTTATAATAATTAATTGGCCCCAGTGTGTTTATAATAAGTAATTGGCCCCAGTGTGTTTATAATAAGTAATTGGCCCCAGTGTGCTTATCCTTATTCCCCCAGTGTCCTTATTTCTCCTTCCGTTGCCTGCTCCTCATGTTCTTGGAGCAGGGCAACAACAAGACTTCATTTATTCACTACCGCCACCCAACATGTCCCCACTGCTGCCCTGCTCCTAGCGCAATCATCGCACAGTCGGGACATGTCTGTTCTCTGCTGCTCATCACCATCAGGTACGAAGATGAGCAGCGGAGAATAGACATGTCCCGGCGGTGCGCCGATTGAGCTAGGAGCAGGGCAGCAGCATGGACATGTCGGGCGACGGTGGTGAATGAATGAAGCCTACATGCGTTACATGTCGGCTTCATTCATTCACCACCGCCCATTCCTAACATGTCCCTGCTGCTTCTCTACTCCAAGAAGATGAGGAGCAGGCAGCAAGAGGGGGAATAAGCCACTGGGGCCAATGAATTATTATAAACACACTTATGGACATTTATCAACGGGTTTAGTCAGGTTTTCTTTACTATAATTGTCACAAAATTGTCGCAACTGCGACTACACGATTTTTCGTGCGACATTTTGACTGGAAAGCGAGAAAAGCAAGTTTTCCTAAAATTTACTATGTAGTAATAATTTTAAAATGGACTACGGGTAGTCAGGTATTTATTAACTGCGAAAGTCGCAACTGCGCAAAAAAAAGTCGCAACAGCGTTAAAAATTGACTAAATTTACTCCAGCTCAAACATGGAGCAGAAAAAGCTACTACTAAAGTAAAAAAGGAAAAATTGCTTACGTGAAAGAAAATTATCAACAGGATGAAAGCAGTTGATAAATACGTCACACATAAGCAAAAAGAAAGTAAGGAAAAAATTACTAAAAAAAAGAATACATAAGCAAACATTGATAAATGTCCCTCACTGGGGCCAAAAAATTATTATAAATATTCATGGGGGGCATACATTTGGAGGTCAAAGTACTAGTTTAAAATCCCCGCCAGGAGCCTTGAATGGCTCCTCGGTGACGGACATTCAGGGCTCCCAGCGGGGGATTTCAAAATGAAAGTTTACATAGTAGTATATACATTGCAGGGGAGCACAGCATGCCGCCCGCTCCCCTGCTTTATAAATGCTGATCGCATCGGGTCTCAGAAGTGAGACCCATTGTGATCAATCCCTTATGCCCTGTACTACTACCCCCAACATGGACCAGACTCTGTTCCATGATGAGGGTAGTAGTGCTAACATATATTTGCACAAAATTCATCAAAAGGACGTGCGCAACTTTTGTAAATTTTGAGCAAGGGTGTAAATTAGACAAGCAGTGTAAAGGAGTAGATCTGTGTTTACAATAGACACCTAATGATAAATGTCCCCCATTGACTCTATTTAGCCCTAGGAAACGTGCTTGTTCATTGTCGACATAACTGCCAGATACATTTTTTTAAGTATGAATCTTTAGCATGTGTGTGTGTCACAATCACTTAATAGCACAGATTAAGATAAACATACTATAGTTGCTACGAATCAATATTTCTTAGTATTAAAAGAGTTATATTTTTTTTCTCCTTGTGATTCTATACCCCCTTGGGTGATTATAATGCATACACACATTTTATTTAACTTCGTTATTATTATTATTTTCTAATAAAAGCAACACAATTTCCCCAGATCATAAAAAGCACTGACATCACACTATAAAAGACTATTAAAAAAGACTATATAGACAAGAAATTGGAAAATATAGATGTACTAAATGCTGTAAGAAATTTTACAGCTATGAATATTTGATGTGTTAGTGTGAAGGGAATATAAAAATGATGACAACCAATACATTTGCCTAAAACAAGAGATTATTTCTTCATTTGTGGCTGCAACTGGCTTTTTCCATGAATATGACAGCCTTTACATTTAAATGTGGTTTGATTCAGCAACTGCTACACAATAGCAAGGAACAATTCCTAGAAGACTTTCAGCTTTAAGTAACAGTCGATTCTCACAAAATGACTTCTAAGGTTTTATTCTTGCTGTCCAACTAAACTACCCGTGAGCCAGCGATGACTATTACTATGGTAAATCCTACCTAAATCCTAGGGTTTGCATCATCCTTTTTGGCTTTTCAAGCTGGTCATTCAGATGCAGAACTAAACTAATTGTTATGTGACAAATGCCAGGGGATAATAAATGCAGAAATAAACATTTACGCAGATCTTGAAGAGAATTATGACCACAGAAGCATAGTTCTATTAACTGCTAAGCTTTCCAAAGGATAGTATAAACATGGTAATTTATGCACTAATGTGTCTAACTTCACCCAGCCCTGCTTACTTGGTAAAATTATAAAAGCAACAAAACATTACTGAAAGAAAGGGGTTTATTGATTTTGTAATAATTCCTATGCATTAAGCAGAGAAATCCACTTTTTATTTAGGTCATTAATTATGTACTGTAAGTGAAAGGAAATGGAAATGGCATGCAACAAAGAAATAAATCCTACCTCGAGCACCCACTTTAGGTAAAAAGCTCAAGTCATTTATCAGGGACAGTGAATCTTACGAGTGAGTTTTTCTTTCTCTTATATAGAAACCGAACCTGCCTCAATGCAGTCAATGAAACACTTGTATAAGTATATTAAAGAAGGACAGGAGTAAGAAAGGATGGAATTCCTATCTGGTCAAAGTGCTCAGTAGTTATGGTGCCAAGATGTTTTTATCTGCAATATCCCATAGACAAGACACTTTTACAGAAAAAGGGATGAAGAAATCCATAAAACTACAATGAGGCTTTCGGAACTTCTTTTTCTTAGTAAGCTGTTTGTAATGTGCCCACATTGTGAGCTTGACTCGTTAAATCTTCTAGATAATATTTCTCCACAATGTTCTAGCTGATTTCTTAAAAATGCTTGATGTCTTGTCTACACATTTATGTATGTTTATATGACCAAAACATTTGCTTATGTCTGGACATTTTTAGTGGAAAGGCCCTGTAGGCCAAAACATTACACATCTTAATACATCAATACAGTGACCGCCCGACCTACGATGGCCCCGACATACAATCATTTCAACATACGATGGCCTCTCAGAGGCCATCACATGTTGAAGGCAGCATCAACATACGATGCTTTTGTATGTTAGGGCCATCGCATAAACGACTATCCTGCAGCGCAGACTGCTTCAGCTGCCGCCAGATAGCGGTTTAAGGTGCCCCGTGTGGTTCGGTGGTGATCGCTCACCTGTCCCCGGCGCTCCGAACCGTTCTCTTCAGGATCCCCTGCATCGCCGTCCCTCTCCTTCGTCGTCATCATGTCGCCTCTCACGCCGTCCCATCATCCAATACGGGCGGTACACCTGTCAAACTGTATCGCAGGGGTCCTAAGGCAAGCTCGGGGAGGACAGAAACCTCCCGTGGAGCAGAAGGGTAAAAGCTTGCACAGCGACGTGATGACAGCGATGAAGAGTGACGATTCCGGGCAGCAGAGACGGTCCGGAGCGGTGGGGACACCCCAGGGATGCGGCGACAGCGATGGAGGGCGACATCCAAGGCAGCGGTGACGGTCCGGAGCAGCGGGGACAGGCGAGTATAACTTCCTATTCTTAACATTGCACGGATCCCTCAACATACGATGGTTTCAACTAACGATGGTTTATTTGGAACAAATTACCATCGTATGTTGAGGGACCACTGTATTTCATACCATGTATTTACTAGTTTGTCTTTTTAAGAAAATACTTATTGTTGTTTAAGTGTTTTTAGTACTTACCTGCCAGAACTGGGTATTTCCTGTTGAATTTTGTTCTCTAAACTACACGTTCCTTAGTTTGTACGTATGAAGTCACTTTCCTCCCTCCCACACATCAGCCACCCCACCCATTGAAACACACCTGTGATTCCTTCAATGCAATACACCAGTGTTTCCTAATCAGGGTCCCTACAGCGGTTTCAAAATGAACTCTCTCCCACCCAGCGGTCGCTACACCCATTAAAGCAGGGAAGGCTCCCTCTGATCACCTGACTAGTGATGTCAGGTCTTGACGCAGTGCAACCTAGGAAATCCCGAGACATGAGTAATTTTGTGTGCTGTTAAAAATATATATAGGGGCGACAATCACAGAATTGTGAGAAAATCGTCACACACAGGTACAGACACTATATTATGAACTTCACTAACTGTACAGCCCCTGTAGCATAGTCAAATAAAAAAAGAGGAGAAATATGCCACAAAGTAACAAAAAACCTATAACTTACCTGAAAATCCCCTATCATTCTAGTGCCTTTAGCTCTGGTGGTCCTTTGCAGTCTTTGCTTACTGTGCTGCAGTGATGACATGGTTTCATATCCTTGTGATCACTTCAGCCAAAACTGGCCTCAGTGGTGGTGTACTCACAAGCCCCTGTCAGTTTTTTTTAATTTTTATAAATGTGTGTGTATATATATATATATATATGTGTGTGTGTGTGTGTGTGTGTGTGTGTGTGTGTGTGTGTGTGTGTGTGTGCCGTGTTTCCCCGAAAATAAACCCTACCCCGAAAGTAAGCCCTAGCAGGTTCTAAAACGTCGGCGCATATGCACGGCCGGCGTCACGGACGTGTCCCTGCCCCCGGCTGCTAAGCAACAGGAGAGGATCTCGCAGGAGGGTACCGTACGGTAAGAAAGTGAAATGAGTCACGGTACCCAAGTTTATTATGGCAGAGGGGTGGGGGGGCACTGTAGGGCAGTGTTTCCCAACCAGTGTGACTCCAGCTGTTGCAAAACTACAACTCCCAGCATGCCCGGACAGCCAAAGGCTGTCCGGGCATGCTGGGAGTTGTAGTTTTGATACAGCTGGAGGACATTGGTTGGGAAACACTGCTGTAGGGTACGGTAGGAGTGTGGAGGACGACAGGGGAAGGGGAGGATGGGGGGCTGAAGGAGTATGGGGGGCTGCAGGAGTGTGGAGGATGCCCCCTATCCTCCACACTCCTGCAGCCCCCCATCCTTCACACTCCTGCAGCCCCCCATCCTTCCCACTCCTGCAGCCCCCCATCCTTCTCACTCCTGCAGCCCCCCATCCTTCCCACTCCTGCAGCCCCCCATCCTCCACACTCCTGCAGCCCCCCATCCTCCACACTCCTGCAGCCCCCCATCCTCCACACTCCTGCAGCCCCCCATCCTCCACACTCCTGCAGCCCCCCATCCTCCACACTGCTGCAGCCTCCCATCCTCCACACTGCTGCAGCCCCCCCCATACATCCCGTAAATAAATAAGCCCTACCCTGAAAATAAGCCCTAGTGTGTTTTTTGTGACTAAAATTAATATAAGACCCGGTCTTATTTTCGGAGAAACACGGTGTGTGTGTGTGTATATATATATATATTATAGCCTTCACACTGGTTCACTGGTTAGATAAAGTAATACTTTTATGCTTCAGGTTGTCATGGGTATGGTGATACAGTTATACAATGTATTTTACTTTTCCGTATTGACCATAGCATCTTAGGGGTTACACTGCAGCCCATGATGCCCATTAGAGAACGGTGACAACTGTATAATGCCTGCAAATAATGGCATAGAGCAGCTCTTGTGTCATTACTATGACATCCCATTACATCAATTTGCAATAACTTCATGTTCCCATGATGTAATGGTACAGCACATGAGAAGGTTATAACAATAGAAACCCTCTCATTCTGTCATCAATTTTGCCATCAGGAAGTTTGGGAGGCAGACCTGGTTAAGCTTTGTGAAAACAGTTTACCCTTTTGGCTAGGCAGAAATGATGGAGGGAAAGTGGGTAAGTAGGAATTATATCAGGTCTCCTGAGGCATCATAAATGCGGTATTATAAAGAAGAAGAGTGAATGGCTCCACTAATTTGGTTTGACGTCTGTATATGAGCAGATTTCTTGCACATACAAAGCAATTTCAGGGTGCTTCTCCTAATATGCCAGGCAATCTCCTGTCCATGCATGTTATGCCATTCTCCGCTGCTAATCAATGGTTTGTAAATGGATTCAGTAGAGGAAGTCTGTCAGCGAAAGTGCTATTGCAAATATTTAGTCGCCTCACATACAGTCCTTATACTGTCATTTTCAAGCTCAAGGACATTTTAGTAAAGCATCCACACTCGCATGGCGCTCAAGTGATTTAAGAAAGAGAGAGCTGAGGCCTGAATCATTAAACACTGCAAATATTTCTTAAGAGATCGGTTGGCCTGTTTTTTTTTCTTCTGCGCATAACTATATTCAACACAGAGAAAAAAAACACTGTGCACGGAATACAGGTAGTGGCAGATACTGCTTAATCCTTCAAGGATATTTACAGCCTTGGTCACACCCATAAGGGCACCATAAATTTAGCTAGACCAGGTTTTTTTTTCTATGAATGGATTTCAACACAAGGGAAATAGACTACTTAACGCAACCCTGTCAAGTCATGCGTGAAAAACATCTCTGTGATGTATTCATTTATTTCCAAGCAAACTCTGACAGGATTTAAGGGTCTTGCTGACCCCAAACACACACAATGATCGACAGCTTTCACTGTATTAGTATGGGTGGGTGCGCAGAGAAGGCTGTCAATCACTATGTGTGGGAAGAATACGCAGGACTGTTTTTTCATAGGAGTCCTGTAAATATTTACTCTGGAATCCTGCTCTAAATCACGTTAACCTTTATTCTGTTTACATCTCTTCTATGACAGCAAATATTCAATATAAAACCATATCCTTTTATGTATGTCAGGCAAGACTAACCAGTTTTCATTAAAAAGGACCCCTGAAAATACATTGGTCACTAACTTCCTTAATTCTCCCCATGTTACATGAGTCTTCTAAAAACAGGGAGCTTCTATAGACTTCTTCCATAGACATTCGGGACTTTGGATAGGGGGTAAGATGTCAAGGGGCGGAGTACCCCTTTAAAGCAAATCTATCAAAAGAAGAAAAAAAAATGGATACTTACCCATTCTTGCTTGCAGCTCAGTTTCCCATGCTTGAACCAATTTCTTCTGCAGTTTACCTTCTTGTATATTCTCCGTCCCAGTGATCGGTTCCTTGCTGTTCCCCGAGGAAGGTGTTCCCTACTTGAAGTGTGATGTTTGCCCTTACGCTTCGTCGGGGAACTTACACCCTCCACGTCAGTGCAGGAGAAGCAGAGTCCAGCTTCTTTTGCCCTTCACTTCATGGACTTTGTCTCTGGGACATAAATGATGCTGCCACCAGGAGCAACAGCGTCCAGCAGGTACAATGACCTCTAATAGTATTATTTATGACGTTTGATTTCACAGCTTCAGACGTGAATGATTTTTTTTATAAAGTATATTGCAAAAAGATAAAACAAATTTGTATATGACATTGTCCATTTAAGTTAATCCCAAAGTATTGTAAAAAGATTTACATTTCTACACGTTAGAAAGGTATATATTTGAGTGCCATTTAAAAATCTATAAATCACCTGATTTTCCTTTGTGTCTTCCTCATGCATTGCTTCCCTTTTTGATATAGTTTAATAGGACAGTTCTCTGCTTATGGCTTTTAACAGGATGAGCTGCTGGGAGTCTGATTTCCATTTATGCATTGTTGTAATTATACTTTTAGAGCTTTATGGTGCCTAAGACCCTCTCAGCTGTTCCTTCCTTCTGGCCAACCTTGTAACTTTTTGTCCTTGTTGTGCAAGTTTGAGTTATTATATTTGTATTTGTAAATCTTTTTCAACAGGCAGAGTAAACATAAAACTGTGGTTCATGAGTCATAAAGAGGACAAAGTCCCCAGAAGTTTTCCTTTCTAAACTCATTATTGGTGTGGTCATTTTTGGGGGGATACAGAACACAAAACCACCAGCAACCACCATCTCAAGTAGGCAAACAGACAGATAAAGCAGACTTACAGAGTAAGGAAGACTTTAAACAATTCCTCATATCACAGACCTAGACAGTTAAAAATGGCGGCAGAGTGATAGTGGGGGAACTTCAGAAATAGCTTAATTATTAGTGGAGCTAAAGAAAATGATAATGCAAATAACCATACAAACCTCATCCAAGTCTTTAATGTAGATTGGCTTCTCTTCCAAACCAATAGGCATTGGTTCAGTGGCAGGGATCTTGACTTCTTCATACATTTTGTTGTTTTCCCTTTGAATACCCTCTGGCAGAAGCAGCTAGAATAGTAAAGATAATGCTATAAACCAAATATATTTTGTGTGCTTTGAGACAAAAAATGAAAAGGCAGCGGTAAACATACCTTAGCTCCTCCAACAAATGCTGACGTTTTCATGGCTTCAGCATATGCGTCATAAACATTTGGATACACAACTCTTTCCCCATAGTCTCTTTCTCTACTCAGAACTGGCATGTTTCGAGCATTTAAAAGTGCCTGTTCCCTGAAAGAAAAAGAAAAAACAAACAGTAACAAAGCCATTCTGAGTAAGACGAACAATGAGAATAAACAACATAAAAAGGAATCCGTACAAATAGAGAACAAAACTGTGTATGACGACAACAGCGGACTGCACATAACAGTATATATGAACTAGAAAAAAAGGCTTTAGAAAAAACATACATAAAAAAGTACATTCCAGCAACTGCAGACTACACACATTTCATTGATGTTACTATGGGCAGATAATTTTCTGCACTGAGATACAAGATTGCTCAAAGAGAATACAACTGAAGAGGTAGAAAACACCAAGCAAACTGCAATGTAAGCTACAAAAGCCTATTATGTGACATTTTTAGCTACACTGCTGACAAACACCAGAAGATTCCAAGATTCACAATCAGACATAAAACTGGTGAATAATACTAAAGCAGAAATATATTTTTGCATAGTGCTCCCTAGAATGAAGTCTCTGGGGTGACCCTAACAAGATGAAGCACAAAAGAGGTGGAAGTGTATGCAGCAGTGTAGTGTCAGTGTCACAGTCAATTTAGCAATTCACCTGCTTTAAAACAAAGAGGTCAGCAAGTGAGTAGGAAAACACTCTCCCAATAACAATTGCAGCAAATTATAGGCATAATTTGTAGGCATTGGCATCTCAATAACCGCAGAAGACGTTCTTATTTACAGTGCTGTTGTCCCCACTCTATGCCACATAACAATGTAGAGATAACACATTTTATGGGTTCAATATTTAAAAAGCCAACAAGGCTCGGGTTTTTTTTTTCCCTTTACTGCAGCAATGCAACGCCTTATTTGCTTTCCCTTTTTTCCCTATATTTCAAGATGACAACATAGAAAATAGCAACCATTAATCTCCAGAGGAAAAACAGATAGTTTCAATGCATTTAGTACAGACTTCATAAATCTTAAACTAGTGGTGTGTACAGAGCACCTAAGGAAGATAGCTTACCTCCTTAATCTGCATTTCTAAACCGCGTGAAAGCGACCAAGCAGATTCTAATTAAGCAGATCACTGCTTCCTTATCCTAGAAAATTAGATTTTCATAGAGAAAAAAAAATTCTATACTTGTGCTAAGACGTGACCTGAAGTTGAAATCGTGTAATCTCCAAAAGCTGAACTTAAAGAAAATAAATGATTAGGATACATTAAAGTACCAATTACAGCTGAAACATTTTTCAGGCTTTTGGCATTTATTACCTTTGCATCCGCAGTTCTTTCGGATCAAAACCTATTAGTCCTTCACCAGAAGTCTCTCCGTCCTCGCCTACTCGTTTTTCTCGCCTGGCATTGCGCTTTTCTTCTCGCCGATACTGTTTCATGAGCTGTTTTTCCTGTTCAGACTGGACAGTGACTTGACAGCCATAGTTGGGTTTTGTACCATCAGGACAGTGGTCTAAAAGGGAAAAAAATATAACACAGCCTTTTCAGTAGGGAAATTATTTAAAAAATTCAGGTAAAATGTAATTGGTAAAACAAATCAGTAACATGCTATCACAAGATATTAAAAAATGATGAGTGTTACTAAGCTGTCCAAGTATGTCAATTGCATTTAAAGCATACCCGTCATAGCGCAAAAAAAAAAAAAAAATGTTACTCAGTACCTAATCCTGATCATGTACATATCATTTTTATGTGTCTAGGGCCTATACATCCCTAACAAATAGCATTTATATATTGTTCACTTGCTTTTTGTTCTTGCCTTCTCAGGGGGCGTGTCCATCTCTCTCCCTCACTGTGATGACTCATCTGCCCCGAGTCTGGGAGCAGCCTGGCACTCTGCAAATCACTGCACAGTAGTTTAATGCATACATTTTCTATCTGTTCCTAGTAAAGTTGGACGCTAATCAATATAGTTGTCACTATGTGTGCCATTCAGAATTTACAGACTCCTAAATGTCTGATAAGCTTCTTTGTCATTCAGGAGTCAGAATACTTTGGCTGTTCAAGCATGCTGGGAGTTGTAGTTTTGCATTACAACAGCTGGAGCTGCAGTGTTTGAAAAGCACTGTGCTAGAGCAGTGTGGCCTTTAGCTGTTGCAAACCTTTGTAGTTTTGAAAGAGCTGGAGGCACACAGCTGGAGAATAAACAGCTCTAAAACAGAGTTTTACAAAGACTGTACCCCCAGCTGTTGTAAAACTACAACTCCCATCATTTGAGTTGTAGTTTAGGGACCTCTGAAGGCTTTAGTGGTGCAATGGTGATCTCCTATACTGGATACCAACACACTTTACGGCCGGTATCCAGTACACTGCAAAATATAGAGTAGTTTGTCTGCATAAAGACAGATGACCCCTAGTGGCGGCTATTTTCATTTTTGATTTTTTAGTAAAATTGAAATTTTAATAAATGTTTATTTAAAAAAGTCCTCTTATCAGTAGTACTACAAAATATAAAAAGTTTTTCACAATGACAGTGCCTCTTTAATGCATTTAGTTGACATATGATATTATCCTCTTTATTCATAGCTAGGCGGATTTGTTATTCAGGGCTTTAGGAAAGTTGGGTAACAACTGATGCAGGAGTTGTATTATTTCTATACCAAGCTTATTAATAGCCTGGTAGAAGGAATGTCACTAAGCTGGAATGTCACAGGGCACGTAGTGTGACACTGAAGTGAAAAATGGGCATATTTTTAGGGCAGTAAATTCACTACAGTGAGGGGGAAATCAGTAGAAAAAATGGTCAACCCCTTTAATAGGTTTAAGTACACACTAATTACACCACTTTTCCACGTGTGCATATATCATCATTGGTTTTATAGCTTTGGCAAGTAAAAGTTTTATCCCTTCCACACTCAGATCCACCAACCCACTGCAGCATAGCCATTTAACCCCTGGATACCATGTGACTTGTGACTAGTTGTCTCTGGCCACATGGAATGCTGGGAAAGGTCAGATACAACAGAAAAATGAAAAGACTTGCATGAAAGTCCTGTGCATGAAAACGGGAAAAAGTGGCAAACAGAGGAAATGGAAGCATATTATACACTATTATAATTTGCCATCATTGGCTCAAAGGCTGAAAAATATATTTTGGAATAACCCTTTGAAATAAAGTTATCTAGCAGAAATATAATGTAGAAAACAACTGAGGATGCACTCATGAGTGCATAACCTATAGGAGCAAAGTAGAGCGAATGCAGAGGCAGATACAAGGTACAACATCAGGGGGTGGTGTACAAAAAGGACATGAAAGAGCCAAACACAGCCTTATACAACAGTTCTTTACTAAGAATAACATCAGGAGCAACACAATAAAAAGAAATACAATGTAGTTCCCGGACAAGAAGTCAAGGAGTAGAGTCAAAGATGTACAAATATGATAGCAGGAGATAAAAGTTCTCTACCAAGCTGCAGGTCAGAGTTTCTAGCCTTCCCTGGCATTGGCATCAATTAAATTGTAGCATTTCTTATTGATAATTGCCGACTGTAAAGCGCTGGCATTGGAAATACACTGGAAAGAAATACTAACAACTCACCTTTCTTTAGGAATGCGAATAAAGGGCTAGAGATGAGAAAGAAACATGACAAGAACGAGAGAGGCCAAGAACAAAATAAGACAGATTGAAAGGCTAAGAAAAGGTGAATCAGAAGAATGGCAGAAGGAAGAAGAGGATGTACGATCAAATTAGTGCAAAGGAGGTAGTGAATCTCTACCTGAAGGGTAAAACTGAAAGAAGACAGCTTTATTAAGACAAAGGATAACTGACGGCAATAGGTAGAAAGGCATCCTAATGGGAAATCAAGAAGACATGATATACTGTAGCTCTGATAGCTGCAGATTGATTGTTGACACGAGCTGGCAGAAGGAAACAGGTTTCCCTAACTGTAATCCAAATGCAAAGCAGCCTTCATCCATTAAAATGCAGTGACTACAGGAAGGCGCACACAACGCGCATCTGATGGATCATCTGGCCACATCAAAACGGAGTTACCTTCATGTAGC
Organism: Hyla sarda; assembly: GCF_029499605.1. NCBI lineage: Eukaryota > Metazoa > Chordata > Amphibia > Anura > Hylidae > Hyla > Hyla sarda. The sequence goes on from NC_079191.1 coordinate 228,970,852, forward strand.
CTTTAGGAATACCTTATGATGAAACAGACTGAAATATATGCAGTATAAACACATTTTATAATATGCTGCTAAAGTGTTCCTATTGTTTGATTAACTTTTGGCAAATCTATTTTCATGTAATACCAAACATGCCATTCTCTACTATTCATATACCTCTATTATAAAAGGCATAAAAGGTTCTCATCAGCTAGACTGTCGGCAGGATATACATCTATGGGGCAGTAAAACAGATTTCTTTCTGCTGACAGGAAGGAAAATTTGCTGTCCCAATGGTTATCTTCTCCACAAATAAAATTGCATATATATATGTATATATATATATATATATATATATATATATATATATATATATATATATATATATATATAGGAACTGCTGTAAATTCAATTCCTTTAATATAATATCTGTCTATCCTCTAAATATGATGACATGAGATTAAAGCAGTGGTCCAGCTTCAAAACATTTATCCCCTATCCTTTAGATAAAGGATAGGGGATAAGTGTCTGATCGCAGGGGGTCAGACGGCTGGGACCCCCGTGATATCCTGCCCGGCTCCCCCCTTGCACAGGGCTGTGTCGGCCACCAAACAAAGTGAGGGTCGATACGCCCCCTCCAACCATCTCTATGGGAGAGTCAGAGATACCCGAGTACATTGCTTCGGCCCTCCCATAGAGAGAAATGGAGGACGCATGACAACCCTCGCTCTGTGTACGAGAAAAGTTGGGGCGCTGGACAGGAGATCACAGGGGAGCTCAGCGGTCAGACTCCCGAAATCTGACACTTCTCCAAAGGATAGGGGATACACTTTTTCCAAGCTGGAGAACCCCTTTAAGCCAAAAGAAAACTATCCAAAAAGCCATAAGTAAAGTGACTGGCTGGTGTTTTACCCATTGCATGGTAATTTGTCATGGTGAAAAGTACTTTAAGGTTATGCATTTTTCAATTCTATTTTCTCTTATGACAATAAGGAGCTAGTAGAAGCTACATTTTTAATGGCTGCTTTATCTTATCCACTATAAGGCTACATTCACCCTACCATTGCAGCCCATCATGAACAGCCGTCAAATTCTCTTTTTTTTTTTTTGACGGCTGTAATTTTGATGGGACGCAAAGGGCAACAGTGGGTACGGATGGACCCCATTATAGTCAATAGGGTTCGTGGGGCGTTGCTGTTTTTCAGCGGCAGTAGCGGAAGAAAAAGACCGCGCAAGCAGTATTTTTTCTCCTGCTATTCTCCCTGATGGCCATGACACTACCATGTGACAATGGTAGTGAGAAAGGGGCCTAAAGTCCGTCAGAAAAGCTGCTTCAATAGGTCTGTTTCCAGCCTTTTTCTATCTACTCCTGAAAAATATGAAATATTTTATCTGTTATAATAAAATTCTCTTTGTTGCCCATAACAACCAACAACAGCTCCGCTTGTAATTTCCCAGAGCAATATGAGAAATAAAAGCTGAATGGTTCTTAAGGGGATAAGTGCGCGGAATCCCACTTCACTCCCCAGTCTCAGATATCTTTGTCTCAGTGCCTTATAGACTTATAACAGGGCAGCAGGACAAAGATCAATTGAAGCCGGGAAGAAAAGCACTGTACCGCATACTTATCGCTGGTTGTTATCCTGATCAGTGGGGTTCTCAGCAATGCCATCCCAATCGATCAAAGACATGTGAATTTTTTTTTTTTTTTTTTAGGACAGGTACAATTTCAGTAATTGTGTCTAAAGGATGATGCAATTTACTCAGCGACCAGAACTGTCAGAATTTATACTACCAAATACATTATCTTTACATTTTTCCTACCTGGAAACCTATATTGCTTGTTACCATTTTGCCAGTTAACCGAATTAGCCACAATTTTTTGTCTCTGCTGCAGAAGAACTTCTATTACTGTAAATCCTTCAGGCCCCAGTAGTTCAAACAGCTGCAATAAAAGAGGTAACATGTATTAACATTGACAGTAAAATACGCTGCATATACGTTGTGTGATCCTACGCTGAAGCGTACATTCAGTGATGGCAGGATATATACTTGAATTTTTATGACGCAGCTCGAGACTACTGCCATTCAACCTACATATTTTGCAGAAGTCCAATAAAAGTCTTCCAGATCCGTGGATTAAACGCCCACAGTCCTGGACAAGTCTCTGATGGCTAAGGAGGCACCCGAACCATCACTGGATGTACACTTTAAAGGGGTATTCCAGGAAAAAAACTTTTTTTTTATATATCAACTGGCTCCGGAAAGTTAAACAGATTTGTAAAATTACTTCTATTAAAAAATCTTAATCCTTCCAATAGTTATTAGCTTCTGAAGTTGAGTTGTTGTTTTCTGTTTAACTGCTCAATGATGATGTCACGTCCCGGGAGCTGTGCAGTTCCTATGGGGATATTCTCCCATCATGCACAGCTCCCGGGACGTGACATCATCATTGAGCAGTTAAACAGAAAAAATCAACTCAACTTCAGAAGCTAATAACTATTGGAAGGATTAGGATTTTTTTTAATAGAAGTAATTTACAAATCTGTTTAACTTTTCGGAGCAAGTTGATATATAAAAAAAAGTTTTGGCCCGAAATACCCCTTTAATCCTTGCAGTACTTATGAGCTTCTGAAGTTAAGGTTGTTCTTTTTTGTCTAAGTGCTCTCTGATGACACGTGTCTCGGGAACCGCCCAGTTTAGAAGAGGTTTGCTATGGGGATTTGCTTCTAAACTGGGCGGTTCCCGAGACACGTGTCATCAGAGAGCACTTAGACAGAAAAGTACAACCTTAACTTCAGAAGCTCATAAGTACTGAAAGGATTAAGATTTTTTTATATAAGTAATTTACAAATCTGTTTAACTTTCTGGTGCCAGTTGATATATAAAAAAAAGTTTTTTCCTGGATAACCCCTTTAAGGCCTTGAATAATTAGATCACTTTTATCTGTGATTTGTATACAGAGGAATGCAAAATAATAATTCATTTTTGTATGATTTTTTTTATTTTTTATGGAAAGAAAAAGGATTTAGGCAAATGTCTTTGGTGCTGAATATTGGACTAAATATCTACATCTAATTACTCATTTTACCTTCACCTGGTCTATGCCAAGAGTGATTGGTGCAATTTGGTAAGTAGATTTACAATATTGCTTTGAAACTGATTCATTAAAAAGTTTGTTGAAACAACGACTATTCCAATAAAATACATATGGGAATTAGCAAAATACCGAAAATCTTAATTCCATGAAAGCATAAAACTGTTCTTTTATGTTTTCAAACATAATACAAACATAAATAACATGAATCCTCTGATATTAGAAATAAACAGCTCACGATACAGTTTTGCGCACATTGGTTCCAATAGGAGGTCACATTTGATTGAAAACATACTTAATTTGTAATTGAGCTGATCAGTCAGTGACAATATTTATTCCAACAAAACTCACAGAACCATAAGATTATACATGTTTTACTGTTTCAGGACTCCCAGTGGTATTATCAGTGCTGAGAGGCAGGAGTCACACACAAAAAAAAAGGCTTAGCTGGATATACTGTAAATATACAAGTACATTGGGAAGGAACTACACAGTATATACACTTTTGAAATGCTAGTCCTAATAACAACGAGACCCTCAGTCGTTAAAGGGGTACTCAGGTGGAAAACATTTCTTTAAAATGAACCGGTGCCAAAATGTTAAACAGATTTGTAAATTACTTCTATTAAAAAATCTTAATTTTTCCAGTACTTATCAGCTGCTGTATAATTGTTCTTTTCTTTTTGAATTTCATTTATGTCTGACCACAGTAATCTCTGCTGACACATCTGTCCATGTCAGGAACTGTCCAGAGCAGGATAGGTTTGTTATGGGGATTTGCTCTTACTCTGCACAGTTCCTAAAAATGGACAGAGGTGTCAGCAGAGAGCACTGTGGTCAGGCAGAAAGGAAATTGAAAAAGAAAAGAACTTCCTCTGGATCCATCAGCAGCTAATAAGTACTGGAAGGATGAAGTTTTTTAAATAGAAGTAATTTACATATCTGTTTAACTTTCTGGCACCAAGGTGTTAAAGAGGGGAAGGGATTGGATCCATAACTGAGTGAGCACTGCATTTTGCAGACATGTCATTAGGATGTTCGTGCAGTTGAAAGCTGTAAAAGAGCTGAGAGTGATCTAATGTAGGCTGTAAGAGGGTCTGGTCATTTGCAGACAGGTACAGGCTGTATGATTTTGTAACTTATGCTGCTTGCACAGGAAGAGGAGGAACCAGCAACAATTTAAACACTGAGAAGAATATGCATATAATTGGTTGTAGCTGGGCTCCAACTTCTTGGTATACATAAACTGATTGTTCCTGTCCTCTCAGATTGACCCTAATTGACATTTATCTGGGGGGGGGGAAGATTTATTAAAACCTGTGAAGAGGAAGAGTGGTGCAGTTGCCCATAGCAACCAATCAGATTGCTTCTTTTATTCGCACAAGGGCCTCTGAAAAATGAAAGAATCTGATTGGCTGCGATGAACAACTATATAAATTTTCCTCTTCACAGGTTTTCGTAAATCTCCCTCAATGTTTTCCTCTTTTCCGAGTATGGCTGACTAGTAAATTTGGTTTTAATTTTCTCATCCAGCATTTATTAAGTTACAGTGTGTTTTTTAAATTTTTCCAGTAAAAAAAATATATATATATATATAGTTTTTTTCCCATGGCTTCAAAATTTCCGGAAATGATACATCTCTAGTCTTGCACCGGCACCATCCCTCTTCTCTTCTGACACCAGACAGACAGCCATTCATACGTTATTAAACATCCGTATGTATATTAATGGATGAAATAACGGGTGCTAACAGCAGACTTATAATGTTATCTGCCCCCCCCACAGCAATTCTATATACATATGCCACCGCAAGGCTATGTATGAAAAGTAATGTATTAGCATCATCGGGCCAGCAGGCTACTGGCCTGATGCGCTGCTGTTAGAATGCTTTTCACATATAGCGCTACGTGGCATAATATGACAAATGCGCTACAGGGGGCACATTATAAATGTGCCAGCGGGGGTGTCATATCTTTATTAATGCGCTGGGGGAGCATATTATAAATATGCTGGGGGGGGCTAGCTATAAAGGCTATATATATGCCCCTCACAGCACTTTTAACATACATATGGCCCCCGCTAGCACTTACAGTGTTCAATTTAAAAACCCCGCTGAGAGCCCTGAATGGCTCCTTGGTACCGGCCATTCAGGGCTCCCCGTGGGGGATTTAAAAATGAAAGTATAAACACACGATACATCGCAGGGTTGCCGACCATGCCGCCCGCTCGCCTGCTTAATGATCACATGTGGTCTCAGAAGTGAGACCTGGTGCAATCAATCCCTCTGCCCCTGTACTACAACCCCCATCATGGAACAGAGTCTGTTCCATGATGGGAGTAGTACAAACACTAATGTAACCTCCCAAGCCACCGGCAGACTCCCCCAGCCGGGGAAATTACTGCTCCCATCATGGAAACAAGTCTGTTCCATTATGGGAGTAGTTGTAGTCCCTCAGCACTGCAGGAGTCTGCTGATGTAACCTCTTCTGAGCATGTTCAGAAGTAATAACAGATATTATAAACCAGGTGCAAACGGATGACATAAAGGCTCATCCCTTTGCCATAGACTTCAATGTTAAAAATAACGGCCATTCATTTACCCGTTTCTTGACGGAAGAAAAATTAGTGCATGTGCCGTTTTTTCTTCCGTCACAAATAACGTCCGTTATTCGTAGCGGGCTATAACTTGTCATAACAGATAATCAAAAAATCCCAGAGACTTGAATGGGATTTTGTAACAGAGGTTTAACATCCGTTTTTAAGGCTTTTCTAACGGACATTTATAACGGATCTTTTAACGGAACAACTTTATAGCGTGAAAGGGGCCTATCAATGGTTACAATAATTTCAACATACAAGATCTTTCCTGCACCATTGTAATTTGAAAACATACTCAACATACAATGCTACAGACAGACAGTCTAGATCTGTTGCATGTGTGAATAGCTGGAAAATTTGACTGACCAGTATTGCTGAAGTGAATGCATCAGTTGACTGTATAGTGGTGCCTCTCTGCAACATAGTGCGGTACTACATGTCAAGTGCTACTCTTTACCTGTGCCAGGATTTGCAGCTCTTTAGACATTATGCAAGGGAGACCCCATTTTGTTTTTCTGATACTGTACTGTACTGTGCAGGACCCTGAAGAAGGCCTGTCCTTTACAAAGAAAGTGATTTACTGCCTCCAGCAGTTATCGGTTTGTCTTTAATCTTAATTTTTGGGAAGACATTTTGGGGATTTCAGAACCAATTACTGTTTTACATAGAGTTATGATCTCTATATATAATTTAGTTCCAGGTTCATACTGAAGACAATCCATATTGTAAGATGAGAGACCACTAGTGCTGGGCAGTATACCGGTATGAACCGGATACCGTTTTGAACCGGATACCGGTCGGGCCCCTCCCCCGGATGAATTGTAGAGCCCAGCGCGGCGCCCTCACTTGTCCCGGTGTGCTTCTCTAGCCCGATTACGAGAGTCGGGCCACTAAAGCTAATTCATTTACTGTGTTCCCCCGCTGCGCCTGTCAGCCAGTGTCCCCACAGCTAGCGGGATCCATGTGCCCACTAGCGGTGTCACAAGAATGCCTCCCGCGAGCGCTACCATCACCGCTAGTGGGGTCCCTGTGCCCACAGGCGGTAATACCACGATACCGCGATAATAAAAAAAAAAATACTGTGATATTAATTTTAGGCCATACCGCCCAGCACTAGAGACCACTGTACTCTTCAATCGTAATACACCCGATGCTGTTGAAGCAAGGCTCAGCACAAGTGCTTAGATGTTGAATACAAGCAAGAATGTATCTGTACACTAACAGTAACAAAGGATAAGAAACTAAATATATGAATTTACATATGTAACATATATGAAAAATAACAACAAGCGTAATATAAAAATGTACTTTTCAACAATTTAAAACACAAGCTAAAATCAGAAAACAGCACAGCCTTGTGACAAAAAGATGCATTCCCTCTTCTCAATATCTGTTTTTACAACTTATTTTTCTAGCCTCCCTCTATGGGACAAAAACAGAATAGTAATCTTCCATAACTGTAACTATCAAATTTATTTTTATACACACTTATGTATATAAAATGCAAACAAAATATTCAAATATACAAATTTCCCTTAGAAAAGGAAGCTACTAATGTCAAGAAATAGGACAATTATTAAAAGAGAGAGCGAGCGCACGAGAGAGAGATGGTGGTGAGCAGTGCTCCTTTATGAGAATGTCCTCCATTCTACCTACATTCACGTTAAGCAGTAAATGACTTGTCAACTCCACTCGGAGACCTCCAATCTAGACAATTATGAAACAAATATGCCCAATTATGGCTGGAACAGCCAGTACCCGCAGCACTGCGGTCAATCAGATGTGTGATTTGCTGTTTTCATAGATGCAATGAACCTAAAAGCATTCCAATTATGAATCTTTTATCAGATAGACAATTGAGAGAGATGGTGACTATTTCTTATAAAAGGATGAGGAAGTGCCTAAAAATATTTACAAAATGAATACTGACAAATAAAATGGACAAAAAAGCAAATGGTGAACGAGGCACAGCACAAAGCCATTAGATACACAAGTAAATACTCAATCACCATAGATGCATGACGTCTAAAGGGTTAGAAGCAAAAGAATAATATGTATAATAATATGTATTTATAGCTAAAGGTATTTATAGCTAAAGGGTTAACATAAAACAGTTTTTCCAGAGTTTTTACATAAACATTTTTGTTAAAAAAATAAATAAAATAAAAAACAGCAACTTACTAAGAAACCCCTGTACTGTAGACCTCTTTGTTCTACAACCTTGTGTGGGACTGTTCTTAATTCTGCTCCTGCTGGATTTTGGAATATTACTGCCCTCTCCTGAAAGGTAAGTGTTCCATTCCCACCAGCTCCAGCAACATGTGTCAGATCCCGCTGCTCCCGCCAACATTTTGTCATAGATTAGAGATAGTACCCTTGTGCCATTTCATTACCTTCTTGTGTCATCTCATCATTTTTTTTATTAAAGTGTACTTTATATAACTTTTTATATAAAAAAGATAACATATGCAGGACTGCGAGTAATGATTATTTTCATAATCAATTAGTTGGACGATTATTGTTTAAATTTAAAAAAAATCTAGTGGAGAAGAAGATAATTTGTGAGTTAGATTAGGGAGGGATTTATTGAGGGGAGGAGATCGACCAAAGGCCTTTTGTGTGTTTAGGTAAGAGATGCATTGTGTGTTAAGAGAGAGTTTGTGGGGTCGGCTAGAGAGGCTGCAGAGGCCGAGACGAGTAGCTTTTATTATATTTAAATACGTATAATTATTCTTTTAAATATATTTTCTTTTTTTCTTTTTTTCCCTCTTGGCTCCCTGTTTCTTACCTGTGGCCAGATGGGAGGGGCAGCACATTCCCTGGTTGTCCATCCTATATACCCCCAGCAGCCTATTTAGTGAAGAGGGGGCCAGCACGCATAATTTTCTACTTCCTGCATCTTCTCTCTGCAACTATTGCAATCTGGCCTTTAGCACAATGCCTGACAACCGGGGATTCATGATAGCTGCAAAAAAAGGGGCTGCAGGAATCAGAAGATTGTATGTCCTTGCCCCCTCATCACTACACAGGCTGCCAAGGACCACAGTTGCATATATACATAGTGATAATCGCTAAGTGTGTGTAGAAATTGGCTGAACAACTAATCAACCAACCGATTAATCGATTATGAAACTAGTTCATAACTATTTTCATAATCGATTAGCTGTTGATAAATCGATAAATTGTTTCAGTCCTCATTTTATGAACAAGAGGGAAAAATATTTAGTCAGCCACCAATTGTGCAGGTTCTCCCACTTAAAAAGATGAGAGAGACCTGTAATTTTCATCATAGGTATACCTCAATTATGAGAGACAGAATGGGGGGGGGGGGGGGGGGAGCATACAAGAAATCACATTGTAGGATTTCTAATGAATTGGTAAATTCTTCGGTAAAATAAGTACTTGGTCACCTATAAACATTATATTATAATCTCCCTCGATCTGGGGCTCCACGCAAGATCTCACCCCGTGGTGTCAAAATGATCACAAGAACGGTGAGCAAAAATCCCAGAACCACACGAGGGGACCTAGTGAATGAGCTGCAGAGAGCTGGGACCAAAGTAACAAAGGCTACCATCAGTAAAACACTATGCCGCCAGAGACTCATATTATGCAGTGCCTGATGTGTCCCCCTGCTTAACCCCTTAAGGATCACCTTCTATAAATCATAACGCTTTCCATTTTGCACATAAAATTCCATATGATGGCTTATTTCTTGCACCACCAATTCTACTTTGCAGTGACATTAGTCATTTCACCCAAAAATCCACAGCGAAACGGAAAAAAGAAACTTTTGGGGGCTTCCGTTTCTATGCAGTAAATTTTTCGGTAAAAATAACACGTTATCTTTATTCTGTCAGTCCATACGGTTAAAATGATACCCTACTTATATAGGTTGGATATTGTCATACTTCGGAAAAAAATCATAACTACATGCAGGAAAATTTATATGTTAAAAATTCTCATCTTCTAACCCCTATAACTTTTTTATTTTTCTGCATATGGGCCGGTATGAGGGCTCATTTTTTGCGCCGTCTTCTGAAGTTTTTATCGGTACCATTTTTGTATTGATTGGACTTTTTGATCACTTTTTATTCATTTTTTTCATGATATAAAAAGGGACCAAAAATACACTATTTTGGACTTTGGAATTTTTCGGCCCGCACGCCATTGACCGTGCGATTTAATTAATGATATATTTTTATAGTTCGGACATTTCCGCACGCGGCGATACCACATATGTTTATTTTTATTTACACAGGTTTTTTTGGGGTTTTTTTTAAATGGGAAAAGGTTTTTTTTTTTTCAAACTTATTAGGGAAGGGGTTAAATGACCTTTGTTAACTTTTTTTTTTCATTTTTTTTTTTTTTGCAGTGCTATAGCTCCCATAGGGACCTCTAACACTGCACACACTGATCTCCTATGCTGATCCCTGCAAAGCCATAGCTTTGCACGGATCAGTGAGATGGGGGCTTGATTGCTCAAGCCTGTAGCTCAGGCTTGGAGCAATCAATCGACGATCGGACGCCGCAGAGACAGGTAAGGAGACCTCCACCTGCGTCCCAGCTGATCGGAACATCATGATTTTATCGCAATGTCCCGATCAGCCCGACTGCCGGGAAGTGTTTACTTTCGCTTTCATACGCGGCGGTCAACTTTGATCGCCGCGTCTGAAGGGTTAACAGCACGTGGCACAACGATCGATGCCGCGCGCTGTTAGCCCAGGGTCCCAGCTATGATTAGCAGCCAGGACCGACCAGGTGTGATGCGGGGTCACGGCGTGACCCCGTTTTAAACACCGGGACCGGGCGTACAGGTACGCCCTACGTCCTTGAGGAGTTAAGCCAGAGCATGTCCGGGCCTATCTGAAGTTTTCTAGAGAGCATTTAGATGATCCAGAAGAGGATTGGGAGAATGTCATATGGTCAGATGAAACCAAAGTAGAACTTTTTGGTAAAAACTCAACTTGTCGTGTTTGGAGGAGACAGTATGCTGAGTTGCATCCAAAGAACACCATACCTACTGTGAAGCATGGGGGTGGAAACATCATGCTTTGGGGATGTTTTTCTGCTAAGGGACCAGGACGACTGATCCGTGTAAAGGAAAGAATGAATGGGGCCATTTATCGTGTGATTTTGAGTAAAAACTTCCTTTCATTAGCAAAGGCATTGAAGATGAAACGTGGATGGGTCTTTCAGCATGACAATGATCCGAAACACACCGGCCAGGCAACAAAGGAGTGGCTTCGTAAGAAGCATTTCAAGGTCCTGGAGTGGCCTAGCCAGTCTCCAGATCTCAACCCCATAGAAAACCTTTGGAGGGAGTTGAAAGTCTGTGTTGCCCAGTGACCGCTCCAAAACATCACTGCTCTAGAGGAGATCTGCATGGAAAAATGGGCCAAAATACCAGCAAAACCTTGTGAAGACTTATAGAAAAAATCTGACCTCTGTCATTGCTAACAAAGGGTATATAACAAAGTATTGAGATGAACTTTTGTTATTGACCAAATACTTATTTTTCCACCATAATTTGCAAATAAATTCTTTAAAAATCAGGCAATGTGATTTTATGATTTTTTGTTCTCATTATGTCTCTCATACTTGAGGTATACCTATGATGAAAATTACAGGCCTCTCATCTTTTCAACTGGTGGCTGACTAAATACTTTTTTTCCCCACTGTATATTTGAAATATACATTGGTTAAAAAAAAATGTTTATATTTTTGGTTTTAAAAAAAATCCTGTCTTGTCCCTGCAACTACAGTGGGGATCAAAAGTTTGGGAACCCCAGGTAAAAATTTGTATTAATATGCATAAAGAAGCCAAGGAAAGATGGAATAATCTCCAAAAGCATCAAATTACAGATTAGGCATTCTTTGGTAAACAAAAGTTAGATTTTATTTCCATCATTTACACTTTCAAAATAACAGAAAACAAAAGTTTGGGCACCCTGCAGAATTTATAGCAAGCACTGCCGCCTTTGCAAAGCTGAGACCTGCCAGTGTCATGGATTGTTCTCAATCATCATCTGGGAAGACTAGGTGATGTCAATCTCAAAGGTTTTAAATGCCCAGACTCATCTGACCTCGCCCTAACAATCAGAACCATGGGTTCTTCTAAGCAGTTGTCTAGAAATATGAAACTGAAAATAGTTGACGCTCACAAAGCTGGAGAAGGCTATAAGAAGATAGCAAAACGCTTTCAGATGTCAATATCCACTGTTCGAAATGTAATTAAGAAATGGCAGTCATCAGGAACAGTGGAAGTTAAAGAAAGATCTGGAAGACCAAGAAAAATAGAACAGCTCACAGGATTGTGAAAAAAACAATTCAAAACCCCCATTTGACTGCACAATCCCTCCAGAAAGATCTGGCAGACACTGGAGTTGTGGTACACTATTCCACTATAAAGAGATATTTGTACGAATATGGTCTTCATGGAGGAGTCATCAGAAGAAAACCTCTTCTACGTCCTCACCACAAAAATCAGCGTTTGAACTTTGCAAATGAACATATAGACAAGCCTGATGCATTTTGGAAACAAGTTCTGTGGACCGATGAGGTTAACATTGAACTTTTTGGCTGGAATGAGCAAAGGTACATTTGGAGAAGAAGGGGAACAGAATTTAATGAAAAGAACCTCTGTCCAACTATTAAGCATGGGGGTGGATCAATCATGCTTTGGGGTTCTTTGCAGCCAGTGGCACATGAACATCTCACGAGTAGAAGGAAAAATGGATTCAATAAAATTAGAGAGTTAAAAGTTAAAGAGAGGATGGCTTCTACAAATGGATAATGATCCTAAACACACCTCGAAATCCACGGGGGATTACATCAAGAGGCGTAAACTGAAGGTTTCGCCATGGCCTTCACAATCTCCTGACCTCAACATAATTGAAAATCTATGGATAGACCTTAAAAGAGCAATGTGTGACAGACAGCCCAGAAATCTCAAAGAACTGGAAGACTTTTGTAAGGAAGATACCTCAAACAAGAATTGAAAGACTCTTGGCTGGCTACAAAAAACATTTACAAGCTGTGATACTTGCCAAAGGGGGCAGTACAAGATATTGACTCTGCAGGGAGCCCAAACTTTTGCAGACACCATTTATTTGTTTTCTGTTATTTTGAAAGTGTAAATGATGGACATAAAATCTAACTTTTGTTGACATATTTTAAGAATGTCTAATCTGTAATTTGATGCTTTTGGAGATTTTTCCATCTTTCCTTTGCTTCTTTATGCAAAGTAATACAAATATTTACCTGGGGTGCCCAAACTTTTGATCCCCACTGTATGTCTCTGTGGAGAGCATGGGGAGGAAACATCATGTTTTGGGGCAGTTTTTTCAGCAAAGGGACCAAGGCTCTGTGCACCGAGGACAAGCAGGGCTCTGTGCACGAGGACAAGCAGGGCTCTGTGCACCGAGAACAAGCAGGGCTCTGTGCATCGAGAACAAGCAGGGCTCTGTGCACCGAGGACAAGCAACCCATGTTTGTGAAACAGTGGGTGGTAGCACCTTTATCAGTAAAGGCATATTTATAAGTAATTTAAATATATGTGCCAGGAGACATGTGTTACCTTTCTTTAAGCAGTACTCTGGTTTCAAACTGCTGATAAGTGTATTTTTCTGATGTTGTCATGTGTCAAGGAGGTGTTCTTAAGACCCTGAAGTGCCCCAAGCTGGAAAGCCTCCTCGCTCCCCTCCTCACTGCTTGATTGACAGATAGGGCTTAGATTCTAATGTTAAGCCCTGTTGAAATCTCGTGCATGCACAACTCTTTCGCTTCAGATGCACACACTGTGAGTTACTCAGCTTTGGCAGCATTCTTACTGACTTACAGTGAATGTCCCAAAGCCAAAAGCTGGGAGCAGTGGGGGCAGCATTCCAGCCCAGCCAGTTCAAGGTCTTGGGAATGCCTCACAGACAGCATTGTAAAAAAAAAATGGGTTTTCCAATGCTTTTCCAGTTTAAGGCCGCAGACTGCTAAAATAACAATGGTAACATAAGTCTCCTGGTATAAATACCTTCCTAAAACAGTCAACAGTTAATACCAAATTCCATAATTCCCTTTAAGCATACTACTAGAACTCTTTATTCTTACTGAAACAAATCACATTGGTATATCCATAAAATATTTAGAATTCCAATACTATACAGCACAGAATCTTTGGTTTTGCTCCCTAGTGATAAGCCAAATGTTTATAAGGTGCCTGCAGACCTGGGGGTATCGCATGGTCAAAAAATGCTTGCAAAAACAACATGCAACTTTGAATTTTTTTAATTTAAAATGTTTTTTAAGTACAGTTTTTGACTGTTTTTAAAAAAATGTATTCGTAAAATATGTTTAACTGCATTGAGAAAACCCTAAAATAGTTTTAACCACGCTGTACACTAGCACCAGGTGTACAGGCCCCTAAAAGACATTCAGCATGTCTTTTGACTAACACTTATTAATAATTATATAAGCTCAGTCATGTGGGTAAAGTCAGGACATTTTAGGAACAGCATCTGTAAAGTCACCTTGGGGATTACTCCCTTTTAATAACCTACTATTCCCCAGCTTGCCTTCACATCTATATCTATAAAACGTGTGTGTGTGTTTGTGTATGTATATATGTATGTGTGTGTATGTTCCACAAAAACTTTCAAACGGCTAAAGATATTAACATGAAACTTGGCACACATGTTACTTATATGTCAACAACAAACATAGGATAGGTAATTTAACCCTTACTCACCCCCATTTGCCAGGGGCGGGGCTTATGTTTAAAGTCCCATGCAAGTCAATGGGAAATATATGTTACTGCTTATAGTTATTATGTGTTAGTGTAGTGTAGTTTAGTGAAGTGTTTTTAGGGTACATTCACACTGGCGGGCGTTTACAGTGAGTTTACCGCTAGGTGTTTGTGCTGCGGCGAAAAATTTGCCGCAGCCAAAACTTGAAGCAGAAAACTAACTGTAAACCTGCCTGTGTGAATGTACCCTGTACATTCACATGGGGGACAAACCTCCAGCTGTTTCAAAACTACAACTCCCAGCATGTACTGACAGACCGTGCATGCTGGGAGTTGTACTTTTGCAACAGCTGGAGGCACACTGGTTGGAAAACCTTCAGTTACCTAACTCAGTATTTTCCAACCAGTGTGCCTCCAGGTGTTACATAACTTCAACTCCCAGCATGTACTGATCGCCGAAGGGCATGCTGGGAGATGTAGTTATGCAACAGCTGGAGGTACACAACTCCAACTCCCAGCATGCCGGAACAGCTGTTAGGGCATGCTGGGATTTGCAGTTTTGCAACATCTGGAGAACTATAGTTTAGAGACAACTGCACAGTGATCTCCAAACTGTGGACCTCCAGATGTAGCAAAACTGCAAATCCCAGCATGCCCAGACAGTAAACTGCTATGTGGGCATGCTAGGGGTTGTAGTTTTGCAAGATCTGGAGAGCGACAGTATAGAGATCATTGTGCAGTGGTCTCAAACTATAGCTCTCCAGCTGTTGCAAAACTACAAATCCCAGCATGCTTAAACAGCTCTCTGGGCATGCTGGGAGTTGTAGTCTTGCAACATCTGGAGGGCTACAGTTTAGAGACCACTCTATAGTGGTCTCAGACTGTAGCCTTCCAGATGTTGCTAAGCAACTCACCGGCTTCCGTATGATCCACAGAGCTGTGTCGCTGTCCTCTTCTTCCGTCGATCGTCGCCTGCTGCCGCCGTCGATCGTCGCCCGCTGCCGTCGCTGATGGGTGAGTGGACTTCGGCGGTGATCCTGTGTCGTTTCCCCGTTCTGCCCCGCCTATTGTGGGTGAGCAGGATGGTGAAACCGAAAGTAAAGCCCCCCGCCCCCGATCTGCTATTGGTGGTCGCGTCTAGACCACCAATAGCAGGGATAGGAGGTGTATGGATACCTCCTGGGTCCTTAAGTACCAGAAAGCCAGGGTGTATCCATACGCCCTAGGTCCTTAAGGGGTTAAACAGTGGCTCTTCAGCATTTTTTGAAACTGGAGAATTACTACTGAATTATGCTGTGATAAACAGATTTTTACATAAGAAATGCTTTACTGTAAAATAAAAATAGGAAAATAGACTACAGTAAACTGTTCCTGTTCTCGCAATGGTAACCTGTTACAGTGTATGTGCGATCTTAAATTAATAGCCAATGCATCACACAGCTAAAAACATAAGATCTTGTTCACATTTGTGCTAGGACATTTCATTGCGATATTCCTAACTGTTCAGAGTGGTATGAAGTGTTATTCTTGATATCACAAAGACCTAGTTATGCCAAAGGGGGTTTGACAGGCGCTGTGCTAGATCTGCTGTACAAAACCATTATGCTACTGTGAAGAAATTCATACTGTACCTGTCAAAGGGGATCAAAACTGATGGCTTATGACTGAGATGAGGGGTGGTCTCATGAACTGGAAAATCGGGCTTAAAATAAGTTGTCTACGCAGAAGTTCACTAATAAGAGAAATGATCAAATTGTTGGCTTACCTACAGCATGCAGCTGCATATATATTATATACAATATAAATACAAATATAGCCTCTCTTTGGTGACCATCATGATTGTATATCATCACCTCTACCAAACTCCGATTCAATAATAATCTCAATATTCAGACTCTATATAGATTTCCCAAGGCAGAAGATGAATTAATACTAAACTCATTAACTTTCAGTGGCAAAACTCATTTTTCATCACAAGATCAGCATCAATATAATAAAGGAGACAAAGGTTCTCTGCTCTGATATGTACGAATATATTGGCTACGATGGGAAAGAAAGACATGGGAGAATGTGCTAAGTGGCTGTGCAGAGCCCCGCATCTCTGGAATGAGGCAGGTGAATTGGCAAGAGGTCTTCTCTGACAGTTAATTGGGTCGCTCTATCTTATCCAGATAACTCCAGCTATTTCTCTGCTAAGTTTTTCACCAAAGAAAAATCTGAAGACACTTTCGTCCAAGAGCATCACACTAACCTTTTTTTCTGTGTGATAAACGGCATATATTCACGTGACAAAAGTGATAGGAAGACGCTGCAACAAGATACGTAACCGGGCTACAGCTTGGGGAACGAGATAACAAATCCAATTGATTTCTTAATAGTTTTAGTCAAGATAAATTTACTTCTAATGGCCTTCTGACATTCGCCAAATGGTGTAATCTGTCTGAGCCCAGTGTTTTACCTTTTGGATAAAAAACGGACAACTGTAACTGTAAATCTAACAGGCTAGAGATGAAGATTAAATGTCACAAATAAAAATCAGGTTTAGTGCAAGCTAGCATGTTCTTCTAGGAGTTTACCTCATAAAGAGCACTGCAATCTAAAATACCAGTAATGGAAAACCAACCAGATGGGATCAAAGGATAAAGCCTTGCTTATATCTCTACATGCTTGCATCACTTTTCAGTACAGTGTGATAAAATAGGTGTAAAACCTAGAAAATAACATAGTACATGCATTGTTGCCAAGAAATAGGGAGATAATTCTCCACCCATAAGTAGTTTTCTTGACACATCATTAGGTGGGCAAAATCTTACATGGTCACTATCATTTTAACAAACTTGTCATAAAACAATAGAACCAATGACCCAAAGAAAAAACTTTGTGACATATCCTTTAAGAGAAAAGTGCCTGGTCAAAAAATGCTCTTCAAAACAACATGCGACTTTGACTTTTGTGAATTTAAATGATTTTCAAGTACAGTTTTTGACTGTTTTATTTATTTATTAGTAAAATATGCTTCATTGCATTGAGAAAACCCTAAAATATAGTTTTAGCCATGCTACACACTAGCACCAGGTGTACAGGCCCCTTAAGGACATTCGGCAGGTCTTTTGACTAACACTTGAAATAATTGCCGTATACACTTGAGTATAAGCCGACCCGAATATAAGCCGAGGCCCCTAATTTCACCCCAAAAACCCAGGAAAAGTTATTGACTCGACTATAAGCCTAGGGTGGGAAATACATCATCCCCCCAAGTCATCATCCAGACCCCCGTCAATCCCTTCCAGTGGTCTTCAACCTGCGGACCTCCAGATGTTGCAAAACTACAACTCCCAGCCGATGGCTGTCCAGGCATGCTGGGAGTTGTAGTTTTGAAACATCTGGAGGTCCGCAGGTTGAAGACCACTGCGGCATTCGTCATCATCCAGACCCCCTTTAGTTTTCTACTCACCTCCCCTTGGTGGGAAGGAAGGGTGAGCTGGTCCGGGCCATCTATGCTGCAGGGAACGTCCGGTGGGGAGGGTTAGTCGTTCAGAGATGTCCATTTTCACCAGGAGGCCCTCTTCTCCGCTTGGGGCCCGGCCGCGGACTAGTGACGTTGCCTTAACTGTGCGTCGTCGTCAAGGCAACGTCACTAGGCCGGGGCCGCAGTGTTCTTCAACCTGCAGACCTCCAGATGTTTCAAAACTACAACTCCCAGCATGCTGGGAATTGTAGTTTTGAAAACATCTGGAGGTCCGCAGGTTGAAGACCACTGAGAAGGGATTTACAGGTGGAGAGTTCACTCTCAGCATGAAAAATCGTGCTGAAAATTTCGGCTTATACTCGAGTATAGAAGGTATATAAGTTCAGTCATATGGGTTACTTATACTGTATAATAAATACAAAACTTTTGCTACCTTCTGGATTGTGAATTGTCATTTGCTGAAATGGAACCCGGGAAAGATTATGCTAATTTACTCAATATAGAGTCTCACATTCTTATATAGGATTTTTCTGAAATAGTGATGCCGTATACAGAAATGAAGCATCCTAAAAAATAAATTAAAAAAAAGAGAGCTCTGGAAAATAAAATAGAAGCAGTGTCAATATCTGTATTCTGAAGCTGGCCTCTAAGGGATTCTGTCTGGGATTTCTTTTAAGAAAAGCTTGTATTAATAGTTTATTGAACCACCAGTCTGCACAGCAGGGCTTTGCTTTCACTCTTCATTTAAATCTTTTTTCCCCACATTTCTCAGTGGGCCAGCTCCAGTATGGATGGACATTGAAAGTTCCAAAAACAAAACAATTTCTCAGTTGCCTGCTCCTCATTATTGTTGTAATTTATCTACATCTGACTGCAATGTCATTTTGTATATAGCAATAAGACAGATATTACCTAACAACATCAGATCTGATGAAATGTTTTTCTGTAAACCATTGAAATTCTTACACTGGATATTCTAATAACTATCAAATTGTATGAATTGTTTCTGATTCATTATAAAGAAGTAATAAAAAAAAGTACTACGCCTACTATGTTGGTATTGTTGTATCTAAGAAAGTGAACGCAATATGACTATAAACAAAAACACTGGAATGATGCTATTGCATTCACCCCCGCTAGGCCTTAAAATAATTCTCAAATTTAGTACCTACGATCAGTTACCTGAATCTATCATAAGAAAATGACCTGCAACTTAAAGCGAAACTGACAGATGGATCAACACCAATAACCTCAATATACAGCTGGTTAGTGTGGGTGATAGCATGTAAAACAAATGTATTCCTCACCCCCAATCCATTTAGCCATTCCTGAGCAAATGAACTGCACAGAGGCGGGTTTAAAGACTATCTGATCCTTTGCCGCCATCTCCAGGTCTAGCTCGCGCAGTCGCCCTTAGCAAAGAGAAGGAGGGCAAACAGGACCCAGGGAAAGGTGTCAGAGGTGCAGGTGGTCTTCAAACCTGCCCCGATGCTGTTAAGACTTTATTTGCATATTACAAGATTGTGTTATATCTCAGGAACAGAAGTAGGGAATACAGAAGTAGGGAATACCTTGTTTTACTCCTGATCACCCAACAATAGCCACCTCTCTATTCAGGTTAGTGTAGTTTATCTGTCATTTTCCCTTTAAAGGGAATGCATCCCTTATATTTTTTTTTCTTAAAGAGTACCTGTCACCTAAAAAGCTTTTTATATTTTGTTAATCAATGTATTAGAAACAACTTTCTAATACCATGTGATTAACAAAAATGTATCTTTATATTTTTTAAACTGACCATTAGGGGGTTCCCTACATGTCCCGGCTCAGTGATTTTCCAAACTCTCACAGCAACACAGCAGCAGGCAGCAGGATCGCGAGCAGAAAGCAACCCCCCATAGACTAGCATTGAGGGGGCGGGGCTATGACGTCACGAGCTCCCGATGCCAGCTCCAGCGTTTGGAACAGTTTGTTCCAAACACTGAGCAGCGGAGTACCCCTTTAATGATGGTCAGAAGCAGGTTCTATTTACTTGTATGGGCGAGCTTTCTAGGCCTGTCTGTGAACTGTGCAGAGGTCATTCTACAGGGAGGAGAAAATGAGCTGAGTTTCAGCTATTGTAAATGCAGTCTTTATCCATCTACTGGTGTTGTCTTTCACTTTCCAGCAGTGTCCTCCTTATCATCACAGACAGTATTATACAGATCTGTAAAGAACAGGAAGTATAATCTTATGATTAGGCCTAGTGGCAAAAATAGATGAGATGATTTTATAATATAGCTAGTAAAATGGAAAATGAGAAAAAAAAAAACATCACTAAAAATGAAAATTTTATGATTACCATTAAAACTTGATTTAAACAAAAAAGTCACCTTTTGATAGAACTCATTTGAGGCTGCATTCATACCTAGTTTTCAGCCTACGGTTACCGGATACGGCTGGGGGAGGGGAAAACCGGGCCGGATCGGGGCTGAAATCCATTTGCTTTAATGAGCCGACCTGAGTCAAACTGTGACTCCGGTTGGCTCATTTCTGACCCGTATGCGGTTTCCTGACCGGACCTAAAACCGTAGTATACTACGGTTTTAGGCCCGGTCACAAAACTGCATATGGTTATATCTTGTTTTAGGATTGTGCCATTCTATTATGACCTATATAAGAAATAAAATACATTTGTTAGGGAAGATCACACGTGTGTGAGAACAACTGTATGTATATATGTGTGTGTGTGTATATATATATCTAAGCAAAGTAAGGAGTCAGCACTCAAGAGTCCCAGTGCGTCTGCAAGTGTCCAACCAGCGAGCCACCACCGGATAAGGCAATTCCCAACCAAGGCAAAGACACAGCAAACTGCAGCGGTGTATGGGTGAACAAAGTGGCTAAAAGTTTATAGCACCAACAAGTACATGCAATGTTTCGGCCAAATGGCCTTTCTCATGCATGCTTGAGAAAGACCATTTGGCCGAAACATTGCATGTACTTGTTGGTGCAATAAACTTTTAGCCACTTTGTTCACCCATACACCGCTGCAGTTTGATGTGTTCGCTTTGGTTGGAAACATATATATATATATATATATATATATATATATATATATATATATATATATATATATCTCCAATATATAATATGATGAAGGAGCACCGTGACAAGGCTTCAAGCCTATAAATTATCAATGCGGGTGCTCAACCAGCTCCAACCTCGATCACAGGTATAAGAACAACAGGAATCCAATAGGAAGCAAACTGCGGCACTCCAAACAGCGGCACTCTTCTTGAAACTGCTGGAGTGCCGCTGTTTGCTTCATATATATATATATATATATATATATATATATATATATATATATATATATATATACACACACACACACTGCACCCAAATTTGTGGTGAAAGGATAAAAAATGTGCTGAAAATGTCAGGGGGGTTGGAGGGGTGCCAATTTCCGGGACAACAGATCAGACCCACTGCACCACCACCAATTACTTTAAAATAGGAGCCCACGGTGATTGCTGCATGTGAGCTATTAGCAAAAGCCCCCAGCAAATTAAATCAGCTGGGGGCACCTGGTATGGACCGGTCTCAAACCAGTAACCTGCTCCATACACCCATAGCAGCACCACGATGGACTAGAATCACCATGGGTCACCAAGGGATTAATACCTACCAAAACAAAGACATACATATACAAATATAATGAGTAGCATTTTCTTTAGCCTTCTCTAGTAAAATACAATGTGTTATTATCACCATAATTCTTGCCGCCATCGCTACAAATCCTACAGCTGTATTATTCTTGTCTTAATTAAGTTTTAACAGAGGGTGGAAAAATTGCAAATCAGAATTGTACGCCAAATAAATGTACTTAAATCTTAGTATAGACCCTACTGAGACATCTGATTATTCACAAAGCCAACTGAGAAATAGGATTATGCATCACACGTGCTAAACCCACCAAATCTAAGTTTAAAAACATTCTTATTCTTCTGCATTTTCAAAGGATCTGTTCAGAGTTTATTAGATTAGTTGCTTCCAACCCTCTGTGTATTTCTAAGACATTATAGGTTTTCTTTTTCTTCACATGTGCTTTATCCATAATTTAAGTAAAGTAACAATGCTTTACTAATACCACCATGTAGAACGATTTCAGACCTGCAAAATAATTCATTCATGTGGTCTTCCAGCATTCTGTCATGGTTTAAGTGTAAGGGCATGCTCATATTGGCAAAAACATTGTGAAAAAAAGAATGTGAACTTTCAAGCAGTACTGCATTAAAAACTTTGAAGTTAGGTTTTTTTTTCTGCACATTTTTGAACATTCCCTATTGAAATCAACTGGAGATTTTTAGGTAAAATTGCATTATTTTATTCAGATTTTAACACACTTTTTGCCATGTTTACAAGCCCTAACTTTGTCTCCATAGGGTCACGCATGCCATTTGTTGAAAGCAATGGGTAGCAAAATATGCGACAGAAAACACACAGCAAAGTACGGCATGTGTGACCTTACCCTTAGGGTGTATTCACACAAATAATATCCTGCACATATTTGAGGCACAGGATTTGAAGCTGTGTTCAGTCATTTAGTTTACAATAAACTCTGCAGCTTGAGCATCAAATATGCACAGGACCAAGCGTTTTTCCGTTTTTTGCAAATTCGGTTTTTCCTCCTTACCTTTTAAAAATCATAACCCTTACAATTTTGAACCTAAAAATCCATGATGGCTTATTTTTTGAGCCATCTATTTTACTTTGTAATGACATCAGTCATTTTACCAAAAATTCAACGGTGAAACGAAAAAAAAAATCATTGTGCGACAAAATTGAAGAAAAACGCCATTTTGTAATTTTGGGGGCTTCAGTTTCTACTCAGTAAAAATGACACCTTATCTTTATTCTGTAGATCCATACGATTAAAATGATACCCTACTTATATAGGTTTGATTTTGTCGTACTTCAGGAAAAAATCATAACTACATGCAGAAAAATGTATACGTTTAAAATTGTCATATTATGACCCCTATAACTTTTTTTTATTTTTCTGCGTATGGGGTGGTATGAAGGCTCATTTTTTGTGCCATGATGTGAAGTTTTTAGCGGTACCATTTTTGTATTGATCGGAATTTTGATCGGAATATTCTATTTTGGACTTTGGAATTTTTTTTGCGTGTACACCGTTGACCGTGCGGTTTAATTAAGGATATATTTTTATAGTTCGTACATTTCCGCACGTGGCGATACCACATATGTTTATTGTGGCGAACCCAAACATTATCTGATAGTACTTTTATTAAATAGCTTAGGTTGTTTTAATAATTATTATTATATTTTAATACAGGTTTCTTGATATGTCTTTTCATTCCTGAGATATGTGGGTTTATAGTTAAGAGAAATGGTCCGATGGGTGTGAACGTAAAGGGGTTATCCAAGTTTCTAAAGTGAAATTTTTATTAGTGAGGAGGAAGGCAACAAAAACACTTACTAATTTGATGCATGTAATAATGACGAGTCAATCCTAGGGTTTGCCTTGTTATTAGGTGACCACGGCCCCCCATCTTCATGTCACTAACGCTTTGTATTGTGAAACATCACTGACCATCATGCCCTATGCCAAGAGAACATAATGTCACAGATCATGTGACTCTTGGTTCCCTAAACAGCTGTCCCCTGCACAAGTATCATGTTCTGGGACATTTTAGACTCAGCAAGTTGTCTTGACCATGTGATTGGCTGATTAGCTATTTGCGTTAACAAGCAATTGCACACGTATACCTAATAAAGTGACCAATCAGTTATTTTGTACTAATTATTAATAATTTTTTTAAGTGTATTCATTATTGTGATCTCCTGATTGTAAAGACTCACAGCTATTGGCAGGACACTCACGGAGGAAGTGGCTCTGCTGGACCTGTGTGGCAGATGACCCGGGCCGTGCCAGGGAGCAGAGTCTAAGGTGCCACTGGTTTTCACCAGAGCCCGCCACAAAGTGGGATGGTCTTGCTGCGGCAGGCGAAACACAAGTCGCTACCTCTGGCACGACTTGACCACACAGGTGGCTGAGGTGATGCGAGGCACAGGAGGGATACAGCAACTCGTGGTCAGGATAGCAGTAGGACAGGGCAGGCAGCACAGGAGCGAAGTCTCAAATGTAGCAGGAGGTCAATAGGCAGGCGGCAGCTGAGCAGGGACAGGTCACGGAGAAAAGGGTCAGAAACATGGCTGAGCTGAAGTACAGGGATGCTTTCTCTTAGGCACTAGGGCAACAAAGATCCAGGAGGGAGTGAAGGGAGGGAGTGCAGGTGAAAACAATAATTAAGGGTGCACTGGCCCTTTAAATCTAAGAGCTCCGGCGCGCACGCCCTAGGAGGCAGGGGCACACACACCAGCACTGAGAGAAAGGAGATGGACCCGTGGAGAGTGGAGGTAAGTGACGGGCTGGGATTCGCATGCGGGCACGTCCTGTGATGCGAATCCCGACCCTGCCGGCAGAGGAGGAGGGGGAAGGAGGAGAGTGCTCACGGCCAGCGTGTCTGGCCGGAGTACAGGACATGACACTGATAATGTGGCTTTCCCATCATTTAGTGCCATTTTGAAATGTACTTATACTCTATAAATACGTGTACATGTAACAATCAATCAGAGGAATAGGGATATGCCCTCCAAACACATAATGGCTGCATGTTTTTATAAATAAACTTTCAGTTACCCTAAATGTTTCATGACGGATTACTGAGTTTTCTCTGGTCAGTACATTTGGGTTTTTTTCCCCATCGTTCTCTACCATAAACCCATATCTTAAGTAACAGAAAGGTGTATCAAGAAACCGTAAAAAGATGTGTGATCAGGGCACCCCACGTTATTCAATGAGAGTAACATCTCATTATTTAATTTTTTTTCGTTTGGCTACAAGTGCACTTACATAAAAGAAATGACGTACAATATCAGCTGAAGTAAGTTTCTGAAATAAGCCATACATATGATTAGCCATGCAATCTCCAGTGGGAGGACAGCTGTAATTCCCTATAGAAATGAGAAAGAGCTGCAGTACCAGACAGAATCACCAGGTATAGCAGTAAAAAGGAGTCACTGCATTTGCCCCTTTCTGCTGTTTAGTAGAGCTTAGGGCTGGGCGGTATACCGGTTCATATCAGATACCAGTTTGTTTTTTTTCCCCACGGTATGGATTTTTCCCATACCGCTATACCGGTCGGGACTCTCCCCCACCCTCCGAATTAATTATAGAGCCCAGCCAGCAGAGCCCTCACCTTTCCCAGACCATGAGCAGGGGCTCCGTAGCAAGTAACATGCGTGTGCCCGGCTTCCAGTCATGCCCGTACACTCTGGAAACTGCCTCTATGGTTCTGGAGGACTGTCAATACTCCAGAACCATAGATATAGTTTCCAGAGTGTACGGGCATGACAGGAAGCCAGGAACACGCTTGTTACTCGGTGCGTGATGAGCGGAGAATCCTGTAACCGGCGCCCCTCTCTGTGTAACGCGCTCCTTCCCCGGCGGTATACTAGAATTCTCCCTCCCTCCATGAAAAGCAGCTGCCGGCCAACATCAGCCGATGAGATCCGTGAGGAGACGGGGTGAGTGCAGGAGAGTCGGGGATGACATGTGTAGCTAACACCGGGGGGGGGGGGGGGGGGGGGCGGGGGTGCATGGGTGGTTGGTGGTGTAGAAGAGCGGTAATACCGTGATACCGCCATAATTTAAAAAAATACCGTGATATTAATTTTAGGTCATACCGCCCAGCACTAGTAGAGCTTCTAATGAATGGCCATAAACATTGGATTCTGTAAAATCCCTTTAAAGCTTTTAAGGTACCGCACTGGGTTCAGAGCCATTTTTGAGCTGCATCATTCAAGAAAACTACAATAAAATGTGCTCTTTCATGGTCTTCTCAAAGAAAATGGCATAATGTATACTGGGCTGAAAATCTGTCTTACTGGAGAAGTAGGGTTTGAAGTTGAACTTCATGAACTCGTCTTTTTTTCAACCTTACAAACTATGTAACTATGTAAGGATGTGGTCTTCTCAAAGTGGTATATTCTTTTGGTGAGGTTTCACTGTATTTTTTTGGGGGGGAGGGCCAGCTTCCTAAAATAAAATTCTTAATTTATCAAAATAGTAAATTTTTACATGACACTATAGAGTCATTCATAATGCCATCTTATCGACCCTAACTGTGTGGATACATAATACAATGCAAATATAGAAGAAGAAACAGTGGTGGGGGGAAGGGGGGTCAGAGGCAGGGGTCTTGGGACAGTACTGTTTCGCGCACAGAAGGCACTTCTATCAGCCCATATGGTATCGGCTGATGGAAGCGCCTTCCGTACGCGAAACAGTACTGTCCCGAGACCCCTGCGTCTGACCACCACCCGCTGCAACCTTGTTTATGCACCGAATAAGAAAATAAACATCCCTGAATGGTGAGCGCTGGCCGCTGTTTCTTCTTCTATATTTGCATTTCATATATCTATTGGCTATGCGCACCACCGCCATCAGGGCAGGTGCTTGAAGTGGATTAACATATTGGGACTGCTTTATATACTTATAGTAGTGTATGTCCTGTTGCTCTTGTATCTTATTGAAACTATGCATAATACAGTACCTATAGCCTGCTATACTGGGAATGCTGTAACGCCTGTGAATTTTGCAGAGGTTATTTTTTCCAAGGATTTGAAATAGGCTCCTAAGATATTTGGAATGTAGGCTGAGAATCCCCTTGAGGGGCAGGGAACGGGTTGAGTGATGACAAACCCTGTATAGTGCTGAGAAATATGCTGGCATTATACAAATGAAGAAATTATCACTATCCATAAGAAAAACAACTGTGGGGTGTGCCATCGTATGGTGGCCCTGCAGTATTCTTCTTCCTCAGAAATACAGCTTCTGGGCGACAGCACGGTGCCTTATACCAATACCTTAGGGCAGCACAAATTCTGGAACTGTGTGCAGCCATACAAGTCCATTCATGCAACATCACAATGAGCATGAGCTCTAACCAAGATGATATATTACTTGAATTAAAATATTTTTTTTTCATTGTTTCATCTATATGTATTATTGTGCACAGGTGTAACATGACAAATAGGGAATATATAATGAAGAAGGCACTTCAAAGAAAATAAAAGAGCAACATACAGTGCTTCAGAGACATGATCTGAAGACTCGAACAGGACTCCCCCGGGGAGGCCACATATAAGCCTTGTGATTAGTGATAGCTACACGGAGAGGAAGACTGTCTTGCGGTTTCCTTTTCAAATCAATTTACTTGTCTAATATGTACTGAAACAAGTTATAAGCTTCAATAATAACACTTTATCCCGCTGAAATTACAAACGTGAAATTGCTTCTCTGCAGCGATGCAATCAAAACTGGCGTATGCCCCGAGCATAGGTAACCTGTCAATTAATAGGCGCACTTGTGAAAGCAAAATGTCGAGTGAGCTTTTAAATTCTCAAGTAGCTGCTTTTAACCTTATGTACGGCCCACTGAATTAATTCTAGCATCCAGAAATAAATAATCCTCCCATTACAGGCAGCCTTAATTAAGCTGGAAAGTGACCTTGGCTTTGGCATTGTTAAAGTGGTTAACAAATAAGGTGCCTCCAAATAAAAGCTATTCATTACTCCCAAAGCCATTACCTGCAAGAAATAGCACCAACTGGATTCTGTCAAGATAAAGCACCACTGTCTACATCCACATACACAGATATCCACCTATAAGGCTTGTAATGAAATAAGAAGAAAAAATTGCCTCAATGGGGGCATTAGAAAGAATTCCGGTCAATGTCAATTTTTTTTACATCAGCACAAGGCAGTTGTCAAGTTGCAAAGTAAAAACTGGAGAGTCAGAAATAGGTATCTGGCTATGTGTTAAAACAAATTAAATCTATACATATATAATGGGCTCTTCCAATGTTATTTAACTGGGCACTGTTAGATTTGAGAAACGTTTTACATGTTTTACATCTTGTAAAATATTAATCTTTCTAATATACTTCATAAGAAAATTTTATTTCCTTTTTGTAAAAATCATGGCTTATTAAAAAAACGAAAAAAAAAAACAAAAAAAAACACCACTAGGGGTCCCCATACCATACAGAACATAATTCTGTCTGGCTGCAGAATCATCTTTGTTCAAGCTAAAGCACAAGCTTAAAACAAATACAGTTAGTAAGGGAGGAGACTAGTACTTTACAGTGCTCACTCCTGTCCTATCAGACTGCAGTATGAAAACAGGAAAGGAAAGAGGCCTTCGGTGATTGGATTAAGAGACTCAGCACAACACATGTAGAGTGAGGGTAAGAGACAGACAAGAACCCTCCAAAGCATAGAATGCAAAACTGAGAGAGCAGTAAAAAGAAGGTATTTGTGAGAGAAATATAGGTGCTAAACACATGAGAGGTTCTCTTTACATAATATGAGATCACTGCACATGTGTAGGCTGAAAGCACATCCTGATCCCCACATGCGTAAACAATGAGTGAGATCTTCATGTATCATTGTGCTGATTCGTAGGGTGCTGGAGCTTAGACATCCACAAGTAAAATATATCAGCAGTGAAACCTCTTTCTGAAGATCACTGAAAACTCCACGGAAAAGTGGTCTTCTATGGGATGATCTTATGTGGTAAACTTAAAAACTTGGAACCAGGTTCCATGAAAATGTCTCTCTTTGCCTTTGTTCACACAAGGCAGGTTTGTCACACAGACAGTATATTGGGGGGGGAAAAAAAGTACTATTGTGTCCCGGTACAGAACATGGTTCTGTACAGTTCCTAAAGTACCCTCAGGTAGAGTCCCTCAAGTCCACAGGGCTCTCCTGCAGGATCCCCCCCAGGTCATTATTATTGTTTATGTACATTTATTGTAAGTATTGTTAAGTGAATATAAGCTATGTACAAAAGGTTATTAGGATGTTTAAACTGTATAGGACCTTCCTAAGGTCATGTGATATGTGGTCACCTAATACCCAGAGTTCCTGAGGCACAGGCAATCAGCTAACAATAGGCTTTAGTCAAGCCCCCTGATATATAAAGGGCTGTAGTCTCCACACTAGGTTCCTGCTCCTCTTGGTTCCTGCTCTTCACTTCCTGGACATTAAAGCAAGCACAAGTCCTGTACAAGTTCAGTCCAGCTAGGCCAAAGTCTACAAGTCTGCAGCCACATCTAATCTGTAAGTCTTCTATGTCTACAAGTCAAGTCTCTACTGTCCCTACCAAAGTCATCACAGTAGCACTGCATCATCATAATTACCATTACAAGTCCAAGCAAGCCTGAGAGGTTCCCTGTGTCCCGGTCACCTCTGTGGAAGTTGGCCATAAGAAATGTTAGGCTGCTTTCACACTATAAAATTCATCCATTTTAAAGATCCGTCTGATGTTCCGTCATGAAAACCCTGCAAATCGGCAATTAAACGGCCGTTAGAAATCCCATTATAGTCTATGGGATTTTTACATTATCCGTTTTAATCCGTTATAGTCCGTTATTAATAACGGACATTATTTTGTGACGGAAGATGGTAAGGGGAGAAATAGTGCATGCATTATTTCTTCCGTTCATTCTCCCGTCACAAAATAACGTCCGTTATTAATAACGGACTATAACGGATTAAAACCGATAATGTAAAAATCCCATAGACTATAATGGGATTTTCTAATGGCCTTCTGTGGCCAGAAGAAGCACTTATATTGTGTGAAACAGTTGCCGTCGCTGTCTAGCTGTACCCCCCGGTGTTGTTCTCTCTCCCCTTTGCTGTATAAGGGAGTATGTTTTGAATAAAGAAGAAGTTAGGAAGATGCAGTGGTGAGTCCCCGACTATATTTTCTCCACTTGCACTGTATAAATACAAACACGCAATAGTAGTATCACTTTCACTCCGAACACTGTGCCACTTTTTGCAAGTGACCTTTAAAATGTTTAAAAACAGGAGAGAGAAGAGGCAATTTATCTGAAGTGCATTGCTTTTGCTTCTTTTAACGTATGTATTTCACTCAGTCTAATAGAGATTTTAGTGGGATAGCATTTAATACATAGTAACATCAGCAGTGCGTTGAGGATGGTATTTTTTGCTCTCTTGTGTACCGTGTACTAAAGTGAAATGTAAAAAAAAAAAAGTTAAATTCAATGTTTCTTGAGAAGGCTTCAAAAGCTGAATGATTTATGCAGTGTCTCTGGGGATCAATGAAACAAGTGCCTAAATTAAAAAGGCTTTGTTTTCTGACACATCTGAAGGGAAAGGAAAGGGAACACATAAGCAATTACATTCAATTATAAGCTACATTTCACTTACACGATTTATAGTATTGTTTCATTACTTCCTAGGTTCGGAGCAGTCATTTGCTGCGATTCCATCTTTTCTTAATACTTCTTAATTAGATATAGTTTATATGGTTCCATTTAATGCCCTTTTGACTTCATTTCCACTCTGTCCAGCAGATGTATTCAAAATAGGGGTTCTGTTTTCTATTATTTTTACACGGAAAATTGACAGGACACCAAGACACAACTCCTCGGGGAAACAAAAAAGAATGATCCAAATTGAAGCTGTCCCGACGTGTTAGATAAGTGACTGGGAATGTAAATGGGGACTGGGTTTTCTCTCAGAACACTGTCTAATGTGCTGTGGCTCCAGGAAATGCTAGGTTCAGACCCTAAGGAAATTGGTTTACCTCACGAGTCCAGTTTTCTTAACAGCTGGATTGGGAAAGACTAGGTGTGTCTCTAACCTGCTTTGCGTCAGTGTAGAGCTGACTAAAAGGAGGGCTTGGGTTAAAGGGGTTGTCTCACAAAGTGGTCATAGGAATGTCACAGAGGTAGTCTTCGGCTGCTACATGAGGCAGAATGTTTGCCATGTAATACTACATGACCCTACAATGGCTGATGACTTCCCTCAGCAAAAATTGTAGCTGTTTGCCAGTGGTGGTGAAAGAAGGACTTAGGTAACCAGCCAATTGCTTCCAGAAGAAGTTTTTTTTTTTTCCTAAGGAGACAATCCCTGTAATCAGAATGAAAAATTTCTATTTTAACCCCTTTATGCAAATGTCGATAGCACAGGAGCAGCGTCAGCCAGCTGTTATATACAGCATACATCCTACTAAAATGGGCAGAAGTTAAGATAATACCAATCACAGCTTAACCCATTAAATCCTACAGTAATCCTAGGTGTATCACTAAGGCCGTTCTGTGAGGCCAAAACGCGTCACCTGTACCTGAGTCTGTATGATGTCTACTGTAGCTTTTGAATAAACGCACTGTTCATGAGTCTTGCACTGGACATTCCATTTTGTTTTCATAGGGTATGTTCACACGTACAGGCTCCTGTGTAGATTTGATGCACAGGATTTGTAACTGCAGATTAGAAGCTGTGCTTAGTCATTTAGTTTACAATGAAATCTACAGCAGAAAATCCTTCGCATCAAATCTGCACAGGATACTTTACGTGTGAACGCACCCATACAGTAAAAAAAAGTTACATCACAAGGTGTAATTAGTTGCCATGGTAGCTGTCCCCAGGCCTCCAATCATTAGGTGACTACAGTATTAGGTTGTACCAGAGGTGGAATTGCTTCCCCCCCCCCCCCACTACATATTGCACTTAAGAGGTGAGCATATTATTGTCTAAAAGAAAGAGTTTCTCTGTTGCCCATAGCAACCAATCACAACTTAGATTTAATATTTCCTATTCTGCTCTTAAAGGGGTATCCAAAGGATAGGCGATAAGATGCCTGATGGCGGGGGTCCACCCGCACCCCATTAAAATCAGTCCCCGGAGCGTGTTCGCTCCAGGTCTGATTACTGTCGATCAAGGGGACGGAGCGTTGTGACGTCACGGCTCCACCCCGTGTGATGTCACGGCTCCGCCCCTCAATGCAAACCTATGGGAGGGGGCGTGACAGCGACCATGCTCCAGGGACTGATTTTAATGGGGTGCGGCATGCAAGATCACGGGGGTCCCCAGCGGCGGGACCCCCGTGATCAGGCATCTTATCCCCTATCCTTTGGATAGGGGATAAGATGTCTAAGCGCCAGAGTACCTCTTTAAGTGTTTGCTATGGGCAACAGAGATACTTTCTTATAGACCGCTTCATTAGGATATGTTCACAATGCAGAATTTCTGCACGGAATTCTGCAGAAATTTATTGGCCATTCACTTCAATGGAATTCCTGCAGCAGAAATTCTACTGTGTGAATGGGACAGCGGAATCCCATTGAAGTGTATTGGCTATAAATTCAAGCCAAATCCATGTCAGTAACCGTCCAGAGTAGGAGCAAATTCTCATAGCAAACCTCTCCTGCTCTGGCCAGTTCCCGACATGAACAGAGGTGTCAGCAGAAAGCACAGTGGACAGACAGAAAAGAAATTAAAAAAAGGAATGAACTTTCTCTGTTTTACACAGTACTGGAAGGATTAAGATTTTTTTTTTTTAAGTAGAAGTCATTTACAAATCTGTTTAACTTTCTGGCACCAGTTATTTAAAAGAAAAAAAAAAAAGTTTTCCACCGGAGTTCCCCTTTAACCCCTTAAGACATAGCGTTTTTTCAATTTTTTGCACTTGCGTTTTTTCCTCCTTACATTTTAAAGATCATAACCCTTTCAATTTTGCACCTAAAAATCCATATGTGCGACATCATTGTGCGACAAAATAGAAGAAAAAACGCAATTTTGTACATTTTGGGGGCTTCCGTTTCTACGCAGTAAATTTTTCGGTAAAAATGACACCTTCTCTTTATTCTGTAAGTCCATATGATTAAAATGATACCCTACTTATATAGGTTTGATTTTGTATTAGTAAAAAAAAAATCATAACTACATGCAGGAAATTTTATACGTTTAAAATTGTCCTCTTCTGACCCCTATAACTTTTATTTTTGCACGTACAGGGTGGTATGGGGGCAAATTTTTTGCGCCGTGATCTGAAGTTTTTATCGGTATCATTTTTGTTTTGATGGGACTTTTTGATCGCTTTTTATTCATTTTTTTATTGTATAAAAAGTGACCAAAAAGACGCTATTTGGGACTTTGGAATTTTTTTGCGTGTACGCCATTGACCGTGCGGTTTAACTAACAATATATTTTTATAGTTCGGACATTTACGCATGCGGCGATACCACATATATTTATTTTTATTTACACAGTTTTTTTTTTCATGGGAAAAGGGGGGTGATTCAAACTTTTATTAGGGAAGGGGTTAAATCATCTTTATTAATTTTTTTATTTTCCTTTTTTTTTTTGCAATGTTATAGCTCCCAGAGGAGACTATAACAGGCAGTACATTGATTC
Source organism: Hyla sarda (assembly GCF_029499605.1). Taxonomy (NCBI): domain Eukaryota; kingdom Metazoa; phylum Chordata; class Amphibia; order Anura; family Hylidae; genus Hyla; species Hyla sarda. Next base: position 229,004,026 of record NC_079191.1, read on the forward strand.
AATACACTGAACAATGCCTTTGCATTGCAATGCATAGATCAGTGTTATCGGCGGTTGATTGCTCAAGCCTGGATTTCAGGCTTGGAGCAATCAATTGCCGATCGGACGTGCAGGAGGAAGGTAAGACCCCTCCTGCTGCGTCCTAGCTGATCGGGATTTTACCGCGATGGTCCCGATCAGCCTGATCAGTAAACGTGACTTGTGCAGTGAGCAGGAACAAAGTTTACGATCTCTCCTTTTTTGCCAAGGATACTGTTACTGACAACTCCTACCTAGACATTTCAAGCCAAAACAAAGAGTGGGTCCATAATAAAGAAAAGGTAAAAATGTTTCTATTAAACCTTTTATTGTGTGTAGATTCCAATCCAATATTTTTGACTTCCAAACACCGCTAAACAACAGCCACAGGGACTAATTGTACGGGCAACCCTTCTTGTACTAGCAGTCAACATTGTTTGTTTTTGATTGCAGTATGTATTAACATTTTTAAACATTTTAACAGGTCATGTTACATTTTAACATAGGACCCCTTATTTGATAGCATCTTTACAAGTTTTGCATCCATTTAACTTGTGAGTTTCTGGACAGTATCTGCTTGAATTTGTTTTTAATATGTCAGAATAGCCTCCCAGAGCTGCTGTTTGGATGTAAACTGCCTCCCATCCTCATTGATCTTTTTCTTGAGGATGCTCCAAAGGTTCTCAATAGGACTGAGGTCAGGGGAGGAGGCCACACCATGACTTTCTCTCCTTTTATCCGCATAGCTTTTCCTTCTGTACCAGGGAAGAAAGTGGTCAGTAAGAAACTCTACATACTTTGCAGAGATCATCTTTAAACCTTTTGGGGACCCTAAAGGGGCCGACCAGCTCTCTTCCCATGATTCCGGCCCAAAACATGACTACCACTACCTTGCTGTCATCGCAGCCTTGTTGGAACAGGGTGGCCATCCACAAACCATCCACTACTCCATCCATCTGGACCATCCAGGGTTGGACGGCACTCATCAGTGAACAGGACTTTTTGAAAATTAGTCTTCATGTATTTTTTCAGCCCAATGCAGCCATTTCTACTTGTGAGCATTGGTTAGTGGTGGCCAAATAGAAGGTTTATGCACAGTTGCAAGACTCTGGATGACTTTACACCTTGATGGCACCAGCAGTAATAGTATTTTAGCAGCTACTCTCTTGATCCGATGCATGGATCTGGTAGAAATCTTCCTCAATGTGCCTTTATCTCTACGAACCCTTTATCTGCACGAACCAGTCTGTGGTCTGAATCGGCCACAAATCTCTTAATAGTGAAATATCTAATGTTTTCATAACTCGTCCAAGGCACTGAACTATTTCACTCTTTTTGGAAGCAAAGAGATCCTTTTTCTTCACCGTATTGCTTGAAAATGGTGCTCTGCTTAATAATGTGGAACACCCACCTTTTGTAGTTTTTCATTGAAAATGTAGCTCACCTGGCAATGTAATTATCACAGGTGTCAGAGATTGTTTTCATCAAAAGAGCCCTGAGACACAATGCCATCCACGAGTTAAATTGAAAAACAGAATATTTAATCTTTGTGACAACTAAATAGAATTTGCATAATAATCCTAACACTTTTCATTATCCTACAGGGTTTAGAAAAAAGATATGACCCTAACCTTATAAAGCGCCTGTTGCTTGCTGTTCAGAAATCCATATGCAGTTAGCTTTTACTAGCGGTTGCTGCATACAGCCACAATTATATAATTTATCATGTCCACTGGATATGCCATAAATATGAATTAATGATGAAATACCACTTAAGGGTAGCGTCAAACGTAGCACATTCGCAACACAAATACGCTGCAAACTCACATCGGACGAGTTTTGGTGTGTGAAATATGCAACTTCTTTTTTGTTCAGCAGCGTATTTAATGCTTCATATTTTATTCTGGCACCTTGTCATCTGTTCATGTGTTCTTTTAAAGGGGTACTCCGCCCGTGGCATCTTATCCCCTATCCAAAGGATAGGGGATAAGATGTTAGATCGCCGCGGTCCCGCTGCTGGGGACCCCGGGGATCGCCGCTGCGGCACCCCGCCATCATTACTGCACAGAGAGAGTTCGCTCTGTGCGTAATGACGGGCGATACAGGGGCCGGAGCAGCGTGACATCATGGCTCCGCCCCTCATGACATCACGGCCCGTCCCCTTAATGCAAGTCTATGGCAGGGGGCGTGATGACTGCCACGCCCCCTCCCATAGACTTGTATTGACGGGGGCGGGCCGTGATGTCACGAGGGGCGGAGCCGTGACGTAACGATGCTTCGGCCCCTGTATTGCCCGTCATTACGTGCAGAGCGATCTCGCTCTGCGCAGTAATGATAGCGGGGTGCTGCAGCAGCGATCCCCGGGGGCCCCAGCAGCGGGACCCCGGCGATCTGACATCTTATCCCCTATCCTTTGGATAGGGGTAAGATGTCTTGGGGCGGAGTACCCCTTTAAGGCTGGGTTCACACTACGTTTTGTCCCATACGGGAGCGCATACGGCAGGGGGGAGCTAAAAGCTCGCGCTCCCGTATGTCACCGTATGCGCTCCCGTATGTCATTCATTTCAATGAGCCGACCGGAGTGAAACGTTCGGTCCGGTCGGCTCATTTTTGCGCCGTATGCGCTTTTACAACCGGACCTAAAACCGTGGTTGACCACAGTTTTAGGTCCGGTTGTAAAAGCGCATACGGCGCAAAAATGAGCCGACCGGACCGAACGTTTCACTCCGGTCGGCTCATTGAAATGAATGACATACGGGAGCGCATACGGTGACATACGGGAGCGCGAGCTTTTAGCTCCCCCCTGCCGTATGCGCTCCCGTATGGGACAAAACGTAGTGTGAACCCAGCCTTAGTCACTCCTGCCCCACGCAGCGATGGCTAAATTCTGTAAAATACGCTGCAGACGTGCCATAGATTTTGCTGGTATTGACATTTGCAGTGTATTTCAAAGCTGAAATACTTGGCATCAAATACGATTGTGCATGCGCTGCGTGTGACCGAACCTTTAAGATGTGTGAAAATAGTACCTTTTGCAAATGGTGCCAAAGTTTTTCATGCTGTATGAAAAAAAGAAAAGCTGTCTGGCTGGTACGTGTTTGCACTGGTGACTAAAGATGTTAAAGCAGTGTTTCTGTATGATATGAAGTCATTTTAGTAAAAAGCTCCGCTTGTATATACAGTCTTCATGTCATAAAATTGGGTTCCCAATTACAGTTTGTCCAATAAAACCGGCTGGTGATACAGTAAAACATCTATTACAGTACCATTTAGAGCTTCAGCAGCTTTTACGTGATGCACACAAGTTGCTCTTCTGTGTACGGTTATCTTAATAGATTCTGACTGCTTTTTAGACCTCAGGGGCTCTATTCTGCAGCGTTTTATATACATGTAAAACTGCTGTTTATCTATTATTGTTAATGGGAAGCATCCGGAATGGAGTAAAAGCCATTACACAGCATTATGTGTTCTATTTTATAGCAATTTTTTGTTTTTGATTAATCCAAGACTAAGTGATCTGCATAATCTAATCGGAAGTAATAACATCCCAAAAAAGAAAACCGAATGCCCTGTACCTGGTCATTTAACCCCTTGGTGTTTCTCTAACCATGTGAACCATGTGCATAACATAATGACAGGGGTGCCAATGGGTTGCTGTGTCGTCTAAATACCTAACAAACCTTTTAGGATTCAGGACAAGAAAAAAGCAAAAATAAAAAGAAATCACTATTATGAATGATGTATAGTACTTTCCAAATATACTTAAAATCCCAGTACTTTACTTTTCAAGTTACTTGAATACATAGAAACTTTTTTTTTATAGTACTTAACAGATGGCCTAAAGTTATCAATTGTTCAGAAAGCAACCTTTAAATAACAGAGTATAAAGGCCTAAAAACTAGAAGTGCTGCAAGACTGGGCATTACATCTGGCCAATGAATTTTGTAGCCTACTGACAAGTCAGGAAAACACTGAATATGTTCTTCACCTGGCACAGTAATCTTAAAAAGACTTGGCGCAGCACATTGCTATTTGTTCCTCTCAAGGAAGGCAACAACTGACCCAACCTGGCTTCTGTTCCCCCCAGTAATAAGCTGTCTACACTTTTTGGCAAAATGTAGCATTACTTATTAACCATTGAAATAAAGAATTGATGGCCGTCAATGCCCTGGACCTGCTAAAGCGCCTCTTGGTTCAAGCTCCAAGTGGGAAAGCCTGAGCACGACCCTCGCCTACTCCGTAACATGAATCCATCCTCATATGACTGTATTTAGATTCCAAATTTTTTTTTATTTTATTCTAAAATGAACAGCACAACAATTTTACTGCTTATGGTTGAAAGACATTACGTAGAAAGCTTCAAAAGTACACTGATAAATACTCCAAGTGTTTCATCAATATGCATAATGCAAATTAATACACCACATACAGAGAAAGAAAAGGTTAGTGCATCCTCGATAATACATTAGAGCAATCATATTCACAGCAGATGTAACTTGTCTATGGTACTTCCACATCCTCTAATAAATGTGGAGCAGGTATATTATGCTCATGTAGATGTCAAATCTTATTATACTTATGGTGAAAATGGAAATGGTGTTTTATAAAAGACAGCTAAAACTGATACAAAAAAGTTGCTAAGTTGTTTAAAGTGACACCTCATTTATCTAAACATACAATAGAAAACTGCATAAATAGCAATTGCTACATATACTGCTACTTACCTAGGCAAGAAAAGGGATGGCTACAGGAAACTTCTAAAGTTGTGTTGGTTGCTCTATAGAGGAATGGCAGACTGGCTGTCATTTATATACTGCAGATGCTGATTTTATCCATAATGCATGTATTTAGCAGGAAAACCGTATAGGAATAATAACCACTGAGGGGATTTCAAGAGCTGGATAAGCATTTTTAGAGTTGAGAATTTTTAGAGAATGGTTTACCTTTATGAGACAACCCCATAAATGATACAACTAACTAAAGGACTATAAATGGTAGCAATCGGTGGAGTAAGAAACCGACTCAAACAGGGACATTTTCCAGTGTCTGTGACAAAGTCTTAGGTATTTCATAGAAATGAAAACAAACATGAAAAAAAAAGAATCTTTGAAATTAACTATAAAGAATCTTAAAATAAGTTAACTTTAAAAATTAACTTTTCCTTGTAATCCATAATTTTCCCTTACCATATGTTAAATGGGCACTATCACTTGCAAAAACTTTCTATAAAATGTAATTATATATGTATATTTGAAAAAAAAAAAAATTTGTTTTGGGGAGAAAATATTTAGTCTTGTCCCTACAGCTAACAAGCCAGCCTGTGTATGTCTGTGTAGAAAGAAAATACAGAAAGTGTGGAAGGACAAGCCGAACTCTGCACTGAGGCTGTATGCTCCCAGGTCACACAGCAGGCTGGCAAGACTATTTTTTTTACCCATAGTATACACATTTTTAATGTATATTACAAATATACATATCATGTTATTATATACATTATATAGAAAGTTTTTGCAAGGACAGGTACCCTAGATAACCATTAGTTAGCTTACAAAAATGTGCTACATAAAGATCTGTGTAAATTCTGACAGTTCTCATTGCTGCTCTTATTATCTTCATGGCTTTGCTGCCTGCCTTTCCACTTGCTAGGTAGGACCTCTAAACCTGAATAGTACAAATTAGTGATGTACAGGAATATCTGCTACCAAAAATTATCAGCCAAAAATGGGGCTGCTGTATGCTTTTCTTTTTGGATTTCTTTTCTGTCAGACCACAGTCTCTCTGCTAACACCTCTGTCAATGTCAGGAGCAGGATAGGTTTGCTATGGGGATTTGCTCCTGCTCTGGACAGTTCCTGGCATGGCCAGAGATGTCAGCAGAGAACACTGTGGTCAGACAGAAACATTCAAAAAGAAAAGAACTTCCTGTGGAACATACAGCAGCTGATAAGTACTGAAAGGGTTAAGATTTACAAATCTGTTTAAAAGGTTACTCCGCTCCCCAGCGTCCAGAACATTGAGTTCCTGAACGCTGTGTGGGTGCTTCCGTGTTCACGCCCGCCCCCTTGTGACATTACGCCCCGTCATGTGACGTCACGTCCCGCCCCCTCAATGCAAGTCTATGGGAGGGGGCGTGACGGCCGTCGCGCCCCCTTCCCATAGACTTGCATTGAGGGGGCAGGCTGTGACGTCACGAGGGGGTGGTCATGAACACAGAAGCCCGCACACAGCGTTCAGGAACTCAATGTGAACATTGAGCTCCTGAACGCTGGGGAGTGGAGTAAAATCCCCCCCAGAGTACCCCCTTTAACCCCTTAATGACCTAGGACATAAATTTACGTCCTGGTGCTGCGGTACTTAGTGCACCAGGATGTATATTTACGTCCTGTACATGACCGCATGCATCGGAGCGATGCTCGGATCATGCGCGGCTGGTCCCGGCTGCTGATCGCACGCCGATCTCGCGGATGTCTACCATTAACCCCTCAGATGCTTAGGTCAATACAGTTCATGGCATCTGCGGCAGTGCGGTCAGAAATATGGATGATTAGATCGCCCGCAGCGCTGCCGCAGTGATCCGTTCATCCAGAACAGCGCACGGAGGTGCCCTCACCTGCCTCCACTGCCTTCCACGGGTCTTCTGCTCTGGTCTGAGATTGAGCAGACCATAGCAAAAGATGACCAATAACACTGATCAGTGCTATGACCTATGCATAGCACTGAACAGTATTAGCAATCGAATGATTGCTATAAATAGTCCCCTACAGGGACTATTAGGGTATGCTCACATTGAGGAATTGGGGCGGAAATCCCGCTGAAGATTACAAATACAGTAAAAATACAGTTTTTTTTCCGCTCAGAATTAGCAGCGATTTCACGCGGAAATGCAGGTTTCATGCAGAGCAGGAGAAGAGGAGGAGGAGTATCAAGAGTGGGAGGAAGAGTGGGAGGAGTTCCAGCGGCCAAAATGGCTGCTGAATAAAAAGTGGGTGAAGAGTAAGCGTAATATATGTATTTTTTTTTTATTCATAAATACTCTTTTTTTCATTCGGATTCCGCGTGGAAATGCTTCTGACTGAAAAAAATAAAAATAAATAACATTGATCTCTATGGGAGAATGACGCTGATTCCGCCTGAAAGAAAGAACATGTTCTTTCTACAAGCGGAACATACTTCCTCGTCAGAATTCTGCTTGAGGAAATTCCTCGGTGTGAACTGAGGGGCAGAAATTATGTACAACTCTATGGGGTTTTCACTGCTGAATGATTTGGAGAGGGAAAAAGCGAGCAGAATTACTCGTGGAAATTCCTCTCCAATTCCTCAGTGTGTACATACCCTTAAAGTGTAAAAATAAAAGTAAAAAAAAGGGAAAAACCCCTCCCCAATAAAAAAATTAAAATGTCCTTTTTTCCCCCCATTTTACCCCCCATAAAGTGTACAAAAAAAATAAATAAAAAATAAATAAAATTTGAATACACATATTTGGTATCGCCATGTGCGTAAATGTCCGAACTATTAAAATATAATGTTACTGATCCCCTGGGGTAAAGGGCCTGAACAGAAAAAAATTAAATAAAAAGCACAAAATTGCGCAAAACATGAGCCCTCATACCGCTGCTTATACAGAAAAATAAAAAAAGTGATAGGTCTTCAAAATAGAAGGATTTTAAACATACTAATTTGGTTAAACAGTTTGCAATTTTTTTTTACCGCAACAATAATATAAAAGTATGTAATGTAATGACATTTTTACCGTAAATTGTACGGCGTGAAAACAAAACCTTCCAAAAATTTGCAAAATTGCGATTTTCTTTTTCATTTCCCAACACAAATAGTATTTTTTTTGGTTGTGCCATACATCTGTCGGGCTGATCGGGAAATCACGATAAAATTGCGATGTCCCAATCAGCTGGGACACAGCAGGAGGTCCCCTTACCTGCCTCCTGCGCATCCGAACTGCGATTCATTGCTGCAAGCCTGAAATCCAGACTTGAGCAATCAACCGCAGATAACACTGATCAATGCAAAGCTATGGCTTTGCAGTGATCTGTGTAAAAGATCAGTGTGTGCAGTGTTATAGCCTCCTATGGGAGCTATAACACTGCCAAAAAAAAAAAAAGTGAACAAAAAAGTTAATAAAGGTACAGGTACGCCCTGGGTCCTTAACCCCTTAACGACGCAGGACGTATATTTACGTCCTGCGCCGGCTCCCGCGATATGAAGCGGGATCGCGCCGCGATCCCGCATCATATCGCGTCGGTCCCGGCGCTAATCAACGGCCGGGACCCGCGGCTAATACCACACATCGCCGATCGCGGCGATGTGCGGTATTAACCCTTTAGAAGCGGCGGTCAAAGCTGACCGCCGCTTCTAAAGTGAAAGTGAAAGTGACCCGGCTGCTCAGTCGGGCTGTTCGGGACCGCCGCGGTGAAATCGCGGCGTCCCGAACAGCTGATCGGACACCGGGAGGGCTCTTACCTGCCTCCCCGGTGTCCGATCGACGAATGACTGCTCCGTGCCTGAGATCCAGGCAGGAGCAGTCAAGCGCCGATAATGCTGATCACAGGCGTGTTAATGCACGCCAGTGATCAGCATTAGAGATCAGTGTGTGCAGTGTTATAGGTCCCTATGGGACCTATAACACTGCAAAAAAAATGTAAAAAAAAAGTGTTAATAAAGGTCATTTAACCCCTTCCCTAATAAAAGTTTGAATCACCCCCCTTTTCCCATAAAAAAAATAAAACAGTGTAAAGAAAATAAAAAATAAACATATGTGGTATCGCCGCGTGCGTAAATGTCCGAACTATAAAAATATATCATTAATTAAGCCGTACGGTCAATGGCGTACGCGCAAAAAAATTCCAAAGTCCAAAAAAGCGTATTTTGATCACTTTTTATATCATTAAAAAATGAATAAAAAGTGATCAAAAAGTCCGCTCAAAACAAAAATCATACCGATAAAAACTTCAGATCACGGCGCAAAAAATGAGTCCTCATACCACCCCATACGTGGAAAAATAAAAAAGTTATAGGGGTCAGAAGATGACATTTTTAAACGTATAAATTTTCCTGCATGTAGTTATGATTTTTTCCAGAAGTGCGACAAAATCAAACCTATATAAGTAGGGTATCATTTTAACCGTATGGACCTACAGAATAATTATAAGGTGTAATTTTTACCGAAATATGCACTGCGTAGAAACGAAAGCCCCCAAAAGTTACAAAATGGCGTTTTTTTTTCGATTTTGTCGCACAATGATTTTTTTTTCCGTTTCGCTGTGCATTTTTGGGTAAAATGACTAATGTCACTGCAAAGTAGAATTGGCGACGCAAAAAATAAGCCATAATATGGATTTTTAGGTGGAAAATTGAAAGGGTTATGATTTTTAAAAGGTAAGGAGGAAAAAACGAAAGTGCAAAAACGGAAAAACCCTGAGTCCTTAAGGGGTTAAAGGGGTTATCCAGGAAAAAACTTTTTTTTATAAATCAACTAGCTCCAGAAAGTTTAACAGATTTGTAAATTACTTCTATTAAAAAATCTTAATCTTTTCAGTACTTATGAGCTTCTGAAGTTAAGGTTCTTCTTTTCTGTCAAGGTGCTCTCTGATGACATGTGTCTCGGGAACCGCCCAGTTTAGAAGAGGTTTGCTATGGGAATTTGCTTCTAAACTAGGCGGTTCCCGAGACACGTGTCATCATAGAGCACTTAGACAGAAAATAACAACCTTAACTTCAGAAGCTCATAAGTACTGTAAGGATTAAGATTTCTTAATAGAAGTTTTTTCCTGAATATCCCCTTTAAGTACCAGGGCTTTGGGGCGTAAAAAACACTACAAAATGGCCCATGGATAGTGCAGGGGTTAAACTATTTCCATATAACTAACCTCTCACCTGGAAGCAACTCCAGATGGAGGTACAATACCCCGTGTTAAGCACCATCCCTTAAAACTTAGCTTTTATTAAAGATGTTTATAAATTAGACCTATGAGAACGTAAAGGTTAAAAACCCAGCAACAATGAGCCACTTTCTTATTATTGTATGCACTCTCAACCGAGAGCGTGTTACTGCCCTGTGCCTGCAGGCCTACAGGATCAATATAGTGGGTATATTGCTGACGTTAAAACACCATAACATAGCCTCCCCTACATGTTTCATTATTTCAGTCACTTCAGTAGGGGTGTCTGAGGAATATGTTACGCGGCATAGAGCTGGGTATTATGACAAAAAATGTGTAACATGGTATTTTTCAAATTTATGGCGGTTCCACGGTATATAACGGTATTTCTCCCCCCCCCCAAATCATGTGACCCGCGAGCACTGTTCTGCTTCTTCTCCCCCCCAAATGAATTATTAGCCCAGCGCTGCGCTGTCCCCATCGGGGAACTAATCACATGTCACCCGCAAGCGCTGCCCTACTGATCCTCCTGTTTGTTGCGGGCCGACGGCGCTGGAACTCTATACTGTACGCCGTATCCCTATGCCCGGGCTGTAAAAGATAAACAAAATAAACTTTAACTCACCTTCCGCTGATCCGGTACCGGCCTCATCTGCTTCCTAGGGACGGGAAAGTCTGAGAGCAGTCAGCCTATCAGTGGACGCAGCGATGTTCCGCCTCGGCCGGTGATAGGTTGAGCGAACTGTCATGTAAGAAGCCGGCTTCTTACATGACAGTGTGTTCAATCCATCACCGGCCGAGGCGGAGCATCGCTGCAGCCGGTGATAGGCTGATGGCTCTCCAAAGGGGGAAGGTGAGTTCAAGTTTATTTTGTTTATCTTTTGCAGCCTGGGCATAGGGATATAGCGTATAGTACAGAGTACCAGCGCCGGCGGCCCACAACAAACAGGAGGACCAGGAGGGCAGCGCTTGCGGGTAACATGTGATTAGTTCCCCAATGGGTACAGCGCAGCGCTGGGCTGAAAATTAATTTGGGGGGGGGGGGGGAGCAGAACAGCGCTCGCGGGTCACATTTGAGTAGTTCCCCGATGTGGGGACAGTGCAGTGCTGGGTTGATGATTCATTCCCGAGGGGGAGGGGTCCAACCGGTAATGCGGTATGGGAAAAATTCATATCGTGGAGAACAAAAATTCCGGTATTCAGTATGAACCGGTATACCGCCCAGCACTAACACGGGGCTCCAGTTTCGGAGACCCGGGACTGGGGACGTGACGTCATGCCTCCTCCATTCATGTCTATGGGAGGGGGCGTGATTGCCACCACGCCCCCTGCCATAGACCTGAATGGAGGGGTGTGGCGTGACGTCACGTCCCCAGTCCCGGAAACCCGGAGGTTTCCGAAACTGGAGACGCAGCCCCGCACAGAATGCGGGGGCTGTAGGGACATCACGGGGGGGGGGGTCTCAGCAGCGGGCCCCCCGCGATCAGACATCTTATCCCCTATCCTTTGGATAGGAGATAAGATGTTTTTGCCCAGAATACCCCTTTAACTTCCTGTGTATTATACAGCAGCTGATAACTACTGGAAGGATTGGGATTTTTAAATAGAAGTAAGTTACAAATCTGTTTAACTTTCTGGCACCAGATTTAAAAGAAAATTATTTCCAGGGAAGTACCCCTTTAAGGCATACCTGTCATTTTAAAATAATTTTAAAAACCTGTGTGAATTTGTTACATTAAAGGACAAGTATCATGGAAAAAAAAAAAAAAACGTATCCCCTAGAGCCCCCACGATCTCCTGTTTAGAGCCCGGCAGCGTGTCGTGACCCCCGCCACCTCCATATAGCTCTATGCTACCACTTTGTGTATATGTGACTTTTTAATAGCTTTAAAATTGTTTTTTGGGGAATGTGATGTGACAAAAAGCAGCAATTATGGACTTTTATAATTTAGGTTATCTTTTTCTCATGTCTTCTAGAAGGTAGACCAGAAAAGACAATCCCGGGAGAGGGGTGGGGGGACCTCCATCCACCATGGCTGATCTGATCCCTGCAAAGGTGTCATGGGTGACCCGATCAGCGATTAGAAACACTGCCTTGCCGCAGATGCCGTGATCAATATTGATCATGGCATCTGGGGGTTATGGCAGGCACCAGTGCGATCACTGATGTCCACCATTACGACGGACCCCTGGGTGCTGATAGGAGCCGGGACCTGCCGTGCATGAAGTGAACACAACTCCTGGTGCATTATGTACCAGGGCACGAGGGCATACATTTACACTCTATAGGGGAGATTTATCAAAACCTGTGCAGAGGAAAAGTTGCTCAGTTGCCCATAGCAACCAATCAGATCGCTTCTTTCATTTTTAACAAGGTCTCTGCAAAATGAAAGAAGCGATCTGATTGGTTGCTATGGGCAACTGGGCAACTTTTGCTTTGAACAGGTTTTGATAAATCTCCCCCTATATCAATAGGGGTTAAATCAACTGGTGCCAGAAAGTTCTGCAGGCCTTTAAATTACTTTAAAAAGAAACCACAAGCATGTTGTCTTTCCATTCAGACACCATGCTCTCTGCTGCCACCTTTAGTTATTGTATATATATGTTACAGCATTTGGTCTACCCAGTTTCTGACCATGTCTGCCTGCTACCTAACCTCACCTCTAACTGTTACAAGACGCAAAAGGAAACTGCCAGCCCTGACATTCTGCCTGACTACCATTTGTGAGTGAACTCTTCTTGTTCTAAAGCTATTAAAGCTTCTAATCTCCCAATTTGGCACTGTGGCTTGGTCATTTCTATTGTCAGCTGTGAGCAGACTTTTCTGAGGGTAGTGAGCTGAAGATAGCCTGAAGAGAAGTTCATACCCCAAACAGGGGATAGAGGGGGAGATTTATTAAAACCTGTGCAAAGGAAAAGTTGCCCAGTTGCCCATAGCAACCAATCAGATTGCTTCTTTCATTTTGCAGAGGCCTTGTGAAAAATGAAAGAAGCGATCTGATTGGTTGCTATGGGCAACTTTTCCTCTGGACAGGTTTTGATAAATCTCCCCCAGAGTGTGAAAATCTGGGAATCCCTTAGACTTTACAATCAGCTGCAGCATGAAGGAGATTTTAGAGCAGTACATGAACAGTCTAAGTTGTGAAAACAGCTATAGGATGCAGTGCTGTGGAGTCGGACGAAATTTTGGGTACCTGGAGTAGGGATCGACCGATTATCGGTTTGGCCGATATTATCGGCCGATAATCACGATTTTGGGCATTATCGGTATCGGCAATTACATAACCGATAAGCCGATAATGCCCCACCCCCTGCACCACCACCCCGACCCGCGTCGCACCCCCCACCGCACCGCCCTGGCCCCATTGCCTCCCCCATTCCCGTTTTTTTATTATTACCTGTTCCCGGGGCTCCTGCAGCTTCCTGCGTTATGCTGTGCGCAATGACGAGTGACGTGACGTGCGCAACGTGACGTCACCGTCAGTGCGCACAGTGAGAGCTCAGGAGGACGCCACCGGAGCCAGATGTAGAGTGGACCCCGGGCACAGGTAATTATAAAACCGGGGATGGGGGAGGCAATGGGGCCGGGGCGGTGGGGGGTGCGACGCGGCGGTAGGGGGCACGGAGCGGTGCGGCGGTGGGGGGAGCGGTGCGGGGGTGGCAGTGATAGGACCCCCGGACAGGCAGGGGGAGAGTAGCGGGTGGCAGCGGCAGTCTATGGCACCACAAAAGCCACTGCAGTGCATTGATTTAAAGCGCCCGCTTTAAATCAATGATCTGCAGCGGTGTCGCGGGGCGATAAATAGCCGATAACTTATACCAGAATATCTGTATAAGTTATCGGCCCTAACCTCCACCGATTATCGGTATCGGCCCTAAAAAAAACGATATCGGTCGATCCATAACCTGGAGTCGGAGTCGGCAAACAATGCACCAACTCCGACTACTACCAAATTTAGATTGTTAATAAAAAAAGCAAGTTTAAATGTCCCAATTCACAAAAAGGTTATAATTAATGACTTCTCTACTGTAAGAATAAAGAACAATGCATGCAATGCCTCACGTAACCGCAAAACGAACACGTTAAGTGACCGTGAAGAAGCATGCTTTTCATGTGCTTCACTATATGGCACGCAACACACAATTAGGAGTGGCAATACTTATACTTCCCATAGTGTTGTGTTCTGCTGTTACAGGGAACCCATGGGTAACCTAGCCTCTCACTGATAAGGGATTAAGTAAATATGTTTTTTGCAGGACTAGAGACACTTGTATAAGTCAAGGGAATAGACGGTCAATAGTTCAAGACTGAAGCTGTAAACCATTGGAAAAACTGCTGCCATTCAGCTAAGGCTATAAAAACTTGTAAACGCTGATTGTTAGCTTAAACTTTACACATGACTATAGGATTCTACTAGGGAAAGCATTTTTTATAATAGATGCCCCTTCCTGGATCCTCCCACTGCCCTATCTTCAGCAGCAGATCAGCACACAAAAAGTAGAAGGCAGCAGCTTCTGCCCAACTACCTCTCTGCTAGAAGAGCCAAGAAGAACTTGGTGGAACAGCTTCTTGGATTCAACTTTAAGTGTTTATAAATACATTCACATATTAATACAGAGGAGTCAGAAGTATAAAAAACTGCAGAGTCTGAACATTTATCTATTGACTCAACAGCCCTGGTAGGATGAGAGTAGACCAACAGTGCCTCTGTCTGAGACTCTAAAGGCCAATGTACACAAGAACATTTTTGAGTGGAGAAATTCTGCTGCAGCAGTCCCAAATTGTTTTCAATTGGATTCTGCTGCACTATGGCAATTTTCGAGGTGGAAGTTAAAAACTCCAGACTCCACCAAAACAATAAACATGATTATTCTTTAGGCCAAATCCACTCAGAAATGCATTACTGTCAAAGAAGACGGTGCATGCCTGAGAATGTGGATATTCTGTAGAATGAATGGGCACCTAACTCTCTCCCTGCACTTAATGCTCCTCCGTCATCCCCCTTTACCTCTCTATAGGCTTCTCTGGGAAGAGTAATGGTTTCCTCAGTAAAGCTGAAAATCTGTCTCTCCTCTGCTCTACGGATTCCATTTAGTGATGAACAGACTTGGATCCCCTGGGTTGCTACAGATTTGGCTTAAAATGTAAGTCTCAACTAACTTACACTAAGCCAAATTTGTTGCAGCCAAGAGAATCCATGTCTCTCCTCATTCTCACTCATTGCAGAAAGAGTTTACAGAATTTAGGATACACAGACACAAACAGCTAATGTGCACAGCATTTTTTTTAAAGCTAACCGGAATAGCATTTGAAAATAATGTAAATATTACCATTTCGTATTGCTAGTGTGAATGTTCCATGTAATAAAGATTTAGCATATCATAAAGTCCAATTACAACTTGCTTTATAAACAATCTCATGCAGTGTGTCATAAACTAAAACTTACCAGGTCAAAAAGTTATACTTGTGACTCTTAAAATTTATTGATGTCATTTGCAAAGTCTAATGTTCCCTAAATCTTGACAGTTTCTAGGATAGCTTTTTTAAATGTGTTTGGCAGAAGCTTGAGCAACAACATTTGCATTTCACTTGCGTATCGTAATATATCATATCTCTCTCTAAAATGACATTGAGTCGCACACTCCAAGAGGCATAACTCTAAGCAATAATAACACCTTAAGCAAGTCAACCAAGGCAAATCTCAGTACAAATTATTTTAGTTACTCATTGCATGTTCTAAAGAGGAAGACATTATTGATTATTTGTTGACTGTCAGACAATGCTCCCTAAGATCAATTCCTCCATTTATTTAGCAAAAAAAATATTCAGATTTTCTTATACGGTTGAAAGAAAGAATTGTCATTACATTGGTAGAGTATGTTCAGATCACATGGGTTTGAAGGATATATTTAGAAATAATTGCTTAAAGCACTCTCCACCCCAATCCAGTGTTATCAAACTTGTTCCAATTAGATACGACAATGCAAACATTCTCAGTGAACCGACGCGAAGCCCTAGAGAATCCCTAGAGAGCAAGTACAACCATATGAGCTTCCAACTTTCGGACATAAGAAAGAAGCAATCAGATTTCTTCTTTCATTTTTCAGAGGCCTTTTCAAAAATGAAAGAAGCGATTGAATTGGTTGCTATGGGAAACTGGTCAACTTTTTCCTCTACACAGGTTTTGATAAATCTCCCCTAATAAAGTCTACATGAACTCTAACATAAACCCTTGGAACGCAAATTATTTTTTTTATACTCTCTACTGACCAAACAGATAAAGTCTGTTTCACATAACAATTCATGCCTCAGAGGCACAGATAAATTGGCAGAATCTCTAAATGTAATGACCTGGATTAAGTAAGCATAGTGACGCTTGGGTCATTTTCCAAGCATAAGTTTTGGCACGGACTGTAAAGCGCAGCAAACCCCTTTTCATTCCAAACTAAAATTATTATACCCTCAGATATTGAATCAAACATAGTCACTAGGTAACTATGTTCAGGTAATTGTACTGAATGGGTCCCGGCTGATGCAAGCACAGATACATCGGCAACCAATTTTGCGGTTCTGCCGACGTATCTGTGTCTCTGAGGCATGAAACTGAGAACTGGCATGAGTGTGCATCAGTTTTTTCCAATTTAAAAGCCCCCCCCCCCCCCTAAACACAATAGAGGATGTTTAAATAAAACACAATTTTATATAAAGACAGGAGGCCTTGCATTTTATGCAATTCCTGCTTTACTGCAAATATACAGCAGTGAAACAGTGAAAACATTTTACAATACATGAAACAAAAAACCCATGGGTAGGTATAGGTACTGTATGACATATTAGCCAATCAGTGTACAAAGGTGCTGACTGACTGATGAAATTCCTCTTTCTTTATTGCTTTGCAGATAAGTACATGTGCTCCAGTGAATGATATTGCCAGTGATTTATATTGTTATTTCTATTTATTCAAATATATTCTCATATCCATATTATCTTTAACCTCTTTCCTTTTATCCTACTTTTCCATTATTTAGATTGTCTTTCTCTCTGATTATTTTCACACATCCCCCCTTTTCTCTCAATATTCTCGCCGGTATATTCTTCTGAGAATAACTCTTCTCCTTACCTTATTACCGGCGCCGCAGTCTTCCCTACCTTCGCTGCTACCGTCAGCAGTCCGCGCGTTCCATTCTCCATCTTGCGCAGCGCTTGTTCTCCCATCTTGCGCAGCGAGTTGGTGATCAGCTGTGCCATTCTTGCCTCCCGCTCTGACAGATGCAGCATTCATCCTTTCAGAGCGGTCCTGTGCCTGTGAGCACCAGGTCTCAGCTCCCTGTCACGGCTGAATACCTCTTCTCCCTATTCTAGTCACTGGTCACTGACTATTTGCTATCACACAGTCTTTGCATATCCACCATTGAAAAAAGGGGACGCTGCTCCCCGAAACGCGTCTGGTCAAAGACTGCCTTTGCACAAGAAGTCGGGACTATTTGAATTATACGTCCACCACTATTGGTCTTTTACTGCCCTCTCAGCTTCTCCACGCGCCGTCGGGGTAGAGAGGGATCCCACATCAAAGACCTCCAGCACTGCCACATGCTACAAAACGAACATTACCTTTTCCAGCGGACCGGATGTCACCTCTCCTACACCTTCCCCGTGCTGCCGGGGCTGAGAGGCATCAATCCGGATCACCGTTAAGCACTGCTATGCGCATAGGACTGCTTTCGCCGGAGCCGGTAAGAGGCACCAAGTGCCCGACTTTGATCTATTTTTCCTCTTGTACTTTGTCCCCGTGCCATCGGGGTATAGAGGATAGCTCAGTAGGCCCGTAACTGCGAGCCTCCAGCGCTGCAAAAACAGTTTATTGGACATATCCTATTACAAACATTGGACAATAAACCCCCACCATTGTCCCACCGTTTAAGTGCAATACTACTTTAACGTCATGTTTTAAATGTTTATAACTAACTTTTACCATTCTATTTTAGTGAGCTGTCTGCGGCAAGGACCCTGCCCCAGACCTCACAGTATTATTCAATAAATGTAATTATATTTTATATCTTATTATCAGACACTTCCTTTCTTTCTTATTTATCTCTATTTATTCTGCCTTATTCAGCTATTTTTCCATTTTTTAAATCAGTATTTATTTGGCACACGGCTATGTGCAACGCAGTATCCTCGGTTTAGGTCTCTTCTATTTTACGTAGAGCTCCCACACTTGTACATTATATTTTAAAATCAAGACAAATCCTCCTACACTATGCCCACCACACAGGCCCCTCCCTTCTTCCCCGATCGTGGATGGCCTTGGAGAGCGAGAGGACAGAGAGGCTTCACACGCTCCAGACCCGCAGCTAATTCTTCCACTTAAAAAATGTTCCCATCTTCCAGTGGGCAAATGTCTCCTTCATTTTTCCCAAAATTGAGAGAGGATATCCTTCGATCGATGTATTTTAAACATTGTGAAAGGTTACCAAATAGAATTCCTTTCTTTCCCCTTTAACTCCTTAAGGACCAGGCACGTATGAGTACGTCCCTGCGCCCTGGGTCTTAAGGACCAGGCACGTACTCATACGTCCGTGGGAATTTCGCATCCCGCCGCTCAACGGGTGGGTTGCAAAACCGGATGCCTGCTGAAATCGTTCAGCAGGCGTCCGAGGCAAATGCCGAGGGGGGTCCTGAGACCCCCCCATGTCGGCGATCGCAGAAAATCGCATGTCAATTCAGACATGCGATTTTCTGCTATTCCGGGCTGATCGGGTCTCTGGTGACCCGATCAGCCCGGAAAATAGTGATTATCTGACCTGTCAGTGACAGCCCAGATCACCTTGCAGGGTAGGAGTGAGGTCGCAGTGCTGCGATCTCCTTCTATCCCCTGCCATTGGTCAGAACGGATTCTGACCAATGGCAGAGCAGGACAGTGGGTTGCCATGGCAACCCCCATTCTGCCCACCCCTGGATGTCGCGGGGAACATGGGGAGAAGATGGAGGTCGGTATCTGCAGGAGAAGATGCCTGGGAACAGCTGATCGTCGCTGCAGACTGCTTGATCCTGGCTCAGGTAGGGAAGCGATGTGGGGGGGAATGAAAGTGAAAGTAATGTGATCTTTACTGTGGCAACCACTAGGAAGACCAAACTGCAACTCCCAGGAGGGTCACAGTTTGGGGACCACTGTTACGATGTTGCCAAACTACAACTCTCAGCATGCCTAGACTGCCCAGGCATGCTGGGAGTTGTAGTTCTGTAACATCTGTCCCTTCAGATTTTGAAATTTTTGAAAATTGCTGCTCTACTTTGAAGCCCTCTAATTTTTTCAAAAAGTAAAAATATGTCCATTTTATGATGCCAACATAGAGTGGACATATTGTATTTGTGAATAAAAATAAAATTTATTTGGAATATCAATTTTCCTTACAAGTAGAGAGCTTCAAAGTTAGAAAAATGCTAAATTTTCTAAATTTTCATGAAATTTGGGGATTTTTCACCAAAAAAGGATGCAAGTAACGACAAAAATCTACCACCAAAAGTAGAATATGTCACAAAAAAAACAATCTCAGAATCAGAATATTCGGTAAAAGCGTTTTAGAGATATTAATTCTTAAAGTGACAGTGGCCAGATGTGCAAAAAACGCTCCTACAGTGAAAATTGGCCTGGTCCTTAAGGGGTTAAGGAACATCTTCCTCATCCCATCCAATTTTCAAAGGTGGATCGTATTCTAGTGAATTCAGAAATGGCGGAACTTTGTTCCAAAAACGCTATATTCAAAGTCCCTTTAAATTCAACAGGTTTCACAAGCAACCTCTTTTTAGTGAAAAAGAAGGACGGGGGCTTCAGACCAGTTATAAACCTAAAAATTCTGAACAACTTTGTCCGTTACCAACATTTCAAGATGGAAGGCATCCATCTTTTAAGAGATCTATTATTGCCAGATGACTGGCTTGTAAAGCTAGATCTTAAAAGATGCTTAACCAACAGTCCCTATCCACCCTTCTTCCCGGCTTTTTCTACAGTTTCTTTGGAACAAGAGATGGCAATTCAATTGCCTTCCATAAGGCCTTTCCTCAGCCCCATGGTGTTCCACCAAATTAATGAAACCAGTGGTTGCTATTCTACTCTCTCTCGTAGAATACGTCTGATTATTTGTCTAGACGATAGTCTCATTATGGCCAAATCCCAACATATGGCTTATCTTAATATGAATTGGAGCCTTTCGCTTTTGACCAACCTAGGCTTTCTGATGAATTACGACAAGTCCATCCTTACTCCCTCCAAAGAATTGGAGTTTCTCGGTTTCCTCGTCCACCCTTATACCACTCTTTTAAGCCTTCCTTCCAAGAAATTGAAAACCACCAGGAAGGAAATTCGGTCCATCCTCAACAAGGATCTTATCTTCTTATGATCCAAAGCTCGTATTGTAGGCCTTGTTTCGGCTTCTATTCAACCATTTTTCCTGCCCCACTACATTACAGGGCTCTACAACACCTGAAGATCCAACACCTGAGAGAAGGATTACAATATTCGGACGAAGCCCCTTTGGCTTTGGAAACCATAGAAGAACTTCTTTGGTGGCTCCATCATGTTCATGTTCATCATTCCAATCCAGATCTGATTATGGAATCACATGCGAGCTTGACTGGCTTGGGAGCTCAATGCGGCCCTCTTTCCACAGAGGGCAAATGGTTCCCTTTGGAATCTCAATGACACATCAATTGTCTGGAACTCCTTGCGGGCGTCTTTGCTAAGGAGTTTTGCGAAAGATTCCTTGAATTGCTGTATTCTTCTCCATATGGACAATATTTCTGCTGTCCAATATATAAATTGTAAATTGTTTCGGAGGAACAGAGTCAGAGACTCTTGCCAATATTGCCAAAGATCTTTGGCATTTTTGTTTGGACAAAAACCATCACCTTGAGAGCGGAATACCTTCCAGGTCTCTCCAACACGGTAGCAGACTGGAATTCCAGATACCTTATAGACTCCAGAGACTGGAAATTAGATCCCTTTGTTTTTCAGAAAATAAAACTCCTTTGGGGTCCTCTTCACTTAGACCTCTTCGCATCTCGACTCAACCACCAACTTCCACTGTTTCTCAGCTGGCGCCCAGACCCAGAGGCTCTGGGAGTAGATGCTTTTCTTCAGTGTTGGCCAGCACAGACTCTTTATGCATTTCCCCCGTTTGCTTTAATCCCCAGAGTCCTCCTACAAATATCCATCCAGAAAGCAACTATAGTCCTGATCACTCCATGGTGGACAACCAAATTCTGGTTCCCTCACATTCTCAGGATGTTGATAGACTATCCGCGAATTCTCCCTCATCATTTAAACTAGGGCTGCACAATATATCGCAAAAGCAATAGAATCACGATTTTTGCTTTTTGCGATACAGCCATACGGCCCCCGGGAAAACATGTGATTATCTGCTCGGGCTGGCTCCCGTGGCGGAGCCAGCCAGAGGAGGTAAAAACTAACTTAAATACTAAAAGTCAGTGTTTCCCAACCAGGGGGCCTCCAGTTGTTGCAAAACTACAACTCTTAGCATTCCTGGACCGACAAAGGCTGTCCGGGCATGCTGGGAGTAGTAGTTCCACAAAATCTGGAGGCACCCTGAGCTAAGAGCGCAGGGAGAAAAATAAAAAAACCTGCTGCTCACCTAGTCCCGGTCCTTGCAGATTCATCTTTGTGCGCTCCGGAGTTTCCCCTCTTAGTACAGGCAGTAGGACCTTTCCCTTTTCAGGCAATCACTGGCCGCAGTAATGTCACGTGTCAAGCCAGTGATTGGCTGATGGGGAAAGGTCTTGTACTGCAGCAATACACTAGGTTTCCCGGGTCCCGCGGAAGATTTGAAATCCGTCCAGGAAACCCAGTGTATTGCTGCAGTACAAAAATACAAGAATGTGACAGGAGGGGAGGTTGGGGGGGAAATGTGACAAGGGGGGGGGGGGGATGTGACAAGGGGGAGGAGAATGTGACCGGGGGGGGGGGGGAATGTGACAGGAGGGAGGAGAATGTGACAGAAGAGAGGAGAATGTGACAAGGGGGAGAGAATGTGACAAGGGAGAAATGTGAAATAGGCGGTGGGCATAAGATGGGTAGGTAGATGTGACAAGGGGAGGAGAATGTGACAGGGGGGTGACAGGTGGAGGAGAATGTGACAAGGGGGGGATGTGATGGGGAGGAGAATGCGACAGGGGGAGGAGAATATGACGGGGAGGAGAATGTGACAGGAGGGAGGAGAACGTGACAGAAGGGAGGAGAATGTGACAGGGGGGGAGAATGTGATGGGGGGGGAGAATGTGACAAGGGGGAGAGAATGTGACAAGGGAGAAATGTGAAATAGGCGGAGGGCTTAAAATGGGTAGGTAGATGTGAAATGGAGGCGATTGGACATGAAATGGGGGGGGGATTTCACAATTATTTTTTTTTTACATCACTTCGCATATCGAAATCGCAATATTTAGGCCATAAATCGCAATCGCACATTTTCCCCATATCGTGCAGCCCTAATTTAAACCTATTATTAGACCCATTAGGGAATCCTCATCCTCTGATTCTTTCCCAACAACTTCTGCCAGTTGCTTGGCCAATTTCGGGCCAAACTCTTTTGACTCAGAAATTTTTCAGTCAACTAGGAATATCCTTGTGGAAGCCTGGGCTCCGGGTACCAGAACTGCTTACCGATCAGCCTGGAAAGTTTGGGCTGATTGGTGCAGTCAACGGAATTTGGATCCCATTTGTGCATCTATTCCCCACATCTTAAATTATCTTTCCGCATCTTTTGATTCAGGGAAAGCCTATTGTACCCTGAACCTTTATCGTTCTGCCATTTTTTTTAACCATTCCCCTATAGATTCCATCCCAGTAGGTAAACATCCTATCATATGTAAACTCCTTAAAGGCATTCGTTTCCGACGCCCACCTCTACCAAAACCTCCACCTGGGATGTTAATCTCCTTGATCTATTCATTTCTTGGGAAGATAATGATTCTTGATCACTTAAACTTTTATGTTTTAAACTTATAACTCTTCTCTGTCTTATTTCCATCAAACGTGTATCTGATGTAAAAGCTCTGGATATATCTTGTAGACAGACAATATTCTCCTCAGAGAGTTTTATTTTCTGTTCATAGATGCACCAAGACTAATTTACATCAAGTCTTTTACCTTCTTTCCCTCATAATGATAAACTCTGTGTGGTTTGTTGTCGTCAATCAGTCCAGAACTAAGGGGAAGATTTATCAAAACCTGTGCAGAGGAAAACTTGTACAGTTGCCCATTTCAACCAATCAAATCGCTTGTTTAATTTTTCACAGTCCTTCCTAAAAATGTAAGAAGCGAGCTGATTGGTTCCTATGGGCAACTTTTCCTCTGTACAGCTTTTGATAAATCTCCCCCTGAATCTCTTTGAAATCCATCCTCTTCTCAACTTCTTATTTGCTAATGTAAACCTCACTTAACTGTCTCTTCGGCAACTTTAGCTAGATGGATTAGATTCCATGACTCAAGCAAATATAGATACTTCTATGTTTGGTGCGCATTCAACTAGGTGCGCAGTCTCTACCAAACTTATACAATCAGGAGGATCTCTTTCAAATTTTTCTTAAAGCCCCAAACTGGTCATCAGAATCCACTTTTAAGTAATTCTTCTTCAGACCTGATTCTCATGTATGTGTCTTCTATAATGTATTCTTAATAGATCATGTGTTTTAGTACATGCAATATTTAGAGCTTTAAAGAGTACCTGTCATCAATTAAATTTTCCCTGATCCCCCTCCCCATCTGTCCCTTTCTCAAACTATGCCTATCCCTGTGTTTACTGAGGTTTAAAACGCTGTGGAAATACCTTTTTTTATCCCTCTTCATTAGCTCAGGAGCACTGTCTTTCTGAGCGGTGGAAGGAGGCGGGTCCCGGCAGGCATGATGTCACATGAAGCCTGGCCGGGACTCTGCTTCTGCCAGTCTTCCTGTATGCTGCTCTCCCTCTGCAGCAGTGTTTCCCAACCAGGGTACCTCCAGCTGTTGCAAAACTACAACTCCCAGCATGCCCAGACAGCCAACAGCTGTCTGGGCATGCTGGGAGTTGTAGTTTTGCAAAAGCTGGAGGTACCCTGGTTGGGAAACACTGCTCTGCAGTGTGCATACAGACTAAGTACAGGGGAGGGACGGCAGCCTCTATCTCTCTCTCTCTCTCCTGTGTCTCTCTGCACTAAAAAGTCAATGCTGAGAACCAGGGGCGGTGTGAGCAATTACAGAGGCAGTGATTAAGATGAATGTCAGGGGGGGGGGGCACAGAGCAGGGAGTGCAGTGAGATAATACAATGTATAAGATAACATGTTGTGAGGGGCAGGGAGAACACAGAGCAGGGGGGAGGGGGAGGTGACTGGCCTCTGTTATATCAGAGGCATGTGCAGGCTTGTAGCTCACAGTGCTGAACTTCCTGTGGAAGGACCAGAGCCCTTTGAGCCTTAGTCCCAAAAGCTGTACACTTACTATGAAAAGCATAGGAAGCTGCCTGCAGACCAGGCATAGAAGAGAGACCCCCAGTGGCCAAAAGTATAAAATGAAAAAACTGGTATAAATATTAATATTTTTTAATGAAGATATATTACAATATGTCTTCATTAAGGATTATGAACAACATATTAAAAGTTTTTGTTGATGACAGGTACTCTTTAAATTTGCATATAATGCGAGGCATCCTCTCTTGATATAAAATTGGAGATTTTCCTATCCTAGGTGACTGAAAATATAGATTTTATGAAAGACAGGAGGCGAGCATCATCCCTCCCATTAACCCACCCTCATATATTCTCTTGTGTATTCTATTTTTCAGCTAATTAATATGGTTAAGCATGGTACCAGTACAGTTTTCTTCTTTCGTCAAGTATGTTCTCAGTTATTCAACATTCTGATCATTCATAACAGCCTTCCCTTGCCAACTATTTCACTGCTGTATCTTTGCAGTAAAGAAGGAATTACATATTCTCGCCTCCTGTCTTTCATAAAATCTATATTTTCCGTCACCTAGGATAGAAAAATCTTTAATTTCGGTAGGACCGGCTAACTGTCTAATGTGTATTCGGGTCTCTCAGCTGTGCCCCAACGGGTTATGTAAGGGGAGAGAAGAACTAGGCATATTTAATTTCAATTGCCCATTCTTTTTGTTGAAAAGGGAGATAAGCCCCCTTTCCCACTGAGAATACAGGCATATTTGGCCAAAGTTCATGTTTATGTGGGTAAATTCATGTGACATACAGTATATGCTGCAGAAACTTCATCTTCATTTAGCTGAAGGGTAATTTTTATGTAGTATATTCATGATTTTCGAAAAAAAATTCTGCCCTATCTAAATTAACCCTTCTGCCCCGATGGGAAGAATAGAGCTGCATGCATGGCTACAAATTATTTCAAACTGAACCTGAACAAAGTAATACACCAGCAAAGTTCAATAGTCTCTGCACTGCTTCACTGGATATACACCTAGGTAACATGCAGCTTTTCTCGTCTCCCCTTCAATGCTATACTTGTAGACACAAAATATTGGTGCAACTACGCAAAAGCAGTTCAATACATATTCGGATACTTGATAAAGAAAAAAGCGAGCACCAACCGTGTTGTCTTGAATGCAGGAAAACTTTAATTCCGGGTGCAGGTACATAGTGCACCGGGCCTGAAGAAGCGCGGCTGCGCGATATGGATAGTTTCTGCACTATGTACCTGCACCCGGAATAAAAGTTTTCCTGCATTCAAGACAACAAGGTTAGTGCTCCGCTTTCTTTCTTTCTTTCACGAGTGTGTGGATTTGTACTGAACCTGAACAAACACCTTATTTTCAAGCAGAAAAAGAACAGAGATGGGACAGTAACCTTACATATGCAGACAGATTTCATATTTCTACAACCTAGATTCACAAACCTCATTCTGAAGTTCATCGTTGCTTTTGGAAGAAGCCAGCATCTCAAATATAGTGCTGCACAAATCTTCAACTGTGGGCCCTCCAATAGAACTCTGTAAAGTCTGGACAACATATTTTTCAACTTCATCATATAGCAAAGAACCATCATCTTCACTGCTGGTGACTTTTTGTTTTGCTCTGGATGTGTCTAGAGAACCATCTCTGAGGCCAAGTTTTACAAAATGCAAGCTGATGTCATCATTGGTTTCAGATTCACTATTTAACGGCAAGTCTTCAGTATCTTCTAGCTCATACATTTCTAAAGAGAATTTCAAATTTTTTCCAAAGGACAATGATTCTTTCACAGCGTCTTCTTGAAACATCAGTGCAAGCCTCTGAAGCTGTTCATCAGTCAAGAGCAATGCAATTTTATAAGTGGCATCACAAGCTGCAGTCGCACATGTCGACGGAAACGGTCCAAACATCTGTTTAATGCTTTTGGTTGCTTCTTGACTGACATAGTCTATGCCATAGAATGTCCTGAAAAGGAACACCGCTCCACTTTCAATTGCTTCTTGTCCATGGTCAGTTCCAACTGTAAGAAAACAAGGCAAAAAGAGTTGGCACATTGCAGGTGTTTGATTTAAACTGCCTCTAAATAAATGTGTGCTATCTCCCCTGTAATAGCTTAAACCTTTCACTCCAAATCATAAGCACTACAATAAAAATGACAACCTGGGAGAATTACAACCCCCAAAGTCACCCTTATGTAAATATTTAAGTCTGAATTATTGAACCAAGGATCAGTAGATTGAAATTCACTGGCAGCAGAACAATCAAGTGAGGTTCTCCTCTACTCTGACTAGCCAGGTGAAAAATTACCAAGAAGAATTCACAGCACATCATGAATTTCAAAGAATTTGTCTTTAACAAAAAGTAATTTACCGATCTGTTTTGCAGCCTGTAATATTTCTTTTAGGCCCTCGTTTATTGCTTCATGCTCCTTGTCCACAATGCCAGTGACAAATTGAGTTATTTTCTTCCAAGTAAGGTCAGACTCCAAAACTTGCTCACGCAACTTCGATCTTTTGTTCTGTAAAATTAATGCAGTATGGTTACGAGAAATGTAGCTAAAAAAAAATTCACAGAAGAAAATGTGCATAGAAGTAAGTGCTCCCCCAAATAACTATTGATGACTATTAGAACATACAAAAGTTTTTCTCTCCCTTTGCTTAAATCAAAAACAGTGAAGGAAAATCAAGGGTTCTTAAGATCAAACAAGTTGCCACTTGTTTGTCATGTATGTAGTCATTTTATTCTAGAGTGACTAAAATACGGGAATATATGGCTCTATATAAAGGATATTACATTCAACAGTAGTTGGTGTTAAAGGAGTAGTCCAGTCCTGAAAAACTTATCCCCTATCCTAAGGATAGGTGATAAGTTTCAGATCGCTGGGGCCCCCCTGCGATCTCCTGTATGGGGCCCCAGCAGCCCCGTATTGACCACCGCACAAAGCGGCAGCTGACACGCCCCCTCAATACATATGGCAGCACCAGAGCCCTGCCTTTGGAAATCTCCGGCTCTGCCATAGCACTGTATTGAGGGGGCGTGTCAGCTGCCGCTTCGTGCGGTGGTCAACACACCCCCTTCCCGTGGGTCGCCGGGGCCCCGCGATCAAACTTATCCCCTATCCTTAGGATAGGGGATACGTTTTTCAGGACTGGACTACCCCTTTAAAGCCTTATTGTCCTTTAAATTAAGGTGTATCTGTCATCAAATTATTATTTTTTATATAATGTAGAAAGCTATTGTTTGTGTGTCTCTATGAGGAGTCCAAATACAGCAAGTGAGGGTGGACAAGCAGGGCTCTGTGCAGTGAGGACAAGTAGGGCCTGCACAGAGTTCTGCTCTGCTCTCACTTCCTGTATTTGGACTCCTCACAAGCAATAGCTGAAGGGACAGCACTTTTTCACCCATAAATAATATACACATTGTTTAACCAAATGTATATTAAAAATATACATATAATTGTATTATCTACATTATATAAAAAGTTTTTGTTGACGACAGGTACAGTTTAACTTTTGACATGTTGTACAGATGTTAAAACTTAAATGGGCACTGTCATTAAAACAAATTTTATTTGTGTTTAAAAAAGCTGCCACTAGGTGTCTCCCTACTTGTCCAGAGTACATCCCCCCCACCCCCTCAATCTCTAGCACATAGTTTGCACTCCTGCTGGCCTGGCAGAAGTCCAAAATGAGGAAATGTTGAGGGGGTGGGGAGCAGCCTTATCAAATCATAGCTCTATCTCACACTGAACTGCTCTGGGCTGTGTGTAAAAGAGTGAGGGAGGAAGTTCTCCCCTGTATGGCTTCAGATGATATCACACCTGCTGGAGAGACTGAGCAGAAATTACTGAGCAACCTCAAGGTAGAAAACTAAAAAATAATAAAAATAAAGGCAGGGGGTGGTTTATCATGATGGGGGCAGTGAACTGGGAGGATTATAACATTTACAAATGAGAACAATAACACTTATACAGGGATTGCATTAGAATGTCCACTTTATCCAAAGTTAAATTCACTTGATACAAAAGTGCAATAGTAAAGGACATGAACATTATATTCACCAGGTGCAGAAAAAAAAGCAGATAGTGAGCTCAACACAGCATCTTCAGAACAATTTCATCCCTTTTTTGGGGCAGTCTGTTTCTGGCCGCTGAGAGACTCCTTTCTAAGGGCTGAGCGGAAGCGCTCGCTGGCGTGCGAGCAACAATCGGGATGTTTCCAGAGTTGCCTCCTTTCTCAACCTAAATTCCGTGCACCAATCACCAACATATAAACAGGTATACTCTCGCGAGAGCTTCCTGTCTGGAACATTAAAATTGTGTAAAAACATGCTAAAATTAATATCGGTGTATACGGTACCAAGATCTGACCAGGGTGGTACTAACTTTGTACAGAAATACATTAAAAATTACAGTTCTCATTAATGCCATTTGGTGTTAACATTCCTAGTCGCTGAATCCAATAAACTTCTCTCTGCTCCAGGCTCTTTTTAACCTGTTCTTTATGCTCCTCTGTTGTCTTTTTTTCTATGAAATGTCTCGCTAAGCTAGTTTCCCCATATTTGTCACTTTGTTCATCACCTCCTTCCTTCAATTTCTTTTTATAGGTCCTGATCGAGCTTCTATGGTCATTCAACCTGACTTTTACAAGACAATATATGCCATCCCACAGGGACATTTTAACATATAAATAACTTGTTTGGATTCACACGTGTAGTAACTTTATTCCCTTTCATCGGATGTGTGACAGCCTCCCCTCTTATTATACTGTTACAGTTCTGACACCACCTACAGGGGAAGGTACCTTTTTTTCTAGTTTTTAAGAAAGTCTGTTTAGATTCTTTTTATCACAGAAATATCAGCATGAACTAAATAGTTTGCTATAGATTTATTTTTAGGATATGTAAATCTAAGTCTCTGTTTAAATAAACTTCCATATTTTTTATTTGCTTTCAACAAGTGTCTGAATTAATAGAAGTTAGTGAAATTGTGGATCAGATCCCCCAAGAACAGTTAAGAGAAAAAAAAGAGCATGAAGAAACAAAAGGATAAGGAGAGGGGTTCACTTTTCTGTCCACTTACGATGGCCACTCAAAGTTAATAAGAAAAGTAGTGAATAAATATTGGAGCGTGTTGAAAGAAGATGAAAAATATGGAAGTTTATTTAAAACAGAAACTTAGATTTATATATCGTAAAAATAAATCTATAGCAAACCATTTAGTTTGTGCTGATATTTTTGAGAAAAAAGAATCTAAAAAAGACTTTCTTAAAAACTAGAAAAAAAGGTACCTTCCCCTGTAGGTGGTGTCAGATCTGTAACAGTATAATAAGAGGGGAGGCTGTCACACATCCGATGAAGGGGAATAAAGTTTCTACACGTGTGAATCCAAACAAGTTATTTACATGATAAAATGTCCCTGTAGGATGGCATATCTTGGGCAAACGTCCCGTCCTGTAAAAGTCAGGTTGAATGAACATAGAAGCTCTATCAGGACCTATAAAAAGAAATTGGAGGAAGGAGGTGATGAACAAAGTGACAAATATAGGGAAACTAATTTAGCGAGACATTTCATAGAAAAAAGACATTAGATCTGTGAATTAAAGGGGTATTCCAGGCAAAAACTTTTTTTTATATATATCAACTGGCTCCGGAAAGTTAAACAGATTTGTAAATGACTTCTATTAAAAAATCTTAATCCTTCCAATAGTTATTAGCTTCTGAAGTTTTCTGTCTAACTGCTCAATGATGATGTAATGTCCCGGGAGCTGTGCATGATGGGAAAATGTCCCCATAGGAGCTGGACAGCTCCCGGGACGTGAGTCATCAGAGAGCAGTTAGACAGAAAAAAACAACTCAACTTCAGAAGCTAATAACTATTGGCAGGATTAAGATTTTTTAATCGAAGTAATTTACAAATCTGTTTAACTTTCCAGAGCCAGTTGATATATAAAAAAAAGTTTTGGCCTGGAATACCCCTTTAAGGCTGCTTGTGCTGGAAGAAATAGAAGGTGAGGGTAAAGAACAGGTTAAAAAGAGGCTGGAGCAGAGAGAAATGTATTGGATTCAGCAACTAGGAATGTTAACACCAAATGGCATTAATGAGAACTGTAATTTGTTATGTATTTCTGTAGAAAGTTAGTACTACCTTGGTCAGATCTTGGTACCGTATACACCAATATTAATTTTAGTATGATTTTACACAATTTTAATGTTCCAGACAGGAAGATCTCGTGAGAGTATACCTGTTTATATGTTGGTGATGGGTGCACGGAAGTTAGGTTAAAGGGAGACAACTCCTGAAACATCCCGACTGTTGCTCGCACGCAAGCAAGCGCTTCCACTCAGCCCTCAGGAAGGCGTCTCTCAGCGGCCAGGAATGGACTGAACCAGAAAGGGATGAAATTGCTCTGAAAACGTAATGTTCATGTCCTTTACTATTGCACTTTTGTATCAAGTGACTTTAACTTTGGATAAAGTGGACATTCTGATGCAATCCCTGTAGAAGGGTCATTTTTCTCATTTGTGGATTTGTCTATGCGGCTTGAGATTACGGAGCCTTGAGCCATACAAGGGAGCCACCTGATGGTGCATTACACCTGTTGTCTTTTGTGGTTTTGATTGTAAGAGGATTATACTTTTTTTTTATAAATCAACTGGTGCCAGAAAGTTAAACAGATTTGTAAATTACTTCTATTAAAAAATCTTAATCCTTCCAGTACTTCTTACCTGCTGAATACTACAGAGGAAATGGTTTTCTTTTTGGAACACAGAGCTCTCTGCTGACATCAGGAGCACAGTGCTCTCTGCTGACATCTCAGTCCATTTTAGGAACTGTCCAGAGCAGCATATATGTTTGCTATGGGGATTTTCTCCTACTCTGGACAGTTCCTAAAATGAACAGAGATGTCAGCAGAGAGCACTGTGCTCGTGATGTCAGCAGAGAGCTCTGTGTTTCGAAAAGAAAACCATTTCCTCTGTAGACCCTAAAAAGTACTGGAAAGATTAAGATTTTTTTAATAGAAGTAATTTACATATCTGTTTAACTTTCTGGCACCAGTTGATTTAAAAAAAAAAAAGATTTCCACGGGAGTACCCCTTTGTTGTTTTCTTGGAATTATAATGGTGTCTCCTACAATCAGTTAGAGCGAGCATGGAGTCAGGGAGTGCTTCACCCAGCTATATCTAACAATACGAGGGGGGTCTTAAAGAACAACTGTAGTGGTACCGTTTTACATATGCCCGTGCCTGGGCCTCAAAAATAAACGAAATAAACTCATACATACCTTCCTACGAGCCCCCGTTGGTCCAGCACAGGCCTCACGGTCCGGCAGTGCTGATGTCATTCCACTTCCTGGGGACGGGGACGCCGCAGAGCCGTCGGCGTATCACCGGCCGCAGCGATGTCCCACCCCGGCTGGTGATAGGCTGAGCCCACTGTCATGTAAGGAGCTCTAGCCGGCTTCTTACATGACGTCGGCTCAGCCCATCACCAGCCGGGGCGGGACATCGCTGCGGCCGGTGATACGCCGACGGCTCTGCGGCGCCCCTGTCCCCAGGAAGTGGAATGACGTCAGCACTGCCGGACCGTGAGGCCTGTGCCGGACCAATTGGGGCTCGTAGGAAGGTACGTATGAGTTTATTTTGTTTCTTTTTGAGGCCCGGGCATATGTAAAACGGTACCACTACAGATGTCCTTTAACACTGAGACCCTGACCGATCTAAACGTTTGACATGTTTGTGAGAAGAATGTTTCTCACGCTGTGTGGGTTGTGGGGCATTGAAAAATGGATGTCCCTCAACTACACCTGCTGTCGTCTTATATTTATTTATCCATGGAGTTTGGTATTTTTAAACATCGATTTATTTGTGCAGCTAGTATATACATGATCTAACCTATGCTTACTCTAGTTGATATACATAGTATTTAGCTGCCTTGTGATAGCTTAGACGGGACACAATGGTGGCCATCTTCCTGTAGACCGATCCACAGTTATGTTCCATCTAGCATTTATACTTGCGCTACGTCACTTCCGGCTTTTGGCCTGGCATCCTTCTCAGGTGCTTTCCGACATGGTGTTATTGTACATTGATTACTGGCTTATGATTTGCAGGTACGTTATGTGTGATTGATTTGGCACTCTTGTATATTTAACCCCTTAAGGACCAGGACCATTTTGGCCTTAAGGACCAGGCCATTTTTATGTTTGCATTTTTGTTTTTTCCTCCTCGCCTTCTAAAAATCCTAACTCTTTTATATTTCCATCCACAGACGATGTTTTTTGCGTCACCAATTTTACTTTGTAATTACATCACTTATTTTACCATAAAATTGCCCTATTTTGACCACCTATAATTTTTCTGTATAGACGGCGGTATGAGGGCTAATTTTTTGCACCATGATCTGTAGTTTTTATTGGTACCAAATTTGCTTATATTTAACTTTTTATACATTTTTTATACATTTTTGGGGGAATAAAATGTTACAAAAAAAGCAACAATTTAGAACTTTTTTTTATTTTTTTATGTTTACGCCGTTCACCGTACGGGATAAATAACAATATATTTTGATAGTTCAGACTTTTATGCACACGGCAATACCAAATATGTTTATTAATTTTTTTTTTTATGCTTTTTTGGGGGTAAAATGGAAAAAAATGATGATTTACATTTTATTGGGAGAGAGGATTTAATTTGGTTTTTATTAAAAAATTTTATTTATAAATTTTTTTCTTACATTTTAATAGTCCCCACAGGGGACTAATTATAGCAATCATTTGATTGCTAATACTGTTCAGTGCTATGCATAGGACATAGGACACTCATCAGTATTATCAGCGATCTTCTGCTCTGGTCTGCTCAATCTCAGACCAGAGCAGAAGACCCCAGGAGACGGCCAGACCCAGGTGAGGGGACCTCCGGCCACCATGCTGGACGATCGGATCCCCACACCAGCGCTGCAGGCAATCCGATCATCCATTTAAAGTACCGCACTGCCGCAGATGCTGTGATCTGTACTGATTATGGGGGTTAATGTAAGACATCCGCGCGATCGCGGATGTCAGCCATTACCAGCGGGTACCTGACTGCTGATAGCAGCCGGGACCTGCCGTGCATGATACGAGCACCAGCCCGGTGCTCGCGGTCATGACGGAGCGTAAATGTACGTCAGGGTGCGTTAAGTACCACCGCACCATGACCTACATTTACGTCCATTGTCGTTAAGGGCTTAAACCAATTTGCAAAACGTGTCAGGTATGGTGGGGCACTAAAGTCTGAGGTCTGGTCTGGATCACGCTGTATGTGCCCGTAGTAGGTTTTTCTTATTCATAATATGCACCGATTATTGTGTATACTTTGTACTTTAATTACACCAAGCACTTTACTCTGTTAGGTATACAATATAGCATGATTGGTTTTTGCTTTTGTTTATTGTTGTTACTCATGTGACCTGTAGCTTGGCTTTGTCTAAAGGGGCCTATTTTGTCCTGTTTATTCTTTGTTATCTGCATATGTGTACAGCTATAGTCCTACTAACCCTTGTGCCTCAGTGACTCTATACTCTTTTCTCCTTGTGGCGATTCCTATTTTTACTATTGTCTTTGGGTCTTATTAATAAAAGTGTATACTTTATTTTTAGGTAATTTAATAGAATTCATGTATTTTAATACAAATGGTTGTCCTATATTATATCAGATGTCTTAGGGCCGGAGCACCCCTTTAAGTCAAGATCTTTTAGACAAATTATTTTTCACAAATGTCCATACTCCACATTTTCTTTGGGAGCTTGTTAGTAAGGACCAGCACACTAGAACAGCTAACACTGGATGAAAGTGCACACCACTTATAGATTATGATTGAAAGAAATTCTTTATTATACATATCCATTACAAAAATTCACATACAATGTACAAAAAGACACTTAATATTTTGTTCAGAACGCTCGGAGCCGGAGGCCGTGATCGTGATGTCATGGCTACGCCCCTCGTGACATCACACCACACCCCCTCCATTCATGTCTATGGGACGTCCGACACGCCCCCTCCCATAGGCATGAATGGAGGGGCCGCTGAGTCACGACCACTGCCACAGGAACCCGGCATATGTTTAGACCTACGGGTTCTGCGGGAGATCGCTGGGGGCCCCAGCAGTGGGACCCCCGAGAGCAAACATCTTATCCTCTATCGAAAGATGTCTAGCATTGAAGTACCCCTTTAAAACCAATTAAAATCGATCATTAAGAGCACCCACACGACTCTAGAGAGTGGCAATGAACCCCCTTCCCTAGGAAAGGGACTACGTCCTTAAAAATAGGGAAGGTTCATGGCCTCTCTCTAGAGGTTGTGCTGGTGCTCTAAGTGAGCAATTTTAATCGGTATTAAAGTGTCTTTTTGTACATTGTATGTGAATTTTTGTAATGGATATGTATAATAAAGAATTTCTTTCATTCTTAATCTATTAGTGGTGTGCACTTTCCCCCAGTGTTAGCTGTTCTAGTGTGGTGCTTAGTTTTTTACACTGAGAGTAGCACCCAGTTTATATATTTTGGTTGAGCCCCCTTTCTATACAATAAGTAAGTTAGTAAGGACCAGACATTTTACTGGAAATTATTCTATCTGCAGTACATGGAATGTAGCTCTAGCAGATCATTCCACCAGGTCCAGTAATTGGATCAAACACTCTTTAACATTGGGGGTGTAAAGGTACTTTTACAAACTACAGTTTGTGGAAATGCTAGCACAACAGCTTTAACTGCTGTTTACCAGGCTATATAAAGCATTCTACTATCATGAGTCATTCTGAATGTTTAGCACTTTGCGTCCTGGATGAAACATTTTACCATCAAGTCTGTAGAGTCTCCCCTGTAATCATCTTGTCTGGTGACATTTGAAAAGGAGCGCAGCGCTCCTGTGAGACGAGGTAAAACCATCTCTTTCTTATTCAGTGATCCATAGGATGAAAAATAGGATTTTGCAGCAACGTGTAACACCTAAAATGAAACAAGGGAAAAGGTTTCATAACAAGTTTAAAAAAAAAAAAAAAAAACTGATCAAAGAAAACAAACATACAACCATAGTTTAAAAAAAAAAAAGCGACAAAGCACTAAAATTAAGTAAAGATTTATTATTTCGGCAGTTTACTAAAAATGTTTTGCTGTAAAGTAAGTAAAACCCTTCCAAAAATACATGAAGAATGTTAAAAGAGGTACTCCGGTGGAAAACAAATTTTTTTTTTCCATCAACTGTTGCCAGAAAGTTAAACAGAATTGTAAATGACTTAAATTTAAAAATCCTAATCCTTTCGGTATTTATCAGCTGCTGTATACTACAGAGGATTTTTTTTTTTTTATTACTTTTCTGTCTGACCACAGTGCTCTCTGCTGACTCCACTGTCCATGTCAAGAACTGTCGGAAGCAGTAGAGGTTTGCTATGGGGATTTACTTCTACTCTAAACAGTTCCTGACATGGACAGAGGTGTCAGCAGAGAGCACTGTGGACAGAGAGAAAAGAACTACACATCTTTCTCTGTAGCATACAGCAGCTGATAAGTACTAGAAGGATTAAGATTTTAACCGCTTAACGACCAAGGACGTATATTTACGTCCTTGGCCGGCTCCCGCGATATAACGCGGGGTCACGCGGTGACCCCGTGTCATATGGGGTCGGTCCCGGCATGTATCTGAAGCCGGGACCCGGGGCTAATAGCTCGCGGCAGCGATCGCGGTGCCGCGCTGTTAACCCTTTAGACGCAAAAATGAAAGTGAAAGCTGCCTGCCTGCTCAGTGGGGCTGATCGGGACCACCGCTGTGAAAATGCAGTGTCCCGATCAGCTGGGACACGAGCAGAGGTCCTCTTACTTGCCTACGGCGTGTCCCTTCGGCGATTGATTGCGCCAAGCCTGAGATGCAGGCTTGAGCAATCGACCGCCGATAACACTGATCACTTCAAAGCTATGGCTTACACTAAAGTGTAAAAAAAAGCACCATAAAAATAAATATAAACATATGTGGTATCGCCGCGTGCGTAAATGTCCGAACTATAAAAATGTATCATTAACTAAACCGCACGGTCAATGGTGTACGCGCAAAAAAATTCCAAAGTCCAAAATAACGTATTTTTGGTCGCTTTTTATAATCATGAAAAAATTAATAAAAAGCGATTAAAAAGTCAGATCATGTGGTACCACTAAAACGTCAGATCATGGCGCAAAAAATGAGCCCTCATACCGCCCCATACGCATAAAAATAAAAAAGTTATAGGGGTCAGAAGATGACAATTTTAAACGTATAAATTTCCGTGCATGTAGTTATGATTTTTTCCAGAAGTGCGACAAAATCAAACCTATATAAGTAGGATATCATTTTAATCATACGTACAGAATAAAGATCAGGTGTCATTGTTACTGAAAAATGTTCTGCATAGAAACAGAAGCCCCCAAAATTAACAAAATGGTGTTTTTTCTTCAATTTTGTTGCACAATGATTTTTTTTTTCTGTTTCGCTGTAGATTTTTGGGTAAAATGACTGATGTCACTGCAAAGTAGAATTGGTGGTGCAAAAATAAGCCATCATATGGATATTTAGGTGCAAAATTGAAAGGGTTATGATTTTTAAAAAGGTAAGGAGGAAAAAAACTTTCTGGCAGCAGAAAGGGAGTATCCCTTTAATATAAGCCTGGTTGTGTTTGCCTTTAAAATACTTTCGGTATCTCCACTTTTAGGGGGAGATTTATCAAAACCTGTCCAGAGGAAAAGTTACTGAGTTGCCCATAGCAACCAATCAGATTGCTTCTTTCATTTTTCAGAGACCTTTTCAGAAATGAAAGAAGCAATCTGATTGGTTGCTATGGGCAACTAAGAAACTTTTTATAAATCTCCCCCTTAGTCTCTTACCTGTGCCTGAAAAATGGATTCTTATTGATTGGCAAATGAAACCAATATCTCTATGATACAAGCGTCAAAATAATTGGTCCATGCTACAGAAAAGGAGTTCAATTTGTAACTTTATGTGTCAGCAACTCATTCGCTATTCTTTAAGAGGAAGAACAGGAGTAAAAAAAAAACACATGGCTTCATTGTTTTATAAGCAGCGCCAAATCTGTGAACAGGTTGAGACTGGTAATCCAGATGATAGTGTAAGCTCTAGTGAACAGTGCGCTCATTCCTCTTGTTTGCACTGTTTACTCCTATGTAATGTCTGAATTTGTATACAATCTCTGTTACAATTACTAACATTATTATAGCCAGTTCTCAGTATACACTGAATTGTGACTTTAACCTATGTACATTAAAAGTATACATATAATGTTTTTGCTAATGACAGGTACAATTTTAAACGATGTGTATATTTTTGGGTGACAAAATTGCTGTCCCTATTGTCTCTATGCGGAGACCAAATACAGGATGTGTGGGTGGACAAGCAGGGCTCTGTGCAGGCTCCTGGCTTATCAATCATCCAGATGTGTGAGCCGGGCATGTCACAGAGCCTCAGTGCACAGAGCCCCGCTTGTCCTCAGTGCACAGAGCCCCGCTTGTCCTCAGTGCACAGAGCCCCGCTTGTCCTCAGTGCACAGAGCCCCGCTTGTCCTCAGTGCACAGAGCCCCGCTTGTCCTCAGTGCACAGAGCCCCGCTTGTCCTCAGTGCACAGAGCCCCGCTTGTCCTCAGTGTACAGAGCCCTGCTTGCCCCTGGGAAACACCTAAAGGGTTAACAAACTTTCTGAATGTCATTTTGAATACTTTGAGGGGTGCACTTTTCATAATGGGGTCCATAATGGGGGGTTTCTTACAGAAAGGCCCCTCAAATCCACTTCAAACTTAACTGGTCCCTGAAAAAATCTTATTTTAAATTTTCCATGAAAATTTGGAAAATTGCTACTATACTTTGAAGCCCTCTAATGTCTTCAAAAAATACAAACATGTAAACTTTATGATGTCAACATAAAGTAGACATATTGTATATGTGAATCAATATATAATGTATTCGGAATGTCTATTTTCCTTATAAGCAGAGAGTTTCAAAGATAGAAAAATGCAACATTTTTATACAAGAAATGATGCAAGAATGGACAAATATTTAACACTAACAAAGTAGAATATGTCACGAAAAAACTATTCTGGAATCAAATTCAAAAGTTAAAGCATCCCAGAGTTATTAATGCTTAACCCCTTAAGGACGCAGGACGTAAATGTACGTCCTGGTGAGGTGATACTTAACGCACCAGGACGTACATTTACGTCCTAAGCATAACCGCGGGCATCGGAGCGATGCCCGTGTCATGCGCGGCTGATCCCGGCTGCGATCTCGCGGGCGTCCGTCATTAACCCCTCAGGTGCCGGGATCAATACAGATCCCGGCATCTGCGGCAGTTCGCGATCAAAATGAACGATCGGATCGCCCGCAGCACTGCTGCGGGGATCCGATCATTCATAACGCCGCACGGAGGTCCCCTCTCCTTCCTCCGTGCGGCTCCCGGCGTCTCCTGCTCTGGTCTGTGATCGAGCAGACCAGAGCAGGAGATGACCGATAATACTGATCTGTTCTATGTCCTATACATAGAACAGATCAGTATTAGCAATCATGGTATTGCTATGAATAGTCCCCTATGGGGACTATTCAAGTGTAAAAAAAAATGTTAAAAAATGTAAAGGTAAAAGTAAAAAAAAAGTGAAAAATCCCCTCCCCCAATAAAAAAGTAAAACGTCCGTTTTTTCCTATTTTACCCCCAAAAAGCGTAAAAAACATTTTTTATAGACATATTTGGTATCGCCGCGTGCGTAAATGTCCGAACTATTAAAATAAAATGTTAATGATCCCGTACGGTGAACGGCGTGAACGAAAAAAAATTTTAAAAGTCCAAAATTCCTACTTTTTTAATACATTTTATTAAAAAAAAATTATAAAAAATGTATTAAAAGTTTTTTATATGCAAATGTGGTATCAAAAAAAGTACAGATCATGGCGCAAAAAATGAGCCCCCATACCGCCGCTTATACGGAAAAATAAAAAAGTTATAGGTCATCAAAATAAAGGGATTATAAATGTACTAATTTGGTTAAAAAGTTTGTGATTTTTTTTAAGCGCAACAATAATATAAAAGTATATAATAATGGGTATCATTTTAATCGTATTGACCCTCAGAATAAAGAACACACGTCATTTTTACCATAAATTGTACGGCGTGAAAACAAAACCTTCCAAAATTAGCAAAATTGCGTTTTTCGTTTTAATTTCCCCACAAAAATAGTGATTTTTGGTTGCGCTATACATTTTATGATATAATGAGTGATGTCATTACAAAGGACAACTGGTCGCGCAAAAAACAAGCCCTCATACTAGTCTGTGGATGAAAATATAAAAGAGTTATGATTTTTAGAAGGCGAGGAGGAAAAAATGAAAACGTAAAAATTAAATTGTCTGAGTCCTTAAGGCCAAAATGGGCTGAGTCCTTAAGGGGTTAAAGGGTATTCCAGGCAAACCTTTTCTTTTATATATATATATATATATATATATATATCTCAACTGGCTCCGGAAAGTTAAACAGATTTGTAAATTACTTCTATTAAAAAATCTTAATCCTTCCAATAGTTATTAGCTTCTGAAGTTGAGTTGCTGTTTTCTGTCTAACTGCTTTCTGATCACTCACGTCCCGGGAGCTGTGCAGCTCCTATGGGGATATTCTCCCATCATGCAAGGGATATACTCCCATCATGCACAGCTCCCGTGACGTGACATCATCATTGAGCAGTTAGACAGAAAACTTCAGAAGCTAATAACTATTGGAAGGATTAAGATTTTTTAATAGAAGTAATTTACAAATCTGTTTAACTTTCCGGAGCCAGTTGATATATAAAAAAAAAAGTTTTTGCCTGGAATACCCCTTTAACCTGTTAAGGACATAGGACGTTCTCTAACGTCCTCACTGCCTGGGCTTTAATGCCCAAGGACGTTAGAGAACGTCCTGTTGTATTTCCGATCTCTGCCGCTCGCCCGGCAGAGATCGGAACTGGATGCCTGCTGAAATCCTTCAGCAGGCATCCAGGGCAAACGCCGAGGGGGGCCATGTAGGGAAAGCGCCCTTGCGATCTGCGGCGATACCGGGCTGATCGGGTCTCTGGGACCCGACCGCCCGGTAATTTCGCATGATCCCGGCTGTCACAGACAGCCAGGACCATGCTGAAGTATAGGAGCGAGGTGGCAAGCCTGCCACCTCCTCCGATCCCCTGCGATCTGTCGGTTAGTTAATCGACCAATCGCAGGAGGGGGGGGCGGTTACTTTCTCCCGTCCTGCCCGGCCCCTTGAAGTCCGGAGAGGACGGGAGGAAGACCGGAGGACGCGGCGGGGGACGGGGGAGTGCTGGGGACTGGCCCCGGTACTTACCTCGTCCCTGAAGACCTGGATCCCGGCGAGGAAGACGGCGGCGGCGGCGACAGGGGAGTAGATCTTCAGCCGCAGTCGGGCCCTTTACAGCAATGCACGTCGCCGTAAAGCGACATGCATTGCTGTAATGGGACCCTGTAAACTACAACTTCCAGCATGCCCAGACAGCCCTTGGCGTCTGGGCATGCTGGGAGTTGCAGTTTTGCAACATCTGGAGGTCCACAGTTTGGAGACCACTGTGCCCTTTCAGATGTTGCAAAACTACACATCCTCAGCATGCCCTTACTGTCCAGGCATGCTGGGAGTTGTAGTTCTGTAACATCTGGCCCTTCAGATGTTGCAGAACTACAACTCCCAGCATGCCTGGACAGTTTTGGCATACTGGGAGTTGTAGTTTTGCATAATCTGGAAGGGCACAGATTGGGAACCACTGTATTAGTGGTCTGCAAACTGTAGTCCTCCAGATGTTGCAAAACTACAACTCCCAGCATGCTGGGAGTTGTAGTTCGGCAACATCTGGCTCTAAAGATGTTGCCGAACTACTACTTCCAGCATGCCTGAGAATGCTGGGAGTTGTGGTTTTGCAACAACAGGAGGCACACTGGTTGGGAAACATTGTCTGTTTCATAACTCAGTGTTTCCCAACCGTGTGCCTCCAGCTGTTGCAAAACTATAACTACCAGCATGCACTGATAAACTGTGCATGCTGGGAGTTGTAGTTTTGCAGCAGCTGGAGGTCCTCCCCCCCCCCCCCCCCCCCCTGTGAATGTACAGGGTACATTCACATGGGCAGGGGGCTTACAGTGAGTATCAGGCTGCAAGTTTGCGATGCAGCAAATTTTGCGCGGCAGCTCAAACTCGTAGCGGGAACTCGCTGTAACCCCCCGCCCGTGTGACTGTACCCTAAAAACACTACACTACACTAACACAAAATAAAATAAAAAGTAAAAAACACTACATATACACATACCCCTACAAAGCCCCCCTCCCAATAAAAATGAAAAACGTCTGGTACGCCACTGTTTCCAAAATGGAGCCTCCAGCTGTTGCAAAACAACAACTCCCAGTATTGCCGGACAGCCGTTGACTGTCCAAGCATGCTGGGAGTTTTACAACAGCTGGAGGCACCCTGTTTGGGAATCACTGGCGTAGAATACCCCTATGTCTACCCCTATGCAAATCCCTAATTCAGGCCTCAAATGCGCATGGCGCTCTCACTTTGGAGCCCTGTCGTATTTCAAGGCAACAGTTAAGGGTCACATATGGGGTATCGCCGTACTCGGGAGAAATTGTGTTACAAATTTTGGGGGGCTTTTTCTCCTTTAACCCCTTATGAAAAGGTGAAGTTGGGGTCTACAACAGCATGTTAGTGTAAAAAAATAAATTTTTTACACTAACACGCTGGTGTTGCCCTATACTTTTCATTTTGACAAGAGGTAAAAGGGAAAAACGCCCCCCAAAATTTGTAATGCAATTTCTCCCGAGTAAGAGATACCCTATAAGTGAGCGCGAAGTGCTCTGGGGGTGCACAACAAGGCCCAGAAGGGATAGTGCACCATGTACATTTGAGGTGATTTGCACAGGAGTGGCTGATTGTTACAGCGGTTTTGACAAACGCAAAAAAAAAAAAAAAAAAACACATGTGACCCCATTTCGGAAACTACACCCCTCACGGAATGTAATGAGGGGTGCAGTGAGAATTTTACACCCCACTGGTGTTTGACAGATCTTTGGAACAGTGGGCTGTGCAAATTAAAAATTTTGTACAGCCCACTGTTCCAAAGTTCTGACAGACACCAGTGGGGGGTAAATGATCACTGTACCCCTTGTTACGTTCCTCAAGGGGTCTAGTTTCCAAAATGGTATGCCATGTGGGGGTTATTTTGCTGTCCTGGCACCATAGGGGCTTCCTAAATGCGATATGCCCCACGAGCAAAATTTGCTCTCCAAAAGCCAAATAGGACTCCTTCT
Organism: Hyla sarda; assembly: GCF_029499605.1. Lineage (NCBI taxonomy): Eukaryota > Metazoa > Chordata > Amphibia > Anura > Hylidae > Hyla > Hyla sarda. The sequence goes on from NC_079191.1 coordinate 229,046,753, forward strand.
CTTCTGAGCATTGTAGTTCGCCCGTAGTGCACTTCAGGTCCACTTATGGCGTACCTTCATACTCAGAAGAGATGGGGTTACAAATTTTGGGGGGTATTTTCTGCTATTAACCCTTGCAAAAAATGTGAAATTTGGGGGGAAACACACATTTTAGTGAAAAAATATATATATATTTTTTTACATATGCAAAAGTCGTGAAACCCCTGTGGGGTATTAAGGCTCACTTTATTCCTTATTACGTTCCTCAAGGGGTCTAGTTTCCAAAATGGTATGCCATGTGAGGGTTTTTTGCTGTTGTGGCACCATAGGGGCTTCCTAAATGCGACATGCCCCCCGACCAAAATTTGCTGTCCAAAAGCCAAATATGACTCCTTCTCTTCTGAGCATTGTAGTTCGCCCGTAGTGCACTTCAGGTCCACTTATGGGGTACCTTCATACTCAGAAGAGATGTGGTTACAAATTTTGGGGGGTATTTTCTGCTATTAACCCTTGCAAAAATGTGAAATTTGGGGGGAAACACATTTTAGTGGAAAAATTTTTTTTTTTTACATATGCAAAAGTCGTGAAACAACTGTGGGGTATTAAGGTTCACTTTACCCCTTGTTACGTTCCCCAAGGGGTCTAGTTTCCGAAATGGTATGCCATGTGTGGATTTTTTGCTGTTCTGGTACCATAGGGGCTTCCTAAATGCAACATGCCCCCCAAAAACCATTTCAGAAAAACATACTCTCCAAAATCCCCTTGTCGCTCCTTCGCTTCTGAGCCCTCTACTGCGCCCGCCGAACACTTTTCATGAACATGAACATGAGAAATTGGGCTACAAATATAAGTATAAATTTTCTCCTTTTACCCCTTGTAAAAATTCAAAAATTGGGTCTACAAGAACATGCGAGTGTAAAAAATGAAGATGGTGAATTTTCTCCTTCACTTTGCTGCTATTCCTGTGAAACACCTAAAGGGTTAAAACGCTGACTGAATGTCATTTTGAATACTTTGGGGGGTGCAGTTTTTATAATGGGGTCATTTGTGGGGTATTTCTAATATGAAGACCCTTCAAATCCACTTCAAACCTGAACTGGTCCCTGAAAAATAGTGAGTTTGAAAATTTTGTGAAAAATTGGAAAATTGCTGCTTAACTTTGAAGCCCTCTGGTGTCTTCCAAAAGTAAAAGCTCGTCAATTTTATGATGCAAACATAAAGTAGACATATTATATTTGTGAATAATTTTTTTTTTAATTTGGAATATCCATTTTCCTTACAAGCAGAGAGCTTCAAAGTTAGAAAAATGCAAAATTTTCAATTTTTTCTGCAAATTTTGGAATTTTTCACTAAGAAACGATGCAAGTATCGACAAAATTTTACCAATAACATAAAGTAGAATATGTCACGAAAAAACAATCTCGGAATCAGAATGATAGGTAAAAGCATCCCAGAGTTATTAATGTTTAAAGTGACAGTGGTCAGATGTTCAAAAAACGCTCTGGTCCTAAGGTGTAAAATGGCCTGGTCCTTAAGGGGTTAAAGTGACAGTGGTCAGAATTGCAAAAAATGCTCTGGTCCTTAGGGTCAAAAAGGGCTCGGTCCCCAAGAAGTTAAAATAATCATTAGCTGCAGCCCTACAAAGTATAATATCAAGAATAGAGTCCAATGAACAGGCAATGCACATTTGATTGAATTTCCGCCGCATGAAACAGTGGTGCCACAACTAACATACCTGAATGCACAACCTGTCAGGCTATAACAGTAGACAACCAATAAGAGTGCCATTGCTGCTTATAGGGATCAGAAAGGCAAAAGAACACAAAAACTGGACCACTGAGCAGTGCACATACCTGGTCAGGTGAATATAGATTTTACTGCCCCATGCTGATAGCAGGGTCAGAATTTGATACAAGAAGCATGAGTGAATGAACCCTTACTATAATGTCAACAGTAAAGGCTTACAGAGGTAAAATAATGATGTGGGAAATGTTTTATTGGCACTCCATGGATCCTCTGATATATGTGTTGCTGTTAGAAAATGTATTTAAAACAACATTCTATTTCAGTATGCATGTTACTTAAAAGCATACATAAGGAATACTTCTATACACACATACATGTATGGAACATTTCCTATTGGTACAAGCTTCGGATAGTGAGTGGGCTGCAGGAGGCTTCAGTAATCATTTGTACTAGATAAAGAAAACACCACTTAAAACCCATATTCACTTTAGAAACGTTTTAATACCATTATCATCTACACTTATATAAGTTATTACTGTACTGTGCAGGGACTGGTATAAAGATTACACTGCGCAGAATGTAAATCAACCCAGCAAGCTCTGGGCAGACAGGCAGGCAGGCAGCAGAATTGCTAAGGCCTGTATTCCAGTAATATAAGCTGTAACATTCAAGGTTGGGTTTACATTACTGTGCACATCAGTAAAGCTCCTGATATTTATATATATGCTAAAAGTCCTTATGGGGGTCCATTAGTCAGATGTAAGCCAAAAGAGTCTCTTTCACCTCTGATGGCGGGATGTATCAGTATACCTCAAAAAATGAATAGTTTCTTTGCATCGTATATGTTAAACAATACCATATTAGCCTACAGGTATCGGATGCTATTGTATACATCACTGTATCCATTATGCAGATGCTATCATAGCTCAAGGGTTAAGGATGTGTTAAACAGATGCATAACAATGCCATCCATCATCCCTAGGCTATAAAGGCATCCATGTAATACATACAGCATGATAAAGCTCACATGGTATTGGGACACACCTCTTAATCGCTGAATTCAGGTTTCATTAGAGGGAATTTGTCAGCTCTAGATCATGCTCAGGGCTCAAGCAGGGCTTATGCAAGGATTTCTGCCACTCTAGGCAAAAGCTTATTTTGCCGCCGCCCCCCTTGACTCCGCCCATTGTCCCTTCCCTTTGATGCACCCCACATTACTACTGGGGTGAAACACTGTAACAAGCCCCCTCCTCATGTAATCTCCCTACTACTGGGGTGACACACTGTAACAAGCCCCCTCCTCATGTAATCTCCTTACTACTGGGGTGACACACTGTAACAAGTCCCCTCCTCATGTAATCTCCTTACTAATGGGGTGACACACTGTAACAAGCCCCCTCCTCATGTAATCTCCCTACTACTGGGGTAACACACTGTAACAAGCCCCCTCCTCATGTAATCTCCTTACTACTGGGGTGATACACTGTAACAAACCCCCTCCTCATGTAATCTCCTTACTAATGGGGTGACACACTGTAACAAGCCCCCTCCTCATGTAATCTCCCTACTACTGAGGTAACAAACTAACAATCCCCCTCCTCATGTAATCTCCTTACTACTGAGGTAACACACTGTAACAAGCCCCCTCCTCATGTAATCTCCCTACTACTGAGGTAACACACTAACAAGCCCCCTCCTCATGTAATCTCCTTACTACTGAGGTAACACACTAACAAGCCCCGTCCTCAAGTAATCTCCCTACTACTGGGGTGACACACTGTAACAAACCCCCTCCTCATGTAATCTCCTTACTACTGGGGTGACACAATGTAACAAACCCCCTCCTCATGTAATCTCCTTACTACTGGGGTGACACACTATAACAAGCCTCCTCCTCATGTAATCTCCTTACTACTGGGGTATATCACAACAATTGCCCCACAGGGGGTACCAGGGTCATAATATATTCACAACTATTTTAGGGGAAACCCCCTAGGGGGAACCCTTAAAAAGTACCTCCTAAAATGTAACTTTTATTGATCCTATTAAAATATTAAACCAAATAGTAATGTGTAATTTTCCTTATGATGTAATCTACACCACTAATTATTTAAAATCACAGCCTCAGATCAGCTCCCCTTGTAATATTATAGTAGTGACTGCAATTAATGTCAGAATAATTGCACAGCGATCATCATCTTGGGATATGATGAACTGTTTATGGGGAGTTGTTAGTGGCTGCTAATTAAAAAATCAGAGCATTAGCCAGCGCCTCCAACGTTTCGCTGGCACCCCAGCTTCGTCAGGAAGCCACCAGCCCTTCCTGACGAAGCTGGGGTGCCAGCGAAACGTTGGAGGCGCTGGCTAATGCTCTGATTTTTTAATAAGCAGCCACTAACAACTCCCCATAAACAGTTCATCATATCCCAAGATGATGATCGCTGACATTAATTGCAGTCACTACTATAATATTACAAGGGGAGCTGATCTGAGGCTGTGATTTTAAATAATTAGTGGTGTAGATTACATCATAAGGAAAATTACACATTACTATTTGGTTTAATATTTTAATAGGATCAATAAAAGTTACATTTTAGGAGGTACTTTTTAAGGGTTCCCCCTAGGGGGTTTCCCCTAAAATAGTTGTGAACTTACTACTGGGGTGACACACTGTAACAAGCCTCCTCCTCATGTATTCTCCTCACTACTGGGGTCACACACTGTAACAAACCCCCTCCTCATGTAATCTCCTTACTAATGGGGTGACACACTGTAACAAGCCCCCTCCTCATGTAATCTCCCTACTACTGAGGTAACACACTGTAACAAACCTCCTCCTCATGTAATCTCCTTACTACTGGGGTGACACACTGTAACAAGCCTCCTCCTCATGTAATCTCCTCACTATTGGGGTGACACACTGTAACAAACCCCCTCCTCATGTAATCTCCTTACTACTGGGGTAACACACTGTAACAAACCCCCTCCTCATGTAATCTCCTTACTACTGGGGTGACACACTATAACAAGCCTCCTCCTCCTCATGTAATCTCCTTACTACTGGGGTGACACACTATAACAAGCCTCCTCCTCCTCCTCCTCATGTAATCTCCTTACTACTGGGGTATATCACAACAATTGCCCCACAGGGGGTACCAGGGTCATAATATGTAATCTCCTTACTACTGGGGTGACACACTATAACAAGCCTCCTCCTCCTCCTCCTCATGTAATCTCCTTACTACTGGGTTGACACACTGTAACAAACCTCCTCCTCATGTAATCTCCTTACTACTGGGGTGACACACTATAACAAACCTCCCCCTCATGTAATCTCCTTATTACTGAGGGGACACACTGTAACAAACCTCCTCCTCATGTAATCTCCTTAACCCCTTAAGGACCGGAGGTTTTTCCGTTTTTGCATTTTCGTTTTTTGCTCCTTGCCTTTAAAAAATCATAACTCTTTCAAATTTACACCTAAAAATCCATATGATGGCTTATTTTTTGCGCCACCAATTCTACTTTGTAATGACGTCAGTCATTTTGCCCAAAAATCTATGGTGAAGCGGGAAAAAAAATCATTGTGCGACAAAATTGAAAAAAAAAACGCTGTTTTGTAACTTTTGGGGGCTTCCGTTTCTACGTAGTACATTTTTCGGTAAAAATGACACCTGATATGTATTCTGTAGGTCCATACGATTAAAATGATACCCTACTTATATAGGTTTGATTTTGTCGGACTTCTGGAAAAAATCATAACTACATGCAGGAAAATTAATACGTTTAAAATTGTCATCTTCTGACCCCTATAACTTTTTTATTTTTCCGTGTATGGGGCGGTATGAGGGCTCATTTTTTGCGCCGTGATCTGAAGTTTTTAACGGTACCATTTTTGCATTGATAGGACTTATTGATCACTTTTTATTCATTTTTAAATGATATAAAAAGTGACCAAAAATGCACTATTTTGGACTTTGGAATTTTTTTGCGCGCACGCCATTGACCGAGCGGTTTAATTAATGATATATTTTTATAATTCGGACATTTCCGCACGCGGTGATACCACATATGTTTATTTTTATTTTTATTTACACTGTGTTTTTTTTTTTATTGGAAAAGGGGGGTGATTCAAACTTTTAATAGGGGAGGAGTTAAATGATCTTTATTCACTTTTTTTTTCACTTTTTTTTTGCAGTGTTATAGGTCCCATAGGGACCTATAACACTGCACACACTGATCTTCTATGTTGATCACTGGTTTCTCATAAGAAACCAGTGATCAACGATTCTGCCGGATGACTGCTCATGCCTGGATCTCAGGCACTGAGCAGTCATTCGGCGATCGGACAGCGAGGAGGCAGGAAGGGGCCCTCCCGCTGTCCTGTCAGCTGTTCGGGATGCCGCGATTTCACCGCGGCTATCCCGAACAGCCCACTGAGCTAGCCGGGATGCTTTCGGTTTCACTTTAGACGCGGCGTTCAACTTTGAACGCCGCGTCTAAAGGGTTAATAGCGCGCGGCACAGCGATCAATGCCGCGCGCTATTAGCCACGGGTCCCGGCCGTTGTTAGAGGCCGGGCCCGACCCGCTATGACGCGGGGCCACGCCGTGGCCCCGCGTTATAGATCGGGAGTGGACACATGACGTTCCAGTACGTCATGTGTCCTTAAGGGGTTAATATTGGGGTGACACACTAACAAACCTCCTCCTCGTGTAATCTCCTTACTACTGAGGGGACACACTGGTGGGGGAGACGGAGGTCTGAGATGCAAGTGCTGTCAGGATGCTAGATTGACCTCAGAGAAAAAGGTGTTGCAGACTAAAGAATGCTAATTATTATGGTACCAGGTGGCAGGGGCGTAGCTGGAAACAACAGGACCCCAAGGCAAAAAAGTAACCTGCCCCACCCCCCCTTCATGGCTGCTACAAACACCACCAAAATTGTTGGCTACTCACTTTGTCAGTAGATACTCATTCTATACAGAGATTTATCAAAACCTGTGTGGATGAAAAGTAGTGCAGTTGCCCAGAGCAACCAATCAGATCGCTTTCATTTTTCACAGGCCTTTTTAAAAAAAGAAGGAAGCTAGTTGCTATGGGCAACTGCACCACTCTTCCTCCACACAGGTTTTGATAAATGTTACCCTAGGACCTAATATTTGGGCATATTTGCCACATTATTTATGATCTAGTGGAACTTCTTTGTGGCACATCTGCTCCCTCTACCCTTACAGCGGCAGGCGCTGGCAGATCAGCCAGGTATTATGGCAGCAGTCAATGGCGGAATTATCATGGTGGTCAGTGACAGTCGCCCCGGGGTCCGAGGAGGCTCCGTCATAACTGCGACTGCTGCGACCATAATAATTATACCACTTGTGTGAAGTATACAGTGGTGTGTGTGAAATGCAGTGTATGGGTGTATGAACTATACCCCCTTAAAGACATCAAGACTTTAGTTTTTTTTCCTCCTTGACTTCTAATAGCCTTAACGCTGAAAAAAAAAAAAAATTATTATTATCTACAGACACATGTAAAAACTTTCTTTTTGTGCCACCAGTTGTACTTTGTAATGTCATTCATGTTACCACAAAATCAAACAAAATTTTTTTATTTGTGGAGCAAAGGTAAAGTAAACAATGCAATTGTGTAAGTTTTGGTGTCTTCTGTTTCTACCCAGTGCACTTTTCAGTAAAAATGAATTGGCCCAGATTTATCAAACTGTGTGAGAGAAAAAGTGGAGGAATTTTCACACGTGCAGCCAATCACAGCTCAGCTTTCACTTTACCACAACTCGTTAGCTGAGCTGTGATTGGTTGGTGAGGAAAAATCCCTCCCTCTCACAGAGTTTGATAAATCTCCCCCAATACCTTTATTTGTTGGTCCATACGATTACAACGATACCCTATATATAGGTTTACGATTTTTGTTTTGCTGGAACTTTTTGATTAATGTTTATAAAATAAAATCTTCTGGTATATGAAGTAACCAAAAATCAGCTTTTTTGGACTTTGGTAATATTTTATGTTTACGTCATTGACCGTTTGGTTTAATTAAAGGGTATATTTTCATAGTTTGGACATTTATGCACGCAAAAAGACCAAAAAGGTTTGTTTTTTATATTATTTTATTTTAAAAAAATGGTAAAGGGGGGGGGGATTCAAACTTTTATTAAGAAATGGGCTTATTCACATCTATTAACTTTTTTGTTTTCACACATTTCTTTTCACTATTTTAGGGGACTATTACATATAATCTTTAGATTGCATACATTGAAGAATGCTGTTGCATAGAGCAGCATTATTGGCGCTCCATTAGCACAGGCTGCTGACACTTGCAGTAAAAGAGCACCAATCGCATAGACTGGAGGAGGCTAAGTGACTTCGGCCTGTACTATTTGCTAATCGGACCCCGCTGTTTCAGATGCCACAAACTGCAGTGTATGTGTGTAAAGTATACCGTGGCTTGTGTAGCCTGCATGTGTGTGTGGGTGTGTTAAAGGGGTTCTCCGGTGCTTAGACATCTTTTCCCCTATCCAAAGGATAGGGGATAGGATGCCTGATCGCGGGAGTCCCGCCGCTGGGAACCCCCGTGATCTTGCACGCGGCACCCCGTTTATAATCAGTCGCCAGAGCGTGTTCGCTCCGGGTTCGATTACCGGTGACCACAGGGCCGACGGCACCTCCGCCACAGTGTGACGTCACGCTCCGCCCCTCAATGCAAGCCTATGGGAGGGGGCGTGACAGCTATCACGCGCAAGATCACGGTGGCGGGACTCCTGCGATCAGGCATCTTATCCCCTATCCTTTGGATAGGGGATAAGATGTCTAAGCACCGGAGAACCCCTTTAAATGCAGTGTGTGTGGAAAACACTGCACTACATAATTCAAACAGTGTGTCTCGAGCTATTACAAAACTACAACTCCCAGCATGCCAAAACAGCCGTTGGCTGTCCAGGCATGCTGGGAATTGTAGTTTTGACACAGCTGGAGGCACTCTGTTTGGAAAACACAGATATAGGGGAAGATTTATCGAAACCCGTCCAGAGGAAAAGTTGCTGAGTTGCCCATGGCAACCAATTAGATTGCACCTTTCATTTTTCATATGTCTCTTTAAAAATGGAAGCAATCTGATTGGTTGCCATGGGCAACTGTACCACTCTTCCTCTGCACAGTTTTTGATAAATTTCCCCCATAGTCATTTGTGAGACCTGCAGTGTACTGTATGTTTATGTGTGAATGTGTGTACAATAGATTACCTTCTCATGAAAAGCATCCCTCTCTATATAGGACCTTCTTTCTGGAACTCAGGCTCCTCCCACCCATATGACTGATCACATGGTAAGGACATCACGGAAGGTCCTTTGCTTTGCCATCCCACACACAGCCTGATGTTCTGCAGACTGTTTTGCCTGTAATAGCCTCAATTTCATATAGGGAGGAGGAAACAGCTGGTTTGGAGAATAAAACATTGCTGGTTATGGATTCTAGATCTATAGGGAGAGACCGTTGATCCAGGGATTTATTCTGACTGCCATATTTGGAGTCGGGAAGGAATTTTTACCTCTAGTATGAGGTTTTTTGCCTTCCTCTGGATCAACTCAGTAGGGACTTATTAGGCATATAGGTTGAACTTGATGGACTCTGGTCTTTTTTCAATTTTATGAACTTTGCAACTATGTAAGTCTATTGTAGTGTAGGGGCCGGGGCGTGCAGAGAGGAAGAGCTCTGCGTGCAGTGGTACAGCGCTGGATAGGCTGAAGAAAGCAAATTGTTATGGTACAGGGGAGTTTCCTGCGGTGGGCAGAGCAGAGCAGCGCACCCCCCCCCCCCCTCCCCTCAAGAATACGCCTCAGGTGGCTGCCTATTTCACTGCAGAGTTGGCCCTGGGCTCAAGTGTCAAAGAGGTTGTACTAAGCCTCAGGATACACACACCGGGGGAGATTTATCATAGGAAATAGAGTTTTTTTTCGGTGTATATTTGTGCACATAATGTTGCGCCGAGTTTGATAGAATTCTTCATAACGATGTCTACATTCATGTTTACCGTAGAGCACTTTATCCTGTAGACTTGGATTACTTAACTGCGTCCTTTTGATTTTACTGCACAAAAAAAAATGCGCAAAAGCCCTTTTCTAGCGCAAATATACACAACCTCAGAGGACATGTACCCAAGTGTCAGAGAATTGTAAATGTGTGCTCCTTTTAGCACGCAACATAGCAGAGAGGAAGTGATCTCTAAGGGTGCGCACAATTTATCAAGACATGTGTGCATGCTTAGTAAATTGAGTGTAGCAACTTGGGGGATAGATGCAGCAATAAGGGGTATATATAGCTCTACCTTACACAGATTTTAATAATAAGTTCCCCTCACCATCCCCTAAGAGCTGTGTCCCAATACCTTGAGAGCTTTATCATGATGCATTAGTTAAAAGGGTGCTATTATGGATGCTATTGTTATGCATATGTTTAACACGTCCTTAACCCATTAAGTCCCATTGCCACAGGTCTATAACATTAGGCTCCATCCAATGCAATCTGCCTTTACAAACATTTGCAAATGAATGGGTTGTTCTGAAGGATTCACTGAATTTGACTGTGGTACTGTAATAGGATGCCACCACTGTTGCAACAAGTCAGGTTATGACATTTCTTACCTCCTAGATCTAAGATCATATAAGAGTGGCATTATTGAAAAGTGAAAGCATTTAGGAACCACAGCAAATCTTAAGTGAAGTGGCAGACTATGTTAAAGATTGGGGACAAGTGCTGAGGCAAAGTGCATTAGCTCACACAGAAAAGAAAAAAGCTGAGGCACTCTTTTGGTCTGTGGTCTTTATTGCAGGTGAAATGCACGGCTAACAATTGTTTCACTACTAGGTAGCTTGTTTGCATAAAAGTCACCACCTTTTTATTTTTATTTTTTTATCTAAGAGCCGAGGAACGTACTCTCGGATCACCCAAAGAGCAAGAAAAAATGCAAATGTGTTACACAAAAAAAAAACGTGCACAAAGGATGCGGTCTAACGCAAGCCCTTCTCTGACAGGAGAGAGGCCCCCCAACAAACCTTACCCTTCGCCTCCGGACCAAACCAGGTTCGATGTCCCTTTTCGCCGAAGCTACTAAGGGACCACAAATGCTCTCGGCATCCCACTTGGCGTTAGCCAAGGTATCTGCCCGCAGAGCCGATAACGGTCGGTACCCTGCCAATGAAGGAGTACCTGGGTTTTTTTCAGGGAGGTGCGGAACCTAATGGCCACACACACCTCCCCTAGACCGCTAGGAGGGACACCCAGAAGGGTTACCGCATCCTAACAATCCTGTGAACACACAACACGTAAAAAGTGACACAGTGATAAAAAGGAAATAAATAAGTGAATGTGTGCAGATATACTGCCCGGATCTATAAAAAAAATTCTCTGATCCTAGACAGAAGACTGGGAATCAAGAGGTGAGTGCCACAAGGTGAAGAATTCATGGTGCCCGTGCTTCCTTTTTTTTTTATTTTTTTTTATTTTTTTAATTTTTTAATCTAAAGCCGAGGAACGTGCTTTCGATTCACCCAAAGTGCAAGAAAAAGTGCAAACGTGTTACACTAAAAAAACGTGCACAAAGGATGCGGTCTATTGCAAGCCCTTCTCCGATAGGAGAGAGGCCCCCCAACAAACCTTACCCTTCGCCTCCGGACCAAAAGGTACCTGCGAGGTTCCAGGTTCGATGTCCCTTTTCGCCGAAGCTACTAGGGGACCACAAATGCTCCCGGCATCCCCCTTGGCGTTAGCCAAGGTATCTGCCCGCAGAGCCGATTACGGTAGGTACCCTGCCAAAGCAGGAGTACCGGGGGTGTTTGCAGGGAGGTGCGGAACCTAATGGCCACACACACCTCCCCTAGACCGCCAGGAGGGACACCCAGAAGGGCTACCGCATCCTGACAAATCCTGTGAACACACACCAAAAAGTGACACAGTGAGACAAAAAGGAAATAAATAAGTGAATGTGTGCAGATATACTGCCCGGACATCCGGCCGGATTTATAAAAATTTCTCTGATCCTAGCCAGAAGGCCGGGAATCAAGAGGTGAGTGCCACAAGGTGAAGAGATTATGGTGCCCGTGCTTCCACTCAGTGAGCCAATACTCCCAGTGAGTTTCGGCACCTCGGGGTCACCACTCCCCAAGGCCCTGAAGTACCTCGTCTCTAGACCCTCTCAGCCTCATGGCGAGACCTGGAGAAAAACAGGTCACATCAGGGCAGAAGTTGAGCCGATTCCTCAGAACCAGCCCCGAAACACCATGCTCTGCTGCCTCAACTGGCATTAAAATCAGTATAAAAACTGTGCACCAGGAGCTTCATTGCATGCAAGCATTATACCACCAAGCACAATGCCAAGCATCAGATGGAGTGGTGTAAGGATATCTTAAAGCGTACCCGTCAGATCCAACAAATTTTATTTTTTTTTTAAATATATCATTCAGTACCTAATCCTGACCATGTAAATCTAATATTTATGTGTCTAGCACCTTTTTTTTTTTTTATTACACTTAGCTCTCTAGTCGGAATTCCTCTCAAAGGGAGGGGACGTGGCCTCACTGTGCAGGTCTCCGCCCCCTCCCTCTGTATGCTGTTTGCTCACATCTCCCCTAGCATTAGCAAAACTACAACTCCCAGCTTGTCCTCACTGACAGTAGCGGGACACAAGCTGACAGGGGGAGGATTTTTCCTCCAGCTGTGAGCCCTGCACTCACAGTTGCCAATCAAGGAAGTGTGTCCATGACGCATGGACACAGCAGGACTAGTATGTGTCCAAGCAGGCAGGGGGGGGCAGTTGCTTGACTGGCTTTTTCAGTATGAAAAGCTGAAAATTTTCTAATGAAAGCAATTGCAAAACTTATTGGTTTTCCATGCTTTACAACATATCAAAAGTTCTTGTATCTGACAGTGCCCGTTTAACACAAGAAAACAAAAAAGTCCCCCAAAAACACCTCTAAAACATCTTCAAAAACACACATTTTACAGTCCATACTGACTTCAATGAGGAATGCACAAAGTTGCACTGAAAAAAAAAAAAAAAGAAGAAACATAAATTATTGGAGTGGTTCGGTTTGGAAGCTCACAAAAAAATGGGAGCAAGGTAAAAACACCTGAAAAAAAATTAAAGGAAAAACTGGATTTAGCATAACAAGTCATTTTTGACAATTGTATGCTGCCAACTTTTTGTGAACAGTTTGGAGAAGTACTTTTAGGCTAAGTTTCCACTTTTTTTTCTGGCAGTTTTTGAGCCAAAGCCAGAAGTGTATTCAAAAGGAATAGGAAATATAAAGGAAGGACTTACACTTCTCCTCCCTTATGTTTTTGAGCCAAAGTCCTTAGGATAGGGGATAAGTTTTTCACCACTGGACTACCCCTTTAATTGGCCAATCAACAATAAAAACAAAAACAGGACTAGGGGGGTAGGGAAGAGTTACCGGGAGGAAGTGGGGACCACATTGTGAAGAGTTTATAATGAGGGGACAGTACTGGAAGGGTTTACAGGGGAGAAATACAGGGAACAGCACCTAAAGGGTTAACCCATGATCCTCGTTGCAGGGGAGAATAAGCAGTTCACAGACCTTAGAGATGGCCATCCTCCCTGCACAAGGAAAATCTGTCACTGCAGGGGGGATGGAGAACAGAGCTTCTGGCGGATGCAGGGACTAGTTGGGAACTCTCGATGTCAGGACCGAAGGCTTCTGGAGGAGGGGAGGGTTAATGAATTGGCATGGCGGGGGGAGAAGGGGGTTAATGAAATGGCACAGAGGGGAGTGGAGGTTAATGAAATGGCACAGGGGATTAGAGGAGGGGGGCAATGAAATGGCTAAGGTGATGGACGGGTTAATGAAATGGCCAAATTTTCATGGTGACGCCCTTACATAGTTTGATGACACACTCCTTGCTATACTGCCAATTGCATGCATCGCGTTGTACGTCGACAATGCACAATGGAGTACTAGTATCAGCAATAGAAAAGCTGCTACCATCCTGTGCCAGTTCATCCCCCTGTTCCATTATATTCCCCATTCTCTGATGTTTGCTGTGCCATTATATTTCAGCCCCTCCTCCCCCCTGTACCATGATATTTCAGCCCCCCTGTGTCATGATATTTCAGCCCCCCTGTGCCATGATATTTCAGCCCCCCCTGTGCCATGATATTTCAGCCCCCCTGTGCCATGATATTTCAGCCCCCCCCTGTGCCATTATACTTCAGCCCCTCCTCCCTCCTCTGTCATTATATTTCAGCCCACTCCCTCCTGTGCCATTTTTCAGCCCCTCCTCTCCCCTGTGCCATTATATTTCAGCCCTTCCTCCTCCTGTGCCATTATATTTCAGCCCCCTCCCTCCCGTGCCATTATATTTCAGCCCTTCCTCCTCCTGTGCCATTATATTTCAGCCCCCTCCCTCCTGTGCCATTATATTTCAGCCCCCTCCCTCCTGTGCCATTATATTTCAGCCCCTCCTCCCCCCTGTGCCATTATACTTCAGCCCCTCCTCCCCCCTGTGCCATTATACTTCAGCCCCTCCTCCCCCCTGTGCCATTATACTTCAGCCCCTCCTCCCCCCTGTGCCATTATATTTCAGCCCCTCCTCCCCCCTGTACCATGATATTTCAGCCCCCTGTGCCATATTTCAGCCCCCCTGTGCCATGATATTTCAGCCCCCCTGTGCCATGATATTTCAGCCCCCCTGTGCCATGATATTTCAGCCCCCCTGTGCCATGATATTTCAGCCCCCCTGTGCCATGATATTTCAGCCCCCCTGTGCCATTATATTTCAGCCCCCCCTGTGCCATTATACTTCAGCCCCTCCTCCCCCCTCTGTCATATTTCAGACCACTCCCTCCTGTGCCATATTTCAGCCCCTCCTCTCCCCTGTGCCATTATATTTCAGCCCTTCCTCCTCCTGTGCCATTATATTTCAGCCCCCTCCCTCCTGTGCCATTATATTTCAGCCCCCTCCCTCCTGTGCCATTATATTTCAGCCCCCTCCCTCCTGTGCCATTATATTTCAGCCCCTCCTCCCCCCTGTGCCATTATACTTCAGCCCCTCCTCCCCCCTGTGCCATTATACTTCAGCCCCTCCTCCCCCCTGTGCCATTATACTTCAGCCCCTCCTCCCCCCCGTGCCATTATATTTTAGCCCCCCTCCCCTGTGCCATTATACTTCAGCCCCTCCTCCCCCCTGTGCCATTCTATTTCACCCTCCCCTCCTTTGTCATATCATTCACCGATTCACCAAACCCCATCCCCCTGCTTTTACCTGTCCTCCGTCCCCATGTGCGCTCCGGCAGGCTCAGGGGGGTTGGCGGTTATGTTGCTGGACCTCATCCTTGGTCCTGACCGAGGTGCACGCGATGAGTGACGTCATCGCAAGCGCCTACGTCGGGACAACGATGTCCTGCGCAGTTCACTTTAGGCTGTAGCATACAGCTGCAGTCTATAGGAGTTTAGTGACAGGACAAGAATTGTCCCGTTATTTGTGAACTCCTCAGGCTTTTAGCCCTGCTTGCCCGAAGCAGGGCTAAATGCCTGAAGAAATCACCTGCCCAGCGCCCAGAACTGCATGTCCCGGGCGTCGGACAATACAATTTCTACATCCCTGCTTTAATATTCTACATCTATTTAGTTGTATGGAGAGCCCCCAACAGTCAGTGACAGTGGGGACACCTCAGCAGAATCAGAGACCCCTTTAATAGGTCAATGGGGTCTGCCAGGCACTGCTGATTTCCATCATGGATCAATATATGGCAACAGCCCTACTGTATGAACGTTAATGGAAACCAGATATGCCCAGTACCATCGGTATCTGCCCACAACAGTGGGGTATATGACTTTATTGGCCTACAATATTTGGATCACTGCTTAGCAAACTTTGTAGATTATTGTTAGAGAGCCTGAAGGATTTCTTATACAGCAGCAGTTTCCCTTTAAAACACCATAAAGCCACGTTCAGAGATCAGATGACACATTGATACATTTATAATGTAAAACCTTGAAGAGCTTTGGATTTTAGTTGACAAGCGTGA
Source organism: Hyla sarda (assembly GCF_029499605.1). Taxonomy (NCBI): domain Eukaryota; kingdom Metazoa; phylum Chordata; class Amphibia; order Anura; family Hylidae; genus Hyla; species Hyla sarda. The sequence continues at coordinate 229,062,534 of NC_079191.1, forward strand.
GAAAAGTTTGTGGCCTGTAGTAAAGGCTGGACTTTTTGGCAACTGAGGCGGTGGTGATGCATGTGTTGTCAACATTGAGGAGAGGGGAAATGAAAGGTTAGTGACAGAGTGAAGGGTGGTAAAATTGGATTTCAGTTTTTGTCATATTAAGCTTCTGGCAGCTGGATTTTATCCAACAGAACAGAGAAAAGACTGAAATATGAGCTATGACCTGGAAAGGTGAACAAAAGAAAAACCATTTCTAGAATTCTTAATTCTGTATACAGGAAGAGACACAAAGAAATATGCAGATGCTGGAGAATGACGGCACAAAGCTGTCAACCGGTAACCTGGAAATTCAAGTATAGCTGAATATACACTTACTGGCCACTTTATAATGTACACACGTTCAATTGCTTGTTAACCAGCCAATCACATAGCAGTAACTAACTACATTTAGGCATGTATATGTGGTCAAGATGAGGTTCAAACCAAGCATCAGAATGGGCAAGAAAGAGGATTTAAGTGACCTTGAACGTGGCATGGTTGTTTGTACTGCTTGGCGGTATGACCAAAAATGTGTATCACAGTATTTTTCAAACTTATGGCGGTTCCACGGTATATATATTTTTTTTTTCACTCATTGGGGTTGGTGATGATGTGGGAAGGTATTTTCTTGGCACTCTTTGGGCTCAGTAGTAGCAACTGAACAATGTTTCAACTTGGCAGCCTATTTTAATATTGTTGCTGACCATGTCCATCCCTTTATGACTACAGAGGATCCATCTTTTCATGGCCACCTCTGGCAGGATAATCTACAATGTCACAAAGCTCATCTCAAACTTACTATATTTCAATGACCTCCATAGTCACCAGATCTCAATCCAGTACAGAACCTTTGGGATGTGGTGGAGCAGGAGATTTACATAATGGATGTGCAGCCGACAAACCTTCAGCAACTGTGCAATGACCAACACCTTGGAGACATTTTTCAGCACCTTGTACAAAGTAAGCCACATAGAATTAAAAGGAATGTGTCACCAAATAATATTTAATTTCTTTTAGAGGGTAACCTCTTAAGGACGCAGCCCATTTTGTCCTTAACCTGTTAAGGACCAAGGACGTACCGGTACGTCCTGAGTCCTTTCCCTTTCTATAATGTGGGGCCACGATGTGGCCCCACATCATAGTGGGCCGGGCCCAGCCTCTAGCAACGGCCGGGACCCGTGGCTAATAGCATGCAGCATTGATTGCGGTGCCGCGCTCTATTAACCCTTTAGATGCGGCGTTCAAAGTTGAGCGCCGCGTCTTAAGTGAAAGTAAAACATTGCCGGTTAGCTCACGGGGCTGTTCGGGATGTCTGCAGCGAAATCACCGCATCCCAAACCGCTTTGGGACACAAGGAGGGTCCCCTACCTTGCCTCCTGCTGTCCGATCGCCGAAAGACTGCTCAGTGCCTGAGATCCAGACATGAGCAGTCAAGTGGCAGAATCATCGATCACTGGTTTCCTATGAGAAACCAGTGACCAATGTAAAAGATCAGTGTGTGCAGTGTTATAGGTCCCTATGGGAGCTATAACACTGCAAAAAAAAGCGAATAGAGATCATTTAACCCCTCCACTATTAAAAGTATGAATCACCCCCCTTTTCCCATAAAAAAAATAAATAAAACAGTGTAAATAGAAATAAACATATGTGGTATCGCCGCGTGCGGAAATGTCTGATTTAAAAAAATATCATTAATTAAACCACACGGTCTATGGCGTACACGCAAAAAAAATTTCCAAAGTCCAAAATAGTGTATTTTTGGTCACTTTCTAGATCATGAAAAAATGAATAAAAAGCAATCAACAAGTCCGATCAATACAAAAAGCTAAAAACCTCAGATCACAGTGCAAAAAATGAGCCCCCGTACGCGGTAAAATATAAAAGTTATAGGGGTCAAAAGATGACAATTTTAAACGTATAAATTTTCCTGCATGTAGTTATGATTTTTTTCAGAAGTATGACAAAATCAAACCTACATAAGTAGGGTATAATTTTAATCGTATGGATCTACAGCATAAAGATAAGGCTGGGTTCACACTACGATTTGAACTACGGTTCCCTTATACGGCTGGGAGGAGGGGTGGGCGGGGCTTAATCACGGCTCCCGCACTCAGCCGTATTCGGGAACCGTAGTTAATGTATGTCTATGGACCCGACCGGAGTGAACTGCAGCCTCCGGTCGGCTGCGTTTTCGGCCATATGCGGTTTCCCGACCGCAGGCAAAAACGTGGTCGACCACTTTTGGAAAGCGAATTCTGCTGAAATGGTTTTTGGAGGGCATGTTTCATTGAAAAAGCCCCATGGTGCCAGAACAGTCAAAAAAAAAAAAAAAAAACACATGGCACACTATTTGGGAAACTACACCCCTCAAGGAAGTTAACAAGGGGTACAGTGAGCCTTAACACCCCACAGGTGTTTTTTTCGAATTTTCTCTAAAGTTGGACGTGAAAATGAAAAATTCGATTTTTTTTTCACTAAAATGCTGGTGTTACCCCCAAATTTTTCATATGTGGATGTAAAGTGCTCTGCAGATGCACTACAGGGCTCATAAGAGAAGAAGCGCCATTGGGCTTTTGGAGAGAGAATTTGGTTGGAATGGAAGTCGGGGGCCATGTTGTACATTTACAAAGACCCCCGTGCTACCAGAACAGTGGACTGAAATTAAATTTTTCATTTACACGGACCACTGTTCCAAAAAATTTGTCAGACACCTGTGGGGCGAAAATGCTCACTGCACCCCTTGTTACATTCCTTGAAGGGTGTAGAAGGTACAAGCAAGTCGAACCGGCTCTACCGGCTTCTCACCCTTGAGACTAGGATACCGCTAGGTCTGAACAGGAGACTGGATACGATCTTGCACTATTAAATGAGTGGGTTGTTATGACCGTGGCACTATCATAATCCGAATACTACTATATATGTCTTAGTTGCTTCGCGTTTTCCAGTCGCCTGTTCAGTATCTCTCTCTCTCCCCCCTCTTTTCTCATGTTTGCATGGATGCAAAAGATGATGATTGAAATAACCCCCCCTTTTTTTGTATCCGTTTCTGTCATGAGATTTAACAAACTGCATCTCTTGCTCTGTTAAATAACCGTTCTCCCAGTTCAACACTATAATTCTTCAGGTCCTAGTGCTAGTTGTGCATCACCATCTGATATATGCTTAATAGGATGGAGTCTGGTTCTCTAGGTTTTGAACCAAACATACACAACTGGTGCATAAGATTTATTTTAACAATGTCTTAATTCTTTTATACAATGAATTTTGTTATAGATGTGCTGAAATAAAGATTTGATACATACGTTTTAACATTGTTTGTAATTATATGTGCAGGTGGGATGTCACATGATTCGGGGCTTAGCCTGTCTGGGCATGCTGGGAGTTGTAGTTCTAAAACTACCAGGCAGCATTGAAGATCACTTACCAGATCTTCACTGCTGCCTCTGTCTCCGCCGCCACCTGCATTCTTCTGCCGCCGTCCTCCTGAGCTGTCACTGTGCGCAATGACGGTGACGTTGCGTTGAGGACGTCACTCGTCATTGCGCTGTGCAGCGCACAGCGTAACACAGGACGCGCAGGAGCCAGAAATAGCGTGGACCCCGAGAACAGGTAATTATAAAACCGGGGATGGGGGAGGCAATAGGGCAGCGGCTGGGGCGGTGGAGGGGTGGTTGCGGGGCATTATCGGCAAGGTAATTGCCGATAACGTCCAAAATCGTGAATATAGGCCGATAATATCGGCCAAACCGATAATCAGTTGATCCCTAATAGATATATACAAGTTACATATTATTTACCACTTTTTTCCCCCTAAATGTACTAACCAATTTTTTGTGGGTTTTTCTCCTTCTCATTTCAAATCCGTGTATTTAGAGGACTACTTTGGATTTAGTGAACTACATCATTGATCCACTTTTTTTTTGTTAAATATTAATCGAATGGTTAACGAGGGCTTGTGGGGGGGAGTGTTTTTTGGAATAAAAGGTTTTAAAACGTGTTGGGTTTATTATTTTTCTAATTTACTTTACAGTCTTAGTAGTGGTATCCGTCGGGAGTCCATTACTAAGCCAGGGCTTAGCGTTCGCCTCAAAAACAGCTAGCACTAACCCCCAATTATTACCCCCCGTACCCACCACCACAGGGGTGCTGGGAAGAGCCGGTACCAACAGGCCTGGAGCTTCAGAAATGGCGCTCCTGGGCCTAGGCGGTAACAGGCTGGCATTACTTAGGCTGGGGAGGGCCAGTAACAATGGTCGTCCCCCACCCTGGTAACGTCAGGCTGTTGCTGCTTAGTTGGTATCTGGCTGAGAATGAAAATATGGGAAACACCACACAATAATTAAAAGATACACACACACACACATATACATATATACATATATATATACATATATATATATATATATATATATATATATATATATATATATATTAAAGCTTAAAAAAAAATTTTTTTTAAAGGGGGTGTGTTTCCCCATATTTTGATTCTTAGCCATATACCAACCAAGCAGCAACAGCCTGACATTACCAGGGTAGGAGAGGACCATTGTTACTGGCCTTCCCCAGCCTAAATAACGCCAGCCTGTTACCACCTAGGCCCAGGAGCGCCATTTTTGATGCTCTGCGCCTGTTGGTACCGTCACCCCTGTGTTGTTGGGTACCAGGGTAATTGGGGGTTAGCGCTAGCTGTTTTTGAGGCTAACGCTAAGCCCCGGCTTAGTAATGGATTCAGTCTTTAAAAGGGTACTTTTACCCTATGTCTGATCGTGGAGGTCCCAAGGCTGAGGACCCCCGCATCTCTCCTGCTGCTGCACCCCCGTACATCGGCAGCCTGGAGCTATGTTTGCTCCGTGGCAATACAGGGGACGGGGTATCGTGATGTCACTGCTCCTCCCCCCCCCCCCTGTATCGCCTGTCATCAGCCACGGAGCAAACATAACTCCAGGCTGCTGATCTACGGGGGTACAGCAGGAGAGATGTGCGGGACCCCCCGCAATCAGACATCTTATCCCCTATTCTTTGGATAGGGGATAAGATGTCTAAGGGCGGAGTACCCTTTTAAGACAGCTTCCACTACTAAGCATGTAAAAAAAAAAAAAAACACCTTTAAAAAAACTTTTATTCCAAAAAACACTCCCCTACAAGCCTTCATTAACCTTTTTTTTTAATAGTAAACGGAAAAAAAAACGCCAATCACCGTCGTAGTCCACTGCATACACGGATCTGAAATGAGAAGAAGAATTAAAAAAAAAAAAAAAAAAAAAACACTAAAACTTTGTTAGTACATTTATGGCGCTCTCCCCTGGGGAGAACACTCATAATTTTCAAACAGGAAGCCTCCAGTTGTTGCTAAACTGTACCCCCATCATTTTCAGACAGCCTTTAGCTGTTTGAAAATGATGGGAGTTGTAATTTAGTAACAGCAAATCTCCAATTTAGCAACAGCTGGAGTCTCGCTGTTCCTAAACTACAACTCCCATAATGGGAGTTGTAGTTTAGCAAGAGCTGGCAGCACCCTGTTTCTAAACTACAACTCCCAGATAACTAAAAGCTGTCTGGGCATGCAGGTAGTTGTAGTTTTGGAACATTCTGGTTGGGAAAAATACTGCTTCACACAGTGTTGCCCCTTCAGATCAGTGTTTCCCAACCAGAGTTGTTCCAGATGATGCAAAACTACAACTCCCAGCATGCCCGACAGCTAAAGACTGTCTGGCCATGCTGGGAGTTATAGTTTTTCAACATCCAGGTCGGGAAACACTGCTTCACAGTGTCACCTCTTCATAACAGAATTTCCCAACCAGGATTTTACAAAACTAAAAATCCCAGCATGCCCAGACAGCCTTTAGCTGCTGGGAATTGTTGTCCTGCATCATCTTGGACATCAAACGAATGGACACCAGCCCACACTAACCCCTCCACCCCCCACGGATACCAGCACACTTGTAGAACAATAGGTTCAAGTAGATGAAATCCAGCATGTCCATTTTAGACATTTGGCCGAACCTGGCAAATCTGCCAAGTCTAAAGTGTATTGGGTTGAGAAACTTTAGCCAAGGCCAAACCCCTGGACATCTAGATGTCCGAATTCATCCACATCAAATAAAAACCTTGTAAAATGGGTTGTATTCAAGTTTCCATTTACCTCTGACAGAGGACACAGTAGGAACTATGAGGAAGAGGGGATATTGAAGTAGCAGCACTATATTGTCTTCTTCTCCTACCCCAGTGAATAAATATGACCAACTTTGGCACCTTAAACCACTTTATATTTGCAACAACAGAACTAGGCACATGGGCAATCATTGGTGAATTGCCTGACAGTTCCCTTGTTTTCTTATGGAGGGCAGGGGGATGGAGTCCTGGTGGGGGGGGGGGGGGGGTGTCAGATAAATGACAGGACAAGTACAGGACTGCTGGCAGGGTAAGAGCAGAGGAGGACTGTGCAGTGTATTCCATCATACAGACTCCTGTCACTACAACAGATGGAATGGGCTCAGCTACTCTCTGGTTCCTATACTCCCGTACAGGCTGCACACAGCCTGTATACACTCCTCCTCTGCCCCTGTATAGGGCTGTGCAGTCCCAGCAGCTGTGACTGTGTAACTTGTATATAGCAGACTACATGTCACACACAACACAATGCTGCTCCGGTACCTGCCAGTGGTGGTGCAGAACGGAGAGCTGGCCGGGAGACAGTGAATTCAAAGACCCGCCTGCATGAGGGAGCATAGTCATGCCGCAGGGGCGGAGCATCCTTCAGTGGCTCTTCTGGGCTCCAAGAACCTGCCCAGCTGAGAATCATAAGCAGTGTACTACAAGTGTGCTTACAATGGGGGGATTTATAAAAACCTGTCCAGAGGAAAAGTTGCTGAGTTGCCCATAGCAACCAATCAGATTGATTCTTATTTTTTTTAAAAGGCCTCTGTAAAATGAAAGAAGTGATCTGATTGGTTGCTATGGGCAACTCAGCAACTTTTCCTCTGGACAGGTTTTGATAAATCTCCCCCAATATTACTAAGCCAGACGGTGGCCGTACGTTATGTGCTATGTCTGCCGTAAAGCATCTGCGTCCTGTGTCCTGTGACGCAAGCACAAATGCTATCAGATATGGCCGCCCCCAGTATCAGTATTTATTAATAATAACAGAACAATAATAGTATTTACATGTATGTTAAAATGCGATTACAAATATAATAAAAATTGATGACACATTTCCTTTAAGGCAACTAGCAAGGTGCACCTATTAAAGTGCCAAGTGAGTGTATAGGAGGAGATATAGCATTGCCTTTTCGCATATACAATATGTCTACTTTATGTTGGAATCATAAAATTGACATGTTTTTACTTCAGTCGTTTTTACTTTAACCTGTCCAGGACAAAGGGCGTACATGTATACCCTCGAGCCCTGGTACTTAAAGGGGTACTCCAGCCCTAAGACATCTTATCCCCTATCCAAGGGAAAAAGATGTCTGATCGTGGGGGTCCCGCTGCTTGGGACCCCCACAATCTGGCATGCAGCACCCACCTGTGGGAGATGCACGCAGCGCTGCAGTCTCCAAGTCTGCCGGGTCACGACTACGGGTCTGGAGTATTGTGACATCACACCCCGCAAGTCTATGAGAGAGGGTGTGACAGGTGGGTGCTGCATGCCAGATTGCGGGGGATCAGACATCTTATCCCCTATCCTTTCAATAAGGGATAACATGTTTTAGGGCGTGCATGTACACCCTGGTCCTGTTTACAGGGTTAAAACCGTTCTCACCAGCAGAGAACGGGTTAAACCTGGTGGGTCCCAGTTGCTACAGGCAGCCAAGACCCACGGCTAATGCCGGACACTGCCGGTCGGGGCGATGGCCGGCATTACGATTTAGACGCCGCGATCAAAGTTGATCACAGCGTCTAAAATTAAAGTGCAACTATCCCCAATCTTTGTTTTTTTTTTCTGTTCCTACGTATTGGTCATCTCTCCCTAACCCCCTCCCTGCCTTTAAAAAATGTTTTTCCACCTTCTAAAGACTTTTTTTTTTGCCTCTCACACTGCTTACTCTCGCTGACCAGGAAGCCGACTACCCCAGCAGGTGAGAGGTCACTGAAGCCTGCAGGGTGCTGGCTTCCACCCTTCCAATCTATGCAGCACTCCCGTCAGGAGCACACATAGATGAGCGGCCTATAGCACGGCAGGCTGCTCCGGGGTCCCCTCCTCCCAGTTTCTCGCTGCACGTGTTATCCAAGGACGAGGAGTATAGGAGCTTCGCCGGACCTGCCGTGCAAAATTTCACTTCCAAGACCCGGTATCAGTGTGCGCGCTGCCTGCTATCAGTCTGTACATGCCTGGCGTACATGCCCCGGCATTCACAGCGCTCGCTCCCGCCTGTCTGATTGAAAGGCAGGGAGTGAGCGCTGGCTGACAGAATTCGGACTGATGCCCGCCCGGGATCAGTCCGAATTCAGCGGTGACGTCAGCCACTCTGCCGCCGGCCACTAGGAGGGGGACCCCTAGTGGCCAGCTTTTCAAGGGAAAAAATAACATATTCAGACACACTAAAAAAAATTTAAGTACATTAGGAATATGTTGTACTACATTAGTAGTACAACAAATAAAAAAGTAAAGATGATGACAGTGCCCATTTAACCCCTTAAGGACCAGGCCATTTTACACCTTAAGGACCGGAGCGTTTTTTGCAATTCTGACCACTGTCACTTTAAACATTAATAACTCTGGGATGCTTTTAGTTATCATTCTGATTCCGAGATTGTTTTTTCATGACATATTCTACTTTAACTTAGTGGTAAAGTTTTATGGTAACTTGCATCCTTTCTTGGTGAAAAATCCCAAAATTTGATGAAAAAAATGAAAACTTTGCATTTTTCTAACTTTGAAGCACTCTTCTTGTAAGGAAAATGGATATTCAAAATATATTTTTTTGGGGTTCACATATAGAATATGTCTACTTTATGTTTGCATCATAAAATTTATGAGCTTTTACTTTTGGAAGACACCAGAGGGCTTCAAAGTTCAGCAGCAATTTTCCAATTTTTCACAAAATTTTCAAACTCACTATTTTTCAGGGACCAGTTCAGTTTTCAAGTGGATTTGAAGGGTCTTCATATTAGAAATACCCCATAAAAGACCCCATTATAAAAACTACACCCCCCAAAGTATTCAAAATGACATTCAGTAAGTGTATTAACCCTTTAGGTGTTTCACAGGAATAGCAGCAAAGTGAAGGAGAAAATTCAAAATCGTCATTTTTTTACACTCGCATGTTCTTGTAGACCCAATTTTTGAATTTTTGCAAGGGGTAAAAAGGAGAACATTTTTACTTATTTGAAACCCAATTTCTCTTGAGTAAGGAAATACCTCATATGTCTATGTTAATTGTTCTGCGGGCGCAGTAGAGGGCTCAGAAGGGAAGGAGCGACAAATGGTTTTTGGGGGGCATGCCGCATTTAGGAAGCCCCTATGGTGCCAGGACAGCAAAAAAAAAAAAAAAAAAAAAAAAAAAAAAACACATGGCATTCCATTTTGGAAACTAGACCCCTCGGGGAACGTAACAAGGGGTAAAGTGAACCTTAATACCCTACAGGTGATTCACGACTTTTGCATATGTAAAAAAAATATATATATTTTTTACCTAAAATGCTTGGTTTCCCAAAAATTTTACATTTTAAAAAATTGTAATAGCAGAAAATACCCCCCAAAATTTGAAGCCCAATTTATCCCGATACAGAAAACACCTCGCATGGGGGTGAAAAGTGCTCTGCTGGCGCACTACAGGTCTCAGAAGAGAAGGAGTCACATTTGGCTTTTTTGAAGGAAATTTTGCTCTGGGGGCATGCCGCATTTAGGAAGCCCCTATGGTGCCAGAACAGCAAAAAAAAAAAAAACACATGGCATACCATTTTGGAAACTAGACCCCTCGGGGAACGTAACAAGGGGTAATGTGAACCTTAATGCCCTACAGGTGTTTCACGACTTTTGCATATGTAAAAAAAAAAAAATTTTGTTACCTAAAATGCTTGTTTTCCCAAAATGTTTACATTTTTAAAAAGGGTAATAGCGGAAAATACCCCCCAAAATTTTAAGCCCAATTTCTCCCGATTCAGAAAACACCCCATATGGGGGTGAAAAGTGCTCTGCTGGCGAACTACAGGTCTCAGAAGAGAAGGAGTCACATTTGGCTTTTTGAAAGCGAATTTTGCTCTGGGGGCATGCCGCATTTAGGAAGCCCCTATGGTGCCAGGACAGCAAAAAAAAAAAAAAAACACATGGCATACCATTTTGGAAACTAGACCCCTCGGGGAACGTAACAAGGGGTAATTTGAACCTTAATACCCTACAGGTGTTTCACGACTTTTGCATATGTAAAAATATATATTTTTTTTTTTACCTAAAATGCTTGTTTTCCCAAAAATTTTAAATTTTTAAAAAGGGTAATAGCAGAAAATACCCCCCAAAATTTGTTAGACAATTTCTCCCGAGTACGGCGATACCCCATATGTGGCCCTAAACTGTTGCCTTGAAATACGACAGGGCTCCAAAGTGAGAGCGCCATGCGGATTTGAGGCCTAAATTAGGGACTTGCATAGAGGTGGACATAGGGGTATTCTACGCCAGTGATTCCCAAACCGGGTGCCTCCAGCTGTTGTAAAACTCCCAGCATGCCTAGACATTCAATGGCTATCTGGCAATACTGGGAGTAGTTGTTTTGCAACAGCTGGAGGCTCCGTTTTGGAAACAGTGGCGTACCAGACGTTTTTCATTTTTATTGGGGAGGGGAGGGGGGTTGTATAGGGGTATGTGTATATGTAGTGTTTTTTACTTTTTATTTTATTGTGTGTTAGTGTAGTGTAGTGTTTTTAGGGTACAGTCGCACGGGCGGGGGTTCACAGTAGTTTCTCGCTGGCAGTTTGAGCTGCGGCAGAAATTTTGCCGCACCTCAAACTTGCAGCCGGATACTTACTGTAATCCTCCGCCCATGTGATTGTACCCTGTACATTCACATTTGGGGGGGGACATCCAGCTGTTGCAAAACTACAACTCCCAGCATGCACGGTCTATCAGTGCATGCTGGGAGTTGTAGTTTTGCAACAGCTGGAGGCACACTGGTTGTGAAACACCGAGTTTGGTAACAAACTCAGTGTTTTGCAACCAGTGTGCCTTCAGCTGTTGCAAAAGCTACAACTCCCAGCATGTACGGACAGCGGAAGGGCATGCTGGGTCTTGTAGTTATGCAACAGCTGGAGGCATACTACTTTGGCTGGGGATGCTGGGGATTGTAGTTATGCAACAGCTGGAGACACACTGGTTTGCTACTTAACTCAGTGTGCCTTCAGCTGTTGCAAAACTACAACTCACAGCAGTCACCGACAGCCAACGGGCATGCTGGGAGTTGTAGTTATGCAACCACCAGATGCACCACTACAACTCCCAGCATGCACTTTAGCTGATTGTGCAAGCTGGGAGTTGTAGTTATACAACAGCTGAAGGTACACTTTTCCATAGAAAGAATGTGCCTCCAGCTGTTGCAAAACTACAAGTCCCAGCATGCCCATAAGGGAATGCTGGGAGTTGTGGTGGTCTGCCTCCTGCTGTTGCATAACTACAGCTCCCAGCATGCCCTTTTTGCATGCTGGGAGCTGTTGCTAAGCAACAGCAGGAGGCTGTCACTCACCTCCAACGATCCTCGCCGCACAGGTCAGTCCCTCGTCGTCGTCGTCGCCGCTGCTGCTCCTGGGGCCCCGATCCCAACAAGGGCGCCGGGGATCGGGGTCCCCAGCACCCGGGGTGCACGTCCCGCACCCGCTCACGTCCTCCGGAAGAGGGGCGGAGCGGGTTGCAGGAGTGACACCCGCAGCAGGCGCCCTGATTGGTCGGCCGGGAATCCGGCCGACGAATCAGGGCGATCGTGAGGTGGCACCAGTGCCACCTCACTCCTGCAGGCTATGGCTGTTCCGATCAGCCAATAATTCCGGGTCACCGGGTCACTGGAGACCCGATTGACCCGGAATCCGCCGCAGATCGCTGGACTGAATTGTCCAGCGATCTGCGGCCATCGCCGACATGGGGGGTCATAATGACCCCCCTGGGCGATATGCCCCGATGCCTGCTGAACGATTTCAGCAGGCATCCGGCACCGGCACCGCTCCAGATGGTTGCGGGGGGCCGGTAAAACACATGACGTTCTCATACGTCATGTGTCCTTAAGGACTCGGAAATGGAGACGTATGAGAACGTCATGTGTCCTTAAGGGGTTAAGTACCCTGTACACCCTGCGTCCTCAAGTGGTTAACTACCCCAGGCTGGCCTTATTACCCTCCCTAAAACATTTTATGAACTTTTCTTAGTACATTATCAATCTGCCTGAAACCTAAACTGTTTTTGCACATAACAACCAATCACAGCTCTGCTTTTATATATTTTTTAAGCTCTGGTAAAATGAAAGCTGAGCTGTGATTGGTTGTTATGGGTGAAACCAGAGAGTTTGGCTTTCAGATAGTGTGATAAATCTGGGCCTAAATCTTCTCATTCAGTTTGTCAAGTAATTTGGTAATACGGGATATATCCGGCTTTATTTTCACATAATTTTTATCTTAGCAAACTTTATTTTTGGTGATATCAGGGTAAATTTTTTGAAAAATGAAACAGAAATAAGGGTCTGTTTTTCATCTTTTTTTCATTAATAGCACAAAGTAACACTAAAATAATTTTATAAATTATGTCCTCTTTCCATTACAGCCATGAATACATAAAGGGTGTATATAGGGGGTGGAGCTAGGAGTATAGTTTGGGCATTTTTTATTTTATTTTACATATTGTGCCCCCTATAAGGCCACCTTTAGGCCCCGTTCACACTACGGAATTCTTGCGGATGAATTCCGCAGGCGGAGCCTCCGCCTGGCGGCCGCCGCCGAAGATGCTTCGGCGCTAGGGCCGCGGGGCACTGAGCCGTCACCATTGACGGCTATGCAGTGCTCGCGGAATCCGTGCAAAGAATGAACATGTTCTTTCTTTGCGCGGAACACTTTCAGCGGCGGAAATGTCCGCCGCTGAAATTCCGCAGTGTGAACGGGTCTCGCGGAAACCCGTTCACACTAATGTTAAAGTTCACACCACGGAGTTCCGCCCGGAAATTCCGCGGGAACTCCGTAATGTGAACGGGGCCTTAGGGAGCATTTTCACACTAAAAGACATTTTTATTATGGCTGATTTCCTCTGTAACTGGGGCTGAAGTATTCGCCCCGGTTATAAGGGGTATGACACTCTCTACAGCAGTGTTTCCCAACTTGTGTGCCTCCAGCTGTTGCAAAACTACAACTCCCAGCATGCCCGGACAGCCAAAGGCTGTCCGGGCATTCTGGGAGTTGTAGTTTCGCAACAGCTGGAGGCACACTGGTTGGGAAATACTGCACTTCAGAGCTGATGGAGGTCTATTGGGACCCAGCACCTCACTGCAGGTACCCGGCATAGGAGATTACAGGAGTGTATGGCCAGGAAGTAGTAATGTTTCCTACAAAGCTGTTTACAAATGGGGATTATTGAGCACTGTGTATACAGCACTCAGAAAGGCAGGTACACTAGGGCTTGACAAATCTGTTATGAATCTAGGAGCCGGCAAAAAAATAAATAAAAGGTTCCTGTTCCTTTCAGAAATGACTTCTAAAACAAAAATATTTTAAACTTCAGCCTATTTAAAAAAAATAAAAACATAAAAAAAACATAATAAATGGATCCTCCTTAGTATACAATGACACAGAACAACTTTACGCAGTTTTAAATCCGTGCAGCAGTTTGTGCGGCTCTTCCAGTCCTCCCATACTACCAGCCAGAACTGAGGTGACCACCTGTAGGAGACAGAATGGCGGCCATGTTGGTCGTCACCTGAAAAGCAGCTGCTCCTATAGTTATGGGGTTAAAGGTCTTGTCCTGACCTACCCACATGATAGATCCCTATGACTGGGAAGACACATGGCCAGCTAGAATCCAGGAACCAATGATAAAAGGTCAAAACTGTCCAGGCATGCTGGGAGTTGAAGTTTTGCAACATCTGGAGGGCCACAGTTTGAGACCCCTTCCCTTCTCTATGTCTTCTGAAGATCTTGTATTTAGGGGGTTAATATGACATTTACAGGGGAAGCCAACTTTTTATAATTTGCTTTATGGTGGTCTGTTTATTTGGGTGTACTACTGTCTTGAGGAGGTATAGTATGCTGTTTTGGAGGAGATCAATGTATGAGATGAGGTAAATAACATCACTGGTAGGTTAAAGGACATCTTCAGCGCTGGTACATAAAAAAAAAAAGTTTACCTCCTGTGATATCTCTCTGACAGACCTTTCCAACGATACCTCATTCGGCAATTGTCACCCGAAGCAGTAAGCAGCCATGTCATAAAGACTACATTTCCCATGATTCCCTGCGCCTGCTTCCTGTATTCCCTCCCCCTGAGGAAATTATGATAAAGTGCGGCCCACAACTCCCTCCCTTGTGGTTATCCCCTCTTATCCTTTCCTTCCCAACTCATCATCCCCTTATTCATCCAAATCAGTCCAGCCTTTCTCCAGTAATTGCCGCCCGAAACAGTAAGCAGCTATGTCATAGAGACTACATTTCCCATGATTCCCTGCACCTGCTTCCTGTAAGCTTCTGCTCTCCCCTTCCCTCCTCGCCACATGTTCTCCCCTGTCCAATAGGAGAGCAGGCTGCGGCTGCGTCCTCACAGCATATTCTATCTATGTAAACTCACTGCTTATTGCTAGAATTTACAGTGCAGGAGCCGGAGCATGAAGGAAGAAGTAACACCATCAGAAAATGGTAAAACACAAACCTTCCCCTATAGAGCAATGTTGTCTAACAGGGGTGTCTCCAGCTTTAGCAATACTACAACTCCCAGCATGCATTGGCCGCATCTTGCTGTCTGGGCATGCTGGGAGTTGTAGTGGTGCCTCCATTTGTTGCAAGACTTCAACTCCCTGCATGTCCTGTCAGCTATTTGGTTTCTGGTCATGCTGGTAGTTGCAGTGGTCCCTCCAGCAGGTCCAAGACTACAACTCCCAGCAAGCCCTGTCAGCTATTAGCTGTCCAGTCATGTTGGGAGTTGCAGTGGTCCCTCCTTGCAGTTCCAAAACTACAACTCCCATCATGCCCTTTCAGCTATTTATGTATATCATTACGTAAGCCTGTACACCAAAACTGTTACTTGTTATTTTTTGTTGGTTTTCAGCCTTCACAAGAAAGAGAAGATGAAGAAGTTGTAGCCGCTCCATCATTTCTCTTGTTTAGTTTATATTTGTAAGGCAAGATTTCATCTTTTGCAAAGCCAAAAAAATTTGATATCAGAAGGACATTTATTGCTTCAGTTATTGCCGTCTGGAGGGGGAGTGATGAGCGTGGCGACACAAAAACCGCACAATCTGCAGAAAAATGCCATAGTGGCACAGTGAGATGGGGTAGGGGTAGGTACTGGTGCTGTGAACATTGGGGCAGTTACCTGTACTGGGGGCAGTTTCTGCACATGCTGTAGGACCTGACCTGCTTCCCGTATGTGGCCCTGGCGTTGCTCCTGCAATGACGTATTGTCAACAGCACAGAGCTGTGCTTGTCGTGCACCCTCCATGTATCTCTATCACAAAGACGGAGATAAGCAATCGCTGTAACATGGTTTCTACAAAACAATTTATGAAGGGGGTGCGTCAAGTACAGCATTTTGTTGGTGACTATACATCATTGCAGGAACAGAGCAGATGTATGGGTGGTGGTGTGACGACCCCCACCATGGCAACCCAGTGCTCTAACGAAGACTACTGCATACAGATCGCTGGGTTTCCAGTAGCGGTACTCCCGTGATTAGACATCTTACCCCTATCCTTTAGATAGGGGATAAGATGTCAAGCGGCGGGGGAGTACCCCTTTAAGGGCCAATGCACTTACCCAAAAGTTGATCCTTTGCAACTGTATGACCCCTAGCAAGTTTCCTGGATGAGTCCCATTCATCAGAAAAAGGCTCATGCACAGAACTTGCTGGGTGTCCTACGGTTGCTTCGGCAACTTTAACACCCAGCATCATCTACATGTTTATTGTAGAAATGCACCTGAAACTGCACTAAAGACCTTTTGGACACAACAATGTGACACTTACCAGTCACAGTGATGTATATGACTTTGCATTCCCGGGTCTCTACAGTGTCCAGCATCAGCCCCTCACTGATGAAGAATGAGTAGGAGCAGTGTTGTTTCTGATCAGTTCTGCTCTCTGGTGGACAAAGGTTATGACATCATATGTATGACACACTATTACCTCCTGGGAGTTCTATTTGAGTAGTGCTGCTCTCTGATTAGTGGAAAATAAAAAAGCTTTTTAACCCCTTAAGTACCCAGGGCGTACAGGTACGCCTTGACGTCCTGGGACTTAAGGACAGGATCGGAGCCCCCGGAGCGGAGACAGCGGCGGCAGGAGGTAAGGCCGTGCCTCCTGTTGTTGCCTAGAATCAACTCCCAGCATGCACAAAAGGGCATGCTGGGAGTTGTTGTTATGCAACAGCAGAAGGCACAACTACGACTCCCAGCATGCCCTTTAGTAGTTTGTGCATGTTGGGGGTTGTAATTAATCAACAGCTGAAGGCACATTTTTTTCTATGAAAAAGTGTGCCTCCAGCAATTGCATAACTATAACCCTCAGCATGTACAAACTACCAAAGGGCATGCTGAGAGTTGCAGTAGTGTGCCTCCAGCTGTTTCATAACTACAAGTCCCAGCATGCACTTCAGCTGTAAGTTCATGCTGAGAGTTGTAAGACCGGGGTGACTGCTGATATCTGTCAGCAGGCACCCTGTGCAACCTCCTGGGGAGGTCCTGACACCCCACATGTCGCGGGTCAATTCAGACTGGCGATTTGTGGCGATTCCGGGTCAATCAGGTCTCTGTTGGCCCGGAAAAAAAGGGTGAATGGGGCTGGGAGTTGTATTTTTGCAACAGCTGGAGGCACACTGGTTGCGAAACACTGAGTTAAGTAACAAACTCTCAGTGTTTCGCAACCAATGTGTCTCCAGCTGTTGCAAAACTGAAACAGTCAGCATGCATTGACAGTCCAAGGGCATGCTGGGAGTTGTAGTTTTGCAAAAGCTGGAGTTCCAACTACAACTCCCAGCATGCCCTTTTGTAGTCTCTGCATGCTGGGGGTTGTAGTTATGCAACAGCTGGAGGCACATTTTTTCTATGAAAAAGTGTGCATCCAGCTGTTGCATAACTACAACTCCCAACATGCAAAGACTACCAAAGGGCATGCTGGGAGTTGTAGTTGGAACTCCAGCTGTTGCAAAACTATAACTCAGCATTCCCTTCGACTGTCAATGCATGCTGATTGTTGCAGTTTTGCAACAGCTGGAGACACACTGGTTGCGAAACACTGAGAGTTTGTTACTTGAGTAGAAGCTTTGACAGAGGAATGGCTGTGGATATAGTGTTTCTGGATTTTGCTAAAGCATTTGATACTGTCCCTCATAGACGTCTGACAGGTAAGTTAAGGTCTTTGGGTTTGGAAACTTTAGTTTGTAACTGGATTGAACACTGGCTCATGGATCGTACCCAGAGAGTGGTGGTCAATGATTCGTACTCTGATTGGTCCACAGTTATTAGTGGTGTACCCCAAGGTTCAGTACTGGGCCCGCTGCTGTTTAATTTATTTATCAATGATATAGAGCAGTGGTCTTCAACCTGCGGACCTCCAGATGTTGCAAAACTACATCTCCCAGCATGCTGTCCGGGCATGCGGGGAGTTGTAGTTTTGAAACATCTGGAGGTCCTCAGGTTGAAGACCACTGATATAGAGGATGGTATTAACAGCTCTGTTTCTATCTTTGCAGATGACACCAAGCTTTGTAGCACGGTACAGTCTATAGAGGATGTGTATAGGTTACAAGATGACTTGGATAGACTAAGTGTCTGGGCATCCACTTGGCAAATGAGGTTCAATGTGGATAAATGTAAAGTTATGCATCTGGGTACTAATAACCTGCATGCGTTGTATGTCTTAGGGGGGATTAAACTGGCAGAGTCACTGGTAGAGAAGGATCTGGGTGTACTTGTAGATCACAGACTACAGAATAGCATGCAATGTCAGGCTGCTGCTTCCAAAGCCGTCAGGATATTGTCATGTATCAAAAGAGGCATGGACTCAAGGGACAGGGACATAATACTCCCCCTTTATAAAGCATTGGTACGGCCTCACCTGGAATATGCTGTTCAGTTTTGGGCACCAATCCATAAAAGGGACACTGTGGAGCTGGAAAGGGTGCAGAGACATGCGACTAAACTAATATAGGGCATGGAACATCTTAGCTATGAGGAGCGATTAAAGGAGTTACAATTGTTTAGTCTTGAGAAGAGACGTTTAAGGGGGGATATGATAAATGTATATGAGTATATTAATGGCCCATACAAAAAATATGGAGAAAAACTGTTCCAGGTTAAACCCCCCCCCCCCCCCCCCCCCAAAAGACGAGGGGCACTCCCACCGTCTGGAGAAGAAAAGGTTTAGTCTCAAGGGTGTTTTTGTTGCGGATTCAAATCCCCAATGTAGACCTCAAATGCACATGGTGCTCTCTCACTTACCTGTCGTATTTCAGGGAAACAGTTTAGGGCCACATATGAGGTATCTCCGTACTCGGGAGAAATTGTGTTACAAATTTTGGGGGGCTTTTTCTCCTTTTACCCTTTATGAAAAGGTAAAGTTGGTGTCTACACCAGCATGTTAGTGTAAAAAATATTTTTTTTTTACACTAACATGCTGGTGTTGCCCCATACTTTTAATTTTCACAAGCGGTAAAAGGAAAAAAAAAGACCCCCCAAATTAGTAACACAATTTCTCCTGAGGACAGAAATACCCCATATGTGGGCGTAAAGTGCTCTGCGGGTGCACAACATGGCTCAGGAGTGAAAGCACCATGTACATTTGAGGCCTAAATTGGTGATTTGCACAGGGGTGGCTGATTTTACAGCGGTTCTGACAAAAAAAATAAATACCCACGTGTGACCCCATTTTGGAAGCTACACCTCTCACAGAACGTAACAAGGGGTATAGTGAGCTCTTACACCCAACAGGTGTTTGACAAATTTTCGTTAAATTTGGATGTGAAAATGAAAAAAAAAAATGCTGGTGTTACCCTTCATTTACTAAGAACATACCCCATATGTGGATGTAAAGTGCTCTGCGGATGCACTACAATGATCAGAAGAGAAGGAGCGCCATTGGGCTTTTGGAGAGAGAATGTGTCTGAAATGGAAGGCCATGTGTGTTTACAAAGCCCCATAGTGCCAGAACAGTGGACCCCCCCCCACATGTGACCCCATTTTGGATACTACACCTCTCACGTAATGTAATAAGGGGTACAGTAAGCATTTACAGCCCACTGTTCCCAAAAAAAAAATGAAGATTTTGAATTTTCTCCTTCACTTTGCTACTATTCCTGTGAAACATCTAAAGGGTTAACACACTTACTGAATGTCATTTTGAATACTTTGAGGGGTGCAGTTTTAATAATGGGGTCATTTGTCTGCAATTTCTAATATAAAGGCCTTTCAAATCCACTTCAAAACTGAACTGGTCCCTGAAAAATTCCGATTTTGAAAATTTTGTGAAAAATTGGAAAATTGCTGCTGAACTTTGAAGCCCTCTGATGTCTTCCAAAAGTAAAAACATGTCAACTTTACGATGCAATCATAAAGTAGACATGTTGCATATGTGAGTCAATATATTATTTATTTGGAATGCCCATTTTCCTTATAAGCAGAGAGCTTCAAAGTAAAAAAAAGCAACATTTTCAATTTTTTCATCAAATTTTCGAATTTTTCACCAAGAAATTATGCAAGTATCGATGAAATTTTACCACTAACATAAAGTAGAATATGTCATGAAAAAACATTCTCGGAATCAGAATGAAAGGTAAAAGCATTCCAGACTTATTAATGCTTAAAGTGACAGTGGTTAGATGTGCAAAAAACACTCTGGTCCTTAAGGCCAAAATGGGCCTGGTACTTAACCCCTTAAGGACTCAGGGTTTTTCCGTTTTTGCACTTTCGTTTTTTCCTCCTTACCTTTAAAAAATCATAACCCTTTCAATTTTCCACCTAAAAATCCATATTATGGCTTATTTTTTGCGTCGCCAATTCTACTTTGCAGTGACATTAGTCATTTTACCCAAAAATGCACGGCGAAACGGAAAAAAAAATCATTGTGCGACAAAATCGAAAAAAAAACGCCATTTTGTAACTTTTGGGGGCTTCCGTTTCTACGCAGTGCATATTTCGGTAAAAATTACACCTTATCATTATTCTGTAGGTCCATACGGTTAAAATGATACCCTACTTATATAGGTTTGATTTTGTCGCACTTCTGGAAAAAATCATAACTACATGCAGGAAAATTTATACGTTTAAAAATGTCATCTTCTGACCCCTATAACTTTTTTTATTTTTCCACGTACGGGGCGGTATGAGGACTCATTTTTTGCGCTGTGATCTGAAGTTTTTATTGGTATGATTTTTGTTTTGATCTGACTTTTTGATCACTTTTTATTCATTTTTTAATGTTATAAAAAGTTACCAAAATACGCTTTTTTGGACTTTGGAATTTTTTTGCGCGTACGCCATTGACCGTACGGCTTAATTAATGATATATTTTTATAGTTCGGACATTTACGCACGCGGCGATACCACATATGTTTATTTTTATTTTTTTTTACACTGTTTTATTTTTCTTATGGGAAAAGGGGGGTGATTCAAACTTTTATTAGGGAAGGGGTTAAATGACCTTTATTAACACTTTTTTTTTACTTTTTTTTTGCAGTGTTATAGGTCCCATAGGGACCTATAACACTGCACACACTGATCTTTCATCCTGATCACAGGCGTGTATTAACACGCCTGTGATCAGCATTATCGGCGCTTGACTGCTCCTGCCTGGATCTCAGGCAAGGAGCAGTCATTCGTCGATCGGACACCAGGGAGGCAGGTAAGGGCCCTCCCGGTGTCCGATCAGCTGTTCGGGACGCCGCGATTTCACCGCGGCGGTCCCGAACAGCCCGACTGAGCAGCCGGGATACTTTCAGTTTCACTTTAGAAGCGGCGGTCAGCTTTGACCGCCGCTTCTAAAGGGTTAATACCGCACATCGCCGCGATCGGCGATGTGTGGTATTAGCCGCGGGTCCTGGCCGTTGATTAGCGCCGGGACCCACGCGATATGATGCGGGATCGCGGCGCGATCCCGCTTCATATGGCGGGAGCCGGCGCAGGACGTAAATATACGTCCTGCGTCGTTAAGGGGTTAAGGGGTTAAAAAAAATATTAATAACTATGCTAAAAATTGCCCTTATATTATTGATATAGGTGGTAGTATTGTGTTGATACAAGGAGATATTTGATTACACGTTTAGATTCAAGGTTGTTTGCCTGTACGTTGAGTAAATGATTTTACACCATGTTTTATGGTTTTATTTGTGCAGAAATGACAACGAAAGGGCACCATCATAGATTTCTTCTCAAAGGCATCCAGTAAGAAATTGCATGCTGATTCTGCAAGTTGTTCCTCTCAGTGTGAGCATGTGCATCAGCAAAATGTCCCAATATCCACCACAACAGCTTCTACACCAGCCAGTAAATCCAATGTAGTTCACTTGGTTACTGATGTGGATGAAGATACAGCTGCTGATGTCAGGGAGAAAATTATTCTACCAGAATGTTGGGACCAGAATCAGTGGCTAGAATTAAAAAAAAATACCCATGGCTGTTCATAGAAAATGGCCTTTTAGAATGGAATATGTGTCGTGAGGTTAAACACCTTGGAGTATCCATTTCACAGGGTGTATCTATTTCCAAAGAATGGAGCACTGGTATGATTACTCCATATGGCAAAACAAAAAAAGATATGTTGACCTCACTGTGTAAAAAGATACATGTACATAAGATTTCAGAAGCACATGTAAAGGCAGGAAATATCCAATCTGTATCTAGAAAAGAGATACTTCAATCCAACATTGAAGAACAACAGAAGCTTAAGTTTTCCTGCACCACCAAAGTGTTTCGCACTGCCTACTTTTGTGCAAAAAAAATCGCCCTTTCACAGACTTCCGAGATCTTATCAACTTGCAAGTTACAAATGGTGTAGACTTAGGATGTATTCTCCACAGTGAGTATACAGCTACACAAATAATAGATTGCATTGCCAGTCATATGAGGAAAAGTCTTTGCAAGGCAATTGTTGAACAGGCTCCAAAAGTGTCTGTATATATTGATGAGTCTACTACAATTTCTTCACATTCAGTATTAATTGTTTATATTCGTGCCTCTCTTAATGGAAAAGACCCAGTCACTTTCTTTCTTGATTTGTAGATGCACAGTCTATTGAAGACTCACTTCTAGCTTGTCTTGCTAAGCATGGGTTTAGTTATGGCTTTCTTGATGAAAACTGGATTGGGGCTTGTAGCGATGGTGCAAGTGTAATGCTTGGAAGAAAGTCGGGGGTTTTGGAACGACTTAGTAAAAAATATCCACATATCGTGAAATGGCACTGTTGTCATAGGTTTGAAGTGTCAATTTCAGACTCAATTGATTCTGTTCCTGGTCTTCATCATTTAACATTGTTTTTTGAGAAGTATGCTGTGTACCATCAGTCACCCAAAAATCATTCAGAGCTCTCTGTGCAAAAGAACATGAAGTACAAATTCTTAAAATTGGAAAAGTTTTTTCAGTAAGGTGGGTAGCTTCAAGCCAGAGAGCTATTCGGGCAGTTTGGGAGTCATATCCTGCTCTACACAGTCATTTCTTAAAAGCAAGTTTAAGTTCAACTCATAATTCTCAGTAGAAATCTATGTTTAGTGGCCTTAAGAAGGTCCTGACTTCAGAAGATTATTTATTAAACCTTGCAGGTGTTGCAGATGTTGTTTAAGAAATGGGACTTTTATCTGAAGCCCTATAAAGAGATGACATCACACTTCAAAGAGCCTATCAGCTGATAAATCGGAGAGTTTGTGCTATTGGAAAAAAATGAAACATATGCCTGCCAAACACCTTTAAGAAGCCTTGGAAGCTTTGGAGAAAGGGAGTTTCAAAGGTGTGACTATCAATATGGAGAGTTCAAAAGGCCAAGTGAGAATAAATCTTCCTCAATTTTATCAATGTTTGGTTTATAATTAACGCACTATGCTTTAACTGCAAGCAACAGACGTGAAGTTTTGTCACAGACAGATGAATTTGAAACTCTAGTGTCTGAAATTGACATCCTAAATTGCCAGCGTTGACCAGTCAATGTGGACAGTCCCTGGTGTGAAATAAAGCTGCAGCAGCTTTGCAAGAGATTCTCTCTCAACTATAGATCCATCTGTGAAGGTTTCAGAGACTACATTGATAATCGTGGTGCAGATATTCCTGAAAATTTGAAACCAGTTTTCACAGCAGTGAACAGTTTACCAGTGACATCTGGTGATTGTGAAAGGGGCTTCAGTACAATGAATTTGGTGATGTCACCCATAAGGAATGGGCTTGGCATTGAACGCCTCTCTTCTCTTATGTTTATCAGTCTCTGGCTCTCCTGTGCATTTATGGGATCCTTTACCGTATGTATCAAAATGGCTGTTCACACATCACAGCGCAGATGATACAAAATCTCGAAAAGTTGATCATCTTGCACAGCATGGGCCTCGTTATTCCAGTTTGTGGGAAATTATCTAATGGACTCTGCTTTGTTGTTTTATACAATATTTGATTTTTAAAATCCATAGGAGTGGAAGACCATCAAACACTGTGGTGGTTATTTTTGTCAGAATGGCAAACAATGTAACTTATTTTGCTATTCTATGTGTTCTATTATAATATGTATAATTCATGTGTTCACCAGCAGTTTATAATAAATGTTGCACTTTGTTCTAAGAAATACATACATATTTATTTATTTTTATTATATTATTATTATATATATATTTTTTTTTTTCCCACACTTTTTTTTTCCAGGACTTGACGCCTGATCAGACCCCACCATAATACAGTGGTCCCTCGACATACGATGGTAATTCGTTCCAAATGACCCATCGTTTGTCGAATACATCGTATGTTGAGGGATTCGTGCAATGTAAAGTATAGGAAGTTATACTCAAATGTCCCCGCCGCTCGGGACCGCGTCCTCACCACTCCCAATGCTGTCCCAGGGGCTCCCGCTGCTGTCCCGCTGCTCCGGGTCCACTTCGAGATCCTCCGGCTTCTTCCACATCTTCTGCAGGGTCCGGGCCTCGCTTTCTGGTGACGTTATTACGCTGCTGCGCCGGCACGGCGTGCGTAGCGATGTAATAACAAAGCCGGAAAGTGAGGCCCTGACCCTGGAGAAGATACAGAAGACTCCGGAGAATCGTGAAGTGGACCCGGAGCAGCGGGGATAGGTAAGTTAACCTGTCCGGGATGCTTAAACTGCTATCCGACAGCAGCTTAAGCATTTTGCGCTGTTGGATAGCAGTTAATGTGATGGCCCCGACATATAAAAGCATCGTATGTCTGCTGACATCGACATGCGATTGGCTCTGAGAGGCCATCGTATGTCGGTTTGATCATATGTCGGGGCCATCGCATGTCAGGGGGTTACTGTACAGACCCCAGAATCACCACCCACCATAATACAGACCCCAGAATCAGTCCTCACCATAATACAGACCTCAGAATCAGACACCACCATAATATAGACCCCAGAATCAGACACCACCATAATATAGACCCCAGAATCAGACCCCACCATAATACAGACCCCAGAATCACCACCCACCATAATACAGACCCCAGGATCAAACCCCACCATAATACAGACCCCAGGACCAGACCCCAGTCGTGTTTATAATATAATATAGACTATAAATACAGTTACAGAAGTGCAGAATTCGGTGGAATTTAATCCATTCCGAACAGTGTTACAGAGCAGGCTACATTTCAGCGACCTGTCTTTGCCTTTGTCAAGAATAAGAGGTGACAAAACGTAGCCTGCTCTGTAACTCTCTTTGAAATGGAATAAACTGCACTGAATTCTGCACTTTGGTGAGCTACAATTTTCCTTGGATATAAGTAGGTAGGTAGCTATGCAGGTAGGTAAGTAGATATGGAGGTAAGTTCATAGGTAGGTAGCAAGGTAGCTAAATGGGTAGCTATGTATGTATGTAGGTAGGTATTTAGGTTGCTTTGTAGGTAGGTAGCTATGTAGGTAGGTAGCCAGGTGGCTAAGTGGGTGGGTATGTACCCAGGAAATAACAAGGTAGGTAGCCAGGCAGGTTTTTGTGTAGGTTGCCAGTTAGGGAAGTAGCCAGTGCTCCTTCACATCCAAATCATCATCCCCCTCCCGGTCACATGCACCCCATTCCCCGTCACTTGCACCCCCCATCACTTGTACCCCCTCCCCATCACTTGCACCACCACCCCTATAACTTGCATCCCCATCATCATTGGCACCCCCCATCATCACTGGCACCCCCATCATCACTTGCACCACCACCCCCATCACTTGCACCTCCCTTCTTCATCATCATCATCACTTACACCCCCTTATCATCATCACTTGCACCTCCCCTCCTCCACATCATTTGCACCCCCCTCCTCCTCATCATCATTTGAACCCCCCCTCATCATCATCGTTTGCAACCCCCCCTCCCCTCATCATCATTGTTTGCAACCCCCCCCCCTCCCCTCATCATTTGCACCCTCCCTCCTCCCCTCATAATCACCATTTGCATCCCCCCTCTCCTCCCCTCATCATCATTTGCATCCCCTCCTCTCTTCCCCCTCATCATCATAATTTGCCTCCCCCTCCCATCACCTTCCCTCCCCTGCTCTGCTAATGCCAGGATGAATGAAAACAAACCAACTTTTACTCACCTATTTCCCACGCATGGATCTCTTAGGCAGCACAAGCTGGATGTGTCCTTCTCCCACTACAGTGCAGGCTCCAATGAGTGACTTCATAGGCGCCTGCACTGCGTGGGGGCAAAGTTCACAGGTCTCCTCTCTGAGAGGAGGCTTAAGCTGTGTGTGCACACAGCTTAAAGCGGCTCTCGCTCACCTGGATCCCCATTAACAGAGTGAGCGCCTCTCGCCCAGAGCCAGCCCCGCGTGCCACTCAAAAGCACTCTGAGTGCCATGAGTGGCACGCGTGCCAGGGGTTGCCGACCCCTGCTCTAGAGGGACAAAAATCATGATGAAAGGTAAAGTTTATTAAAAGAAAAAGTTATAAAATATATATATATATTTTTTTCCCCATAAAAAGTAGTGTCCTTTTAACCTCTTAAGGACACAGCCCAATTTGCCCTTAGGAGGCTTTTTTTTCTCCTAGACTTTTAGGAGCCACAACTGGTTTGTAATCTATATTCTATCGGTCAATACTATTAAAATTATACCCATGGTTACAAGCTTTTCTATTAATGTACTGCTTTATAAAATCAAACTCAAGGCTGTTTGAGAGCTCATTTTGTGGGCTGTGATTTGTGGTTTTTATCGGTTTTGCTTTTGCATATATAGGACTTTTTTTAATTACTTTTTATTACATTTTTCATGAAATGTCATGTGACCAAAAATCAGCAATTTTTTACTTATTCTTTTACGTTTATGCTGTTCACTCTACAGGATCATTCACATTATATTTTAATAGTTTGGACATGTGGCGATACCATATATGTTTGTTCATTTTTTTAATTTAATTTTAGTTTTTGTAGAATGGGAAAAGGGGGCAATATTTATTGGAGTGAGGCTTATTCATGTTTATTAAAAAATAAAAAGAACAAAAATTTTCACTATTTATTTCACATTTTGTCTTCATAGGGCCTTATTATAACAATGTTCGGATTGCTAATAATGTTCAGTGCTATGCATAGGCTTAGCACTGATTAGTGATATCAGCAGTTTGCTTGTGCAGTCTCTGTGGGTGGGCAAACGCATTGTTCACTCATCGGATCCCAGGGATTATGCTGTGGGTGGTCTAAAGAGCGAATAAAAGCACTAAAACTACTTTAGATCATCTGAAGGGTAAATGTCGAGCATACAGCAATAAACAGCGAATAATTACTACATTAGGAACAGCTAGTGCCTTAAAACTTGTGGCCATTTGCACAATACCACGTGGCTCCAAGATAATGTGTTGACCTCTTCTCTGCACAGCAGAGGGCAACATTTGGGAGTTATTGGTATATGTGACTATGAAAACAGATAGATTGTTGGGGCCCAGAGGTGTGGTACTAGTATTTCTAAACTTCATTACTTGTAGGCTTTTCCCAAACCATGGTATCAAGAGTGTACCAAGGCGGGATGAATCATGGATAGACATTGAACACAGTGACAGGTCATGTGTTTTTATTCCACAAGGCGAGTGTTGGGTGGCTCATTTAGTATCTCAGCAATAATGTACCACAGTGGACCAGCTTATCCTGCAGTGCAAATTCGGACAAATGAGACATTGTTATAATAACCATGTGGCATACCTGCCATTGACTGGAGTCTAATAGCCAAAGACCTATACAAGTGCTCCTAATAAGTCATCATCATGACAGACAACGCCATACATGAGCCAAGACGTCAATGGACCTTGGACACCACAGAAGACTACTAAGAGCTGCTTTGCTTAGTCATAGTTGATATCCTCCACAGTGCATGTTATCACTACCAGGTCCTTTAAATCTTGTAGCATCCTTTATTGCCCAGGCAACTGGACCTTGTGTTTTATCAGCACATGCGTGGTGTATACAATTAGCTGATTCTCAATGTTAATTGTGTTAAAAATGTTACATTAAAGGGGTTGTCCAGGAAAAGGATTTTTTTTATACATATTACTGTATAGAGAGAGATTTTGTGTGTGAGATAATAACAAAAAGAAACTTTACAAACCTATTCCAATCCCCCCAAAGCTTTTGATCTGAGGTCTCCAAGTCCCTGCTGATCACTTGTTTACCCTGGTTCTTGCTGATGCATCATCTAGGCATGAATTGCCAGTTTAGCCAATCGTTGACTGAGGCCGGACACTGCTGTGGCCAGTGTTCGGCTGAGCAGGCAGTTCATGTCTATATGATGCTTCAGCAGCAACCAGGAAGTAAAGTGACGAGCAGGGACCAGGAGCTGTGGGGGATCAGGGTAGGTGTACTTAGTTTCTTTTTAATGTTTCTTTATTTTTTCAGTATTGTTTCCTTATCAATTTGACTTATTTTCTCTTGACTCAAAAGGTAAGTATACTTTAATATTGTAAATTTATATCAGTAAGTTATCATCCGTGACTCCAATTTTTAACAAAAAGAAATAATTAGGCTTAATAGAAAAAGAAAATTGCCTCAAGATTGAACTTCTACAACTGAAACTGAACCCCCTGCTGATTTTCAGAAAAAGGCAACAATACTAACTGAGATGAGAACAGTTGGTTACACATTAATTAGAAACTTTTCTTACTCAGTTTCTCACTTTTAACCATCATTATTGATTGTTTTTTTTTTTTTGTTCTTATGAGAGTTAGTACACATTCCTTTTTTAAATTGGAAGTCATCTTAACTTCATTGTAAGAAGGTGCTTTGAGTTCCTTTAACCCCTTAAGGACCAAGCCTATTTTAACCTTAACTCCTTCAGGACGAAGGATGTACCTGAACGCCCCTCGCCCGGTCCGGTGTAAAACGGGGTCACACCGCGTGCTATTAACCCCTTCAGACGCATCAACTTTGAAATTTACAATATTAAAGTATACGTGCCTTTTGAGTCAAGAGAAAATAAGTCAAATTGATAAGGAAACAATACTGAAAAAATAAAGAAACATTAAAAAGAAACTACCTTCACCTACCCTGATTCCCCACAGCTCCTGGTCCCTGCTCGTCACTTTACTTCCTGGTTGCTTCTGAAGCATCATATAGACATGAACTGCCTGCTCAGCCGAACACTGGCCATAGCAGTGTCTGGCCTCAGTCAATGATTGGCTAAATTGGCAATTCATGCCTAGATGATGTATCAGCAGGAACCAGGGTAAACAAGTGTGTTTAAAATGGGGTCACACCGTGCGCTATTAAAGGGGTAGTCCAGTGGTGAAAAACTTATCCCCTATCCTAAGGATAGGGGATAAGTTTGAGATCGCGGGGGGTCCGACCGCTGGGGCCCCCTGCGATCTCTCTGTACGGGGGCCAGGTTCTCCGGCCAGATAGCAGGTGTCGACCTCCGTACGAAGTGGCGGCCGACACGCCCCCTCAATACATCTCTATGGCAGAGCCGAAGATTGCCAAAGGCAGCGCTTCGGCTCTGCCATAGAGTTGTATTGAGGGGGCGTGTTGGCCGCCGCTTCGTGCGGAGGTCGACACGCCCCCTTCCCGCGGGCTGTCGGGGCTCCATATAGGAGATCGCAGGGGGCCCCAGCGGTCGGACCCCCCACGATCTCAAACTTATCCCCTATCCTTACAATAGGGGATAAGTTGTTCACCACTGGACTACTCCTTTAACCCTTTAGACACGGCAATCAAAGTTTATCGCCGCGTCTAAAAATGAAAGTAAACGCTTCCCGACAGCTCAGTCGGGCTGATCGGGACTATCGCGATAAAATCGTGATGTCCCAATCAGCTAGGACGCGATCAGAGACCCCCTTACCGTGCTCCGTCGCATCCGATCGGCGTTTGATTGCCCCAGGCCTGATTTACAGGCTTGAGCAATCGAGCCCCTATCTCGCTGATCCATGCAAAGCTATGGCTTTGCAGGGATCAGGGTAAGAGATCAGTGTGTGCAGTGTTATAGCCCCCTATGGGAGCTATAACACTGCAAAAAAAATTTGAAAAATAGTTAACAAAGGTCATTTAACCTTCCCTAATAAAAGTTTGAATCGCCCCCCTTTCCCTATAAAAAAAACTGTATAAATAAAAATAAACATATGTGATATCGTCGCGTGAGGAAATGTCCGAACTATAAAAATATATCGTTAATTAAACCACACAGTCAATGGCGTACGCGAAAAATGCACTGCGTAGAAACGGAAGCCCCCAATATTTACAAAATGAAATTTTTTTTCTTCAATTTTGTCACACAATGAATTTTTTTTCTGTTTCGCCATGGATTTTTGAGTAAAATGACTAATGTAACTGCAAAGTAGAATTGGTGGCGCAAAAAATAAGCCATCATATGGAATTTTATGTGCAAAATTGAAAGCCTTATGATTTTTAGAAGGTGATGAGGAAAAAATGAAAATGCAAAAACGAAAAAACCCTGCGTCCTTAAGGGGTTAAGGACCAGGCCAATTTTATTTTTGCGTTTTCGGTTTTTCCTCCTCGCCTTCTAAAATCCATAACTCTCTACAGACCCATATAAGGGCTTTTTTTTTGCGTGACCAATTTTACTTTGTAATAAAACCTCTCATTTTACCATAAAATGTACGGCGAACCCCCCAAATTTTTTTTTAGGGAGGAAATTTTTATTAAAACCACAATTTTGCACATTTTTAAGGGTTTTGTTTTCACACTGTACACTTTACAGTAAAAATGACATGTGTTCTTTATTCTGTGGGTCAATACGATTAAAATTATACCCATGGCTAGATATTTTTATATTTTTGTACCGCTTAAAAAAAATCTAAAACTTTTTGTACAAAATCAGTAATCTAAAATCGCTCTATTTTGACCACCTATAACTTTTTCATTTTTCCGTATATAGGGCAGTATTAGGGCTCATTTTTTCCGCAGTCATCTGTACTTTTTATCAATACCACATTTGCATATATAAAACTTTTAGATCACTTTTTTATAAAAAAAATTTTTTTATAAAATGTGACCAAAAACGGCATTTTGGGATTTTTCTTATTTTTTACGTTTACGCCATTCACCATACGGGATCATTAACATTATATTTTGATAGTTCGGGCATTTATGCAAGCGGCGATACCAAATATGTTTATAAAAAAAAAAGTTTACGCTTTTTGGGGGTAAAATGGGAAAATCTGACTATTTTTACTGGGCGAGGGGATCATTTGATTGCTAATACTGTAAAGTGCTATGCATAGGACATAGCACCGATCAGTATTATCGGTGATCTTCTGCTCTGGTCTGCTTGATCTCAGACCAGAGCAGAAGGCCATGGGAGACGGCCATAGGCAGGTGTGGGGACCTCTGGCCACCATGCTGGATGATCGGATCGCTGCGGGCGATCCGATCATCCGTTTAAAGTACCACACTGCCGCAGATGCCGTGATCTATATTGATCACGTCATCTGAAGGGTTAATGGCAGACATCCGCGCGATCGCAGATGTCAGCCATTACGGGCGGGTCCCTGGCTGCTGCTAGCAGCCGAAACCTGCCGTGTATGACGCGAGCACCGCTTCAATGTTCGTGGTAATACACAGGACGTAAATGTACGTCCTGGTGCGCGAAGTACCGCCAAACCAGGACATACATTTACGTCCGTGGTCGTTAAGGGGTTAAAGGGACTTTCATGTATAAAAACTTTTGACATGTCACACAGGCATGTCAAAACTTAAAAAATACACATATTTAGTATCATCATGTCAATAACATCCTGAACTATAAAATTATCTTATTTATGATGATGATGATCTAAAAATAAAAATTAAAAACAATGCAAGAATTGCTGTATTTTGTTAATCTGTTTTCCCAAAAAAAAAAAGCATATGTACTCCCAAAAATACGTTTAGAAAGTTCAACTTGTCCTGCAAAAAAAACAAGCACTCATTTGGGTATGTGCGCAGAAAAATAAAAAAGTTATGCCTATTGGAAAGTGGCGTTCAAAAAACAAAAAAATGTGGATATGAATACGTTGATTTCATGTCTATTACTGGTCACACATGCAGAGTCTACATAAACACATTTTTTTTATGTAAATAACCAAAAAAAGGTAAAAGTAATGGATTTTAATACATTTAAAGTTACATTTGAAACTGTATTATTTATTTATTTTCATTATCAGCACAGTATGTTTGAATTGTGATCTAGAGGCAACTGCTGCTTTAGTGGCCATAAGATCTAGACATTTTTTCATTCATTTTATTTATAAACACAGTAGCGTATTGTCACACATGGACATTTTTTAAGTGATATTCTACTTACTCGTAAAACTTCACTTATTACAGTAATTTGTCTGAGATAATGGCATACTAATAAGACTATAACCATCAAAACCCATTGTTTCTTCATGGGACCAGCTGTCGGGATGATTGAGATTCCCTCTTTAAACATATGGTGCAAGATATTTTTATCATTTTTAAAACAGCTAAAAATATGCTCTGTGCTACAGGCAAACCAACTAGAAAGTTCAAAAGTTAAAACAAGGGTCTTTTGTGGTTAAATGGCAAAAAAAAGACGTAACTTTAAAGAACCAATAGAAAATCAACAAAGATGATGTCCAAGCACAGGTACAGGAATTTGGACACACACTGAGGTGTGGTATCCTTATAGACTTTGGCGTGGTCAGAGCTCATATTATAATTTTGTAAATAAGCATATACATTAAGTATAGTGTATTTGTTGTACAGGGGCCACCAATCATGCTTCCACTAATGTGCAGCTATAGTCAACATGTAAATGTCCAGTCAGCCAGATTCTTCTCCTTAGTTGTTCAGCTTCAGTCGGCTTGCTTTTTCTCAGTAGTTGCTGCTGAGGGTTATAAGTTAATATAATTTTTTTTCTTACTGATAACCTGGTACTGTGTGGTAGCTTATTTCTTTTAGTAGTACACATGCTAATGTTCAAGTTTAGAATCACACTGAAAACTTCCATGAAAACTCATAAGGTAATTTATTTATCAAAAAATGTTTTTTTATTTTTTATTACTGCTTCAATGTTTTTAGACCTTTGGTTTTTGATGCCTTATGGTGCTTTATGGGCCCTTTTTTCATACTGGTTAACCTGCTCCTACAATGGTCCAGTAGAGATGAGATCTAGGGATTGTGCTAGTTAATCTATTGCAGACAAATACCAGATGGCTTTAGATCTTTCTTTCTCTGGATCAGTGTTTTAGGCTATTGTCTTCAAAATGGAGTCATAGCTTTCCTTGTTTGCTTGATCTCTTTTTCTACTCAAATTTCCAATTTTACCATCAACAATGCACCCTTAGACCATCAAATGTCCTCCACCATACTTTTAACACAAACTCAGGGATAAACCCTCAGGATAATATCCCCAAACTAGGAAACCCTACCACTTACATTTAAAAATAAACTTTATTAGACTCCATAGAGTATTTAACCCAAATTAGTGCAAACTTGTTTAAAAACACAGTGTGCTTCCGATATCATGCTACTGCACTGATTGACAGGTTAAAGAACGCACATCCCTCCTTTTACACACATATGACGCGCTATGTATGTGTCTGTATATTCACAGCAGTCATTAGGAGGGATATACACTCAATTGTTAGCATATGCTCTAGCATAGTTAGCTAACTATGCTATTTTAATCTGCAGAGTGTTATTCCGAATATTCACTAGAGCATATGCTAACAATTGAGTGTATATCCCTCCTTCTCATGACCGCTGTGAATATACAGACACATACATAGCGCGTCATGTGTGTAAAAGGAGTGATGTGCATTCTTTAACCTCTCAATCAGTGCAGTAGCACGATATCGAAAGCACACTGTCTTGTTAAAGGGGTTGTGCGCTGCCCTGACTTTCGGAGCTCCGCTCACATCGTCCGGAAGTTCATTACTCCGAATTCTGTGTGTGGGCTTCCGTGTTCGCAGCCGCCGGGCGTGACGTCACGCCCAGCCCCTCGCGACGTCTCGCCCGCCGCCTCGTGACATCTCGCCCGCCCCCTCAACGAAAGTCTATGGGAAGGGGGTGCGACCGCTGTCACGCCCCCTTCCCATAGATTTTGTTAGAGGGGGCGGGCGAGGGGCTGGGAGCGATGTCACGCCCGGCGCCCGCGAACACGGAATCCCGCACACAGCGTTCGGAGTAATGAACTTCCGGACGCTGTGAGCGGAGCTCCGAAAATTAGGGCAGCGCACAACCCATTTAACCCCTTAAGGACTCAGCCCATTTTGGCCTTAAGGACTCAGACAATTTAATTTTTACGTTTTCATTTTTTCCTCCTCGCCTTCTAAAAATCATAACTCTTTTATATTTTCATCCACAGACTAGTATGAGGGCTTATTTTTTGCGTGACCAGTTGTCCTTTGTAATGACATCATTCATTATATCATAAAATGTATGGCGCAACCAAAAAAACACTATTTTTGTGGGGAAATTAAAACGAAAAACGCAATTTTGCTAATTTTGGAAGGTTTTGTTTTCACGCCGTACAATTTATGGTAAAAATGACGTGTGTTCTTTATTCTTAGGGTCAATACGATTAAAATGATACCCATTATTATATACTTTTATATTATTGTTGCGCTTAAAAAAAATCACAAACTTTTTAACCAAATTAGTACGTTTATAATCCCTTTATTTTGATGACCTCTAACTTTTTTATTTTTCCGTATAAGTGGCGGTATGGGGGCTCATTTTTTGCGCCATGATCTGTACTTTTTTTTGATACCACATTTGCATATAAAAAACTTTTAATACACTTTTTTATAATTTTTTTTAAATAAAATGTATTAAAAAAGTAGGAATTTTGGACTTTTTTTTATTTTTTTTCGTTCACGCCGTTCACTGTACGGGATCATTAACATTTTATTTTAATAGTTCGGACATTTACGCACGCGGCGATACCAAATATGTCTATAAAAAATGTTTTTTACGCTTTTTGGGGGTAAAATAGGAAAAACCGGACGTTTTACTTTTTTATTGGGGGAGGGGATTTTTCACTTTTTTTTTACTTTTACATTTTTTTACATTTTTTTTTACACTTGAATAGTCCCCATAGGGGACTATTCATAGCAATACCATGATTGCTAATACTGATCTGTTCTATGTATAGGACATAGAACAGATCAGTATTATCGGTCATCTCCTGCTCTGGTCTGCTCGATCACAGACCAGAGCAGGAGACGCCGGGAGCCGCACGGAGGAAGGAGAGGGGACCTCCGTGCGGCGTTATGAATGATCGGATCCCCGCAGCAGCGCTGCGGGCGATCCGATCGTTCATTTAAATCGCGAACTCCCGCAGATGCCGGGATCTGTATTGATCCCGGCACCTGAGGGGTTAATGGCGGACGCCTGCGAGATCGCGGGCGTCGCCATTGCCGGCGGGTCCCTGGCTGCGATCAGCAGCCGGGATCAGCCGCGCATGACACGGGCATCGCTCCGATGCCCGCGGTTATGCTTAGGACGTAAATGTACGTCCTGGTGCGTTAAGTACCACCTCACCAGGACGTACATTTACGTCCTGCGTCCTTAAGGGGTTAAACAAGTTTGCACTAATTTGGGTTAAATACTCTACTGAGTCTGGTAATGTTTTCTCTCATAGGTGTTGGGGTCAGGCGCCGATCTTGCACCATTTGATCGTTTTGTAATCATTATTGTACTTTTTTATTTTTATTATACTTGTTTTATAGAGAACTATGGTATGGCTTGTTTGAGATCTAATACACCTGATTACTTCTTTTACCTGTATATTTTGCACTACAGAGGATCCAAGTGGAGTTACCACTAATTTAACCCCTTCCCGCTCTAGGACGTATGCATACGTCCCTGCACCCGACATGTTCGTGCACTGGGACATATGCATATGTCCTGATGATCTGCTCTGCTGCGCACAGCTCTGGAGATCGGCGGCAGGACCCGGCTGTCAATCACAGCCGAGGTCCTGCCGCAGTTGCCGGGGCCGTGATCGCGCCAGCAGCATTAACCCCATAGATGCCGTGATCAATCCTGACCACGGCATCTATGGTGTTGACAGGAGGAGGGTGCTCCCCCTGTTCACCAATGGCGGCGCCGCGATAAGATTGCGGGTCGCTGTTGGTTGCTATAGCAGCAGGAGGCCAGATCATGGCCTCATGTCTGCCTGCTACGGAAGCCTGTGACATCCAGCCAGAGGCTGGATCGCACAGGCTGTAGTGTGTGCAGCTTATCAGGTCATACTGTGCTGCAGTACAATTGTGGTATAACTAAAAGTGAAAAAAAAATATTGAAAGGTTCTTCAATAAAAGTATAAAGTGTAAAAAAATAAATAAATAAATAAATGCCCCTTTCCCAATAAAAGACCTGTATTATCATGAAAAAAACACAAATCATATATATATATATATATATATATATATATATATATATATATACACACACTAGGTATTGCCATGTCCGTAATGATGTGTACTATAAAGCTATAATGTAAATTATCCTGCATGGTGAACGCCGTAAAAAAAAGAAAAAAACAAACGCTAAATTTGCCAATTTTGATGCAAATAGTGGAATTAAAAAGATCAAAAGGTGGATTGTATCGCAAAAATGATACCAATAAAAAGTAAAGATTGTCCCCCAAAAAATAAGCCCTCACTCAATGGCGTCGGACGAAAAATAAAAAAGCTACGGCTGTCGGAAAATGATAACACAAAAAAGGGAAAAACAGAATTTTGCTCAGAAAAGGAAAAAGAACATAAAACGCTATATAAAATGGATATTGCCATTATCGTACCGACCCACAGAATAAATATAAGCGTACATTTTTTACGTAAATTTGTTTTCCCTTAGTCCTAACAGCAGCACAAGTGGGGTGTTCTGCCCCTGTGAAGCTGGCAGGACGGTGGAATTTTTAATTCCACCCAAGCAATTAAATTTTAGGTAACCCCCCAAAAAAAGGCCTCCTCCCAAAGGCCACATTGCTTGATAACAAGTAACAAAAAACTAAAAATAATATGTGCTGGTAATTTGTGTGCTGCTGTTAGGACTAAGGGAAAAAAATTAACACTTCCCTTACATCCTAACCAGCAGCTTCCCTTACGTCCTAACAAGATTTATGGTGACCATAAGATCTTGAGGGTCCAGGATTCTGGTGACTGACCGGATGGTTTCCATTCTGAACCGTCTTTTCTTTATGAAACAGTTCACGAAATGGAGGTCGATGATCATGCGCCAGTCCCCTGATGGCTTTGGCACTAGGAAAATGGGGGGGGGGATAAACTCTATTCTGTAGCCTGACCTGTCTACTTTTAAGACCCATGGATCCTGGATCTCCTGGATCCAGGTGTTTAGAAATGAACTTAAGCGACCTCCTCAGGAGATTCGGTGGATAGACTTTCCACCTGAGGGTCTAGAAGGGAAGGGGGAGGTGAATTGTGGGTGGAGACTATGGGAGAGTCATAGATCAGATTTGCGGTCTTTACTGCGACCGAGTCCCCCACCACGTTTTTTGGTTGGATTTGCGCTTCTGAGATCTAGAAGGGCCCTGGTTTCTACCACTCCTCCCTCTATCACGGCCACGAAAGTTCTGTACTGGAAGGCATTTCCCTTTTTTATCGGCAATGCCTTCCATAATTTTATCTAGTTCTGAACCGGGCTCAAAGGGAACACCACAAAGATTAAACTTCGAAAAGTTATCGCCATCCAGGGGCGGAGCCATAAGGGGTGCCTGCTAGCAGAGGCAAGGGCCATGGATTTTGCGGCCAATCTAAGATGCTGTTGAGATGCCTCGCAGAGAAAATCAAGACTAAGGAGGAGGGTTTTAAAAGAGTCCAGAATCTCCTCCCTGGGAACATTCCCTTCGATATCCGATTGTACTCGGAGAACTCGATCCTTTGCAAAATCAGCGACTTCAGATGTTGCTATAGCCACATTTGCAGAAGCAGAGGCTGCTGAATAGCAGCGTCTTAGTAAAGAGTCCACCTTTCTGTCTAACTGATCCTGAAGATTTATTCCATCATCCGACGGCACCAAAACCCTTTTGGAAAGCTTGGTAACTGCCATATCCACCTTGGGAGGAGGAAGCCAGGACATTTTCTGGAAGCGGGTACATTATCTTAAACCTACAAGTGAGAACAGGAGGTTTATCAGGGTGTTTCCATTCGGACACCATAAGCTTTTTAAGGGATTAGTCCACTTTGAAAGCCTATGGTCCTATAGAGGTGGACAGAGAGGCTTCACCTTGGTCATCATCCTGATCCCTTGACCGGATGGACCGAAGTAGTCTTTGTGTCTTGTCTATTGGAAAGAGAGATGGTAGCGCAATCTCTTCCACGGATTGTTCAGACCGTACATCCACAGACATAAGAGAATCTTCAGGGACAGAAGTTGGACTAGAATAGATTCTAGGCCTCTTTGTAGCAAAAGCAGTCTTCAGCTCATTAATGGCGTTTCCCATAAACTCCTTCATCCACACGAACATATCCTGGATGGTAGGTTCAGCAGGATTGGGGGGAGGGCGGCAGCCCAGACACCTATTAAATTCATAGGAGTCTGGAAGGGGGGTACCGCACTCCGCACAGGTAAGATGTCTTCTCTTAGAGGTAGCTTTGCGGCTCCCAGTATAGGACTCACCAGTAGGGGGAGTAGACATTCTGGAAGAGAAATACATTTTAGAAAGAAATAGCAACAAAGCAATGCAAAATGCATAACCCGCAGAGTACTACCTAAGAGAAATTAGAAAGTGTATCACACAACACTAGTTTTTGCAATAACTCACGCAGCAAGAAACCAACTGCATTGAGGAGCTGCCTTAAATAGAGGAGTGGGCGGGAATTTTGAAATAAGCCCCGCCCCCACCAGAAGTGACAATACAATGTCTATAGAAATGTTCCTTTTAAAATATAAACTATTTTAAATCTGTTCCCGTTCCAATATACCGGAAGGGGCATAAAGGGTAATCTCTGAGGGAAAAAATAAAGAAATTCTACTAATCTGCGCTTTAAGAAGCACAGACGCCAGACTGGAAGTCGTCAGATGACGTACTTCCGGTCCGCGGACCGCCGAACACTGGGCC
This sequence comes from Hyla sarda, assembly GCF_029499605.1. Taxonomy (NCBI): domain Eukaryota; kingdom Metazoa; phylum Chordata; class Amphibia; order Anura; family Hylidae; genus Hyla; species Hyla sarda. Next base: position 229,101,390 of record NC_079191.1, read on the forward strand.
AAAGCACAGGCAGCGCTGCTGACCGGTGAACACAGGTATGCATACAGGGGGAGGGATACCAAGCAATGGGTAGCACAAACGCGCTCACCACCTGCATCTTACACTGATGAGTTCCGACACAGGCAGTGAAAAAATCGCTGCGTAGTGATCAGAATAGCGCAAGATGCAAGCGCAGATTCCGGCGGCGCAGGATAAGGAACCCTGAAGGGTTTAGAAAAACATATAAAAAGGGATAAAACATCCCACTAAAAAGAAAGGGGGGGGGGGTGGAAACCATGCAGGCTCAGTAGAAGAAATCCCACAGAGCCTGTACCGTCCTGCTGTCCGCACAGGACAGAAAAAAAGCAATGTGGCCTGTGGGAGGAGGCCTTTTATGGGGGGTTAATTAAATTTAATTAGGCGGAATTAAAAATTCCACCGTCCTGCCAGCTTCACAGGGGCAGAACACCCCACTTGTGCTGCTGGTTAGGACTTAAAGGACAACTGCAGCGGTATTACACTTATCCCCTATCCACAGGATAGGGGATAAGTGTTTGATCGCGGGGGGGTCCGACCACTGGCCCCCCCCCCTGATCTCCCTGAAGGGGCGCCGCCATAAGTGCTCATGGTGACGTAGCGTCGACCTAGAGGTCGACGGTGACGCCCCGTCTCCTCCCCGTCCCCATACAGTTCTATGGGGGATGCGGGGAGGCACGAATGCTGCCTCCCCGCCTCTCCCATAGAGATGTATGGAGGAGGCGTGTCGGCCGCAACGTCATGCTGCGGCTGGCACGCCCCCTGCACGGGACAGCCGCGGCCCCGTACAGGAGATCACAGGGGGGTCCCAGCGTTCGGACCCCCCCCCCACGATCAAACACATCCCCTATCTTGAGGATAGGGGATAAGTGTTTGTAACGCTGCAGATGTCCTTTAAGGGAGCATCACTTTTACTGCACAGTGAATACCATAAAAAGAGAAAAAAAATATTTTAAAACACCAGAAATTTTCCAGTTTTTCGCAAAAAATGCTGCATGTGTCAACAAAAATGCATCAACCACTTATATAAAGTACAATATGTCGCTAAAAAAAAAAAAGCGTTCTAAAGTTATTACCATTTAAAGAGACACATGTCAAATAAAATAAAAAAAGAGAGAGCCTGGTCATTAAAGGGGTTATCCAGGAAAAAACTATTATATATATCAACTGGCTCCAGAAAGTTAAACAGATTTGTAAATTGGCTGTCTGTTTCTCCCCCACTCGTACATCTGAGCCTTCCCGTGTGCTTCACCCCGTTGTCCAATGGAATAAAGCCTTGACGTATTCAACTCCACTGGTGTCCTTGGGTGAGTTGCTCCAATTCATTTTGTCTTTTGGATGTATAATAGATTTGTAAATTGCTTCTATTAAAAAATCTTAATCCTTTCAGTACTTACGAGCTGCTGAAGTTGAGTTGTTGTTTTCTGTCTAAGTGCTCTCTGATGACACGTGTCTTGGGAACAGCCCAGTTTAGAAGCAAATCCCCATAGCAAACCTCTTCTACTCTGTGCAGTTCCCGAGACAAGCAGAGATGTCAGCAGAGAGCACTGTTGCCAGACAGAAAACAACAACTCAACTTCAGTAGCTGATAATTATTGAAAGGATTAAAACATTTTAATAGAAGTAATTTACAAATATGTTTAACTTTCTGGAGCCAGTTGCTATAAAAAAAAAGTTTTTTCCTGGAATACCCCTTTAAGGTAAAAAATGGGTCCATCCTTAAAGGGGTACTCCACTGGCAAACATTATTATTTTTTTTTTTTTTAAATCAACTGGTGCCAGAAAGTTAAACAGATTTGTAAATTACTTCTATTAAAAAAATCTTAATCCTTCCAGTACTTAGCATTTGCTGTTATAATCCAGAGGAAGTTCTTTTCTTTTTGAATTTCCTTTCTGTCTGACCACAATGCCCTCTGCTGTCACCTCTGTCAATTTTAGGAACTGTCCAGAGCAGGATAGGTTTCCTATGGGGAGTTGCTCCTACTCGGGACAGTTCCTAAAATGGACAGAGGTGTCAGCAGAGAGCACTGTGGTCGGGCAGAAATTCAAAAAGACAAGAACTTCCTGTGGATCATAACAGCAGCTGAAAAGTACTGGAAGGATTAAGATTTTTTTTTTTATAGAAGTCATTTACAAATCTGTTTAACTTTCTGGCCCAGTTGATTTAAAAAAATTTTTTTTTCCAGTGGAGTACCCCTTTAAGTGGTTAATGTATAGGGCAAATGCTGTTGAGAAGGGCCCCCACTGTTTGTGGATTAGGCTAATCTGTTGAGCCTTTTTAGATGCTTTTTAGGATATCTCTGTGTATATTTGTATATGTTTTTCTCTAAGTTTAAGTTTCCACTTGGTTTTTTTTCTAGCAGTTTTTGGAATACTGCCACTGCAGTTTTTGAGCCAAAGTCAGAAGTGGATCCATAAGAGAGGAGAAGTGTAAGTTCTTCCTTTATATGTCCTATTCCTTTTGAATACACTTCTGACTTTGGCTCAAAAGCTGCAGTGGCAGATATCCAAAGACTGCCAGAAAAAAAACAAGTGGAAACTTAGCCTTATAAGGGCTTTTTTTTTTTTTTTTTTTCTGTTGAAACAAACAGGTCTGCGTCATATAAAGTGTTTCTCCTTCTTTCCTGTATTTGTGTAGTTAGTCTTTCATGCTAGGCAGCACTCTATATGATCATATTTATTCTTTATATCTGCTGCATAGAGCTGCAGCTGCTCTGACAGACTCAATTTGAAGGAAAAAGGCAGATGTATGGAGCATCCTCTGGTGATAACAGTGCCATGGGATACTAACGCTGAACCTGAAGGGGTGGTGTCATATTAAGAAGGCACTGTCCCATCTATATCATTACAATTTTAGTTTCAGATGGTCCATTATAATACGTATGTGTACATAAATAGGTGATGTCCCTTTGAGGTAATTGCATGCCTATCTTGTATCAGTGGAGACTTTATATCATATCGGACACTGAGTGACTGGAATAAATTATTATCACTGTACAATTGTTCAAGTCTCAACATCAAAGACTTGTACCTTCCAAGCATGATATTATTATGTGAAATATAAGAAATAATTGGATAATGAGTAGAAGCACAATTGCAATTTGCATGCTTCTGTAGAGATAAGGAATGTGTGTTCTCACAGCAGTGGATAGAACAATAATAAAATCTATAATCCTTAATACCACACGGGCAGTAATTAACTGTCCGGGTCTATTTTACCATACTGCGCTATTCAGGGTGCCTTTCAATCTTAGGCTTTACGTGATGTGCACAGCAATTCAGTCTTCCTCACACTTTCTTCATGATACTTTTAATATCCTTTAAGCGGTTTCAAAAGGATATATCTGTATTTTCTGTAGCCTTTTACTAACAATGATTTGAGACATTTACAATGCATGCTTGTTATTTGGATGTCACCTGGTCTTAGACCATTCACTGGAGAATCTATAATATGCCTTTTCATTTAAGAGTAGCTGGGGTTTTATAGGAACTTTTTTTTAACCCTTCTTTCTTCTTATTCCAAATAATATTCAGTTTGATAAAGAATTTGGCCACCTTTGAAGAATATATTGCCTTACTATTGCCAGAGCCAATGATGACCTGCATCATTGTAGAGGCCTGCAATGAAGGGTCTCATTATCAGTGTGTGACTTATTGTCATCATTACTATAGTATGGCAATAAAGCTGTAACAGGTGGCCAACCCCTTCAATGACCCTTTAAGGCTAGGTTCAGACTACGGAATTTCCGCCTGCAATTTTGCTTTGAAATTGCAGGCGGAAATTCCGCTTGCTAAAATGTATAGTGTAGAGAATGGTTTTACGTTCACAAATTCGCACTTTGGAATTTGTGAAGCAGAATTTGTGAACGGAAAATCCGCTTGGAAATTTCCACCTGAAGAAAGGCGTTGTTCTTCAGTCTATTGGAGACTGCAGTGTCCGCGCGGTCCTAGCGCCGACTGATTCAGTCAGCGCTGGCCGCACTCTGAATCTCCGGGCGGAAATTGTCTGCCCGGAGATTCCGTAGTCTGAACCTAGCCTAAATGTTAGGATCACTAGTGATTGCGCGGTATTTAAAAGGCTAAGTGACAGGTGCTGCTCCTGTCTGACCAGTCAGCCCTCCAACCCCCCCCCCCCCCCCCAAACATGATTGTGGAGTGCTTATTGGTTACTATGGAACCAGAGGACTTTGCTAGGCGGAAAAGCAAAAAGTTGCACAAATGTTGTGTAACAGATACACTTCTGTGACTTTTCTACACCAAAAAAGGCTCTATACCTGTTGATAAATGTTTTGTTTAGTCTTCATGAGATATTTTCATTTTAAGTGCTCTTTTTCAGCAGCATAGCTGTGGCATGTGTTCACAATGCTGGGTGGAAGCAATGCCAACAAGTCAAAGCCATAGTATTAAGGGGTTATCCACCATAAGGTGATTTTAGCACATACTTGCTATATTTTTTAAACTAGCTATTTCCTGTTGGAGATCGGTCTCTTAAACTACACATCCCATAGTTCCATGTTTGTAAGTGTGAAGTTACATTCCTCCCTCCCACACATCAGTCACCCCACCCATTCATTGGAGCACAAATTAGTTGCATTCCATTCAAAAGACCATTGTGTTTTCTAACCAGGGTCCCTACAGCTTTTTCAAAATGATCTCTCTCCCACCCAGTGGTCGCTCCACCCATAGAAGCAGGACTGGCTCCCTTTGCACAACTGACTAGTGATATCAGTTCTCGACGCACTGCAACATGAGAAATCCTGAGACCTGAGTAATTTTGTATGCTGTTAAAAATAAATATTGGGGCAGAAATCATATAAGAATTGCAAGGCTACCGTCACACAGAGGTATAGACACTATATTGTGAACTACACTAACTTTACAGCCCCTGTAGCATATTCAAATAAAAAAATTCCTGGAATACCCCTTTAACCTCTTAACGACACAGGACGTAAATGTACATCCTGGTGAGGTGGTAATCAAGGCACGAGGACATATATTTATGTCCTGTACATGACCGCGAGCACCAGGGTGGTGCTCGCGTCATGCACGGCAGGTCCTGGCTACTATCAGCAGCCAGGGACCTGACGGTAATGGCGGACATGAGCGATTGCACTTATGTCAGCCATTCACCCCTCAGATGCTGTGATCAATACAGATCACGGCATCTGCAGCAGTGTGGTCAGTAAAATGGATCATCAGATTGCCCGCAGCTCTGCCGTAGGATTCCGATCATCCATAATGGCGGACAGAGGTCCCCTCATCTGCCTCCGTCCATCTCCTGGGGTCATCGGCTCTGGTCTGAGATCGATCAGTGCTGTGTCCTATGCATAGCACTGAACAGTATTAGCAATCAAGTGATTGCTATCAATAGTCCCCTATGGGGACATAAAAAGTGTAAAAAATAAAAGGGAAAAATTTAGAAAAATCCCCTCCCCCATTAAAAATGTAAATTGTCCCTTTTTCCCATTTAACCGCCAAAAAGTGTAAAAAAAAATAATTAAACATATTTGTCCGAACTATCAAAATATAAAGTTAATGATCCCGTACGGTGAACGGCGTAAATGTAATAAAAATAAATAAATCCAAAATTGCTTTTTTTGTCACATCATATTCCCCAAAAAATGTATACAAAATGAATGAAAAGTTTTATATACGCAATTGTAGTAACAATAAAAAGTACAGATAACAGCGCAAAAAATTAGCCCTCATTCCGCCCCTTATACGGAAAAATGAAAAAATTATAGGTCGTCAAAAAAGAGGGATTTTAAATATACTAATTTGGCTAAAAAGTTTGAGATTTTTTTAAAGCGGTACAGTAATTGAAAAGTATGTAATCATGGGTATTATTGAAATCGTATTGACCCACAGAATAAAGAAAACATGTAATTTTTACCATAAATTGTACAGTGTTAAAACGAAACATTCCAAAATTTGCAAAATAGTTTTTATTTCCCCACACAAATAGTATTTTTTTGGGTTGCGCCATAACTTTTATGTTAAAATGAGTGATGTCATTACAAAGGACAACTGGTCATGCAAAAAACAAGCCCTCATACTGGTCTGTGGAAAAAAACAAAAATGCAAAAACAAAATGGGCCTTAAAGGGGTACTCCTGTGGAAAACTTTTTTTTTTTTAATGAACTGGTGCCAGAAAGTTAAACAGATTTGTTAATTACTATTATTAAAAAAATCTTTAACCTTCCAGTACTTTTTAGTACTTTAAATAACACACTAACATTTAGTTTTCTTTTAAATCTTTTGAAATGACAGGTTCACAGTTTGCATCCCACAATACCTATTTATGGTTGTATTACTGACACACTGTTTGGGCTTTTTCAAAGCACTTGTAAGATGAAAATATCCAACATCTTTTAAAATCCCTTTCAATTACATTTTCAAACAATTACATTCTACTTTAGGAATAAAATGTTGTAGAGATGACAAAAGGTAGCAATATTAACAAAGTTGGCTTGAGAATAGATCAGCAACATGCCAAAAAAAAGAGCAACATCTATCTTCTGCAGCAACTAGAATGGACTATAACGTGTAATTTTAGAAAAATCTCATACACAACTATACACAGTTACTACATAAAAAGCTAATTTATAGCTAGGCTTTTATAAGAATAGAGGAATAGATTCAGTTCACTTAACCCCTTAAGGACTCAGTTCACTTAAGCCTTTAAAGGTGTACGCCAGTGTAAAACATTAAAGGGGTACTCCAGTGGAAAACGTTTTCTTTTTTAAATCAACTGGTGCCAGTAAGTTAAACAGATTTGTAAATTACTTCTATTAAAAAATCTTTACCCTTCCTGTACATGTATGGTATGTAAGCAGCTGTATGCTACAGAGGAAATTCTTTTCTTTTTAATTTCTCTTTTGTCTTGTCCACAGTGCTCTTTGCTGACACCTCTGTCCATGTCAGGAAGTGTCCAGAGCAGCATAGGTTTGCTATGGGGATTTTCTCCTACTCTGGACAGTTCCTGATACGGGCATCAGGTGTCAGTAGAGATCACTGTGGACAAGACAAAAAAGAAATTCAAAAAGAAAAGAATGTCCTCCGTAGCATACAGCTGCTTAAAAGTACTGGAAGGGTAAAGATTTTTTAGTAGAAGTAATTTACAATTTTTTTTGGCTTGTTGCTGATCTATTGTCAAGCCAACGTTGTTAATATTTCTACCTTTTGTCATCGCTACAACATTTTATTTCCCAAAATAGAATGTAATTGTTTTAAAATATAATAGAAAGGGATTTTAAAAGATGTTGGACATTTTCATTTTATAAGTGCTTTAAAAAGGCCAAACAGTGTGTCAGTAATAGAAACCATAAATGGGTAGAGTGGGATGCAAACTGTGTACCTGTCATTTCATAAAATAAAAATAAACTAAATGGTAGTGTGTTATTTAAAGTGGTGTCACAGTGATCTTAAAGGGGTTATCCAGGAATAGAAAAACAAGCTACTTTCTTTCAAAAACTGCTCCACGTCTGTCTCCAGGTTGGGTGTGTTTCTGCAGCTCAGTTCTGTTGAAGTGAATGGAGCCAAGTTGTAAAACCACAAACTTACTACCTTAGTTGTCTAGCCAATCACAGCACAACACAACACTTACTTCTCTTTGCTATTGCATGAGATAGTGCTGGTAAAAAATGCACAGGACTAAACAGGCTGACACTATGCTAGATGATGTTTTACACAGTATGGTACTATTTATGACAGAGGAAGAAAGGGTTACTGGTGCACTGGCTTTTCAAGGTGCTTTGCGAGCAGAAATAAAATAAATAGCAGCAGAACACATGGTGGGGTTACACTTTGCACTTAGATGATGTTAACAGTAGAAGGAAAACTTTGATTTACCTTTCAGGGAAACTGAAGATCTTTTGGGGAGGCAGATGGGCTTATAGATTGCAGGTCCACAGCCCAGAATAACTCTTCTCCTCTTCTGCATGTAGCAACAGAGAAGAACCCTCCCCCCAACCCCCACACCCCCATTTTTTCTGTTCTATCTTACTGCCTCTTCTACTGAAAAATATTTCCTCTAACAACAGGCAACAAATGGTGAATGAAGTAAATTACAAATGTTAGAAATGGCATACTACCTGTCTCCATTTAAAGGGATAATCTGGTGGAATTTTTCTTTTTTTTTTTTAATCAACTGGTTCCAAAAGGTTAAAGGGGTACTCCGGTGAAAAACTTTTTTATTTTTTTTAAATCAACTGGTGCCAGAAAGTTAAACAGATTTGTAAATAAGGGACAATGTAGAGAAAACCGCACTCACCCGATCAACGTGCACAGATTCTTTATTCCGTTGGACATCAACATAGAACACAGGAGGACTTATGGTCGGCAGGAACGCCAGGGAACAGGAGGTGTTACTTACAGCTGTTTCACGGGAACACAGCCCGCTTCGTCAGACTACACCCTCTGATGACGCGTCGCAGGTTAAATACACACCCACGATTACGTCAGCAGAAGGGTGTTACACACAGGTAAGTGATTTAAAATCTTACAAAAGTAGAAAAATCTTTAAAATCAATACCCTCTACAAAAATCTATGACATATATGGACTTCTATTTATAAAAATACACTGAAATCTAGCTTATCATTAAGTCCAAGATTACCTTGGGCATCCGTGCGCAGGATGAACTCCGCCTCAGTGCGCAGTAATAGCTTTTTCCTATCAATCCCTTCTTTGGGCATTATTCTCTTTATCCCAAAGAATTTTAATGCGGCTGGGTCATTATTATGAGTGGTTTTTAGATGTTCCAAGACCCGAGGGCACCCTTTTCCTGAACGAACTGAATAAAGGTGTTCTCTAAATCTGATGTTTAGCGATCTTGTGGTGCTACCTATATAGTAGCGGCCACAGTCGCAAAACATACAGTAGATAATATGATTCATTTTACAATTGATGAATTCCCTCACTTTGATTTGTACACCTCCAATGGTGAAAATTTGACCTACTTTGAGTTTAGGGCACCATTTGCAGTTCCCACAGCGGAAATTACCGCATATTGTGGGGCCGCTTAGCCAGCTCGAGTTCTCCTTACTGGAGTATTTACTGCCAGTTAGGATGTCACCTAGATTTGTAACTCTTTTGTAGGAGATGAGGGGTTTATTATCAAATTGTGCAGATAAAATAGGGTCACTCTGGATTAAGTACCAATGCTTGTGAATACTTTGCTTTATCTTCTCAGCCATCGGGCTGTGTGTGAATGTAAAGCAAAATCTTCTATTATTGTTTTTCAATTTATGCTGTTTTTTTTTAGAGTTTTTTAAAACACTATTTTGTAGAAGGGAATTTCTGTCTTGTCTATTGGCCCTATTGTAAGCTGTCTGTAGAATTGGAGGTGGATAACCTCTTTCTAGTAGTCGTGCAGTAAGTTCTTTAGCTTGCTTTTCAAAGCTACTCTGGGTATCGTTTATTCTCCGCAAGCGAAGAAATTGCCCATAGGGGATGGCGGTTTTGACGTGACCCGGGTGGTAACTCCTGTAGTGTAGGAGAGAATTACCCGCCGTCGGTTTCCGGTAACCCTCTGTGCGCAATTTGTTTTCACTAGTTCTTACCAAAACGTCTAAGAACTCTATTTCTTCTTTGCTTGACTTGCTAGTGAAGCTGAGAAACATATTGTTATTAGTGTTAAGCCATGTAATAAAATTTGTGAACTCTGTTCCCGTACCTGTCCAGGTTATTAGGACGTCGTCCACAAATCTTACATAACTGGCAATCATCTTTCTGAAAGGATTAATTTCTGAAAAAATCCATCTCTTTTCCAAAAAGGCTACATAGATGTTTGCCAGGGTACATGCCACCGGTGTGCCCATGGCAACACCGCTTTTTTGTGAGTACCATGTGTTATTGAACTGAAACACATTATTGGTAAGGATGAGATGTAAGGCTTCACAAATAAATGTGATGTAAGAATCACTTTTATCCGAGGACACCAACAATTCCCTCACACATTGAATTGCTATATTTTGATCGATGTTAGTGTACAAACTTTCGATATCAATGGCTCCCAGCAAATAGTTGGGCTGCCACTGTATGTCTTTCAGAGTTTCGAGGAAATGGTTGGTGTCCTTGACCATATGTGGGATTTCTTTCAAGATGGGGTGTAAGATCCAGTCTATGTATTTGGAAAGGGGTTCCATTAGAGACCCCACCCCGGAGACGATAGGTCTCCCGGGTGGGGTCTCCAATGTTTTGTGTATTTATGGTAGAAAGTACCACCCTGGATATGTTGGTGTAGTGGGGAACAATTTTGTGGCAGTGGAGTTTGAAACTGTCCCCGTCTCTACAGCCCTTCGTAAGAAGGATTGCAGGCGTGAGGCGAGCTTAGGTATAGGGTTGATTTCTAGGACCTCGTAGTTATTTTTATTCGACAATTGGCGATTGGCTTCGGATAAATAATAACTTTCTCTCATCAACACAATATTCCCCCCTTTGTCAGATTTTTTGATAATAATACCTTTTTGTGATTGAATCCATTTTAGTGCTTCTTTTTCTTTTAAAGTAAGATTGGGGCTGTCTTGTGGGTACATGAGTGCTTTTATATCCTCCATGACTTTATGTTGGAACATATCTAGGTTATTACCTGGTGCTATGGGGGGGGTTATAGGTCGATTTTATCCCACCAGAGAAAAAGCCATGTTCCGGCGGATTGCTGGTCATAGCTTCGCCTTTGGGGGTTTCTCCTATAATGACATCATTGGCCCCCAACAGTTCAGTCAAAGCTAACAAACATTCATTTTCAGAAGTGCTAGGATTAATAAGAGGGCTAAACCCCAAGGGGCTTATTTGTATCGGAATATCTCCCTCTTTCTTTAAGGTATTATTATCTTTGCTAGCAAACACTCTTTTAAGGTTCAATTTACGCATGCTTTTGAATAAATCTACCTCAAAGGACACTAAATCAAAATCATTAGTTGGGCAATAATTTAGACCTTTTTGTAATAGAGATGTAACATCATCATTCAAAGTCAAGTCCGTGAGGTTTACTATGGTAGCAAGATTCGGGGTAATATGGCTGTTATAGGGGATATGGTTGGAGAGGGTTTCAAGGGGGGTAATGTCCGTATAAGCAGAGGGTTCGGTGGTAGTGGCCTCTTGAGTGTCCTTTATTGTCTCCACGTTACTTTTTTTTCTTTTTTCTGCTCCCCCTTTTCCTATTCTTTTTTCCTCCTCTTCTTGTCTTGACTCTAAAGGGTGCCCCTTTGCAATTGTGCTGGATGGGTTGCCAGGGGTTACTATTTCTGGATCACTAGAGTCCGAATCTGTGGTCATGAAATCGGAGGTTGTGCGTTCATTTTTCTTACGATATTTTTTATTATTATTGTTGCCTTTATTGGTGTAGTTACGTGGTTTTTTTTCCCTCTCGGGATGTTCGGTTTCTTTACAAATATTTTCCCACTTTTAAAATCTTGTTTGTCTCTCAGATATTTATCTCTTTTTTCTTCTTTAAGAGTACTTTGAAGATTTAGAAGTTTGGTATCTAGTCGTTTTAAGAAGACTTGTCTTTGCCGTTCTGATAGACGAGTTTTCAGCTCTGTTTTAGCTTTTCCAAGGGCTTCAGACACATAAGCGTATTCCTTTTCATTCCTTTCCAGGATAGTGATTAACATACTCATTGAATAATCCAGGTGAAGTTGCTCCCATTTATGTATGAATTCGGTGTCATCGAGGTATTGGAAGGGTTCCTTATAATTTCTAAGGCCTCTAGGGACCCTTTTGCAATCTTTATATGATTTTAGAGAATTGATAGTCCAAAAGAGTTTCATTTCTTTTTCAGCTAGTTGGCTGATTTTCTGTTCCAAGTTTTTAGTGCTTGTGAACTGTAATGAGTCCAAGTCGTTGCAGAGGGTAAAAAATGCTCCCGCGTCCTGCCGGCCTGCCTTGATGGCTTGGTCTGTGTTCATACTTGTCTCTAAAGACCCTGATGCGGTTTCCATTTCCATCTCGGATCGAAGTACTATTGCAGTATATAGTATACAATTCCTTGAGACGGGTCGCCTTGTATAATGCAGCGTGCTCTGGACTTTAAGTGGAAAGCAATTCCAAGATATACTAGAGCACGTAGAAAGAGTATGAGTCCGGCACTGCTATGCAGATGAAGGCAGTTTACTGGATAATAGGTATCCGCTTTCTCAGGTATGGGTAGAGACTGAACGGTGTGTGCTATGTCGGGGTGCTGGTTAGAGAAGGCACATATCGCTTGACACAATCGGGACAATGTAGAGAAAACCGCACTCACCCGATCAACGTGCACAGATTCTTTATTCCGTTGGACATCAACATAGAACACAGGAGGACTTATGGTCGGCAGGAACGCCAGGGAACAGGAGGTGTTGTTACAGCTGTTTCACGGGAACACAGCCCGCTTCGTCAGACTACACCCTCTGATGACGCGTCGCAGGTTAAGATTTGTGGATTTGTGGACGACGTCCTAATAACCTGGACAGGTACGGGAACAGAGTTCACAAATTTTATTACATGGCTTAACACTAATAACAATATGTTTCTCAGCTTCACTAGCAAGTCAAGCAAAGAAGAAATAGAGTTCTTAGACGTTTTGGTAAGAACTAGTGAAAACAAATTGCGCACAGAGGGTTACCGGAAACCGACGGCGGGTAATTCTCTCCTACACTACAGGAGTTACCACCCGGGTCACGTCAAAACCGCCATCCCCTATGGGCAATTTCTTCGCTTGCGGAGAATAAACGATACCCAGAGTAGCTTTGAAAAGCAAGCTAAAGAACTTACTGCACGACTACTAGAAAGAGGTTATCCACCTCCAATTCTACAGACAGCTTACAATAGGGCCAATAGACAAGACAGAAATTCCCTTCTACAAAATAGTGTTTTAAAAAACTCTAAAAAAAAACAGCATAAATTGAAAAACAATAATAGAAGATTTTGCTTTACATTCACACACAGCCCGATGGCTGAGAAGATAAAGCAAAGTATTCACAAGCATTGGTACTTAATCCAGAGTGACCCTATTTTATCTGCACAATTTGATAATAAACCCCTCATCTCCTACAAAAGAGTTACAAATCTAGGTGACATCCTAACTAGCAGTAAATACTCCAGTAAGGAGAACTCGAGCTGGCTAAGCGGCCCCACAATATGCGGTAATTTCCGCTGTGGGAACTGCAAATGGTGCCCTAAACTCAAAGTAGGTCAAATTTTCACCATTGGAGGTGTACAAATCAAAGTGAGGGAATTCATCAATTGTAAAATGAATCATATTATCTACTGTATGTTTTGCGACTGTGGCCGCTACTATATAGGTAGCACCACAAGATCGCTAAACATCAGATTTAGAGAACACCTTTATTCAGTTCGTTCAGGAAAAGGGTGCCCTCGGGTCTTGGAACATCTAAAAACCACTCATAATAATGACCCAGCCGCATTAAAATTCTTTGGAATAAAGAGAATAATGCCCAAAGAAGGGATTGATAGGAAAAAGCTACTACTGCGTACGGAGGCGGAGTTCATCCTGCGCACGGATGCCCAAGGTAATCTTGGACTTAATGATAAGCTAGATTTCAGTGTATTTTTATAAATAGAAGTCCATATATGTCATAGATTTTTGTAGAGGGTATTGATTTTAAAGATTTTTCTACTTTTGTAAGATTTTAAATCACTTACCTGTGTGTAACACCCTTCTGCTGACGTAATCGTGGGTGTGTATTTAACCTGCGACGCGTCATCAGAGGGTGTAGTCTGACGAAGCGGGCTGTGTTCCCGTGAAACAGCTGTAACAACACCTCCTGTTCCCTGGCGTTCCTGCCGACCATAAGTCCTCCTGTGTTCTATGTTGATGTCCAACGGAATAAAGAATCTGTGCACGTTGATCGGGTGAGTGCGGTTTTCTCTACATTGTCCCGATTGTGTCAAGCGATATGTGCCTTCTCTAACCAGCACCCCGACATAGCACACACCGTTCAGTCTCTACCCATACCTAAGAAAGCGGATACCTATTATCCAGTAAACTGCCTTCATCTGCATAGCAGTGCCGGACTCATACTCTTTCTACCTGCTCTAGTTTGGAAATTACTTCTATTAAAAAATATTAATCCTTCCTGTACTTATTAGCTGCTGAATACTACAGTGGAAATTCTTTTCCGTTTGAAACACAGACTGGGAGACATCTCTGGATGTAGTTAGGGCATGAGAACAGAGCTGTGGCATACCCCGGACACTAGTGCACATGACTAGACATAACAATGATTGTCATGAACGGGGGTGGGCAGGGAGAAATGAGCCCTAAGCTGTCCCTAGAAACATTCTCCCTGCCTACTTGCCTATCTTCCCTAAACAGCGAATCGACAACTAGGTGCAGTTCCCTTACTGCGCTAAAGTGCAATGGCGCCAAGGTCAACAAAACAAACGGAACTGTACATAGTCGGAGAACAGGTCAGGAACATAAGGGGAATACAATAACCAGAACAGATTTCAAAATACAAACTAGGCAGGATATAACATACTAAAAAACGGGTCAGGAAACCAAGAGCACCGTTCAAAATGGACACAGAACAAAGAACACACTAGACACAAACAAATACAAGTTCAGAGGACACAGATCAGTGTGAAAGTACAGAGGACACTATAGACCAGGGGTACTCAACTGGCGGACCGCGGTCCAGATCTGGACCGTGGCCGCCAGTCATCTGGACCGCCAGCCGAATCTCCCCTCATTCATTTGTATATGTTTCTTTAGACACTGATACAAATGAATAGCCGTGGCCGAATGCTGTGTCCCTACCTGCCTGCGTTTCTTTTGTGAAGCAGGCTGCGCGTTTAGCGCTGCCTGCATCATCTGCTCTGGCCAGGCCACCGTTATTGCCACAGCTAATTTATACAGTGGTGGCTTTTGGGAAGTATCGCGGCACAGCGTAACGTGCCGCGCACAGGCATGCCTAACTGAATACCGGGAGATGGGGCTGGGAGGCTGCTGAGAATAGACATGGCCTGCGCAGGCACACACATCTGTTCTTAGCCCCGCTTGCATCTTCCATAATGCACTGAGTGAGGGGGGAAAAGTGAATGAAAGGTAAGAAGGAGGGGGGGGGGTGAGGGGGATGAGAAGGAGTACAGTGACATCATTCATTGTGGGGGCACAGCGGTATCATTTATTGAGAGGGCGCAGTGATATAATTCATTGTGGGGGCACAGCGACATCATTTATTGAGGGCACAGTGGCATTATTCATTGTTTTAAGGGACAATAAGTCGGTACATGGCACAGTGTTTGTCAAAATTATATTTGGGGACATAGTGTGTGGTAGTAATATACTAGGGACATAGCATGTGGCAGTAATATAACAGGGATATAGCATGTGGCAGTACTATTCCAGGGGCATACCAAGTGTCAGTACTATACCAGGAGCATACCGTGCAGTTGAAATATACCAGGGATACAGCATGTGGCAGTAATATACCTAGATCACAGCGTGTGGCAGAACTATACCAGGGGCATATCGTGTGGAGGTAATATACCAGGGCACAGTGTGAGGCAGTAATGTATACAGGGGCATAGCGTGTGGCAGTAATATACCAGGGCACAGTGTGAGGCAGTAATATATCCAGGGGCACAGCGTGCAGGCAGTTATATATCCAGGGACACAGCGTGCAGGCAGTAATATATATAGGGGCACAGCCTACAGGTAGTAATAGCTATCGGGGCACAGCGTGCAGGCAGTAATATATCCAGGGGCACATCGTGCAGGCAGTAATATGTCCAGGGGAACAGCGTGTAGGCAGTAATATATCCAGGGGCACAGCGTACAGGCAGTAATATATACAGGAGCATAGCGTGTGGCAGTAATATACCATGGCTACGGCGTATGACAGTAATATATGCAGGGGTATAGTATATGGCAGTATTATATTCAGGGGTACAGTGTGTGGCAGTGATATATTTAGGGGTACAGTGTGTGGCATTATTATTATTCAGGGGTACAGCATGTGGCAGTACTATATTCAGAGGTACAGTATTCAGGGGTACAACATGTGGCAGTATTTTCAGGGGTACAAAGTGCAACAGTTTTATATTAACCCCTTAAGGACCAATACAAATAAACCTGTACGCCCCTGAAAGACCAGGCCTGTTTTTTCAAATCGGGGATGTCTGTCTTTATTAGAGAATAACTCTGGCAATGTTTTGCCAATTACCATAATTCTGAAATTGTTTTTTTTTTTTTTTCACAAGTTGTCCTTCATGTACATAGTAAAAGTAAGCCGATATCATTTGTAGTTTTTTTTACAATGCAAAAAATCATGAAATAAAAAAAGGATTATTTGCTATTTTAACACTATTAGGTTGCATATATTTATACTTACTGACCGAATAGTTTATGAAACTTATCTTTTCAGATGACTACTTTATTTTGACAGCATTTTTTTGTTTTTAATTAACATTTCAAATTAGTTAGAAGCCTAACAAGTACATCTTTTTTTTATGTGCTATACAAGGTTTGCAGAAATTTGAAGGTGGTAGAACATAGGAACCCCCCCCCCAAATGACCGCATTTTAAAAACTAGACCCCTCATGGTATTCGCTAGGGGGTAAAGGGAGTATTTTAACACCATAGCTTTTTGGCAGGAATTATTACAAAGTCGGTGTTTAAAAATTCAAAATTAGCATTTTTTCACAAATGCATCATTTGTGGGGAATATTTTTTGTACATCACTTCTGATACTGCAAGAATATATTTTATTAAGCTGCACGGCCCATGTTTGCAAATACCCCCACTTTGGCCATATTTGTATCCTTGGCTGCCTGGTAGGACCCAGAAGAAGAGGAGCACCATTTGGCTTTCAGGGCATCATTTTGGGCCGAATGGATTATAGGCCGCACTTCATGCCTGAAAAGGGTTTTAGCTGCCAGAACCACACAGAACCCACACAAGTGACCCCATTTTGGAAACTACACCCTCTAAAGTATTCATCTAGACCAAAAGTGAGTACTTTGAGTCCTTTTTGTGTGGCTGGAATGGATACAAAGTCAGTGGAAAAATTAAAATTTTCTTTTTTTCCACAAATGCATCATTTGTGGGACATATTTTTTGTACATTGCATCTGAAAAGTAGAAAAAAAAAAACATATTTTATTATGCTGTTCATTCCGTGTTCGGTAATACCCCCGCTTAGACCATATTTGGTTGCATGGCCACATGGTGGGACCCAAAAGGAAAGGAGCACCATTTGGCTTTCAGGATATTGTTATACAAATTATAGGCCACACTTCATCTTGCAAAGCATTCTAGCTGTCAGAACAATACTGCACCCCCAGAAGTGACCCCATTTTGGAAACTATGCCCCCTAAAGTATTAACCTAGGGCAAAAGGGAGTACGTTGAGCCCTTATTGTGTGGCTAGAATTATTTCAAAGTCAGTGGAAAAAATAGCAATTAGCTTTTTTTCCCCACAAATTCTTTATTTGTGGGACATCATTTTGGTAAGTCACTTTTGAAATGGAGGAAATACACCCCATATTTTATCACCCTGTTTGTCCCGGGCTGGGCAGTACCCCTAATTAGGCCATATCTGGTTGCCTGACCGCCTGGTAGGACCAAGAAGAAGAGGAGCCCCCTTTGGCTTTCAGGGCATCATTATATGAATAAACCCTATTCATACTGCATTTCTGCAGTATAGGTGTCCGTTGTCATGTCAAAAAAGGGATGCCAATGAATACTGTAGCAGTCTTTTTGACGTGATGCTGACGGATACCTCTATCACTGCAGAAACGCAGTAAGAACGGGACGCAGTGTAGGGTCACATAGAGCGCATCCACAGCATATTTCACACCGCGGATGCCCTCCAGCAGTCACAAGGGCAAGATCACTGCTGTGGCTGGGTAGCTCAGTGTGTCCACTCATGACTGCCGGCAGGAAATCTGCCGCTATGAGTGGACACACAAAGCTACCAAGCAGCAGCAGGGAGCTCATTATTGTGACTGTTGGTGGGCATCTGCAGCACATAATATGCTGGGGATGTGCGCCGTGTGATCCTACACATTATACATTTTTATTTTTCATTATATTTATTTATCAAATGTATTTTTATTCGATTTTTCTAGATTTTTTTTACTTTTTACACTTTTTTTTATACTTATTGTTTGACACTTTTATTTATTTGATATTTTTTTTCACTTTTTTTTATGTTTTAGAATACTTAGTATTCCAAAGCATTGCAGATATATGCTGCCTGCTAGTTTTACACTAGCAGGCAGCATATCAGGACGTGCCTCTGGCAATAACCGGAGCAAACCTGGGGGTCCTTGTAAAGACCCCTGGCTGCCCAGGTAACCAGCAGCCCCCCGCGATCGTTGCAGGGTGCTACAGGAGAGAGACAGAGGGAGCCCACTCCCTGGTTGTGTGTTACAGCCGAAGCATGGACGAGTATAGACGTCCAGGTGCCGGAACGGCTGCCGACCTGGACGTCTATACTTATCCATCGTTGTTATCGGGTTAAGGGGCACACAATGTGGCAGTATTTTATTTAAGGGTACAGTGCAGCAGTATTAAATTCAGGGGCAGTATACAGAAGTATTATTGTGAGAGATATAGTCTGTGGCAGTATTATTTTCTGGGGTACAGTATGTAGCAGTATTATTTTCAGGGGTACAGTGTGCAGCAGTATTATTTTCAGGGGTACACTATGCAGCAGTATTATTTTCAGGGGTACAGTAAGGAGCGGTATTATTTTTAGAGAGTCTGACAGTATTATTTTCAGGGGTACAGAATGCAGCAGTATTATTTTCAGGAGTACAGTAGGCAGCTGTATTATTTTTAGGGCTACAGTATGCAGTGGTATTTTCAGGAGTACAGTAGGCAGCTGTATTATTTTTAGCGGTACAGTATGAGCCAGTATTGTTTTCAGGGGTACAGTAGGCAGCGGTATACAGTATGCGGCAGTATTCAGAAAATACATGAAACGGTACATTTACATCTTCCAGAGTTGTCATTTTAAATATATCCTTCATGGCACTGCGGCCACTAGATGTGAACCAGGCCTTAGCACTTAGCTTTACCAGTGACAGACCTAGATGAGCAGACCTCACTAAAAATAGTCGAGTACCCTTGCTATAGACCAATGGTAATGTACAGAGGACACAATAAATCAGTGATCATGGGCACTATAATCAATAATTATGTATTAAAAACACTAAGGATCAATAATCATGAACACACTAGACTCCACACTACAAACATGGAGGCACATCAACACCAAAGCCACTTTGTTATTTTAAACAGTGTCACCCACGATGTGCGCCCCAAAGATCAATTTTTTCAAATCTTCTCCTCTGAAGATGCCTTGGACTCCTGGTATCGCGGTCCAATTGCCAATACGGACCTGGGTCGTTGGCAGCCCCGGCTAACGTCACAAAGCACTACGAGGTGTTGGACTCTAAGTTCAACACTGCAAGGTAAGCAAGTTTTCATCCCATGTACCTACACCTGTCCTATCAAGGATAACAGCACTAGGCAGCACCTTCCCCTTATTAGTTTTTTCCGCATCATAAAACAAGACCAGGTCAGAAGATCTAATTACCCGCAGAGAGTTCCAGCAGAGCTTGGGTTTAAATAATCACACCCGAGCTGCCATAGGCTGAGAGCATTAACTCATCCCAAGCCAGGGAGAATAGCACAGAAACTGTTCAGACACAAAAACAATGTCTGAACAGGATCTAAAACAGACAAAAACACAGAAACGGACATTACAATGATTTTGTGCAGTGATGACATTCCGTGTCTGGGCTGTCAATCACACCTCAGTAGGGGTGATTATAGCCCAGGACACAGTGACTATTTCCCCAAGCCACCTGCCCAAATGACTACTTGCAGATAGTTAGCATATAGCGTGTTACATATATAAAACTTGTTTTCTCCACATTGAAAGCTGCCCAGCAGACATACAGATATGGGGAGAAACATTATGTTAATGACCATTACGCATTTCTGTTTGTTATATAGGGTAAATCTTGGTGACAGGTTCCCTTTGATGTTAACAATCCAAACTATTTAGGTTTTCAACCAACAGATATCTGCTTTGTTTGTCAAAAGGCTTATCCTTCATGCTTGAAATCTGTCATACTCACTAATGGGAAATGCACATGGGGCAATGCAAAGCCACTGCAATTCCCATAGTAAAAATTATTTTTATTCCATACAATTGTTTCCATCTGTTTGGGTGAACTTGGGGACACATTGGGGGCTCTGAGACTTCCTACATGACGTATGTTCATAGGCCTTTTTTTTCCTCCTATGTTATCTTGTGTAGCCTTTCTATTACATAGCATCTTGAGATGTCAGATGTCTTAACCTTTGCTTTTCAGTGATGGGAATAATTTTTTAGCACTGCTATTTTTTAGTACTTCTGGCAACTATGACATTGCTTCACGTGTCAGGGACTTTGGGCACTGCAGGCTTGTATGTTTTTTACTGAGCCTTCGTGCTCTTGTTCTTCTTTATTGTGCTGTGTCTAGTACTCCCTTTTCCTATTTTCCTTATTCAACTGAAAAAAGTCAATAACATTTTGTAAAAAGAAATAAAATAAAACATAGTTCATACAATGTGAATGAAGATCAGTCATAACCCTAAAACTACTTGTACTTGAACTGAATAACATTAATTATCTTGTGTTAATGGCATATGTCTGATTCCAATCTTTTTATTAGTTTTCATATCAAATAACATAATACATACAATTATCAAAAACAAACAAGGATAAACCAAAATAGAAATAAAAAAAGGAAAAACACACAAGCATTCAACGCACCCTAACTAAATCACTTCTACAATCGCTTCTCCAATCGATAATCACTTCCTCTTCCCCATCCTCTTAATTCTTTATTCGTAAGGCATAGCCCCCCTTTATGTTCCTCAATTATTGACTAAATGACCTTCCTAATGTATTTTTATTACATTTCTAATTTCATCTTTTTGGCATTTTCCAAGTTTATGTTAAATTCTTCCCACATCTTGGTTTTCTCCACCCTTGTTTTGGCATTCACCATTCTATCCAACCATAATCTTTCCATAGTGCATACCTGTTTGAGGGACGCTATTATTCTTATAATATTAGGTAATTCTGGATCTTTCCAACACTTAGCTATAGTGTTCCGTGTAACTGCTAATATATGGAAAGTTATGGTTAGATTTGTACGTGACTTCAATTCTAATCCCAATGATAAGTGCCACCTCTTGTCCCCACTTGAAATTTATCCCCCCTTCCAATGATACTAGCAAAAGCCACTTAGGTTGGCAAAAAGTTGTGGGAGGAAACTATCTGGTGTGAGATACCACCGATACATCAGCTTACGGGAGGACTCCAAATGCAACACACATTGAGATACCATAGTTGGAATTAAGTATGCTTTGGCCCATGCTGCCCTAGGGATTGTAAAACCCAAATCTTCCTCCCATTTCCATTGGAAATTCATCTTCCCTTGTATATCTGACCCTTGTAGGGCTTTATATGTTTTAGATATCCCCCCTCTCATTACTTGACTCGCCAGATCGGGAGTCTCATTCCCCCTTGCGGGTCTCCCCTTCCCCAGTCCAGTGAGGATATACAGTGACGTATTTGCAAGTATTTAAAAAAATCCCTCGCTGGAATATCTAACCCGCTAGAGAGATCCCCAAATGGCCACAAAATGTTCCCTTCACTTATACCCCCAAGTGTTTTTATGCCACTATTCACCCACCGGGAGAGATCTGTGGCAGGCAAGAGGCATTGGATCACTTCTAAAGGTGTTCTATCATATTTAATAGGGTTATTTATTTGATGTGAGAGAGCATATAACCAGATATCTATACTTTCAATAGGGCTCTTTATAGACTGGGTGTCCCTAGATAACGCTGTTCCCCTTAATAACCACTTTGGTAATGCTGACCCACTTAAGTGTGTTTCAAGTGTCACCTGGTGGGCAGAGGCATCGTTGTGCCATAGCCTCTGCGCCTGGGTGAATAAAGCTGCTCGGTAATATGTTAAGAGGTCTGGACAACCTAGCCCCCCTTCTCTAAGAGGCAAGTACAGTACTCTACTAGATATTCTTGGTTTTTTATTTTGCAAAAAATAAATTGTGATAAAATGTTTTGTAAGCCTT
Source organism: Hyla sarda (assembly GCF_029499605.1). Taxonomy (NCBI): domain Eukaryota; kingdom Metazoa; phylum Chordata; class Amphibia; order Anura; family Hylidae; genus Hyla; species Hyla sarda. Next base: position 229,123,512 of record NC_079191.1, read on the forward strand.
TAATTACTGATCCAGATATTTTAATTGGAAGGTTCCAAAAAATATATAACATTTTTGGCAGTAGAAACATCTTAATAACTGCAATACGTCCAAGCCAAGATATTGGTAGCTTGGAGTAGGCAGCTATATCTACATTCAGTTGTGTCTTCAGCACCTCTTTGGTGATCTGAATCGTGCGGTTGAGGGACTTCGTCAGTCTTATTCCCAAATAGTTTAAAAACTCTGTAGCCCAAACAAAGGAATAGTTAGATTGCAGTTTAGATCTGGTATCCCTATCCATACATAACAATAATACAGTAGATTTAGATACATTTAATTTATAACAGCTCATAGCACTAAATTGTGCTAGAAGGGTCATTACTGTCTTTAAGGAATTGCAGGGGTCTGTACATGAAATCAATATATATTCTGCAAATAAACTTATGCGGTGATCATTAGAGCCAACAGGGAGGCCCCGAATCCCCCCAGAGTCCCGTACCATGTGAGCAAATGGCTCTATCACTAGAACAAAAAGCACTGGGGACAGGGGGCATCCCTCGTACCATTTGTAATACAAAAGCTTCTGGATATGGAACCTCCTACACAGACCCTTGCTGAGGGTCCAGCATAGAGGGCCATAATTCTTGTACCAAAGTGGGGGTAAACCCAAACTTCCCCAACACAGCCCTCAAGTATCCCCATTGGACGGGGTCGAATGCCTTCTTCACATCCATAGCCAGGAGAAGAGAAGGCATCCGACCATGCACTGCCACATCAATAAGGTTCAGAAGCTGCCTAGTCCCATCTAGAGATTGTCGGCCCCGAACGAACCCTACCTGGTCCATATTAACCAGACTCTGCAAATCTTGACCAATTCTCGCTACCAATGATTTAGCGTATAGCTTGATGTCACCATTTAGCAGCGAGAAAGGTCTGTAATTGCCCAATATCGTAGGATCGTTCCCAGTCTTAGGGAGCACAACCACCGCCGCTTCTAGCTTCTCCCCAGGAATTTTACCTAAAAGTAAGATTTCATTAAATAAATCAGTTAGATGGGGAACCAATCTATCCTTATGTATTTTGTAAAACTCATGTATTAATCCATCCGGTTTGGCAACCTCTTCACTGGAAAATGGGATTGATCAGAAATCTGAGAACCGGTAAGGCTCGGGAGTGATGCATTTGCCAGAAATTCATTTATTAATTTTGGGGTTGGTTGAATAGTCTCTGCATTTTCCTTTAAGTTGTAAAGCGTTTTTTTTAATAACTGGCAAATGCATCCGCCACCCCCTTTGGGTCATAGACACTACCCCCTTTACCAGATGTAATATATGGTATACTATTTTTCTCCTCCCTTTTTATTACTTGTTTTGCCAAAAATGTTCCTGGTTTATTTAATAACCAATATTTATCCATTCTCATGCCTTAGAGCTAATTCAAACTTGTATAAATCCATATTATGCAGCTCAGCTGTGAGAGTAGAAATTTGTGCTGCTGTATTACAAATATATTTCCCTTTATTTTGTCTATGTAAATTAGCCAGTTCCATTAAGAGGCTCTGTCTCTTCAACTTTGTCCGTTTACCATAGTGTGCCGTTTGACCTATTATTCGTCCTCTAAGCGTTGCTTTAACCTGTTCAGGATCCATGTTGTACTGGTACGTCATGGGACCCTGGTACTTAAACTTGACCCCTTAAGGACGCAGCCCATTTTGGCCTTAACCCCTTAAGGACTCAGCCCATTTTGGCCTTAAGGACTCAGACAATTTAATTTTCATTTTTTCCTCCTCGCCTTCTAAAAATCATAACTCTTTTATATTTTCATCCACAGACTAGTATGAGGGCTTGTTTTTTGCGCGACCAGTTGTCCTTTGTAATGACATCACTCATTATATCATAAAATGTATGGCGCAACCAAAAAACACTATTTTTGTGGGGAAATTAAAACGAAAAATGCAATTTTGCTAATTTTGGAAGGTTTTGTTTTCAGGCCGTACAATTTATGATAAAAATGACATGTGTTCTTTATTCTGAGGGTCAATACGATTAAAATGATACCCATTATTACATACTTTTATATTATTGTTGCGCTTAAAAAAAATCACAAACTTTTTAACCAAATTAGTACGTTTATAATCCCTTTATTTTGATGACCTCTAACTTTTTTATTTTTCCGTATAAGTGGCGGTATGGGGGCTCATTTTTTGCGCCATGATCTGTAATTTTTTTTGATACCACATTTGCATATAAAAAACTTTTAATACATTTTTTATAATTTTTTGAAATAAAATGTATTAAAAAAGTAGGAATTTTGGACTTTTTTTATTTTTTTTCGTTCACGCCGTTCACCGTACGGGATCATTAACATTTTATTTTAATAGTTCGAACATTTACGCACGCGGCGATACCAAATATGTCTATAAAAAAAAATTTTTACGCTTTTTGGGGGTAAAATAGGAAAAAACGGACGTTTTACTTTTTTATTGGGGGAGGGGATTTTACTTTTATATTTTTTTACTTTTTTTTTACACTTGAATAGTCCCCATAGGGGACTATTCATAGCAATACCATGATTGCTAATACTGATCTGTTCTATGTATAGGACATAGAACAGATCAGTATTATCGGTCATCTCCTGCTCTGGTCTGCTCGATCACAGACCAGAGCAGGAGACGCCGGGAGCCGGACGGAGGGAGGAGAGGGGACCTCCGTGCGGCGTTATGAATGATCGGATCCCCGAAGCAGCGCTGCGGGCGATCCGATCGTTCATTTAAATGCTTAGCACGTAAATGTACGTCCTGGTGCGTTAAGTACCACCTCACCAGGACGTACATTTACGTCCTGCGTCCTTAAGGGGTTAAGGACGCAGAAAATTTTATTTTTACGTTATCATTTTTTCCTCCTCGCCTTCAAAAAATCATAACTCTTTTATATTTTCATCCACAGACTAGTATGAGGGCTTGTTTTTTGCGCGACCAGTTGTCCGTTGTAATGCCATTACTCACTTTACCATAAAATGTATAGCGCAACCAAAAAAATACTATTTGTGTGGGGAAATTAAAAAGAAAACCGCAATTTTGCTAATTTTTGAAGGTTTTGTTTTCACGCCGTACAATTTATGGTAAAAATGATGTGTACTTTATTCTTTGGGTCAATACGATTAAAATGATACCCATGATAAAATACTTTTCTATTACTGTTGCATTTAAAAAAAACACAAACTTTTTAACCAAATTAGTACGTTTAAGATCCCCCTATTTTGAAGACCTATAACTTTTTCATTTTTCCGTATAAGAGGCGGTATGATGGCTCATTTTTTGCGCCGTGATCTGTACTTTTTATTGATACCATATTTGCTTATATAAAACTTTTAATACATTTTTTATTAATTTTTTTTTAAATAAAATGTTATAAAAAAGCATCTATTTTGGACTTTGGAATTTTTTTTACGTTCACGCCGTTCACCGTACGGTATCATTAACAATTTATTTTAATAGTTCAGATATTTACACACGCGGCGATACCAAATATGTATATAAAATATTTTTTTGACACTTTTTGGGGGTGAAATAGGGAAAATGGGGCAATTTACGTTTTTATTGGGGGAGGGGGTTTTTCAAATTTTTTTACTTTTATTTTTTTACTTTTTTTACTTTTATTTTTACACTTTAATAGTCCCCATAGGGGACTATTTAAAGCAATCATTTGATTGCTAATCCTGTTTAGTGCTATGTATAGGACACAGCACTGATCAGGGTTATCGGTCATCTTCTGCTCTGGTCTGCGGGAAGGCAGATCAGAGCAGAAGACTCCCGGAAGACAGCGGAGGCAGGTGAGGGGAACTCCGGCTGCCGCGCTGGACGATCGGATCGCCGCGGCAGCGCTGCGGGCGATCCGATCATCCAATTAAGTGACCGATACTGCAGATGCCGTGATCGGTATTGATCACGGCATCTGAGGGGTTAATGGCGGACATCCGCGGGATCGCGGGTGTCCGCCATTACCGCGGGTCCCTGACTGCGATCAACAGCTGGGACCTGCCGCGCATGATCCGGGCATCGCTCCGATGCCCGCGGTTATGCTTAGGACGTAAATGTACGTCCTGGTGCATTAAGTACCGCATCACCAGGACGTACATTTATGTCCTTCGTCGTTAAGGGGTTAAGGACCAATGACGTACATATATGGCCATGGGAATTTCGGTCCCCGCCGCGCAGGGACCGGACCGGGGTGACTGCTGATATCGATCAGCAGGCACACCGCGCAAATGCCCAGGGGGGTCATCAGACTCCCCCATGTCGGCAATCGCCGCAAATCGTGGGTGAATTCACACCTGTGATTTGCACAATTCCGGGTCATACGGGTCTATGGTGACCCGGAAAATAAGGGGGATCAGGGTTGTCCAAGACACCCACGATCCCCCTGAAGGGATAGGAGTGAGGTGGCAGGGGTGCCATCCCTGCTATTGGTCGTATAGACACGACGACCAATAGCAGGGCGGGGGAGGGTTAACTTTCGGTTTCCCCTTTCTGCCCACCCACAATAGGCCGGGCAGAATGGGGAAACAGACGGGGACCGGCGCCAAAGTTCACTTACCCATTGGCAGCAGCAGAGAATGGCGATGCGGCTCCCTGGATCCTACGGAAGCTGGTGAGTTGCCTAGCAACATCTGGAGGGCTACAGTTTGAGACCACTGTACAGTGGTCTCTAAACTGTAGCCCTCCAGATGTTGCAAAACTACAACTCCCAGCATCCCCAGACAGCTGTTTGGGCATGCTGGGATTTGTAGTGTTGGAAAAGCTGGAAGGCTACAGTTGGAGACCACTATACAGTGGTCTCTAAACTGTAGCCCTCCAGATCTTGCAAAACTACAACTCCTAGAATGCCCACACAGCAGTTTGCTGTCTGCGCATGCTGGGATTTTTAGTTTTGCAACATCTGGAGGGCCACAGTTTGGAGATCACTGTGCAGTAGTCTCTAAACTGTAGCTCTCCAGATGTTGCAAAACTGCAAATCCCAGCATGCCCAAACAGCAAACAGCTGTCTCGCCATGCTGGGAGTTGTTGTTGCGTACCTCCACCTGTTGCATAACTACATCTCCCAGCATGCCCTTCGGGATCAGTACATGCTGGGAGTTGTAATTTTGCAACAGCTGAAGGCACACTGGTTGGAAAAGAACCTAACTGAAGCTTTTCCAACCAGTGTGCCTCCAGCTGTTGCAAAAATACAACTCCCAGCATGCTGGGAGTTCTAGTTTTGCAACACACTGGTTGGGAAACACTGAGTTAAGTAACAAACTCTCAGTGTTTCGCAACCAATGTGCCTCCAGCTGTTGCATAACTACCAGCATAACTCCCAGCATATATGGTCTGTCAATGCATGCTGGGAGTTGTAGTTTTGCAACAGCTGAAGGTTTGCAAACCCCCCCCCCCCCCCCATGTGAATGTACAGGGTACATTCACACGGGCGGGTTTACAGCGAGTTCTACTGCAAGTTTGAGATGCAGCAAATTTTCTTCCGCAGCTCAAACTCCCAGCTCAAACTCACTGTAAACCTCCGCCCGTGTGAATGTACCCTAAAAAGTTGCATTGCAACAGCTGGAGGTTTGCCCCCACATGTGAATGTACAGGGTACATTCACACGGGCAGGTTTACAGTAAGTTTCCTGCTTCAAGTTTGAGCTGCGGCAAATTTTTCACCGCAACGCAAACTCACCGTAACACGCAAGTGTGAATGTACACTAAAAACACAACAATACACTAACACAAAATAAAGAGTAAAGCACTACATATACACCCCCTTACACTGCCCCCCCCCCCATAAAAAAGAGAAACTTATCGTACAGCAGTGTTTCAAAAACGGAGCCTCCAGCTGTTGCAAAAAAACAACTCCCAGCATTTCTGGACAGCCACTGACTGTCCAGGCATGCTGGGAGTTTAGCAACAGCTGGAGGCACCCTGTTTGGGAATCACTGGCGTAGAATACCCCTATGTCCACCCCTATGCAATCCCTAATTTAGTCCTCAAATGCGCATGGCGCTCTCTTACTTCGGAGCCCTGTCGTATTTTAAGGAAACAGTTTAGGGCCACATATGGGGTATCTCCGTACTCAGGAGAAATTGCACTACAAATTTTGTGGGGCTTTTTCTCCCTTTACCCATAGAAACCTAGAATGTGTCGGCAGATAAGGACCATTTGACCCATCTAGTCTGCCCAATAATCTGAATACTATGAATAGTCCCTGGCCCTATCTTATATGAAGGATAGCATTATGCTTATCCCATGCATGTTTAAACTCCTTCACTGTATTTGCAGCGACCACTTATGCAGGAAGGCTATTCCATGCATTCACTACTCTTGTAGTAGTTTTTCTTCTTTTAAATATGCTCTCCTCCTTTACCATGTTGATTCCCTTTATGTATTTAAAAGTCTCTATCATATCCCCTCTGTCTCTTCTTTCTTCCAAGCTATACATGTTAAGGTCCTTTAATCTTTCCTGGTACGTTTTATCCTGCAATCCATGTACTAGTTTAGTAGCTCTTCTTTGAACTCTCTCTAGAGTATCTATATACTTCTGGAGATACGGCCTCCAGTACTGCGCACAATACTCCAATTGAGGCCTCACCAGTGTTCTGTACAGCGGCATGAGCACTTCTCTCTTTCTACTGCTTATACCTCTCCCTATACATCCAAGCATTCTGCTAGCGTTTCCTGCTGCTCTATTACACTGTGTTCCTACCTTTAAGTCTTCTGAAATAATTAATCCTAAATCCCTTTCCTCAGATACTGAGGTCAGGGCTGTGTCAAATATTCTGCCTGAGGGTTTTTACGCCCCAGGTGCATTATCTTGCACTTATCCACATTAAATTCCAGTTGCCAGAGTTCTGACCATTCTTCTAGTTTGCCTAAATCCTTTTCCATTTGGCCGATCCCTCCAGGAACATCAACCCTGTTACATATCTTTGTGTCATCAGCAAAAAGACATACCTTACCATCGAGACCTTCTGTAATATCGCTAATGAAGATATTAAACAATATTGGTCCCAGTACAGATCCCTGAGGTATCCCACTGGTGACAAGACCTTGCTCTGAATATTCTCCATTGACTACAACCCTCTGTTGTCTGTTGCTCAGCCACTGCCTAATCCACTCAACAATATTGAAGTCCAAGCTCAATGACTGTAGTTTATTGATAAGTGTTCTATGTGGGACAGTGTCAAAAGCCTTACTAAAATCTAGATATGCGATGTCTACTGCCCTTCTGCCATCTATTATTTTATTCACCGAGTCAAAAAAATCAATAAGATTTGTTTGACATGATCTCCCTGAAGTAAACCCATGTTGTTTTTGATCTTGCAATCCATGGGATTTTAGATGTTCCACAATCCTATACTTTAGTAGGGTTTCCATTCATTTCCCCACTATTGATGTCAGACTTACTGGCCTATAGTTGCTTGATTCCTCCTTACTACCTTTCTTGTGAATGGGCACAACATTTGCTAATTTCCAATCTTCCGGGACGGCTCCTGTTACCATTGATTGGTTAAATAAACGGTTTTGCTAGCTCACCATTAAACTCTTAATAATTTTGGGTGTATCCCATCAGGCCCCTGTGATTTATTTGTCTTCACTTTAGAAAGCAAACGTAGAACCTCTTCCTCTGTAAAGACACATGCATCAAACGATTCCTTAGTTTTTCTCTCTAATGGAGGTACTTTTCCTTCTTTTTCTTCTGTAAAAACTGAACAGAAGTATTCATTAAGGCAGTCGGCTAGCCCCTTATTCTCTTCTACATACCTTCCTTCCTTTGTTTTTAATTTAGTTATTCCTTGTTTTGATTTCCTTTTTTCATTTATATATCTGAAGAAGGTCTTATCCCCTTTTTTCATAGACTGAGCTAGTTTTTCTTCTGCCTGTGCTTTAGAAGTTCTTATAACTTGCTTGGCCTCTTTCTGCCTAGTCTTGTAGATTTCCCTATCTTCATTGCTCTGGGTTGTTTTATAATTACTAAATGCTAGTTTTTTGTTTTTTATTATTTTGGCCACTTCTGCTCAGTACCACAGTGGTCTCTTCCTTTTTCTGCTTTTACTGACCAGTCTAGTGCAATTTTCTGTTGCCTTCAATAAAGCGTCTTTTAAGTAGTCCCATTTCTCCTGAACTCCATGTAATTTGTTCCAGTCTGATAGGGACTCATTTATGACTAATCTCATTTTTGAAAAGTCTGTTTTTCTAAAATCTAAAACTTTTGTTTTTGTGTGGTGTGACTCCTTCACTGTTCTTATATTAAACCACACTGGTGATCACTAGATCCCAAGCTTTCACCAACAATAACATCATATACCAAATCCCCATTTGTGAATACCAAATCCAAAATGACCTCCTTCCGCGTTGGCTCCTCAACCACTTGTTGTAGAGATAATTCCAGTAGGGAATTTAGAATATCTGTACTCCTGGCAGAACTTGCTATTTTGGTTTTCCAGTTTATATCCGGAAGATTGAAGTCTCCCATAATGATAACTTCTCCTTTTTTAACTTGGCCAGGTGGTCTGTATATCACACCTACACGAGTTACTGCATGATTACCAAACTGCAACGTAACCCAAACTGACTCTGTGGTTGCTTCACTAACTTGTATTTGGTTAGATTTTATGCTATCTATCACATATAGGGCCACTCCTCCTCCTTTCTTACCTTCTCTGTCTCTTCTGTATAAAGAGTACCCTGGTATGGATATGTCCCAGTCATTCCTTTCATTAAACCATGTCTCAGTAACAGCCACTAAATCTACATTCTCAGATGCCATTATTGACCCAAGTTCATTGATTTTATTACCTAGACTGCGGGCATTTGTAGACAGGACTCTGAGCTTGTCATTTCTTATCTTCTCGGGCTACTGACATGTTCTGGCATTGTTTCGAGGGGCAATTGGACTCATGGATTTTCACTATTTCCCCCCCCCCCCCCCCCCCTTCCTAGTTTAAATACTCCTTAGCAAATTCTTGGAATTGTTCACTGAGTACATTTGTTCCTTTGAGAGAAAGATGCAAACCATCTTTTTTGTACAGTTCCTTTCTATTCCAAGTAGAGCTATCATGAGACACAAAGCCAAATCCTTGCTCTTGACACCATTTACTAAGCCATAAGTTGAACTCTTTAATGTGCCTCTGCCTATCATGCTCAACGTTATGCACAGGCAAAACTTCAGAAAATGAAATAGTGGATGCAAAATCCTGTACACCATTACCAAGTGTGATAAAAGATTCCTTCACCTCTGAAACTTCATTGCAAGCCAGGTCATTTGTCCCTAGATGGACAAGAACATCAACTTCCCCTTCCTGCTTTGCTTGCTTAACAATATTAAGAATACATCTTCTATCTCTTCTAGCAGTAGCTCCTGGGAGACATCTCACAAAACCATTTTCCTTAAGCTCCACACTTCTTATGATTGAATCACCCAGCAACAGCTGCTTCCTTTTATATTTTACTTTATCTTTTTTGTCCTTTGCTTCAGACTTGTATACATTAGACATAGGGGTCAATGGTTCCACACCTTCTGGGCTTGAGCCAATATCCATGTTGCCCTTACATTCTGAAAGTGCTGCAAATGAATTACGGAGAACCACAGACTGTGGGATATGTCTTCTATCCACAACTCTAAGTCTTCCCGAACCAACAGTAACCCATCTGCCATTTCTAGGGGTCCTCTGTGGCAGTGGAATTGCAGCAGCCCCAGTCTGAGTTTGTTTAACAGATAATTTAAACATCTCAGATTAAACATCTCAAAAATGCTATTTCCTGCTGCAGTAAGGAGAACTGTCTACAGATCTGACAGCATCCAAACCTAAGAGTGGAACCTGAAATAAATGCACAACAATTCATGCATAGAACCAAGTCTGCCATTTTAAATAGGAGAAAAATTTTAAAAATAAAAATAAATAAAATCTTATCTTTTTTTTTAGAGTGTAGCCACCTCCAGCCAACCTCCTGACAGTCTCCTGCAATATCTCTCCAATGCACTTAGAAACAGCAGAACTTGTATACAGTAGCTAATCAATTAGGCCAGCTAATGAGTCAGAGCCTATATATACACACACTCCCTCACAAGCTCCTCCCCCAAAAACAAATGTAACCCCTTAATGAGCTAGGCTCATTAGCAAACACACAATACCAAACACCTGAACAAATTCCTTACCTGATTCTCAAGCAGTGGTCAGCAGAAACACAGATGTTACAGTTGAAAAACTCCAAGTAAGTCTCCTGCAATATCTCTCCAATGCACTTAGAAACAGCAGCACTTGTATACAGCAGCTAATGAATATATCCCTTATGAAAAGGAAAAGTTGGGGGCTACACCAGCATGTTAGTGTAAAAAAATTTACACTAACATGCTGGTGTTGCCCCATACTTTTTATTTTCACAAGCTATTCCTGTGAAACACCTAAAGGGTTAACACACTTACTGAATGTCATTTTGAATACTTTGAGGGGTGCAGTTTTTATAATGGGGTCATTTGTGGGGTATTTCTAATATGAAGGCCCTTCAAATCCACTTAAATTTTTCACCAAGAAATGATGCAAGTATCGACGAAAATTTACCATTAACATAAAGTAGAATATGTCACAAAAAAACAATCTCGGAATCAGAATGAAAGGTAAAAGCATCCCAGATTATTAATGCTTAAAGTGACAGTGGTCAGATGTGCAAAAAATGGCCAGGTCCTACACTGAAAATTGGCTGGGTTCTTAAGGGGTTAAAGGCACACCATAGTGTAGACACAGTAGTAATAGAGCCCCCATTTATAAAAAAAAAAAAAAATGACTCCACAAAATCTGATATGGATTCTTTGTACTCCTGATTTTGTAGTATATGTAAGCTACTTCTCCATAACCGTTGGGTAGGGCCCGCCACCAAACCCTGTAGGGTTAATATAATTGGGGCATGGTCTGACCATGTTATGGTTTTAATATCTGAAGAAATAGCTAAATCTAATAATGATCTACTAATAAGGCAGTAATCAATCGGTGTATAGATTTTGGAGGGATGTGAAAAAAAAGTATAATCTGATTCTGTGGAATGCTGGACCCTCCAAATATCATATAGTGCATATTTCGACATGGTATTGGTTATGGGCGTGGGTTCATTTTAATATACTTTCGAAGTAGAGTCTACAGATGGCCAAAGCAGATGGTTAAAATCACCCATTATTACTACTCTATCATTTATGGAAAAAGCTGCCCTGCGTAAAACTGAACATAAGAACTTATCTTGCTTTGTATTTGGTGCATAGATCACTACATTGACCGAGGGGTATTATAAATATTGCCTTTAAAGATCACGTATCTACCACCTACATCTGCATCTACCGTAGGGTTATTAACCCCTTAAGGACTCAGGGTTTTTCAGTTTTTGCACTTTCGTTTTTTCCTCCTTACCTGTTAAAAATCATAACCCTTTAAATTTTCCACCTAAAAATCCATATTATGGCTTATTTTTTGCGTCAGCAATTCTACTTTGCAGTGACATTAGTCATTTTACCCAAAAATTCACGGCGAAACGGAAAAAAAATCATTGTGCGACAAAATCGAAGAAAAAACGCCATTTTGTAACTTTTGGGGGCTTCCGTTTCTACGCAGTGCATATTTCGGTAAAAATGACACCTTATCATTATTCTGTATGTCCATACGGTTAACCCCTTAAGGACGCAGCCGTTTTTCACCGTAAGGACTGAGCCCTTTTTCGCAATTATGACCACCGTCACTTTACGAATTAACGCGAAAATGCTTTTACCAAATATTCTGATTCTGAGTTTGTTTTTTCATGACCTATTCTACTTTATTTTGGTGGTAAATTTTCGGCGTTACTTGCATAATTTTTTGGTGAAAAATCCCAAAATTTCATGAAAATTTTGAACATTTTGCATTTTTCTAACTTTGAAGCTCTCTAATTGTAAGGAAAATGGATATTCCAAAAATTTTTTATTTTTCTTCACAAACACAATATGTCCACTTTATGTTGGCATCATAAAATGCACATACTTTTGCTTTTTGAAAAAATTAGAGAGCTTCAAATTAGAGCAGCAATTTTATAAAATGTAATGAAAATTGCTAAATCTGAAGGGACAGATGTTACAGAACTACAACTCCCAGCATGCCTGGGCAGTCGAGGCATGCTGAGAGTCTTAGTTTGGCAATATCTGGAGGGCTACTGTTTGGGCACCACTGTAACAGTGGTCTCCAAACTGTGACGCTCCAGATGTTGCAAAACTACAACTCCCAGCATGCCCAGACTCTGGGCATGCTGGGAGTTGCAGTTTGGCCCCCCTAGTGGTTGCCACAGTAAAGATCGATTTACTTTCACTTTCAATTCCCCCCCCCCCCCCCACTGTCGATTCCCTACCTGATCAAGATCCAGCAGGCTCCAGCGAAGATCCCAGGTCCCCAGGCATCTTCTCCTGCAGGTACGGCCTGACTAATGCCAGGGGATAGGAGATCGCAGCTTTGCGACCTCACTCCTATCCTTTAGGCTGATCGGGGCTGTTGCTGACAGCTCCGATCAGCCCTATTTTCCGGGTGATCGGGTCACCAGAGACCCGATCAGCCCGGAATTGGAGAAAATCGCATGTCTGAATTGATATGTGATTTTCTCCGATCGCCGACATGGGGGGGGGTCTCAGGACCCCCCTGGGCGATGTGCCAGGGTGCCTGCTGAATGATTTCAGCAGGCATCCGGCTCGGGTCCCCAACCGGCTAGCGGTGGGGACCGGATTTCCCACGGGCGTATGGATACGCCCTCGGTCCTTAAGGACTCGGAATGCAGGGCGTATCCATACGCCCTGTGTCCTGAAGAGGTTAAAATGATACCCTACTTATATAGGTTTGATTTTGTCGTACTTCTGTAAAAAATCATAACTACATGCAGGAAAATTTATGTTTAAAAATCTCATATTCTGACCCCTATAACTTTTTTATTTTTCCACGTACAGGGCGGTATTAGGACTAATTTTTTACGCCGTGATCTGAAGTTTTTATCGGTACAATTTTTGTTTTGATCGGACTTTTTGATCACTTTTTATTCATTTTTTAATGGTATAAAAAGTGACCAAAATACGCTTTTTGGACTTTGGAATTTTTTTTTACGTGTACGCCATTGACCATGCGGTTTAATTAAGGATATATTTTTATAGTTTGGACATTTACGCACGCGGCGATACCACATATGTTTATTTTGATTTACACTGTTTTATTTTTTATGGGAAAAGGGGGGTGATTCAAACTTTTATTTGGGAAGGGGTTAAATGACCTTTATTAACACTTTTTTTTTACTTTTTTTTTGCAGTGTTATATAGGGACCTATAACACTGCACACACTGATCTCTTACACATATCACTGGCGTGTATTAACACGCCTGTGATCAGTGTTATCGGCGCTTGACTGCTCCTGCCTGGATCTCAGCACAATAATAATATAAAAGTTTGTAATAATGGGTATCATTTTAATCGTATTGACCCTCAGAATAAAGAACACACGTCATTTTTACCGTAAATTGTACGGCGAGCAAACGAAACCTCCCAAAATTAGCAAAATTGCGTTTTTCTTTTTAATTTCCCCACAAAAATTGTGTTTTTTTGGTTGCGCCATACATTTTATGATATAACGAGTTATGTCATTACAAAGGACAACTGGTCGCGCAAAAAACAAGCCCTCATACTAGTCTGTGGATGAAAATATAAAAGAGTTATGATTTTTAGAAGGCGAGGAGAAAAAAATGAAAACGTAAAAATTAAATTGTCTGAGTCCTTAAGGCCAAAATGGGCTGAGTCCTTAAGGGGTTAAGAACATTCCACTGTGTGTGCGCCCCTGGTCATACACCTTAAGTGGTTGTACACTTTATCCCTGTCCTAACAGGTGTAGAATAACCACAAATTAAAATATGATTAAGCTACATACATAAGGTAATACCCTAGAAAGTACTCAATTATGCTTAAAGAGCAGAGTCAACATATACCCAGATAAAAAATCTATGGTATAGAGATGAAATCTGTCTGGGTAGAAACACAACTCCAGGGGCCTAGTATTAAAAGAAATCCTCCTCAGACACACCAAATGACCTGGATATACATAACCATAAACCCCTCACTGCTCAAAAAAGAGTACTTACGCATCTGGTGCTGGACCTCTATGTCAGCCACACCAATAGCAGTGATGGAATGCCATGGTTATGAAGTTCCCGCAGTTCTTAAAGCCCTCCAGAGCAGCATCTTACTACCTAGATCTGGGCAGAAATGACATACAGTCATGGCCATAAATGTTGGCACCCCTGAAATTTTTCAAGAAAACGAAGGCAAAGGCAAATCTAGAACTCTGAAGATGGACTTGTAACCTTGAGATTGTTGATATTTTTCCACAATTTTGGTTCTCAAGTCCTCACAGTTCTCTTCTCCTCTTTCTGTTGTCAATGCTTAGTGTGGCACACACAGACACACAATGCAAAGACTAAGTGAACTTATCTCCTTTTTATCTGCTTTCAGTTGTGATTTTTATATTGCCCACACCTGTTACTTTCCCTAGGTGAGTTTAAAGGAGCATCACATGCTTTAACCCCTTAAGGACTCAGCCCATTTTGGCCTTAAGGACTCAGACAATAAAATTTTTACGTTTTCATTTTTTCCTCCTCGCCTTCTAAAAATCATAACTCTTTTATATTTTCATCCACAGACTAGTATGAGGGCTTGTTTTTTGCGCGACCAGTTGTCCTTTGTAATGACATCACTCATTATATCATAAAATGTATGGCGCAACCAAAAAACACTATTTTTGTGGGGAAATGAAAACGAAAAACGCAATTTTGCTAATTTTGGAAGGTTTTGTTTTCACGCCGTACAATTTCTGGTAAAAATGACATGTGTTCTTTATTCTGAGGGTCAATACGATTAAAATGATACCCATTATTATATACTTTTATATTATTGTTGCGCTTAAAAAAAATCACAAACTTTTTAACCAAATTAGTACGTTTATAATCCCTTTATTTTGATGACCTATAACTTTTTTATTTTTCCGTATAAGCGGCGGTATGGGGGCTCATTTTTTGCGCCATGATCTGTACTTTTTTTTGATACCACATTTGTATATAAAAAACTTTTAATACATTTTTTATAATTTTTTTTTTAATAAAATGTATTAAAAAAGTAGGAATTTTGGACTTTTTTAATTTTTTTTCGTTCACGCCGTTCACCGTACGGGATCATTAACATTTTATTTTAATAGTTCGGACATTTACGCACGCGGCGATACCAAATATGTCTATAAAAAATGTTTTTTACGCTTTTTGGGGGTAAAATAGGAAAAAACGGACGTTTTACTTTTTTATTGGGGGAGGGGATTTTTCACTTTTTTTTTACTTTTACTTTTACATTTTTTTACATTTTTTTTTACACTTGAATAGTCCCCATAGGGGACTATTCATAGCAATACCATGATTGCTAATACTGATCTGTTCTATGTATAGGACATAGAACAGATCAGTATTATCGGTCATCTCCTGCTCTGGTCTGCTCGATCACAGACCAGAGCAGGAGACGCCAGGAGCCGCACGGAGGAAGGTGAGGGGACCTCCGTGCGGCGTTATGAATGATCGGATCCCCGCAGCAGCGCTGCGGGCGATCCGATCGTTCATTTTAATCGCGAACTCCCGCAGATGCCGGGATCTGTATTGATCCCGGCACCTGAGGGGTTAATGGCGGACGCCCGCGAGATCGCGGGCGTCGGCCATTGCCGGCGGGTCCCTGGCTGCGATCAGCAGCCGGGATCAGCCGCGCATGACACGGGCATCGCTCCGATGCCCGCGGTTATGCTTAGGACGTAAATGTACGTCCTGGTGCGTTAAGTACCACCTCACCAGGACGTACATTTACGTCCTGCGTCCTTAAGGGGTTAAACAATCTTATTTTTCCACAATTTTGAAAGGGTGCCAAAAATTTTGTCCAGCCCATTTTTGGAGTTTGGTGTGACATTATGTCCAATTTGCTTTTTTTCCTCCCTTTTTTGGTTTAGTTCCAATACACACAAAGTAAATAAACATGTGTATATCAAAACATGTGTTACTGCAATACTTTTCTGTGAGAAATACTTAATTTTCTTGAAAAATTTCAAGGGTGCCAACATTTACGGCCATGGCTGTATAACATTCCAGCATGGATCCATTTACCAGATCCACCGAAAGGGACATACATCAATCTTCCAGTATTAGCCAGTGCATTCCAGTCTGAGGCACATGGTGAAACTGCCACTAATCTAGGTGCTACTGAGATGCTTATCCTAAGTATCATTCATTTCTCCACTCCAACAACTGACAATGTACAGTGGGGAGAAAAAGTATTTAGTCAACCACCAGTTGTGCAAGTTCTCCCACTTAAAAAGATGGGAGAGACCTGTAATTTTCATCATAGGTATACCTAAACTATGAGAGACATAATGAGAAAAAAAAATCCATAAAATCACATTGTCTGACTTTTAAAGAATTTATTCACAAATTATGGTGGAAAATAAGTATTTGGTCACCTACAAACAAGCAAGATTTCTGGCTCTCACAGACCTGTAACTTCTTCTTTAAGAGTCTCCTCTGTCCTCTACTCGTTACCTGTATTAATGGCACCTCTTTGAACTTGTTATCAGTATAAAAGACACCTGTACAAAACCTCAAACAGTCACACTCCAACAGTCAAACTCCACTATGGTAAAGACCAAAGAGCTGTCGAAGGACACCAGAAGCAAAATTGTAGACCTGCACCAGGCTGGGAAGACTGAATCTGCAATAGCCAAGCAGCTTGGTGTGAAGAAATCAAGTGTGGGAGCAATTATTAGAAAATGGAAGACATACAAGACCACTGATAATTTCCCTCGATCTGGGGCTCCAAGCAAGATTTCACCCCGTGGTGTCAAAATGATCACAAGAACGGTGAGTAAAACTCCCAGAACCACACGAGGGGACCTAGTGAATGACCTGCAGAGAGCTGCGACCAAAGTAACACAGGCTACCATCAGTAACGCACTACGCCGCCAAAGACTCAAATTATGCAGTGCCAGACGTGTCCCCCTGCTTAAGCCAGTACATGTCTGGGCCCATCTGAAATTTTCTAGAGAGCATTTGGATGATCCAGAAGAGGATTGGGAGAATGTCATATGGTCAGATGAAACCAAAGTAGAACTTTTTGGTAACTCGTCGTGTTTGGAGGAGAAAGAATGATGAGTTGCATCCAAAGAACACCATACCTACTGTGAAGCATGGGGGTGGAAACATCATGCTTTGGGGCAGTTTTCTGCAAAGGGACCAGGACAACTTATCCGTGTAAAGGAAAGAATGAATGGGGCCATGTATTGTGAGATTTTGACTTAAAACCTTCTTCCATCAGCAAGGGCATTGAAGATGAAACGTGGCTGGGTCTTTCAGCATGACAATGATCCCAAACACACTGCTCGGGCAACAAAGGAGTTTCTTTGTAAGAAGCATTTCAAGGTCCTGGAGTGACCTAGCCGGTCTCCAGATCTCAACCCCATAGAAAACCTTTGGAGGGAGTTGAAAGTCTGTTGCCCAGTGACAGCCCCAAAACATCACTGCACTAGAGGAGATCTGTATGGAGAAATGGGCCAAAATACCAGCAACAATGTGTGAAAACTTTGTGAAGACTTACAGAAAACGTTTGACCTCTGTCATTGCCAACAAAGGGTATATAACAAAGTATTGAGATGAACGTTTGTTATTGACCAAATACTTATTTTCCACCATAATTTGCAAATAAATTCTTAAAAAATTAGACAATGTGATTTTATGGATTTTTTTTCTCATTATGTCTCTCATAGTTGAGGTATACATATGATGAAAATTACAGGCCTCTCATCTTTTTAAGTGGGAGAACTTGCACAATTGGTGCCTGACTAAATACTCCCCCCCCCCCCCCCCCCCCCCAACTGTATAAGGGATGCTATTCCAAGGAGTATCAGAATAAAACATTTATAATTGGCTGTATAGTAAAAATATACAAAATATACTATATAAGATAACCAATAAAGATGCATATTAGAATATAGAATATGTATACTAGGTAGGTTCCACCCAGATGTATGCATATTAAAGTTGTAGGTATATCCCACAGCATGGCCACGGAGAATCACCAGAACAAATTGCCAATACACCTTATGGGGTTTATTTACTAACGTAATCCCGAGTTTCTTTCTTGGGTTTTGCTCCCAAATTGTATCGCACGTTTCATGCGACCAAAAAAAAAAAAAAAAAAACCCTTAATTTTACAAGAAAGACCTGAAATGGGGGCGTGACCATGAGGAAAGTGGGTGTGGTCCTGAGAAAAGGGGCATGGTCCCGACATTTTTGAAAAATTCCAACATATTTACTAAGGTTTCCACAGAAAATGTGGTGGATTTATCCTAAAACCAATGTTTTCGATATTATGTCTCTTTGTCTTCCCTTCCCCCCCCCTTTTTCCTTCCCCTCCCCCCCCCACACATCCAATTTGTTACACTTTGAACATGATATTGCAAGCTTTTGTATTTTATATCCCTTACGATGTTCAAGGTACAGTTCTTTGTAAGTTTGCATTCTGCATTCATATTGTGCATTTGTTCTGTTTGTGTGTATGTTGGAAAACGAATAAAAACTTATTTGAAAAAAAAAAAAAAAGAAAATGTGGTGGATTTGAGCTGAGGAAAACCCGACAGATCAGAACAGTTGTAAAAAAAGCAAAACGTAGGAAAAAGTGCAAAAAGTAGGGAAACCTTAGTAAATACCTGTCGGAAATCAAAACCCACAAAGAAAACTACACTCCACTCTTAGTAAATAAACCCCAATATGCGTAACAATCGCTAACCTTATAAATATGCTTAAGTGTTACGTGCTATGTACAAGGATATATATATGGTGTCCCAGTACCGTATTGCATCCAGTACCTAGTGTAAAGGTCCCCAAAGTCAGAGTAACTACGTTCAGGTAGGGTTACTCAGGTGGGACAGCCCCTAGTCGCCTCTCCTTAACCCCTTAACGACGAAGGACCCTACCTGCCTCCTCGGTGTCCGATCGATGAATGACTGCTCCGTGCCTGAGATCCAGGCAGGAGCAGTCAAGCGCCGATAACACTGATCACAGGCGTGTCACACGCCAGTGATCAGCATGAGAGATCAGTGTGTGCAGTGCTATAGGTCCCTATGGGGGCTATAACACTGCAAAAAAAAAGTGTTAATAAAGGTCATTTAACCCCTTCCCTAATAAAAGTTTGAATCACCCCCCTTTTCCCATAAAAAAATAAAACAGTGTAAATAATAATATTGGTAATTAAACCGCACGGTCAATGGCGTACGCGCAAAAAAATTCCAAATTCCAAAAAAGCGTATTTTTGGTCACTTTTTATACCATTAAAAAATGAATAAAAAGTGATCAAAAAGTCTGATCAAAGCAGAAATGGTACCGATAAAAACTTCAGATCACGGCGCAAAATATGAGTCCTCATACCGCCCTGTACGTGGAAAAATAAAAAAGTTATAGGGGTCAGAAGATGATATTTTTTAATGTATAAATTTTCCTGCATGTAGTTATGATTTTTTCGAGAAGTATGACAATATCCAACCTATATAAGTAGGGTATCATTTTAACCATATGGACCTACAGAATAATGATAAGGTGTCATTTTTACCGAAATATGCACTGCGTAGAAACGGAAGCCCCCAAAAGTTACAAAAGTGCGTTTTTTCTTCGATTTTGACGCACAATGATTTTTTTCCGTTTCTCCGTTAATTTTTGGGTCACTGCAAATTAGAATTGGTGACGCAAAAAATAAGCCATAATATGGATTTTTAGGTGGAAAATTGAAAGGGTTATGATTTTTAAAAGGTAAGGAGGAAAAAACAAAAGTGCAAAAACGGAAAAACCCTGCGTCCTTAAGGGGTTAATTCTAACTTTCATGTTCATAAATGTATATATTAGTAATTATATCTATAATTGTATAGAGATGTATAGGAATGTATAGTACTTACCTTGTTCAGCGTCGCAGGACCTTCGGTCAAGTGACCAA
Organism: Hyla sarda; assembly: GCF_029499605.1. Classification (NCBI taxonomy): domain Eukaryota; kingdom Metazoa; phylum Chordata; class Amphibia; order Anura; family Hylidae; genus Hyla; species Hyla sarda. The sequence continues at coordinate 229,143,566 of NC_079191.1, forward strand.
GCTAGTAACCTCTATGGTATGTTGCAGGACCTTAGGAGGTCCTTGGGTCATGTGTTACCCACAAATCTCTGTAAAGGTGATTGGCATCAGTTTGGACCAATTAGCGTTAGTCCAGCCCCTGCCCATATAAGGGAGCTGCATCCAATTATCGCTCTCTTGGGTTGCTGCTCTCGTGGATGCTGGACTAACAAGACGATGTGCTACGCAACTTTCAAAGACATGCTAGGCCATAAAATCTACGGTCTCAGCAGAACCAAAAATCGTGAGTTTACTCTAATTCCTCCTAATGCTAGCGTGACTACTGGACCGCAACTAATTCCCCTAAATCCAGTGGAACAGCACAATAGTCAAAAGACTTTTAAAGCTGAAGTCCCTACCATTGTCAATCTCCTAAAGGAAGCTGTTGTATTGATGAGAGACTGTTATGTTAATGAAGCGTACAGAAAATCTTCAGTAAAGTTAAAGTTGTTTACAGAAGCTTTCCGGTTGTGGACAATCTATTATTACTCACTACCTCAAACCTATTATCATCTAACTCCCTATCGTTCCTGGGAAGGGCGGTGGTAGGAAGAGCTTTATTGAGGAGCCCCCACACTGCCGTCACGAATAGCAAGGGTTAACAAACACCCTTTAATACCCGCACAGCTACACTCCCCATAACCTACATCCCCCAGGCTACCATATATATATATATATATATATATATATATATATATATATATATACACACATATATATATGTATATATATATATATAATGTCTCTACATGGGAGTCCTATAGTTTAAGATTATAGTAACAGGATCTAATCATAAAAGGCTATAAAGGTAACCATACATGCTATAATGATTGTTACCCAATGTTGGCCCATTAATTAAAGCTACAAAGGGATGACAAAATTGAGTTGTTCATTAGTGATGAGCGGCTGGGGCCATATTCGCAATATTTCGCGAATATCTGGAAGAATATTAATCATAGGTTCGCGAAATTTGCATTATTGCTAGGTTCGTTCACTTTTTTTCCATGTGAAAATCGTAATTAAATTCGTATAGTGTGCATGCGCGATTACATCTTTCAACTAGTTAACACTATACCCTACACTAGAGCCTAACTGCTAAACTAACCATCCATATTTAAAGCTAAAAAAAAGTGAGGGATCAGTATCCTCTGGAAGTGCGATATTCGTAAATATTTGCATATTCGCATATACAAAATATTTGCAGTTCACACAGACTCAAACAGTAAATAATATTGGAGCCTTCTTTGGACCACAAGCTGGAAGCATGGAGGGATGATCACTTTTTTTTTTTTACACAGTATACATCATTGTGATGTGTACTGTGAAGAAGAAAAAAATGAATATTCGTCATTACGAATTTATAGCGCTATGTTACAAATATTTGCGAAATCGCGAAGTGACGATATTTGCGGTAAAAATTTGCTCTTCAAATATTCACACTCAACACTATTCATTAAGTCTGCATCGATGCACCGTGTTTAATCTGAGTAACAATCTTGTCAATATTTCCTCTCCTAATTTCACCATCAAGAACCTTCTAAATTTTGAAAATAATTGATAGGGGGTCTCCATCATGTTTATCATTAACGTGGCGGCGGTGGGTTTATCCCTCTGGTTATTTATGCACCCATATGTTCTAAAATACGTCTTTTTAATTCACGTATTGTCTTGCCTACATAGCGTAAACCACATCTGCAAACACAGAAGTCAGTGGTACAACAGTTAGCAAACTCTGCTTCAGAGGTCCGGTTTAGAGTTGTATCAAAGTAGTTATTACCATGTCAGGAACTGTCCAGAATAGAAGTAAATCCCCATAGCATACCTCCTGCTCTGGACAGTTCCTGACATGGACAGAGGTGTCAGCAGAGAGTGCTGTGGTCAGACTGAAAAAAACTACAAAACTTTCTCTGTAGTATACAGCAGCTGATAAGTACTGGAAGGCTAAAGATTCTTAAATAGAAGTATTCTGCCACCTGTTGATCTGAATTTTTTTCCACGGAGTTCCCCTTTAAATAGGACTCAGGGTAACCCCTTTCCATGAAGCGAGTTCAAAAACTCCTGATCAGAGGCCAATTCCTGCATACTCGCAGGAACTGCCTCTTAGGAATCCCCCTATTTAGGGGTTTTGGAGGGAAAACTCTGTCAACTTAATAGAGTTTTTTTTCTGCCATAATCTCTTTTAATGGCCACATCTAAAAAGGGGATAATTTTTTTTTTTTTTTTTGAAACTCTGAGGTACAAAAATAACCAAATTTCGTTCACAAATTCTTAACTCTTCTATCGAGCCTGACCATATCATAAAAAAATTGTCAATGTGGTGGGCCCACATAACTATCTTTTTGGTCCACATTTCATATTTCTGTGAGAACACAATACAGTCCTCCCACCAGCCCAGGAGTATATTGGCATAGCTGTAGGCACCTGGGCTCCCCATGGCCGTACCCCTGAGCTGGTGGTAAAAGACTAAGATAAACACAAAACATATATGTTTCAGAATGAACCTTAGTAGATTCACTACATATTAATTGTGTAGTTGGAGAAAAGTACTTCTATTTCCCAGATAATGAGACAGTTAGTTTGAATAAGTATCACATTGGGTGATTTACTCTTGTAAATTGGGTGATTTACTCTCTAACTCTATAGTTAGATTTTTTGCTTTCTATGTATGTATCGTTATACTTTATCTCCTAAATAATTGGTGGTATTTCTGATATTGCTAGTGTAGGCCCTTGCCTTAAGTTCAGGTCCTGATAGTCAGGGTCACTGCTTTATAGGGGGAGTCAGGAGGTTCCTGAGTGGGATCGCCCTTCTTAGGGTGACTATTTTGTGTATATAGGCAGGGGAATAAGGGACACTTAGTATTGTACATAGGGCCCCCCAAGATATTTATCTTCCCACACTGTCCCTACACAAGACAAAAGCTTCTTTCGCCAATATCCTGGATGGCATAATTAAGTTTTCCACACATTTCTACTGTAAATGTCTGTCTGTATATTAATTTATAAAATGAGTATCATCTCTTATATGCTTATGTTTTGCTTTTATCTCTTAGATCTATTAAAAGCTAAGTTTTAGGAGATGTCAGTCTTCAATGTTCCAAGAGGCTTAAAGCAGTGCTGAAAAATTATTGCAGCCACACAAATTATTGACACTTTGGGCTCAATTTGGAAATTTTCCATGGTGTACTTACTTTTGTTGCCAAGGTTTAGACATTAATTACTGTATGTTGAGTTATTTTGAGGGGACAACGTAATTAAACACTGTTATACAGGCTATGCACTCACTACTTTACATTGTAGCAGAATATCATTTCTTGAGTGTTGTCATTGTCATAGGAAAATATATAATAAAATATTGACAAAAATGTGAGGGATGTGCTCACTTATGTGAGATATTGTATATATCTAAGTATGTATGTAGGTTCCTGCCTAACTTCTAAATGGCTGGATATATTTAATGAAATTTGGTAAAAGTATTACTTAGGTCAACTAAAAATATAGTAAAATCAACCCTAACCCACCCCCTTATGCGAAAGTAGGGTGTTTTGGCTGAAGTCCCACACAAGTCTATGGGACTTCTGTTCCATTCCCTGAATGCGTTACTGTCTGGATTCAGAGATTGTCCTACCGACTGTACAGCTGGCAGGTGCAGCGAATAGATAGTGCAAGGGAAGGGATATGAGGATGTAATATGAGAATGAGAGGGTCATTGTTGACTGTTGATTGTAAACTTTATTGTATGTATTAAAGCTATTTATAAAATCAAGAGTAAATAGGAGTAGTAAATCGATATAATGTGACATGTTGGAGGATATGGAGTTGATGCCAGAAATGATGGGACGACTAGTGTTGCTCACGAATATTCGCAATGCGAATTTTATTCGCGAATATCTCATATTTGTGAATTCGCGAATATTCGCAAATATAGCACTATATATTCGCAATTACGAATATTCATTTTTATTTTTTTCACAGTACACATCACAGTCATCATCCATCTCTGCTTCCAGCTTGTGTGGTGTAAAGGAGGCTCTAATACTACTTTTGCATATGAAAAAATTGTATATGCTAATTTTTGCATATGCGAAAATAAAACGCGAATATTACGAATATGCGAATTTAGCGAATATATGACAAATATTCGTCCATATATTCGCAAAATATCGCAAATTCGAATATGGCCTATGCCACTCAACACTAGGGACGACCTGGAGGCTGGGTGAGATGTTTGTGAATTTTGGGGAGGTAATAAAAAATGGGTACAGAGGGTTTGGTGATGATGATGTAATCCTTTTCGGTTTTAGAGAGTACCCCTTGAGGGGTAGCCATGATTGATGAGTTTGGTTAGTTCATCCTGGAATGTTTTGGTGGGGTTGACAGGAATGGGCTTATAATATATAGTATCTGAGGCCTGGTGGCTTTGGTGATGTAGTCATTTCTGTTTAGGATGACAATACCTCCTCCTTTGTCCGCTTAATGGATGATGGAGTCTTTGGATGAGAGGGACTTTAGAGCTGTCCTCTCAAACTGGGAGAGGTTCGAGGGGTATTTCTTAAGATGAGTGTCTTTAAGTAGAGTGTCAAAGTCAGATTGGACAATGGTGAAGAAAATGTCCATGTGACTACATTTGGCATGCAGAGAATAGAAGGTGGACTTGGGGCTTAAGCTGGTATGTATAGGTGGAGGTGACAACCGAAAGACGTCTATATGGTGTTTTGGGCAGGAGGGAGTCCACTAGTGAGTCCTCAGAGATGTAGTCGGATGGATACATGCCGGAGGTTAGAGTACGTGGTTCGTTGGAAAATTGGCCTTGTGTGGATGTGTGGGGTCTGAATGGAGAACAGACAGAGGTGCTAGACTTTCGTGTGTGAGGCCAACGAGTGGCAGAGTGAAATGTCCTAGATACTGGGGCAGTGACCGGAAGTTCTTTGGAAAACGGTGGAAGGGCACCTCTATTGCAAGGGCGCTTGGCTGAGGGGCCATTGTTAAGAGGCCGTGTGTGTTTTCTGAGTGGGTGTAAGGCCATGGGTGGCGTGTCAGTGGCTGGATCTTGTTTGGAGGGGGGCTTAAGCCAGAATTTAATATTGCCTGTGTGATAGACAGTCCTATCTGTAGTGAGTTTGGTCATTTGCTTAGTGATGACCTCTCTCTCTCTATTTTTTGCATTTTATTGGTATGTGAGATGTTCCATTGTTTGTAGTCGGGTATATGTTGAAAGTCTGATAATGTGTTAATGACTGTCTATTTTGTCTGAAATGTCATTAACTAGGGTGTCATGTTTTTCACATAGGAGTGTGAGGAGTGTGTTTGAACATGTCTTATGGGCCTTCTCCCATTTGTCACAAAAAATTGTGTCATTCGTGAAAGAGGGTAGCGGACATAGCCGGAGTCCCCTGGGGATGATATCTTCCTGTAAATAAATATTCGGGAAGTTGGTACTGGGTTTCTTCTAGTGAGAGTTTTTTGATTTCAAAGAAGAGGGATTTCATCCTTTCAAAATCATTGACATTGACGGTACCTTTGGTGGGACCACTTGTGGTTTCCTTGTCCATGGTGTTGACCACCAATGTCCGGAGCACTGTGGCACTTCTGTTTAATCTTAACTCTTTTAGATCTATGGTGGCGGAAAGGACACGATGCGGTGATGGTGGTTGTGTCTTGAATGGCACACCACTGACGGTGGCACAATGTAGAGATGGAGAAGTTGAGCGATATAACAATGTCACCGCGGTCTTGGTTGGCACACCACAGTTCATTGCCCACAGGAGAATCTGTAAAAAGGAAAAAATGGGAGACCGGCGAAGAGGCACCTAGTGTGATGCCGCAAGAGAAATGGGGGGCAAAGTAAAAGAATGCACTAGTGGGCACACGTTGACCGTAGGTAGTAGGTGCTCACTTTGAGCGAGCGGAAAACTCGCATATCAACCCACAGCTGGTTCATTTAGGTGTACAATCACCCCCTTCTGACTTCTATTCCCAGGTCCTTTTCACGTAGTCTCATCTCGCTCTGTCATATCTGCCGTATTTATACCACTCCTTGCCATCTGTCATTCGTATACAACTCTCAGCATCATACATATATATAGCTATGCATGTATTCCACACTGCTCTCTCTCTCATTCAGCACACTTATAGTTCTGTTGCATATTACACCCATTGGTTTATATGTTGTATATTCCAGTTTTACGCCACCCAAAGTGGCGGTATACTGCCACTTTTTACAGATATCCTCCTATCAGGATTATCCATGAGTATACCCATTCGCCCCTCATACTCACTCTGACATACCATCCCCCACACCCTCTTTTCACAGTCTATCCACATCCCGTTCTCTCCACTCATCCTCATCCACACTGCTCTGCTTTGCCACCTTTATTTTCAATTCAGTTTTGCTCTTAATTTTATTTTCTAGCAGCCTACATGTGCGAAGTGTGAGTGTGAAGGAGGCGTGTTTGGATTGTCTGTCTTGAAGCGATTTTGTTTTGTTTGGATTGTCTGTATTGGAGTATTGGTGTTGCTTTGCTGTTGTTACTGAAAAAACTTGAACACTTGAACACAAAAAAAAAAAAAAAGAGTAAATAGGAGAAAAGTACTGCCAGACACTGCAACCTAAGGGATCCCTTATGAGTGAGAAAGTCCACAATGCAGTCAATAAAATCTGAAATATACAATGCATTAGGAAAGTTTTCAGACCCTTCCATTTTTTTTTTAACATTTTCTTATGTAGCAGCCTTGTAAAGAACAAACCATTGTCACCCATCATTCTACCCTCAATATCCGATAATGATGTGTAAGTGTAAACAGAATGTTAGAAATCATAATTTATTTAAGAGGAAAAACTGAAATAATACATTAGTATTCCGACCCCTTTTCTTTGTATTTAGTAAAGCATAGAAAAAAAACAAGGCAATGAACTCATCAACATAGGTCTTTATATGGAGTACATCCTGTAGTGATGTTCATATGGAGCACGGGCGGCATGGAGCAGAGCCTGCCAAGTCCTGTATATAAAGCAGAATGTGAATAGGTTCCAGTCACCAGCTTTTAATAAAAAAAAAAAATCAGAATCCATAAAAAAATACAAAGAATAAAAAATAAAGCATGGTTAACACCTTAAAGGGGTACTCCGGTGCTTAGACATCTTATCCCCTATCCAAAGGATTGGGGATAAGATGGCTGATCACGGGAGTCCCGCAGCTGGGGACGCCCATGATCATGCACGTGGCACCCCGTTAGTAATCAGTCCCCGGAGCGTGTTCACTCCGGGTCTGATTATGCTTGACCGCAGGGCCGGCGGCGTGTGATGTTACGCCTCCGCTCCCGTGTGACGTCACGTTCCGCCCCTCAATGCAAGCCGATGGGAGGGGGCGTGATAGCTATCTGATTACAAACGGGGTGCCGAGTGCATGATCACGGGCGTCCCCAGCTGCGGGACTCCCGTGATCAGGCATCTTATCCCCTATCCTTTGGATAGGGGATAAGATGTCTAAGCACCGGAGAACCCCTTTAAGGACTCAGCGTTTTTCCGTTTTTGCATTTTCATTTTTTCCTCATCACCTTCTAAAAATCATAACGCTTTCAATTTTGCACCAAAAAATCCATATGATGGCTTATTTTTTGCATCACCAATTCTACTTTGCAGTGACATTAGTCATTTTACCAAAAAATCCACGGCGAAATGGGAAAAAAAAAATCATTGTGCGAAAAAATTGAAGAAAAAAATTAATTTTGTAACTTTCGGGGCTTCCGTTTCTACGCAGTGCATTTTTTGGTCAAAATTACACCTTATCTTTATTCTGTAGGTCCATACAGTTAAAATTATACCCTACTTATGTAGGTTTGATTTTGTCGCACTTCGGAAAAAATCATAACTACATGCAGGAAAATTTAAACGTTTAAAATTGTCATCTTCTGACCCCTGTAACTTTTTATTTTTTCCGCATACGGGCTGGCATGAGGGCTCATTTTTTGCGCCGTGTTCTGAAGTTTTTATTGGTACCATTTTTGTGTTGATCGGACTTTTTGATCGCTTTTTATTAATTTTTTAATGATATAAAAAGTGACCAAAAATTCGCTATTTTGAACTTTGGAATTTTTTTGCGCAAACGCCATTGACCATGCGGTTTAATTAATTATATAATTTTATAGGTTGGACATTTACGCACGCGGTGATACCACATATGTTAATTTTTATTTTTATTTACACTGTTTTTTTATGGTAAAAGGGTGGTGATTCAAACTTTTATTAGGGAAGGGGTTAAATGACCTTTGTTAACTTTTTTTTTTCACTTTTTTTTTGCAGTGCTATAGCTCCCATAGGGACCTATAACACTGCACACACTGATCTCTTATGCTGATCCCTGCAAAGCCATAGCTTTGCACGGATCAGCAAGATAGGGGCTCGATTGCTCAAGCCTGTAACTCAGGCTTGGAGCAATCAAACCCCGATCAGACGCCGCAGATAGAGGTAAAGAGACCTCCGCCTGCGTCCCAGCTGATTGGAACATCGTGGCATCTGCAGTATCGCGGTCACTAAAATTGATGATCGGATCGCCCGCAGCACTGCTGCGGCGATCCGATCATCCAGAGCAACAGACGGAGGTCCCCTCACCTGCCTCCGCTGCCTTCCACGGGTCTTCTGCTCTGGTCTGCGATCGAACAGGCCAGAGCAGAAGATGACCGATAATACTGATCAGTTCTATGTCCTGTGCATAGCACTGAACAGTATAAGCAATCGAATGATTGCTATAAATAGTCCCCTATGGGGACTATTAAAGTGTAAAAATAAAAAGTAAAAAAATTGGAAAAACAACCTCCCCCAATAAAAACGTAAATTGTCCCATTTTCCCTATTTCACCACCAAAAAGTGTAAAAAAAAAAAAAAATTTTATATACATATTTTGTATCGCCGCGTGCGTAAATATTCGAACTATTAAAATAAAATGTTAATGATATCTTACGGTGAACGGCGTGAACGTAAAAGAAAATAAAAGTCCAAAATAGCTGCTTTTTTTTTTTATAACCTTTTATTCCCCCAAAAATTTATAAAAATGTATTAAAAGTTTTATATAAGCAAATATGGTATCAATAAAAAGTACAGATTAAAATTAGGGGGATTTTAAATGTACTAATTTGGTTAAACAGTTTGCGATTTTTTTTAAGCGCAACACTAATAGAAAAATATGTTATCATGGGTATAATTTTAGTAGTATTGATCCAAAGAATAAAGAACACACGTAATTTTTACCGTAAATTGTACGGCGTGAAAACAAAACCTTCCAAAATTTGCAAAATTGCGTTTTTCTTTTTAATGTCCCCACACACCACACAAATAGTATTTTTTTGGTTGCGCCATACATTTTATGGTAAAGTGAGTGATGGCATAACAACGGACAACTGGTCGCGCAAAAAACAAGCGCAAATATGGAAGAGTTATGATTTTTGAAGGCGAGGAGGAAAAAAGGGGTATTCAAGGAATTTATTTTATGTGACTATGCTACAGGGGCTTTAATGTTAGTGTAATTCATAATATAGTGTCTGTACCTGTGTGTGATGGTTTTCTCACAATTCTTATGTGATTTTCACCCCAATATTTATTTTTACCAACATACAAAATGACTGTTGTCTCAGATTCGTCCCAGCTTGCAATGCGGCCGAGACCTGACCTCACTAGTCAGCTGATGACAGGGAGCCTGTCTGCTTCAATGGGTGGAGGGATCAATCTGCAACTAATTCAACAGCTGCAGGCACCCTGATTGAAAACCACAGGTCTTTGAATGGATGTAGCTCACTTATGTTTCAATGGGTGGGGTGGCTGATGTGTGGGAGGGAGGAAAATGGAATTGTGGAATTTGTAGTCAAAAAATGAAAAGTCAAACAGGAAATACTAGTTCACAAAATGCGAGCCACAGTGTTATGGTTACCTCACAACATAGCCATTTAGCCCCAAGACAAGAGCAGATCCTTCCTAAGCATATTCATTACTATCTGCCAGGTATGTACTAAAATCACCTTATGGTGGAGAACCCCTTTAACCCCTTAAGGACGCAGGACGTACTCAAACGGCCCCTTTTCCGAGTCCTTAAGGACTCAGGACGTTTGAGTACGTCCTGTCAAATCCCGGCCCCCCGCCGCTAGCCGGAGGGGAGCCAGTGCCCGATGCCTGCTGAATTAGTTCAGCAGTCATCGCGGCATATCGCCCAGGGGGGTCATGATGACCCCCCATGTCGGCCATGGCCGCAGATCGCTGGACAATTCAGTCCAGCAATCTGCGGCAGATTCCGGGTCAATCGGGTCTCCGGTGACCCGAAATTCCAAGCTGTCTCTGACGGCCCTGAACAGCCATAGCCAGCAGGGGTGAGGTGGCACTGGTGCCACCTCACGATCGCCCTGATTCGTCGGCCGGTTTACCGGCCAACCAATCAGGGCACCTGCTGCGGGTGTCACTCCCGCAACCTGCTCCGCCCCTCTTCCGGAGCACGTGAGCGGGTGCGGGACGTGGACCCCAGGAGCTGGGGACCCCGATCCCCGGCGTCAATGTTGGAATCGGGGTCCCAGGAGCAGCGGCGGTGGGACTGACCTGACCTGTGCCCCGAGCAGCAGCAGCAGCAGCAGCAGGAGGTGAGTGACAGCCTCCTGCTGTTGCTTAGCAACAGCTCCAGCATGCAAAAAGGGCATGCTGGGAGCTGTAGTTATGCAACATCAGGAGGCAGACCACCACAACTCCCAGCATTCCCTTATGGGCATGCTGAGACTTATAGTTTTGCAACAGCTGGAGGCACATTTTTTCTATGGAAAAGTGTACCTTCAGCTGTTGTATAACTACAACTCCCAGCTTGCACAATCAGCTAAAGTGCATGCTGGGAGTTGTAGTGGTGCATCTGCTGGTTGCATAACTACAACTCCCAGCATGCCAGTTGGCTGTCGGTGGCTGCTGAGAGTTGTAGTTTTGCAACAGCTGAAGGCACACTGAGTTAAGTAGCAAACCAGTGTGTCTCCAGCTGTTGCATAACTACAATCCCCAGCATCCCCAGCCAAAGTAGTATGCCTCCAGCTGTTGCATAACTACAAGACCCAGCATGCCCTTCCGCTGTCCGTATATGCTGGGGGTTGTAGCTTTTGCAACAGCTGAAGGCACACTGGTCGCAAAACACTGAGTTTGTTACCAAACTCGGTGTTTCACAACCAGTGTGCCTCCAGCTGTTGCAAAACTACAACTCCCAGCATGCACTGATAGACCATACATGCTGGGAGTTGTAGTTTTGCAACAGCTGGATGTTTCTCCCCCCCAATGTGAATGTACAGGGTACACTCACATGGGCGGAGGTTTACAGTAAGTATCCGGCTGCAAGTTTGAGCTGCGGCAAACTGCCAGTGAGAAACTACTGTGAACCCCCGCCCGTGTGACTGTACCCTAAAAACACTACACTACACTAACACACAATAAAATAAAAAGTAAAAAACACTACATATACACATACCCCTACACAGCCCCCCTCCCCTCCCCAATAAAAATGAAAAACGTCTGGTACGCCTGGGTTTCCAAATCGGAGCCTCCAGCTGTTGCAAAACAACTACTCCCAGTATTACCAGACAGCCACTGACTGTCCAGGCATGCTGGGAGTTATACAACAGCTGGAGGCACCCTGTTTGGGAATCACTGGCGTAGAATATCCCTATGTCCACCCCTATGCAATCCCTAATTTAGGCCTCAAATGCGCATGGCGCTCTCACTTTGGAGCACTGTCGTATTTCAAGGCAACAGTTTAGGGTCACATATGGGGTATTGCTGTACTCGGGAGAAATTGCCTAATAAATTTTGGGGGGTATTTCTGCTTTTACCCTTTTTAAAAATGTAAATTTTTTTGGAAAAGAAGCATGTTAGGTAAAAATTTTTTTTTTTTTTTTTACATATGCAAAAGTCGTGAAACACCTGTGGGGTATTAAGGTTCGCTTAACCCCTTGTTACGTTCCCCGAGGGGTCTAGTTTCCAAAATAGTATGCCATGTGGGGTTTTTTTGCTGTCGAGGCACCATAGGGGCTTCCTAAATGCGGCATGCCCACAGAGCAAAATTTGCTTTCAAAAAGCCAAATGTGACTCCTTCTCTTCTGAGACCTGTAGTGCGCCAGCAGAGCACTTTTCACCCCCATATGGGGTGTTTTCTGAATCGGGAGAAATTGGGCTTCAAATTTTGGGGGGTATTTTCTGCTATTACCCTTTTTAAAAATGTAAAACTTTTGGGAAACCAAGCATTTTAGGAAAAATTTTTTTTATTTTTACATATGCAAAAGTCGTGAATCACCTGTGGGGTATTAAGGTTCACTTTATCCCTTGTTATGTTCCTTGAGGGGTCTAGTTTCCAAAGTGGTATACCATGTGTTTTTTTTTTTGCTGTTCTGGCACCATAGGGGCTTCCTAAAGGTGACATGCCCCCAAAAACCATTTGCCGCTCCTTCCCTTCTGAGCCCTCTACTGCGCCCGCCGAACAATTTACATAGACATATGAGGTATGTGCTTACTCGAGAAAAATTGGGTTTCAAATACAAGTAAAAATTTTCTCCTTTTTACCCCTTGCAAAAATTCAAAAATTGGGTCTACATGAACATGCGAGTGTAAAAAATGAAGATTGAATTTTCTCCTTCACTTTGCTGCTATTCCTGTGAAACACCTAAAGGGTTAAAACTAGGGATTGACCGATCATCGGTATGGCCGATATTATCGGCCGATAATCACGATTTTGGGCATTATCGGTATCGGCAATTACCTTGTCGATAAGCCTATAATGCCCCGCCCCCACTGCACCGCGACCGCCGCCCCCCCCCGACCCGCCGCACCGCGACTGCCCCCCCCGACCCACCGCACCGCGTCGCATCCCCCACCGTAATGCTGGGCGGTATACCGGTATGGATTTTTGCCCATACCGCTATACCGGTCGGGCCCCTCCCCCACCCTCCGAGTCAATAAAAAAAATTAAACTTGCCCGTAATGGGGGTGGTCCGGGCCATCCATCGTTCCTGTAGTGTCCGGGGGCGTTCCGGGTGAACCGGTCCGGGCTGTCCTTCTTCTCCGGCGGTCATCTTCTCCACTCCGGGCAGGCTCCGGCCTAGTAGCTGCATAGACGCCGCTACGCCGTGACGTCAGGTGCGTCGCTGCGCACGGGTGTCACTGCGCAGCGGCGTCTATGCAGCGTACTAGGCCGGAGCCTGCCCGGAGTGGAGAAGATGACCGCCGGAGAAGGACAGCCCGGAACGCCCCCGGACACTACAGGAAGGATGGATGGCCCGGACCACCCTGACAGGTAGGGGGAGAGAAGCGGGTGGTGGTGGCGGCGGCGGTGGTGGCCTATGGCGCCTGCTTTAAATCAATGATCTGCAGCGGTGTCGCGGGGGGATGAATAGCCGATAACTTATACCGGAATATCGGTATAAGTTATCGGCCGATAACCTCCACCGATTATTGTTATCGGCCCTAAAAAAACGATATCGGTCGATCCCTAGTTAAAACGCTGACTGAATGTCATTTTGAATACTTTGGGGGGTGCAGTTTTTATAATGGGGTAATTTGTGGGGTATTTCTAATATGAAGACCCTTCAAATCCACTTCAACCTGAACTGGTCCCTGAAAAAAAGGGAGTTTCAAAATTTTGTGAAAAATTGGAAAATTGCTGCTGAACTTTGAAGCCCTCTGGTGTCTTCCAAAAGTAAAAACTCATCACTTTTATGATGCAAACATAAAGTAGACATATTGGAAATGTGAATAAAAATATTTTTTTTGGGAATATCCATTTTCCTTCCAAGTAGAGAGCTTCAAAGTTAGAAAAATGCTAAATTTTCAAATTTTTCATCAAATTTTGGTATTTTTCACCAAGAAAGGATGCAAGTTACCACAACATTTTACCACTATGTTAAAGTAGAATATTTCACGAAAAAACAATCTTGGAATCAGAATGATAACTAAAAGCATCCCAGAGTTATTAATGTTTAAAGTGACAGTGGTCAGAATTGCAAAAAATTGCCGAGTCCTTAAGGTGAAAAAGGGCTCAGTCCTTAAAGGGTTAAGGCCCAAATGGGCTGAGTCCTTAAGGGGTTAATAATTATAATGTAAGCTATTGTAGAAATGAAATGAATTATAGAAAAAAAGATATAGTTTAACGAGAGAGTTTCATGAATTATCTTGAATTATTTTTACAGGCCTATTTGTCATATTTTATTTGCCAAATGTGTTCTATTGCTATTTGTAATATATGACACGTGCACACACACCAGGGAGCATGTATATAGCAACAAAAGCATTGTTCAAGTTTACCTAGCGTGAAATGCTACACTGACTGTTCTTGGTAAATGACTAGCAAAACCTTTATACCAGGCTTATCAGTTCTTTTCTGTCTTTGTCAGCCTAACTCTAAAGCCCATGTTGCAGTATCAATGTGTTGTCCTCCTCTTTTTGTTCTGTTTAAATTGCATTACAGTTACGTTACAAAGTTATGGTTTGTCAGCTTTTGGATCTAAGGCTAAGCCATCAGTACTACATAGACTGAAGTACAAGGGATTCTAAAGCACATTGTTCTAATGACGTTCACTTATGTAGTCTTTTAAATCCAGTAAACATCCTTACTGCTCCTGAAATCTGCAGACATTTCCTTATTCTTTATAAAGTACAGTAAATGTGCCCTGCTCATAATCCATTAAAGGTTGTTCCTCTTTTTTTATTTTATTTTTTACCAGTAGGGCATTTTACAATTATCAAAGGTGTTTTTTAGGCAAAGAGTTTTACAGCCATTGAAGGAAAGGTGATTTTTTTGGCAACTGACCTACAACCCCTTATAGGGGCAGATTTTCCTCTCAAAAATTGATCCCTGGTGTTCTTCATTATATGGGAAATGCACAGTTATCTTCATTATTTTATTTCATTTCCCACCTCGTAGTAGGTTCATTACATAATTGCAGTAATTATGAAGCTACATTGCTTTCTATCTGTATTACCATATTTGACAAGCTTAACTCATTTCTGCAATTAGACATAATTTTACATCTTTAGGCCTCATTTATACTTGCATATTTTGGTCAGTATTGTGCATCTCTACTTGTAAGTCAAAACCAGGAGTGACATATAAACAGAGAAAAACTATAATCGAAACATTTGCTCTTTTTATATATTTTCTGATGTCCTAAAAGGAATGTAAAAATACTTCTTCTATGTAAAAATGATCTATAAATGATCTATGAATTATCATAAGTTATGGCTATAT
Organism: Hyla sarda; assembly: GCF_029499605.1. NCBI lineage: Eukaryota > Metazoa > Chordata > Amphibia > Anura > Hylidae > Hyla > Hyla sarda. Next base: position 229,158,831 of record NC_079191.1, read on the forward strand.
GATTGTCAGTTACTTTCTTAATAGGCTGTCTTATCACTGTGATTCCTGTGTAAGAACATGCTAATATATCATGTAAGTGAATATATAGTGCTAAGGTATAATAAACACACATATAAAAAATAAGAACTTAAAAATCAATTGATATAATTTGATATGCCAAACCAGGATACTCTCAAGTAATGTTGAAAAGGACTTCAACCTGAGTTTTGTGGTCAGCTCATTAATGCCTCTATATGTTGGGAGTTGTAGAGGCTTTCATAGCCCAGGTCATGGCTCTCTACTGTAACACTTGTCCAAATCTGAAAATCAACATCACCCTATCGGATGCCTATATCATATCTAACAGTCAGTGGTACTGTATATTGCTCCTTCTGTTTATATTTGTTATGGAACACTTACTAACTCCCGTCTCTAAAATCCCAAATATCAACTCAATACCCCTTTCTTTTCATTAAAGGCAGAAGTAGACCATTTTGGCTTCTGGTCAAATGATAACTAGGGGTATTCCAGGAAAAACTTAAATTTTTTTTTTTTATATCAACTGGATCCAGAAAGTTAAAAAGATTTGTAAATTACTTCTATTAAAAAAATCTTAATCCTTTCAATAATTATCAGCTGCTGAAGTTGAGTTGTTGTTTTCTGTCTGGCAACAGTGCTCTCTGCTGACATCTCTGCTTGTTTTGGGAACTGCACAGAGTAGAAGAGATTTGCTATGGGGATATGCTTCTAAACTGGGCGGTTCCCAAGACACGTGTCATCAGAGAGCACTTAGACAGAAAAGAACAACTCAACTTCAGCAGCTCATAAGTACTGAAAGAATTAAGATTTTTTAATAGAAGTAATTTACAAATCTGTTTAACTTTCTGGAGCCGGTTGATATATATATAAAAAAAAGTATTTTTCCTGGATAACCCCTTTAACGTGGCTATAATGGAGACCCTCAATGCGTCTTTGCCTGATACACAGCAGGCTTTCATTCAATCTATCTATCTATCAATTTGCATGCCATCTACCAGTATGAAGATCTCACAAAATTATACACCCACAAATTTCCACCCACTATCATCCCAATTTTCAAGGTAGTTGGAATCATAGCATGGAAGATACTTTTCAAGTGTGACCAGGTTGACATAATAAAAACAAATATCTTCCCAGACTACTTTATCTTCTTTAAATAATCTCAATCACCTTGCCCTTATTATTTTTTTTAAGTATTACTTAGTTGTATAGACCAGTATGTATGGGTGGGTAAAAATATTAGGCTCCAAAGAGATAATTTGATCTGACGCAAAAGATATGGGGGTCTATGTTTACCGAAGCTGTAAATAGCAGCTAACAGCAATAGTTTCACATATGATAGACTTTTTTTATGGCTCTAATCGACATGTCAAATGTTTTTTTTAATTACTGTATAATGCTTGAAATGAATATACAGTATCAGAGCTGGTATTCTTCAATGACTCTGCATAGGGAGAGTAACGCTGTTTCCTAGTCTGCTAAAACAGCTTGCTTTGTTTCAGTGATAAATAAGGTCTGATATCTAATAATACATAAAAAACGGAATATAAAATAGATTGACAGGTTCATTGGAATCTTATTAAATTGTTCCTATTGTGTTTGTATGTGTTTGAAATATGAAAATTGGACTGTGAGCAATACCAAAGACAAGGATATGTGAGTAATGACATTATGCATGCCTAATATGTTAATGTTGTATACTATTACATAGATGGAAAAGACAGGACACTTGCTGCAGTAAAACAGTGTTGTTTTTTATTTCTATTGCTGTGCTCCGTTGCTATGTAACAGAATATTTACTTCCTTCTTATGGATCGTGAAGACCTTGTGTTTGATCCCAGCCAAGTCCTCTGATTTAGTATCAGTTGCTTTTAGGTACTGCCTCTAGCCTGCATTACTTCACATTGATTTCTGGGGCCTGACTGTCTTCTTGAACTTTGCTTCTTGCTTTTTCCCTTTGTCTAGTTTATCTATATGATTTGACATCTCACCTGCACTGACTCTGTCTCAACTTTTTACTCTGGATTTGTTCCTGACTTTCCTCTTGGTTTAGACCTCAACTGCCACCCGATAACCCAATTTAAAGAGGTACTCCGCTGGAAAACATTATTTTTAAATCAACTGGTACCAGAGAGTTAAACAGATTTGTAAATTACATCTATTAAAAAAATCTATACACTTCCAGTACTTATTAGGAGCTGTGTTCTACAGATGCTACTTTTTTGTCTTCTCCACAGTGCTCTCTGCTGACACCTGATACCCATATCAGGAACTATCCAGAGCACGAGATAATCCCCATAGCAAACCTATGCTGCCCTTGACAGTTCCTGACATGGACAGAGGTGTCAGCAGAGTGCACTGTGGACAAGACAAAAAATAAATTAAAAAATAATAGAATTTCCTCTGTAGCATACAGCTACTAATAAGTACTCAAAAGATTAAGATTTTTAAATAGAAGTCATTTACAAATCTGTTTAACTTTCTGGCACCAGTTCATTTAAAAGAAAAAAAAAGTTTTCCACATGAGTACCCCTTTAACCTCTTCAGGACCCATGACGTATGCATACGTCATCACACCCTGGGTCTTAAGGACCCATGACGTATGCATACGTCATGGCGTTTTCCGGTCTCTGCCGCTCGCCGGGCAGAGATCGGAACCGGATGCCTTCTGAAATCCTTCAGCAGGCATCCAGGGCAAACGCCGAGGGGGGCCATGTAGGCCCCCCATGTCGGCGATCGCCGCAAATCGCAAGGGAAATCGCCCTTGCGATCTGCGGCGATACCGGGCTGATCGGGTCTCTGGGACCCGACCACTCGGTAATTTCGCATGATCCCGGCTGTCACAGACAGCCAGGACCATGCTAAAGAATAGGAGCGAGGTGGCAAGCCTGCCACCTCCTCCTATTCCCTGCGATCTGTCGGTTAGTTAACCGACCAATCGCAGGAGGGGGGGGCGGTTACTTCCTCCCGTCCTGCCCGGCCCCTGGAAGTCCGGAGAGGACGGGAGGAAGACTGGAGGACGCGGCAGGGGACGGGGGAGTGCTGGGGACCGGCCCTGGTACTTACCTCGTCCCTGAAGACCCGGATCCAGACGATGAAGATGGCGGCGGCGGCGACAGGTGAGTAGATCTTCAGCCGCGGTCGGGCCCTTTACAGCAATGCACGTCGCCGTAAAGCGACATGCATTGCTGTATTGGGACCCTGTATACTACAACTCCCAGCATGCCAAGACAGCCCTTGGTGTCTGGGCATGCTGGGAGTTGCAGTTTTGCAACATCTGGAGGTCCACAGTTTGGAGACCACTGTGCCCTTCCAGATGTTGCAAAACTACACATCCTCAGCATGCCCTTACTGTCCAGGCATGCTGGGAGTTGTAGTTCTGTAACATCTGGCCCTACAACTTTTGCAACATCTGGAAGGGCACAGATTGGGAACCACTGTATTAGTGGTCTGCAAACTGTAGTCCTCCAGATGTTACAAAACTACAACTCCCAGCATGCTGGGAGTTGTAGTTCGGCAACATCTGGCTCTAAAGATGTTGCCGAACTACTACTCCCAGCATGCCTGAGAATGTTTGGGAGTTGTGGTTTTGCAACAGCTGGAGGCACACTGGTTGGGAAACATTGTTTCCTAACTCAGTGTTTCCCAACCCGTGTGCCTCCAGCTGTTGCAAAACCACAACTCCCAAACATTCTCAGGCATGCTGGGAGTAGTAGTTTTGCAACAGCTGGAGGTCCCCCCCCCTGTGAATGTACAGGGTACATTCACATGGGCAGGGGCTTACAGTGAGTATCGGGCTGCAAGTTTGCGATGCAGCAAATTTTGCGCGGCAGCTCAAACTCGCTGTAACCCCCCGCCCGTGTGACTGTACCCTAAAAACACTACACTACACTACCACAAAATAAAATAAAATAAAAAGTAAAAAACACTAAATATACACATACCCCTACACAGCCCCCCTCCCTCCCCAATAAAAATGAAAAACGCCTGGTACGCCACGGTTTCCAAAATGGAGCCTCCAGCTGTTGCAAAACAACAACTCCCAGTATTGCCAGACAGCCGTTGACTGTCTAGGCATGCTGGGAGTTTTGCAACAGCTGGAGGCACCCTGTTAGGGGTATTCTACGCCAGTGATTCCCAATGTCCACCCCTATGCAAATCCCTAATTCAGGCCTCAAATGCGCATGGCGCTCTCAGTTTGGAGCCCTGTCGTATTTCAAGGCAACAGTTTAGGGTCACATATGGGGTATCGCCGTACTCGGGAGAAATTGACTAACAAATCTTCGGGGTCTTTTTCTCCTTTCACCCCTTATGAAAAGGTGAAGTTGGGGTCTACACCAGCATGTTAGTGTAAAAAAATAAACTTTTTACACTAACATGCTGGTGTTGCCCTATACTTTTCATTTTGACAAGACGTAAAGGGGAAAAAAGCCCCACAAAATTTGTAACTCAATTTCTCCTGACTACGGAGATACCCCATATGTAGGCGTAAAGTGTTCTGGGGGCGCACAACAAGGCCCAGAAGGGAGAGTGCGCCATGTACATTTGTGGTGATTTGCACAGGGGTGGCTGATTGTTACAGCGGTTTTGACAAACGCAAAAAAAACAAAACCCCACATGTGACCCCATTTCGGAAACTACACCCCTCACGGAATGTAATGAGGGGTGCAGTGAGAATTTACACCCCACAGGTGTCTGACAGATCTTTGGAAGAGTGGGCTGTGCAAATTAAAAATGTTGTACAGCCCACTGTTCCAAAGATATGACAGACACCAGTGGGGGGTAAATGCTCATTTTATGCCTTGTTACGTTCCTCAAGGGGTCTAGTTTCCAAAATAGTATGCCATGTGGGGGTTATTTTGCTGTCCTGGCACCATAGGGGCTTCCTAAATGCGACATGCCCCCCGAGCAAAATTTGCTCTCAAAAAGCCAAATATGACTCCTTCTCTTCTGAGCATTGTAGTTCGCCCATAGTGCACTTCAGGTCAACTTATGGGGTACCTCCATACTCAGAAGAGATGTGGTTACAAATTTTGGGGGGTATTTTCTGCTATTAACCCTTGCAAAAATGTGAAATTTGGGGGGGAAACACACCTTTTTTTTTTTTTTTTTTTTTTACATATGCAAAAGTCGTGAAACCCCTGTGGGGTATTAAGGTTCACTTTATTCCTTTTTACGTACCTAAAGGGGTCTAGTTTCCAAAATGGTATGCCATGTGGGGGATTTTTGCTGTTCTGGCACCATAGGGGCTTCCTAAATGCAACATGCCCCCCAAAAACCATTTCAAAAAAACTTACTCTCCAAAATCCCCTTGTCGCTCCTTCGCTTCTGAGCCCTCTACTGCGCCCGCCGAACACTTTACATAGACATATGAGGTATGTGCTTACTTGAGAGAAATTGGGCTACAAATATAAGTATACATTTTCTCCTTTTCCCCTTGTAAAAATTCAAAAATTGGGTCTAGAAGAACATGCGAGTGTAAAAAATGGAGATTGTGAATTTTCTCCTTCACTTTGCTGTTATTCCTGTGAAACACCTAAAGGGTTAAAACGCGGACTGAATGTCATTTTGAATACTTTGGGGGGTGCAGTTTTTATAATGGGGTCATTTGTGGGGTATTTCTAATATGAAGGCCCCTCAAATCCACTTCAAACCTGAACTGGTCCATGAAAAATTGTGAGTTTGGAAATTTTGTGAAAAATTGGAAAATTGCTGCTGAACTTTGAAGCCCTCTGGTGTCTTCCAAAAGTAAAAACACGTAAATTTTATGATGCAAACATAAAATAGACATATTGTATATGTGAATAAAAAAAAAATATTTGGAATATCCATTTTCCTTACAAGCAGAGAGCTTCAAAGTTAAAAAAATGCTAAATTTTAAAATTTTTCATAAAATTTTGGGATTTTTCACCAAGGAAGGATGCAAGTTACCACAAAATTTTACCACTATGTTAAAGTAGAATATGTCACGAAAAAACAATCTCAGAATCAGATTGATAACTAAAAGCATTCCAGAGTTATTAATGTTTAAAGTGACAGTGGTCAGAATTGCAAAAAATGCCCGTGTCCTGAGGTGTAAAATGGCTGGGTCCTTAAGGGGTTAACCTCACTGCTGACTTGTCTTGCTGTGAACCAGGGACTAGTCTGAGAATGTCAACCAAGTGATCTGACCAGTTAAATATAAACCATTTTGTGGAGGTTCCTCAGGGAAGAACAACAACCCACACATAACTATACCATAATAAAACCAGAATGGTAAGGCTATGTTCACACTACAGAATTTATGCATGGAAAATCTCTGTATGGACATTCTGTAGACGGCAGGTGCTGGCATAATATGCCAGTGTTAGGACCCCACAGGAATGCGGCGCCTTATAGACAGCTATGCATTACGTGTGGAGCCCCCAGAAAGAATTAACAGGTTCATTCTTTCTGCAGACACGGAATTTCCATGCCAGAAACATCTGGCAAGGAAATTCTGCCGTGTGCACAGTGCAGCAGAATCCCATTAAATTCAACAGGACTCTGCTGCAGCAGAATCTCCGTGCGGAATTCTGCATGGAAATTCCTACGTGAACATAGTCGTAGGCTATGTTCACACTACGGAAGGTCCGCATGGAAAATCTCCATATGGATATTTCAAAAACTGCGGGCACCGTAATAATATGGCAGCGCTAAGACCGCAAGGGAATGCACCATATCATGAATTGAACGGAATTCTGCTGCATCGGAATCTCTGTACAGAATTCCAAGCGGAATTCCACACGGAAATTCTGACGTGTGAACATAGCCTTATGGTGCAAGGTTTCACTTTCTTAACCCCTTCAGGACACATGACGTACTGGAACATCATGTGTCCGCTCCCGATCTATAACGCGGGGCCACGGCGTGGCCCTGCATCATAGCGGGTCGGGCCTGGCCTCTAACAACGGCCAGCACCCATGGCTAATAGCGCGCGGCATTGATCGCGGTGCCGCATGCTATTAACCCTTTAGACGCAACGTTCAAAGCTGAACGCCGCGTCAAAAGTGAAAGTATGCCGGTTAGCTCAGTGGGCTGTTCAGGATAGCTGCAGCGAAATCGCGGCATCCCGATCAGCTTACAGGACAGCAGGAGGGTCCCTACCTGCCTCTTCGCTGTCCGATCGCCGAATGACTACTTTTTCCCTGAGATCCAGGCATGAGCAGTCAAGCGGCAGAATCATCGATCACTGGTTTCCTATGAGAAACCAGTGATCAATGTAAAAGATCAGTGTGTGCAGTGTTATAGGTCCCTAGGGGAGCTATAAAACTGCAAAAATAAAGTGAATAAAGATAATTTAACCCCTTCCCTATTAAAAGTTTGAATCACCCCCCTTTTCCCATAAAAAAACACAGTGTAAATAAAAATAAACATATATGGTATCGCCGCGTGCATAAATGTCCGAATTAAAAAAATATATCATTAATTAAACCGCACGGTCAATGGCATACGCGCAAAAAAATTCCAAATCCAAAATAGTGCCTTTTTGGTCACTTTTTATATCATGAAAAAATTAATAAAAAGCTATCAATAAGTCCTATCAATGCAAAAATGGTACCGCTAAAAACTTCAGATCACGGTGCAAAAAATGAGCCCTACCGCCCCATACGCGCAAAAATAAAAAAGTTATAGGGGTCAGAAGATGACAATTTGAAACGTATTAATTTTCCTGCATGTAGTTGTGATTTTTTCCAGAAGTACGACAAAATTAAACGTATATAAGTAGGATATCATTTTAATTGTACGGACCTACAGAATAAAGAGAAGGTGTCATTTTTACCGAAAAATGTACTGCGTAGAAACGGGAGCCCCCAAAAGTTACAAAACAGCGTTTTTTTTTTCAATTTTGTCTCACAATGATTTTTTTTCCGTTTCTTCGTAGATTTTTGGGCAAAATGACTGACGTCATTACAAAGTAGAATTGGTGGCGAAAAAAATAAGCCATCATATGGATTTTTAAGTGCAAAATTGAAAGAGTTATGATTTTTTAAAGGCAAGGAGGAAAAAACGGAAATGCAAAAACGGAAAAACCCTCGGTTCTTAAGATACATTGGCTCAGCACTAGCATGGTATTCCCATGCTTGAAAGTTGCAGGACCTTCTGCCTTCTTCCTTCTGCTTGTTTTTACATCTCAAAACATGTCTCCCCAGACCCTTTATTACTAGCTATCAGTTATCATTCATAAGGCTTTGTGATCAATCCAATGGAATGCTCTAGAGTGCTGTCAGAAATCAAGAAAACATTCATGCTCCTTGGGCCCTTGTGTTCTGAAAATATTTTCAGTACTCTCCTGTGTCCCTGACTTGTGCAACCAACCAGTATGTTCTCACTTCTATATATGTCAATGACATACACAGCAACCATATGATTGTGAAAGTGAAGTGCAGTTGTTCCTTTAGATCAAAATAATGAGTTTTGGGAAATAAATGAGAAAACAGTAAAATATAAAACACCTGCTCAGTGAAACAAAAAGCAGCCTGTCAAAGGCAAATATATAACCATATCAAAGGCATTTCACAAACTCATTTTATATATATATAATATATATATATATATATATATATATATATATATATATCTAAAAAAAATATTTTGTAAGTTTGCCAACCAGACAATTGAGACAAGTAAAGACAGAATTATAACTCACTTGTTTTGAAAGCAATTGCTGCCAAGATGTGAACTAGACATACTTCACCAGCTACTCAGGATAAAAGGAAAGACAAATAATAGTTGAATGAAAAAAAAATATATATTAAAAGAAACCAACATTTCATAAATTGATTTGTAATTTGTGTGAATGTTTCATCCATTTACTGTTGTTATTCTGTGTCCTGTTTTCATTATTATAAGAAAAACTGTCAATACCTTTACTGATGGTTAGCCATCATGCTGTAAACATTTAAAATGTGTTCGTTATTAACTAGACAAATTGTATTGGAATGATTAAAATGTACCTGAATCTTTCTAGATAATTTATTGTTAAACCAAATATCTTTATCATTAAATATATAATTCTACTTATTTTACATGTGGCAATAGGAAAGCTCCTTGAATGTAACTAGTTAATTTGACTCAATTCATTAAAGGAGTACTCCGGTAGAAAACTTTTTTTTTTTTTTTTTACATATCAAGTGGCTCCAGAATATTAACCTCTTAAGGACCCAGGACGTATGGGTACGCCCTGGGTCCCGGTCCTGTGATATAACGCGGGGTCACACGGTGACCCCGCATCATATCGCGGGGGGCCTGGCGTCATAGTGAAGCCGGGACCCGCCTCTAATAGCGCGCGGCACTGATCGCGGTGCCGGGCGCTATTAACCCTTTAGTCGCGCGCTCAAAGCTGAGCCATGCGGCTAAAACGAAAGTGAAAGTTGCCGGTATAATCGTGGCATCCCGAACAGCTGTAACACAGGAGGAAGGTCTCTTACCTTCCTTCCTGCAGTCCGATCGCCGATTGAATGCTTCAAGCCTGAGATCCAGGCTTGAGCATTCAATCACCTAAAACACTGATTGATCCATTACTATGGAGATGGATCAATCAGTGTAAAAGATCAGTTAATGCAATGTTATAGCCCCCTATAGGAGGAAAAGTGTAAAAAAAATCATTAACCCTTTCAATTATCCCTTCCCCTAATAAAAGTTTGAATCACCCAGCATTTCCAAGAATAAAAAAAACACAGTGTAAATAAAAATAAACATATGTGGTATCGCCACGTGTGGAAATGTCCAAATTATAAAAATATACTGCTTTTTAAACCGCGCGTTCAATGGTGTACGCGCAAAAAAACTTCCAAAGTCCAAAATAGCGCATTTTTGATCACTTTTTATACCACAAAAAGTGAATAAAAAGTGATCAAAAAGTCTGATCAGAACAAACATGGTACCGCTAAAAACTTCAGATCACGGAGCAAAAATTGAGCCCACATAGCGCCCTGAACACAGAAAAATTTAAAAGTTATAGGGGTCAGAAGATGACCATTTTAAACGTATAAATTTTCCTTTATGTATTCATGATTTTTTTTCTGAAGTGATACAAAATCAAACCTATATAAGTAGGGTATCATTTTAACCGTATGAACCTACAGAATAAAGATAAGGTGTCATTTTTGCCCAAAAATTTACTGCGTAAAAACGGAAGCCCCCAAAACCTACAAAATAGTGTTTTTCATCAATTTTGTCGCACATTGATTTTTTTCCCGTTTCTCCATAAATTTTTGGGTAAAATGACTAATGTCATTACAAAGTAGAATTAGTGACGCAAAAAATAAGCCATCATATAGAATTTTTGGTGAAAAGTTTAAAGAGTTATGATTTTTTAAAGTTAAGGAGGAAAAATTGAAAATGAAAAAACGGAAAAAGCTCGGGTCCTTAAGGTGTTAAACAGATTTGTAAATTACTTCTATAAAAAAATACTAATCCTTCTGTGTACCACAGAGGAAGTTGAGTTGTTCTTTTCTGTCTGACCACAGTGCTCTCTGCTGACACCTCTGTCCATGTCAGGAACTGTCCAGAGTAGGTGCAAACCCCATAGCAAACCTCTCCTGCTCTGGACAGTTCCTGACATGGACAAAGGTTTCAGCAGAGATCACTGAATTTTTTTTTTTTTTTGCACCGAAGTACCCCTTTAATTAAATAAATAATTTTTTTCCCATGGATCGGTTTTTATTGACTTTGTTAAGCATTCCATAGAACATGTCAAATCATAAGGCATACTGTACCACATAATAAATGAGTAGGTCCAATGTGATAAGCGAACAATGTGATGTATAGGTTTTTATTATAGGGAAAGACAACAAACCTAGAAATAGCACATTGTATGGTGTGAAAGTGCAATTATATATCAAACAGGAGGCTCATATCTTATGCATTAATCTTTCTTTATTAATGCCCATAGCAGAAAACTATCTTCTTTTTAATGTAATTCAAACAGAAAAAAACTTCTTAAAATGACTTCAAGACTGCAACTCCCAGCAGTCCTTGCAATCCCGGTAGCCACTCCTAGCCAGGTGGCACGTATATAAGGGACAGCCTGAGTATAATCCCTCCTCTTTCTTTCTGCTCATAGCAGAGCATGCAGATAAGTGCTTCGTATTCTGTTGTTATAGGTTATACTGGTATAGTGTATACTTATGTAGGTAGCTACATATGGTGAGGGTACCCCACGGAGGTGTTTTTCTCTGTTTTTAGAGAGTGCCTCTCGGGGGTGTCCCCCCCCCTTTTTCTGTGTAGCTTTTCTGTTATATATATTTCTATATTTACCTTTTGTTTTAGATATAGATATTATTGTTATTATTATTCCTACTGTATTCTGGTATCTGATCGCTTTCCGGTGCAGTGGGTTGTGCACTGTGTCCGGCGCTCCCGGGCCTAGTGCCATTTGTGCCCTCCGCTCCTACACCCCCCCTCCCACTTCGACGGTCGCCATCTTACCTGGCGCCGCCATCTTCAGGACTATTCTTCCCCTTCCTTTTCCCCGCATCTTCTTCGCGCGCGTGGGCAGGGGGCGGGTCTTCCGTCGTACAGGTACCTCCTCTTCCCACGGCCTACGCTCGGGAAGGGGGCGTGTCCTGCCGACGTCATCAGGAGGCGCTCCAGCAGCCTCCAATCACGGCTCAGAGGTACGTAGTCTTGTGAGATTTCGTCCTTGGGAGCAGAGGCTCTTGGGCTCTCCTCCCACCAGTGTCAGTGCCAGTGCAGCGCTAACGCTGTGGAGGATGGAGCCTGTAGTTTTCTCAGAGGTGTAAGATATTTATTTTAGAAAGATCGTTGGAGGCAGAATTTATTTAGACTCTACTTGCCCTGTATTACCTGTTCTATTCCACATATAGTCTTACTCTGTCATCTCCTGTCAGCCTTAATCTCCCCATTCATGGCTGAGGAGCCTACATCTGCTCCCCCCAGTGGGGATGGGTTCGCACTGGACACAGCACAGTTTATGACTGCTAGCCAGATTCAGGACCTTATTAATAAATCGGTCCAGGTGGCTGTGGCCTCTGCCAGTGTGCCTTCTGGGTCTCAGCAATCATGATGGCAGTCCCGCCACCTCAGGGCGGTGAACCGCCAATCAAAAAACAGAAGGCTTCCCATAAACAGAAGCATACCTTGGCGGCATCCAACTCCCCGGCAGGGGAAGTTCACAATATGCTCCAGGCAGTTCCTACCACGGACTGCACACCCCAGCATCCCTCAGACTCCACTCGACCCCTGGGCCTCAGGGAGTTACATAAGAAGAGGCATAGGTCCGTTAGATGGGCCACACTCTACTTGTTCGTAGACTCCTCAGATGAGGATTCGTCTATTCCAATGAGTCTGACTTCTGTGAGTCTGAACCAATTGAGGAGGATGCCGGGGATACGGCGTTTGACACCGACGCCACCCCTGCTATGCAGGACGAGATTATCCTAGACTCCCTATGTGAACCGTTCTTTCACCCTGACACGATCTCCCACCCGCGATATGGTGATTGGACTCCACTTCCTCAAGTATCTCAATACGTGGAATTCTGGGCACGTAAGTCCTTAGATAGGACAAGCCGTAAAAAATTAAGGGCAGAGTGCCCTAGGCCCTTTATACCTAATAAGGTGGTTGCTACCCCCGAGGTGGACCCCATTTTATCAAAATACTTAGTGAAATCAGGTAAATTCCCCAAGACGGGGATACAGCGCTCCTTTAGGACCATCCAAGAGCGTATTCTGGATTTGATCGGTCCCCTCACAAAAATATTAAACCTATCAGAGCAGGCGACCGCGACGGGTCAACCTGTTGATCTCCGTCAACTTCGCGGGTGGGCCCAGAGGGCTATCTGCCTAGCGGGCAGTGCCAACACCACTTGCTCGATTGAGAGGCGGCGGTCGATCCTTATGTGCCTTGACCCGCAATTATCCCACTTAGCCGAGACCGAGCCTGGTCCGTCGGCAGAAGGGATGCTATTCGGTGATAATTTAATGAAGGATATAAACAAGTTTGTCGGGCTTTTTACAAGCTTAGATAAATCCCAGACTTCATTAAAAAAAATCTGGGGCCAGTAACATTTTTCCCTGGGCCGGCAGAGGTAGAGGCCGATCTGCCGGCCGCGCCTCATCCTATAGGCCACAGGGCAGACCTTCTGCTCAATACCCATACCCTCAGGCTCCTCCTTCCTACACCATGCCAGTGGTGCAAACAAGCACCTCGTGGCAGACCCTGGCGCGGTCGTGGAGGATGTGGCTATTTCTGATCCTGCCCTCCTACCGGTGAGTATACCTTGCATTCCACACTCTCACATACCTGTGGGGGGGACACCTGAGGTATTTTTCCCATGCTTGGTCTGCGATTTCGGCAGATGTGTGGATCCTAAACACGATAGCGGGGTTTCTCATAGAATTCCAATCCTTACCGATTTTAAGTATGATACCACCCCCTATCCAGTTTTCACACCAAAACGTTGCTCTCATAGACAACGAAGTACGAGATCTCTTGTCCAAACAGGCGGTTCTAGAGGTCGATCTGTCTTCCCCAGGTTTCGTGAGCAACCTTTTCTTAGTAAAGAAAAAAGGGGGCAGCTATCGTCCTGTGGTAAACCTTCGGGACCTGAACCAACATGTCACTTATCGACATTTCAAGATGGAGGGAATTCACTTCCTTCGGGATCTTCTACAACCGGGAGATTGGCTTGTGAAGGTGGACTTGAAAGACGCCTATCTCACCGTCCCTATGCACCCGAAGTCGCAACAATTTCTCCGTTTCCTCTGGAGAGACCGAATGTGGCAGTTTACTTGCCTCCCGTTCGGTCTATCATCCGCCCCATGGTGTTTCATCAAACTAATGAAACAAGTGGTGGCATCTTTGAGGAGCCGAGGGGTGCGTCTGATTATTTATCTAGACGACCTCCTAATCATGGCCCGCTCCAAAACACAGGCCTTCCTCCACATGACGTGGACGATATCGTTATTGCAAGGACTGGGATTCATAGTCAACCGAGAGAAGTCGGTACTTGTCCTGACTCAAGAGATGGAATTCCTGGGTTTTTTGGTAGACACCAATTAGGCCGTTCTCAGGCTGCCCAGGCCCAAACTAGCCCTGATCCTCAAAGAAATCAGGGCGGTCTTACACAGGGGTTGCTTGTCCTTACGAGTGCTGGCACGTCTAGTGGGTTTTCTAGCGGCCTCTATCCAGGCTATCTTCCCGGTCCCACTGCACTACAGAGCCCTTCAGAGGCTCAAGATCATGCATCTGCGGCAAGGCCTCAGATATGCGGACGAGGTACCCCTCTGTCAGGCGGCCACCGAGGAATTGCAATGGTGGCTTTGTCATGCCGTCGAGTGGAATGGCAAAGCCATTTTCAATTCCAGTCCGAACGTCATCATAGAGTCGGACGCGAGTCATCAGGGCTGGGGCGCTCGGTGCGGAGGGGCTTCCACAGGAGGGACGTGGTCAAGTCATGGAAGCCGCCCTACATATCAATGCGTTGGAACTTCTGGCGGCGTTTTTCGCCGTCAGGAGTTTCATGCCACATGCGTCCAATTGCTGTGTATTATTACGTTTGGACAATGTGGCGGCGGTTCAGTACGTGAACCACTTGGGGGGCACCAGGTCCAGATTCCTTGCGGATCTCGCGAAGGATTTCTGGCACTTCTGCCTAGCCTGCAACATCATTCCGATAGCGAAGTATATTCCGGGGGTCTCCAATGTGGTGGCCGATTGGCATTCCCGCTATCTTCTCGATTCCAGCGATTGGCGTCTGGATCGTTCGGTTTTTCTGCAGTTCAGGCAGCTTTGGGGTCCATTATGCATGGACCTCTTCGCTTCTCGCCTCAACCATCAACTGCCTCGCTTTTTCATCTGTAGACCGGATCCGGAGGCGTCTGCGGTAGACGCTTTCCGCCAAATTTGGCCGAGGGGCACGCACTATGCGTTTCCCCCGTTCCAGATGATCTCCAGGGTTCTCCTACATACTGCGAACCTGAGGGCGACGGTTGTGCTGATCACTCCCTGGTGGCCAACGCAACCATGGTTTCCTCTCCTTCTGGGGATGGCCGTGGATTATCCCAGACTGATACCCTATTTTCTGCAGCTCCTCACCAATCCGACCAGGGGTCTCCATCCTCTGGTAGTGGAGGGCAACCTGCCTCTCCTAGCGTGGTTGGTTTCAGGGTCCCGGACGCAGATAATGACCTTTCAAAATCAGCTAGGGATCTCCTCGCCATGGCCTGTGCCCCCGGGACTAGATCGGCATATCAGTCAGCCTGGAGACTCTGGGTTCGTTGGTGTGATCAATGACAGGTTGATCCCATACATGCGCCTGTCTCTGTAGTGGTAAACTACTTTAATCCTTTAGTTCCATCAACGTGTACCGGTTGGCTATTTCGGCTTACCATTGCCCGGTGGACTCTTTGCCAGTGGGCAAACATCCACTAGTGTGTAGGCTTCTGCGAGGCATTAAATTTAAGCGTCCCCCACAGCCTAGATATTAGGCGACCTGTGATGTTTCCAGGTTGCTTGATATGTTCGCTAGGTGGGAAGACAATAGCGAGCTTTCATTGAAATTGTTGTCTTATAAACTGACTGTCATCTTATGTTTGGTTTCCATCAAACGTGTCTCGGATGTAAAGGCTTTAGACATCTCTAGGCGACAATTCTCACCTCAGGGAGTCAAATTTTAGGTGGTTTTCGTAGGACCAAGACGGGTATCCACTCTGTTTTCTACCCGTTTTTTCCTGTGCATCCACAGCTTTGTGTTGTTCGTTGCCAGCAGGCATACGAATCGCGAACTGCCGACTTACGCTCTCCGAATTTTTCTCAACTCCTTGTCTCCTACGTCAGACCTCACCTTCAGGTTACTTCCGCTCCTCTAGCGCGCTGGGTACGTTCCGACATGGAGATGGCGGGTATAGACATTTCCCTGTTTGGAGCTCATTTCTCCAGGGAAGCTATGGCTACTAAGGTAGTCACTTCAGGGGGTTCCCCGTCTGATCTTTTGTTGGAGGCCGATTGGTCTTCTGAGACCACCTTTCGCCAATTTTACTTCAGACCGGAGGAACATGTTGGTTTTATGATGGTATGTCAAGTTAGCTTGTGTATACATATATCATCGCTAGGTTATTAGCTTTGAACTTGCATAAGATATGAGCCTCCTGTCTGATATATAAATCTCATATAACTTATATTTTCCGTCACAAGCTAGGAAAATCTAGATTTCTGAATGCCAAAAGTTTTGAAAAGAATGCCATTCGCTCTAACCCTTGTAGTGGGAGATGACCTATTCAAGGAAACAAGGTCCAATACAATTCTGCCTCAGAGAAACCAACATGAACCCCCAATGCACCCTAATAGAATGCTTTTTTTTTCAGCATCTAGGAAGAGAAAGCCCATTGGAGTCCTTGTGTGGCAAGCATAAGAAATCAATGAAATTGTCCTCAGGGTGAATGCCCCTTACCTTACCTGCACAAATCCCACTTGGCCCTTGTAAATATCACCTGGAATAGCATGACCTTAACAAGAGACCAAGAGTTTCGAAAACATTTTCCATATTTACCAGAAAATAGGAAGGGCGGCACTCACCAAAAATAGTGCAAATATAGTTTTTTTTTATTTTCTTTGCAGATAAAGCATGTCCAGGTAAAGACACTGGGGTAGATTTATCAAAACCTGTCCAGAGGAAAAGTTGCTAAGTTGCCCATAGCAACCAATCAGATGAGGTGATTTAACCCTTACTCACCCCCATTTGCCAGGGGCGGGGTTTATGTTTAAAGTCCCGACAAATCAATGGGAAATATATGTTACTGCATAACTTCCGAACAGCTGGAGATATTTCGATAATACTTGGTCACATGTTACTTATATGTCCATGTAAAATATAGGATAGTTAATTTAACCCTTAACTACCCTCATTTGTGAGGGTCAGGGTTTTTGTTTAAAGTCCCATGCAAATCAATGGGAAATGTATGTTCCCACATAACTTCCGTACGGCTGGAGATATTTCAATACCTGGTACACATATTACGGGTTGGGATATGAGGACGGGGTAGGAGGACGGGGTAGGAGGACGGGGTAGGAGGACGGGGTAGGAGGACGGGGTAGGAGGTCGGGATAGGAGTTCGGGATAGGAGTTCGGGATAGGAGTTCGGGATAGGAGTTCGGGATAGGAGTTCGGGATAGGAGTTCGGGATAGGAGTTCGGGATAGGAGTTCGGGATAGGAGTTCGGGATAGGAGTTCGGGATAGGAGTTCGGGATAGGAGGTCGGGATAGGAGGTCGAGATAGGAGGTCGAGATAGGAGGTCGAGATAGGAGGTCGAGATAGGAGGTCGAGATAGGAGGTCGAGATAGGAGGTCGAGATAGGAGGTCGAGATAGGAGGTCGAGATAGGAGGTCGAGATATGAGGACGGGAAAGGAGGATTTGATAGGAGGTC
Organism: Hyla sarda; assembly: GCF_029499605.1. Lineage (NCBI taxonomy): Eukaryota > Metazoa > Chordata > Amphibia > Anura > Hylidae > Hyla > Hyla sarda. The sequence goes on from NC_079191.1 coordinate 229,176,259, forward strand.
GGGATAGGAGGACGGGATAGGAGGTCAGGATAGGAATTCGAGATAGGAGGACGGGATAGGAGGTCGGGACAGGAGGTCGAGATATGGGGTTGGGATATAACAACAATATATGAGGACTGAATATGAAGTTAAAAGCTTCCTCCTTTGTTTCTTTTCCTCCCCAACAAGGATTAGGAAGGAAAAACCGGGCAACGCCGGGTACTCAGCTAGTGCTAAATAAAAGATAAATAAACAAAACTGTAGTATCAAAACACCAACATATTGAAATCAATTATATAAACATAGATTTAAATTTAGCCTTTCATTGAGGCCTAGATTCCCATGTGCATTTGTTTTTAAAAATCCATCGCGAATCATGTTGTAACAATAATTGACATTCATTTCTGCCATCCTTGGCTTACACCTTTTCCTTGCTTAAAACCGAAGACATCTAGACTCCATGTGTCTCATTTACCTGAGAAATCAGCCAAGGTGTTCCCTTTTCAATCCTCGGCAAGTCTATGTCTTCTCTGCATTGAGTATTGAGTGCCTGAATAGTGCACCCAATATAAAAACATCTACATGGGCAAAATATGGCATATAACTCATACCTAGTCCTGCAACAAATTCAATCTCAAGAGCAAACTGAGATGCCTCCCAAAACTATTTCCTACTCTCTGCAAACATAAGGGATAATATATGCTATGTGACTAGATCTTGACACAACTGATTCCACTGCTGATGACAAGTTGTCATCAGTTGTATGGCATCCAGCGTCCATTGGTTCTGGACAGCGGACAGGGGAAAGCAGAAAGCTCCGGTGTGTCCAACCATCTGGTGTCAAAATTAAGATGCTGGATGATTGTGAACTGTCCCATTCAAAGGAATGGGATCAGATCTATCATCAGTTTCCCTTCGGTGCATGCTAGAGGAAAACTATGCTGGACACCTGATATATGTGAACCCAGCCTTACTGGTGATGGCAGGTGTGTAAGAAAAAGTTCTATCGACTATGTAAGGAAAACTGTTTTTTAGTTATTTTGTCCAATCCCTGTATATATAAAAGATGTGTTTATAAAGGATGTTTAAAGGGGTACTCCTGAGAAATGTTATCTCCTATCCAAAGGATAGGGGATAAGATGTCTCATCATGGGGGTCCCGCCGCTGGGGACCCCCAACAATCTTGTATTTGTCACCCACCTGTTTTGAGCTGCATGCCGCGGTGCCTGCTCACAAACAGCCGGGTGGCCACCATGGGGCAGGAGAATCGTGACGTCACGACTCCACCCCCGTGGACTCCACCCCCTGCTCTGTGGTCGCCACCCGGCTGTTTGTGAGTAGGCACCGCGGTGTGCAGCTTAAACAGGTGGGTAGCGAATACAAGATTGCGGGGGTTCCCAGCGGCGGAACCCCCGCAGTGAGACATCTTATCCCCTATCCTTAGTATAGGGGATAAGATGTGTCAGGGCTGGAGTAACCCTTTAAAAATGCTTATAAAAATGTTGTTTCTTATTCCAAACACAAATTCATAGTATTTATCTGAAAGACAGCCTACATAGATTAGATGTATAGAGGTTAATTTGGTTATTTGATACTTAAGGACATTTGTTAAGGACTTAAAGGACAAGTCTCACAGTAAACAATTGTTCAGCTTTTAGTGCTGAAGGTAAAGTTATACAGGTTTGTAAATCACTTCCATTACCAATGCTGCTTAGAAACAAGCTTTATCTGCATTCTTCTGTCTGACAGGAAAATCAGCTGTTCCAGGTTTTCATGACTTTCGACCCCCTATTCAGGCTGTTATCAGCAGCATCCAGGGGCCGTGACGTGACAATTACCCAGAAAACCCCTGTGCTGCAGAGAGCTGCCTGAGCTCGGGCTTAGCCCCTCCCATCTGATGAATATTCACACTGTCCTCCCTCTGTTCTGCAGTGATTGGCTGAGCAGCACTGCCTATATGCCGGCTGATTCAGATCATAGTTCTCTCCCCTCTCCTTGCTAATGTTTTTACACTGATAACTGAGGAGAGGAGGGAGGGGAGGGAGCTGCCAGCGTAGGGCTGTCACACTGAGAAATGGAGGGGAGGGAGAGTAGAGTGGTCACACTGAGCACTGGCGAGAGAGGAGTGCAGGGCAGAGGAGGGGGGAGGTGATTGTAGCACTGTAAATCTATTTCACTGAGAGGAGGAGGGGGAGGGAGTGATTTTACAGTGTAAAACTGCAGCTTCAACTCCAGGGCCCCCTCTCTGAGCACTGAGATTACATTTTGTTTCCTTGTGGCCACCCTGCTGTATAGGGCTATGATTGGAGCTCAGTGTTATGTGGGAGTGACTAACATAAGTTAGGGGAGGTAACAAGTTCTCTGCTCAGGCAGCTGAGAGCAGGAAATGTGAGCAGTGCATGCAGGGAAATGTAGTCTTTGAGATCACAGGCATAGCCACCATAACCAGGAAGTAACTGCAATTTATGAGCTGAATAGCTGGTGAATGGGGGCCGGAAAAAAAATCATAAACATGTCAGAGAGGTGGTAGGTGAATATACTATGGAATGGCTAGGTATTTTTTTTTTCTTTGCTGCATGGGATATCTTCTTTAATGAAATAAAAAACAAACAAAGACAAAACTGTAGGACTAAATCCTTTAGAACATTCACAGCATTGTACAAGCTTGAGGCTGCACATTGAAAGCCACATAAGGTAGTCAGGGACCACAGTCTTCTGTCTGTGGCCTCTAAAAGGCTAGTGCTCACTATTGGGGAGATTTATCAAAACCTGTCCAGAGGAAAAGTTGCCCAGTTGCCCATAGCAACCAATCAGCTCGCTTCTTTAATTTTTAACAAGGCCTCTGCAAAATGAAAGAAACAATCTGATTGGTTGCTATGGGCAACTGGGCAACTTTTCCTTTGCACAGGTTTTGATTGGGAGAGATTTATGTGTTTTTAACTACTCTGTTCATATTTTAGAGTTAAAGTCTGGAAGCAAAACACTTCTTTATGAATTAAAACCCCAGTGAACAGCTTATTTTTAATATTTTAATACAGTATAACATAACACTAGGACAATAAATGCAGTTTTACAGTGGGAAGCATACCCATGGCGTTTCAAACACTGTAACTCTCAGAGCAGTTCTAGCTATTCTGAATTCTGAGTTATGTTATGTTGATTCTCACAATAATTTTAAAGATGTATTTGTGATTCACAAGGGGGAAATGTTCTAGGGGCAATACAGACTTATAGTTATTGTTTAAACAGCCTCCAGGCAGCAGGGATGTTCAATCCCTCACTGGCTGGGACATAAATTCACTACACTGCAGAGCTCCTATCATAACAATATTTCTATTGTAAACAGCAGTCACTGCCGCAGATGAAAGGATGCCAGGATGCAGGGGCCAACATTTTATTACACCAAGTAGAGCCTATGATAAAGAGTTAACATTTGTGAAATTTCTTTAGATTATTTATATTTCTGTTTCATATCTGTGCTGTATATACAAATACTGATTCAAGTTATAATAACACATTATGTGTTGTCTTTAACCCCTTCATGACCCTGCTCATTTTTTTCATGTTTTTTCCTCCTTACATTCTAAGACCCACAACGTTTGTATTCTTCGTTCTTGTATTAGGGCTTATTTTCTGCGTGGCGAGTTGTACTTTCCACTAATACACTTTTTTTCTATCATACAATGTTTTACAAAGCCAGGAAAAAAATTATATGTAGGGCAAAAAAAAAAAAAAAAGAAATTGAAATTGCACAATTTTGTAAGGAAATAATTTCTTTGGAGTTCAAAATGCAGTAAATCTGACAACCAATCTTTATTCTTTGGGTCAGTACAATTCTAATGATACCAAACGTTCACCGTGCAGGATCAGAAACATAATAATTTAACCTGTTGGGGATGCCGGGCGGGGATCGGTACGGGATGCCTGCTGAAATCATTCAGCAGGCCTCCCGTGGCAATGAGACCCCCCCCCCCCCCTTAACTTCAATCACCGCGAATAACCTTTTTTCTGGGTTGATCAGGTCTCTGGTGACCTGATCGCCCGGAAAATAAACGTGATCGGAGCTGTCAGAGACAGCCTCGATCACCATGAAGGATAGGATTGAGGTGGCAAGGGTGCCATCTCCTCCTATGCCCTGTGTAGTGGTCTCCAAACTGTGGTCCTTCAGATGTTGCAAAACTACAACTCCCAGCATACCTGGACAGTCTGGGCATTCTGGGAGCTGTAGTTTTGCAACATCTGAAGGGGCACAGTTTGGAGACCCCTATACGGTGGTCTCCAAACTGTAGCCCAACTGATGTTGCAAAACTACAATTCCCAGCATGCCCAGACAGTCAGGGATGCTGGGTGGGGTAGTTCTGCAACATATGGCCCTTCAGATGTTGCCGAACTACAACTCCCAACATGCCAGGACAGTCTGGGAATGCTTGGAGTTGTAGTTTTGCAACATCTGTAGGCACACTGGTTGGGAAACACTGAGCTAGAGTCTGTTTCCTAAGGCTGGGTTCACACTACGTTTTTCAAATACGGTTACCGTATATGGTTTTCCACTAAAAAATGTATGGCAAAAACCTTATGCAACCGTATACAACCGTATGACTCCAAATACGGTTTTCCCCCGTATACGGTTGCAAAACGTTTGTACGGTTCTAACCGTTTGCATCCGTTTATGCCAACGGTTTTGCTATTTTGTTGGAATTAGTTTTCAAGCAATTTAATAAAGTTACTATTGTTCTATTGAAATTCCTTCTGCGCATGTGTAAACTCCAAAAACGGATTCAAAAAACCGTGTGCAACCGTATTCTGAAATTCTGTGTACGGTTCTCATAGACAACAATGTTAAAAGAACCGCATACGGCTCGCATATGGTTTTCCAACCGGAGACAAAAACATGGTCGACAGCGTTTTTGCCTACGGTTGAAAAATCGGTAAAACCGTATCCGAAGCAAATCGGATGCAACCGTACACAACATTTGGAATACGGTTTACAATGCATTCTCTATGCATACTGTTTCGGATACGGTCGTATAAGTTTTTTTGCAGAAAACCGTATACGGTTACCGTATTTGAAAATCGTAGTGTGAACCCAGCCTTACTCAGTATTTTCCAACCAGTGTGCCTCCAACTGTTGCATAACTACAACTCTCAGCATGTACTGATCGCCGAAGGGCATGCTAGAAGATGTAGTTATGCAACAGCTGGAGGATAGGGGATAAGATGTCAGATGTCAGATCGCCGCGGTCCCGCTGCTGGGGATCCCCGGGATCCCCGCTGTCATTACTGCACAGAGCGAGTTCACTCTGTGCGTAATGACGGGCGATACGGGGGACGGAGCAGCGTGACGTCATGGCTCCGCCCCTCGTGACATCACGGCCCGTCCCCTTAATGCAAGTCTATGGGAGTGGGAGTGACAACCGCCACGCCCCCTCCCATATTCTTGTATTGAAAGGGGCGGGCCGTGACGTAACGATGCTCCGGCCCCTGTACTGCCCGTCATTACGTGCAGAGCGAACTCGCTCTGTGCTGTAATGAGAGCGCGGTGCCACAGCGGGGATCCCAGGGCTCCCCAGCAGCGGGACCGCGGGGATAAGATGCCTAGGGGTGGAGTACCCCTTTAAATATCCATTGTGGAAAATTTCTCCCATAAGGGACTACATACAGGAATATTAAGGGGTGAACAGTTTTATAAGTTATAGCCACTAAGGAAAAAAGTCACCTGGACAGAGGAGTTGCTGTGGATATAGGGGGAGATTTATCAAAACCTGTATAGCGGAAGAGTTGTGCATTTGCCCATACCAACGAATCAGATTGTTTCTTTAAGTTTTAAAAAGGCCTCTAAAATAATATAAGCAATCTGGTTGGTTTCTAAGGGCAACTGGTCACCTTTTACTCTGCATAGGTTTTGATAAATCTTTTTTGGCACTGTCCCTCATAGACATTATCAGCAGGCAGCAGGCATCCCGATCCGGTCCCCGCCTGGTAAGCGGCGAGGACTGGAATTCCTATGGGCGTACAGGTACGCCCATGGTCCTTAAATACCAGGGAGCCAGGACGTACCCATAATATTAAGGGGTGAACAGTTTTATAAGTTATAGCCAATAAGGAAAAAAGTCACCTGGACAGAGGAGTTGCTGTGGATATAGGGGGAGATTTATCAAAACCTGTATAGCGGAAGAGTTGTGCATTCGCCCATACCAACGAATCAGATTGTTTCTTTAATTTTTAAAAAGGCTTCTATAAATAATTTAAGCAATCTGGTTGGTTTCTATGGGCAACTGGTCACCTTTTACTCTGCATAGGTTTTGATAAATCTTTTTTGGCACTGTCCGTCATAGACATCATAAACTGGCTTAATGAGCAAACCCAAACAGTGGTGGTCAATGATTGTTACACTATGCGCTCCGGCCTCACACGCTGGCCGTGAGCGCATGGTCCCCTTACCTTCTGCTGCTGACGGGGCTGGGACTCACATCATGGGACGCACCCGCACGCGAGCCCCAGTCTGTCACTCTCCGGGTGTTTCTCCTGCCTCTACCTCCACCTCTCCGCTCCGGCGCGCGTGTCCCCGTCCCTTAGGGCGTGCGCACCGGAGCTTTAAGATTTAAAGGGCCAGTACGCTCATTAGTGTAACCACCTGTGGCTTGTTTATAAATTCCTCCACCCTCCTCAGTTCTCTGCCGGAACTTTGTTGTCTTGTGCCCTAGAGAAAGCGTTCCATTGTATTGCCTTGCCGTGAACCAGATCTCCTGTTCTTGTGACTTGACCTTGCTCCTCTTCCGCCTGCCTATTGAACTCCTGCTATGTCCCGACTACGCTACTGTGCCACCTGCCCTCACCTACTACTGCTATCCAGACTACGAGTTGCCTCATCCCTCCTGTGCCTGTGTGGTCGAGCCGTGCCAAGGGTAGCGACCTGGGTGTCGCCTGCAGCTGCAAGTCCATTCTGCTTTGCAGCAGGCTCTGGTGAAGACCAGCGGCACCTTAGACTCCACACCCTGGTACGGTCCGAGTCATCTGCCACACAGGTCCAGCGGATCCACATACACCGGAGTTCCAGTCTTCAGAAACGTGAGTGTTACAATGATTCATGCTCTTATTGGTCCCCAGTTATTAGTGGTGTACCCCAAGGTTCAGTATGGGCCCACTTTTGTTTAACTTATTTATTAAGGATATAGAGGATGGGATTTAAAGCTCTGTTTCTGTCTGTGCAGATGGCACCAAGCTTTGTAGCACAGTACAATCTATAGAGGATGTGCATAAGTTACAAGCTGACTTGGACACATACATTGGCAAATGAGGTTCAATGTGGATAAGTGTGAAGGCTAGCGAATGTCAACCTGTATTTGTGAGAGGGGGCGGGGTTATCACTATAAGAATCTGCGGCATCACTGGCATGATACGCCGCGGATTCTTCACGTCATCTATGATCAGCTGACTGTCGGGTCAGCTGACGGGAAGTTTGCTCGGAGTTGGTGTGGGTAAGTGGCTGGGACTGGCTGAGGCGTGTGGCAGCGCCCTCCTCGCTCCGGAGGTAAGCCGCAGGTTCGGGGGGACCTCAATCAGTCCAGCCCTGGTCATTATACATTTTTATGGGCACGTTAAGTAGCGGTGTGGTTACATGGGGCCACTACACGGCACGCACGAGGCCGCGGCGATGCAGCACTATGTGTGTAGATGCAGCGGGTTCTTCATGTGACCACTGATCAACTGACCTGCGAGTCAGCTGACCGGATCTCCTTCCATGCGTTGAGCAGTGTCGGGTAGGTGGCTGGGGCTGATGGAGGTTAGCAGGTAAGCTAACTCTGGAGGTAAGCCAGAGCTTGGTGAAACCTCTATTCAGCCAAGCCCTGGTGGTTATTTTCAATGTTGCATGTTATAAGCTCACTCCACAGTGGCCGCCCCATGCGGCTAAGGCGACCACAAGGGCGCATGTGTCACAGCATCGCAAGAATAGCAGCTCAGTTGGTACTGGAGCAAACTGTGGGGTAAGTGGAATTCTGTTTGGGGGTGAGGGTCTGAGGTCCTGGGCAGCAATGGTACACATCCGGCTTGCTTACGGCACGTCTGAAAGGTTGACACCGGGACTTTAGCACACTCCACGGGCAGGACTTGTTCAGGCCCCTGTCGCATGTCCATGTCAGGGCAGGAGTGTGTTTGGTCATAAATGTCACTCCCTCGTAGCCAGTTACGGTGTCTTCACAGGGTTAACATGGGAAGTTGCTACGGTAATTCAGGGTATTCACATTTGGTTCCCCCCGGTAGCATAAAAAAAATGCGGTCTTCCCTTTTTGGTCATGTAGGTAGGTTAGGTTAATCTTAAATCACAATGGGTGTTGCTGTGCACACAATCGCAGCTTTTGTGCTGTACACACGGTTGTAGCCTTTGTACTTAGGTATTTAGGATAAACATGCGCTCTTGGTGTTGTGCTGTTCGTAGCATTATGCCACACATGCTAGTCCAGCATGGAGAGTGTTATGTGCATGAGTACGTGGTCATATAATTTATTTCATGCGTGCATATAGTTTGTACTGTGCATACTTTTATCAAGTTTGTCTTGGGCGGACGCTTATATAGTTTGTTCTGGGCATACGCACGTACACTTGTTCTGCTCATGCGAGCATATAGTCGTCCTGAGTATAGGTTCATCAAGTTTGCTTGGTATAGTAGATCATTGTTCACATAATCATGCGCATGGATGTGTAGTTTTTGGCCATACGTGCATATAGTTTACTCTGGGCATTCGCTCATATAGCTTGTTTCTTCACATTACCTCACATAGTGTGTTTTCAGGTGTATGCACATTTACTTTGTTCCGTGCAGACATTCACATATAGTTCACATACTCAGAGTATTTCAGCGCATGCATTCATATAGTTTGTTCTGTATATACGTTCATTCTCGTGGTTTGGTGCAGACGCTCAGTAGTTAGACGCCATAGTTTAGTGCATACGCTCATAACTTGTTTGAGCATTTGTGCATATACTTTGTTCTCTGCATATAGTTTGTTAATGCGCACGTGCATGGTTCGTTCCGTTTTAACGCTCATAGTTGCTCTGGACATACGCCAGATAGTTCGTCCTTTGCATACGCGCATCTAATTTGTTCCGGGCTGACCCTCACATAGTTATTAGGTGCATTGGCTGATATAGTTTCTTTACACATACGATCATAATTTGGTCTTGGCAGGTTCATAGTTCATTTGCTCATACAGTTTCTGTGTATTCGGTAATAGAGGTGTCCTGTGCTTTCATAGTTTGTTCTCGGCATACGCACACTTAGTTAGTCCCAGGCACGAGCTCATAATTGGTCCTGAATATACGCTCATATTGTTGTCAGGTGCACATGCTCATATAGTCCTGTGCTTACACTCACTTAGTTGTTCCCTGAATAAGCTCAGGCAATTGGTTCCATGCTTGCAGTCATAAGTTGATCTGGTTATACGCTCACAATTTGTTCCATGCATATGTTAGTTAGTCAGTCTGTCCTAGACATACGTGCGTGTAGTTTGTTTGTGCTTTTAATTGTTCGGGGCATATACTCATCTAAGTTGTATACTTACTCTCACTGAGTCTGTTCTGCAGTTACGTTTATATTTTGGATATTATGCATACGGTGTTTGGTTTGGTTTTGACCATACGCGCTTAGTTTGTGCTAGTTTATTCAGACTACACTATCATATACTTATTCAGGCCACTCTGTCATTTAGTGTGTTCTGTGCATACGCCCATGTAGTTTGCACTGTACATAGTCACATAGTTTGTTCAGGGTGTACATTTACATTGTGTGTTTGGCTATTCGTTCAGATTGTGGGATCGGGGCATTCAGTCTTAGTTTCTCCGGGGTATAAGTGTCGATGATCTCCTCTGACCACATGTTCTGACAGCTTGGTTTGCTAAAAGTAGTGTTTCATAGATATGGTGCAGTGGGGTAGACGGCATTTGTAGGTATTCATGTATAGTATTACGCATCAGGGCGTCATGCAATCATACAGTTTGTACTGGGCATGCGTGATACTGAGTAGGTGTTCATATAGTTTGTTCAGTACATACGCTCGTTCATGCAGTTCATTCTAGCTTCACGATCATATATTTTGTGCGGTACAGGCGCTCATATAGTTTACGGTCATGGTGTCTGTTTTTGGATATGTGGTCTTAGTATTCTTGATGTACACATGGTCTGGTTGGTTATGCCGGGCTCACGTTCATATTGTCATATTCAGCATATGTGTCAGGGAGTTATGCTAGGCATATGCTTATAACATTCATACTCGGTAATTGTTGAGTTGTTTGTTCGGTACATTCGTTACTTTGGTTGAGGCTTTCAATTTCGGATTGACCAGTCACGTCTACAGGTCGGTCCGGATACAACCTGACAGGTTGACAGGTTGGCGACAATGTGATTACATACGTTGTGTTTAGTTAGCGGTTGGGTTAGGCTACAGATGTATAGTTTCCCTAAATAGGTCACTTCGTGGTTACGAATGGTCTCGGCTTCAAGTGATAATGTTAGATATGTATTTAGTGGAGTTTTCCATTTTCGGCAAGACCTGTCACGACCACAGGTCGGTTCAGTCATTATCCAACACGACTTCGGGTTGACGACGATGTCATTATATGTTTATGCATATTTATTTAGCATTTCGGACATGTATATAGGGAAATAGCTTGATTTCTGTTGAGATTTCGTCTGTCTCAGCTTCAGGTTGTCGATGATATTGGTTGAGTTTCACGATCTTGCAGGTTGCATAAGTGGTTTCATTGCGTCCACAGGTTGGTTTAGTTACGTCCAAACATGGCTTTAGGTTGACGACTAGGTAGTCATCTGGGTTTTCATGTTTAGCACTTGGGATTGTGCATACGGGCTTGGTTGGTTCTGTTTAGATATCATTTTCATTCCTACTTTCATTGGTTGGGTTTTGGCACTATTTGCTGAATTTAGCTAATACTATCAAGGTAAATCTGTCAGGCCGCCAGTATCAGGTCGCATTATCTCACCTGACAAGGAGTTTGTAGGGTACGTCTCATGCCAGCAGTGCTGCTCTATAAAGCATTTATAAAATGGAGGTTAGAAAGCCCTCTAGCATTCAAGCCTTGACAGCTGGCCTGTCGATATGGATGTCAGGTCAGCTTAACGTTAAAGGCCGCACTATTCTCAGGTGATTATGGCTTCTAGGGGAATTCACATACAGGTGCTAGGTCGAAATTACGTCAGATTGTGGGGACACAGATAATCACGCATCCAAATCGTATAGCTGCAAATGTAATTTACCGATCAGGTTGTTTCGTATGGAATTTTCCTATCCCCCACTAGTGGTGCCCAGTTCGAGTGTTGCAAGCTTTCCTTTCACACGTCTAGGAGCTAGTGGGGGTCAGCCACTGTTATTGTTAGTGGGACGGCACTCACTACTACGTCATTTATCCATCATACAAATTCGCATTAAATCCTTAGGTAGTGGTTTGTTTAATAAATGTTTTAAATGTTGGAGTTTTGCCCTCTATTTTATTCAGGTATACATACACGCGACAGTATATGGCACAACTCTACACTGTAAACCGGCTGCAGTGCCCCCCCTCGCTTCCAACTTACAATGCGGCCGACGCCGTTCTAATCACGGGGAGCCTGTCAGGGATAGGAGCAGAGACCTCCAGAGGTACAAAAAGCAAAATGTAGGGAAAAGTGCAAAACATAGGGAAACATAAGTAAATACTGTGGAAAGATACTTGTAGGAAATTAAAACTCACAAAGAAAACTCCACTCCACTCTGAGTAAATCAAGGCCAGTGTCTTTACAAGGCTGATGCATTTTAATTGCACACTTTTTAGTCTGCTGCTATTTTACAACCTATAGGTATACTGTTTGCATGACTAATCCCTATAGTTGTAAGTAAAGGTGCTATGCTGTGATTATAGCGCTTTCCATAAGTATTGCTATCATACAGGTCAGCTGCAGCATAGTTTTGTGCAGTTTAGTACTTATTCAGTTTTTTTTCTGTATGAGCCTTGAAAAAAGCTTGCTAGGCTTTGTGGTGCACGATGAGGCTTGTGTAGTAAGGGAAAGGAGGTCCTCCTATGATCGGCCCACACACAAAGGCTGTGAATGGATAAAGGATAAAGATTCTGGCTGCAGGATAAGGATTCTTGCTCCTGTTTACACACACTGTTTCTCTTTGTATCCTATGTTTGTCCTATCTCTCTCTCTCTCTCTCTCTCTCTCTCTCTCTCTCTCTCTCTCTCTCTCTCTCTCTCGCTCTCGCTCTCTGTATTCCGGTCTATCTCTCTCCATCTTCTGCTCTCACTGTAATGCTGGGACGGGCTTGTGAGCCTTTACCTGAGTAAAAGGCCCCACTCCCCTTGCTTTCTCCTATTGGCCTTTGAGCTGATTGACACTTAAACCAGCAAATCATATAATAACCTAGCTCCTCCTGTTTCCTCTGGGTACCAAAACACCATGATTTTCATGCGATTTCAGGCTTTTATCAGTTTACCATTCTTTTTTTTACCATTAGAACTGTGAATTTGTGGAACAGTCTTCCTTAGGAACTGTTCACATGAAAAACAATTGAGGGCTTTAAACAGGCTTAAACACATTTTTTCCACCAAAATAAAATGAATGCATATGTAGAAACACAAAATCATATCACCTCCCCTCCATCTAGCCACACCTCTTACCATCATCTCTTTGGTTGAACTTAATGGGCAAGTGTTTTTTTTCAACCATACTATTAACTATGTAGCTATGTTTAAATAAATTTCAAACTGGGTGTGATCATTCCTTTTATCTATAGGGTATATCCCTATTCCCTTAGATACTATAGGCAGTGATTGGACAGAAAGAGGCAGCACAGCTCTGGTTTTTGGTTGGTTTTAGGGAGAACCATGCTTTAAAGGATATTAGCAACAATGTATTTATGTAACCTGAGGCAAAATTATTCCTATCTAATTTGTTTCAAAAAGATAAATTGCATCATAAGTGAAATAAAAAATAGCATGTAATGGAAGATTAAATAATACTTTTTTGAAATATATGCATTTTTATATTTTATTTCATATACATCTTTTCATTTCAAGATTGCATGGATATAAGTGCTAGAATATTGCTAATGGGCATTAAAAAGCCATAATAATGCCTAATTTACTGCTCTGAAAGCTTGTGAATAAAGACCACATTACATACATTAGACATTTTTTTTTCAAGTTTCTACAGTGCTTTTCAAACCTTTAGACAAATAGAATTTTCTATCTTATCTAACAGTACCACTATTTCTTTCAAACCTGTGTGCTTTATCTAAGTAGGGAAAGGTATTTTCTGAATTATCATCTAAATAACTACCTTTAGTTATTAGTGGAACATCAGCAGGTGTCCAAATACAGTTTGAAATAGAGTAGAATACATTCCTGCATCTCTACTTGTGAGTGTTTTGCTTTTTCTCTCTACCCAGTATATTTTGACCAACTATATGTTTTCAAGATGTCATATAGTATCTATCTATCTAAATTCCAGAAAAAAGAGCAGCACTCCTCAGGTAATGCACGGGTGCCCACTGCAATTTGGTTCTGGCTTCAGACCTCCAGCAATATAAAACAAATACACAGTGGCAACTCCAATCCAGTGAAAAAATGAGTGTCTTTATTCACATAATGTGATGCAACGTTTCGGCTTGCTCACCATGCCATTTTCAAGCAGTGAGTGAGTGAACAGAGTACATATTTATGGTCACGCAGGACCTATTATACTTTATTGCACAATTTATTGTATAATTGTTTAACACATTAATTTATGTGCATAAAGAACATTTCTGGTGAAAGAAAGTACATAGATATTTTTCATAAGAACATATCTTAAAAGTACTGTGACTACCAGGATCTCCGTGTACAGTAACATGTGCATACAAAACTTAATTACATACATTCATATTAATGAATACAGCTGTGAGGTTAATAGGATGGGCGGAAGGGATGTAATCACTCACCCGGTGTGTATACAGCCGCACCACGAGGACGCCAATGCGGCGCATTGTATTGTGAAGCCCCCGGTCGAAGCCCGAAGTGACGTGAGTAGCAGTGCGTCAGCTGACCTAGTTGCCACAGCAACGCGTCCCCAAAAAAACGCGCATTTGTGGCATAGTATGTGAGGCTATGGCGGCCATCTTTAGATATGGCGCACAGCAATCCCCTATTGAACCTTATGCACAGGAGAATAGTGGAGCGCGGCGTAAGAACGTCCCAAACCCAGGTCTCCAACGCCATAAGCAACCCTAACGGTCCCAAAGGTGCAAAACCCGTATTTTTAGTGGGGAAGTGCATTTCCCAATAGATAAGCAATGTGGCCATAATGATAAAGCAATCGCGTTGCTCACAAGTCTGCTGTAGCCATTATTTACTGAATTTGTCCATCCCAGCACTTTCAAAAAATGTAGGATTAATTTTTATCTTACCTGCAACACCGACCATGTAATTTATGTTCTAAAATGTCCATGTCAGCTTTAATATGTAGGTGAAACTACTCATAGTGTAAAAACAAGAATAAACCAACACAGTTATTCAAGAAAAAAGCGCATGGACTCACCTGTACCTAGTCATTTCATTGAATTTGATCATTCAGAAAAATATTTGGTTTTTACTATTGTAGAGCATGTACCCCCATTGAAGAAAGGTGGCAATCGCACCACAGCTCTCAAACGTAGGGAGCTATGGTGGATTCATTCATTGAACACACTAAAGCCACATGGATTGAATGTTGACTTTAAAGTTTCCCAAGAGATTTATAATGTTTAATGGTTTCTACATCACCATAGGTGGTAAAAATTCAGTTATTCTTTTAATATATGATATATGCACTTTAATAACACCTTTTTTTGTTCATTTTTAGATGGAGATCGAGAAGGGATGATCACTCACCGAAAAACAAATGCAATTTGTATACAAAACACCTTTTGTTCCAACGGTTACTAATGGCAACAGCAGGCTCGTGAGCAATGCAATTGCTTATCATTATGGCCACATTGCTTATCTATGGGAAAATGCACTTCCCCACTAAAAATACCAGTTTGGGGTTTTGCACCTTTGGGACCGTTGGGGTTGCTTATGGCAATGGGACCGACCCCCTGGTTGGAGACCTGGGTTTGCAAAGTTCTTACGCCGCGCCCCAGTATTCTCCTGGGGATTGCTGTGCACCCCCTAAAGAGATCTAAAGAGAGCTGCCATAGCCTCACATACTATGCCGCGCAAGCACGTTTTTTTTGAGACGCGTTGCTGTGGCAACCAGGTCAGCTGACACACTGCTACTCACGTCACTTCCGGCTTCGGCCGGGCGCTTCACAATACAATGTGCCTCATTGGCGTCCTCGTGGTGCGGCTGTATACACACCGGGTGAGTGATTACATCCCTTCCACCCATCCTATTAACCTCACAGCTGTATTCATTAATATAATTGTATGTAATTAAGTTTTGTATGCACATGTT
This sequence comes from Hyla sarda, assembly GCF_029499605.1. NCBI lineage: Eukaryota > Metazoa > Chordata > Amphibia > Anura > Hylidae > Hyla > Hyla sarda. The sequence continues at coordinate 229,191,701 of NC_079191.1, forward strand.
ACTGTACACGGAGATCCTGGTAGTCACAGTGCTTTTAAGATATGTTCTTATGAAAAATATCTATGCACTTTCTTTCACCAGAAATGTTTTTTATGCACATAAATTTATCTTTTACACTTTATTGCACAATTTATTGTATAATTGTTTAACCCCTTAACGACCACAGACATAAATGTACGTCCTGGTTTGGCAGGACTTCCCGCACCAGGACGTACATTTACGTCCTGTGTATGACCGCGAGCATCGGAAGGGTGCTCGCGTCATACACGGCAGGTTCCGGCTGCTAGCAGCAGCCGGGGACCCGCCCGTAATGGCCGACATCCGCAATCGCGCGGATGTCCGCCATTAACCCCTCCGATGCCGTGATCAATACAGATCACGGCATCTGCGGCATTGCGGCACTTTGATTGGATGATTGGATCGCCCGCAGCGCTGCCGCGGCGATCCGATCATCCAGCATGGCGGCTGGAGGTCCCCCTACCTAGCTCCGGCCTTCTCCCGGGGTCTTCTGCTCTGGTCTGCGATCGAGCAGACCAGAGCAGAAGATCACCGATAATACTGAGCAGTGCTGTGTCCTATGCATAGCACTGCACAGTATTAGCAATCAAACAATTGCTATAGATAGTCCCCTATGGGGACATAAAAAGTGTAAAAAAAAAGTTGAAAAATTTAAAAATCCCCTCCCCCAATAAAAATTAAAATTGTCAGTTTTTCCCATTTTACCCTCAAAAAGCGTAATTTTTTTTTAATAAACATATTTGGTATCGCCACGTGCGTAAATGTCCAAACGATCAAAATATAATGTTAATGATCCCGTACGGTGAATGGCGTAAGCGTAAAAAATTCAAAAGTCCACAAATGCTGCTTTTTTGTCACATTTTATGAAAAATTTTTTTTATAAAAAATGATCCAAAAGTTTAATATATGCAAATGTGTTATCTAAAAAAAAGTACATATGACGGCGCAAAAAATGAGCCCTCATACCGCCCTATATACGGAAAAATGAAAAAGTTATAGGTGGTCAAAATATGGCGATTTTAGATGACTGATTTTGTCCAAAAAGTTTTAGATTTTTTTTAAGCGGTACAAAAATATAAAAGTATCTATCCATGGGTATCATTTTAATCGTATTGAACCACAAAATAAAGAACACATGTCATTTTTACCGTAAAGTGCTCAGTGTGAAAACAAAACCCTCCAAAATGTGCAAAATTTTTCAAAGTTTTCATTTAAATTTCCTCCCTAAAATTTTTTTTTTGGGGGTTCACCGTCCATTTTATGGTAAAATGAGAGGTTTCATTACAAAGTACAATTGGTCACGCAAAAAACAAGCCCTTATTTGGGTCTTTACATGGAAATATAAAGGAGTTATGGATTTTAGAAGGCGAGGAGGAAAAAACGAAAACGCAAAAATAAAATTGGCCTGGTCCTTGAGGTGAAAATGGGCTTAGTCATTAAGGGGTTAATAGGTCCTGCGTGACCATAAATATGTGCTCTGTTTACTCACTTACTGCTTGAAAATGGCTTGGTGAGCCAGCCGAAACATCACATCACATTATGTGAATAAAGACAATCATTTTTTCACTGGATTGGAGTTGCCACTGTGTATAAGTTTTTTTGTATCTATCTATCTATCTACATTTCGACCGACTCACCCAGTCTTTACACTGCTTGAAAAAGACTAGGTGAGCCGGTCGAAACGTAGCTTGCTGTGAGACACTTTTTTGCCATGGGATAAACACTTGGACTTTTTTACCAATTTTTTTGTGCTGTGGGAAAATTCCTTTTACTATCTATCTATCTATCTATCTATCCATCTATCTATTTTTTAGCATTCTTTTATTTACAGAAACTGGAGAAATCAACTGGAGAAATCTATTAATAGAATAGTGCAGTTCCAGTTGTCCACATAATCTTGGGAAAATGGTCTATGATAAAGCATAATTGTGGCTTAGATTAAAGTACTTTGTTTAAAAACATTTTTTCATTAGGAAACTGTGGATTAGTGGCAAAAATCTAAGGGTCAGAATTGGGTCAGATTCCCATTGAAAAAGTGGGTTGTGGTTTTCACATGGATTGCATGTGAACTTCATGTGCAACACAGAATTTAACCAGTGTGAACATGCCATATGAAGCATTCATTTTTAATGTAAATTTGTTTTTCCTTAGTCCTAACAGCGGCACAAATGGAGTGTTTCTCCCCTGTTAAGCCGGCAGGATGGATGGAAATTCATTGATTTCTGGCCTAAGTATAATAATTAAATAATTAAGGATCCCCATAAATGGCATCCTCCCCTAGGATCAAGTGCTTTATAGCAAGAACTAGAGATAAATTATGGCAGGAAATTTGTGTTCTGCTGTTAGGACTATGGGAAAACAAATTTATGTTAAAAATTAATGCTTCCCTTTCGTCCTCATCAGCACCACAAGTGGGGACTTAGGAAACAAGAACACAAATAGGAAGGGAAACTAAGAGTGAGCGGCACTTAGAATGGACTGCCCAAAGGCCAACTCCTTAGAATGTTTGACATTAATCCTTTAGTGGTTAATAAAAGTCATCTGGGTGCTCCAAGAAGCAGCAGTGCAAATTTGTTCCAGAACTGACTTCCTTTCAACATAGGAAGTGGATACTGCCCTTGTAGAGTGGACAATAACAAAAGAAGGAGGAGTTAGATCATGAGCTGAGAAAGCCTCACAGATTGCCTCCTTCACTCATCTACTCAGAGAGGGTTTAGAGTCTTTCAAACCCTTATTTTTCCCCGAGTATGCAACATGTAGGCGCCCCCTTACCATAGACTTTCGTCGAGGGGGCGGGCGTGATGTCACGAGGGGCGGCCCTGAACACGGAAGCCCGCACCCAACGTTTGGAACAATAAACTTCTGGACGCTCGGGAGCGGAGCTCCGTGAGCAGGGCAGCGGGGTACCCCTTTAATAATGGAGACACAAACATTCCTGCTGATCAAGTAAATGGAGCTCTGACCGTTACTAAGTGAGTCCACCAAGCCTTCAGAAAAAAACCTATTGGACTTTGGGAAGACTTTGCTCATCCATCTTCGCATCATCACAGGTGACCATCCTCATATTAAAGAGAGGCATCTTCTAGAGACACCTGCTATGTACATAGCCTGTCAAGAAGATTTAGTGAGACATGAAGAAAGCTGATGTCATATGTGAAAGCCAAAGCTTTTGGGCTTCCCACTTGGTCCTCATTAAGAAGAAAGATCTGTCAATCAAATTTTGCATGAATTACGAATTACTGAAAACATCATGCACAAAGATGCATATCCCTTGCCATGTATGAAAAAGTCACTCACCACTCTCGGCTTACCCACCTATTTTCCCACCTTAAACATGACCAGTGGCTATTGCCAAATATCCATAGCCCCTAAAGATAAGGAGAAGACTTCTACCATGTGACTGTTTGGATACAGCAACATGCCATGTAATACCAGATACACGAAAAGGTACCTAGGTCATGAAAATTTACAGAGTGTGTTGCTTTACCTTCATAACATAATTGTGTACTCCAAAACATATAAAGAGCACCTGCGTCTCCTGTCTTTAGTGTGCTTCTCGAGTATGACCTAAAGATCAAGCCTTCCAAGTGTCACCTGCTAAAACCATGAGCCAGCTTTTTTGGACATGTAGTTAGTGCGAAAGAAGTGCAACCAGAAGATCACTGCTGGCCAACATCAACAAGAGTCAAGGAAGCTAGAAGTATCCAGACTATAGCCAGTCATTATGCCTCTATACAGATGTCAGCTATCAAGGTCTTGGAGCCATGTAGATCATCATACACCTAGATCCCGTATATGAAATGTGTACAATCAAGTCACTGTCCCTGTTCACCCTGTGAGGAGAAAAGTGTGAAAGTTCTTCATATTAAAGAAGGCGATTTCTTAATTTTTATGAGAAGGAAGGCTTAACAAGGATCTGTCTACAAAACACTAATCTCTTCAATGGCGTCCAGTCACATCTTGAGAAGTTTTCCTGCCATGCCATGTATTACGAAGCAACACCAGAGTTGTGTGAGTAAAGAAAAGTCTACTGTCACAAACCTATTGGCTCCCATACCAACGCCGCACTGGATCCTCGCCAGGTGCTGCACGCAGCCTCCCTTGTTGTTCTGACAACTGGTGCTGCTCAATGAAGTACTGCTTGCAACTGTGGGACATGGCCTGCTTTTCCAATAAGGAAGTGGTAGTGCCAGTCTAGGCAGCTGAACCCCCACATTGGCTAGAGATTTAAACAGGCAACAGATATTCTCAGATGCTCATCATTGTGGTTCTTACCCATCATCAGCATTCCTGTCCCTTGTGTGTACCTGTGTTCCTGATCTGACTTGTGCCTGTGACCTAACTTTGCCTTTGCCTTCTGATTTTTTGCTGCGCTGTCTTCTTGGTTTTGCTCCACCACCTGGAAATCCCTATGCTTTCTGACACAGTAATGGATTTACCAATGTATTGCTGATCTGGCCTATCTGACCTCCCTTGACGCTCCTTGCACTCAGCAAGTGTAGGACTGTTGGCCAGTGCGGGGCTACCATTTAGGTCAGATCATCCAAGTAGGTAAGGCCCATGGTTTGGGGCGAGTATACATCTGCACTGCTCCATACCTAGGGTGACATCTACATTTTGCACCACAGTAAGCCAACCTGTGAAGATTCTCATGAGTAGTTTCAGTAAATTGGACTGAGAATGTATTCAGCTGTGAACATTCACGTCTGCACTAGTTATTAACCCTACAAAAGCCTAGCCATACCTCATAGAAATCAGTAAAATCAAGGTAAAACAGTGCCATAGTATCCTTTAATCTAGCTCCAAAATCTGTAACATTTTAAGTTGTGCTTACATATCTGTATTGTATTGGAGTTCAGTAAAGAGTTAAAGTTGTTTTTTTGAAATTCAAGTTTCTAGGTGTCTCATTCCTGCACTTTGAACTTTCCTGATTGACTTATGCACCCTTTGAATGAGAGATGACTTATGTTGCCCCTCTGTGTCCTCTTTGCTATGGTCAAGTTAACATTATTCAGGCATCTCTTAGGAGTGAGACAGATTTGTACTTATTTCCATCTTATGCTGCTTCTGGTACTGGTTCTTGACCTGCAGCTTGTGTAGGTGCTCCTCTGGGATCTCCATCACATTGGAAAACTGGCTTGGAACTTGGAGACACTTCTGGTGCAGCATCTAAGGCTATGTTCATGCGATAGAAATTCTGGATGGATTTCCGCATCTAATTCTGAATTTAATTTACACATAAATTTAGAGCCAATGCACTTCAGTGGGATTCCCCTGTCCCATTCACACAATAGAATTTCCGCATTGGTCTTTACACTTTGGAAATTCTGCTGTAATGTCTGTCTTGGTTTATGTTCAGACACGGCCATTGGATTTAGATTGTGGTTGAACAGTTTGATGTTCCCTGACTAGGGAATAGTTAAAGCTCTTAGCCTTTCACCCAATGGCAGCGCGGGTGTGTCTATATATCTCCAGCTCAGTCTAGGTTATGAGCTGGTGATTGACCTGTTGCTACTATGATGTCTGTTTGTGCATACATGCTGCTATGAAGTTGTTAGTGCAATACTCTTTGTCTGTTTGTGCTGGTTATTGTGCTATACACTTCCAAGTCTGATTGAGCATTTAACTTGTGATATTTTATCTGAGTTTTTAGCCATGGTTAATTAGTCTTGTTTAGTAGGTTTTAGTCTGTGTTACATTAGTTGTTTTTTAGGATTGTATTTTCATTCTGCTATGTCGCTGTTCACACTGCGTTTTCTTATATCTGTTTTCTGAGTTTTTGTAACAAGACATCCCTGTGACCTTTTTTGGGTCTCTGGGGAATTGAGTTTTAGTACAATATATCTCTGTGCTCCATGGTGGACTCTGGGAGATTGAGTTCTAGTATCAAGACATTCCCGTGTTTTCTGGAGATTTCTGGGGATTGAGTTTTTATTCCTGTTTGTTCCTGGAGTCTATGCTGACTCATCCACTTCCCAGTCATGTGTTCTGGTCCTAATCTGTTTGTTAGTTATCTGTGTGCAGTGTGAACAGTTTTCTATGTTTATATCCTGTTTGGTTGATCTGATCTTTGTCCTTTGTACTTGTATCTGTTCGTGAACAGTGTCCTATGTTCCTGAACAATTTGCCTGTTTATATTCTGCTCTGTTAGTATTTGTATCACGTCTGGTATATCTGGTTGTCTAGTAGTTTTCCGTTTCTGTTTCTGGCCTCTGACGACTATGTTTTTTTACATGTTTTTACGCCACTGCACAGGGAGGGACTGTCTCCAAGTTGTCGATCCATCGCTTAGGATGGATGGGCAAGTAGGCAGGAAGAGTGTTTTTAGGGTCAGTTTAGGGCTCAATCTCCCTGTCCCCCGAGTCGGTCCTGACATCTGCTTTCCACACGATTTCACGCTGGAATTCACAAGGAAACCGTGCGGAATCCACACCAAATGTAACCAAATGCAATCAAAGAAATGCCCCATTTTCCATACATTGAACTTCCGCATGAATTCTGCATGTATGCAGAAAGCTGCTGAATTCCCCATCCGCATCATTTGGCCAGAATTCCGCATCTTTATGGGGAAATTCTGATGTGTGAACATACCCTAAGTAGCATCAAGCCTTCCCCCCCCCCTCCTGCACCTCCATTTGTCTAGTTTCAGAGTTTGGCTCAATAATCCTCACACTTGAACCCCACGCATCTCCAGAACCTGTTTTAATTATTATAATATTTTTATTTTATTTAGTTTTACTGTGTAAATAGCCAACTCTCTTATTATTGTTCTGATTGATACTCATCTTGAATATTGTTAGGCTAAGTTCACCTTGACTTTGTCATCTGTCCTGTTCTGGATCAGTTTTTTTTTTCTTTTGTCTTCAGCAGAATGGACCCTGAAAGGGGATGGAACACAACGGACCCTGCTGGGTCACGACGGACCCCATTTACTTGATCGGGTTGTTTAGCGGAGAAAAAAATTAGCGTATGCACTTTTTTTTCTCTGCTAAACTCTCGTTGTTCGGATGAATTGCCAACAGAACAATGAATAGTGAAGTCTAACGGCAAAGTGAACAAGGCCTAACTCTTTATTATTTGACATTTTCTTCTACTGAAGCTACACAATAAGAGCTACTGCATTGGCTTTCCATTTTCTTTAGAATTAAATTCAATGTATCACTTTTTCACAATTTGCCCCACAGTGCAGAACAGTTCTGTATCTTCTCTCTCATCTCTACCACCCTACCTCCACTCTATGTTCTGCTAACATTCTAAGATTAAACTTCTCTAGTATGTGAAACCTCAACTACTGTCACCAAGACTTCTCTCGTGCTTCACCAGTACTATGAAAAGCACTACCCCAGAAATCTAATTAATTTCCAACATTCATAGTTTAGACACTCTAAAAATACATTTTTATGTGAGCATATAACATTTCAAAAATCATATTTCCTTTGTGTCATCCCCATATCCTCATAGATTCCCATTGAATGTAAGCTATTGCAACCATGGCCCTCACAATTGTTAATTTTCATATTGTTTGGTAACCTATTGTATCTAATTTCTTAGTACACATACCCACTAAAATGTGAAACACTATGGAATATGTTGGTACAATATAATTATTAATATTAATATTAATAAAATGAATAATGGTATATAGAGCTTAGACTCCCGAATAGCTATGAATACTATACTATAAATAAACTGGTAGCACCCATTACTCAGAAATAACCAGCCAACATAATAAAGTGCAGAGGCTGATCCTGCTATTATATTTTTAGATTCCTTTATTATTTTGACATATTTATGCATAAGAAAGGGTTTAATTAACTGCAATGAGATATGAGTCGCCTATACAAACCAACTTATTCATTAGTAAGTGAAAAAGAAAGTATTAACATAGCAATACATAATTCATACTAGTAATTCTTCTTCTAGTATCATACCCTTACAAATTGGAACATACACTGCTCAAAAAATAAAGGGAACACTAGGATAACACATCCTATATCTAAATGAATGAACTGATCATATGAAATACTTTCATCTTTATATAGTTGAATGTGCTAACAACAAAATGGAAATCACATTTATCAACCCATGGAGGTAAGGATATGTAGTCACACTCAAAATCAAAGTGGAAAACCACACTACAGACTGATCCAACTTTGATGTAATGTCCTTAAAACAAGTAAAAATGAGGCTCAGTAGTGTGTGTGGCCTCCAAGTGTCCATATGTCCTCCCTACAATGCCTGGGCATGCTCCTGATGAGGTGGCTCCTGGACAGTCTGTGGTGCAATGTGGCATTGGTAGATAGGGCGAGACATGATGTCCCAGATGTGCTCAATCAGATTCAGGTCTGGGGACGGGCGGGCCAGTCCATAGCATCAATGCCTTCCTCTTGCAGGAACTGCTGACACACTCCAGCCACATAAGGTGTAGCATTATCCTGCATTGGGAGGAACCCAGGGCCAACCGCACCAGCATATGGTCTCACAAGGGGTCTGAGGATCTAATTTCAGTACCTAATGGAAGTCAGGCTACCTCTGGCAAGCACATGGAGGGCTGCGCGGCCCCCCAAAGAAATGCCACCCCACATCATTACAGACCCACCACCAAAGCGGTCATGCTGGAGGATGTTGGAGGCAGCAGAATTTTCTCCACGGCGTCTCCAGACTCTGTCATATCTGTCACATGTGCTCAGTGTGAACCTGCTTTCATCTGTGAAGTGCACAGGGCACCAGTGGCGATTTTGCCAATCTTGGTGTTCTCCGGCAAATGCCAAACATCCTGCACTGTGTTGGGCTGTAAGTACAACCCCCACCTTTTCATGTTGGGCCCTCCTACCACCCTCATGGATTCTGTTTCTGTCTGTTTGAATTGACACATGCAAATTTGTGGCCTACTGGAGGTCATTTTGCGGGGCTCTGGGAGTGCTCCTCCTGCTCCTCCTGGCACAAAGGTGGAAGTAGCGGTCCTGCTGCTGGGTTGGTGCCCTCCTTCGGCCTCCTCCACGTCTGTACTGGCCTGTCTCCTGGTAGCACCTGCATGCTCTGGACACTATGCTGACAGACACAGCAAACCTTCTTGCCACAGCTTGCATTGATGTGCCATCCTGGATGAGCTGCACTACCACTTGTGTGGGTTGTAGACTCTGTTTCATGCTAACACTAGAGTGAAAGCACTGCCAGCATTCAAAAGTGGCCAAAACATCAGCCAGGAAGCATAGGAACTGAGAAGTGGTCTGTGATCACCACCTGCAAAACCACACCTTTATTGGGGGTGTCTTTCTAATTGCCTATAATTTCCACCTGTTTTCTGTTCCATTTGCACAACCGCATGTGAAATTGACTGTCAATCAGTGTTGCTTCCAGAGTGGACAGTGTGATTTCACAGAAGTGTGATTGACATGGAGTTACATTGTGTTAAGTGTTCCCTTTATTTTTTTTAGCAGTGTATTTGTTTATGACACCATTAATTGAACATAATATTAGTTAAAGGAACTGCCTCCTGTTATATCTAGGTCACACCATATTCCAAAACATAAGGATACTAATTCACCCAATGATTATTTTAAAGGAAAACTGTAACATGTTTTCTCCTGCACTATCCACACTGGATAGTGCGGGAGACGCTGATTCCAATGAGTCCTACCTTGCCCTGATCCGCCCGGCCGTGCGCCCGCAATCGTAGTTTTGTCATATGTGGAAATCTTGCTGTAACGGGCATGGGCGGGGCTTCTGTAGCTTAACTGGCACTGATGTCAGCGCCGCTTATGAATATTCATCCCCCCTCCCTCCAGTTCTTCCTCTCTTCGCCGCTCCTAACTGGAGGGAGGGGGGAGGAATATTCATAAGCGGCGCTGACGTCAGTGCCAGTTAAGCTACAGAAGCCCCGCCTGTGCCAGTTACAGCAAGATTTCCACATGTGGGAGAAAACGTGACAGTTTTCCTTTAAATATGTAAAATATTTATACATATCTTAAAAGGGCAGATGTCCTTTAGTACACAAGTCTTAGCCAATTTTTAGGAATTTTATCACATAGAGTATTATGATCAGTATGTAGTTCACATTATGGAGCTCATAATTTAAGCTAAAAGATAAAAAGATGCAAATCTTTATGATAGCAGCCGGCCCTCACCATATATAGTCTGTCTCGGACAGGCTGTAATACCAAAGTGCTTAATTAGCTGATCAAAGCTATACAATAGCTAAATACAGTATATGGGATGATGAGTTACTGCATATGTAATATAATCATATTTGGGATTACAGTTCATTCTCTTTCTGGCATTCATGTTTTCATTACAGCTGGGAAATCACACTCTGGTTGGGGTAGCAGATCCCTTAGCTGTCACAGGTATGTGAATTGAATGCACATGGATGTTGTGTATACTGGCTGCAGTTACTTTTATACTCTGTATATTCCCACCTTTTGGATGTTTTTACCTGTAGGGTGTATTTTAATACTATTATGATGGTCATTGTCCCAGAGGGAGAACATATTGTGTACTTACCATGTAGATTGCTGCCTTCTGCATCACTTTAAGCTGGTCAGCTCATTTATATTGCAGCATAGCACTTATTGGATCTTATTCTGTGTTTCAGGTGTCAAGTCCAACGTCAGGCAAAAGAAAGTCCTAACATTATATATGTAAAGCATGCCAGCAGCTTCTCCCCAATTTTACTAATACTTTCAGGGAACCGGGGGGTTGGGGGGATGGATCCCCCCCAGGAATTCAGGGTGGGGGACGATAATGGTTTTATTCCCGCCACCCGCGCCGGCCGCCACCGCCCCTACTTTCAATATTGAGTGTCACTCACTTGGTATAGAAGAAATATACCTCCTTCAACAGGCCCCGCTGATGCCTGTGGCATGCCCATATTAATTCATTACTTGCCCTTTAAGACAGTGAGAAATGAGGGGATGAGGCGACGTGCCTACGCGCAGCTATGTTACTGCAGCATAGCTCTTTTTGCCTGCCAAAGAGGAGCTGTGTGTCACAGTTGTAAAAGAGCCTAGTGAAGAGACGGGCTCCAGCTTAATCTTTGGCTGCAATTATATTTCTCACTGGAACAGCAAAGTTTGCCTACATATGTGGTAACATATATTTTGGCAAACTTTGCTGTTTTGTAGTCTAGGAAAGCTGGGTGAAAAAATATGGCTGCAATTATATTTCTCACAGGAATCATCACTCAGCTTTCCTAGTAGGAAAGCTGAAAGATGATTCCTGTGAAAAATATAATTGCAGCCATATTTTTTTCACCCAGCTTTCCTAGACTACAAAACAGCAAAGTTTGCTTAGATATGTGTTACCACATATGTAGGCAAACTTTGCTGTTTTGAAGTCTAGGAAAGCTGGGTGTAAAAAATATGGCTGTAATTATATTTCTCACTCAGCATTCCTGTGGCTGCAATTATATTTGTGCAATTATATTTTAGGTGTTACCGCATATCTAGGCAAACTTTGCTGTTCCGAAATCTAGGAAAGCTGGGTGAAAAAAATATGGCTGCAATTATATTTCTCACCGGAATCATCACTCAGCTTTCCTAGTAGGAAAGCTGAATGATGATTCCATTGAGAAATAACATGAATCATCATTCAGCTTTCCTACTAGGAAAGCTGAGTGATGATTCCAGTGAGAAATATAATTGCAGCCATATTTTTTTCACCCAGCTTTCCTAGATTTCGGAACAGCCATATTATTTTTTTTACCCAGCTTTCCTAGACTTCGGAACAGCAAAGTTTGCCTAAATATGTGTTACCACATATTTAGGCAAACTTTGCTGTTCGGAAGTCTAGGAAAGCTGGATGAAAAAAATATGTCTGCAATGATATTTCTCACAGGAAGCATCACTCAGCTTTCCTAGTAGGATAGCTGAATGATTCCTGTTATTTCTCATAGGAATCATCATTCAGCTTTTCTGTTCCAAAGTCTTGGAAAGCTGGGTGAAAAAAATATGGATGTAATTATATTTCTGCAATTATATTATATGTGTTACCACATATTTAGGCAAACTTTGCTGTTCAAAAGTCTAGGAAAGCTGGGTGAAAAAATATGGCTGTAATTATATTTCTCACAGGAATCATCACTCAGCTTTCCTAGTAGGAAAGCTGAGTGGTGATTCATGTGAGAATTATAATTACAGCCATATTTTTTTCACCCAGCTTTCCAAGACTTCAGAACAGCAAAGTTTGCCTAAATATGTGTTACTACATATTTAGGCAAACTTTGCTGTTTGGAAGTCTAGGAAAGCAGGGTGAAAAAAATATGTACCTATGGGGAAGAGGGGGGGGGGGGTAACTGCATATACCTATGGGAAAGAGGGGGGGGGGGGTGTAACTCTGCATATACCTATGGGAAGGGGGGGGTGTAACCTACTAGGAAAGCTGAGTGATGATTTTTGTGAGAAATATAACTGCAGCCATATTTTTTTTCAACCAGCTTTCCTAGACTTTGGAACAGCAAAGTTTGCCTAAATATGTGGTAACACATCCAACACTTCATACAGGGGGAGTGTATGTTGTTACCACATATATAGGCAAACTTTGCTGTTCTGAAGTCTAGAAAAGCTGGATGAAAAAAATATGGCTGCAATTATATTTCGCACAGAAATCATCACTCAGCTTTCCTAGAAGAAAAGCTGAGTGATGATTCCTGTGAGAAATATAATTTCTCACAGGAATCTGTAGCTATCCACTTACCTAACTATCTAGCCAACAACCAACCCAACTTTGAACATACCTAGCTACTTACGTAGCCAGCAACCTACGCATGTAAATAACTACCTACTTACCTGCCTATTTACCTAGCTAACAACCTACCTACTTTCTGATGTATTTACCTACTGGGGGAGGTCTACAGTGGGGGATAGGCCTACTTAATGGGGGACCTACTATCCTAATAATGGGAGGGCAGTGCACTAGAACAATTGAGTCTAACATGTTTTTCCTGCAGATGCTAAAGAGGTGTTTTTTGGCTGGAAGAAGTTGACATGTCAGTCTGATCCAGATGCAGAAGAAAAGGAAAGAGGACATTGCTGATCAGAAATGACCGTACCTGTGAGTACCTAGATGTAACTATTATCACTTACAGTATATGGTATACAGATCCTGTGTACAGCTGGTATCTACCTTTTATATGGTCCTGTATACAATCACGTATATGGTATACAGGTCCTGCAACAAAGTCCAAGACCACAGCACCAAAAATTGACAACTCTGGATGTGTGCAAAAGAGCAGTAGTTTACTGGTTCCCCAAAAGCTTTTTTTGAGGAAAAGATAAATGATAGCTCTTTTGCACAAATCCAGAGTTTTCCCATTTCTGGTGCTGTGATCTTGGACTTTGTTGCATGTTTGGTATATGGATACCAAATATGCAACAAAGTCCAAGACCACAGCACCAGAAATGGGAAAACTCCGGATATGTGCAAAAGAACTATCATTTATCTGCTCTATCTGGATGACTACAGGGACAATGGAACAGCAGAAAAAATCTTGTCCACAGCACCAAATTCCATAAAAAGTGTAGGTTTTATTCCATTACAGGTGTCAATACAGCAGCGACGTTTCAGTCAGCTCAACCTGACCTTTATCCAGTGCTGTCTTCTACTGCTTTTCTGTATACAGATTCTGTGTACAGCTGGTATCTACTTCTTTATGGTCACTGTACAGGGAGATAGAGGTCTGCATACAGTGGTTTAATTCAGTAACAGTATGATGCACTAGCCAGCAACTGTGTGATGTATAGTGTGTTCCTGATGATGAAGTATTATTTGGTCCTGTTATTGTTTATATTCTGGTATTATTGGTATTGTTAGTCTATACATAATGGTTTTTACTCAGTATGGGGGTATTATCCAGTCTTTGTGTGCCGGTATAATTTGTTCCTTGTATGCTGATATTATTGGTAATATTGGTCTTAGTATCCAGGATTTGGTCAGTAATAATATGGTGGTAATATGTATGGTGATTTTATTCCTCCTGGTATACTGGTTTTAATGCTTAAAGGGTTATTCCAGGCAAAACCTTTTTTATATATATCAACTGGCTCCGGAAAGTTAAACAGATTTGTAAATTACTTCTATTAAAAAATCTTAATCCTTCCAATAGTTATTAGCTTCTGAAGTTTTCTGTCTAACTGCTCAATGATGATGTCATGTCCTGGGAGCTGTGCATGATGGGAGAATATCTCCATAGGAACTGCACAGCTCCCGGGACGTGAGTCATCAGAGAGCAATTAGACAGAAAACAACAACTCAACTTCAGAAGCTAATAACTATTGGAAGGATTAAGATTTTTTAATAGAAGTAATTTACAAATCTGTTTAACTTTCCGGGGCCAGTTGATATATAAAAAAAAGTTTTGGCCTGGAATACCCCTTATTGTCCTCTTTTATAAGACTTTTACCTATGGGACTTATTTTTTGCTCCATTGTCTGTAGTTTAACCTCTTAAGAACTCAGGGCGTATGGATATGCCCTCACACCCTGGGCCTTAAGGACCCAGGACGTATCCATGCGCCCTGGCGTTTTCCGGTCCCTGCCGCGCATCGGGCAGAGATCGGAAGCGGATGCCTGCTGAAATGCTTCAGCAGGCATCCAGGGCAAACTCTGAGGGGGGCCATGTCTGCCCCCCATGTCGGGAAGGGAAATCACCCCTGCGATCTGTGGCAATACCGGGCTGATCGGGTACCGGTAATTTTGCATGATCCCGGTTGTCACAGACAGCCAGGACCATGCTGAAGGCTTGGAGCGAGGTGGCAAGCCTGCCACCTCCTCCTATCCCCTGCGATTCTTCGGTTAGCTAACCGACCAATCGCAGGGGGGGGGGCGGTTACTTCCTCCCGCCCTGCCCGGCCCCTGGAAGTCCGGAGAGGACGGGAGGAAGACCGGAGGACACGGCGGGGGACGGGGGAGTGCTGGGGACCAGCCCCGGTACTTACCTCGTCCCTGAAGACCCGGATCCCGGCAGCGAAGGCGGAGGCGGTGGCGACAGGTGAGTTGATCTTCGGCGGCAGCGCGGGACCTTTGCAGCAGTTCTGACCGCCGTAAAGCGATCTGGACTGCTCCATCTGTTCCCCTTACACTACAACTCCCAGCATGCCCAGACAGCCCTTGGCGTCTGGGCATGCTGGTAGTTGCAGTTTTGCAACATCTGGAGGTTCACAGTTTGGAGACCACTGTGCCCTTCCAGATGTTGCAAAACTACACATCCTCAGCATGCCCTTACTGTCCAGGCATGCTGGGAGTTGTAGTTCTGTAACATCTGGCCCTTCAGATGTTGCAGAACTACAACTCCCAGCATGCCTGGACAATTTTGGCATACTGGGAGTTGTAGTTTTGCAACATCTGGAAGGGCACAGATTGGGAACCACTGTATTAGTGGTCTGCAAACTGTAGTCCTCCAGATGTTGCAAAACTACAACTCCAAGCATGCTGGGAGTTGTAGTTTGGCAACATCTGGCTCCAAAGATGTTGCCGAACTACTACTTCCAGCATGCCTGAGAATGTTTGGGAGTAGTGGTTTTGCAACAAGTGGAGGCACACTGGTTGGGAAACATTGTCTGTTTCCTAACTCAGTGTTTCCCAACCCGTGTGCCTCCAGCTGTTGCAAAACTATAACTACCAGCATGCACTGATAGACTGTGCATGCTGGGAGTTGTAGTTTTGCAACAGCTGGAGGTCCCCCACCCCCTGTGAATGTACAGGGTACATTCACATGGGCAGGGGGCTTACAGTGAGTATCAGGCTGCAGGTTTGCGATGCAGCAAATTTTACGTGGCAGCTCAAATTCGCAGCGGGAAACTCTCTCGTGTGACTGTACCCTAAAAACACTTCACTACACTAACACAAAATAAAATAAAAAGTAAAAAACACTACATATACACCCCTACACAGCCCCCTCCCCAATAAAAATGAAAAACGTCTGGCATTCCACTGTTTCCAAAATGGAGCCTCCAGCTGTTGCAAAACAACAACTCCCAGTATTGCCGGACAGCCGTTGACTGTCCAAGCATGCTGGAAATTTTGCAACAGCTGGAGGCCCCCTGTTTGGGAATCACTGGCGTAGAATACCCCTATGTCCACCCCTATGCAAATCCCTAATTCAGGCCTCAAATGCACATGGCGCTCTCACTTTGGAGCCCTGTCGTATTTCAAGGCAACAGTTTAGGGCCACATATGGGGTATCGCTGTACTCGGGAGAAATTGCCTAACAAATTTTGGGAGGCTTTTTCTCCTTTCACACCTTATGAAAAGGTGAAGTTGGGGTCTACACCAGCATGTTAGTGTAAAAAAATTAATTGTTTACACTAACATGCTGGTAACTCATACACAACAGCAACAAGGGCAAAAAGCCACGGCTGGTCCACTAACAAATATCAAACAAATTAGAATCAGATCATGTAAAATATCGATAACTTTATTAAACACATATGCATAAAGTACACATACAAAATAAGAAAAGAAATAAAATCAAGGCACTACGATAAAAGCCACAGAAGATGGGGGCAGACAAGATGTATGGAACAAATTCATGGAATACAGGGTAATGCAGGTATACAACAAGATACAGATGTAAATAGGTAATAGGTAATCACTGAATGCAATCCACAGAGTATGCAGTGAAGTATAAAGAATAAGAGGTGTATCAGTGAAAAACCAAAACATGTCCAAAGATGAAAATAAAGTGGACAGAAATAACATAAAAGGAAAAAGTGAAAAAACCATAAGATCCTCCTGCCATGCAGCCACACACCTGCCTCCTCCTACCCCAACGTACGTTTCGCCTGTGCTTCGTCAGGGGGCGTGTCTAGAACCCCTGCAAGGTGACTATTTATATCATCACTCTACCAGTGATAAACCTCCTACAATAAATGACAGATGTATAGACCAATGAGAGGCATGCACTTCCTCTCAGCTTCCAAAACCAACTACCTGCCTAATGATTAGCAATGATTTGCACCTGAGTCTCCTACCTCAGTCATAGAATACGTCCACTGAGTCATCCCTATGCGCCGCCACCAGTGTATAGAATGCGCCGGAACCAGCCCCTAGAGGACGTCTGGTCACATGACCAGGACCCGGTCATGTGATACCGCGTCATCACTGAGCGGTCACATGATCGCATAGAACAGCGCGTCACTGCGCGTCAGGTAGAGGGCGGCACCAGTGCCGTATCTCTAAAGGGGAAGGCGTGGCTTAGAGTGCGATCTGAGCAGACATCAGGATGAAAACATCCCGAGTGTGCGCAGAACGCACCGGGAGAATGAGTCGGCCGACACTGACATACAAGACAGACAAGAACATGAAACACATAAGTGTAAGACAAGTGAGACACAGCAATAAAAAACAGTGCGAAGTCGAGTGAAAGTGATAGAATGGAAATGATGGAGTGAATGAGTAAAGAAGAAGAAATCAGTGAGATATGGAGAGTGTGAATGAATGAAATGATATAAAGAGACGTGCCAATATACCACAAGTGAAGAAAAAGACCAGATACCAGTGCTCATGCAAAATTACATTTATTGAATTATATGGCAAAAATATTTTAGCGCTAATTATAAAGCCCTAAAAATTCCCAAGCACTGCAAAAGATCAATCAAGGTGTATAACCAAGTGAGACAACTAGGGATACTCAATAGGTGCCTAAGGGAAAAATTGATAAATAGGAAAAAAGGAAGGGGGAAAGCGCAGAAGGCAACATGGCTAAAATGCTCAAGCGTAACATTTTTTAAATTTTTACATCAAAAGTGGTGATAAAAAAATGTGCAATTAAAGTGCTAGATGTGCAAAATAATACTAATTAGTGAAGAAAAGTGCTATTAGTGGAAATGTATAATGGTGAAAATGAAATATAAAATATGACGGCACATGTGACTAGTGCAAAGATATTTAATATTTGGTGATTAAAAACACCAATAAAAATAAGTGCCAAAATATATAAAAAAATAAAATGACAAGGTGCTATAATAGTGTGGCCCAAATTAATCAATGGGAAAGCCAAGATAAAAGGAAATTAAACATATTTATTATATAAATATGCCCCTAAACCAAGGGGGAGGGACAAAAAAAAATATATATATAAATAAAAATAAAAAAAGGACGTATCAAAGTACATGTGTACTGTAAGCTGCCATACAAACAAAAATTTAATAAAAGTTAAAAGATATATATTATTAACATAGAAAGTAGCACACTAAAAATTGGACAGACCAAATATATAATATGTGCGACCGTAAAATAGCGGTCATGATGCCCAATAATGCGCAAAACAATTCATTGATAACAGCTATAGCACTAGAAGGAATGGACATATGGATGCATGGCAGGTAGGAGGAGGTCAATATAGTTGGAGACGGAGGGAACCACAGAGAATCTAAAAGCAAAAAAAGGGAGAGAGAAAAAGAGAAAATTAAAACCAATAAAATCATATGAGTTTAAAAACAACCCACCAAGACAAGTGGTAAAAACACACACAGGAATCCGGACACTCAATCGATAATGTAGATGAGCTTAGATAAATGGTGCGAAACTCACGTTGTCATTCAGGCCCCTTGGTTGTAAGGTATTAAGCCTATATATCCATCTGTTTTCTGTTTGAGCTAGTCTCACTTTCCAATTCCCCCCTCGTACTCCTGGAAGAATCCTGTCAATTCCTCTCACCTGTAGTTGGCTGGGGTCACAATCATGATGAATTTTGAAATGGCGTGGTATTGTGGTCAGGCGTGAAAGATCCACTTCTTGTCTTGCTGCTTTCACTCGTCACGTTTTTTCAGTTCACGAGTCGTCATCCCTATATAGACAAGATTGCACGGGCAGGTCAAGTGGTAAATAACCCCGACAGTATTGCACAAGATGGTGTCACGAATCTGAAACAACCTACTGCCATCATGATTACTAAAACTCGTATCGGTACACATGTTCGGACATGCCACACAATGTCCACATGGACGACAGCTCCACTTGGGTTTTGTTGCACCAAAGAGAGGTTCAGGTTTTTTACTCCTATGATGGCTATGAACCAAAATGTCTCTGAGGCTTGGACTCCTTCTAAAGGTAAGGGAAAGGTGTCTTGGGTATGTATAGACTCAATACCGGATCTGCCAACAGTATATTCCAATTCTTAAGTAAAATATCTTTCACTTGGGGTACTTGAACATGGTAGGACATAATCAGTCTTACCTGATTATCACTCTTATCCTTCTGTCTTGTCTGAAGGAGACTCCTCCTACTGGTATGCTTTGCTCGCAAATAGGCCCGCTTGATCCAATTTTCTTTATAGCCCCTTTCGGAGAACCTGGTCCAAAGTTCAGCAGCCCGATGTTCAAATGCAATATCTGTGGAACAGATACGTTTAAGACGTAGGAACTGGCCCATCGGTATCCCTCTAATGAGGTTCTGCGGATGTGCAGAGTGAGCGTGAATCAAAGAATTTGTGGCAGTCTGTTTACGGAACAAGTCCGTCTGTACATACCCCATATTGTCAACGTCGAAGGAGATGTCCAAAAAGTCCATGTGATGTCTGCCCACCTTGTATGTCAACTTGATGTTAAAAGAATTCATATTCAGCAACTCCATAAAGGACTGTAGTTCTGGAAGAGTACCCTTCCAAACAAAAACAATCTCTCAATAAACCTGGCCCACATTTGTACTTTCTCTATATGGGGAATGGGGTCAGTAATAAGGATGGATCGCTCCCAAGCCCCTAAGAATAAGTTTGCGTACGAGGGCGCACAAGCCGCGCCCATCGCGGTTCCTTGCGTTTGTAAATAAAGTGCATCTTTAAAAAGAAAGAAATTGTGGGACAAGGCAAAATTGAGGAGTTCCAAGATGAACTCCCCAAGATTTCCTTCAGTTCCCGACATCCAGAGGAATTCACCAACCGCACGTAATCCGTCATGGTGACGAATGGAGGTATATAAGGCTTCAACGTCGCTTGTGACGATAACCATATCTTCATCCAATTGGATGTCCTCCATTCTTCTCAAAGCATCTGTCGTATCTTTAATATACGAAGGTAGCGTCTCAACAATTGGTCTGAGAATTTGATCAATCAATTTACATATCTGTTCACAAAAATTATTAGACCCGGAAACTATCGGCCTACCTGGTGGATGGAGAAATTGCTTGTGAACCTTTGGAATTAAGTAAAATGTAGCGATTTTGGGACATTCAACTTTGAGGTATTGTTCTTGTTGTGAAGTGATAATTCCTTTGGAGCTTGCCTGTCATAAGATAGAAAACAGTTCCCCCTGAAATTTTGTTAACGGATTAAATGTTAGTCGTTTATAACATGTGGAATCTCTCAGTTGTCTAAAAGCCTCCTTTTCATATAGTTCTAGAGGCCAGATTACCACTTTACCCCCTTTATCGGAGGGCTTGATGATCACATCCTTAAGGGATTTGAGTTGGTCAATTGCTTCCCTTTGACTACGTGTACAGTTATCAAAAGGACGACATTTCGATAGTTTCTCAATCTCACTACTAGTGGATTGCAAAAAAATATCAAGATGCGGAGAAATAGATGCAGGGGGGAACTTACGTGACTTCGGGATAAGACTTGGAGGAAACCATGAGGTTGGAGAGGTAGGTGGTTCATCTCATAGTTCTTCCAATGCCTGAAGTGCCAATAATTAATCGCGAGAGGAGCAGAATGATGCAGTGGATCTGCTGTGGAAAATCTTTTTAAACAATAGTTTCCTCGCGAATAGATGGAGGTCTTTCTGGACCTCAAAAGCGTACACGCTAGATGTAGGAGAGAAAGGAGGAGGCAGGTGTGTGGCTGCATGGCAGGAGGATCTTATGGTTTTTTCACTTTTTCATTTTATTTTATTTCTGTCCACTTTATTTTCATATTTGGACATGTTTTGGTTTTTCACTGATACACCTCTTATTCTTTATACTTCACTGTATACTCTGTGGATTGCATTCAGTGATTACCTATTACCTATTTACATCTGTATCTTGTTGTATACCTGCATTTCCCTGTATTCCATGAATTTGTTCCATACATCTTGTCTGCCCCCATCTTCTGTGGCTGTTATCGTAGTGCCTTGATTTTATTTATTTTCTTATTTTGTATGTGTACTTTATGCATATGTATTTAAAAAAGTTATCGATATTTTACATGATCTGGTTCTAATTTGTTAGTATTGACTAACATGCTGGTGTTGCCCAATACTTTTCATTTTGACAAGAGGTAAAAGGGTAAAAAAAGCCCCCCAAAATTTGCACAGGGGTGGCTGATTGTTACAGCGGTTTTGACAAACGCAAAAAAAAAAAACACATGGGACCCCATTTCGGAAACTACACCCCTCACGGAATGTAATGAGGGGTGCAGTGAGAATTTACCCCCCACTGGTGTCTGACAGATCTTTGGAACAGTGGGCTGTGCAAATTAAAAATGTTGTACAGCCCACTGTTCCAAAGATGTGACAGACACCAGTGGGGGGTAAATACTCACTGTACCCCTCATTACATTCTGTGAGGGGTCTAGTTTCCAAAATGGTCGTGAAACACCTGTGGGTTATTAAGTCTCACTTAATTCCTTGTTATGTTCCTCAAGGGGTCTTGTTTCCAAAATGGTATGCCATTTGGATTTTTTTTTTGCTGTCCTGGCACCATAGGGGCTTCCTAAATGCGTCACGCCCCCGAGCAAAATTTGCTCTCAAAAATCCAAATATGACTCCTTCTCTTCTGAGCATTGTAGTTCGCCCGTAGTGCACTTCTGGTCAACTTATAGGGTACCTCCATACTCAGAAGAGATGGGGTTACAAATTTTGGGGGGATATTTTCTGCTATTAACCCTTGCAAAAATGTGAAATTTGGGGGGAAACACACATTTTAGTGAAATTGTTTTTTATTTTTTTACATATGCAAAAGTCGTGAAACACCTGTGGGGTATTAAGGCTCACTTAATTCCTTGTTACATTCCTCAAGGGGTCTTGTTTCCAAAATGGTATGGCATGTGTTTTTTTTTCTGTTCTTGCACCATAGGGGCTTCCTAAATGCAACATGCCCCACAAAAACCATTTCAGAAAAACGTACTCTCCAAAATCCCCTTGTCGCTCCTTCGCTTCTGAGCCCTCTACTGCGCCCGCCAAACACTTTACATAGACTTATGAGGTATGTGCTTACTCGAGAGAAATTGGGCTACAAATATAAGTATAAATTTTCTCCTTTTACCCCTTGTAAAAATTCAAAAATTGGGTCTACAAGAACATGCGAGTGTTAAAAATGAAGATTGTGAATTCTCTCCTTCACTTTGCTGCTATTCCTGTGAAACACCTAAAGGGTTAAAAGGCTGACCGAATGTCATTTTGAATACTTTGGGGGGTCCAGTTTTTATAATGGGGTCATTTGTGGGGTATTTCTAAGATGAAGACCCTTCAAATCCACTTCAAACCTGAACTGGTCCCTGAAAAATAGTGAGTTTGAAAATTTTGTGAAAAATTGGAAAATTGCTGCTGAACTTTGAAGGCCTCTGGTGTCTTCCAAAAGTAAAAACTTGTCAATTTTATGATGCAAACATAAAGTGGACATATTGTATATGTATTTAAAAAAGTTATCGATATTTTACATGATCTGGTTCTAATTTGTTAGTATTGACTAACATGCTGGTGTTGCCCAATACTTTTCATTTTGACAAGAGGTAAAAGGGTAAAAAAAGCCCCCCAAAATTTGCACAGGGGTGGCTGATTGTTACAGCGGTTTTGACAAACGCAAAAAAAAAAAACACATGGGACCCCATTTCGGAAACTACACCCCTCACGGAATGTAATGAGGGGTGCAGTGAGAATTTACCCCCCACTGGTGTCTGACAGATCTTTGGAACAGTGGGCTGTGCAAATTAAAAATGTTGTACAGCCCACTGTTCCAAAGATGTGACAGACACCAGTGGGGGGTAAATACTCACTGTACCCCTCATTACATTCTGTGAGGGGTCTAGTTTCCAAAATGGTCGTGAAACACCTGTGGGTTATTAAGTCTCACTTAATTCCTTGTTATGTTCCTCAAGGGGTCTTGTTTCCAAAATGGTATGCCATTTGGATTTTTTTTTTGCTGTCCTGGCACCATAGGGGCTTCCTAAATGCGTCACGCCCCCGAGCAAAATCTGCTCTCAAAAATCCAAATATGACTCCTTCTCTTCTGAGCATTGTAGTTCGCCCGTAGTGCACTTCTGGTCAACTTATAGGGTACCTCCATACTCAGAAGAGATGGGGTTACAAATTTTGGGGGGATATTTTCTGCTATTAACCCTTGCAAAAATGTGAAATTTGGGGGGAAACACACATTTTAGTGAAATTGTTTTTTATTTTTTTACATATGCAAAAGTCGTGAAACACCTGTGGGGTATTAAGGCTCACTTAATTCCTTGTTACATTCCTCAAGGGGTCTTGTTTCCAAAATGGTATGGCATGTGTTTTTTTTTCTGTTCTTGCACCATAGGGGCTTCCTAAATGCAACATGCCCCACAAAAACCATTTCAGAAAAACGTACTCTCCAAAATCCCCTTGTCGCTCCTTCGCTTCTGAGCCCTCTACTGCGCCCGCCAAACACTTTACATAGACTTATGAGGTATGTGCTTACTCGAGAGAAATTGGGCTACAAATATAAGTATAAATTTTCTCCTTTTACCCCTTGTAAAAATTCAAAAATTGGGTCTACAAGAACATGCGAGTGTTAAAAATGAAGATTGTGAATTCTCTCCTTCACTTTGCTGCTATTCCTGTGAAACACCTAAAGGGTTAAAAGGCTGACCGAATGTCATTTTGAATACTTTGGGGGGTCCAGTTTTTATAATGGGGTCATTTGTGGGGTATTTCTAAGATGAAGACCCTTCAAATCCACTTCAAACCTGAACTGGTCCCTGAAAAATAGTGAGTTTGAAAATTTTGTGAAAAATTGGAAAATTGCTGCTGAACTTTGAAGGCCTCTGGTGTCTTCCAAAAGTAAAAACTTGTCAATTTTATGATGCAAACATAAAGTGGACATATTGTATATGTGAATAAAAAAATATATATTTTGAATATCCATTTTCCTTACAAGCAGAGAGCTTCAAAGTTAGAAAAATGCAAAATTTTCAAATTTTTCATAAAATTTTGGGATTGTTCACCAAGAAAGGATGCAAGTTACCAAAAATTTTTACCACTATGTTAAAGTAGAATATGTCACGAAAAAGCAATCTCTGAATCAGAATGATAACTAAAAGCATTCCAGAGTTATTAATGTTTAAAGTGACAGTGGTCAGATGTTCAAAAAATAGCCGGGTCCTAAGGTGTAAAATGGCTGGGTCCTTAAGAGGTTAATTGGTATCATTTTTGTTATGATGGGACTTTTTGATCACTTTTAATAAACGTTTTTTCTTGTATATGAAGAGACCAGAAATCAGCAATTATGGACTTAGGTAGTTTTTTATGTTTACACCACTTACCATGAAGTTTCATTAATGTGATATTTTATTAGTTCTGTAATTTCCACATGCCGCGATACCAAATATGTTTATTTTTGTTTACACTTTTATTAGGGGAGGGACGTGATCACTGATGTCCGGCATTAGCCGTAAATGAAGAGCACTCAGCTTGTAAGTGCACTTCATACACCCAGACTGCTGCCATGGCATACATGTACACCCTGTTTCATCAAGGTGTCAATGGTGCCTACACTATCCCCTCGTCCTGACCTCACACACACAGCCTACCTCCCACAGTCTGACAGATCCCTATCCCTTGAATTCACTGCTCCCTAAAGGTACCGGTGATGAGGAGCCTGTAATGTCATGCAAAATTGAGAGGTCCTGCCCCTTTTAGTACCTCCACTTTTATGGCTCCACCTTTTTCAAAGCCACACCCAGTTACAATGTTACTCCCCCCCCCCCCCCCCCAGATTTGTGGGGCTTCCTACGCCCCTGGATACTTTCCAAGAAGTCAGGGCGACAGTTACAATGCAAAAAACGCAAAAAGCTTTAGAAATAAATCCCTACCCTCCATTACACGGAATGATTGTGTGTCTAAAGGTGAAATGTTATTTTTGGACTCAGATGATGATGCGATGTGCACCTACTACAAAAAGATAAAATGCCAAAACTCCAATAAGGATGTGCGGCATGGTTCTAAAAAACAACATTTGTTTTACTTTTCTCAGCATAAAGACAAAATGCGTCTTTCCCATCCCATAGTTAAAGGGGTACTCCGGTGAAAACCTTTTTTCTTTTAAATCAACTGGTGGCAGAAAGTTAAACATATTTGTAAATTACTTCTATTAAAAAATCTTAATCCTTCCAGTACTTATTAGCTGCTGAATGCTACAGAGGAAATTCCTTTGTTTTTGGAAAACTGATGACATCACGAGCACAGTGCTCTCTGCTGACATCTGTGTCCATTTTAGCAACCACGCATAGCTGATGGATAGCAGATGGTGGCTCAGTTGTCCCACTAAGCACAACAATAAATAAAGCGTTATTATTATTATAATGTCAGCAGAGAGAACTGTGCTCGTGATGTCATCAGAGAGCATTCCAAAAAGAAAAGAATTTCCTCTGTAGTATTCAGCAGCTAATAAGTACAGGAAGGATTAAGATTTTTTAATAGAAGTAATTTACAAATATGTTTAACTTTCTGCCACCAGTTGATTTAAAAGAAAAAAGGTTTTCATCGGAGTACCCCTTTAAGCATTGGTTCCAAAAGGACTGGCCCAAAACCAGAAAAATGTTTTGTTACATGAGCCAAATTTAAATCCATATACAAGTTGAATCCAGATTTCTTCTCCGAGTGGGATAATCCGTCTAAACTAGACCTGGCGTTGGCTTGTCTATGTAAAAAATAAATTTTTCCTATCTGTGGACCTATCCTTACTATTACTGATGCTATAGATTGGAAAGCAGTTTAATCTGTGCCTGTAACCAGAGTCCTTCACATTTGATCAAGACCTGGAGGAGGGGATCTCTAGAGGCAATATTAAGAATAACCTCTCAATCATGAAGACATCTACTGATTTTCTATGTGATAGCTCTATGGACTCTCTAATGTATTCATCCAAAGCTAAGGCTTTGTCTAATGTGTCCCGCAGAGCTTCCGTTTCACCCCTCTTATCCCTTTGGTCCTAAACTAAGTGATAATCTCAAGTTCCTGAATGGAGAAAAGGGTACTTGTTTTTCAGGTTCAAATAAAAGGAATCATTTCATTGCTTTTCAGACACAATCTAAATGCCCACCAATTTTCATGCATCAGACAGACAGGCTAGATTCAAGTCCAAACTGCATCTCCTCAGTTACTAGAAAAAGACCCTTTTACCCTCAAGGGTCTGACATCAGGAGCATAAAACCTTAGTTGGGGCAAGATTTTAGCTTGCACAATGCTGGTCCGATATATCCTTGAACAACTGGGTATCAAAAACAATCTATAAAGGCACAGGGAGGTAGTAGCCAAATGCTGATACTGGATACAGGTATCATGTTGTGTGCTGCAGGACTCAGCTATGCATGTATAAAAAGGGTGTCACCAACATAAAAAGTTTGGAAACCTCTGCGATAGAGGAAGTCCTACTCAACAAAGAGGCTTAGGCATCTGTGGTGTGCCACTGTGGTGAGTGGCAGGGCCATGGGTGTTGCCGTGATGAGTGGTGGGATCAGATGTTATTAACTCCGGGGGGTCGGATGGTATTAACCTCTATGTGTTCGTGATGCCAGTGTGGTTTTCGGGTTCTGGAACACCACACACCCGGATTCTCTGCTATCCCACGGGCTAGTAGTGAATAAAGAGTTCACAACCAGTTGAGGGTAAACGGAGGCTTTACTGACTAGAAGACAGGTGTAATTATCTTCACAGCTATGGCCAGAATTCCCAGAGAGGTGACCAGTACCCAGATGACCTCGCAGCTTGCTGGACCAATACTTGTAATAAACTTGACTTTGACTTTTAATTTAGACTTGACTGGTACTATGTGCAGGACTTGACTAACTTCAGTGACAGCAGACATAGACTTGAGACTTACTGGAGAGTTGTAGCTTTGTGGTACTCCAGATGCTGAACACTTGTCCTGGGTTTTCTGGTAGCTGCTTCAGCAAAGACTTTTATGTTACTGCTTTGAGCACTTAAAGGGGTACTCCGGTGAAAAACTTTTTTTTTTTTTAAATAAACTGGTGCCAGAAAGTTAAACAGATTTGTAAATGACTTCTATCAAAAAAATATTAATCCTTCCTGCACTTATTAGCTGCTGAAAACTACAGAGGAAATTATTTTCTTTTTGAAACACAGAACTGTCTGCTGACATCACGAGCACAGTGCTCTCTGCTGACATCTCTGTCCATTTTAGGAACTGTCCAGAACAGTATATGTTTGCTATGGGGATTTCCTTTAACTCTGGACAGTTCCTAAAATGGACAGAGATGTCAGCAGAGAGCACTGTGCTCATGATGTCAGCAGAGAACTCTGTGTTTCAAACGGAAAATAATTTCCACTGTAGTATTCAGCAGCTGATAAGTACAGGAAGAATTAAACATTTTTAATAGAAGTAATTTACAAATCTGTTTAACTTTATGGCACCAGTTGATTTAAAAAAAAAAATATATATTTTTCACCGGAGTACCCTTTTAACTCAAAGAGAGTGGATTAAAGATGGCCACCCCTTTATATAGTGGGCAAAAGACAACAGAGCGCTTCTGTGTGCGATCTTCCAGACCAGGTAGGATTATGTGGGTGAGTGAGGAACGCACTCACCTGGTCGGGTTGTGCATATTCCAGGCACAACGCTGATGTGGGCTTAATGTAACAACTGCTGCGGCTTCCCACGCTGGATCCACCGGCGTGTGAGAGACAGTGAAGCAGGAGGAAATCGGAAGCTGAGATCGCGCTGTTGCAGAAAAGGTTCAAGGATACTGGTAGAAGTCTTAATTTCTTTTATTCTATTCACACAGCGCGTTTCTGGATATTAATAATCCTTTCTTCACGCCTGAAGAAAGGATTATTAATATCCAGAAATGCGTTGTGTGAATAGAATAAAAGAAATTAAGACTTCTACCAGTATCCTTGAACCTTTTCTGCAACAGCGCGATCTCAGCTTCCGATTTCCTCCTCCTTCACTGTCTTTATATAGTGGGGGCTGGACTATAGCCCATTGGTCAAGCTGTGGGTCATAGGTTAAAGCTGGTGCTCTCTAGGAGTATATGTAACTGCATAACATAACATGTGACAGGATTACTCACACAGGTCCTTGAGTCCTCCACAGGCCCTGTATACTAACCAGGGGAGTCCCTGCAGGGGAGCCCCACTGAAGGACTCAACCTGACAGGGCCTACAGGTAGTACAGGAACGTGTACCTGTACTGCGACATCACACATCTATATCCCTATTTTTGCAGTCCCCAAATCCGGAGCAGATTGGCATCTGGTCATTGATTTAATGTCCCTAACCATCTCATGGGGGTCCTTTATATTGCTAGTTTATATCAAAGGCTCTCTGAATGTGAATGTAGATGGCTGAGCTGAGAGTGGGAATTGAGTCCAAGAATCTTCTCACAAATAATGTAAATGAGGATGATTTGAATTGCAACCAGGGCCAGAGGTAGACCCAGCTATTGCTGGTACATAAGTGTTCCACATACACTTGTCACCTATTATTTATACATACTTTTTTTTTTATCAACATACCTTGAGATTGTACAGTACTGTACAATAAAGTCTCCCATACACTTACTAAGTTTATTTTGGTTGTTGACATTTGTAAGCAGAAAGGTAAATCGATACAATATGTACAACTGCTGCACTTTTGCTGTTAGATATAATATTTGTGTATGTGTAAAAATAGATAAGGAAATAGATATGTTTATTTGCTTCCATTAAACAACGTGCACTTTTTACAGCTGGTATATAAAGCTCAAACTATATTAATTCTGAAAGTGTTGGCTCAGCATCTCTAAGACAGTTTCTAGGTTGGTATTTTAGGGCCTAATAGTGTATAATGACATTTACTGTATGCATTATGTGCAAGTGGAAAGAAGATATATGAAGAAATGGTATGGGTGTAGGATATATGTGGCTTGTAAAAAAAATTACAAATGATATATTTATACACACATAAATTAATGAGACATTTAAGGGAAACAATATTATTTACACACTTTTTTTTTTATTTAAAACAAACAAGAACATCTAGAGTGCTAGCCATGCAAAAATGCTCACTTTGATAGATTATGACATAAAAAAAAGAAAATGTTCAGGCTTTTGCTTGTTATCCACACAACATTAATGAGAGGACCAATATAATTCCCTACAAATCATGCAAATCTCTTCCTCTGGCATTGTATTGCTGTTGGCAGGCAGTGAGTTGCAATTGCAGAAACACCAAAATGATAGGAAAGACTCAACATGGATGTGAGTCACAGTAATACCTTTAGTGACAACAGAATAACAATAGAAGGAAAAACATTTTTCTAGAGTTTATAATTTGTCATTGACACAATTCCAATTATGAGGTACGAAACTTTATTTGATTTAGGCTAAGTTTCCACTTGGTTTTTTTTCTTATATTTTTTGGAAAACTGCCACTATGGTTTTTGAGCCAAAGACAGACATGTATTCAAAAGGAATAGGACATATAAAAGGAAGGACTTACATTTCTCCTTCCTTATGGATCCACTTCTGACTTTGGCTCAAAAACTGCAGTGGCAGTTTTCCAAAAAACTGCGTGGAAACTTAGCCTAATTCTTGTAATTCAACAAACAAATGAAGACTTGACTTTGCTCGTTTATGGCAGAAACTTCAGTATTTCTTTTGGAATCAGTGGGATTTACACCCCTGTAGTCAGGATATATGACAGCCACCACCATCCACTTGGTGAGTGCAAGGGTTCCATATTATTTGATCTTTTCTGTCACTTATGCAAAGTGTAAAAGTAGTCCATTATACATATTCAATGATAATCGGATAAACCAAGGGGAAATAACTTTTTAGATACATCCTTATGTATAATTCAATGTATGCATGGTTTTACCACTTCAAAACCACTTATATTCTATTTGAAAATGAAATAAAACACAGCTGAAGGTGCTCCACATTGTTGCATCTACATGGTTTCTTCTTGCCCCTGTATCATTGAACTGTGATAAAAGGTGCTGGATTGGCTTTCTTGGTTTCCTTGTGGTGTTATAAGTACTCTTTACTATAACTGACAGGTTTCTGTGCATGCTGTCACTAACTTTTCATGCAACAAGTATATATATCAATCCACCTGACCTTCTCTATCTGCTGTCCCTGACTGTTTCTCTAGCTTTAGGTTAACATATTTATAGCCTCTGCCATTGTATTATCTGTAAGAACTTCTGAATTGACAATGCTTTTACCTTGCGTAATTGATAGTATAGAAGGGTTTTAACAACCTCGGGAGAGTTACTGCTAAATGTATGTTGATCCCTTCTGCAAAGGGTGAAGAAATGTTATTATTTTGATAATAAAATAATGAATAATTTTACCTCAATTTAAGATAATATTTTCATGCTAATATTGTTGCTATTTATACTTTGGTAAGGGTTACCGTATGATACACTCTGATATGCTATTACAGTAGATTGCACAAAGACATACAATGAATGAACATTTTTGGCATCATCATTTTGTAATCTTAACTAAAATATTCTTTATCCAAGTGATGTTTTTTTTTATGTACTAAGGAAAATCTGTACAAGAGTCAAGATATAAGTGGCTTACATAAGGGGGCAGGAGAGGAATAACATGATATTAACAATGCTGGCATTTGGGGCTTCTGCTCTGGATGACAGCAGTTCAGTAGTCACAAAGTATAAGGCAAGGTTCAGACTAAGGAATTTTCAAGCATAATAAACTCAAAAATTATGGTGCAGCAGAAACCCATTGCTGTTAAGGGGATTCCGCTGCACAGTCCACTCTTTTTTTTTTCAGAATCCATGAGAAATACATTGCCGTCTAGGGGGACAGCAATTTCTGCACGGTCACCCTCGGAGTAAATCATGTGAATCTAGTCTGTCAACCTCTCACTTCTTGAAAATTTGCAGGTATATAATGCAGTTTTTATTTTATTTTTCAACAACAACCAGACATGGTTTTGAAAAGCTTACTTCTACATACACAGATGAAGTCATAAGTTGAGCATTTCATAGAGAAAACATGTTATCGACGACTTATAGGGGTACTCCGGTGGAAAACATTTTTTAATAATCAACTGGTGCTAGAAAGTTAAACAGATTTGTAAATTACTTCTATTTAAAAATCTTCCGGTACTTGTTAGCTGCTGTATACTCCAGAGGAAGTACTAAGAAAATAGTGTCCAACAAAAATAGAACAGACTTATTACATGGACCCAAAAATAAAAGGAAATTTGATAATAAACCCACCTTGTCCCTGACATATTCCCCTTACTTTAGCAAAATTAAAAATATAGTAACATGTCATTTACATATACTTAAACAAGATGACATTACATCCAGAATTTTGCACCAGGGCTGTAACATTGTCTCAAAAAAAGCACCGACTTTAAAAAATCACCTATCACCGAGTCTTGTGGAAGAACCCCGACCAAACACAAGTGTCCGGCTGTCGCAAAAGGGTTTTTACAGGTGTGGTCATAAAGTGTGCCGTACGTGCAATTATGTTAAGGTAACAAAGGAGTTTGAAAATGCCGAATGCAGCAGAAAGTATGAAATCAAAAATTATATGAATTGTAATAGTAAAAATTTAGTGTACATAATTGAGTGTGTACACTGTAAATTAAAATATGTAGGGTATACTACCCGAAGTCTAAAAACAAGAGCTCTGGAACATCTTAATGATGTGGGAGCTTTGAATAGAAACAAATCTGCGGCATCCTGTCATTTTCAGATGGTACATGGTGGAAATATCTCCGGATCAGACAAGGTTGCATCAGAAGGAAATTAGAGCACAGAGAGGCCTTCTGGCAGTTCACACTTGGGACGCGTGCCCCAAGTGGAATGAATATACGACGTGAGCTGCTATTCCATTATTGAAATAAATGTTGTTAACACTTATTTATATGTATATATATAAAAGTAAAATAAGGATTTAAAAACGTGATATTGATTATGTTACAACATCACTGGTTTTGGATACAGTGTTGTTACTTTTTATATTAACCTCCTTTTATTTTGAGTATGTATTAAGAAACAAAGTCTCTACCTAGTCATGAGATCCTGCACGTAAGCGCAAGCAGCCCTAGTGAAGGGGAAAGAATTAATCACCTCTCACCTGAGCTAGCACACATAAAAGTCCTTACCTGCCGGATCAATGACGTCACTGAGGAAGAGCGCGCATGCGCTTGAAACGCATATGGCCGTGGAAGGAGTCGGTTTTACTGTGTGATACTTGTACCTTTTGATACGGAATTAATAAAGCTACTACTTTTAACTGGTGCCGGATCATCGCTTGTTCTTTGAAGTTCTTTTCTCCTTGAATTTCTTTCTAGTCTGACCACAGTGTTCTCTGCCTCTGTCCATGTCAGGAACTGTCCAGAGAAGAAAAGGTTTGCTATAGGGATTTTCTACTACTCTGGACAGTTCTTGACATGGAAAGAGTTTTCAGCAGAGAGCACTGTGGTCAGATTGGAAAGAAATGCAAAAAGAAAAGAAATTTCTCTGTAGTATACAGCAGCTAATAAGTACTGAAAGGATTAGGATTTTTAAATAGAAGTAATTTACAAATCTGTTTAACTTTCTGCCACCAGTTGTTTTTATAAAAAAAAAAAAAAGTTTTCCAACAGAGTACCCCTTTAATGCTAGGTACAGTTCATAAACATAAAACCATGTATTTAACTTCTTAAGGACTTACCTGTATGCCCTGAGTCTGCTCCCATTCTATACCGCGTGGCCATAGCATAGCAGCAGGTCATAGCAGGTCGGACCTGTGGCTAATCGCGGTGCCACATGCTATTAACCCTTTAGACGCGCCGTTCAACGTTGATCGCCGCGTCTAAAGGGAAACTAAAACGCTGCCAGTTAGCTCAGGGGGCTGTTCGGGACTGCCGCGATGAAATCTGGCTTCCCGAACAGCTGTAGCACAGCAGGAGGGTCCGCTTCCATCGCGTTGTCAAATCGCCGAATGACTGCTCAGTGCCTGAGATCTAGGCATGAGCAGTCAAGCGACAGAATCATCGATCAATGGTTTCCTATGAGAAACCATTGATCAATATAAAAGATCATGTTTGCAGTGTTATAGCCCCAATGGGAGCTATACAGTGGGGATCAAAAGTTTGGGCACCCCAGGTAAAAATTTGTATTAATGTGCAAAATGCATCAAATTACAGATTAGACATTCTTATAATATGTAAACAAAAGTTAGATTTTATTTCCATCTTTAACACTTTCAAAATGACAGAAAACAAAAAAATGGCGTCTGCAAAAGTTTGGGCACCCTGCAGAATTTATAGCATGCACTGCCCCCTTTGCAAAGCTGAGACCTGCCAGTGTCATGGATTGTTCTTAATCATCATCTGGGAAGACCAGGTGATGTCAATCTCAAAGGTTTTAAATGCCCAGACTCATCTGACCTTGCCCCAACAATAAGCACCATGGGTTCTTCTAAGCAGTTATCTAGAAATCTGAAACTGAAAATAGTTGACGCTCATAAAGATGGAGAAAGCTATAAGAAGATAGCAAAACGTTTTGAGATGGCAATATCCTCCGTTCGGAATGTAATTAAGAAATGGCAGTTATCAGAAACAGTGGAAGTTAAAGCAAGATCTGGAAGACCAAGAAAATATCATACAGAACATCTCGCAGGATTGTGAAAAAAACTATTCAAAACCCACGTTTGACTGCACAATCCCTCCAGAAAGATCTGGGAGACACTGGAATTGTGGTACACTATTCCACTATAAAGAGATTCTTGTACAAATATGGTCTTCATGGAAGAGTCATCAGAAGAAAACCTCTTCTACATGCTCACCACAAAAATCAGCATTTGAACTTTGCAAATGAACATATAGACAAGCCTGATGACTTTTGGAAACAAGTTCTGTGGACGGATGAGGTTAAAATTGAACTTTTTGGCCGGAATGAGCAAAGATACGTTTGAGAAGAAGGGGAGCAGAATTTAATGAAAAGAACCTCTGTCCAACTGTTAAGCATGGGGGTGGATCAATCATGCTTTGGGGTTGTATTACAGTCAGTGGCACAGGGAACATCTCAGGAGTAGAAGGAAAAATGGATTCAATAAAATGTCAGCAAATTTTGGATGTTGACTTGATGCCATCTGTGAAAAAGCTGAAGTTAAAGAGAGGATGGCTTCTACAAATGGATAATGATCCTAAACAGACAGCCCAGAAATCTCAAAGAACTGGAAGACTTTTGTAAGGAATAATGGGCAAAGATACCTCAAACAAGAATTGAAAGACTCTTGGTTGGCTACAAACAGCATTTACAAGCTGTGATACTTGCCAAAGGGGGCAGTACAAGATATTAACTCTGCAGGGTGCCCAAACTTTTTCAGACGCCAATTTTTTGTTTTCTGTTATTTTGAAAGTGTAAATGATGGAAATAAACTCTATCTTTTGTTGACATATTATAAGAATGTCTAATCTGTAATTTGATGCCTTTTGGAGATTTTTCCATCTTTCCTTGGCTTCTTTATGCACATTAATACACATTTTTTACCTGGGGTGCCCAAACTTTTCATCCCCACTGTAACATTGCAAAAAGAAAAAAGTGAAAAAAAAAAAAAAAGTGAATAAAGATCATTTAACCCCTTCCCTAATACAAGTTTGAATCACCCCCCTATTTCCCATAAAAAAAAAAAAAACTGTGTAAATAAAAACAAACATGTGGTATTGCCGGAAATTTTCAAATTATAAAAATATATTGTTAATTAAACCGCACGGTCAATGGCGTTTGCGCAAAAAAATTCCAGTCCAAAATAGGGTATTTTGGTCACTTTTTATATCATGAAAAAATTAATGAAAAGCGATCAAAAAGTCTGATCAATACACAAATGGTTCTGCTAAAAACTTCAGATCATGGCGCAAAAAATGAGCCCTCATACCGCCCCGTATGCAGAAAAATTAAAAAGTTATAGGGGTCAGAAGATGACAATGTAGTTATGATTTTTTTTCCAGAAGTACGACAAAATCAAACCTATATAAATAGGGTATCATTTTAATCGTATGGAACTGCAGAATAAAGAGGTTTTATTTTTACCGAAAATGTACTGCCTAGAAACAGAAGCCCCCAAAATTTACAAAATATTGTTTTTTCTTCAATTTTGAAGCGCAATGATTTTTTTCACGTTTCGCCATAGATTTTTGGGTAAAATTACTGATGTCATTACAAAGTAGAATTGGTGCTGCCAAAAATAAGCCATCATATGGAATTTTTAGGTGAAAAATTGAAAGGGTTATGATTTTTAAAAGGTAAGGAGAAAAGGGCAAAAATGGAAAAACACTCAGTCCTTAAGGGGTTAAACAGACATGATCCTACTTCTTTTAACCAGATGATGTCGGGGTTATCAGGGAAAAAACTGGGAGCAAAAGACCAAGGTAGAAAAAACATAATTTATGGCCCAGGATACTAAAATAAAATTCACAGAAGCCACACATTGAGTTTTATATACAGTATATAGATATACACCGTAAATTTTGCTTTGCTAAATTTTGTGTAGCTCACAAGCTATGCAAACTGTGCTGATGTATGTGACTCACACTGACTTTTGCTTTTTGACAGGGTCTATACCAGGTGTACTCAACTATTTTCAGAGAGGGTCTGCTTATTCAGGTCTGACATCTGGTAAAGGTCCAAGCTGAACGCTAAGGCCTGGTTCACACCTAGCGGCCTCAGTCCCATGAAGGAAAGAGCAAACAAGCGACTGAAGTGTGGGAAATGTGTGACCTGAATACTGCCACACACTGTACCCTCTGAATATAATACTGCCACACACTGTACCCTCTGAATATAATACTGCCACACACTGTGCCCCTGAATATAATACTGCCACACACTGTACCCTCTAAATATAATAATGCCACACACTGGGCCCCTGGTATATCACTGCCACACACTGTACCCCTGAATCTATTACTGCCACACACTGTGCCCCTAAATATAATACTGCCGCACACTGTACCCTCTAAATATAATAATGCCACACACTGGGCCCCTGGTATATCACTGCCACACACTGTACCCCTGAATGTAATACTGCCACACACTGTACCCTCTGAATATAATAATGACACACACTGTGCCCCCTAAATATAATACTGCTGCACACTGGGCCCCTGAATGTAATACTGCCACACACTGTAACTTCTGAATATAATAATGCCACACACTGAGCCCCTGGTATATTACTGCCACACACTGGGGCCCTGGTATATCACTGCCACACACTGTATCCCTGAATATATTACTGCCACACACTTTGCCCCCTAAATATAATACTACCACACACTGGGCCCCTGGTATATTACCCCCACACACTGTACTTCTGAATATATTCCTACCACACACTGGGCCCCTGGTATATTACTACCGCACACTGTACTCCTGAATATAAAACTGCCACACACTGTGCCCCTGGTCTATTACTGACACACACTGTACATCTGGTATATTACTGCAATACACTGTACCCCTAAATATAAGACTGCCACAAACTGTGTCCCTGGTATATTACTGCCACCCACTGTGCCCCTGAAAATA
Source organism: Hyla sarda (assembly GCF_029499605.1). NCBI lineage: Eukaryota > Metazoa > Chordata > Amphibia > Anura > Hylidae > Hyla > Hyla sarda. The sequence goes on from NC_079191.1 coordinate 229,228,381, forward strand.
ATTTTTCCATACACTGTACTCCCTGAATATAATACTGCCACACACTGGGCCCCTGGTATATTACTGCCAAATACTGTACACCTGGTATATTACTGCCACATACTATGCCCCTGGTATATTACTGCCACACACGGTGCCCCACAATATTACTACCACACGCTATCCCCCCCCCACAATATTACTGCCACACGCTATTCCCATACAGTATTACTGCCACACGCTATGCCCCCAAATACATTTTCAACAAACACTGTGCCCAGTACCGACTAATTGTACCTCTGTGCCCCAAAGAATTATTGATGCCACTGTATCTCCAGAATTCTGTTTCTGTGACCCCAGAATTAATGATGCCACTGTGCCCCCAGAATTAATGATGCCACTGTGGTCCCAGAATTAATTATGTAGCTATGCCCCAAGAATTAATGATGCCACTGTGCCCCCAGAATTAAGGATGCCACTGTGCCCCCAGAATTAAGGATGACACACTGCCCCCAGAATTAAGGATGACACTCTGCCCCCAGAATTAATGATGCCGCTGTGCCTCCAGAATTAATTATGCCACTATGCCCCCAGAATTAATGATGCCACTGTGCCTCCAGAATTAATGATGCCACTGTGCCCCCAGAATTAAGGATGTTTCGAGCCCCCACATGAACTTTGTCACTGTGACTCTCCAGCTGTTGCAAACTACAACTCTCATAACACACAGACAGAAGGTCATGATGGGAGTTGTAGTTCTAAAACAACTGGAGAGTCACACGTGGGGGAAAACAAATGTTTACCTGAGTTTTGTCTCCTCATCCCAGTTCCTGCGCTGCTCCGACCTCTTCTTGTCAGGCCTGGCCAGAGCAGATGATGCAGGCAGCGGTAATCACGCCACCTGCATCACAGGAGAATCGCTGGGTGGCTGAGATGTGACACAGTGTTCTCTTGCTCAGGGCCGTGGCTATTCATTTGTATTGGTGTCTTAGAGACATTTATACAAATGAATGAAGGGAGATCTGGCGGGCGGTCCGGATGACTGGCGGTCGCGGTCCAGATCTGAACCGCAGTCCGCCAGTTGAATTCCCCTGGTCTATACTATGTGCTGGATTTATTAAATTCGCCTTTTCAAGTTTTTCCACCAAAAAGTTGCATTCTGACACCACAAAAGTAGTAGTTTATTTTCAAGCCTAAAACATTATATGATTAATGTACTATTAACGCACACAGGCCAACAAATAGATGAGGCATCCAAATAATAATAATTTGCACACAGGGAAAATCAGTCTATAAATAACATATGCATAGCACAAGAAATGAGCAAATGATAAATTCCCTCCAAAGATCTTACCTTTATGGGAAAGGTTCTCTGGTCTTATGAAACAAAAATGGAAATGTATTGACCGTATTGACCATAGTTATGTATACAGATGAAAGTTGGAGGCTTGCAAGCCCAACAACACCATTCCAACAGTGAAGAATTGAAGACACTAGCTGAAAAGTTAACCTCTTGAGGGTGCAGGAATTTTTCATTTTTGCACTTTCGTTTTTTCCACCTGCCTTATAATAGCCACAATGCTTACAATTTTCTACCTACAGACCCATAGGAGTTTTTGTTTTTTGTGCCACCAATTGTTCTTTGTAATGATCAATCATTTTACCACAAAATCTACAATAAAACGAAAATTTTTTATTATTTATGGGGCAAAATCTTGCACATTGGTCATTAGTTTTTATTGATACTATTTTATGTTGATGGGGCTTTTTGGTTGATTTTTATAAATTTTTCCGGTATGTTAAGTGACCAAAAATACGCAATTCTGGACTTTGATATATTTTTTTACGTTTACGCCATTGACCCTGCGGTTTAATTAACATTATATTTTAATAGTTTTTACATTTACACATGTGGCGATACCACATATGTTTATATTTAGTTTTGTTTCCATTATTTTATTTAAAAAATAGGAAAACAAAGGTGATTTAAACTTTTTATTAAGGAAGGGGCACACTTTTTTCATAATTTTTTTAGTCCCCATAGGGAACTATAACATGCAATCTTTAGATTGCGTGCATTGATCAGTGTTATCGGTGCTCCATTGCTACAGCCTGCCATGACTTTCTGTAGCAAAGGAGTGTTGATTGGACAGCGTGGAAGCAGTTTAGGAATTTCCCTCCATCCTAAAAACTGATCGGGACCCCGCAATTTTGGCGTGGGTGTCTTGATCAGCTGGGATTTGTTTTCAGGGACTTTTAGACACCACAATCATCTTTGATCGTGGTCTCTAAAGGGTAAATGCCGTACATCGGCCTGATTGGCGATGTCTAGCATTAGCCACATGTCCCGGCTGCTGATAGCAGCTGGAACCAACCTGATATGAAGCGTGCTTAGCTTCTTAAGAGGTTAATGACAACAAAGTAAATGTAATGGAGTGGCCCTACCTCAATCCCATAGAACATGTATGGGCAGATCTTACAGAGAGCATGCAAGCAGGGAGGCCTACAGACATGATTTTTGACATGCAACTTATTGAGAGAAACTTGGGGAAGGCAACCCAAAACATTTGTCCGAAGTCAGACAATTAAGAAGCAATGCTTCCAAACTCTAATGTGAACTGCTGAGCCATGGGGGCTAAAAAAATAAAAACCTGAAGTAAATCATAGAAGCAGAGTCAGGTATATCCAGCTCACCCCAAACCGTGCGCACGGACAGGACTAGGACTTGTCCATATATATGCAAAAGAAGGAAGATGTCCAGCGCACACACGTGTAAAGGAACTTCTTTTATTCGGTTGCCATATGATACAGCAGGTACTCAGGTAACGTGACACGTTTCGGCCCAAAACGAGTCACGTTACCTGAGTACCTGCTGTATCCTATGGCAACCGAATAAAAGAAGTTCCTTTACACGTGTGTGTGCTGGACATCTTCCTTCTTTTGAAGTAAGTCATAGTCTCTAGTATTATTTTGACATTTCACATTTTTGATTATAGTAGTGATTTTAAGTGACCTAAGAGAGGGACGATGTACTAAGATTAAATGTCAGGAATTGTTAATGAATGTGTCTAAAGGATATGTAATCTTGACTTCACCTGTACAAATCTGCTCCAAACTGTACTGTGAAAAAAACAATAGTTTATATATTGATGCAAAGGTGATATTTTAATTGATAGTTGCTGCCAAGACCAGAAAGCAAATGAACAACCTTCTGGCATACATGACGTGCTGCTGTGAGTTGTTTGTTATATAGTTACAATTGTGTGTCTACTGGCCACCCAGACCTTGAAAAAGTAGCTTCATTATTACCTGAACAAGCACCATTTATAATTTACTAAAAGGCCACCCTATGAGTGACACCTGTCCTTTCCACATTGGAGATTCCCTGTATAAAAAATTAGATATGTAACCATAAAGTTCATAGTAAAATCAAGTGAGCAAGTTTTCTGTGAATCAGTTTCAGTGTCAATCTACTTTAGAATGTGGAAATTGAGTGATCTTATTTGAAAGAGGTATGGTCATAAGTGTTAGACTACCTAGGGCCAGTATATCAAAAATTCTCAACCTCGTAGGGTACTCTTATGTCATCTGAATCCTAATACAGTAAAAACCACAAAGAGGGCATACTTATCTTCCCTGCTCCCCTGCTTCTTTCAAATCTTCCAGTCCTCATTTCTCTCTTCTGTTAATGATGTTTCATGCCCGCATGAACTTTCTGATCACCCAGTGATTGGCTAAGCTGGAATGAAACATCATCAGAAGGAGGTACAATAAAACCACAGCAGGTACTGGAAGACTTGACAGTGTCAGTGGGATGGGCAGGGAAGCAAGAAAGGTGAGTTTAGCCCCTTTGAGATTTTCACTATGTCGGAAGTCAGATTACATAAAACTGCTGTAGCCTGGAAATCCCCTTTAAAATGTGAATAACTCTTTTAAGAAAGTACTACTTGGATATTATAGGGATACCGTATTGTGGAATTGTGTAGACTTTATGTGGAAGTCCTATTTTGGAACTGTATGGAGTTTTGATGCAGGATTAATATGCAGTTATATGCAGATGCAGATTGTAAGTAACTTTTAAAATTATTTGAAAAAAGTCTTAAAGTAATAAGCAGACCTAATTTTCTGCTAAAGACAGTTATGGTTTAGACAAGCAATCTGAATCTTTTTATGCAGATTTCAGGAGAACATAATCCACATGACTGATTGTATGTAATATCCCACAGTTGCAGTACAGGTACTGTATTCACTAATTGTCATTGTACTAGACTAAAGCTCAATTGTGAAAACACTTTAGAGAATACCTCAAAGACTTGATTAAATTACAGTTCCCATTGTACTTTTATTATAGTTATAATGTTCTTTTGTTGCAGTTACAACACACTGAGCTACAGACCATATTGGCATTTCTATTCACCCTTAGGCTTTATACATAAGTATATTACAGATCTGTGTTATACTGATCCAAAATATATCGCCAATAGTCTGCTATGAGCTGAGACTGTACATCTGTATGCTTTAGTTTTTCTGTACATTTCTTAAAAGTTGATAGACCAGAATAAGCCAGCTGTGGCATGGTCCATGAAATAAGGAATCATGGAGACACCATATGAAGGTATGGACCTGTAGTTATTCCATGTGGTTCTGTATAGGGTTTATATGCAGGTAGGGCATTGGGGGAATTGCCCACAATTGTGACCCCACTGGCACTGTTTCCCTTAGGCTGCTCACCACCATGGCACACAGCTTAACATCTGTTCCCCTTGACAATTGAAAATGTTGTCCTCCTTTAGAGCTTTTAGTGCACAAGATTCAGAATAGGATAAATTATACTGAGAAATATGGAAATTAGATAGAAATTGTTCAATGTCCCTCAATACTACATCGACAAATGTGTCGATGCAGTCGTGGTCTCCCACCGGTGGGTATTTTCTGTTTTTGGGTTTTAATTGCGTGAAGGGCCCTTCACAAGGAATCTTCTCATTCTCCGAGAGGAGAGAACTTAGGGCTGTTACACCCTCCAAATCCACATCAGATATTCCCAAATTAGAACAAGTACATATTTCCTGTAACTTGACATTTTTTTTCCATTTAAGTTTACAACAGAACAGGGGAATATCTTTTACCCACTCGAATGTGTTGGGCATGGATGTGGGAACAAAGGATAATGGATGTGGGAACAAAGGATAGAAGTGATAGTTCAGCGTCCGTCAGAGTTCGTTTTTATAAATTCATAATCTAATTATCCCTGTTGGTTGTTAATTCCGAGGGAAGGGTTCTTGTAGACTCCTGTTCAAAAAAGTAGCAGATATTTTTGCAGAAGTTTGGGGCTGGGTGGTTCCATGCGGTTGTGAGGAGGAGGATGGAAAAGAGGTACCTGATCCAAATTGATTTGTATGTCCCCTTCCTCTTCCTCTTGTTCTCGCGGTCCGACCTCTGCCTCTTGGATTGTTCCATCGTCCTCCGTGTCTTGTTTTGTATGGTGACCTGTGTCCCTGATTTCTAGACCGACCTGAGTCTTAAAAGTCAGTTTCAGAGGAGGAGATCTCCGTATCTGTAGCTCTATGTGTATCCTGGCTTATAAAAGTATAGGCTCTGTTGTCTTTAAACTCGGATAAATCCTTAAGGACGCAGAGTTTTTCCGTTTTGCATTTTCATTTTTTCCTTCTAAAAATCATAACGCTTTCAATTTTGCACATAAAATTCCATATGATGGGTTATTTTTTGCACCATATCAATTCTACTTTGCAGTGACATTAGTCATTTTACAAAAAATCCACGGTGAAACGGAAAAAAAAATTCATTGTGCGACAAAATTGAAGAAAAAATTTAATTTTGTAAATTTTGGGGGCTTCCGTTTCTAGCCAGTGCATTTGTCAGTAAAAATGACACCTTATCTTTATTCTGTAGGCCCATGCGGTTAAAATGATACCCTACTTATATAGGTTGGGTTTTGTCGTACTTCGGGAAAAAATAACTACATGCAAGAAAATGTATACGTTAAAAATTCTCATCTTCTAACCCCTATAACTTTTTCCGCGTATGGGCTGGTATGGGGCTAATTTTTTGTATCGGTGCCACTTTTATATTGATCAGACTTTTTGATCGCTTTTTATAAATTTTTTCATGATATAAAAAGTGACCAAAAATACGCTATGTTGGACTTTGGAATTTTTTTGCGTGTACGCCATTGACCGTGTGTTTTAATTAACAATATATTTTTATAGTTCGGACATTTCCACACGTGGCGATATCACATATATTTAATTTTATTTTTATTTACACAGTTTTTTTATGGGAAAAAGGGGGTGATTGAAACTTTTATTAGGGAAGGGGTTAAATGACCTTTGTTTACTTTTTTTTTCACTTTTTTTTTTGCACTGCACACACTGATCTTTTACTCTGATCCCTGCAAAGCCATAGCTTTGCATGGATCAGTGAGATAGGGGCTCGATTGCTCAAGCCTGTAGCTCAGGCTTGGAGCAATCAAATGGCGATCGGACGCGACGGAGCAAGGTAAAGGGGTCTCCGCTCACATCCTAGCTGTTCGGAACATTGCGATTTTATCGCGATATCCCGATCAGCCCGACTGAGCTGCCGGGAAGCGTTTACTTTCACTTTCAGATGCGGCGGTCAACTTTGATCGCCGCGTCTGAAGGGTTAACAGCACGCGGCACAACGATCGGTGCTGCGCGCTGTTAGCCCAGGGTCCCAGCTATAATTAGCACCCACAGCCACTCTGATACAGCTAACCCTTGGTGGAAATATAATACAATACCAAAAACACTTAGAAACACACCAATTAGGTTTTTAGATGAAATAAAATCAAATTTTACTAAGTATAAGGAATAGATACACTAGATACAAAAATAGAAATACATACAAAATGTAGACAATGGCTACATACACCAAATCGTGCCGGGATAGGGAAAGGGGATAGGGTTACAGGTGATTGCCTACACTGAGAGCCCTACCTGTCTAGGTGAGGACTCCTATCGCTAAGTGTGGATGGGGGTAGGAAAGAAATAAACACTGATGGTTAAAGTTTAACAGGCCTCTCTTACCAACGCGTTTCACCCATTAAATATCTGGGGCTCATCAGGGATGAGAGGAAACCAAAATCTTAAAGAACAGTAGATATAAGCAATCAATGGTAATATAATTGCAAATAAATAATGCCACTTGGATATAGTGAGTATATAGATAAATCAAAATAGATTGTAATTTAAAGTGTCAGAGAATTCAAAGGTTATAATGTCCAGAATGAAAAATAGAATAGACCAAAGAAAATGTTATTGTCACGGTCAGTCAAGAGGTATAAACTTTGAAGCAGATGACACAAATTAAATATGCGAACACAGCAATTTAGGTGTAAACATATACAATGAATATGGCCCAATAGAGAACAACGCTGGTAAAGATGCAGACGGTCCTAATGATCAAAACAGCCGCTGTTGGAAAAAATAAAGAAAAACATATTGGAAACCCATTGTGTATCTAAGGACAAAGGGGAAGGGATAAACACCAATATCAAGATGACTTACCCTAGGCCATAAGATATCTAGATAGATGCATAGGGTCCCTACTGATATTTTTATATACTGTATTTTTCGCCGTATAAGACGCACTTTTTCTTCCCCAAAACTGGGGGGAAAAAGTTGGTGCATCTCATACGGCGAATATACCCCTATCGCGGCGGTCCCTGCGGCCATCAACGGCCGGGACCCGCGGCTAATACAGGACATCACCGATCGCTGTGATGCCCTGTATTAACCCTTCAGACGCGGCGATCAAAGCTGACCGCCGCATCTGAAGGGAAAGTGACACTAACCCGGCTGTTCGGGACTGCCGCGATTTCACCGCGGCGGTTCCGAACAGCCCGACTGAATAGCCGGGTTAGTGCTTACAGGACACCGGGGGGGACCTTACCTGCCTCCTCGGTGTCTTCTCCGTTCAGGGATCCCCTGTATGGCCGGCGCTCTCCTTCCTCGTCATCACGTAGTCGCGTACGTGCGTCGGCGTGCGTAACGACGTGATGGTGGCGACTGAGAGCGAGGATACCCGGCCGGCAGCAGAGACGTTCCAGAGTGACAGGGACATGGCGACAGCGATGGAGCGACATCCAGGGCAGCGGTGACGGGTCCGGAGCGGCGGGGACACGTGAGTATTACTTCCTCCTGCAGTGGTCTTCAATCTGCGGACCTCCAGATGTTGCAAAACTACAACTCCCAGCATGCCCGGACAGCCAACGGCTGTCCGGGCATGCTGGGAGTTGTAGTTTTGCAACATCTTGAGGTCCGCAGGTTGAAGACCACTATTGGGTTCAAAATCTTAATTTTTTTAGACTTTGCCCCTAAAAATTGGGTGCGTCTTATACGCCGGTGCTACCTATAGGACGAAAAATACGGTATATAAAAATATAGGCCCCAAAAGCTGTGTCCAGATGTATAGAGTTGATTTATTTAGTATTTAATACATCTATAATGTTCCCATCACCAAAGATCACCAAAAAAGTGAAACCAAATTCTAATGTCACTTACCCTATGGGTCCACAGCTAATATATACTGACAAAACCAGCCCAAAAAGCCACACAATGAGATTAAATGTTTCAGTGGTGGTAAAAATGACTGTACAAACAAAATAAATCTGATATCAGAAAAGACTACTGGCAAAATATTTTGCAGGTAGACAATTGAGCAAAGTGCTAATGATGATCTCTGCGTTTTTGTGGAGAGAAGTGTGTATAAGTTGAACATCATTGTTCAGTTTCCTGCTACAGATCATGAAGGTAGGGGATGAAATGGAGGAGTTTGTATGAAGTGGGGAGTGGTCTGTGTGGAGGCAAAAGTAGTCTGTGTACAGTGGGCATAAGAAGCAGTCTGTGTGAAAGAGGGCATAGAGAACAGTTTGTGGAGAGGAGAGAGCAATGTGGCACAATCTGTAAGAGAGGGTCATGGAGTGTAATCTATGAGGAGAAGAGGTCATACAGAGCTGTCTGTGAGCTGCTGTAGGAAAAGGAGTTCAGTTTATGTGGGGAGGATTAGTCTGTGTTGGATAGAGGGAAACAGTCTATATATGAAGGAGTCATGTGATGCAGTCTATAAGAGGACAATGGCAAACACTTTAAGTGAAAGAGAGACAAGGGGAACAGTATGTGAGAAAAAGGGGGCCTTTGGAGTGGTCTGCGTGGAGGAGACTAGTGGGAGATGGGGAAGAGACTGTGCGAGAAGGAGGCATGTGCTACATACAGTCTGTAAAAGAGAAGACATGTAGAGCTGTCTGAGTAACAGATGGGGCACATGTAGATTTGTTAGACAGGGAGTGAAATTGTTCTACGTAACTGAAATTAATTGTAATGCAATTGTTGTACATGGGCACTAATACTGTCTGACGGACAAAAGATGTTGGGGGGAGGGGTTTGGATCAGTCTGTGAGAGAGAAGAGAACCATAGGGAGCAGTCTATAAGAAATTGGGGCATGTGGGGAAGCCCGTGTGTGTGTGTGGAGGGAAGCCATGAGAAGCAGCAGTGCTGCAATCTGTGTAAAGTAGGCATGGGGGCAGGCTGTGAAAGAGGAGGGGACAATAGAGAGAACACTAGGAGAGAGGAGGGAACCATTTAGAGCCGTCTCTGAGAGAGGAAGGGACAAAAGGGAGCAGTCTGTGGACTGAGAGGGAAGAGGGAGAATAGGGGGAAGTCAGTGTACTAAAGGGGGATGGGTGCAGTCTATAAGAGAGGATGGGACCATAGGAAGCAGTCTATTAAAGGGGCAAACTATGGGGGGGAAGTTTGTCAGAGAAGGGGACTATGGGAAGCAATTTGAGAGAGGCGACATGGGAAAAAGTCTATAAGGAGGGTAACTATTGGGTTAGCAGTCTGTGTAACTTAGTTGGTACCATATGCTGCAGTCTTTCAATCAAAGGAAATTAAATATTATAGTGTATGGTCAATATTACAATGTGAGGGGGCATAAAAGAGAAGGGGCATGAAAGCAGTCTGTGTAAAATAAAATCATAAGTAGTATGTGAGAAAATAATACCATGCGGAGCAGGAATACCAGTGAATGGGGCTGATTGTTGCGGGATTCCATGCTCTCTGAGTATTCATCTACAATCCCCCAATCTAAAAAATAGATGCTGAGGTTGCCCTACATCACAGCAGGATTCTAATCTTCCACTGCCTGTACACCAATCAGAGATTCTGATCCTCTTTGGGGCACTTAAAGAGTTACTCCAGTGGAATTTTTTTTTTTTTTTTATCTACTGGTGCCAGAAAGTTAAACAGACTTGTCAATTACTTCTAATTAAAAATCTTAATCCTTTCAGTACTTATCAACTGCTGTATGCTCCACAGGAAGTTATTTTCTTTTTGAATTTCTTTTCTATCTCGACCACAGTGCTCTTTGGTAACACCTCTGTCCATGTAGGGAACTGTCCAGAGCAGGAGAGGTTTGCTATGGGGATTTGCTCCTGCTCTACAGTTTCTTGCATGGACAGAGGTGTCAGCAGAGAGCACTGTGATCAGACATAAAATACATGAACTGTAAGGATTAATATTTTTAAATATAAGTAATTTACAAAATGTTTTGGCACCAGTTGGTTTAAAAAAATTGTTTTCCACTGGAGTACCCCTTAAAGGGGTACTTCACTGGAAAACATTTTTTAATCAACTGGTGCCAGAAAGTTACAGATTTGTAAATTACTTCTATTAAAAAAATCTTAATCCTTCCAGTACTTATCAGCTGCTGTTATGATACACAGGAAGTTATTTTCTTTTTGAATTTCCTTTCTGTCTGACCACAGTGCTCTCTGCTGACACCTCTGTCCATTTTAGGAACAGTCCAGAGCAGGAAAAAATCCCCATAGAAAACCTATCCTGCTCTGGACTGTTCCTAAAATGGACAGAGGTGTCAGCGAGGGCACTGATTCTGATTCTTCCACATGCAAATTTTGTAGTGTGAATGAGTCCTAAAGTTGTGAATGTCAGCACCCTCTGTTCAATAGTGAAATGGCTAATATCAATATCCCTGGTGGCCTAGATGAGTAAAGAGGTGAATGTAGAACTACTGATTCTCCAAAACAGTAAATGCATTGATATCAGTATATCTTGTTGTCTACGACAGGGATTGGTTAATTTAAGGACCCTTGTTGGTCTATGGAAGTGTGGGGGTTGATGTTAGAATCCCTGATGGTGTAAGGCACTGAGGGGGTTTATTCTAGTTGTGGGCTAGGACAGACTTCTGGTGGAGAGCAATGGAAGGGTTAATGCTGTGTGTCTGGGTTCCAGTGGTTACTCAGAAGCGATTTTCCTTGTAAATATGGGGTAAACAAGCACATGGTGAGTGGCCATGGAGACACCATGGCAAAGTGTCCAGTCACCTCTGTCCACCATAATGACCCTTATAGATATGTCACTTGTTATAGCTCTCTGCACAAGGTGATTGAGTTTTTTGGTGCAATATTTCAGCATTTGTGCACCCACTTTGAATGTTGTGTGGTTGCCCAGTACGGGATGGTGTTTCGCCGCACTTCCCTGCCCTGTCAGGCAGTGTCCATCAGGGTCCCCAGTGCCCCTTGCAGTTATTTTCCCCATGTAAATATGTTATGCATTTTATTGTGCGTTGTGACTTATAAATGTAACATGTGATTGTTACCCAATAGGTACTAGTGGCCACCTCACCCCAAAGGTGACCTATGGGCTCCCTGCTAGTCTCCCCCATATAAACCTTGGGTGGAGGAACCAAAGAGCCACCCTGTGTTGCACAGGGGAAGACTTTGCTGACCGGACCAAAACAGGAAGTTCCCTGGCTGTAGCCATATTGGAGATTCCGGCAGCTGTGCTCGACTCCGCTGTCTTCTATCAAGCACCCGCTGCAGCACAGACTCTGCAAACACCAACGATTATCAGCAGCAAGTCTCCAGTGCCGGTTGCTTTAAGAATTAACCCATTGGTGTCCGTAAGTCTGGTCGCAAGACAAACTACCACTGGGTGCCTGCAAAATAGAGGGGAAGCATCCATGACAGTACCCCTACTAGCCAAGTCCAAGCCGCTGCAGCACTTCAGCAATTTTCTTAAAGGAGAAAGCACCTTATTCCTCACAGGTGACAGCCCACCTATCAAGGACAGACACCACCCAGTTGCACCAAGCATGGATCAGACTGTCAAGAAGATGTTGATCGACAAGAAAAAAGAGGAAACCATTTGCTTTTGTGTTGACTACAGGAAACTGAACAATGTGATACATAAGGACGCATATCCTCTGCCAAGGATCAAAGAGTCACTCACAGCCCTCAGGTCTGCTGCTTATTTCTCCACCCTGGACTTAACCAGCTGATATTGGCAAGTGCCGATGGCCGTGGAAGACCGGGAGAAGACTGCCTTCGTGACAATTGGGCTTTTGGAGAGAGAATTTGTTTGGAATGGAAGTCGGGGCCCTGTGCGTTTACAAAGCCCCCATGGTGCCAGAACAGTGGACGCCCCCACATGTGACCCTATTTCGGAAACTAAACCCCTCACGGAATGTAATAAGAGGTTCAGTGAGCATTTACACCCCACTGGCGTTTGACAGACTTTTGGAACAGTGGGCTGTGCAAAATGAAAAAAAGCATTTTAGTGAAAAAATAAAAAATTTTCATTTTCACGTCCTACTTTAACGAAAAATCTTCAAAGACCTGTGGGGTGTTAAGGCTCACTAAACCCCTTGTTATAGTCCATGGAGGGTGTAGTTTCAAAAATGGGGTCACATGTGGGTGTTTTTTTTGCGTTTTTTTTTTCTGCTGTAACGATCAGCCACCCCTGTGCAAATCACCTCAAATGTACTTGGCGCTCTCATGAGCCTTGTTGTGCGCCCACAGGGCATTTTATGTCCACATATGGGGTATTTCCGTAGTCAGGAGAAATTGTGTTACAAATTTTGGGGTCTTTTTTTCCTTTTACCTCTTGTGAAAATGAAAAGTATGGGGACAACAGCATGTTAGAGTAGACCCCAAGTTTACCTTTTAATAACGGGTAAAAGGATAAAAAGCCCTCCAAAATTTGTGACCCAAACTGTTGCCTTGAAATACGACAGGGCTCTGAAGTGAGAGCACCATGCGCATTTGAGGTCTAAATTAGGGATTTGCATAGGGACGGACCTGGATGCAAGAATTACACTTGCCTCCAATACCAAAATTACCCTACGGCAGTGTTCCCCAAACAGGGTGCCTCCAGCTGTTGCAAAACTCCCAGCATGCCTGGCCAGTCAATGGCTGTCTGGCAATACTGTGAATTGTTGTTTTGCAACAGCTGGGGGCTCCGTTTTGAAAACAGTGCCGTGCCAGACGTTTTTCATTTTTATTGGGGAGGAGGGGGGGAGGGTGGAAGAAAGGTAGGGATACATGTATATGAAGTGTTTTGCTTTTTATTTTGTGTTAGTGTAGTGTAGTGTTTTTAGGGTACATTCACACATGCAGGGGTTTACAGTGAGTTTCTCACTAGAAGTTTGAGCTGCAGCGGAAACTTGCTGTAAACCTCAATCCATGTGAATGTACCCTGTAAATTTTGTAGGTTTTTTTACGCAATTTTTTGCGACTTTTGCACTTGATAAATCTCTGACCACTGCAAGCCAAAAATCACTTTTTGCTTTGGTAAGCAAGTTTCTTTTTTTATTTTTTGCTTAGGGCACTGCACAATCAAAAAGTCGCTCAAAAAATAGAGTAGTTGCACATGACAATTTTAAGCAAAAAAAAAAAAAACTAAATGCTTTGATAAACGTCTTCATGAGAGATTGTTACCTAACTTAGTGTTTCACAACCAATGTGCCTCCAGCTGTTGCAAAACTACAACTCCCAGCATGTACGGTATATTAGTGCATGCTGGGAGTTGTAGTTTGCAGCAGCTGAAGGCTCACTGTTTGTGAAACACTGAGTTAGGTAACAAACTGTGTTTCGCAACCAGTGTGCCTTCAGCTGTTGCAAAAACTACAACTCTCAGCATGCAGTGACAGCCGAAGGGCATGCCGGGACTTGTAGTTATGCAACAGCTGAAGGCATACTACTACAACTTCCAGCATGCCCTTTGGCTGTCCGTGCATGCTGGGGGTTGTAGTTATGCAACAGCCAGCTGGAGGCACACTGGTTGCAAAACCCTGAGAGTTTTTTTTTACTTAACTCAGTGTTTCGCAACCAGTGTGCCTCCAGCTGTTGCAAAACTAAAACTCCAAGCATGTATGGTCTGGCAGTGCATGCTGGGAGTTGTAGTTTTGCAACAGCTGGAGGCACACTCCTCGCGAAAAACTGAGTTAGGTAACTAACTCTGTGTTTCACAACCAGTGTGCTGTCAGGATTCGGCAGGCTGGAGGTGGATCCTCTGTGTCAGAGAGGGATTGGCGTGGACCGTGTCGGTGGACCGGTTCTAAGTTGCTACTGGTTTTCACCAGAGCCCGCCGCAAAGCGGGATGGACTTGCAGCGGCGGTAGCAACCAGGTCGTATCCACCGGCAACGGCTCAACCGCTCTGACTGCTGAGATAGGCGCGGTACAAGGGATTAGACAAGAGCAGGGTCGGACGTAGCAGAAGGTCAGGGCAGGCAGCAAGGATCGTAGTCAGGGGCAACGGCAAGAGGTCTGGAACACAGGCTAGGAACACACAAGGAACGCTTTCACTGGCACAATGGCAACAAGATCCGGCAAAGAAGTGCAGGTATTATAGGGAAGTGCACAGGTGAAGACACTAATTAAAACCCATGCGCCAATCAGTGGCGCACCGGCCCATTAAATCGCAAAGACCCGGCGCGCGCGCCCTAGGGAGCGGGGCCGCGCGCGCCGGGACAGCACAGACGGGGAACGAGTCTGGTAAGCGGGTCGGGATGCGCACCGCGAGCGGGCGCGTCCCGCATCGCGAATCGCATCCCGGCTAGGGACATTATCGCAGCGCACCCGGTCAGTGGGTCTGACCGGGGCGCTGCGAACAGGAGAACGCCGTGAGCGCTCCGGGGAGGAGCGGGGACCCGGAGCGCTCGGTGTAACATGTGCCTTCCGCTGTTGCAAAACCACAACTCTCAGCATGCACTGACAGCCAAAGGGCATGCTGGGAGCAGTAGTTATGCAACAGCTAGAGACACACTACACCTCTCAGCATGCCCTTTGAATGGTAGGAGTTGTAGTTATGCAACAGCTGAAGCATACTTTTTCATAACTACATAACTACATCTCCCAGCATGCCCAGACAGCCAAAGGGCATGCTGGGAGTTGCAGTTGTCCCTCCAGCTGTTGCAAAACTACAACTCCCAGCATGCCCTTTGGCTTTGCATGCTGGGAGCTGTTGGTAAGCAACAGCAGGAGGCATACAGCACTTACCTCCTGCTGTTGTATCCCTCCGCCACAGACCGCCTGGACAGCTCAGGACAGGAGACCACGGCCGATCACCTGTTGATGCCGCCCAGCAGGACGTGTGATTGGTCAGCTGGTCGAGCCGACTAATCACACCGATCATAAGGTGGCACCGGTGTCACCTCACTCCTCACTGTTGGGTAAGGGTGATTGGTGCAGACTCGGACTGCACCAATCACCCTTATCTTCCAGGTCACCGGGTCAATGGTGACCCGATTGACCTGGAATCACCGCAAATGGCCGACCTGAATTGATCACTGGCATGGGGGGATCTCAGGACCCCCCAGGGGTTTGCACGGGGTGCCTGCTGAATGATTTCAGCAGGCATCCCGGTTTGGTCCCTGCTTGGTGAGTGGCGGGACCTGAATTCCCAAGGGCGTACAGGAGGTCAGGGCATAGCCGTATGCCCTATGTCCTTAAGGGGTTAAAGGGGTACTCCACTGGAAAACATTTTCTTTCAAATCAACTGGTGTCAAAAAGTTAAACAGATTTGTAAATTACTTCTATTATAAAATCCCAATCCTTCCAGTACTTATCAGCTGCTGTATACTACAGAGTAAGTTATTTTCTTTTTGAATTTCCACAGTGCTCTCTGCTCACATCTCTGGCCATTTTAGGAACTGTCCAGAGTAGGAGCAAATCCCCATAGCAAACCTCTCCTGCTCTGGACAGTTCCTGAAATGGATAGAGGTGCCTGCAGAGAGCACTTGTGGTCAGGCAGAAATGAAATTAAAAAAGAAAAGAACTTCCTCTGTAGTATACGGCAGCTGATAAGTACTGGAAGGATTGGGATTTTTTAATAGAAGTAATTTACAAATCTGTTTAATTTTCAGACACTCCTTGAATTAAAAAACAAAAGTTTTCCAATGGAGTATCCCTTTAACACCTAAATTATACACCACAAAACAAGTTGCACTTTTCAGACATAAAATAAAATAATCTTTATTCCATAATTTTAAAAATAAAATAAGCAATATACATATAGTAAGTAGAGATGTTTAAAAATGGTTCAGACAAAAAAGCCAGTATAGCGTCAATTGTAAACAAAAAACACTTGTTATTTAGTGTGGATAAAGCCCACAAAGACTGGAGGCTGCAATTGGTGCCAAAGATGCTTCAACTAAGTAATGAGTAAAGGGTCTGAATACTTATGTCAATGCAATATTTTAGCTTTTCATTTTCAATAAATTATCAAAAAAAAAAATTTCTAAGGCCCCTTTTACACTGCTGTTATGACACAGCAGTCTGACGGCCGTCAGGGGAGAATAGTGGGACAAAAAATACTGCAAGCGCCGTATTTTTCTCCCGCTACAAAATAATAGCGCCCGACAGACCCCATTGACTATAATGGGATCCATCGGGACCCGTTGTTGCCCGTTGTGCCCCGTCCAGATAATGGCCATTAGGGCACATTCCCACTTGGAGTAGCAGCGGGAAATACACTGCGTATCCCTCGCTCACCACACACACAAGGCTTTCCGGTGGCAGCCCTATGTGTGCAGTGAGTTTTGGAGGCGAGGCCATGTGCAGAGAAGACTGTGACGTGCGGCTCAGCCTCAAAAACTCCCTGCACACATAGGGCTGCCGCTGGAAAGCCTTGTGTGTATGGTGAGCGAGGGATACGCAGCATGTATTTCCCGCTGCTGCTGCAGATTTTGCGCAGCCTGAAATACGCTGTGTATACGCCAAGTGGGAACATGCCCTTAGAGTAAAAGAATTTAAAAAAGAGAACTTAACGGCCGTTCACGATGGGGTACAACGGTGGTGTGAAAGTAGCCTAGCACTGTGTTTTCACTTTGCCATTATGAAGTATTAAGTGCAAAATTAACTTGATTTTTTTAGCACAAGGCTGCAACATAACAAAATCTGAAAATGTGAAAGGGTCTGAAGACTTTCCAATTGCATTGTATTGATATATTTTTACAAAATGAAAAATGGACAAAAAGCATGAATACAGGAGACCAACTCCAGAGACATATGGGACTTTTTGATCTTGGACACTCTCCTAAGTTTCTGTCAGAGACTGTAAGCAAGTAAATGAAGAGCAGCACTGGTGGGATTCAGTCAGGCCAACATCCAGCAGCTTGCACACATGGCAAATATAATGTTGTGAATCTGACTGCTGGTTCCCAAAGTCAGACACAGTGATTTCTGCCAGACAAGAGGATTTTCAACCGAAACCTATTCCTCAATATTCTGGGTTGAAACCCTTCTGGCTTTTAGAAAGATTATGTCCCCATGGTAACATCTTGTAAAGGGCAGCCAGAGTGTATGTTTTCCGTAATTTGAATCGATATATATATATATATATATATATATATATATATATATATATACACTTGAACAGTGTAGTTTAGATTTGACAAACATAGTTGAGATCTTAATCAATCAAATATAATAAGAAAACAGTCAATTAAAATATGCAACAAATACAAAAATATGTTTGACATTTGGTTATGCATTTGGATAGGCTATTTAAATGAACAATGTTCTTCCTCCTACTTGAACAGACATAATAGTTTTTGATGATATTTTTGGAAGCATCACATTGATTTTTTTTAAAGTGTACCTGTCATTTGCAAAAACATTTTATACAATGTAGATAATACCATTATAAGTATATATGTAACATACATTGGTTAAAAAAATGTGTATATTTTTTTGATCAATAAATGCTGTCCCTGCAGCTATTGCCAGTGTGTCTCTATGAGGAGACCAAATACAGGAAGTGAGGGAAGAACAAGCAGGGCTCTGTGCATGCTCCTGGCTTTTCAATAATCCTGCTGTGTGAGCCGGGGGAGTGTCACAGAGCTTCAATGTTCAGAGCCCTGCTTGTCCTCAGTGTACAGAGCCCTTCTTGTCCTCAGTGTACAAAGCCCTGCTTGTCCTCAGGGCACAGAGCCCTGCTTGTCCTCAGTGTACAGAGCCCTGCTTGTCCTCAGTGTACAGAGCCCTGCTTGTCCTCAGTGTACAGAGTCCTGCTTGTCCTCAGTGTACAGAGTCCTGCTTGTCCTCAGTGTACGGAGTCCTGCTTGTCCTCAGTGTACGGAGCCCTGCTTGTCCTCAGTGTACGGAACCCTGCTTGTCCTCAGTACACAGAGCCCTGCTTGTCCTCAGTGCACAGAGCTCTGCTTGTTCTCAGTGTACAGAGCCCTGCTTGTCCTTATTTCACAGAGCCCTGCTTGTCCTCAGTGTACAGGGCCCTGCTTGTCCTCAGTGTACAGTGCCCTGCTTGTCCTCAGTGTTCAGAGCCCTGCTTGTCCTCAGTGTACAGAGCCCTGCTTGTCCTCATTGTACAGAGCCCTGCTTGTCCTCAGTGCACAGAGTCCTGCTTGTCCTCAGTGAACAGAGCCCTGCTTGTCCACAGTGTACAGAGCCCTGCTTGTCCTCAGTGTACAGAGCTCTGCTTGTCCTCAGTGTTCAGAGCCCTGCTTGTCCTCAGTGCACAGAGCCCTGCTTGTCCACAGTGTACAGAGCCCTGCTTGTCCTCAGTGTACAGAGCCCTGCATGTCCTCAGTGTACAGAGCCCTGCTTGTCTGCCCACACTTCCTGTCTTTTGTGTCTGCACAGAAACACAGCTGCAGGGACAAGACAGGATCTTTTCACCCAAAAGATATACACATTTTTTTTAACCAATGTATATTACAATTATAGTTTTTTGTAAATAACAGGTACACTTAAAGCGAGTAGATCATGCCTTATTGGAGTAACAGGAGATTTGAAAATTAATATGCATAACATGTGGACTGCAACAAGGAGCCAAGTTATGAAGTCATGGTGAATACTACTGGTGTGAAGATTTTTAACTGACTCCCTAGACATGAAGAGTTTCACAAGAACTGGTTCATTCTGAATGAGTGAACATCTTCATCACTTTAGATTACAAATCATTTTGCAACATTACGGGGCTCATAACACCAGGTTATATCATCAGTCTTCAGTGTTATTTGTACCATGAATGTACCATTGTATTAATACATAGAAAAATAATGACAGCTTTACGAAGATCTGTTGCTATATTTAACAAATAATATGGCTGGGTTTACACAATGGGAAAAAAATAAAAAATAAGCTGCAGTAATACAGGTATACAAAGCAGCAGTTTTTTTTAAATCTCATATGTTCTAATGTTTATGGAAAAGCAGCTATCAGAGCACACATTTTATGAAAAAAAAAAAGCCATAATTTCAATAATCAGTTTTTTTTTATACAATGTGTGCACTGATGCTTGCTTCTCCATAGACTTTAATTGAATACATTTTATATCTACAAAAGAAGATAATGTCCAGCACCAGACTCACGAACAAGACTTTATTGGAAAGCCACACAAGACATGGTAATGACTCAGGTAAGGTGACGCAGAGTGAGTGTATGACTAAGGCCGTATGTGTGGCCGAAACGCGTCTCCTTACCTGAGTCGTTACCATGTCTTGTGTGGCTTTCTAATAAAGTCTTGTTCCCGAGTCTGGCGCTGTACATATCTTCTTTTGTACACTGCTAAGAGACCACGTTTACATCTGGTCCAAGCACCGCTGCTGGGGTGAGCTGAATTCACGTGCATCTTCTACATTTTATATCTGTTTCACTACCTTTTTTAACCCTTTAAGGACTGAGCGATTTCACGTTTTCGCATTTTCGTTTTTACCTCCTTGCCTTTAAAAAATCATAACCCTTTCAATTTTGCACCAAAAAATCTGTATTATGGCTTTTTTTTTGCGCCACCAATTCTATTTTACAGTGACATTAGTCATTTTACCGAAAAATCCACGGCAAAACAGAAAAAATTAATTGTGCGACAAACTTGAAGAAAAAAATGCCATTTTGTACATTTTGGGGGCTTCCGTTTCTACGCAGTACATGTTTCGGTAAAAGTGACACCTTATCTTTATTCTGTAGGTCCAAACTGTTAAAATGATACCTTACTTGTATAGGTTTGATTGTACATTACTTCAGAAAAAAATCATAAATATATGCAGGAAAATTTATACGTTTAAAATTGTCATTTTCTGAGCCCTAAAACTTTTTTTATTTTTCTGCGTTCAGGGGGCTATGATGGCTAAGTTTTTGCACCGTGATCTGAAGTTTTTAGCGGTACCATTTTTGTTCTGATCAGACTTTTTGATCACTTTTTATTCACTTTTTTGTGGTATAAAAAGTGATCAAAAATTTTGGACTTTGGAATTTTTTTGCGCGTATGCCATTGAACATGCAGTTTAAAAAGCGGTATATTTTTATAATTCGGACATTTCCACACGCGGTGATACCACATATGTGTATTTTTATTTTTATTTACACTGTTTTATTTTGTTACTAGGAAATGCCAGGTGATTTAAACTATTAATTTAGAAGGGAATAAATGAAAGGATTAACTTTTTTTTTTTACACTTTTTTTTTCAAGCTGATAGGTGCCATAGAGACCTATCAGCTTGCAATGGCTGATTTCATTCACAGACTGCTGCCTTGCCGTTGCATGGCAACAATCAGTGAAATCAGTGATTGATTGCTCCAGCCTGTAACTCAGGCTGGGAGTAATCAATCGGAGCCCGGACGCCACCGGAGAAGGTAAGAGACCTTCTTCTCTCCGGGTAGCTGATCGGGGCCTCGCAATTTTATTGCGATGACCCCGATCAGCCCGACTGAGCAGCCGGGAAGCATTTAGTTTCACTTTCGATGCGGCGCTCAGCTTTGAGCGCCGCATCGGAAGGGTTAATAGCGCGTGGCCGAACTATCGCGGCCGCGCGCTATTAGCCGCAGGTCCCGGCTGTGAATAGGTGCCGGGACCATCCCGTTATGACGCGGGGTCCCGCCAGGACCCCGCATTATAGACAGGGCAAGGGCAGACACAGACAGCAGAGGGCCCTTGTGCAAAGAATGTGCCTGGGCCCCCCCCCCCCCCCAAAACATCAATTGTTCAGGACCCCCCCTCCATGTGTCACTTACTCAGGTGGACCCCCATATGTCACTTGCTCGGGAGGACCCCCCTGTATAAGTTTCTTATTATTTATTAAGGCCTCCCATATGCCGCAGCTCATTGAAGCCCCCCACATTAGGTAGCATAGTTTCCCCACATTAGGTAGGATAGCTTTCCCACGTTAGGTAGCATAGATCCCCCACATTAGGTAGCATAGATTCCCAACATTAGGTAGCATAGATTCCCCACATTAGGTAGCATAGTTTCCTCACATTAGGTAGCATAGTTTCCCCACATTAGGTAGCATAGATTCCCTACATTAGGTAGCATAGTTTCCCCACATTAGGTAGCATAGTTTGCCCACATTAGGTAGCATGGTTTCCCCCACATTAGGTAGCACAGATTCCCCACATTAGGTAGCATAGTTTGCCCACATTAGGTAGCACAGATTCCCCACATTAGGTAACATAGTTTCCCCACATTAGGTAGCATAGTTTCCCCACATTAGGTAGCACAGATTGCCCACATTAGGTAACATTGTTTCTCCACATTAGGTAGCATAGTTTCCCCACATTAGGTAGCAAAGATTCCCCACATTAGGTAACATAGTTTCCCCACATTAGGTAGCATAGTTTCCCCACATTAGGTAGCACAGATTCCCCACATTAGGTAACCTAGTTTCCCCACATTAGGTAGCATAGTTTCCCCACATTAGGTAGCACAGATTCCCCACATTAGGTAACATCGTTTCTCCACATTAGGTAGCATAATTTCCCCACATTAGGTAGCACAGATTCCCCACATCAGGTAACATAGTTTCCCCACATTAGGTAGCATAGTTTCCCCACATTAGGTAGCATAGTTTCCCCACATTAGGTAGCACAGATTCCCCACATTAGGTAGCATAGATTCCTCACATTAGGTAGCCATAGCCCCCCCAAACACACACAGACAGACACAGACACACACACAGAGACACACTTACCTGCCCTGCACAGCGCTTCTCCTCTCTGGTGGCGGCCAGACTGCTGAGCGGGTCTGCAGAAGTACTTCACTTGTGCGACGTCCCTCGCCAGACCCCGGTCGGCCAGAGGCAGACTCACTGTCTAAAGTGCCCGCTGCGCTATTATACCCCGCAGCTGCTTTAGAACAGTGAGCAGCGGGGGTGCCAACCCTACCATTAACCTACTAGGCACAAAAAAAGGTGGCAGCAAAATTCCGCCCCTGAAAAGTGCCACCTGGGACTTATGGTCCCACCGGGTCCCATGCTAGGGCCGACCAGAGGTGGCTCTAGACTTTGTTAGGCCTTAGGCGAAACTTGAACATGAGGCCCTGCTTTATTTTCTGCTGAAATTACATGGTGGTCCGGCTGTGAGATGGTTATACTGTGACATCACTGTGTATTATCCCTGTGCTGTGCCATCACTGTGTATTACCCCTGTACTGTGACATCACTGTGTGTATTATCTTTGTACTGTGACATCACTGTGTATTATCTCTGTACTGTGACATCACTGTGTATTGTCCCTGTACTGTGACATCACTGTGTGTATTATCCCTGTACTGTGACATCATTGTGTATATTATCCCTGTACTGTGACATCACTGTGTATTATTCCTGTACTGTGACATCACTGTGTATTATTCCTATACTGTGACATCACTGTGTATTATTCCTATACTGTGACATCACTGTGTATTATTCCTGTACTGTGACATCGCTGTGTGTATATTATCCCTGTACTGTGACATCACTGTGTGTATATTATCCCTGTACTGTGACATCACTGTGTATTATTCCTGTACTGTGACATCACTGTGTATTATTCCTGTACTGTGACATCACTGTGTGTATTATCTCTGTACTGTGACATCACTGTGTATATTATCCCTCCCTATACTGTGACATCACTGTGTGTATTATCTCTGTACTGTGACATCACTGTGAATTATCCCTGTACTGTGAGATCACTGTGTGTATTATCTCTGTACTGTGACATCACTGTGTATTATCCCTGTACTGTGACATCACTGTGTGTATTATCTCTGTACTGTGACGTCACAGTACAGAGATAATACACACAATGATGTCACAGTACAGAGATAATACACACAGTGATGTCACAGTACAGAGATAATACACACAATGATATCACTGTGTGTATTATCTCTGTACTGTGACATCACTGTGTGTATTATCCCTGTACTGTGACATCACTGTGTGTATTATCCCTGTACTGTGACATCACTGTGTGTATTATCCCTGTACTGTGACATCACTGTGTGTATTATCCCTGTACTGTGACATCACTGTGTGTATTATCCCTGTACTGTGACATCACTGTGTATTATCCCTGTACTGTGACATCACTGTGTGTATTATCCCTGTACTGTGACATCACTGTGTATTATCCCTGTACTCTGACATCACTGTGTGTATTATCCCTGTACTGTGACATCACTGTGTGTATTATTCCTGTACTGTGACATCACTGTGTGTTATCTCTATACTGCGACATCACTGTTGATACTTACACTGCACTGTGACATCACCGTATATATTAAGCCTGTATACCCTAATGTCACTGTACATATTTACCTTGCACTGCGAGTGACAATACAGGGTAAATATGCACAGTGACATCACAGTTCAGAGTTAATATAAACAGTAATGTCTCTGTACAGGGACAATAAACAGTTTTGCCACTACAGGGTTAATAAACGCAGTGTTGTCACAGTAGAGTGTAACTATACAGTGATGTCATTGTATCGGGAAAATATACACAATGAAGTCAGCATTCAAGAATAATAAACTGTGATGTCACTACAGGGTTGTTATACACAGTGACATCAAATTACAGCATGAAGCACAGTGATGTCACAGTTTATTATGAAGCACAGTGATGTCACAGTTTATTAAGAAGCACAGTGATGTCACAGTTTATTATGAAGCACAGTGATGTCATAGTTTATTATGAAGCACAGTGATGTCACAGTTTATTATGAAGCACAGTGATGTCACAGTTTATTATGAAGCACAGTGAATAAATGACCTTTATTCACTTTTTTTTTCACTTTTTTTTTTGCAGTGTTATAGGTCCCATAGGGACCTATAACACTGCACACACTGATCTTTCACATTGATCACTGGTTTCTCATAAGAAACCAGTGATCAATGATTCTGCCGCTTGACTGCTCATGCCTGGATCTCAGGCACTGAGCAGTCATTCCGCGATCAGACAGCGAGGAGGCAGGTAGGGACCCTCCTGCTGTCCTGTAAGCTGTTCAGGATGCCGCGATTTCGCCGCGCCTATCCCGAACAGCCCATTGAGCTAACTGGCACACTTTCAGAGTCGAACGCCGCGTCTAAAGGGTTAATAGCGCGCGGCACTGCGATCAATGCCGCGCACTATTAGCCACGGGTCCCGGCCATTGTTAGAGGGCGGGCCCGACGCGTTATAGATTGGGAGCGGACACATGACGTTCCAGTACGTCATGTGTCCTTAAGGGGTTAAACAATAGGCCATTTTCTATGACAAATTCCCTTTAACCCAGTCCTGTTCTAGTGATTATTGGCAACTCAGTTTTTGATTTTCCTTCCACACTTTTTCTTTTCAGTCATATATATTTAAGGGCTTCTGCGTTGACATATACTTTGCTTTGACAGATATAACTGGTATAACTTTTAATTTTTAATTAATTGTGTACTATTTTGTATTAGATGTGACCTTTTTAGCACTTTTTGATAATTTTTTTGGGTGGTGAGGGGACAAACCTGTAATCCTGGCATTGCATATTGTTGCTTCACCATGTGACCAAGTGGGATAAATAACATTTAGGTGGTAACGCTGTGTAAAAAATACAGGTATATTTGTTTAACTGCAGAGAAATATAGAAAGTCCAGCTCACCTACTAGTTCCCGTGCTCGGATCTCCACCCAGACTCTGTGTCTCCAACAATGAAAGAAGAAAAAATTATCCAGCACTTGGAAAAACAGCAGCTTTATAAAGCTGCTGTTTTTCCCAAGTGCTCGATCATTTCTTCTTCTTTCATATTTGTTTAACACGTGCATTTTCAGCAGTTTTTTTGCGGATGAAGAACAGCCTAAAAGATGTGCACAAATAAAATACACACATTTTTTACGCTGTATGAACATAGCCTTAGAGGAGTTTGTCTATACTTGACACTAAAAAACTAGTGTAAAGAAGTCACTAATTTTTGTGAGTTCCGTATTGCTGCAGAAAAACTTGATCAACAATTGAGAGCTTTGCACAAATATTTCCGAGCTTTTAACGCTAGCCTTCTGTTGTCAAGCATTGATAAATTCCCTCCATTATATTTAAGTAGTTTTGACATTTCCAAAAATGTTGTGATACAAATTATAAAGAAGCTCTAAAAGATTCACACTCATATTTTGTTTAACCAAGGAAATATAATTTCTATTTAAAGGGAACCTGTCATCAGATTTTACCATATATAAGGTGTGGCAACACGTTATGTATGCTAAAATCTACTTCCTCACATCATTGGGAGACGCATTTGCCCTTAGGGATGGTGAGAATATGATGTTAGAATGTGTTCCCTGCCAGCCTCATAAGTAGTCCCCTGAGCGGAGAGCTATAGTCACCTAGTCCCATCTTCTCCGGATGTAATTGTGATTGACGGCTATGGCCCGCATCATCGCACTTCTCCATCTGCTTAGAGAACAAAGTTGTAGGTAAGTATAGCTCCCCGCCCAAGAGACTATTTATGGGACTGGCGAGGTAGACTTTTAAACTTCATATCATCACCATCCCTGTGGGCAGGAATGTCCCCTGGGGATGGTGAAGATGAAGATTTTACCATATTTAATGCATTGCTATGCATTATACTGTATATAGTAAAATCTGATAACAGCTTTTTAATAACCAGCAGGATATTTCCAATAAAGGCATAAGGATTGCCATAGAAATGATCTACCACTAGCCTCTCTACTAGCCTCTGTGAGCCAGAAGTGAGACTCCGTTTGTTTATCTATTACATGATTTCCTTTTTTCAAATTGGCACTTTGTGAAAGTACATTTCACCTGCAGCAGATATGGCTTCAAGCAGCTTCCCCCAGGAATAGGGAAGATGGATCCATACCAGTCACTTGAATATTATGCTAGGTTAACATTTGTAAAGCAATTCCCTACCAAAGCATTTTTTTTTACAAAATGAAATTCCCAAGTTTCAATCTCGCTACTAGAGATGAGCTGACTTCCTGAAATTCGTTTTTTGAAGTATTTGTTCTGAATTGGCCATTAACTTGACTCTGATTCGATGACCAATTCGGATTTGGCTGTCCACTTGTCCTGCTTACCTCTGGGCTGGTGTACAGGAGCAGGGATTTCTGCCTTTAACAGGAAATCCTGCTCCTCTATGTACTTTCTGTGGTCCCTATGCTACTGAAATAGGGCACCAAAGAAAGTACATACAGGAACAGGGACACCTGTCACAGACAGAAATCTCTGCTTCTGTACAAGGGACTCAGCCTTTATGGAAATTCAGATTGAAATCTGTTTATTCTGAACTAATTTGCTTATCTCTATTTACTACATTTTAGTGCCCATAAGAGTCGTTGGCCAGCTTTTCCAGACTTATATTACTTATGCTCTTTAAATCTTCACAATATAGAGTACCATTTATTCTTTTTTTTTTTTTTTTTTATTTATTAAAAAGGGCCCCACAACTGCTAAAAAATCTTAGTGTAGACTCTGCAATATTCTTTTTAATAGGATTGACATTTAGGCTTTTCATCTCTTCCTTTCCAAAGTAAGGATATTGTAAAATATTCGTGCACATCAAATGACAGATGGTGGCATGCGCTGGAACATTTCTCTATAACCTTATTAATGACCTATTACTGAGATTATACATGAGTAACTACTTATTTTAACTCAGGAGACCTGAATGTATTCCTCATGGAGACTTAATAGCATCCAGTTAATTCAAAGCTTTTAAGAATCATCTTGAGTATATCCATACTTTCCTGTGTATGGCGAAAAAAAAAATTCTATACAGAGCGTTAGCTAACAATAGAGCTTTCACTTTTTAAATAGGATTAAAAGCATGGCATTATGTTTTCATGCCTCGTCCCATTTTACAGCCTATTATCTTTGTTCTACAAACTGTACCCCATGTGGCTTGTTATTAGAAGAACACATATGCTGTACCATATATTAAATAAGATCTACTATGAAATCCTTCGTTGATCTCCACATGACCAAAGTCATTTCTGCTCCTTCACCCTTTCTTTACTTGGAAGGTTTTAGAAATTAGAATTGCAACACCATTCTTTTTATATTAACAGAAATGAAAGCGGAATCACCAAGTGTTTACTTTTAAGATTAAATTCTCTGGATTTCTGAAAATGAATCTCCCACTAAATGTACACATTCATTTAAAGATTATTGAAGTTGGGAAATAATTGCCTCCTTTTAACTGGAGAGTTAAGCCTCTTGACATTTCACATTATGAATTTGCACTTAGCCTTAGTCATTTCTATCATTATTCCATTCCTATAGTTTTAGTTTAATCCCAAAGGTATAAATGCGTCACTGTGAATTTAGTCACTAAAAGCAACAGGAAGATGGAACTTTACACAGCTATACGACCTGCTGACTGAGCTTTATGTGA
The DNA here is from genome assembly GCF_029499605.1 of Hyla sarda. Taxonomy (NCBI): domain Eukaryota; kingdom Metazoa; phylum Chordata; class Amphibia; order Anura; family Hylidae; genus Hyla; species Hyla sarda. The sequence continues at coordinate 229,256,295 of NC_079191.1, forward strand.
TTCACATGGCATTGTTAAAATCACAAGTAGTTTTTTTAATGTTCATCCAGCCTTTGAATTTTTTTTCCATAGCTGTGACTAAATTATACAATCCAATAATATTTCCATTATTGTATTATAGGTAACATAAAAAGATAATGTTATGCACAGTACAATCCAATTTTTCGAATTATTTCAATGTATAGTAGTAGGAAACTGCTGTACGTGCTAGAAAATGCTTTAGACAAATCTATTACTTTTTCTCAAACTAAGAAAGCAGATATTTTTACTTTATGTTCCAGAATTATAAGCGACATAAGATACATCCGTGATCATTTGTTTGCAAGAACATTGGCACACTATCTGAATGACTACTATTAGGACATACAATAGTGCATGTGCTGTATGTAGTATATAAAACTCTAGTTGAATGACTCTATTAAAGCTTTATTTTAATGTAATTAAAGCTTAATCATTGCATAATAAAGAAAGTAGTGCAGCTTTCTAATATATTTAGTTTTAATTCCTCTTGAAGGAATTCTTAGTGAGTGAGAATATTCTTGTTTGCACCCAGAAACTACGGGAATTTATTGTGCTGTCTTACAGTAAGATTCTCTCTGTTTCCCATGGAAGCTGAGCACTGGTTGCTATAGGTAACAATTTTAATCTTATAAGACAGCGCAGTAAATTTTCCTCTTAGGTCCTATACAGACCTAATGTTTCATGCAGGTAACCATGCTCAGTAGCCACTTTGCCATTGTTACTTTTGCTCCTGTGCAGACTCCGTGAGATTTTCCATATAGGCCTTCATGAACTACTCTCCCTGTACATAAAGATATCTGCCTGTGTGATGCTGAGGACTGGTAAGGGTGAGGGCCTTAAGTCATAGGTAGGGCTATTGTATCTAGTTCTCCATGGGTCTACCCCTAAGCCAGTCATGTTTCCTACTCCCCAGTGTGTACAACAGTGAAACCCAGTGAACTCAACTGTACTACCTTCCAGCTGTGTTATTACGGCCCATGGTTTGTATAAGGCCCATAACATCTTTTTTTTGTGGTCTGTCAGTGGTCCCCACCAGGGGTGCTGCAGCATTCTGGTGTGGAAAATAGTGATAGGACACGCTCGGATGCCTGTGGCTTAGCACCACCACAAGTGTCCTCACATGCCCTAGGCTTGATTTGCTCTAGGAGAGGTCCTACCTTTAGTGGGAAAGTTACATATGGTGGGGACCTACAGAGTAAGCTTGTGATGGTTGTGGCTGAGATAGAAAACACTTTCTCTTCCCTGGACCACAAGAGATTCTGGCATTTACCTCTTCTCTTTCCTAGACCATCAAATATACTGATATCCTCTCCCTGTCCTAGGCCAATAACACTTTCCCTTCCCTAGACCACTAGGATTTTAGACATTAACCCCTCCTCTGACCTACTTCCTAGGGATTTTGTCATAAACACATTAAATACCCTAACTAATGATGACTAATTATTTGGCACTATACATTAATACATTATTTTCCTGTTTTGGATCACCTAGTTTACAGGGAACAGAGCACAGGGCCTTAAAGGGGTTCTCCAGTGCTTAGACATCTTATAAGATGCCTGATCGCAGGAGTCCCGCCGCTGGGGACCCCCGGGATCTTGCACATGGCACCCCGTTTGTAATCATTCCCCGGAGCGTGTTCACTCCCGGTCTGATTACCGGCGACCACACGGCCGGCGGCGTGTGAGGTCACACCTCCAACCCCGTGTGTCGTCACGATCCGCCACTCAGTGCAAGCCTACGGGAGGGGGCGTGATAGCTGATATGAGGGAACTAGGTCTGATCAATCTTTTTATTTAAAGGGGTACACCAGTGATATTTTTTTATTTTTTTATTAACTGGTGCCAGAAAGTTAAACAGATTTGTAAATTACTTCTATTTAATAAGCATAACCCTTCCAGTACTTATTAGCTGCTGTATACTACAGAGGGAGTTCTTTTTTCTTTACACTTCTTTTCTGTCTGACCACAGTGCTCTATGCTGACACCTCTGTCTCAGGAACTGTCAAGAGCAGGAGAGGTTTGCTATGGGGATTTGCTCCTGCTCTTGACAGTTCTTGAGACAGAGGTGTCAGCAGAGAGCACTGTGGTCATACAGAAAAAACATTTAAAAAGAAAATAACTTCCTGTGGAGCATTCAGCAGCTGATAAGTATTGGAAGGGTTAAGATTTTTAAATAGAAGTAATTTACAAATCTGTTTAAAGGGGTACTCCGCCCCTAGACATCTTATCCCCCATCCAAGGATAGGGGATAAGATGTCTGATCGTGGGGGTCCCATCGCTGGGGACCCCCGCATTCTCTCCTGCAGCCCCCTAATCATCTGCAGCATGGAGCCGAAGTTTGCTCCATGCCTGATGACTCACCATACAGGGGCTGGCAGTTCGTGACGTCACAGCCCCGCCCACTCTTGACATCACGCCCTGCCCCCTTAATGCAAGTCTATGGTTGGGGCGTGACATTACGAACCGCCATCCCCTGTATTGTGAGCCATCAAGCATGGAGCAAACTTCGGCTCCATGCTGCAGATGACTAGGGGGCTGCAGGAGAGATCGTGGGGGTCCCCAGCGGTGGGACCCCTGCAATCAAACATCTTATCCCCTATCCTTGGATATGGGATAAGAGGTCCAGGGGCGGAGTACCCCTTTAACCCCTTAAGGACTCGTTTTTTTCCTCCTCACCTTTTAAAAATCCTAACCCTTTCAATTTTGCACCTACAGCAAAATAAAAAAAATTATCATTGTGCAACAAAATAGAAAAAAAATGAAATTTTTTAACTTTTGGGGGCTTCCGTTTCTATGCAGTGCATTTTTCAATAAAAATAACACCTTTTTTTTTTATTCTGTAGGTCCATACGATTAAAATGATACCCTATTTATATAGGTTTGATTTCTGGAAAAAATCATAACTACATGCACGAAAATTAGTACGTTTAAAAATGTCCTATTCTGACCCCTATAGATTTTAAATTTTTCCACATACGGGGATGTATCAGGGCTCATTTCTTGCACCGTGATCTGGAGTTTTTATTGGTGCCATTTTTGTTTTGATCAGACTTTTTGGTCGCTTTTTATAAAAAAATTTTATGGTATAAAAAGTGACCAAAAATATGCTTTTTTTGACCTTTACGCCATTGACCATGCGGTTTAATTAATATATTTTTATAGTTCGTACATTTACGCACGCGGTGATACCACATGTTTATATTTATTTTTATTTACACAGTTTTTTTTTAAATGGGAAAAGGTGGTGATTCAAACTTTTATTAGGGAAGGGGTTAAATCATCTTTATTAACTTTTTTTCCCTTTTTGTTTTGCAATGTTAAAGTCCCCATAGTGGACTATAACATGCATTACACTGATTGCCAGCACTGATCAATGCTATGCCACAGCATAGCATTGATCAGTATTTTTGATGCGCTACTGCTCCTGCCTGGATCTCAGGCACGGAGCAGTCATTCGGCGATCGGACAACGAGGAGGCAGGTATGACATAGTATACAGCATGAGCTGACATAGTATACAGCATGCACACAACTTCCTGATGCTGAAGAGGGGTCCACAAGTGTAAGTATATGAGTCTGGTCTAGAATATGAATGTTTTGTTTGGTTTGGGGTTTTGAAAGTAGATACCAGAACCTAAAATAATTTGTATTGCTATTGAGGCTTAGGAAGAGTCAAAGATGTCAGCAGCTCACTCTGCAGTGGTCCTTGGAAAAGGGGTGTGACCGGAAAACAGGTGTAAAACAGGTTGAAAACGGGTGGGACTTGGCTTTAAAGAAGAGTGGCTTAAATGTGACACCAATGTGACCGGACAGTTCTCAACATACAGATGCCTCTTAAAGTATAAGTACATTAGTGTAATAATATTTTTTTATTATTGCAATGTTTCTAAAATAAAAATCAACAACTCCGCAAATAGTCTTTTTCACAAACTTCTGGTTCGAAACAAATCCTGCGTAATCTGATATTGTTGTCATATTCCTTTTCTATCTGTCCCTTAGATTTAATAGGGTAACTAAAAGTAGAGAACTTGGGCTTGTCTGTACTCTTTAGCCCTGATGGGCCTTTTTATATAATACTATGAGGCTCTTGCTAAATAGCAATTTATATATATATATATATATATATATAAATAATATGTGTGTGTGTGTGTGTGCAACACATCAACAAACAACTATTTCTATCTGATATCTGGTATTTACTGTTGACAACTTTACCATCTTTTTTTTCCCATTGCTTAAACTCTAACTTCACTTGCTAAAATACAAGAATGGAATCTTCAGCAAATCCACTAGCAGTGCTGTAGAGACAATGGGGGACATTTATCAAAGCATTTAGTAGGTTTTTTTTGGCTTAAAATTGTCGCAAAAAAGTCGCACTTACTCTCTTATTTCTACGACTTTGGGGGACATTTATCAAAGCATTTAGTAGTTTTTTCTTGCTTAAAATTGTCGCAAAATTGTCGCACGTGCGCCTACGCTCTTTTTTCTGCGACTTTTTGCTTGTTCAGTGTCCTAAGCAAAAAATAAAAATCTTGCTTACCGAAGCAAAAAGTGATTTTTGACTTGCAGTGGTCAGAGATTTATCAAGTGTGAAAGTCGCAAAAAAGTTGCATCGCATGAAAAAACCTACTAAATTTACTCCAGCTCAGACATGGAGCAGAAAAAGCCACTACCAAAGCAAAAAAAAGAAAAAGTGCTTATATGAAAGAAATTTATCAACAGGCTGAAAGCAGTTGATAAATAAGTCGCACATAAGCAAAAAAAATTGTAAGAAAAAAAATTACTAAAAAAAGGAATACACAAGCAAACATTGATAAATGTCCCCTAATAAGACTTTAAAACTGACAAACATCATATTTGAAATATGAAAAAAAAAATAAAAAATACTAAACTTACAAATAGTACCACACACCAACATACTTCATAATGTATATACAAATCATATAACTATCTAAATGTCAAATGGGATGAATCCACTGCATTTGAAAGCAAATGTTACTGTTTGCTGCAAGTTAAGGCATTATTGTTGTTTAGAAAAACCTTTGATATGTCACACAGACCCAGCCAGCCACATCCTCATGTTCTTCTGTTATGGTTCCCCATGCACAGAATAATACTGGAGATAGAATATTTGCCCAGTATACCATGAGTAGGGCTGACTGTACCACAATGTGTAGGAGACTAGTTTTCCTTAAAAATAATAAAAAAATTAAAAAAAATAACACCATTAATAAAACCAACTTTTACATCCTAGAAGATCCATTTTCTTTTATGATTTGATCAAAAGGAACATCCACACATACAAAACACTTGCCAAGAGTCATGGACTGTGATTAGGAAGAAGCATATTGGAAAGCGAATAGGCTGTCGCTGATGCTGTCCCTGACCCTTGGCATGTCATTTATATGTGTGGATAAAAATTCTGGAAATTGATTACCGAGGGCTTTTTTCGTCCTCTACATTGGTTAATGTTTGACTGTATACTAAAGGTAGATCACCACTATGCTACAAGCATTGAGAGACAGTCATTCACAAGTACCATTGACATTTAAGGGGTTATCAAGAATTAGAAAAACAGAGCTCATTTCTTCCAAAAACAGCACCACACCTGTCCTTAGGTTGTGTGTGATATTGCAGCTTGGTTCAATTTAAGTGAATAAAGCCAAGCTGTAATACCATATCGAACCTGAGGACAGGTTTGGTGCTTTTTTTTGAAGAAATTTGCTCTTTTTTCTATTCCACACCCATTTTATGTTACTTTTGAAGCAATGAGGTAAGTAAGGCTTTTTTTTGGATATTATTTCTTCTTATACACAAAAGTCATGTTTGCATGTTTACTACTGGTCAGCACAAAGCACAGTTGCAATGATCTTACTAATTTTACTAATAAGTCTTACCCGAGATAAACTTAGGAACTGGGTAAATCGCTGTAGTTTGATATAACCTTGGCAAGAAGCTCTTTTTCTATAGCAACATAGTTTAACAAGTGAACTTGAAGTATAGAAACTATGAAAAAAGTATTTTATTTTTATATATTTGTTAACCTACCGGAAGGCAATTTAGCGGTAAACACAAACCTTGATGACTCACAATTTCAATTTAAAATACCAGAGTTGAGTACCACTGCCTTAAGTTGAGAATTATTTTCTATAGACTACTTTGTAAAGAGAAATACTTTCTTGTATGAAAAGTCCAGGGATATGTCCTCAAAGAATGGGCAATACAAATTGAAAATATGTCACAGTGTCTTTGATCCTAATTTGTGAAATAAGCATTTGTTCCATTTTTGGCTATTTTCTTCGTTTGTATCTGTTATTAATATGGATTTCAATCAATTTCATACTTGCACTTTTTTCAGGAAATAAGCTTAGCTTAGGCTTACTTTCTGTTTGAAGATTTTTGATGCGCTTGTATTATTTTAATTACCTCTGTCATATTTTTCTTTTATGTATTGCTATTTTTATGAACTCTTCTTGAGAAAAATGTATATTGTATTACAAGAGAAGGATAATAATGATTAAAATTCATTGATGTTGTGCAGTGTGGTAGGTTTTACATATATATATATGTACATTTTCCTATTCAAACTCAAAAAAAGATTGGGAACTAGAGAAAACCTAATATCATTCTGACTTCCCTCAGTAAACCAGATAAAGCTATTGTAATATTTGAATAGAATGCTCTTGGGAAATGGTTGCTAACTTGTTATCTATAGTTAGGACGTGGTATTTGAAAAGGCTGTGTTTCAGCTAATATATTTTTTTCTGTTTTCACATACATACAAAGTTACATTATCAAATATATAATTAATATTAAAAACGCCTTCCTCTCCACATAACTCTGCAGCCAATGGGAAAACCTTATATGTAATTATAAAGCTTAAAGGGATACTCTGCCCCTAGACATCTTATTCCCTATCCAAAAGATAGGGGATAAGATTTCTGATCGCCATCATCTCCCTCCCATAGACAAGAATAGAGGGCGTGTGACGGGATGTCACGAACACGGAAGCCAAAGCCGGCGTTCTGAACACAAATGTTCGCAGGGACCATCTAGACATGGATCTACTGTCTACTTGCCCATCCACCCTAATCGGTGGATCGACAACTGGGCGCCGGTCCCTTCCTGAACTAAAGTGCAGGGACCAAATAAAAACACATACTAATAAATAGTCGGTCACAAACAATAAACATAACAGGAACATAGAACTCTACAGTATAAGTTCAGAGGACACCGATCAGTGATCAGCACAGAGGACACTATCAGATCAGTAGTCATGTACAGAACTCCAGAGATCTGAATAAAGAACTAATAAACATAGAGTTCAAAACACCAGACAGGAGAACGGATAATTCAACAGACTTTAGGAACAGACAGGAATATAGCACAATCCTCAGAACATCCAGTAGACACAAAGTCCTCATGGACCAGAAACGGGGATCTATCGCTAATCAGGAATATTCGCATTCCCTAGGCAAAACCTCCAGTAGACACAAAGTCCCCATGGACAGGTAATAGGGATGCCTAGATACACAGGATATAGTATATATTTATAGAACACTGTTCACACTGAACACAAGACAGGAATAATCACAATCCCTTTAGAACACCTCCAGTAGACAAGCCCCATGGAGTGGTAACAGGGATGCAACATAGGACACTGGACACACAAACTGGATACTCCACTAAAGGAGTAGCCATAATAATTAATCCAAATAGACTACTGGCAAGCAGCACACTCACCAGTGTGGTCAGAAGCTGACCCAGTAGGAAAACAGAAATATAAAACACAGTACTTCATAAGAACGGATACAAGAGAAAACACAGTAGAAACAGACACATAGCAGAAAAGATATACAAATCCTAAAACTGACTGTTACGCCTAGCGCTCCGGGTCCCCGCTCCTCCCCGGAGCGCTCACGGCGTCTCTCTCCCCGCAGCGCCCCGGTCAGTCCCGCTGACCGGGAGCGCTGCACTGTCATGGCCGTCGGGGATGCGATTCGCACAGCGGGACGCGCCCGCTCGCGAATCGCATCCCAGGTCACTTACCCGTCCCGGTCCCCTGCTGTCATGTGCTGGCGCGCGCGGCTCCGCTCTCTAGGGCGCGCGCACGCCAGCTCTCTGCGACTTAAAGGGCCAGTGCACCAATGATTGGTGCCTGGCCCAATTAGCTTAATTGGCTCCCACCTGCTCCCTAGCTATATCTGATCTCCTCCCTTGCACTCCCTTGCCGGATCTTGTTGCCTTGTGCCAGTGAAAGCGTTTAGTGTGTCCAAAGCCTGTGTACCTGAACTTCTGCTATCCATCCTGACTACGAACCTTGCCGCCTGCCCCCGACCTTCTGCTACGTCTGACCTTGCCTCTGCCTAGTCCTTCTGTCCCACGCCTTCTCAGCAGTCAGCGAGGTTGAGCCGTTGCTAGTGGATACGACCTGGTTGCTACTGCCGCAGCAAGACCATCCCGCTTTGCGGCGGGCTCTGGTGAAAACCAGTAGCCTCTTAGAACCGGTCCACTAGCACGGTCCACGCCAATCCCTCGCTGACACAGCGGATCCACAACCCGTAAGCCGAATCGTGACAGTAGATCCGGCCATGGATCCCGCTGAGGTGCCGCTGCCAAGTCTCGCTGACCTTCCCACGGTGGTCGCTCAGCAATCGCAGCAGATTGCCCAACAAGGACAGCAGCTGTCGCAGTTGACCGCCATGTTACAGCAACTTCTGCCTCTGCTACAGCAGCAACCATCTCCTCCGCCAGCTCCTGCACCTCCTCCGCAGCGAGTGGCCGCTCCTAGCCTTCGCTTGTCCCTGCCGGACAAATTTGAGGGGGACTCTAAACTCTGCCGTGGATTTTTGTCTCAGTGTTCCCTGCATATGGAGATGTTGTCGGACTTGTTTCCTACAGAACGGTCTAAAGTGGCGTTCGTAGTAAGCCTTCTTTCAGGAAAGGCCTTGTCTTGGGCCACACCGCTCTGGGACCGCAATGATCCTGCCACAGCCACAGTCCAGGCCTTCTTCGCTGAAGTCCGGAGTGTCTTCGAGGAGCCAGCCCGAGCTTCTTCTGCCGAGACTGCCCTGTTGAACCTGGTCCAGGGTAATTCTTCAGTGGGCGAGTACGCCATCCAATTTCGTACTCTTGCTTCCGAGTTATCATGGAATAACGAGGCTCTCTGCGCGACCTTTAAAAAAGGCCTATCCAGTCGCATCAAGGATGTGCTGGCCGCACGAGAGGTTCCTGCCAACCTGCAAGAACTCATCAATTTGGCTACCCGCATTGACATGCGTTTTTCTGAGCGACACCAAGAGCTCCGCCAGGAAAAAGACTTAGATCTCTGGGCACCTCTCCCACAGCATCCGTTGCAATCTACGCCTGGGCCTCCCGCCAAGGAGGCCATGCAAGTGGATCAGTCTCGCCTGACCCAGGAAGAGAGGAATCGCCGTAGGGAAGAAAATCTGTCTTTACTGTGCCAGTACCGAGCATTTCTTGGTGGATTGCCCTATCCGTCCTCCACGTCTGGGAAACGCACGCACGCACGCACCCAGCTCATGTGGGTGTGGCGTCTCTTGGTTCTAAGTCTGCTTCTTCACGTCTCACGGTGCCCGTGCGGATTTCTCCTTCAGCCAACTCCTCCCTCTCAGCCGTGGCCTGCTTGGACTCTGGTGCCTCCGGGAATTTTATTTTGGAATCTTTTGTGAATAAATTCCGCATCCCGGTGACCCGTCTCGTCAAGCCGCTCTACATTTCCGCGGTCAATGGAGTCAGACTGGATTGCACTGTGCGTTACCGCACAGAACCCCTCCTGATGTGTATCGGACCCCATCGCGAAGTGATTGAGCTCTTCGTCCTACCCAACTGTACCTCTGAGGTCCTCCTCGGTCTGCCATGGCTCCGGCTTCATTCCCCCACCCTTGATTGGACCACCGGGGAGATCAAGAACTGGGACTCTGCCTGCCATAGGAAGTGCCTCTCCCCCCCTCCCAGTCCCGTCAGGCAAACCTCAGTGCCTCCTCATGGCCCCCGTCCTGGTGTCACACTGCCCCGTGCCAGGCTTCGCCCTCTGCCCTCCCTCCCCATTCCCACTCCTCCTGTACTGCCTGCCGTTGAGGAAACCCTCCATTCTTTCCCGGTGTCCTCATCCCAGGGGAGGCAGTTACCGGTCAAAGAAAAGGGGAGACCTAAGGGGGGGGGTACTGTTACGCCTAGCGCTCCGGGTCCCCGCTCCTCCCCGGAGCGCTCACGGCGTCTCTCTCCCCGCAGCGCCCCGGTCAGTCCCGCTGACCGGGAGCGCTGCACTGTCATGGCCGTCGGGGATGCGATTCGCACAGCGGGACGCGCCCGCTCGCGAATCGCATCCCAGGTCACTTACCCGTCCCGGTCCCCTGCTGTCATGTGCTGGCGCGCGCGGCTCCGCTCTCTAGGGCGCGCGCGCGCCAGCTCTCTGCGACTTAAAGGGCCAGTGCACCAATGATTGGTGCCTGGCCCAATTAGCTTAATTGGCTCCCACCTGCTCCCTGGCTATATCTGATCTCCTCCCTTGCACTCCCTTGCCGGATCTTGTTGCCTTGTGCCAGTGAAAGCGTTTAGTGTGTCCAAAGCCTGTGTACCTGAACTTCTGCTATCCATCCTGACTACGAACCTTGCCGCCTGCCCCCGACCTTCTGCTACGTCTGACCTTGCCTCTGCCTAGTCCTTCTGTCCCACGCCTTCTCAGCAGTCAGCGAGGTTGAGCCGTTGCTAGTGGATACGACCTGGTTGCTACTGCCGCAGCAAGACCATCCCGCTTTGCGGCGGGCTCTGGTGAAAACCAGTAGCCTCTTAGAACCGGTCCACTAGCACGGTCCACGCCAATCCCTCGCTGACACAGCGGATCCACAACCCGTAAGCCGAATCGTGACACTGACTAAACAAACACAGCTTAAAATACACTAAGAGCATGTCACCTAACATGGCTAAAACCAAACCATACAAGGTGCATGCTAAAACAGAGAAAGTAGATTAAAAGCTCAAATAACAAGTTTCACCCAAAGCCTCCATTAGCAGCATGGCAGTAGCAAGATGTAATGAAGACCAAATAAAGTATCACCAGCACTGAAGCTAGTCAGTGCTGAACTTAAATAGACACACCCTAAAGGCTATTGGCTAACAGAGGCTGAGGCTGAGGCTGAAAAAGCCAGTTACATTAACTATTCCCTGACCAGGGAACATAAAACTGTTCAGACACAGCAAATCCAATAACTGTGTGTGAACACAGACAAGGACAGACATGACTGGTGACATATTTATGCAGATAACAAAAGAAACACTACAGGAAGAAATTTGACAGCCATTTGTTATTTATCTTTTGCTGTACATATAGCATTCAATACGAGTCTATTACAGTCAAACACGGGGGGGGGGGGGGGAATGCATTTTCATAGCAATCAATAAGATTCCATCTTTCAAGGTCAAGGTTTAAGTGCAGATTAGAAGTTGCAATCTATGAATTCATTATGAATTCATTAGTTAGTTTGCACCACATTGCTGTTATAATCTGCACTAGTTTACATAAGGGGGATTCCTAATGTACTAATATACCTCCATTTGTTTTCATTTTTCCATTCCTTTTTTTTTTTTTTTACCCCTTTATGAATCCAGCCAATTTTTATGTATGATTTTCAGTTTATTTCTTCTCACAATCTCATTCAACCATGATTTTTGCAATGGTGCTTCTTTATTGCACCTTAAATTTTATTATAAAACTAGCTGCGCTGCCCAGTTTCTCCTACCTAATCCTTGTGGGGGAGGAAAAGCAACAAAGGAGAAAACATTTGTCCTCATGTCCCATCCTTAAATCCTGACCCCATATCCCCTCCTCATATCCCAACCCCAAATCCCCTCCTCATATCCCGACCCCAAATCCTTTCCTCATATACCAACCTCGCATCCCGACCTCATCTTCCGTCCTTATATCCCGTCCCCATATCCCATCCCCATATCCTGTCCCCATATCCCGACCTCAGATCATGTCCTCATATCCCCTCCTCATATACCGTCCTCATATCCCCTCCTTATATCCCGTCCCCATATCTGACCTCATATCCAGAATTCATATCCCTTCCACATATCCTGTCCCCATATCCCGACCTCATATCTCATCCTCATATCCCATCCCCATATCTTGTCCTCATATCTAATCCTCATTTCTAATCCTCAGGTGGGGCTGAGTTGTGATGAAGATATTGTAATCTGAAAATTAAAGGGGTGTGGCTTAAATGGTACACATGTATTTTTAAGATGTGGTATGGAATGCGTGGAGGGGTGTGGCTTGCCAGCCGGACTGACACATTCACCAGGAGATGCAGAGCAGAGCTTGTGGAGTAAGGTACCAGAAGTACTCTATACTTGCATGTGGTAGGTTAGGGTTAATTTAACTATTGAATATTTTTATTTCACATATAGTAACATGTAACCAAGTATTATCAAAATATTTACAGCTGTACAGAAGTTATGGTAGAAAATACATTTCCCATAGATTAGTGTTGGACTTTAACCCCTTATCCTTTTCCGGACGTAGGGCATATGCATACTCCCTGCATCCCGAGTCATTAAGGACGTAGGGCATATGCATACGCCGCTAGCCGGTTGAGGACCGGACCGGGATGCCTGCTGAAGGGGGCAGTAAAGAGATCTTTGCTGCTGCCCTTCTAGTGGTTGCCAAACTACTGGGCATGCTGGGAGTTGTAGTTTTGCAACATCTTGAAAATCACAGTTTGGAGACAACTATTACAGTGGTGCCCAATCGGTGGACCTCCAGATGTTGCCAAAGTACAACTCTCAGCATGCCTAGACTCCCCAGGCATGCTGGGAGTTGTAGTTCTCTAACATCTGTCCCTTCAGATTTTGCAATTTTCATGAACATTTTGAAAATTGCTGCTATAATTTGAAGCCCTCTAATTTTTTCAAAAAGTAAAAATATGTCCATTTTATGATGCCAACATAAAGTAGACATATTGTATTTGTGAATCTAAATAAAAAATGTATTTTGAATATTCATTTTCCTTACAAGCAGAGAGCTTCAAAGTTAGAAAAAGTCAAGTTACGACAAAAATTTACCACCAAAATAAAGTAGAATATGTCATGAAAAAACTATCTCAGAATCAGAATAATCGGTAAAAGCATCTTAGAGTTATTAATGCTTAAAGTGACGGTGGTCAGAATTACAAAAAAGGGCTGCGTCCTTAAGGTGAAAATGAGCTGCGTCCTTAAGGGGTTAAGGACTCGGACTTTTGTTTTTACATTTTTTTTTCCTCCTTCCCTTCTAAAAATTATAATGCTTTAAATTGTGTACCTACAGACCCATATAAGGTCTTGTTTTTTCTGTCACCAATTGTACTTTGTAAAGACATTAGTTATTTTATAATATAATCTGCGACAAAACAAAACAAAAATTTGTGGGGTGAAATAAAAAAAAAAGCAATTTTGGAATTTTGGGGCCTCCCGTTTCTATGCAGTGCAATTTTCGGTAAAAATGACACATTGGCCCTCATTTACTATTGCAAACCCGACATGTTTTGTCGGGTTGTGCGCCAGATTCTGTCGCATTGCGCCAGAAATTCTGTCTGCACCAGAATTTGTGCCAGAATTGAAAAAACCCCGACTAACTCTCCATTTTTCTAAGAAAACACGAAAAGGGGCGTGACTGCTGGGAAAAGGGGGTGTGGTCTCAGAAAAATGGTGTGTCCCCGACATTTTCACAAAAACCCAACATATCTGTCCCTCTGCCCTTGGACTACCACTCCCATTGCTGAGGGACGGCACTTGCACATCCCCGGCTGCGGGACTTTTTTGACACAGTTAGGACTACTACTACCATCATGGACAGACTCTGTCCATGATGGGAGTTATAGTCCAGGGGCTGAGGGGCAGATCGCAGTGGATCATTCTCCAGAGACCCGCTGCAATCCGCATTTATGAACTTAATAAGCATGCGGCACATGCGGCTCCACTGTGCTCCCCGCCGGCTACAGGTAGGGAATACTGTGTACAGCTGTAATCATTTATAATCCCTGCCGCCGGGAGACGAGAGCGCTGATTGGTGAATAGCTATTCACCAATCAGAGCTCCCGTCTCCCGGCGGCGGGGATTATAAATTTTGACAGCTGTATACAGTAGACTGGAACTGGCAGGAAGCGCAGTGGAGCCACATGTGCCACCGCTTAAGTTAATAAATGCTGATCACAACAGGTCTCTGGAGAATGATCTGCTGCAATCTGCCCCTCAGCCCATGGACTATAACTCCCATCATGGATAGAGTCTGTCCATGATGGGAGTAGTAGTCCTAAAAGTCCCAAAATAATCCAGCATCCGCGAGATGTGCAAGTGCCGTCCCTCAACGCTGCGGTACTACAACTACTCCCATCATGGGACAGTCTGTCCCATGATGGGAGTAGTTGTAGCTTAGCAGTGTTGAGAGATGGCTCCTGCATCCCCAGGCTGTCTCGGTAGGACACTTTCCTACGTGTCCTTTTTGATGGTGTAATTTGCATAAAAAACGTATTTTGCGCCAAAAAATTTGTCTAAACAAAAAAAATGCACATTATAAATCAGTAGCCACTGAAATATGCATTCCACAATACTGGAATTTTGCTCTATCAAACTTGCTTTTTGCTCTGTCAAAAAAGATGCACAAAAAAGAAACAAAAAGGCTTCCACCACCTATGATAAAATTCCCCCATTGAGATATATATATATATATATATATATATATATATATATGTACTTGTGTTTATAAAATGTTTTGAGGTTAAAATTACAAAGAAAACAGCACTTCAACGTTTGTATGGTAAAACTGACATACTGAATTTATTCTGTGGGCCTGTAGCAGGGTGTCTTTTAAGCACAATCATGGCGCCACAAAAGTAAGCATACAGATTTGCAATTTACTTCTATTTATAAATCATAAGCCTTCTGGTACTTACCATGTGGTATATGCTCCAGAGGAAGTTGTGTGGTTCTTTCCAGTCTGATTACAGTCCGTGTCTGGAACTGCTTGGAGCAGGAGAGGTTTGCTATGGAAATTTGCTCCATTTCTGGACAGTTCCTGACATGGACAGAGGTGTCAGCAGAGAGCACTGTAGTCAGACAGAAAAGAAATTCGAAAAGAACTACAGCAGCTGAAAAGTACTGGAAGGATTAAGATTTTTAAATATACATAATTTACAAATTTGTATAACTTTCTGGGACCAGTTGATTTGAAAAATTTTTTTCCCCTCCGAAGTACCCATTTTAATTCTATGGGGACCATCTGCATTTTCTATCAAAACCTTAGAAGGGTTGAAGGCACAGAGCAGTTTTTCCAGATACAGACAAAAATAAATTTGACAGAGTGGTTTCTCGTAAAGTACAATTGATCCAGGTAAGTGCACATGTTGCAGAATTAGATGTATAGACCGTTTTTTCAGTCCCAGAAATATTTGCAACAAATCTGCTACATGTGAACACATCTTTAATGTAAAATTCTGTCAAGATTTAGAATTGTTTTTTTTAATTCTTCATATTAGATTTTTGTACTATAATTTTTATTTTGTATGTTCAGTAGCTATTATGCAATGTAATTTGATAAAACTCAGTTCACTTGGATAAGCCATGTTACATTTAGTGGTCATAACAAACTTTATTTAAATTGAATTTAATTTTGTCAGAACAGGACCTTCAATAAATTAATTAAAGGATATATATGCCACACCTGAGTACAATTTGTTTTATGCTGGAGACATTTTGACATTTCCTGAAAAACCCATCGTAAAAACTGGAAGATAATTTATGATAACCTTTCTTTGAAGAACATGCAATTAAAGGTAAATTCTTACCCTTCTTCCTTCTTCATGGAGTGCAAACACCTGGGAGTCATGTGATCAGTCCTAAATAAGAAAGTTTGAAATTGCTAGCACCTGTAAAATTGTTTAACTATAATACTGATCACATACAGCATAAAGTACATACATTCTTGTGTGTACTGTAGAACTTTCTACTATTATGTGCAGCATGATAGTTCAGTAGACAGTATGTGCAGAATGCTATTTTTTTTTTTTTTGCCATAAATGGGTACTCCACCCCTAGACATCTTATCCCCACATTAGGTGCAGTACAGTTCCCCCACATTAGGTGCAGTATTGTTCCCCCACATTAGGTGCAGTATTGCACTACTAGAGCTTTCTGATTGTTTTGTTATATAGTTAAAGAGGACCTGTGGTCATTCTGGCAAAAAAAAATTGTAATATTTAAATGAAGGAGTGTGGCCTCACGAAATTAAAGTCCCACCCATTGAACAGTCCTATACCTCAGGAACACAGGGACCGATTACCAATTACGTGATCACCCCTCATATTTATTTTATTAATCACAACTGTATATAATAAAGATACACTGTTGTTATATTTTCACATCTATCAGTGTAACCAAATCCCTTTAAAATTAATAATTGACTGCACATTGTGTCTCCTATAGTTTGATGTAATCCATTAGAATATGATAAATCATAATTTCAATATACATTTGTGATTTGAGGAGTATCAGCCAATGCATATATGTATACAGATTAATTGCATTATTTGTATGAACAGGCCTCTAAGGCAAATAAAAAACCTAACATGGGCAAGCCTGTCCTAATGCTTAAGAGCAAGATTGTTCTCTATTAATTATTACTAACCAAGCTGTTCATTATTTTACTAAGCTGTACAGTCGGCTTTTTATAATATCATAGTTTCTTTCATGATACATGGAAACATATTGTGTATTATTTCATTTCATTTGAAGTATTTAACCCCCTTCATCTGAATCAAAATAGATTCAGATTAAAATAATTGTCTTTTTAAAAAAATCTCATGTTCACAATTTACATAATTTCTTACTCAAACTTCTAAACATTACAAAATACTTTGCAATGCTTTTTATGGGACTATGTTTAGTAAAATAAATAACAAAACAATTCTACGTTTACACTTGCCACAGAGCATACCATAGGCTAACGCTTCCTGCTCTCATTTGATTTGTAGTCAAAATGCTATCAGAAGTTATTAGTGAAGGGGCATATTTACATCTATTTAAATTTTTAATTTTTTGTTTTTTTCACTGTGTAGTCCCCATAGTGAACTATTACATGCAATATTTTGTTTGCATACACTAAACAATGCTGTGCCATAGAACAGCATTGATCAGTGAGGCTGCCTGCAGTGTTGTAGGGACAATTGGATCTAACAGACAAAGTGTAGAGACCTCTGTCAGTGCTCTAAGCTGATAGGGACCACCATGACCTAATTGGTATGTAGGTATGTATGTAGGCTTGTTACAGATTAACAGGTGCAAAAAAAGTGCACTACTTAGATGTAGGTATGTGGCATGCATGTATGAGGGCAAAAAAACAAGCTACAGTACACTTGGAAAACATATTTTCGTAAAAAAGCTGGTGAATACTTTTGCTCGGAATTTCACAGTATATAGGCCCTTGACAGATTAACAGGCACAAAATGGTACACTACTTAGATGTACGTATGCGGTATGCACTGATGAGGGCAGAAAAATGCGCTACAATATGACAAAAAACTCAGTATTTTTGTAAAACACCAGCTGGTGAGCACTATTGATTGGACTTTCACAGTATGTAGGCCCTTGACAGATTAACAGGTACAAAACGGTACACTACTTAGATGTAGGTATGTGGTATGCACGTATGAGCGCAGAAAAATGCGCCACAGTACACTTGGAAAACGTATTTTCGTAAAACACCATCCGGTGATAACATTTGCCTGGACTTTCCCCAGTATCTAGACTTGCTACAGATTTACAGATACAAAATAGTAGACTGCTTTGATATAGGTATGTGGTATGCATGTATGAGGACAGACAAATGCACTACAGTCTGCTGAAAAAACATAATTTTGCACAGCAGCAGGACACAACAGTGCAGCACCACAAAAAAAAAAAGTGTATTAAACCCCAAATTGCACTCTGTCACAGAGTATTAAGAATGGTATTTTATACCATCTACAGACTAGTTTAAGCAGCAGATGATTTCTTGTGGAAAAAATACACAGAATTGTGCTGAAAAATCATTCCTGCCTCCTGTGATACAGTTCATGAAGTTCAGGCAGCTTGTTGATATGTATGAGGCAACGAAGAGATATCTGCCCCTCTGATAAAATGCTGAATGAAGTGACTGGGAGGTTTATGGCTGGCGAAATAATCCTTCTGAGTGAGAAAAAGCAAAGCACTGCACCGCTCTGTCCACAACGCTGATGTGACTAGCAGTTGGCAGTGGAACGCTGCGTTATAATCAATTCAGCGTCTCTGTGTAACACACAGACACGCAGTCCGTTCTATCTCTGCACTGTATATGGCATGAAATGAGCAGCCGCAAGATGGCTGCCGATTACATTGAGCTGTGACATCACAGGGGTCAATGAATACTGAATCCTGCATGTGATTCAGGGTCATCCCGCCTACCTCGCTTCCCGCCTTGCCTTCCTGCCTTCCCAGCATCCCTTGCCCCATTTACTGACATGTGGATCTGCCATTTTAGGTTTCCTGGAGCCTGGAACGCTTATAAATGGAGTTTAATAAAGCTATTTGCGCGATAGAATCGTGGCGATATTCGCATTCGTTGTGAATCGAATAAACCCTGACATTCGTAACGAATACGGGTCGTCTGCTTCGATTCACTCATCTCTAGTACCAGGTATTAAAGGAGTACTCCGGCGAGTACATCACACGGAGCTTCAGCCTATCACCGGCCAAAGCGGAACATCGCTGCAGCCGATGATAGGCTGAAGCTCCGTGTGACGTGCCGGGCCAACAGGAAGTAAGAAGAATACAGCCCGGGGACCGAACACCTGTACCGGAGTGTACCGGAGCTCCGGGGGCTCGTTGGCAGGTAAGAGAAAGTGTGTTTTCTTTTATTTTGCAGCCCGGACGGGATAAAATGAAATAAGCGCGCCGGACTACTCCTTTAATGAATTGGACTTTAAACAAAAAACCCCAACCCTCACAAATGGCGGTAGTTAAAGGTTAAATTAACTATCCTATATTTTAAGTGGACATATAAGTAACATGTGACCAAGATTTATCGAAATATCTCCAGCCATACGGAAGTTATGCTGGAACATACTGTATATTTCCCATAGACTTGTATGGGACTTTAAACAAAAACCCCGACCCTGGCAAATTGGGGTGGGTAAGGGATACATTACCTATCCTATGCTTGTTTGTGACATATTAGTAACATGTGTGCCAAGTTTCATGTTAATATCTTTAGCCGTTTGGATGTGATGCTTGAACATACTTACATGCAAAGATACACACATTGGGGGAGATTTATCATTATTTGTCTATTGTAGACACAGTTCTACCCCTTTACACTGCTTGTCTAATTTACACTCTTTCTCAGAATATACTAAGGGTGTGCACTCCTTTGATAAATCTTGTGCAAATATAGAAATGCCCCCCCTCGCTCTACCGTACACTCCTTCTCTATCTCACAGGAAAAGTGGACGTAGGGATTTTGTTCTATTGCTTTGAGGTCAGATTCCATTGAGGTTTTTTGTCCATCATTAAAAAAAACGCCAGAAAAACTGTCCCAGCTATTTCCTGCGTTTTGTCAGTTTTTCTTGCGTTTTTTCTGGTATGTGTAAACAAAAAAATGTACTAAACTTTTTGTTGTTTTTTTTCGAAATTTAGATACGTGAATGCGGAGGACTATGTCAGATTTTGTGAATTGCGACTATGAACAGCGTTTTTTTTATATGTCAATAAAAGGGTTAATGAGGGCTGTGGGGGGAGTGTTTTTTTAAATAAAAATGTTTTTTCAATGTGTTGTGTTTTTTTTATAATTTAATTTTCAGGCTTAGTAGTGGAAGGCATCTTGCAGACAGAATCCATTCATCAATGATGGCGCTCCTGGGCCTAGGTGGTAACAGGCTGGCGTTATTTAGGCTGGGGAGGGCCAGTAACAATGGTCCTCGCCCACCCTGGTAACGTCAGGCTGTTGCTGCTTGGTTGGCATCCGGCTGATACTGAAAAAATGAGGGAACCACACACTGTTTTTTATTTATTTATACAAAATTAAAATAAAATGCACAGGGTTCCCGCTATTTTTAGTATCAGCCAGATACCAACCAAGCAGCAAAAGCCTGACGTTACCAGACTGGGTGAGGACCATTGTTACTGGCCCTCCCCAGCCTAAATAACATGAGCCTGTTACGGCTTAGGCCCAGGAGCGCCATTTTTGACGCTCCGGGCCTGTTGGTACCGACCCTTACGGCACCCCTGTGGCGGTGGGTACCGGGGTAATAATTGGAGGTTAGTGCTAGCTGATTTTGGGGCTAACGCTAAGCCCCGGCTTAGTTAAGGATTCCGTCTATAAGAGAGCTTCCACTACTAACCCTGAAAATTCAATAAACACATAAATAAAAATACTCCCCCACAGCCCATGTTAACCATTTTATTGAAATAAAAAAAAACGCTGGTTATCGTCGCAGTCCACTGAATCTGAAGTCGTCCTCCGCATTCACGTATCTGTAATGAGAAGAAAAGTGAACAGAGATCTGTCCCTCTTCCCTTGGACTACTACTCCTATCATGGGACAGAGCCAGTCCCATGATGGGAGTAGTTGTAGTACCGCAGCGCTGTGGGATGGCACTTACACATCCCCAGGCTGCGGGACTTTTAGGACTACTACTCCCATCATGGACAGACTCTGCCCATGATGGGAGTTATAGTCCAGGGGCTGAGGTGCAGATTGCACTGGGTCATTCTGCAGAGACCCGCTGCGATCCGCATTTATTAAGATAACAAGCCGTCGATACATGCGTCTACAATGTGCTGCCACCAGCTTCTATATACACTGTAATAATTCATAATCCCCGCCGCCGGGAGAGGGGAGCTCTGATTGGTCAATATCTATCCAACAATCAGAGCTCCCGTGTTCCGGCGGGGATTATGAATTATTACAGTGTATATAGAAGCCGGCGGCAGCGCAGTGTAGACGCATGTAAGGCCGATTTGTATAGTTAATAAATGCGGATCGCAGCGGATCTCCAGAGAATGATCTGCTGTGATCCACATTTAAGTTAAAAAGCCGGGGGTACATGCAGCTACACTGCGCTCCTGTGCTCCTATATACACTGGCATAATTCATAATCTCCACCACCAGAACACAGGAGCTCTGATTGGTGGATAGCTATTGACCAATCAGAGCTCCCCTCTTCTGCAGGGATTATTAATTATTACAGTGTATACAGAAGCAGTCAGCAGCGCAGTGTAGCTGCATGGCTTTTAAACTTAAATGTGGATCACAGCAGACCATTCTCTGGAAATCTGTTGCAATCCGCATTTATTAACTATACAAACCGGCGGTACATGCGGCACTGCACTGCCCTTTGGCTTCTATGTACAGGGTAGGCCATTTATATGGATATACCTTAATAAAATGGGAATGGTTGGTGATATTAACTTCCTGTTTGTGGCACATTAGTATATGTGAGGCGGGGAACTTTTCAAGATGGGTGGTGACCATGGTGGCCATTTTGAAGTTGGCCATTTTGAATCCAACTTTTGTTTTTTCAATAGGAAGAGGGTCATGTGACACATCAAATTATTGGGAATTTCACAAGAAAAACAATGATGTGCTTGGTTTTAACGTAAATTTATTATTTCATGAGTTATTTACAAGTTTCTGACCACTTATAAAATGTGTTCAATGTGCTGCCCATTGTGTTGGATTGTCAATGCAACCCTCTTTTCCCACTCTTCACACACTGATAGCAACACCGCAGGAGAAATGCTAGCACAGGCTTCCAGTATCCGTAGTTTCAGGTGCTGCACATCTCGTATCTTCACAGCATAGACAATTGCCTTCAGATGACCCCAAAGATAAAAGTCTAAGGAGGTCAGATCGGAAGACCTTGGGGGCCATTCAACTGGCCCACAATGACGAATCCACTTTCCAGGAAACTGTTCATCTAGCAATGCTCGGACCTGACACCCATAATGTGGTGGTGTACCATCTTGCTGGAAAAACTCAGGGAACGTGCCAGCTTCAGTGCATAAAGAGGGAAACACATCATTATGTCGAAATTTCGCATATCCAGTGGCCTTGAGGTTTCCATTGATGAAGAATGGCCCCACTATCTTTGTACCCCATATACCACACCATATCATCAATTTTTGTGTTCCAACAGTCTTGGAGGGATCTATCCAATGTGGGTTAGTGTCAGACCAATAGCTGTGTTTTTGTTTGTTAACTTCACCATTCACATAAAAGTTTGCCTCATCACTGAAAAAAATCTTCTGCGTAAACTGAGGGTCCTGTTCCAATTTTTGTTTTGCCCATTCTGCAGCACCTGAAACTACGTATACTGGAAGCCTGTGCTAGCATTTCTCCTGCGGTGTTGCTATCAGTGTGTGAAGAGTGGGAGAAGAGGGTTGCATTGACAATCCAACACAATGGGCAGCACATTGAACACATTTTATAAGTGGTCAGAAACTTGTAAATAACTCATGAAAGAATAAAGTTATGTTAAAACCAAGCACATCATTGTTTTTTCTTGAAATTCCCAATATGTTTGATGCGTCACATGACCCTCTTCCTATTGAAAAAACAGAAGTTGGATTCAAAATGTCTGACTTCAAAATGGCCACCATGGTCACCACCCTTCTTGAAAATTTCCCCCCTCACATATACTAATGTGCCACAAACCCTGTACATTGTCATAATTCATAATCCCTGTCGGAACACGGGAGCTCTGATTGGTGGATAGCTATTGACCAATCAGAGCTCCCCTCTCCCGGCGGCGGGGATTATGAATTATGACAGTGTATATAGAAGCCGGTGGCAGCGCAGTGTAGACACATGTACCGCCGGATTGTTATCTTAATAAATGCGTATCGCAGCGGGTCTCTGCAGAATGACCCAGTGCGATCTGCACCTCAGCCCCTGGACTTCAAACTCTCATCATGGGCAGAGTATGTCCATGATGGGAGTAGTAGTCCTAAAAGTCCCGCAGCTGGGGGATGTGCAAGTAACATCCCTCAGTGCTGCGGTACTACAACTACTCCCATCATGGGACAGACTCTGCCCCATGCTAGGAGTAGTAGTCCAAGGGCAGTGGGGCAGATCACTCTCCTGCGATCCGCATTTATTAACTATACAAGCAGGCGGTACATATGTCTACACTGCGCTGCCACTGGCTATTATATACACTGTCATAATTCATAATCCCCGCTGGGAGAGGGGAGCTCTGATTGGTGGATAGCTATTGACCAATCAGAGCTCCCATATTCTGGCGCACGGGGATTATGAATTATGACAGTGTATACAGGAGCGGCAGGCAGCGCAGTGTAGACGCATGTACCGCCGGCTTATATAGTTAATAAATGCGATCTGCACCTCAGCCCCCGGTTTTTGGGGGTATGTCACATTTAGGAAGCCCCTATGGTGCTAGAACAGCAAAAAAAAAAAAAAAAAAAAAAAACCACATGTCATACTATTTTGGAGACTATACCCTCAAGGAACGTAATAAGGGGTACAGTGAGCCTTAACACCCCACAGGTGTTTGATGACTTTTGGTTAAAGTCGGATGTGTAAATACATTTTTTTATCACTAAAATGCTTCCCCCCAAAAAAATTTACCATTTTTACAAGAGATAATAGGAGTAAATGCCCCTCAATATTTGCAACCTGTTTCTTCTGAGTATGGAAATACCCCATATGTGGATGTAAAGTTCTCAGAACAAAAGGAACGCAATTGGGCTTTTAAGGGGAGAATTTGTTTGGAATGGAGGTCGGGGACATGTGCATTTACGTAGCCCCCATGGTGTCACAACAGTGGACCCCCCCACATGTGACCCTATTTCGGAAACTACGCCCTGTTGCTTCATCAGGTGAAAACGTGCATTTGGGGCTGATGTGAGGTATCTCATTACAGGGTGCACAATCTGCTCTAACTTTTGCAATAATTTGTCTTTACTTTGTGACTTTATAGTGCTTTTATATCCTGCAATTCTGTTTACCTTATGAACTTACCCTTGTGGATATGCACTATGTCCTATTAATGACTATATATGTGTCCCACATACATGGATAGCATTACTCTGAGTATACCCCTCATTTTTTCTGTTCTGATTTTTGCTTGCCTTTTAATATTGTATGTCCATTCTATATGTATTTAATAAAGATTTCAAGATTATTTCTATTTCATGATTACCTTGTGGCCTATTTATTTGGTGGGAATTATTGAGGTGGCCAATGGTAACTAACTCTAGAGACTGACTGACTGTTTTTGTTGATCCTTGTCTGACTGTACTGATTCCCTAACTATAGATACAGTAAAGAAAACAACTAAGAACCTTGTATAATGTGTGTGGTTATATGAAATTGTTACCCAGTTCCTTAAACCTCTGAGTGTCTTAAACATCATGAAATGAGTAGACAGATAACTAATTGATCTAAGGGCCTGATATCTATATATTCTCTAATAACTGTTAAATCTATGTCTTTACATAACCATGGTTGTTATAGAGGAAAAGATATTCACAGCGGATTGTTAGGATGTGACATTGTATGAGGGGAATCATTGGGTGAACATTGGTGTCCTCTACAAATATCGAGCCGGAATAAGCATCTAAGTGGATGCTAATGTTATAAGGAAAAGGAATACAGTAACCCCCCGACATGCGATGGCCCCGACATATGATCAAATCGACATACGATGGCCTCTCAGAGGCCATCGCATGTCGATGTCAGCATCGACATACGATGCTTTTATATGTCGGGGCCATCGCATAAACTGCTATTCGACAGCGCAAAATGTTTAAGCTGCTGTCGGATAGCAGTTTAAGCATCCAGGACAGGTTCACTTACCAGTTTAAGCATCCAGGACAGGTTCACTTACCTATCCCCGCTGCTCCGGGTTCACTTTGTGATCCTCCGGCGTCTTCTGTATCTTCTCCGGGGTCCGGGCCTCGCTTTCCGGCGTCGTTATTACGTCGCAGCAACATAATAACGTCACCAGAAAGCGAGGCCCGGACACCAGAGAAGATGCGGAAGAAGCCGGAGGATCCCGAAGAAGACGCCGGAGCAACGGGACAGCATTGGGAGCCCCTGGGACAGCATCGGCAGCGGTGAGGACGCGGTCTGGAGTGGCGGGGACAGGTGAGTAATAAATGCACTTTTTACATTGCACAAATCCCTCAACATACGATGGATTCGACAAACGATGGGTCGTATGGAACGAATTACCATCGTATGTTGAGGGACCACTGTACTTGGTGTAAAAATATAGAAAGGATAGGCCTAGCCAGTGGGATGAGTAAATGTTAACTACCGTAAGGTATGGGATACTTGGGGATATGAAGCTCAGAACCCGATTAGAAGGGAATTGGACTGGAGAATGCACATTAGCCAAGGCTTTTCTGCCCATACACATTTTCGCTACTGAACCTATAGAAGGACCCTAACCACACTCCACAAGTAAACGTGCAGCCCTTGCTGGGAGCCTTGACCCCCATGTGTGTGTTGATGCTATAGGAGTTCCAAGAGGGGTCCTAGATGAATTTAAAGCTAGATTGCCATAAACAAGAATGTAGACTGGATTAATTATATCTATTACAACTGGCAGAGATTCATACATTTCTCAGTGGATACTCTCAAAGGTCAGGCCGAACAACTAAGTGTCAAATCCACTATGATATTCCAAAATCGTATGTCATTAGATGTAAAATGTTTGGGGAGACCTGTTGCACATATATCCTAGCCAATACAGGACCCAATGGTAAAGTAACCATAGCCATAATGAAACTAGAAGACATATCAATGGAACTTAAAAAGAATTCTGGAATCTCAGACCCTTGGGATCAGTACTTTGATTGGATGGGAGGGTGGAAAAAGACTTTGGCCCCAATAGGAATAATCATACTTATAATCTGGATAATCCTAGATTTTGTTGTGGGTTGTGTTTTGCCTTGCTTAACCACTTAACAACCAAGGATGTAAATGTACTTCCTGATGTAGCGGTACTTCTCTGATAGGGCAGATGGTAGTGGATCCTCTGGACCTGTGTGGAAGATGACGTGAGTCGTACCAGGGAGAGGAGTCTAAGGTAGGGGTAGGGGTATGTGTATATGTAGTATTTTTTACTTTTTATTTTATTTTGTGTTTTTAGGGTACAGTCACACGGGCGGGGGATTACGGCAAGTTTCCCGCTGCGAGTTTGAGCTGCCGCGAAAAATTTGCTGCATCGCAAACTTGCAGCCTGATATTCACTGTAAGCCCCCTGCCCATGTGAATGTACCCTGTACATTCACAGGGGGGGGGGGGGGGGCCTCCAGCTGTTGCACAACTACAACTCCCAGCATGTCTATCAGTGCATGCTGGTAGTTATAGTTTTGCAACAGCTGGAGGCACACGGGTTGGGAAACACTGAGTTAGGAAACAGACAATGTTTCCCAACCCGTGTGCCTCCAGTTATTGCAAAACCACTACTTCCAAACATTCTCAGGCATGCTGGAAGTAGTAGTTCGGCAACATCTTTAGAGCCAGATGTTGCCGAACTACAACTCCCAGCATGCTTGGAGTTATAGTTTTGCAACATCTGGAGGACTACAGTTTGCAGACCACTAATACAGTGGTTCCCAATCTGTGCCCTTCCAGATGTTGCAAAACTACAACTCCCAGTATGCCAAAACTGTCCAGGCATGCTGGGAGTTGTAGTTCTGCAACATCTGAAGGGCCAGATGATACAGAACTACAACTCCCAGCATGCCCTGACAGTAAGGGCATGCTGAGGAGGTGTAGTTTTGCAACATCTGGAAGGGCACAGTGGTCCCAAAACTGCGGACCTCCAGATGTTGCAAAACTGCAACTCCCAGCATGCCCGGACGCCAAGGGCTGTCTGGGCATGCTGGGAGTTTGAGTGTAAGGGGACCAGATGGAGCAGTCCAGATCGCTTTATGGCGGTCTGGACTGCTGCAAAGGTCCCGCGACGCCGCCAAAGATCCACTCACCTGTCGCCACTGCTGCCGTCTCCGCCGCCGGGATCCGGGTCTTCATGGACGAGGTAAGTACCGGGGCCGGGCCCCAGCACTCCCCCGTCCCCCGCCGCGTCCTCTGGTCTTCCTCCCGTTCTCTCCGGACTTCCAGGGGCCGGGCAGGGCGGGAGGAAATAACCCCCCCCCCTGCGATTGGTCGGTTAGCTAACCGAGATATCGCAGGGGATAGGAGGAGGTGGCAGGCTTGCCACCTCGCTCCTATACTTCAGCATGGTCCTGGCTGTCTGTGACAACTGGGATCATGCAAAATTACCGGGCTGTCGGGTCCCAGAGACCCGATCAGACCGGTATCGCCGCAGCCCGGTATCGCCGCAGATCGCAGGGGCGATTTCCCTCACGATTTGCGACGATCGCCGCCATGGGGGGGCCTACATGGCCCCCCTCGACGTTTGCCCTGGATGCCTGCTGAAGCATTTCAGCAGGCATCCGTTTCCAATCTCTGCCCGGCACGCGGCAGGGACCAGAAAACGCCATGACGTTCTCATACGTCATGGGTCCTTAAAGCCCAGGGTGCAGAGACGTATGCATACGTCATGGGTCCTTAAGGGGTTAAAAATCAGACGTGATTTTATGGATTTTTTTCTTATTATGTCTCTCATAGTTGAAGTATACCTATAATGAAAATTACAGGCCTCTCTCATCTTTATAAGTGGGAGAACTTGCAGAATTGGTGGCTGACTAAATACTTTTTTGCAACACTGTACATGTATGCAGTATAAAAAGACTATTTGACAAGGCCCATCCACCATGCTGCTCTGCTCCTTGTTTTCCTCCTCCCTCTGTGTAAGGAATTTCCTGTTCTAGCCAAAGCCTAAAGTCTTTCCAAAAAAATCTAACAGAAAGAGCATACCTTATATGGTATGGCAAGGCTAAACACAACTTCCAAGTGAGGGCGGGAACTTATGCTAATTGCAATGTCTATATAACTGGATGACTGCCAAATAAAAATTAGAAGTATTTTACCACTGACCACTGTCTGTGAGATTTACTTATGTGCATGCACTCAATCTGATAAAGAAATAACACATTTGGATGGGGGTCAGATATTTACTAGGTCCCTGATAAAATCCATATCACCATAAATACCATTAACTGAATCATTTTAGTGGTTAAGTGAAATGTTAGGGGACAAATATTCTTCATTTCAGTTCTTCAAGCAGCCTTGTTTTCTAAGGGAGTATTTCGAAATCTTGCTAAATTATTGTAGGTAATAGCACATAACAATATTCCCTTATAATATGTCTGTTACGCCGAGCGCTCCGGGTCCCTGCTCCTCCCCGAAGCGCTCGCGGCGTTTCTCTCCCTGCAGCGCCCCGGTCAGACCCGCTGACCGGGAGCGCTGCACTGACATGGCCGGCGGGGATGCGATTCGCATAGCGGGACGCGCCCGCCCGCGAATCGCATCCCAGGTCACTTACCTGTCCCGGTCCCCGGCTGTCATGCTCTGGCGCGCGCGGCTCCGCTCTCTAGGGCGCGCCGCGCGCGCCAGCGCTCTGAGATTTAAAGGGCCAGTGCACCAATGATGGTGCCTGGCCCAATCACCCTGATTAGCTTGCACCTGTTCCTTGCCCTACTTATACCTCACTTCCCCTGCACTACCTTGCCGGATCTTGTTGCCTTGTGCCTTGAGAAAGCTTTACTGTGTTACCCATACTGTGTTCCAGACCTCCTGCTATTCCACCATTGACTACGAACCTTGCCGCCTGTCCCGACCTTCTGCTACGTCTGACCTTGCTCTTGTCTACTCCCTTGTACCGCGCTTATCTCAGCAGTCAGAGAGGTTGAGCCGTTGCCAGTGGATACGACCTAGTTGCTACCGCCGCTGCAAGACCATCCCGCTTTGCGGCGGGCTCTGGTGAATACCAGTAGCAACTTAGAACCGGTCCACTGACACGGTCCACGCCAATCCCTCTCTGGCACAGAGGATCCACCTCCAGCCTGCCGAATCGTGACAGTAGATCTGGCCATGGATCCCGCTGAGGTTCCCCTGCCAGTTGTCTCTGACCTCACCACGGTGGTCGCCAAGCAATCCCGACAGATCGCCCATCTAAGTCACCAGCTGTCGGAAGTGTCCACCATGGTACAGCAACTTCAGTCGCAGCTACAGCATCTGCAACAGCAGCTACCATCTACCCCAACAGCTCCTGCACCTCCTCCGCAGCGAGTGGCCGCTCCTAACCTCCGCTTGTCCCTGCCGGACAAATTTGATGGGGACTCTAGACTCTGCCGTGGTTTTCTGTCACAATGTTCCCTTCATTTGGAGATGTTGTCGGACCAATTTCCTACAGAACGGTCGAAGGTGGCTTTCGTGGTCAGTCTCCTGTCGTGGAAGGCTTTGTCTTGGGCCACACCGCTCTGGGACTGCGATGACCCTGTCACCGCCTCTGTACACTCCTTCTCTGAGGTTCGCAGTGTCTTCGAGGAACCAGCCCGAGCTTCTTCTGCCGAGACTGCCCTGCTGAACCTGGTCCAGGGTAATTCTTCAGTAGGCGAGTACGCCATCCGATTTCGTACTCTCGCTTCCGAATTATCTTGGAACAACGAGGCTCTCTGCGCGAACTTTAAAAAAGGCCTATCCAGTAACATCAAAGATGTGCTGGCCGCACGAGAGATTCCTGCCAACCTGCATGCACTTATCCATTTGGCCACCCGCATTGACATGCGTTTTTCGGAAAGACACCAGGAACTCCGCCAGGAAAAAGACCTTAATCCCTGGGCACCTCTCTCTCGGTATCCCTTGCAATCTACCCCTGTGCCTCCCGCCGAGGAGCCTATGCAAGTAGATCGGTCTTGCCTGACTATTGAAGAGAGGTCTCGCCGTAGGGATAAAAATCTATGTCTGTACTGCGCTAGTACCGAACATTTCTTTGTGAATTGCCCTATTCGTCCTCCACGTCTGGAAAATGCACGCACGCAACCTGCTCATGTGGGCCTGGCGTCTCTGGGTACGGAGTCTGCTTCTCCATCTCTCTCTGTGCCCGTATGGATTTCTCCTTCTGCCAACTCCTCCTTCTCTGCTGTGGCCGTCTTGGACTCTGGTTTTTCTGTCAATTTTATTCTGGCCTCTTTGCTTGATACGTACTGCATCCCGGTGACCCGTCTCATCAAGCCGCTCTATATTTCTTCGGTCAACGGGGTCAAGCTGCACTGCACTGTGCGTTATCGCACAGTGCCCCTGCTTATGAACATTGGACCGCATCTCGAGGAAATTGAATTTTTGGTTTTGCCCGGCTGTATCTCTGAAATCCTCCTCGGTCTGCCATGGCTCCAGCACCATTCTCCCACCCTTGACTGGACCACCGGGGAGATCAAGAATTGGGGTCCTGCTTGCCGCAAGGAGTGCCTCACGTCTGCTCCCAGCCCCGTCTGTCGGTCCTCAGTGTCTCCTCCTGTGCCTGGTCTCCCCAAGGCCTGTCAGGACTGTGCCGTGCCCCCTCATAGTCCCCGTCCTGGTGACACTCTGCCCCGTGCCAAGCCTCACCCTCTGCCCCCCCTCCCCATTCCCACTCCTTCTGACCGGTCTGCCATTCATGTTTATACCCAGGACTTCACTGTCCCCCAGAAGGAGACTCTACAATCGCTTCCGATGTCCTCGTCCTCTGTGGAGCGACATCCCGACAAAAAGAGGGGGAGACCTAAGGGGGGGGGGGGGGGTACTGTTACGCCGAGCGCTCTGGGTCCCTGCTCCTCCCCGAAGCGCTCGCGGTGTTTCTCTCCCTGCAGCGCCCTGGTAAGATTTACTTATGTGCATGCACTCAATCTGATAAAGAAATAACACATTTGGATGGGGGTCAGATATTTACTAGGTCCCTGATAAAATCCATATCCCCATAAATACCATTAACTGAATCATTTTAGTGGTTAAGTGAAATGTTAGGGGACAAATATTCTTCATTTCAGTTCTTCAAGCAGCCTTGTTTTCTAAGGGAGTATTTCGAAATCTTGCTAAATTATTGTAGGTAATAGCACATAACAATATTCCCTTATAATATGTCTGTTACGCCGAGCGCTCCGGGTCCCTGCTCCTCCCCGAAGCGCTCGCGGCGTTTCTCTCCCTGCAGCGCCCCGGTCAGGCCCGCTGACCGGGAGCGCTGCACTGACATGGCCGGCGGGGATGCGATTCGCATAGCGGGACGCGCCCGCCCGCGAATCGCATCCCAGGTCACTTACCTGTTTACCTGTCCCGGTCCCCGGCTGTCATGCTCTGGCGCGCGCGGCTCCGCTCTCTAGGGCGCGCGCCAGCGCTCTGAGATTTAAAGGGCCAGTGCACCAATGATGGTGCCTGGCCCAATCACCCTGATTAGCTTGCACCTGTTCCTTGCCCTACTTATACCTCACTTCCCCTGCACTCCCTTGCCGGATCTTGTTGCCTTGTGCCTTGAGAAAGCTTTACTGTGTTACCCATACTGTGTTCCAGACCTCCTGCTATTCCACCATTGACTACGAACCTTGCCGCCTGTCCCGACCTTCTGCTACGTCTGACCTTGCTCTTGTCTACTCCCTTGTACCGCGCTTATCTCAGCAGTCAGAGAGGTTGAGCCGTTGCCAGTGGATACGACCTGGTTGCTACCGCCGCTGCAAGACCATCCCACTTTGCTGCGGGCTCTGGTGAATACCAGTAGCAACTTAGAACTGGTCCACTGACACGGTCCACGCCAATCCCTCTCTGGCACAGAGGATCCACCTCCAGCCTGCCGAATGTCAAAATTTAGCTTTCCTTTATAAAGTGTACATCTAATTATCAAAGGAGTATTCCGATTTGGAAAATTTTTCGCATATCCTCTGGATATGCCATTTAATGTTACTTAGATCTGGATCTCTCTGTTATCCTTACCTGTTTAGAGATTGAGGGCTCCCAGCCCTGTATTTCCTGCTTGAGGCTGCTGGAGGTGACTGGGAAGTTGAAAACGTAATCTTTTCTTTTACATAATTTGTGTATCTTCAGCGAACTTTAATGGGAGTTAAATACATTGTGAGGCACCATGAGCTGGTTCATTAACTTCTGAGGTTATGTTAACAGCCTATCTCTTAAAGGAGTACTCTGGTGCAGAGTACTCCTACTCCGTCCTGCCCGGGCCGAGGCAGAACATTGCGGCGGACGGTGATAGGCTGAGCGCCATGTGACGCTTCGTTCACACGGAAGTATGAAGAAGAGGGACCGGAGTACCGATCAGCTGTAGTGGCGCTCTGCGGGAACCCAGGAAGGAAGGATGGTTTATTTTCATTTTTTTGCAGCCCGGGCAGGACGGAGCAGGAGTACTCTGCACCAGAGTACTCCTTTAATGCTACAGAGTTTAAAGTAAATGAGAGCCATGCCAATTGTGTAAGGGTGCATTCACACCACGTTTTTTATTACATACAGGGACCAGATCTGGCTGGGAGATAGGAAAACCGGACGCTCATGTATCCCAGTCGGACCCGGCCCCCATCTTATTAATTTGAAAGTGCCGACCGGAGTCAGATAGTAACTCCGGACAGCTTATTTTTGCCCCGTCTCTGGTTTTGTGACCGGACCTAGAACCATGGTATACTACGGTTCTAGGTCTGGTCACAAAACTGCATACGGGGCAAAAATGAGCCGACTGGACTCACTATCTGACTCCGGTTGGCTTATTCAAATGAGTATGAGATGGGGGCCGGGTCCGGCTGGGATACATGAGCGCTCTGTTTTCCCATCTCCCAGCCGGATATACGGGAGCTGGTGTACAGGAACGCCCGGTTTTCCAATCTCCCAGCCAAATCCGGTCTCCGTATGTAATAAATAGGGATGAGGGAATTTTAAAAAAATTTGATTCGACCGATTCGCCGAATTTTTCCGAAAAAATTTGGTTTCGTCCGAATTTTTTTGAGGTGAATTGCTATAAACAATTGCTATTTCTGGGCAATAGAGAGCCTCAATAGAGGTATAGAACACTTTGCCTTGTCGTAACACGCATAGGGAGTTTTTTGAGGACCCATTCTGGTGAGCATCGAGCTGGGGGTCCGCCGTGTGGTGAGCTACCGCCTGTTCAAGCCCCTGCCTCTCAGCGCCCCCGCCCCCTACTGTCTTACTCTGTGTGGAACTGCAAATGTTTCATTTAACCCCTTAATGACGCAGGACGTATATTTACGTCCTGCGCCGGCTTCCGCGATATGAAGTGGGATCGCGCCGCGATCCCGCATTATATCGCGTCGGTCCCGGCGCTCATCAACGGCCGGGACCCGCGGCTAATACCACACATCGCCGATTGCGGCGATGTGCGGTATGAACCCTTTAGAAGCGGTGGTCAAAGCTGACCGCCGCTTCTAAAGTGAAAGTGACCTCTAAAGTGAAGGTGAAATCACGGCGTCCCAAACAACTTACAGGACACCGGGAGGGCCCTTACCTGCCTCCTCGGTGTCCGCTAGGCGAATGACTGCTCCATGCCTGAGATCCAGGCAGAAGCAGTCAAGCGCCGATAACACTGATCACAGGCGTGTTAATACACGCCAGTGATCTATGCAAGAGATCAGTGTGTGCAGTGTTATAGGTCCCTATGGGACCTATAACACTGCAAAAAAAAGTTAAAAAAAAAGTGTTAATAAAGGTCATTTAACCCCTTCCCTAATAAAAGTTTGAATCACCCCCCTTTTCCCATAAAAAAAATAAAACAGTGTAAAAAAATTTAAAATAAACATATCTGGTATCGCCGCGTGCATAAATGTCCGAACTATAAAAATATATAATTAATTAAACCGCACGGTCAATGGCGTACGCGCAAAAAAATTTCAAAGTCAAAAAAAGCGCATTTTTGGTCACTTTTTATACCATTAAAAAATGAATAAAAAGTGATCAAAAAGTCCGATCAAAACAAATATCATACTGATAAAAACTTCAGATCACGGCACAAAAATTTAGTCCTCATACCACCTTGTACGTGGAAAAATAAAAAAGTTATAGGGGTCAGAAGATGACATTTTTAAACGTAGAAATTTTCCTGCATGTAGTTATGATTTTTTCCAGAAGTGCGACAAAATCAAACCTATATAAGTAGGGCATCATTTTAACCGTATGGGCCTACAGAATAATAAGGTGTAATTTTTACCGAAATATGCACTGCGTAGAAACGGAAGCCCCCAAAAGTTACCAAATGGTGTTTTTTCTTCGATTTTGTCACACAATGATTTTTTTTTTCCGTTTCGCCGTGCATTTTTGGGTAAAATGATTAATATCTCTGCAAAGTAGAATTGGCAATGCAAAAAATAAGCCATAATATGGATTTTTTAGGTGGAAAGTTGAAAGGGTTATGATTTTTAAAAGGTAAGGAGGAAAAAACGAAAGTGCAAAAACTGAAAAACCCTGAGTCCTTAAGGAGTTAATCAGTTATGGTTCATTGTTATCACTCCAACCTGTTTCATTGGATTCTTGTGGTAATTCCAGAGCTAATATATGAGGATGACCATGGGGCCTCAGTCTTGAAAAGATTACATATATTTATTTTTATTTACACAGAAGATTTTGAATAGATTCACAAGTTTAATGTGCCAGCAGCATGAGGAGATCATATGGCAGCACAATGACAGAGCCTGGTAATTAGAATGAGCAAACTTTAAATCCTTTTTTGAGGACCCATTGGAAGGCAAGTCTGGTGCCAGCAGCTTTTCTCTAATTCTCGCTCCAATAGTGTATAATTGTTACAGTGTAAACTATGGCAAAGCTCCTAGTTGTATCTTAATATCGAGCTGGCAGTCTGCCGTAAGGCCAGCTACCGTTTGTCACAGCCCCTGCCTCACAGCACACCCCCATGCTCTGAGTGTCCACTTGAAAAGGGAGGGACTGCAGTACCTGCGACTTGGACAGGAGCTCATTCAGCTTCTGTGCCGTTGGATAATTGGACGCATGAAGCTAGAAGTGGCTGCAGTGAAAAGGCTCATACTTGTATCTTAAAATTGAGCTGGCAGTCCTCTGCGAGGCAAGCTACTACCTGTTTACGCCCCTGCCTCTCAGCGCCCCCGGACTGTGAAAGTGCGAATGCTTAATTTAATCAGTTATGGTTCATTGTTATCGCTCCAACCCTTTTCATTGGATTCTTGGGGTATTTCCACAGGTAATATATGACGATGACCGTAGGGCCTCACAATTGAAAAGATTGAAGAGATTTTTTTTAAATTTAAAATGAAGATTTTGATTAGATTCACAAGTTTAATGTCCCTGGTGCCCAAAGAGTTTACTTTGAACTAATACTGTATGACCACAAAACCCAATATAACAAGGAGTCACGTGGCGGCACAATGATAGAGTCTAGAGGTGGCAGCAGCCCTACGAGACAATAGGACCTCACAATTGAAAAGATTAAAGATATTTTGTAAAATTTAAATTGAGGATTTTATACAGATTAAAATTTTATACGTTTCATTTAATGAGTCAACAGCATGAGGAGACCATATGCTGGGACAATGACACAGCCTGGAGGTGGGAGCAGCATAAACAGACCATAATGTGGCGGAATGACACAGCCTGGAATTGGCGGCAGCAAGAGGAGACCATATAGTGGCAGAATGACCTAGCCTGGCGGTGGCAACAGCCTGATGAGACCAGAGGGCCTCACAATTGAAAAGATTAAATATATTTTGTTTAATTTAAATTGAAGATTTCAAGTAGATGAACCTAAAAAGTTTCATTTAATGTGTCAGCAGCTTGAGGAGACCACATGGCGACACAATGACACAGCCTGGAGTTGGCAGCAGCATAAGGAGACCATAATGTGGCAGAATCACCCAGCCTGGAGGTGGCAACAGCCTGACGAGACCATAAGGCCTCACAATTGAAAAAATGAAAGATATTTTTTATTTAAATTGAAGATTTAAAATTTATTAAGATAAAAAGTTTCATTTAATGTGCCAGCAGCATGAGAAGACCACATTGCCACAGTTTGTCTGGGTCCTCGGTCTCGTCTTCCTCATCACCCTGTAGCGCCACAGCCTACTCCTCCTCTCCTGTCAGATGACTATAAAAACCACTCATTTTGCAAAACCTTGCTTGTACTCCACTGTCCCCCTCCCCTCCTCCAGTTCAGCTCCCACGTGGCTGTGAGATGTAGGCACCACATCTCCAGTGCCCTGACCAACCATCATTTCCAACACGCGTTGTAGGAAATAATGCAGTGGAATGACGTTGTTCATTCCGTAATCCTGGCGATTGACTAATAATGTGGCTTCCTCGAAGGGCCTGAGCAAATGGCAGGTGTCATGTATGAGCTGCCACTAGTTGACATTGAAGTTACACAGAGGAGTTCCCTTATCCGCTTGGATCATCTAGAAATTGGTGATGGCTTTTCTCTGTTCTTATAGTCGGTCCAACATATGGAGGGTGGAATTCCAATGTGTGGAAACGTTGCATATCAGACCATGTTGGGGGATGCCGTTCTGCAGCTCAAGGAGGGTGTGCAAACGTCACATATCAGACTATATTGGGGGAAACCGTTCTGCAGCTCAAAGAGGGTGTGTTTTGCGGTGTACAAGTGGCTGAAGTGCATGCAACGTTTCCTTCCCATTGTTAGTATGTCTTGCAGATGGGGGGAACACTTCAGGAACTGCTTGACAACCAGATTGAACACCTGTGGGCTTCCTTGACTCAGCGCAGACGAGATGTTCTTCCCGTTGTCAGTCACCATGGTTCCCATTTCCAAGATTCAATTTCTTGATGAATGACTTTGGCAATTCCTCCCCTGTGTGACTCCGTTCACAAAGGCAAACCATGTGAAGAATAGCGAGACACCGCTGTGCCCTGCACTTATGTTATGCTTGAGGGGCACTGAGACTTGTCCTTGCAGTGGAGGACCCGGTGGAGGATGAGGATGGGGAGGACCAACGGCCTGAGAGCGCGGAAGGAGAGGTGGCAAGACCTGTCCAAGTTGCTGTTGTGGTTTTGCAGGAACCACATTCACCCAGTGGGCCGTAAAGGACATGTATTGTCCCTGACCATAGTTACAGCTCCACACGCCGTTGCTGCCATGCACTTTGGTATAGTGGGGTGGTATGTGTTAATACCAGTATCCGGGGACGAAGGTGGGTGAAAGGAGAACTTGACATCAGATGTGTGGCATCAGGCGGGTTGCAGGATCAGAATAGTAGCTGAGGCAGGTAAGCAGAAGAAAACAGTCTCTTTTGTCAAAGTGTTTGTGTGCACAAGTAAAGATTGAGCATATGCATTACGTAAAACTTAGCTTTTATTATTATTCTTAGGATAAAATATATGGACTCCAATTTTTTTGAGAAATCTAACAAAGGGAAAGGTGTGCAAAAAACACCATGTGCCAAATACACCACCAAGTATTGATGCGATGCAAAGACCTCTAAAAGGTGGAAGGGAACAACGTATGGTCCATTGTAACAGGTGGGGGTAAAAACTTCCCCTGTAAGGCCCTTCTCTCGCCCTAAAACCTGTGGCCCAACACAGGAACCTCTCCCTATTTCCACCTAAAAACCCTGCCATTTCCCAGGGTTTTTAGTTGGAAATAAGGAGAGGTTCCTGTTTGGGGCCGCCCTTTTTTAGGACGAGTAACACTTCCCTCTAAAAGGTGGAAGGGAACAACGTATTGTCCATTGTAGCAGGTGGAGGTAAAATCCTCCCCTGTAAGGCCCTACTCTCGCCCTATTAATTCCCTTTTTGGCAATTGTTACTCTCTCTAAAAAGTGCTGCCCCACACAGGACCCTCTCCCTATTTCCATCTAAAAACCCTGGGAAACGGCAGTGTTTTAAGTTGGAAATAGGGAGAGGTTCCTGTGCGGGGCTGCCCTTTTAAGGGCGATTAACACTTGTTAAGAAAGGAATTAATAGCGCAAAAGTAGGGCCTCACAGGGGAAGTTTTTACCCCCACCTGTTACAATGGACCATACGTTGTTCCACACATGGTGTTTTTTGCACACCTTTCCTTTTGTTAGATTTCTAAATTTTTTTGGGTCCACATATTTTATCCTAAGAAAAGTTACGTTTTAGCTAATGCATATCCTCAATACTTACTTGTGGTCTAATGCGGAGGAATTTCTGTAACTGGGGACCAGCACCTTAATTAAGTTTTGCAGTATCCATGGCAGCCCAATGAGAGAGCCTGGAGGTGGTAGCATCAGCATGAGAAGTCCATATGGTGGCACAATGACAGAGCCTGGAGGTGGCAACATCAGCATGAGGAGACCATATGGCGGCACAATGACAGAGCCTGGAGGTGGCAGCATCCGCATGAGGAGACCATATGACGGCACATTGACAGAGCCTGGAGGTGGCAGCATCAGCATGAGGAGACCATATGGCAGCACAATGAAAGAGCCTGGAGGTGGCAGCAGCAGCATGAGGGACATGCCAACTGAGGGTTGAGTCTGAGGAATCCACCGACTGTTGACTGGTGGTGTCGGATGTCAGTTGGGATGAAGTGGATTACCAAGTGAACCAATCAATCACTGCTGCTGAGTTGCTGGTCGAGACACAACTGCTAGCTGACACTGGGAGCTCAGACCTCGCGCTGCGACTCCTGGTGCCACACGCTCCTACTCTGCTGCGACCTCCGCCTGATGAATTTAGGCCTCTGCCACTCCTCTGTGCACGTCCTGGCACTTCTCTGCCTGACATACTTATACACCAGCTGAGTGCATATATGATACACTTATGAGAGGAGGACAATGCGCTCCTCCATGCTTAAAACTGTATTAGACTAGAGAAACAAATGTGTAGCTTTGTCTGGGCTTTCATAGTAACTAGGCCCAAATTAGATTAACAGGAAAATATATAAAAGACACCACGTAGGTAAACATACAGTTTACATTTATGAAAGGTGGACAATACGCTCCACTACAAACTGTATAAGGCTACAAAAACAACAGTGTAGCTTTGGCTGGCCTTTCACAGTAACTAGGCCCAAATTAGTTTTTCAGAAGAAAAAAACGTACACCACGTAGGTGTACGTACAGTTTATACTTATGAGAGGAGGACTATGTGCTTTACTACAAACTGTATAAGGCTACAAAAACAAGTGTGTATCTTTGGCTGGCCTTTAACAGTAACCACGTAGGTGTACATATACCACGTAGGTGTACGTACAGTTTACACTTATGAGAGGTAGACAATACGCTCCGCTTAAAACTGTATTAGGCTACAGAAACAAGCTTGTAGCTTTGGATGGCCTTTCATAGTAACTAGGCCCAAATTAGTTTTACAGGAAGAAAAAAAAACATACACCACATATGTAAGCACAGGTTGCACTTATGAGAGCACAATAAGCTCCTCTACACAACCTGTATTAGGCACTGTAATCAGGTGACTATGTTATTGTACACCCAACTGCAGCAGTACAGAATCGCTGTAGTAGAGCCCAGTACAGTATTATTAGGCACTGATAGCAGGTGACAATGGCTTTTAGTGCTCAGCCTAACTGGCCCCTATAAGCTTTAGAGTTGCTGTACACCACTGCAGTGGCAAAGAATAGCTGTGTAGTAGAGCCCAGTACACTATTATTATGCACTAATAGCAGGGGACATGGCTTTTAGTGCTCAGTCTAACTGGCCCCTATAAGCTTTAGAGTTGCTGTACACCACTGCAGCAGTACAGAATCGCTGTGTAGTAGAGCCCAGTACAGTATTATTATGCACTACTAGCAGGTGACAATGACTCTTAGTGCTCAGCCTAACTGGGCCCTAAAATCTTTAGAGTTGCTGTACACTCCACTGCAGCAGTAGAGTGGATGTGTATTACATCAAAAGTGTTGTCTCTTCTTCTCTCTCTCCTCTCCTCTCTCTCCCTTCTGCAGTGAATTTGGCTTGTGCTGAATAGCTGCTGTCAAGCTGTTTTTCTGTGCAACACACACTGCTTTATCTCTCCCTGAAATGAAATGCTCTCTCTGAAATAAAATGCTGGAATGCTGGCTACAAGATAGCGGCTGATTATATAGGGCTGTGACATCACAGGGGTGGCTGGCTGCTGATAGGCTGCATGCTGCATGTGATTCAGGGTCATCCCGCCTACCCGCCTTCCCAGAGTTCCTTGCCCCATGTCCTCACATGTGGATCTGCCATTTTAGAGGCCCTGGAGCATAAACTGCACTGAATTGAGTTTAACGAAGCGATTTGTGCAATCAAATCACGGCGATATCCAGATTCATAACAAATCAAATTTTTCCTGAAATTCATAACAAATTCGGATTCAAGAGATTCGTCAGGATTCGATTCGCTCATCCCTAGTAATAAAATGTTGTATCAACCCAGCTTGAAAGAGGCTATTTTTAGCAACCACAAGCAAGCTAGAGAGGACTGTAACATTCCTTTGACAACTTTCTGTAAGTCAATAGTACAGGTAAAAAGGATACATTTTATTACATAAAAATGCCTCTTTCTCCTCTTATCCGGCTCCTCCCCTTGCCTCTTTATCTGTTCACTCACTCAGAAATCCCTAAGAGAATCCATTGAGCAGAGAGAAGATGAATTTTAAGATAATTTCACAGCTATACATTGAAGTCTATAGACATAGGAGGCTATGGAAGCAAAAACTAACTGCTGTAAAGGCTACCTCATCTCTGTCTCTCTTGCGCATACATGTGAGCACACACACACACAGTAGGGATCCTTTTAGCTCTAAATTCAGCTCTAAAGTGGAATGAAACACAGAAAGCTGCCACCATGTCTCTGTGCATCTCTCCCTATCTTTATGCTTTAGTTGCATCATCCTAATCCCCCCTCTAAGAGCAGCCATAACCTGAACTCTTACGGACCGACTCCTCTCTGATCTATTGATCCTGTCAGTTGAACAGTTAAGGAAGCAAGAGGAGGGTGAAAAGAGCCTGAGAAGCGGAGGACGAGACATTTTTGGCAATTGCCAAGTTTTCTTTTTTTTTTTTTTTCTTGTACTAATAATTTATGGAAATTTGTCTATAATTAGAGGTACATTCTGCAAGTTACTGTATAAGATTTAATAGTATTTAATATTTCCTTGCAGTTTTATTTATTGTAACTGAAACAGTCTTATTCATTTTGATTTAACAGTTATTCTAATATACTGAGAAAATTTGAAATAGTTGTATTAGATTTTAATTGAAGGTGAAGGTAAATGATTCCAGATAAGTCTCCACTTTTTTAACTAACCATGTGGCTTCTTAATTTTAAACCAATGGGAACTTTCTTTTACTTATGTTATGGAAGAGTTTCTCGTTTTTTCAGTATTTCTATTACATTTATGGTGAAATGGACTGCCTTTCTTTTAAATGTATGCATGGCAAAATGCCTAGTTTTTATGTAGCTAACATAGCCAGAGGCAGAACATATTACTTCTCCTAATGATGCCTATAGAATATGCTTTGGTGTACTCACTTGAAATGTTTCTCATGCAGTCAATTATAAAGAAAACTAAATTTAGCATTACATGGATTTAAACGGAAAAAGTCACCAAGCACAACATACTGAGATTCGCCAAACTCCTTCACACTATTGGATAAGGTATCGCTTTACTATAGCCCTGATAACCTGACCATATGCTGGAATCATCTGTTACATACAAATGTAAACAAAATGTTCAGTGACACAAGTAAATCTTTTTTTATCAAGAAAAAGACCTAAAAGTAGCAAAATAAACAATAACTAACTCAAATAAAAAGATATACTTCAATCAGACTCTTTTTTATGTCGAAACACAAAATGTATACGTTGTGCAACATTATTCTTTATTTCATGTTCTTGTTATTGTATATATTTATTGTTTTGGCAGCTCAGTGAAATACAAGGGGTTTTGCATGTAAAACATCTAGGCTTGGGTAAAATGTAATGAAATAGCATTTTCAAAGGCAGAAAATTATATGCTGCCATACATTGTATAATGTCATATGCTTTTATACCTGAAGATTAGGATTCTAGTAAATTGCAAGGCACAGTTAGCATTTTTAGATTCTCATTTATTTGCATATCTTCATAACACTTTTTATCTTAAACCAGAACAACTAAAGAAGAATATGTTGCTGCAGAATGGATCAACTCCCACAATCTGCTACATTTCTAACTGTGAAATAGAACCTGTCACAAGTTCAAAG
Organism: Hyla sarda; assembly: GCF_029499605.1. Lineage (NCBI taxonomy): Eukaryota > Metazoa > Chordata > Amphibia > Anura > Hylidae > Hyla > Hyla sarda. The sequence continues at coordinate 229,298,412 of NC_079191.1, forward strand.
TTGCCTGAGCAACATGCAGTGTGAAACACTGACAGGCTTCCCTATAACAACCATCTATGATATACTTTGAATCGCTGTGCTGTTTTACAATAGTTATAGTTGTAACTTCAGCCAGAAATGGGGCTCAGAGTCATAGAGGTGGTCTGCCAGGCTTGATTGACCGGAAGAGATTTATCGTCAGGGTGGTGTGCTGCCCCTGATGGCTCAGAACAGAGAAGTTGTGATAAGGAAACCTGAAGTGTTTCATGATCCCTGGATCCTACAGCATATCACTAGTGAGAGGTGTCCTTTAAGAAATATTGACAGCTGCTCTAGGGCACATGACAAAGCCTGCTTAGGCTGATTTCACACTATAGAATTCTCAGTTTTAAAGATCCGTTATAATGACAGTTAACAAAACCATCAAAAACGGACGTTACAAAATCCCATTATAGTCTATGGATTTTTTACATTACCGTTTTAACCAATCATAACCGGTTATTAATAATGGACATTATTTTGTGACGGGAGAAAGTAACGGGAGAAATAGTGCATGCTCTATTTTTCCCGTTACCTCTCCCGTCACAAAATAATAGGCTATTCTATAGTGTGAAAGCAGCCTTATGTTTACCCTATTGCCTTGTGGGGAGCTGGTACATTTTAAGATGTCTTTAGCACAGGCAAAACGTGTCTTTTCATCCACATTACACTTCTTCTGGTCAGTTACTTAGTTGGAAAAAAAATGGGCTCACATGACAGCCTTTCCCTTCTTCTAAAGGTTCTCTGCTCCCAAACAGTCTTATGATAGCAAAACACAAGGCTCACTCACAGAGCTATTTGCATATTGTGAAAGCAAAATTTCAGAGCCTTTATTGGTAGGCTTAGAGGTCCTCTGGTCAGCCTAGATTGAGGGTAAATTGACCATTGGCCCTTTTGAGCCATTTATTAGATGCACCATGTTATTAGTCTTTCAAATATCTGATTTGCTTTAGTTTCAGTGACCCTAAAAATGTTCTTTCAGTTGGACTGAATCTTTTTTTTTTCTTGTAACCTGTACTAGAGTTTCTCTTACAAACTTATACAACGTCTCCATCTTATTTTCCTTTTTATTAAACGTATGAGAGCTGACAGGATTACTGACACATCAGAATTACAGCTGATGCTTACAGTATTCTGACTGAGAGCTCATTCATTGTTCCTGTTGTCATTCACCTCTGTAACCTTTAACTCTAAATCATGTACTATCTCCTAATTCCCAGCTCTTAGCATGGAGCTTTAAAGACACAGCGATGTGTTTGTTTATCCGCTAGTCTCGTAGTCATTTTTAATCACTTCCACTAAAAAACTAGCACATATATTCTGTTTCTCCTCCTTTGAGCCTGCCGGCTGTCAATACACTTTTGACATGTGTATATTTTTTATTCCTCTTCCAGACTGAATGCTGTATCATTTCAAAGAGATATCTCATTAAAGTTTCATCATATGAGAAGAGATAGAATTCCCATGTGCCATGTGATTGAAACAAGGAGGCAAAATGAGAACGCCATTCTTACAATTTCCAAGGCTATTTGTAAATACCATCTAATTAAAGTAACTCCGCACATAGTACTATCTATAGGGCGATCAGCCCCTGGTAAATTTTCAAAGGAAATTAAAATTTTGTATCTCTTATTGCTTTGAGCTTTATAGATATAGTCATTTTGCTTGAAAGCATTAAGGGGATGACAAACATGACTTATCATTACTGCACGATGATAATATTTTTTAATTGTCATAAACTGGATCTAAAGCAAGAAAACAATGTTTGTGGCTCATAAACATCCTACAAGATTTGATTTTATGATCCACATTACACGGATGCAATTGTCAGGTGTTTTCTTGTACAACCAACAAGGGTCTTTGCTTTGAACAAACACTTAGCTGCTTCTTATCAGATAACTTTCTTCCAGTAATTGTCATCATATTCTTCTTTTTTACAAATAATGAGAGACATAAATAATTTTTTTATGCTCGCAGGTTTTTTTTAATTGGGGATATGGTTCATGACAAAATGGTTTGCTCTTTTTATAAGCATTTCAAGTCAAGGGAGATTACAAGGCATTTTTCAGTGTAAGACATAATTCTACTAGTACTCGCTGCTTTTCAACACTAGAGCTTTTTATGGAAAATGTATGTTGTGTGACACTAACATACTCACGGTGAATGCAGACTTACTGTAGAACACAATGAAAACATCTTGGTTCTTCATTAATCCTGCATGAACAGTTTTCTTTACATGTAGACCATAAGCAAGATATTTGCAAAGGACTTATCCTCTTTATACAGTATATAAGGTTTATAAACCTAACATAGAGACCTGCTACAACTATATACTAATTCACACTTATCAGAGATAACATTTAAACCTCTGACAGGTGAAGAAAATAACATTGGTTATCTTGTAACAATAGTACCTGTCGGTCGGCTAAGATATTTAAGCCAGATAACAATTCGTTTTCAACCATAACCATTAGTCCTTGACAACCATAAAAATCTAAGTGACAATAATAGGTGCCAAATCGAGATGCCCAGATGACTGGGTCAGGGTCGGGACGTGCCCTTTGATGGAGAGCCGGGGCTCTAAACAGCAGATCGTGGGGGGGCCCACCACTCGGACCTTCGGATAGAGGATATGTTTTTAACCTGATACTTATCAATTAATCCCATTGCACCCTGCTAATCTGGATAATTTGTGCATGAGGAACATAACCGTCAGTTTCAGGTATTCACTGGGCCTCTAAAATTCCCAAATCTCAACCCAATTGAAGATATGCGGAATATGATAGGAAAATAAGTGCAATTTATGGTGTAACCTATAGAGAAAATTGGCAGTGAATAATTTTAGGTAAAATCTACCACTGTCCTGTACCAGTCCCGATATGTGAAAAGGATTCTGCTGCATCAATACAAAGCCAGATCATACATTCAGTGGATCCCAAATCTTTGATTAAGTCACAGTCAGTATTGAATTAGGTACAAAGAATAAAATTGTCTTACTACGGCTGATAAAGGCCATATTACACAGGACAGAAATCAGCTGATGAATGAGAAAATGCTCTTTCGTTGGCTGATCTCATCATTTAAGCAGATTTATAAACCACTGTTTGTTGGTTGCATTTCTTCCCATATAATAGGGGATGTGTGACTGACAATGATGTAGTAAAGACGTGCATGAATGATCCAGTGATTGTTCGTGCACCGTAATTGTGCCATGTAATAGGCCTCAGTACCCATCTACTTGATTGCATCTGGTCTGCTTGTGTAATATTACCTTTAGGAGATCCTGACCATTACAGACTCCTGCCTACAATTATTCTACATGATTAAAATTACAGCATCCTTATGTAAAGAATAATTCCAAATGAAATGTGATGTATATGCAATAAATCTTCATTTCATCTATCCAAACATCCCTATTCTTAAACCATTTCTTAAAACTGTTTTTGTCTCATGAAGACAGTATATGCTCACCTGAGGACAATGACATGTCAGCTATTAAAAGGTGATAATGATTAGAAAAGAACTTTCTTTAAATGGATTCTTTATAATATGAGTAAACAGAATGTGAGTAGCAAGTTAAAGTCTGAAGCAAGCCAAATAAATTTCTACTCTAAATGCTAAGTACCAGGACTTAAAGGATGAAATGACAGTGTAAGGAATGTATGAAAGTGCTTGGGAATGTGTGCATCATTTTGTACTTAGTGCCCTGCTGCTTATTTAGAAAAAAGATCAATCAAGAGAAACATGGACGGCTTCATTGCTAAAATAGCAGGGACCTTAAATAAGTCCCTTTAGTATTTACAACAACTTATCACTTTTTTGTGTCCAGAACCTTAAGCTATGCAACACTCCGGCACAATGTTCATTTCATCCAAACATCTTCAGGAAATGGAATTCAGTGGAAACCATTGTTACTTATAAAAAAAAACTATTCCACATACATTTTACTGTAAATCTTATGCAGACAGTTCAGAAATTGTGTAGAATTTTGTTCTTTTTTGGCCTGTTTTTTTATGCAAAAGAATTATATGTAGTACTCACTTCAAATCTATACAAAATAACATGGAAATAAGTCATGTTTGGCCCTTTTACAAAAAAGTTTCTTATAGGAACAGTTTTGTGTCCATTGACATTAGTTGTGATGCCAAGTAAGTCCCTGATTTGGACAGTGTTTCTCTGTCAAAATGTTTTGCCAATGTATGTGGATACCGCTTCAAAATATTGAATTTAGGCTATTCAGCCACACCCATTGCAAATACAGTAGGTGAACAAACTCAAGCACATGACCATGCATTCTCCATAGAATATTACTGGTATGAGTAGGGGTAACATAGTTTGTACAGCTGAAAAGATATCTATCCATCCAATTCAGTCTTGAATTGGAAGGATCTGGAAGGAGGCAAAAAATAAATAAAAAAAAATAAAAAAAAATCTTATGAGGTAGAAGCCAGCTTTCCTAATATTGGAGAAGCTAAATTCCTTCCTGACTCCACAACTGGCAATCAGAATACGGTAAATTCCTGGATTAACTTCTCCAGAAGTCTAGTTACTAACACCCATACCATTCTACTGACTTGAACCCCATAGAAAATCTTTGGTGTTAGTTGAAGTAGATGGTAACAGCACTCAAACCCAAATATATAAGGGGACTGGAGGCCATCGTCCATGAGGAGTAAGCTAAGATTCCTCAAGAATGCTGCCAAGAGGTGGTGTCTGCCTGTGCATTATGTTTTCAGAGCATAATGGTTATAACAGCAAAACAGTGCTCTAGTAAGTGTGATAGCTGCTTGTTATGAAGGGGTTGAACAATTCTAAGATGGTAGTAGTCATTATTAGTCGCACTTTGTGTACTGGGGGGGGGGGGGGGAGGGACATTTTGCACACTGTGACTTTACCCCAAAGTTACCATCTTACTTTGTGCTATTTTAATGTGGTCTGTGCTGACTTTATATATTGTTCCTACTTTGTGCCTGCGGGATTTGCAGAAGTGGGGGGGGGGGGGTATACTATGATTCTAGGTCTGGTCAGAAAATCGTATACGGGAGAAAAAATTAACCAACTCCGTTTGATTCTGGCCGGCTCATTGAAATGAATGGGATTCAGGCTGGTAGGAAAACATTTCTGAAAGAATGTCTCTGTAGCATCCACAGAAGAGTGTTTATAGGAAGTGACACTTAGTCTTTCAGTTCTGTGGGCTCTGTAGGGACGGAGGGGTTTCTGTTTTAAAAAAATAAAAGGGTTAATTAAAAACAATTAAAAAAAATCCTTAACAAACAAAATCACTTTGAATCTACATTTTATCGACTACCTTGTAAATTAAGTTGAAGAACCCAGTAAAAGTTATGTGCATACTTTTGCTAACATATGTTCTAAATATTGTCATTTTCTTGATAATTGAAGCTGTTGGAACATTCTCCAGGTCATTGGTCTTACTTTAAACCTTAATGCCTGAGGCACTTTAAATAAATGGAGCAGTCAATGTTAAGTTAGCATTAATACAATTATTAGCATAACTGTTATCAATACTGCTACTGAATATTAAATACACAAAATATTGTAATAAGACAGCAGTTTCCAAGTCAAAATTGTTAGCCATTCTTTAGTGAAGCAGAAAAGCAAATGGGCTACACTCAGCATTAAATTCAGTTTGTACTGCTACATAAAAACTACATGGTGCTGCAGGAATAGGGCCAGTTACATAAGCATGTACCCATAATACAATTCCAAAATATGGACACATTAGGGATGAATACCATCAATATGTCATCATTACTTTATCAATATTTCTTCAGTACAAACATGCATGCATTTTTTTTGTATGCTTAAGTCTGACTGGTTGAACGAGTGATGATAAAATATATTAAAATGCTGATGAAAAACTGATGCAAGACAGATCAAATATAAATGCAACCAAACCGTCTCCATAGACTTTAATAGGCATATTGCATTGGCTAAACAGTTGACATTAGAGTATTTTATGACCAATCACACAGTTTTTGACTATGCTACCATCCCCTCAGCACACCTGAAGCCAATTGGTGATTATTCTGGGGATAGTGATCTGTTCATATCTCCCTGCTGGGTGAAGAACAGTAATATTCAAGAGACTTTGCGGCACAGTCAACATTTTGTGAATACAGCATGATTACAGTAAAGGTAAACAATAGAAGCATAATGCAATGACTTGATACACAGTAGTTTGTCTAAGGGCCTTATTAAAGGAATACTGTAGTGGAAAATTTCTTATTCCCTAAGTTATAGATCGCGCGGGGACGAATGGGGCCCAAGCAGTGGGCAGGAAGGGGGCTTGTCCGTCCCCAGCACGACCCGCTGGCCGACACACCCCCATGTATCCCATAGCGATACATGGAGGACACGTGTCATGCGCCGCTTAATGCGGGGACAGAATGCTCCCTTCATGCGGACTGCCGTGGCCCTGTACAAGAGATCATAGGGGGTCCCAGCGGTCGGATCCTCTGCGATCTAATTAATTTTCCACTACATCATTCTTTTAAATGGAGTGATCATTAGCCAAGAAATATGTAAATACTCATTTGTTGACTGATCGGGTAATTTTGACCTCTGAAAGAATCCTTGACTATGAGCCGTGCATCTCCTTGTGCAATAGGAGATTTTTGGCCAACAGCTAATGGCATTGAAGGTGAGGCCTCCTGTAACACCAGATTTATCACAATTTACACTACAGAGGTAGTGTAAATTGTAGCTAGAATGTAATCAAACTCAGAACTAGCATAGATTTCAGAAGCTCAGCACATTCCCTGCTTACCTGGTTCTTAATAAATCAGGGAAGCAGAAAGTGCACTTTCACATTAAGACTGGTGTGTGAAACGCTGGTCTTGATAAATTTCCCCCTTGAAGAGCAGTTGTAAAGTAAACTGATCAATTTGTTATATTGTCCTGACTAGAAAGCAAGAGTGTTATTTGCCCTCTGATGCTAGACAAGTTCATTTTAAGTCTTGTTTTAAACGTGTCCAAGGATAATATATTTAATTGATAGAGGTAAAAATTTTAAGAGAGTTGGGGCTACGTAACAGAATGATTTGACCCAAATTGTTTTATGGTTTATCCTGGATATTAACAGTTTATGAATTCCTGTCAATTAAGGAGAAAGAAAGAGGGTTGTTGTGGGGTTTTAATACTTTTTTGTCAACTAACTGGCACCTAAGTTTATGACAACAAGCTCATGTTTAGGGGTTATGCTATATTTTATGAGCAGTCAGTGTAGTAAGTGAAAGGTTGGTGTTATGGCATATCTTTTGCTGAAGCATTTTTAAGCTAGTGTTTAGAATGGCAAGGCATTACAGTAACCTTGCCCTGAGGTCATGATGGCATGTATCAGCGTTGATAGATTTTCTGCTGCTGAAAATACAGTATAAACATAGTTAGTGCTGTTCAGGAGAGAAAGTTCCCCATAAGTGTGTACAATAAAATTGAAGATACTGGAAAGATAATGAAAAACTCTCTAATTCTTAGAAAGTGTAAACTTAGGTTACAAAGACTAAGAATGTACTAGATTTTTTTTTACCAATGGCTCAGGCTGTTTGAAAATCTGGCGCATCTTAAGACTGTCAAGTCTAAGTTTGCATTGTCTATTAGAAGGCTTACTTTTATGCCAAAAATATGCTTCCAAAAATGTAGCATCTTTGGGACATTTAAGCCTCGCTCTCTTATTAAGGCAACACCCACTTTCCAGCGTGTCACCCAAAATTGTCTAAAGAGTTCCAAAAACACATGAAAAATGTGCTACAAGTCATGCAAGCCATATAATTTCTTAAATATTAGGGTAATATCAGTGTTAAATTTAAAAAATTAGAACAGTATTCTGGTCCATATGATGAAACACTGGTCAAGGTGATATATATAGGCAGCTACTGGGGATTCCTGTAAGGAGGAGGTGAAGATCAAAGATTATAGTAGAGCAATGGTCGGCACTATCTGAAAAGTGGTGGTGCACGAGGAAAAGAGTACTGTAATATAATAAAGGAGGTCCCACTCTGCTGTGGAGGAAGGCTAAGTGCCGAAACGCGTCCTGTGACTTGGATATACAATAAATACCAATTGCTTGCATCGGTGAGTGCTTGGACCTCCTTTATTATATTAAAGATCAATTATTAAACTGACTAAGTACTCTAAATCATCAGCTGTATGGAGCTTATAATATTCTTCTTCAACAGACATTGTGTATTCTCCTATTAATAGTACTGGCACTTTAGTCCCTTGACAGTGGGTATGGTAGAGTAACTTGACAAAGTGCAGGCTTGTTCGCAATTTTTGCCCAGGACTCTTCACTTCTGTATACATCCATGCCACTGGTTATTCATCTCTGTGTTATATAATATTTCCCTTTTTCGGTGCTTTGCTAGTTTCATTTGAATTACTTATAGCTCATTATGACATATTCTTGTTATAACACTTATCATATGTTACCTATGTAATGCTACAGTTTTAAGCATATGCAGGGACATTTAGCATTTTTGCTTTGGTAAGCAAGCTCTGTACGCATTTTTTTTTTGCTTTAGTTTTGCTCATGTATGACACATTTACTATACTATCACAGGGGCTTGATAAATTTGGCTCACATAAGCAAAAAACAATAAATCACTTTTGAATACCACTTTTTTTTTTTTAGCAATGTGATATATATGTGTGTGTGTGTTTATTACATTTTTTTTACCACTCCCCCCCCCCCCAAATGTATTCTGTTTTTTTTTGTTTAATATTAATAAAATGGTTAACAAGGGCTTATGGGGGGAGTGTTTTCTTGGAATAAATTTTTTTTAAACGTGTTGTGTTTTTTTATTTATTTACTTGACAGGTTAGTAGTATAAGCCGTCTTATAGTTGGAACCCATTGCTAAGCATTAGCCACAAAAACAGCTAGCACTAACCCCCAATTATTACCCCAGTACCCACCGCCACAGGGGTGCCAGGTTAGCACTAGCTGTTTTTGAGGCTTATGCTAAGCCCAGCTTAGTAATGGACTCCATCTATTAGACAGCTTGTCAAGTAAATAAAAAAAAACACGTTTAAACATTTTTTGATTCCAAGAAAACACTCCCCCTCAATCCCTCGTTAACCATTTTATTAACATTAAACAAAAAAAAATGCTGGTCATCGACATAGTCCACCTAATCTGAAGGAGTCCACAGGACACACGGATCTGAAATGAGAAGAAAAAAAACCCACAAAAAAATAGATTAATACATTTATTGTCACCCACTCGCACACCTCCCGTGATGCACAACTTTACAGTAAGGACATGCTGGGAGTTGTAGTCATGCGGTGCGGGAGAAGTGCGGGCGATTGAAAAGCTTGTCACCAGCCCCCTGCTGCAGGACTACAACTCCCAGCTTGCCCTTACAGTAAGGACATGCTGGGAGTTGTAGTCATGCAGTGCAGCGGGTGACAAGCAAGCCAGGGAAGCGGGCGATAATGGCTGGGGGTGAGAAAAAAATCACTGTAATTTGAAATTACAGTGAACTCCGCGACGCCGTAGAAAAGGGAGCCCGGGCTGACATAACACTGCAGTCACCCAGGACTCCCGCAGCCGGGCCAGAAGATGTGCAGGAGCTGTCCCTGCCATCCCTCAGTGTGTACCGCAGCACCGAGGGATGGCAGGGATGGCTCCTGAACATCTCCCGGCCCGGCTGCGGGAGTCCCGGGCGCTGCAGAGTTATGCCAATTCGGTCTCCTTATCACGGCGCAGCAGGGTTAACCCCCCCCGGCTTTCCCCCCCCTTCCCCCCGGCTTTTTAAAAAATATTATACGTTTATTTTACCTCACCTGGCCGCGCTCTGGCAGGCTCAGGTTCAGGCTGCAGGACATCCAGGACAGTGATGCCTGTAAAGCATTGAAAGCATGTTGAGTGACAATCCCTGCTGGCTCCTCTTCTGCGTGGCGTAAGGGACGTCACCGGCGCTTCGGCCACTTTCACCCACTGCGGCTGCAGGGAATGACGTTCCCTTACGCCCTGCAGAAGAGGAGCCAGCAGAGATGGTTACTCGGCATGCTTTCAATGCTTTACAGGCACCTCAGTCCGGGAAGACCTGCAGCCTGAACCTGAGCCTGTCGGAGCACGGCCAGGTGAGGTAAAATAAAAAATGTTAAAAAGCCGAGGAGAAAGGAGGAGAAAAGCCGAGGAGAAAGGGGGAGAGCTATGATAGATTTCATCCCACACCACCGCATAGTTTTTTAATCCCCTACTGTAATATCAAAGTTCCCACCGGGTCCCTTGGCTGGCTGCTCGGTCCCGGCCAATCACTGGACCCAGCTTGAAATGTGAAATTACAGGCGAGCATAGAAAAACTCCACAGCGCTGTGGTATGTTATTAGGAGCCCGTGATGGCATCACTCTGCAGCCGCCCGGGTCCGTCTTTCTTTCTCCCCGCTACACTCACTTCTAATGATGGGGACACTGCTTTACACCCCCCCACCACTTGTCTCCCACCTGCCCACACCGCACATCTCCCGCCTGCCATAAGACTACAACTCCCAGCATGCCCTCACTGTATGGGCATGCTGGGAGTTGTAGTCTTGCAACAGGTAGCAGACAGATGGGAGATTTCCAGCGTGGGTGGGAGACAAGGGAGTGATGTAAAGCAGTGTCCCCCTCTTTGTAAGGGTATCGGGGAGAAAATATGAAGGAGCCCGGGCAGCTGCAGGGTGATACCAGCCTGGGCTCCATTATAGGGTTGTAATATCATATTTCCTGCTGGAGCTGTGATCACGGCTGCCAGTGGGAAATATAAAATCTGCTCTCCAAAGCCGTTTTGTAAGCCAGTTCGGACTGGCTTACATTTACGCTATTTTGGAGGGGTTGCGACTTTTTGTGCAACTTTTGCACTTGATAAATCCCTGATCACTGCAAAGTGAAAAATAAAATTTACTTTCGTTAGCTCTTTTGTAGGTTTTTGCTTACAGCCAAAAGCCTTGATAAATCTCCCCTATGGTCTGTAGTGTAAGTTATATCAATTTGATAAAATGACATGCATTAGTTTATGCAAAAAAAAAAACTGATATACAAAGTGAAAACTGATGTCAGAACTAAAGGCAAGAAAAACCTGGAAACTGTAAGTACAAAATATAATTTTCTTGATATGGGAATGAAAATCATCGACTATTCATGTCACTAACAGTCATCTGTTTAGAGGAGGATTTCAAAACTCTGGAAGATATGAGACTATAGCTTTTTCTGTGCTTGTCTCACTGTCTTTTTGTTGCGGCAAGAAAGCCTATTCAGGGTGGTGTAATGAGTTATTTCACTGGTTGAATGGTATTTAGATGTTTATTCATCAAAGGCCGTTAATTATCTCTTGTAAGGTAAATAAGATGTCTTGCTCTAGTATTCTGTGGGGCTTTTTCATCAAATAGTGATTTAGACACTAATGAATAAGCCTCATTGAATATGTTAGCACGATGTCTTATTTATCGTACGTGAGATAAATAAGTCACTTTGATGAATATAACTGTTAGTCTTAAGCAAGAAAGCCAGGTTTGATGTGGAATTAATGTTTGATATTAATGAATGTTGGCAAATGTAAGCTTCTGATTAGTAACACTGAATTTGTCAAAAATAAATGGTAAAAGGCGCACAGCATCATTAATAAGAACAGCTCTCCGAATAAATAAGCCACCTAAAAGTGTACTTTTTCTGAAGGTAAACAAAGCCATCAATTTAAGAACAGTTCATTTAAGAGCCATTTCAATAAATTAATAAAAACCTGTCAACGTGTGGTAGCATGTCCTGGCATCACCATTATTAGTGTGCTGAGGGTTTCCAGTGAATACCTTATTGACGTGTCAATCCTATTCAGACACACAAACATCACCAGCAGCATTCAGTTACAAGCAGTGGCTGGCAAATGTTTGCCTCATGGGTAAGTACACGTCACTAGCCCTGTTCCTAAGTCAATTCTAATCTGTCTACAAAAATGCAATTATTTTTATTAGATACCAGCAGGGTCTGGCTGACATTGTAGCCTTGTCAGCATCCTAAACCTTTTCACCTCTACCTATCACATGGAAAAGGGAAATGGATGCGCAATCCAAAATACACGATTGATCTGTTAGGCAAGATTCACACTACCGAATTTCCAAACGGAAGTCCCATTGTTGTCAATGGGATGCCGCTGCATAGAAAACATTAGGGAATTTAAGCAACAGTACTTTCAACGGAATACCACGTCTATGGGGATTTCCAACGTCTGCGTGGTCCTCGAGCTAGCCACCCTCAGAATCTCTGCTCAGTATAGTTTGAAATCAACCTTATCATAGCAAACCTGGTCTTTCTAAATTATCAAGTTGTTGCTAATACACAGGTTAGAAAACCCCATGCGCCCACTACTATAAATTTAAAGGGGTATTCCGGTGGAAAACTTTTTTTTTTTTAATCAACTGGTGCCAGAAAGTTAAATAGATTTGTAAATTACTTCTTTTTTTTTTTTTTTTTCATTAATAATTTTTATTAAAGAGTTTTGAATGGTTACAATCAATGCACACCAACGGGTGTGGGAACAATGCAGGGTATGACATCATGTTAATACGCTGACATTGGGAAGTCAGCCATTAGCTTCATATTTAGCAGTTACAAATAGTCAACAAATAACCTTAACCTAGGTGTCATTTCAAGAGAACTATTGGATACCTCAGGGATATAAAACAATAGGTCTACAAAATTACTGATAAGGAATATATAGAAGTGTACATAACTGTGTGCTCGGTAAATTACATGTCTCAGCATTGGTTATCGACTCTGATGTCGAGTATGATGAACGGCAAATGCTGGGGGAAAGGAGAATGGGTGTGAGGAGTTGTTATCCATAGGAGGATTATATGTCTACACAGTGTGGGGATGAACGCCAGCGTCTCCATCTTTTCTCAAAACGATGGAATCTATTGGATCCCAAAGCTATTATTTTTTCAAAAGAGTAAGTAGTGTTGATTTTAGCGACTATGGAGGTAATCGATGGTGTGTTGGACGTCTTCCAATGACACAATAGTGCTATTTTAGCTATCGTGCAAATAATGCAGTACAATTCGCGTTCATGAGAAGGTATGGGTGAGATGGAGAGGAATAGCAATACCGACTGAGGGGACCATGGGACCTTAGCCCCCAGGGCTTCTCTTATTAAGTCAGCACATGCACACCAGTAAGTTTGGATAAGAGGGCATGTCCACAGGATGTGATAGAGTGTACCCTTGAGACCGCAGCCCGGCCAACATTTGTCAGAGGTAGAGTGATAGAATATGGCTAACTTGTCAGGAGTGTGGTACCAGCGTAAGATTGTTTTATAAGCCGATTCTATGTGGGATGAGCATTGGAGAGCTGATTGTATGTTTCTGAAGGCTTCTTGCCAGTCCGTCATTGTGAATGACGTTCGTAACTCCGTTTCCCATATCCTTAAAGGATAAGGTTTAGAGAGCGTTTCAGTGTGCAGTAGAGCTGCGTATATGGGTTTCAGCCCTTTCCTTGGAGATGTAAGTAATCTGAAGGTCGCCCCGTCCAGACCTCCCTGTGAGGGAGATAGGCTTTGTAGGAGGTGTCTAACCTGTAGGTACTTATAAAAATCATGGGATGGGGTCCCATATTTGTGTGCCAGATCTGAATATGTCATCAGTCCCCCTTCTTCGTACAGGTGTTTGATCTGGAGTATGCCTCTCTTTGTCCAGGAGGATAGATCTAGGTCTGGGATTTGAGCTTGCAGGAAAGATAAAGGCACATCGTTCAATGTCATGGGGACTGGGTTTGACATATGAGATACAAAGAATGTCCAGGCTACATATGACGCCTTAACAATAGGATTTGAAAGTGGGGGTGGGGAGACATTCCAGAAGGGCGTGTAGAGTATGTCTCTTAATGAGTAAGGGGCCACGTCTATGTTTTCTATTTCTACCCAAGGGAGGGATGCTTTGTTGCACCACCAATGCTTAATCATAGATACCAGAGTAGCAACATAATAAAAGTAAAGGTTTGGGGCACTCAGTCCCCCTGCCAGTCTGGGACGAGACAGTATTTGCGAGGACAGCCTGGGTTTCCTACCTGCCCAGATGAAAGAGGAAAGCCCTTTTTGTGCTTTAGTAAAGAAGGTAGAAGGGAGAGGTATTGGGAGGGTCCGAAATAGGTACAGAAGTTTAGGTAGGAGAAACATTTTGTAAGTTGTCACCCTGCCCACCCATGAGATTTCTGAATTAGCATAGTGTTCCATGTCTTTCTGTATGGAGAGCAATAATTTTTCGTAATTGTCCACGTAAAGTGATTTAGAAGGGTAGGAAAGATAAATGCCTAGGTATTGGAGACTGGAAGGTTGCCATTGAAAAGGGTATGTGTCCTTCAACTCGTGCAGCATAGTATGGGAGAGGTTGATGGGTAATGCTTGTGTTTTAGTGTCGTTAAGATGATAGTAAGACAGTGTACCATAACACGAGATGTTCGACATAACTGCTGGGAGTGAAATTTCAGGGTTCGTCAAGGTTAGTATGACATCATCTGCGTACAGCGAGATGACATGGTCTTGTCCCCCTACTGTAACCCCATGTATTCTCTTGTCTTGTCTGATTGATTGTGCCAGCGGTTCCATGGAAAGGACATAGATCAATGGGGAAAGGGGACACCCCTGACGTGAGCCATTCGTGATAGGGAATGGATCAGAAAGGGTACCATTCACCGATACCCTGGCCGTCGGGGTGGAATACAGGGAGGTGAGAGCGGACAGTATGTTACCCGAAAATCCCATATGTGATAGGACAGAAAAAGCGAACGACCAACGTAGTCGGTCAAACGCTTTCTCCGCATCCAGCGCTACAATAACCGCTTTAGTCGAGAAGCGTTCTAAGTGGTAAAAAATATTAAGAAGACGGCGCGTGTTGTCCGAACTTTGACGTCCAGCAATAAATCCCGATTGGTCCCTGTGCACTATGGATGGGAGGATTTTTGACAGGCGGCAGGCCAAGAGCTTTGCATAGATTTTGACGTTCTGGTTAAGGAGCGAGATAGGCCGGAAATTCTGAGGTCTATCAGGCTCCTTCCCCGGTTTCGGCAAAGTGGTTATGATCGCCTGCAGGTTTTCTTTAGGGAACGAGCCTTTTATGATTGCTGTCCAGCAAAACTCCACAATATTTGGGGCCAGCAGGTCGCTGAAGGTTTTGTAATATGAGGCAGCAAAGCCATCTGGGCCTGGGGCCTTACCTGTGGGCAAGGATTTAATGATTTTTAAAACCTCAGGTAGTGTAATATCAGAATTTAAATCTTGTAGTTGGGCCTGAGTTAAGGAAGGAAGTCGTAGGCTAGAGAGGTAGGATTGTAGAGTAGACGTCAGGTCTGGTGGAGTGGCAATAGAATCTCGTAAGTTATATAGATTAGAGTAGAAGGACCCAAATCCATTAGCAATGTCAGAAGGGGTGTAGAGTCTATCACTGGTGACTGGATGAAGTATATATGGGATGCGGGATTTAGCTTGTCGTTGTTTTAGGCGGTTAGCTAATAGCTTACCGGCTTTATTATTTTGGGAGTAATAATTTGCCTGAAGTTTCCGGTATGATTTTTCATACGAAGAAAGTAGTAGACATCTTAATTCTCGCCGTACATCTGCCACCGAGTCGGCGTTAGAGGGGGAGGGTAGTGTCTGATTCATAAGTTCTGCTTGTTTGAGCCTATCTAGTGTGTCAGTGAGAAGTCGCTCCCGTTGCTTTTTTAAGAGGGATCCATACTTGATGCAAAAACCCCTTATAACTGCTTTGTGGCAGTTCCATAATAGGATAGCATCCTCCACTGAACCAGAGTTACTAGAGAAGTAGTCTGTTATGTCCTTTCTTAGTTGAGGAGCATAGGTTGGATGGGACCAAAGATAGGGATTGTTGCGCCAGGCATGGATTGGGGGAGAGGAGGCTCGGTCAATGAGTTTCAGGACCACAGCTGCATGGTCCGACCATTTTATTGTGTGCACGTCAGTTTGTGTAGACTTGTAGATGAGTGACCTGTCTACCAGAAATAGATCAATACGGGAGTAGGTGTTATGTACCCCGGAATGAAAAGTAAAGGTCCTTTCAGAGGCGTGATGAATGCGCCAGATGTCATACAAATCTGTAGTAGAGAGAAAAGGGGTCAAGGAAGCAGAATGGAAGCGGGAGGAGGAAGTAGAGTCTATGGAAGCATCAACAACCGTATTGAAGTCCCCACATACCACTAAGGAACCCCAGGCTGTGCTATTGACCCTTTTCATCAAACGCTGCAGGAAGCGTGTTTGACTCTTGTTTGGGGCATATAATGAGACAATAGTAAACTGTGTGGCATTGATGGTGCAACGAAGTATTACATACCTCCCAAGGTCGTCTGCAATGGATTCCTTCAATGTAAACGCAACGGAGTTCTTAATTGCTATGAAAACCCCTCGTGATTTGGAACTGAAATGAGAATGAAATATGTGAGTATAAGCAGGGTGATGTATGCGGTGTGCATCTTTAGCCAACAGATGTGATTCTTGTACACATAATACATCGCATTTTAACAACTGGGCTTCCTTCCACAAATGGGCCCGTCTATGGGGAGCATTTAAACCGTTCACGTTTAAACTAGCGAGGGTTATGGCCATACTAATATGAAAAAGAGCAAATGACAACTTAGTAGCAGGTAAAGGATATCAGGATGGCAAGACGCACCTCCCAGCCAGCGTGCATCTGCCAGATGTCCATCGAGCACATTCAGTAGACCAAGGAATATAAAGACACCAATGAACTTATAACAGAATAATATAAAACAATAAAAAGAAAACAAAACAAGGAAGGATAGCTTGCCGAAGCAATCGCTATCCCACAGACAGTGGGGGTAAGAGTCCACTCTGAAGCCGTGCGGTCAGGGCACAGCACGGAGCCCGCACAGAAACGGAGCCCGCACTTTATCTGGGGATTTGGGTGCTCGAGATCCTGTGGAGGGATAGATTGGAGCAATGTTCCATTGAGATAAAAGTTTTTCACCTTCCTGGAGGGAGCGAATAACATGCATGGAGTTGTCATATCGGATGAGTAGACGAACTGGAAAGCCCCAGCGATACATTATCCTAGCAGAGCGTAAGGCTGAGGTAATTGGCAGTAGTGATCTTCTTGCTTGCAGGGTGGGGGCAGACAGATCCGCATACACCGTGATTTTGTGGTATGGGGCAGGCAGTCCATTGTTACGGCGTGCATATTCCATGAGCTTTTCTTTTACTTGATAGAAATGAATACGTGCTAGAACATCACGTGGCACAGTGTCCTCTAAGTGTTTGGGTCTGGGGACCCTGTGTGCTCTATCCACAATTAGCTCTGACATGGAGCAATCAGGCAGGGTTGCTTTAAGCAGGGATAGTACATAATTTGGTATGTCCGTAGAAGCCACAGACTCAGGTATCCCTCGCAATTTAACGTTGTTACGACGGCTCCTATCTTCTAGATCCGCCACTTTGAGCTTTAATGCAAGAACCTCATCCTCCATTTCATTTGTTTTATCTATGAGGGAGTTGTGAGAGCCAGCAAATTCTCCAAATTTCTGCTCAACATGGTCTATTCTGCTTTCCAGTGCCTGCACTGAGGCTTTTAAAGGGTTAACCAGGTTCTGCATGTCTTGTACGAACGAGGAGCGTAACAGTAGCAGCATTTCTTTAAGTGCAGTGTCTGTTAGAGCTTGGTGCGGGGCACAAAAGTGAATCTCTGTAGTGTGCCAGGCTTGATTTGCCTTCTCCGGCGTGCAGGCATCTCCGCTGGGGTTCCGGTGGCAGTAGATGTCGGTAAGGAGCGGTGTTTTGCAGTATATTCGTCGCTTTAGCAGGCTTCTATGCGGAGCTGCTCTAAGCTGCGACCATCCGCCTCGGCTGCCAGGCCACGCCCCTGTAAATTACTTCTTAATCCTTCCAGCACTTATTAGCTGCTGAATACTACAAAGGAAATTATTTTCTTTTGGAACACAGAGCTCTCTGCTGACATCATGAACACAGTGTTCTCTGCTGACATCTCTGTCCATTTTGGGAACTGTCCAGAGCAGCATATGTTTGCTATGGGGATTTTCTCCTACTCTGGACAGTTCTTAACCTCTTCAGGACATAGGGCGTATGGATACGCCCTGAATCCCGAGTCCTTAAGGACCGAGGGCGTATCCATACGCCCGTGGGAATTCCGGCCCCCACCGCTAGCCGGTTGGGGACCGGAGCCGGATGCCTGCTGAAATCGTTCAGCAGGCATCCCGGCATATCGCCCAGGGGGGTCATTATGCCCCCCCATGTCGGCGATCGCCGCAGATCGCTGGACAATTCAGTCCAGCGATCTGCGGCGATTCCGGGTCAATCGGGTCTCCGGTGACCCGGTGACCCGGAATTACTGGCTGTTCGGGGCCGTCTCTGACGGCCCCGAACAGCCAGAGCCTGCAGGGGTGAGGTGGCACTGGTGCCACCTCACGATCGCCCTGATTCGTCGGCCGACCAATCAGGGCGCCTGCTGCGGGTGTCACTCCCGCACCCGCTCCGCCCCTCTTCCGGAGGACGTGAGCGGGTGCGGGAAGACGACCCCCGGTGCTGGGGACCCCGATCCCCGGCGCCCCTGTTGGGATCGGGGCCCCAGGAGCAGCGGCGGCGGCGAGACTGACCTGCAGCGTCTGGATCGTTGGAGGTGAGTGACAGCCTCCTGCTGTTGCTTAGCAACAGCTCCCAGCATGCAAAAAGGGCATGCTGGGAGCTGTAGTTATGCAACAGCAGGAGGCAGACCACCACAACTCCCAGCATTCCCTTATGGGCATGCTGGGACTTATGGTTTTGCAACAGCTGGAGGCACATTCTTTCTATGGAAAAGTGTACCTTCAGCTGTTGTATAACTACAACTCCCAGCTTGCACAAACAGCTAAAGTGCATGCTGGGAGTTGTAGTGGTGCATCTGCTGGTTGCATAACTACAACTCCCAGCATGCCCGTTGGCTGTCGGTGACTGCTGAGAGTTGTAGTTTTGCAACAGCTGAAGGCACACTGGTTGTGAAACTCAGAGTTTTTTTTTACCTAACTCAGTGTTTCACGACCGGTGTGCCTCCAGCTGTTGCAAACTACAACTCTCAGCAGTCACCGTACACCATGCACCGTACATGCTGGGTGTTGTAGTTTTGCAACAGCTGGAGGCACACTGGTTGTGAAACACTGAGTTAGGTCACACACTCAGTGATACATAACCAGTGTGCCTACAGTTGTTGCAAAACTGCAACTCTCAGCAGTCACCGACAGCCAACGGGCATGCTGGGAGTTGTAGTTATGCAACAGCTGGATGTCCCCCCCCCAATGTGAACGTACAGGGTACACTCACATGGGCGGAGGCTTACAGTAAGTATCCGGCTGCAAATTTGAGCTGCCGCAAACTTTCTGCTGCAGCTCAAATTGCCAGCGAGAAACTACTGTGAACCCCCGCCCGTGCGACTGTACCCTAAAAACACTACACTACACTACCACAAAAAATAAAATAAAAAGTAAAAAACACTACATATACACATACCCCTACACAGCCCCCCCTCCCTCCCCAATAAAAATGAAAAACGTCTGGTACACCACTGTTTCCAGAACGGAGCCTCCAGCTGTTGCAAAACAACTCCCAGTATTGTCGGACAGCCGTTGACTGTCCAGGCATGCTGGGAGTTTTGCAACAGCTGGAGGCACCCTGTTTGGGAATCACTGGCGTAGAATACCCCTATGTCCACCCCTATGCAATCCCTAATTTAGGCCTCAAATGCGCATGGCGCTCTCACTTTGGAGCCCTGTCGTATTTCAAGGCAACAGTTTAGGGTCACATATGGGGTATCGCCGTACTCGGGAGAAATTGTGTTACAAATTTTGGGGGGTATTTTCTGCTTTTACCCTTTTTAAAAATGTAAAATTTTTGGGAAAACAAGCATTTTAGGTAAAAAAAAAAAAATTTTTTTACATATGCAAAAGTCGTGAAACACCTGTGGGGTATAAAGGTTCACTTAACCCCTTGTTACGTTCCCCGAGGGGTCTAGTTTCCAAAATGGTATGCCATGTGTTTTTTTTTGCTATCCTGGCACCATAGGGGCTTCCTAAATGCGGCATGCCCCCAGAGCAAAATTTGCGTTCAAAAAGCCAAATGTGACTCCTTCTCTTCTGAGACCTGTAGTGCGCCAGCAGAGCACTTTTCACCCCCATATGGGGTGTTTTCTGAATCGGGAGAAATTGGGCTTCAAATTTTTAGGGGTATTTTCTGCTATTACCCTTTTTAAAAATAAATTTTTTTTGGGAAAACAAGCATTTTAGGTAAAATTTTTTATTTATTTTTTACATTTGCAAAAGTCGTGAAACACCTGTGGGGTATTAAGGTTCACTTTATCCCATGTTACATTCCCCGAGGGGTCTAGTTTCCAAAATGGTATGCCATGTGGGGTTTTTTTGCTGTTCTGGCACCATAAGGGCTTCCTAAAGGTAACATGCCCCCCAAAAACCATTTCAGAAAAACGTACTCTCCAAAATCCCCTTGTCGCTCCTTCCCTTCTGAGCCCTCTACGGCGCCCGCCGAACACTTTACATAGACATATGAGGTATGTGCTTACTCGAGAGAAATTGGGCTACAAATCCAAGTAAAAATTTTCTCCTTTTATCCCTTGTAAAAATAAAAAAAATTGGGTCTACAAGAACATGTGAGTGTAAAAAATGAAGATTGTGAATTTTCTCCTTCACTTTGCTGCTATTCGTGTGAAACACCTAAAGGGTTAAAACGCTGACTGAATGTCATTTTGAATACTTTGGGGGGTGTAGTTTTTATAATGGGGTCATTTCTGGGGTTTTTCTAATATGAAGACCCTTAAAATCCACTTCAAACCTGAACTGGTCCCTGAAAAATACTGAGTTTGAAAATTTTGTGAAAAATCGGAAAATTGCTGCTGACCGTTGAAGCCCTCTGGTGTCTTCCAAAAGTAAAAACTCATCAATTTTATGATGCAAATATAAAGTAGACATATTGTATATGTGAACCAAAAAAAAATGTATTCGTAATATCCATTTTCCTTACAAGCAGAAAGCTTCAAAGTTAGAAAAATGCTAAATTTTCAAATTTTTCATCAAATTTACGGATTTTTCACCAAAAAAGGATGCAAGTATCGATAAAAATTTACCACTATGTTAAAGTAGAATATGTCACGAAAAAACAATCTCGGAATCAGAATGATAACTAAAAGCATTCCAGAGTTATTAATGTTTAAAGTGACAGTGGTCAGATGTGCAAAAAACGCTCCGGTCCTTAAGGCCAAAATGGGCTCCGTCCTGAAGGGGTTAAAATGGACAGAGATGTCAGCAATGAGCACTGTGTCCGCGATGTCAGCAATGAGCTCTGTGTTCCAACAAGAAAATCATTTCCTCTGTAGTATTGAGCAGCTAATAAGTACTGGAAGGATTAAGAAGTAATTTACAAATCTATTCAACTTCTGTGCGGCCTGGATGCAGACTGGAAACAGAATGGCTCTGCATGGGTGTGGTAGGAAGGTGAGTTTTCTTTTGTTGTTTTATTTTTACATGAAAGCTACTAAGCCAGTGTTTCCCAAGCAGAGTTCCTCCAGGTGTTGCAAAACTACAACTCCCAGCATACGTGGACAGCTAAAGGCTGTCCAGGCATGCTGGAAGTTTTAGTTTTGCAAAATCTGGAGGCATCCTGGTTGGGAAACACTGTACTAAGCTAATAGAGAGAGAAAAGGGGAGGAGACCGGCTAGGGGAGGATTGCCTGCCTACCAGCCTGCCTAAGAGGCTGCTATCCCTACTACCTAAAGGGGACTAAATGGAACTCCTGCAGTTACTACATAAATGGGGCTCCTGCTATCACTACTACCTTTATGGAACTGCTGATGTTACTACATAAATGGGGCTCCTGCTCTCACTACTACCTTTATGGGACTGCTGCTGTTACTAAATAAATGGGGCTCCTGCTATCACTGCTACCCTTATGGGACGACTGCTGCTGCTACTACATAAAGGGGGCTTCTGCTATTACTACTACCTTAAGGGGACTACTGCTGTTACTACATAAATGGGGCTCCTGCTCTCACTACTACCTTTATGGGACTGCTGCTGTTACTAAATAAATGGGGCTCCTGCTATCACTGCTACCCTTATGGGACTGCTGCTGCTACTACATAAAGGGGGCTTCTGCTATTACTACTACCTTAAGGGGACTACTGCTGTTGCTACATAAATGGGGCTCCTGCTATCACTGCTACTCTTATGGGACTGCTACTGTTACTACATAAAGGGGGCTTCTGCTATTACTACTACCTTAAAGGGACTACAGCTGTTACTACATAAATGGGGCTCCTGCTATCACTGCTACTCTTATGGAACTGTTGCTGTTACTACATAAAGGGGGCTTCTGCTATTACTACTACCTTAAAGGGACTACAGCTGTTACTACATAAATGGGGCTCCTGCAATCACTGCTAATCTTATGGGACTGCTGGTGTTACTACATAAAGGGGGCTTCTGCTATTACTACTACCTTAAGGGGACTACTGCTGTTACTACATAAATGGGGCTCCTGCTATCACTGCTACTCTTATGGGACTGCTGCTGTTACTACATAAAGGGGGCTCCTGCTATCAATACTACCTTTATGGGACTGCTGCTGTTACTACATAAATAGGGCTCCTGCTATCACTGCTACCCTCATGGGACTGCTGCTGTTACTACATAAAGGGGGCTTCTGCTATCACTACTACCTTTATGGAACTGCTGCTGTTACTACCTAAAGGGGCTTCTTCTATTACTACTACCTAAAGAGGACTGCTGTTACTACTAAATTGGGGGGGGGGGGGGGGGGCTGCAACTATATGCAGTCAGGCTACTATCTACAATGGGACTTACCTACAGGGAGTAAACCCTACTTATAGGAGACTGCTACTTCCTACAAGGAAAAGCTATCTACACGGGGATCTACCTATTTGGGGCACATCCATAATGGGGGAAACCATATGAAGGGACCTGTCAAGCTACTGGAATTAACTATCTGCTTAATGAGGGGAGGGGGGAACCTACCTACTCAACCCCAACCCATATATCTACCCACTCTATTGAGTAGGACACTAAGAGGGTTATTATTATAAGTATGCTGTCTAAAATCTTTATCTGGCAGGTTTTGTGGAGACGAATTGTGGCTGGAAGAAAACGTCATGACGGTCTGGGCTGGATGGAAAAGAAAAAGGAAAGTGAACGACTCCATTTAGAGAAGACATCACCTGATGTAACTGTATGTAATCACTTATATGGTCTGCAGAGCATATGTGCCTGTATAGAGCACATATCTACCACTTTCTTGCCACTGGGGGGTAATATTTCCTCTTTGTATACTGGTATTATTATTGGCAAGATTGGTATCAGTGACAGGATTTGGTCATTAACAGTATGATGGTAATATGTATGGTGATAATAGTCCTCCTTGTATACTGGCATTATTGGTAATATTGGCCTCAGTATACAGGATTTGGCCAGTAACAGAATGATAGCAGTATGTATGGTGATAATATTCCTCCTTTTATAGAGCTATCATTGTTCATATAGGCCTAAGTATAGAGGACTTGGTCAGTTACAGTGTGATAATATTTCCTTTCCTCCCATACTATTTTTAACTGGTAAATGTATGACTTATATAGACGTAAACAGTATTATAGTGCATGGAAAATTTACACATATATAAATGGCTCCATTATAGTGAAATACAGTAGCAATTTATTTCTTATATATTGATGAAATATATATATAAAATATATATTAGTATGCTGTAAAGTGATAAATCTAGGCGTGGCTACCGATGGCTGATGCGATGCTGTGGGGCTGTTCTGCAATCATTTGCAGGGCTGGTTTTCATCCCCAGTCTGACCCTGGAGTCAGCTCTCGAGAAGGCGGGGTGCACGGTCTCTCGCTCTGCAAATAGAAGAAATGTACTGGAAGCGCCGGCACATGTTAAAACTCCAGATTTATTGCAGCCATAAAATCATCAGGAATGCAAAGTGAAGACAGTCAGCTTGCATAGTTAATGCAAATGATTTCCCCTCATGTTATTATTCTTATCACATTTTTAAATGATACAGGCTAAAAGGCAGGCATAACTTTTGATTGGTATCTTTTTGGCCTGAAAAAAGAAAACATCACAAAAAGCTGCCCCCTCATTTTTCCTGCTTGATGCAGTTTTTGTGGCATTTTTTTTATTAGATTGTATTAGGTGTTTTTTATTTGGCATTTTTTCTGCTGCATGTATTCTCATTACAAGTATTTCATTCTTTTAGCATGTTACAGACTTCCCACTAACATCTGGCCGCAATGTTTTTAGCCCAGAAAAACACCATGTAGGAAGTATGGAGTTTTTATTTTTTTGTGTTTTTTTTCTACAAAAAAGCTGTGTACCACAGAGACTTGCAGTCCAAGAGCGTACCCCTCAGGACTCTGGACATAGAGTTCAAAACAAGCATTTTCTGGATGCATAAACAACTATTTACTTTACCAGCTCTATGAATAGGGTTGACACCTGTTTTTTATTTTCTTTTTACCAAAAAACACCAGGTGAGGTTAAAAATGTATCTGGCTTAAGGGCTCTCCAAACACCATTATAATACATACACAGGGAGTTTCCCTGGAACTACTACCCCCCCCCCCCTTTCTCATTGTGCTGGCACAAAGAGTGTGGAAAGTCTGGTGGAAGCTTTCAGCCACTGTGACATGGACATCTAAACTGTAACCAGATCATAACCTCTAGAGCACTACTATGCTTATCATTTTTGCAACTGGACCTTCGATCTGCACAGTGCAACATTGCTTTGAAATAACAGATTGTCTAATTCAGGGAAGTCAAGTGCAAAGCTACAGAGTCATCAGTGTGGAGCCAAAATGTCACATAACTTTGATGCATGAGCAGAAAGAGTGCAAAAGAAGTTGTTCTGAAGCCTGTACAGTCTATACTAAAACATTTAGTTCCACCTACCATAAGTTTCCCGTTTCGTACTTATCATCAGAGGGTGGCGCATAGATGTAAATTGTGGAGATGTTACTAATCTAGGGTAAGGGGAAATATGTTAGGAAATACATAGAAAATCAAGAACAACATATTCCATTTGCAATATATTTATTAACAACACTATAACAGTGATAGTAGGAGTGGTTCAAGACATATGATGTTTACATAAATTAGGTACAACAATACTACAAGAAAGTAGATCGGATGGGGACCACTGATCTTGTCCCTATCTTGAGATCCTGCCTAACAATACTGTAGGTCCCCTGTCCTAGTGACCTGGGCCTACACCGGAACCTCCTCATAGGCTGTAGGCTACAAGGGTAAGCATATCTGATGATGCATCAGATGGGTACAGCAGGAGAGTAGCCCCTATGATAGGGGGTTAGACATAAATCGCACAGATAACTTATACAATAATCAAACATGTGTTTGGTACAATGTAAAAGCACCCGTGGGATTGACCAGGGGTGTGGTACAGTATTCAAATGTCAGACAAGGGCAGTTGTCTTTACAGTGTAGTTGAATATATTTGTATGTACATGTGGGTGAGACCATAAAAGCCAACGCGTTTCGCTACTCTGTATTCCTACAGGTAGCTCCTCAGGCATTCAAGAGGAAAACTTGGAGAAGGGTCATTAGAGACCCTAAACATGGTTACTTAGTGTCATCACATGTATAGAAGCTTGAGAAAGTGCGTACATAAGGTATTCTTCAATAGTTGTGTAATATAGGTGACAGGGGTCTGGACAGTTCTGTTAGAAATAATGATCTCGTGTATGGCACACTGATGACCGATGAATTCTGGTGAATGGTAATTCCCCCTAGGGGCCACGAGGTCTTGTGCATAGGTATCCCGGTAAAGGATGAGTAAAGGTAATGGGTAGTCATCCGACGGGAGCACCTGATATGGGTGTCCCAAAGTTGAGGGCTGGGTCCAGTCCAAGGTTCCCTGTGGGGGGCCCGGAGGGATGGTCGTGCCCGATTCCCGCGGCGTCCGAGTGTGTGAGCTGTCCGCGCGTCACTGCCAAATTGTGAATGGGCCACAGAGTAATGATTTGTAACAAAATGTATTTGCAAAATATACAAATAACACATTTGTATAAATATTGAACGCCATGTTTTCATAGTGTGGAAAAAGGTAATATGGTTGCCAAGTTGCATATGAAAAAGTGTGAGGGCCTGTTATAGGTTTTATACCTCAGAAGCAGCTTAGTATTACTCAAATAGGGTGCACCATGTTAAGGAATACAGCACACGCAATTAAAAATACAAACTGATATATCACTTAGAAATGCACCTGTATAAGTAAATATGCTCCATTTAGTTCTATAATTATACTACAATAATGATGAATATGTTTTTTATCTTCTTGATTGCAGTATATTCATATTTTTATTCTATAATTTAGTAGTGTGTTGGAGTGTTGTTTGCTGTTGTATTAAAGGCTTGTTGAATGGATTTGTGTAGTGTGAATGAGTTTCAATCGTTTTTGATTGTATATCCTATAAAGTGAATGGCATACTTTACTTTATAGATGCAGCTGGGCATAAATGGTGTATAACTTATAGCAATCATACAGACTCATGGGGGGAAGATGTATCAAAACCTGTCCAGAGGAAAAGTTGCTGAATTGCCCATAGCAACCAATGAGATTGCTTCTTTTATTCTTCGGAGGCTTCTTTCAAAAATAAAAGAAACAATCTGATTGGTTGCTATAGGCAACTCAGCAACTTTTCCTCTGGACATGTTATGATAAATCTCCCCCAATTGTCCTTTTAACTTTTCTATATCGGGCAGACTACAAGTGGCTCAACAATATCATTGTATACCACTTTGTGGCTAGACAGGCTAGACATTTCTGCCTGATACTCAGTCCTTTAGTGTCATTTTGATATTCATCTGTGCTTTTCTTTGGTGCCACCCACCCTGTCTGGATTTTTAACTATAGTTGTTTACTATGCTGCCCTGCATGTTCTTAGCGAAAGGCCCTGCCATGACCTTTAAAGGAAACCAATCAGTAGATTTTAGCATATATAACGCTTAACAACGTGTTGTATATGCCACAGAGAACATTTCCCCCCCCCTGGAATGGTGAAGTTATTAAGTTATAAAGTCACCCCCGGCTGCCCCGCAAGTAGTCCCCTGGGCGGGGACTTCTACTTACCAGCACCCATTGCTCCGTCTGTGGCCCCACCCCCTCATCTTGATTGATGGCTCGCGTCACCGCTCTGCTCCATCTGGTTTGGGAGCTGATCAATGACACAAGCTGTCAATCAAGCCTAGGGGACAGAGCCACGACTGGAGCAATGGGGAGCGACGCGTACTGGTAAGTAGAAGTCTCCGTCCAGGGGACTACTTGTGGGGCGGTCCGAGAGGACTTTATAACTTAATATCTTCTTCATCCCTGGAGGCAAAAACCTCCCCCAGGGATGGTGAGGATAATGATTTTAAGCATATATAACGTGTTGTCAAATCTATGGATTGGTTCCCTTTAAGACTGTTTCTTGTGCTCCGACTTTATCTCTTTAATTAATTGATAAATTTCTCTCTACTACAAGTCTTTCTAAATGAAGTTTTTACTCTACCATTGATATTATTTTGTTGATCTACTCTGTTGTGGGGTTTTTAGAGGAATGGGTATTCCTCATACCCCAGATAGGTTGGAGGTTTGCATATGCCAGCATTGTCAGAGGAAGACATAGCACTGCTCAATATTTCTCTTTATGTGGAAAAGGTGAAAAGGATTATTAATCACCTTAAACTGGAACCTGATGGGGTTTTTGGGGGAATTTTATAAAATTATGGTGGATGATGTCTCTCTTACTTTGCTATCCCTCTCTTCTACTTACCTTACTGGGTCATTGATACCTATTCCATCTAACACAGACTATACAGTATTAAAGTTATTTTAAGACTTGGACAGGATCCTCAACTTCTAAGTTCATATAGGCCTATTTCATTGTTAAACATTGACTTGAAACTAATTTACAAGATTCTTGTTGACTGTTTAGTTGTCCTTCTTCCAAAAATAATTGTGCTTACCCATGTTAGCTTTGTTAAGGGTTGGACAGCTGTATTGAATGTGTGCAGAGTTATGGCAGTTTTGGTTAAGATCAGGATGGAACCTCACCTGCACCCCACTCTAGTGCAATTATTGATTGATACTGAAAAAGCTGTTAACAATGTGGCTAAGGACGGCTGTTTCATGTACTGGGACATATGGGTTTTGAGGGCTCCTTCTTTATTTATGTGCAGACCTTCTATGCCTCCACGCAAGGCAGGATCTATAAGCCTGAATTTTTATCCCATATTTTTACCCTTTTCAAGGATGATTGAGCTATTAATATAAAAAAAAAACTGAGATAAGACATTCTAAGCTAAAAAGTCATTGAGCCATTAAGCTCATAATCTAATGGTGGCCATTAATGTTGCTGGCATTAAATTTATTGGTGTGAAAGTCAAAATAACTTGATGACTTACTGCTATTATTTGAACGTCTGCAGTCAGTCTTCTGCTACTTACATATCTTTGGCCTTCACTTGGGGTTTTGACAATGGGGCAAGGAAAGGGTGTATTTCCCTAGCTGATCCTGGAGGAATCTCCACCTGAGGCCTAATCAATGAGGCAGCAGAGAGGGGAAGTATGTTTAAAAGGAAGTCAGACAGTGTAGTCTGGGCTCTCCCCAGAAGACAGCAAGGTGGCTTTGGGGGGAGGCAGGGGTCCTTGCGAGGAGCACACAGCCAGGGCTGTGAGTGACACCCATAACAGTGAAGTGGACAGTCTAGGATTTTGGTTTGTTCATGTCTTATGTTTTTTAGTAATCCTGCAACCTGTCTAATAAAGCTGGCGAGGAGCCAGACTTGCAGAAATGACTTGCTTTTTGCCAGTTTATTGTAAAGAAACGTGTCTGTTTTTATACTCCCCATGGTACTGTGAGTCACAAGGTTGCAATAGAGCCCTCCTTGGAATATGATGTAGTACAGGGGACAGGTTTTCTATTTTTTCAGGAGTTAAGGGAAGACTGTCTGGTGACTAAAGCAGGTACATTTAATAGAATCACAACACTGGAATTGCACCACACACTAGTTAGGAGTGACTAAGCAGAGGCTGAGGATAGGGAGTGTCAGTAGTCACTAGATATATGTCAGATAGGGGTCTGTCAGACTGCTGAGTCAAGTCCAAGAGGCTCCAGAGAATCAAGTGACAAGTGTACCTCTGACTGAAACAGAATCTTCAGTAAAACCAGAAACGGATCAGGTACAAGAACATGGGTTCCATCCGCCAGCTGAAGTTGAAAACAAGGTGGGGCTAGAGTTGCACTGTCAGCTGGAAGAAGTGACTGAGACCGAGAAAGAGGAAGCTATGCTGAACCTTGTGAATAAAGATGAGCCCAAAGGGTTGTTGAAATTGCGTGGTCATCTGGAAGAGGTGACCGGAAAAGAAGCTACAGAGATGTCTGTGGATAATGCAGAAGTACTAAAGAGAATACATGTGGAACCGGGTGCTGCACTTACTGTCACAGACAGAGTCCTGAGTGAAGGAGATTTGACGTCTGGACCCGAGATGGATCATGACCAGGAAGGTTGAACCACTGGACCAGATGTTGTTGCAGACCCAGGAACTCTAGATGTTTCTACCGGTGAGCAGAGAGGTTGTGATGAAGTAACAGAGAAGTCAGGGAGTGATCAGAGAGACAGTCCAGAGAGACTGACCAGGAACTACCCTGAAGTCCAAGTGGCCAAGACCCTTGCAAAGGGGGAGACTACTCCTAAAGGTGGAGAATAGTCAGAACGAGTTGGCTTGAAGGAAGAGACAGGCCAAGGACAGGTGACTGTTAGAGGACAAGAGAATGTCTCAAGGTCCAGCAAGGAGACTGAATAGGAAAGTCTGGCCAAGCACACCTCATTCAAGGAGGAAGAAGTGAATGTCTTGCGTGAGGCATATCAGGCTCTACTAAGTGATAACCAGGCTAGGTTGGTAGCCATGTCAGAGCTTGAGAAGGAGAAAATGGTAATGGCCTGTAAGGTGCAGAGCCTGGAGGAGCAGAACAATATGCACATCAAGTCTCACACAGCTACCTTGGATTCACTGAGAATGAAGCTTTCTGAACAAGAGGCTCAGCTAAAAGTCTATGAGCAGAAAGGGTCCGAGATGGAGCAGCTGAGTAAAGACAATGAGCAGATGAGAGAACAACTGCTGTCACTGGAGGATACTGTCAAGAATTTGACAGAACTGCAGGAAAGAGAAAAGGTGAACTCTGTTAAGCTCAAGAGTGAGCAGCAGAAAAATTTAAAGCTGGAAAGGGGGCATGATGGTTCTAAAAGAAATCAGTGACCAAGCTGTAGCAGAACTAGACAAAGAGAAATTTGCAGTTGGGAGGCTTGAAGTGCGGATTGCTCAATTGGACGAAGAATTCTCAGCAAATACAGACTTAGATGGTCGGGCCCAGCAAAGCTCACACCACGATCCAGCCATTGGTGAGAGAAGGAAGAGGCCTGGAAGGACCATCTTGTTGGCAGCCAGTGTCCAGGGCATTGCCCCGAGCAACAGGGAGAAGGTGAGAGGCTCCAAGGGAGTCTTTGGAACACAAGTTGCGACGAACCCTCTCTATAAAATAAATCAAAAGGTTCCTGAAGACTTACGACAGATGTGCGCAAAGGAATCTACTCATAAAGACTTTACAAAGGCAGTTGGGGCCTATTTGGTGGATTATGACTCACAGAATGCCCAGCTGGTCATCTTGTCTGACAATGAAGTTACCATTAAGAGGGTGAACATGTTGAGTAACATACATTTCCGATGTCTTCAAACAAAATTGTCTGTACAATCGAGAATCAAAGAAGCCAGAAAGCATCTGGAAAGCTTATGTCCTTCAGTGTCCAGATTCCATGTGCAATTTGATGTACGAGAAGACTGGATGGGTTTAATAATCAGCACTTGTGGCACAAATATACAACAAACAAGGAGGATCCCTGGGGTGAAGGCTGTTGTTCTTGATAAAGATACATTTACATGTCATGTGTATGGTAATAACCAAGATGCTGTGAAGAAGGCAAGAGGTTACTTGGTGTTTGCTGAAGAGGTAATCTGGGTTACCTGAAACTTGGTGGGAAAAGTAATCGGGAAGAAAGGAAGGCACATTATGAAGATTGTCGACCAGTCAACGGTTATTAGACATAGAGTTCCCAAGACAAGGGAGTGGTCCCCTTTGCATTCCTGGGCACAAAGGAAAGTGTCAATAAGGCAACCATTATACTGGACAATCCCCTCAACTGTTTGACGAAAGTGAACAAACTTCAGCTGGGTCGACCGAAGAGGAAGACAAATGCATGGTCATGTGTGCACTGTCTTTTGAAGCCAAGTGCTCATCCCCGGTGATCTGAGCAGGGGGGGGGGGGGATATTTGACAGTGTGGCAAAGAAAGGGTGCATTTCCCTAGCTGATCCTGGAGGAACCTCCACCTGGGGCCTAATCAATGCGGCAGTAGAGAGGGGAATTTTGTTTAAAAGGATGTCAGACAGTGTAATCTGGGCTCTCCCAGAAGATAGCAAGGTGGCTTGTGAGGAGCACACAGCCAGGGTTGTTAGTGACACCCACAGCAGTGAAGTGGACGGTCTAGGATTTTAATTTATTCCTGTCTTATTCTTTTTTATTTATCCTGCAACCTGTCTAATAAAGCTGGCGACTTGCAGAAAGGACTTGCTGTTTGCCGGTTTATTGTAAAGAAACGTGTCCTGTAGCTTTGTCAAAGACGATCTCAGAGCTATCCCCAGGGTGAAATCCTTACAGGGTTTAAAGGGGTACTCCGGTGGAATATTTTTTTTAAACCAACTGTTGCCAGAAAGTTAAACAGATTTGTAAATTACTTCTATTGAAAAATCTTAATCCTTCCAGTACTTATCATCTGCTGTATGCTCCACAGGAAGTGTGAATTTCTTGACCACAGTGCTCTGTGCTGACACTTCTGTCCATGTCAAGAACTGTCCAGAGCAGGATAGGTTTTCAATGGGGATTTGCTCCTGCTCTTTACAGTTCCTGAGACAGAGAGAGGTGTCAGCAGAGAGCACTGTGGTTAGACAGAAAATAAATTAGAAAAGAAAAGAACTTCCTGTGGAGCATACAACAGCTGATAAGTACTGGAAGGATTAATATTTTTAAATAGAAGTAATTTACAAATCTGTTTAACTTTCTGGCACCAGTTGATTTAAAATGTTTTTTTTTCCTCCGGAGTACCCCTTTAAGGTAAATGTGGCCAAGAGTGAGCTGTTTGATCTTTCACAGAATGTACACCATCTCTATAATAGAATCCTCCCTTATTTTCTGGCATTACCATTGGTAAAACCCCTTAGCCTTATCCCACTCGCATACGATGGATTCTTTTTGACCTACTGAAATTGTCCCATCTCCCCCTATCCCTACTGGTCAGAGTTCATCTCCTGAAGATGATGGGTTTTGCTTAGCTCTCATATTCAATGCAGATCATACCTGTTTTGTTAAAGCATGCATATGTTAATAGGCTCAATTCATCCTTTATTTGGTTAATTTGCGTCCAAGAATAAAGTGAAAGAAATGTGTCCTTCTTAAAGTGAAGGGAACTCTTTATTTTCCCTGATGTAGTGACTTCTCAGACAAGCCATTAAGGGGTTAAAATGTACCTAAACTATGAGACCCCACCAATCGCTAGAACAAAGGAACAGAAGTTCTTGCTTAAGTAAGTGCTTGTCTGAGAAGCACTTGATGTATATTTAGGTCCTGTACATGACCACGAGCATCGGAGCGATGCTCGCGTCATGCACTTCAGGTCCCGGATGATAATGGTGGACATCAGCGATCGTGCTGATGTTCGCCATTAACCCCTCAGATGCCGTGATCAATACAGATCACAGCATCTGGTCTGAGATCGAGCAGACCAGAGCAGAAGATCACCGATAATACTGATCAGTGCTATGTCCTATACATAGCACTGAACTGTATTAGAAATCTAATGATTGCTATAAATAGTCCCCTATAGGGACAGAAAAAGTGTAAAGAAAAAGTTAAAAAAAGTAGAAAAATTAGAAAATCCCCTATCCCAATAAAAATGTAAATTGGCCATTTTCCCCATTTTACTCCCAAAAAACGTTAAAAAATGTAATAAATAATAAACATATTTGGTATCACTGTGTGCATAAATGTCTGAACTATCAAAATATAATGTTAATGATCCTGTATAGTGAACTGCGTAGAGGTAAAAAATGAAAATAAAAAAAGTCTATAATTGCTTCTTTTTTGTCACATTTTATTCCCAAAAAATTATAAAAAGTGATTGAAAATTTTCATATATGCAAATGTGGTATCGATAAAAAGTACAGATCAAAATGAGCCCTCATATAGCCGTGTATATGAAAAGTTATAGGTGGTCAAAATAGGACGATTGTAAACATACTGATTTTGTAAAAAAAAAAAAAAAAATTTGATATTTTCTAAAAGCAGCACAATAATAGAAAAGGATGTAATCATATTGACCCAAAGAATAAAGAAAACATGTAATTTTTTCCGTAAAGTGTACAGTGTGAAAACGAAACCCTCCAAAATTTGCTAAATTGTTGTTTTCATTTAAATTCCCTTACAAAAATTTTTTTTGGGGGGTTTGCCGTACATTTTAAGGAAAAATGAGAGGTGTCATTACAAAGTACTATTGTCCATGCAAAAAACAAGCTTTCATATGAGTCTGTGGATGGAAATATAAAAGAGTTATGCATTTTAGAAGTTGAGGAGGAAAAAACGAAAACACAAAAATAAAATTGGCCTGGTCCTTAAGGTCAAAATGGGCTTGGTCCTTAAGGGGTTAAAGGGATACTTCGCTTTTAGACATCTTGCGCACAATCTGGAGTTATGACATAAAGAGCATCATCATGGCAATCTCCTCACTAAGATAGTAACCACTTTTATTACAATTAATATTCAGTTGGTGATATGTCTCCTAGTGTACTTGGTATGAGTACAGTATGGGCAAGAGTAAGAATATGGAGCTTAGTTCTTACATTGGTAGAACAGCATATTATAAACTGATTCTAATTCATGCTGTAGTGTAGTAATGTAGACATAAATCTATGAATACATCAAGTGGATGCACTGTATATCACATTTATAGGACTAGAAAATGCACCCTGAAAGCCTAGGATAATAATAGCAATGCTACATTACCTTGCAGTTATTTGTTATGTATGTGCCAGTCCCGTATATATTAGTTATCCTTAGAGAAAGTTAATAATACAGTTCAATATGTCTGTCATGTGCAAACTATGAGATGGTAAATGGGATTTGTGCACAACATTGTAAATTTAAATGTGTCAGGCAGCTTGGTTATGTTTAACGTTACTACTTAATGCAAGTATTTCTAAATTCGATTTATTTCCATAATAAGTAAGGAAGCATACAGCATCTTAACATGCAAAATGTCTGAGTAGCTCAGAAAGCCTTGATACACCGCTACAAATAACATAATACAGAATCATCCCTTAGCCCATCTTACAGGTGCCTGAATGTCATAGAGGCTAATACATCTAAAATTCATGATTCATGGACCATGAACTTTCTTTAGCATCGTTCATATTTGACAGGTTATTACAGTGACGTATATTTAGCAATGCATTTATGTATCAGAAGGATTTATTTTGCTGGCAGAAATACAATGCAACATAACAGTTGATACAATGAGTATTCTGTCAAGGCTGGCACTTAAGTCATGTATTCAATCAGTGTAGTGGAAGAAAACAGACTTTCGCCCTTGTAAACAACTGAATGATAATGAAAATTCCTTCTTTTTAGGTTTAAGATGTTCGCTGACATTGCATCCTATTCAGAAATCAATGTCTTGTGAGGGCAATCCATCTTGAGTTTATGATATAGATATATAACTTGTTCTTATAGCTAGGAACTAGGTCTTACACACACCAAACATGAACACACACTCATCCATCAAGTGTGTACAGGCACACACCAAATCCCTGTTACAATAAGACAATTACCCAACGCACAAAGTCAAGACAACACAGGAGTGGCTCAGGGAAGACTCTGTGAATGTTCCAGAGTGGCCCAGCCAAAGCATTGACTTGAACACAGTCGAACATCTCTGGAGAGAACTGAAAATGGCTCCCCCCTCCAACCTGACAGAGCTGAAGAGGATCTGCAGAGATGAATAGCAGAAAATCTTCAAATCCAGGTGTGCAAACCTTGTGGCATCAAACCCTAGAAGACAGCAGGATGTAATCGCAACAAAATGGGCTTCAAAGTATTGAGTAAAGAGTCTGAATACTTATATTAAAGGGGTACTCTGGTGGAAAACTGTTTTTTTTTTTTATTCAGCTGGTGCCAAAAAAGTTAAACAGATTTGTAAATTAGAAAAGATAGTGTAGCTCACTCAGTAATGAAGAGGATACTTGAACCTGAGGTTAACTGGTGTTGCCCTCACCCAAGGGCCTATGGAAAATATAAATAGGTAAAGTTGATAAACAACTAAAGACCAGTCCTCAAGGTGTATCAGAAATAAATTAGCATATGATCCAGATAATATATATGGTAATTCAATAGTATAAGATTAGTATAAGATTTGTAAACTTACTTCTATTTAAAAACATTAACCCTTCCACTACTTATCAGTTGCTGTTTGCTCCACAGGAAGTTCTTTTCTTTCTGAATTTCTTTCCAGTCTGACCACAGTGCTCGCTGCTGACACCTCTGTCCATGCCAGTAACTGTCTAGAGCAGGAACAAATCCCCATAGCAAACCTCTCCTACTCTGGACAGTTCCTGATGTGGACAGAGGTTTCAGCAGAGAGCACTGTGGCCAGACAGAAAGTGAATTCAAAATGAAAAGAACTTCCTCTGCAGCATACAGCAGCTGATAGGTACTGGAAGGTTTAAGATTTTTAAATAGAAGTAATTTACAGCTTGTATGTATTGTTGTATGTATGTTTGTAACACCTATTTCCCCCGTTGGTACCCATGAATCAAAATAATTGTGTAGGTAGGAAAAATGACTTACAACACAAAGAAAAGTTGATCGAGCGCTTCAGCCACACCTGCCACCTTAAATATCCAAGAATAGGAGGCAGGGAGTGAAACACTCCCTGCCTCCTATTCTTGGATATTTAAGGTGGCAGGTGTGGCTGAAGCGCTCGATCAACTTTTCTTTGTGTTGCAAGTCGTTTTCCCTACCTACACAATTATTTTGTTTTTTGTGACCACTTTAACTCCTTAAGGACTCAGGGTTTTTCCGTTTTTGCACTTTAGTTTTTTCATCCTTACCTTTTAAAAATCATAACACTTTCAATTTACCACCTAAAAATCCATATTATGGCTTATTTTTTGCATCGCCAATTCTACTTTGCAGTGACATTAGTCATTTTACCAAAAAATGCACGGCGAAACGGAAAAAAAAATCATTGTGCGACAAAATAAAAAAAAAAACGCCATTTTGTAACTTTTGGGGGCTTCCGTTTCTACGCAGTGCATAGAAATAAATTAGCATATGATCCAGATAGTATATATGGTAATTTAATAGTATAAGTCACAGATGTATAAAAGTCACTAATACCTGTCCCTGCAGGGCCCTTGCAAGGGACATGGAAATTAGTGCATAGAACTCAGTGCATAAATATAAAATAGATAAAACAAATACTCATAAAAAGAATAAAATATGTTGAAAACTTGCATCCAATATAAAAAAGTTCAATGGTTCAGTAGCTAGATATATTGTACTAGCAGCAGTTCAATGTTCTCGTAATAGAGTTCCAGTAACTAAATACAGAGTTCAATTAATAGCGATCCTTGTGTGGAATAAACAGTAACAATCGTTGGTGGTACAGTATTGCAACCTGTATCACATTTATAGAATCTTGCTAAGAATAAAAGTTCTAACGATACGAGGTCTGGTGCACGGCACCACTCACCACTCATGAAGCCGTCTATGGGGCTGGTTAAACAGGCTGACACGGAGATGTCAGGTCTCCGGAGGTGCCCGGTGTCTTGGTAGCAGCGCAAGTCTCCTTCTCCTGTGGTCCTCGGCTGGCACGGGTGGCACCGGCCTCTCTGGTATGCCGTGGATCGCTGGTTGGTCCAGGGAGACGGCGGCAATGGCAATAGTTTAGCAGCAATGGTAGTGTAGTAGCAGCGGTGGAAGTAGGTGCGGCGTGCCTCGTGTGAACTGGGCGCTGTGCGCGCGTAGTAGAGCAGTGGTCCCGATAATGGGGACTTCCAGCAGTTGCAAATGGTAAATTGGAATATCGCTATATTGAAGATGAATTCACATGTATGAAAGTAGATGCAAGTCTATGATAGGTGTCTAGACGCGTTTCAAGGCCTCGGGCCTTTTCCTCAGTAGAAATATAAGTATACAATACGTGTCAGGAACATTTTATATAGTGTGGCTAGTGATTAGAGGAAGACTTGGAAAACCTGGAGTTTTCGGAATCATATGAAGTAGAGAGATAGAAAAATAGAAAAGTGGGTAAGGAAAAGGTAGATATTAGGAAATGGATAATTAAATGGGTATGGCATGAAAGGTTGATCTGTGCATGAGTATAAAACAAATGGGATAAAATATGATTGTCCCATGTGGATGGTAAAAATAATAATAAGAATTAGATAAATGAAAAATTGATGAATAAAAAAAAAAAATGTAAGTATTATTGTAAAAATGGAGGTGAACAGACAAATATGTATGAATAATGAAAAAATGAGAGGGTGACAATAAGGACTAGGAAAAATTGGATGAGTATATCTATAATGTATAAATATAAATGTACATGATCGTGCACACATATGGAATGAATGGATATATAGGTGCGCAGGAGTAATATATGCATACAATAATTATATAGGGTACCTAAAATAGAAATGGTTAGAACAAGGTATCGAGCTGGAGAAGGAAAAATTCATAACAACGCAGAGATGTAGTCAATCTTGGATAGGCTAAACTTCAGGAACCGTCGCCGAGTCGATATGCGACCAGTCGGTGACCGCTCATGAGGAAGAGCCCAATCTGAAGTAATTATAAGAATCCAAAGATCTCCAGCTTGGCATTGAGACCCTTTGGAATCAATGTATCAAACATAGTTACATAGTTACATAGTTAGTACGGTCGAAAAAAGACATATGTCCATCAAGTTCAACCAGGGAATTAAGGGGTAGGGATGTGGCGCGATATTGGGGAAGGGATGAGATTTTATATTTCTTCATAAGCATTAATCGAAGATCTTGCGGAATTCAGCCTTGGACATATGGGTAATGTAATCACCACTAGTGTTGAGCGGCATAGGCCATATTCGAATTCGCGAATATTCGCGAATATATGGACGAATATTCGTCATATATTCGCGAATATTCGCATATTCGTTATATTCTCGTTTTATTTTCGCATACGCGAAGATTCGCGTATGCGAAAATTACCATATGTGAAAATTCGCATATACAAAATTAGCGCGCGCTAAAATTCGCGTATGCGAAAATTAGCATATGCTAATTTTCGCATATTCGAATTTTCGCACGCCAGTCTCACACAGTAGTATTACAGCCTTCTTTACACCACACAAGCTGGAAGCAGAGAGGGGTGATCACTGTGATGTGTACTGTGAAGAAAAAAAAAAAAAAAAAAAAAAAAAAAAACGAATATTCGTAATTACGAATATATAGCGCTATATTCGCGAAATTCGCGAATATGCGATATTCGCGAATAATATTCGAATTGCGAATATTCGCGAGCAACACTAATCACCACCTCTCCAACAATTTTATGGATGTGTTTTATTCCCCTTTTTGATGTTGTAAATATGTTCAGAGATACGAGTTTTGAGTTGTCGTTTAGTTCGTCCAATGTACTGTTTGCCACAGGTACATTGTATTAGGTAAATAATACCTTTGCTGTGACAAGTTAAACAGTCTGTGATTTTACAAGTGAATTGATTCTTTTTTGAAGAAATTTCTGTAATTGTCTTGGGTGAATGAGTGATTTTACAACCTGAGCAGGACCCACATTTGTGAAATCCTTTGATTTGGAGCCAGATGGAGGAAAGTGTTGAGGGGGGTTGACGGATGGTGGGAGCGACTTGTATGCCTGGGTTAGGGGCCTTTGTATACACGATAGGTGGATGTGTGGGGATGGTGTGTCCGATGGTTTTATCATTTTTTAGAAAATGCCAGTTGGTTCTAATAATTTTCTCAATTTGTTTATAATTTTTATTGAACGGCATAATCAATTTGGGGACATCCTTCTCTGGTGGGAGGGTGAGTTGATTAGAGTTAAAAAACGATGATCTATCTAAAATCCGAATATCATTAAGTGCTTTATCTAAAATGGTCTTAGGGTAATTTTTATCCAGGAATTTGTTAGTCAGGGCTTGGGCCTCTTCTTCAAATTTGCTATCAGATGTACAATTCCTTTTTAATCTATGATATTGTCCTTTTGGAATGTTTAAAAGCCATCT
This sequence comes from Hyla sarda, assembly GCF_029499605.1. Lineage (NCBI taxonomy): Eukaryota > Metazoa > Chordata > Amphibia > Anura > Hylidae > Hyla > Hyla sarda. The sequence continues at coordinate 229,337,913 of NC_079191.1, forward strand.
AGGCAAATGACAACTGTTAAAAAGGATAAAACTATTTTTAGCCACAGGCTTATGGTATGTACTACATACTAATTTGGTTGTATCGATGGTAATTAAAAGATCTAGAAATTCTAGAGTGCCTGTGCTGATATGTGGTGTACATTTGAGATTTAAAATATTAGTATTAATTTCCTGGATAAAATTAGTTAAAAGTTCTATTGGACCCTTCCAGATAAAAACGATGTCATCGATGTATCGTCGCCAGAGCACGAGATCCGCGCCTATCCTGGGAGCAATAAATGCTTCCTCCCAGGCTGCCATAAATAAGTTGGCGTAATTAGGCGCGAATCTCGTGCCCATGGCGGTGCCTGTTGTTTGTAAATAAAATTTGCCGTTAAAATAAAAATAATTGTGGGTTAAGATATAGTGTATGGATTGTAGAATGAACTCAATTTGTTCTGATTCCATGGAACCTTTATTTAAAAAGTGCTTGACTGCATTAATCCCGTCTTGATGGTTGATTATAGTATATAGTGAACTGACATCAAGAGAGGCCAGCAAGTAGTCAGGTTCCCACTTAATGTTCTCAAGAATTTGAATTGCCTGTGTGGTGTCTTTTAGATAAAAATTTGTTTTTTGTACAAAGGGTTGGAGGTGGCGATCTATTAGTTGGGAAAGATTTGAGGTAATGGACTCAATTCCCGATACTATCGGACGTCCAGGTGGGTCAGTGGGGTCTTTGTGTAATTTGGGGAGACAATAGAATACTGGTAGTTTTCCTTGTGTGCCGAGGACGAACTCGTGTACTTTAGGGAGTAATATACCTGATTCCAAGGCAACATCACAAAAGTTTTTTAGTTCTTTAGTATAATCTGCAGTGGGGTCTGTTTTTAACTTGGAATATGTGTTAGAGTCAAGTAGCTGCCTGGTGCATTCTAGGTTATATTTATTAGTGTCGAGAATCACAATACCGCCCCCCTTATCAGCAGGGCGGATTGTGATATCATGATTTTGTTGCAACTCATTTATTGCTAGTTTTTCTTTGAATATGATATTGTTGTTTTTTATGTTTGGTTTTAATTTTCTGATTTCAGACTCTACGGAGGTTTTAAAAGTAAGGATGTCTGGGCCTGTTTCATGTTTGGGGTAAAATTTGGATTTGAGGGTGCATTTGGTGTGTATAAAATTGGTGGGGTGAGTGGTAGGGGTGGTGGTGGGTTGTTTTAAAAAGTACTTTTTGAGGCAGAGTTTTCGAACATATTTCTCAATGCCTATGTAAGTGTCGAATTTATTAAGTGGTTGGGTGGGTGCAAATTTTAGACCTTTGTTTAGTAGTTTTTTCTGTGTTTCTGTCAATGTGATGGAACTTAGATTGATTATACATTCATCTAGTTTAGTTTCCCTAATTTTTGAGGTGGTTGGGATTTGTTTTTTTCTTCTTCGTATCCTCTTTTTTTGGGGGGTATTTGATTGGAGTGTGAGGTTGGGGGGAATGGGATGGATGTCTGCTTGTACAGCATATTGTTTGGGGTTGTGTGGTGCAGTGCTGTGTGTGGGTTGGTAGTGAGGTGTGGTTGGTGTTCTGGGAAAGTGATGTTTTTGGGGGGGATAGTAAGGATGACGTTGTTGATAATGGTTGGTTTGAGGGAGATATCGGTAATTTTGATGGTTGTAATGATATTTTGGCCTGTATCGGTAATTGGGTGAGGGGTTGGGAGTTCTCCAACTGCCTCTCCCTAAAAAATATTGTTGGTTGTTAGATTCTATAAGGGGAGCATATCTATTTTGAGTTGGAACATTATATCTAGTATTCGGTTGGTCTGGTTTTTGTGATAGCTGTGATTTGTGTGATTCATTTACTTTGGTGGGAACAGAATTTTTATTAAGCTGCCAGGACAATTTTTTTGATTTTTTTAAAGTGATTTCTTTCTCTAGTGAATCTAATTTTTTCATTGTGAGATCTTCATATTTTTTATATTCATCATTTATGACATAGAATTCTAATGCTGTTCGCATATTGCTGATTTCCTTGTCCAGTTCGACTACCAGCTCTTCTCTTCTCTCAATAATTAATTTAACAATATTAATTGATTGTTCTTTTAGCAGTGATTCCCATTTTTGATTAAATACGGGGCTGTTGAGATCCCCCGCAGCAATTTTATTAATTGTCAAGCCTTTCGGTGTAAATATTGTTTGAGACTTTTAACTTCCCACTGTTGCTTTAGCCTCCTGCTCAAAATGTCCTCTAGTTTTCTGAACGTTTGTGATATAGTGGGGTGATTAGGGGTATCTATGGAAGATTGTGATGAATTTAGTGTTGTGTTGTTGTCTGTAAAGCAAAAATCTTCAATAATTCTTTTTTTGGACTCAAGATGTGTCCAGATATTCATAATGTGTGGATAAATTAGGTGTATAGAGAAAAATAGTGAAAAAAGATAGCCAATTACTGAGGAGCACTAAACACAGGGGTGAAAAATGGGAACAAAATTAGAAAAGATAGTGTAGCTCACTCAGTAATGAAGAGGATACTTGAACCTGAGGTTAACTGGTGTTGCCCTCACCCAAGGGCCTATGGAAAATATAAATAGGTAAAGTTGATAAACAACTTAAGACCAGTCCTCAAGGTGTATCAGAAATAAATTAGCATATGATCCAGATAATATATATGGTAATTTAATAGTATAAGATTAGTATAAGATTTGTAAACTTACTTCTATTTAAAAACATTAACCCTTCCACTACTTATCAGTTGCTGTTTGCTCCACAGGAAGTTCTTTTCTTTCTGAATTTCTTTCCAGTCTGACCACAGTGCTCGCTGCTGACACCTCTGTCCATGCCAGGAACTGTCTAGAGCAGGAACAAATCCCCATAGCAAACCTCTCCTACTCTGGACAGTTCCTGATGTGGACAGAGGTTTCAGCAGAGAGCACTGTGGCCAGACAGAAAGTGAATTCAAAATGAAAAGAACTTCCTCTGCAGCATACAGCAGCTGATAGGTACTGGAAGGTTTAAGATTTTTAAATAGAAGTAATTTACAGCTTGTATGTATTGTTGTATGTATGTTTGTAACACCTATTTCCCCCGTTGGTACCCATGAATCAAAATAATTGTGTAGGTAGGAAAAATGACTTACAACACAAAGAAAAGTTGATCGAGCGCTTCAGCCACACCTGCCACCTTAAATATCCAAGAATAGGAGGCAGGGAGTGAAACACTCCCTGCCTCCTATTCTTGGATATTTAAGGTGGCAGGTGTGGCTGAAGCGCTCAATCAACTTTTCTTTGTGTTGCAAGTCGTTTTCCCTACCTACACAATTATTTTGTTTTTTGTGACCACTTTAACTCCTTAAGGACTCAGGGTTTTTCCGTTTTTGCACTTTAGTTTTTTCATCCTTACCTTTTAAAAATCATAACACTTTCAATTTACCACCTAAAAATCCATATTATGGCTTATTTTTTGCATCGCCAATTCTACTTTGCAGTGACATTAGTCATTTTACCAAAAAATGCACGGCGAAACGGAAAAAAAAATCATTGTGCGACAAAATAAAAAAAAAAACGCCATTTTGTAACTTTTGGGGGCTTCCGTTTCTACGCAGTGCATATTTCGGTAAAAATTACACCTTATCATTATTCTGTAGGTCCATACAGTTAAAATGATACCCTACTTATATAGGTTTGATTTTGTCGCACTTCTGGAAAAAATCATAACTACATGCAGGAAAATTTATACGTTTAAAAATGTCATCTTCTGACCCCTATAACTTTTTTATTTTTCCACGTACAGGGCGGTATGAGGACTCATTTTTTGCGCCATGATCTGAAGTTTTTATCGGTATGATTTTTGTTTTGATCGGACTTTTTGATCACTTTTTATTCATTTTTTTAATGGTATAAAAAGTGACCAAAATACGCTTTTTTGGACTTTGCAATTTTTTTGCGCGTACGCCATTGACCGGACGGCTTAATTAATTATTTATTTTTATAGTTCGGACATTTACGCACGCGGCGATACCACATATGTTTATTTATTTTTTTTTTTACACTGTTTAATTTTTTTTATGGGAAAAGGGGGGTGATTCAAACTTTTATTAGGGAAGGGGTTAAATGACCTTTATTAACACTTTCTTTTTACATTTTTTTTGCAGTGTTATAGGTCCCATAGGGACCTATAACACTGCACACACTGATCTCCTATGCTGATCACTGGCGTATATTAACACGTGTGTGATCAGCATTATCGGCGCTTGACTGCTCCTTCCTGGATCTCAGGCACGGAGCAGTCATTCGCCGATTGGACACCGAGGAGGCAGGTAAGGGCCCTCCTGGTGTCCGATCAGCTGTTCGGGATGCCGCGATTTCACCGCGGCGGTCCCGAACAGCCCGACTGAGCAGCCGGGATACTTTCAGTTTCACTTTAGAAGCGGCGGTCAGCTTTGACCGCCGCTTCTAAAGGGTTAATACCGCACATCGCCGCGATCGGCGATGTGTGGTATTAGCCGCGGGTCCCGGCCGTTGATGAGCGCCGGGACCGAAGCGATATGATGCAGGATCGCGGCGCGATCCAGCTTCATATCGCGGGAGCCGGCGCAGGACGTAAATATACGTCCTGCGTCGTTAAGGGGTTAAGATTTATGAAAAACTCTACAGCATTTTTGTATAGGTTTAAATGATGCATCACTAGAGTTTTTTCTTTTAAACAAACCTGTGGACATACCTAATTTATAGGGTTCAAATGCAATTTATGTGGTTCTGTGGTGTCACAATCTGCTAAAATTTTGCACGCAAACATGTGCACCAAAAGGGTGCAGCAAAACTGGAAACTGCCGGGAATGGAATAATAAATTTGGACCAGTGTCTGAACATAGCCTTATTCTTTTCTATACATGTATTTTAGCATTGATAACAAATGCCTCACTGCCATAGTTAGGACTCTGACACATTAGGGAAGTTTCATGAGATCATAACCATACCGCCAAGGCCAAATTATATTTCCTTACAGCATACAGATAGATAAAAGCTCGGGGTTATTTCATAAAATGGTCTTGTAGTGGAATAATCTAAACTGATCTACCATGGTAAAAAAGATCCTGGCTGACTTCACTATTCACAGTCTACAAAGCATAATCTGTGTTAGTCCCGCAGCATGAGCCACATCGGTTGTCATCTTGCCCTGTTTCCAGTTTCCTGAGCTAGATTTTAATAACATAAATCTGACATGTTGTCATAGCTTCTCTTCAGCAGCAGAAAACCTCTATGACTGCTATGGCTGAATATTGCATTAATTGTTAAACATTACTAACTTTGTATATATTTTTAGTGATGTCGCGAACATAAAATTTTCGGTTCGTGAACCGCAAACGCGAACTTCCGCAAAAGTTGGCGAACCGGCGAACCGCCATTGACTTCAATGGTCAGGCGAATTTTAAAACCCACAGGGACTCTTTCTGGCCACAATAGTGATTTAAAAGTTGTTTCAAGGGGACTAACACCTGGACTGTGGCGTTCTGGAGTGGGATCCATGGCAAAACTCCCATGGAAAATTACATAGTTGATGCAGAGTCTGGTTTTAATCCATAAAGGGCATAAATCACCTAACATTCTTAAATGGTTTGGAATAACATGCTTTAGCCCCCTTTAGGCAGCACATAGAGCCCCCCTTTAGGCATCACATAGTAAGATCCCCCCTTTAGACAGCACATAGATTCCCCCATATTAGGCAGCACATAGAGCCCCCTTTAGGCATCACATAGTTAGATGCCCCCTTTAGGCATCACATAGTTAGATCCCCCGTTAGGCAGCACATAGATTCCTCCATGTTAGGCAGCACATAGAGCCCCCCTTTAGGCAGCACATAGATTCCCCCATATTAGGCAGCACATAGTTAGAGCCTCCCTTTAGGCAGTACATAGAGTCCCCTTTAGGCAGCACATATTTAGATCCCCCCTTTAGGTAGCACATAGATTCCCCCATATTAGGAAGCACATAGTTAAAGCCCCCCTTTAGGCAGCACATAGTTAGAGCCCCCCTTTAGGCAGCACATAGTGGGATTTGAACCCACGGTTGCTAAAATGGACAGAGATGTCAGCAGAGAGTACCAGAAAAATTAGCCATGTACACATAGCTCAAACATTTGGTATTGTTGCAGCTGTAGCAGCGCCCAGAAAAATTGCAGCAGCATAAAAATTGCAGCACCAGAGGCCAGAAAAATTAGGCATGTACACATGGCTGAAAAATAAGAACAAGCTCATATCCAAGAGTCCAGAAGACTCTATAATGCAGGATGGAGAAACAGACAAAGAAATTATTTTCTAAATAAAATTTTTCATCAAATAAAGAAACAGAGTTCCCTCTCTGTATTTTATTTTTGAAAATTTAAGTTTAAAAATCACACGCAACAAGCGTTCCTTGGTGTAATTGTTAATACTCTGGAAAATTCAAGTTTAAATTATCACAAAGTCCAGAAGACTCTATGATGCAGGACGGTGAAAATCACAGAGAAATCATTTTACAAATAACATTTTTCATCAAATCAAGATGAAAGCAGCGGCCAGAAAAATTGCAGCAGCAGAAAAAGTGCAGCACCAGAGGCCAGAAAAATTAGGCATGTTTATATGGCTGAAATATAAGAACAAGCGCATATCCAAGAGTCCAGAAGACTCTATAATGTAGGACAGAGAAACAGACAAAGAAATTATTTTCTAAATAATATTTTTCATCAAATAAAGAAACAGAGTTCTTTCCTCTCTGTATTTTACTTTTGAAAATTTAAGTTAAAAAATCACACGCAGCAAGCATTCCTTTGTGTAATGGTTAGTACTCTTGAAAATTCTAGTTTAAATTATCATAAAGTCCAGAAGACTCTATAATGCAGAACGGTGAAAAACACAAAGAAATCCTTTTCAAAAGTGCGCAATGGCCATGTAGGAACGCCTGAAATGGCCACACACCTTCCTGGACTGCTTCAGGACATCCTGTAAGCCTGGGTACTTGAGCACAAAGCGTTGTACAATCAGATTACACACATGTGCCATGCACGGCACATATGTGCACTTGCCCAACCTCAATGCTGCCAACAAATTTGTTCCGTTGTCACAAACCACCTTGCCGATCTCCAGTTGGTGTGGAGTCAGCCACTGGTCCACCTGTGCATTCAGGGCCGACAGGAGCGCTGATGCGGTGTGACTCTCCGCTTTGAGGCAAGTCAACCCCAAGATGGTGTGACACTGCCGTATCTGGGATGTGGAATAGCACCTTGGAAGCTGGGGGGGGGGGGGTTTCGGTGATGTGGAGCAAGACGCAGCAGTAGAAGAGGACTCGGCCGAGGAGGTTATGGAAGAGGATGGAGTAGGAGGAGTAGAGGAGGTGGCAGCAGGCCTGCCTGCAAGTCGTGGCGGTGTCACCAACTCCTCTGCAGAGCCACGCATTCCATGCTTGGCAGCCGTCACCAGATTTACCCAATGCGCATTGTAGGTGATATACCTGCCCTGACCATGCTTTGCAGACCAGGTATCAGTGGTCAGATGGACCCTTGCCCCTACACTATGTTCCAGACATGCCATCATTTCCTTTTGCACAGAGTAAAGGTTTGGGATTGCCTTTTGTGCAAAAAAATTTCGTCCGGGTACCTTCCACTGCGGTGTCCCAATGGCTACAAATTTTTTAAAGGCCTCAGACTTCACCAGCTTGTATGGTAAAAGCTGGCGGGCTAGCAGTTCCGACAAGCCAGCTGTCAGATGCCGGGCTAGGGGGTGACTTTGAGACATGGTCTTCTTGCGCTCAAACATCTCCTTGACAGACACCTGACTGTGGGCAGGTGAGCAGGAACTGCTGAAGGCGAGAGACGGAGAGGCGGATGGTTGAGAGGGGGCAAGGAGGGCAGCAGTGGTTGACCTGACTGAAGATGCTGGACCAGGACGAGGATGGCGGCTTTGACTTTGTATGCTGCTTGTACTGACGTGTTGATCCCATAGGCATTTGTGATGTGACATCATGTGCCTTCACAAAGCAGTTGTGCCTAGGCTGGTGTTGGACTTCCCACGACTCAGTTTCTTCTGGCACAGGTTGCAAATGGCCTTGCTGTTGTCAGAGGCAGACACACAAAAAAAATGCCAAACTGTTGAGCTCTGCGATTACGGCATTCTGGTGGTGGCAGCAGCATGCGTTGATTGGCGCCCCATCTGGCTGACCCCGGGTGCCGATGCATGCTGTATGACTGTGCCACTAGCTCCTTGCGACGACCTCCCCTCCTTCCAACTCGTCTCCTCCTCCTCTCTGTCTCCCCATCTGAACTGTCCCCCTCTTCTTCTCTTCTAGCGGGCACCCACGTGGCATCCACGGACACATCGTCATCATCAACACCTTCACCGCTATCTGACACCTCAAGAAAGGAAGCAGCAGCGGGTACAACATCATCATCACACCGTATGTCCATATGTGTAATGCTGCCTGACTGAGACATATCCCTGTTAACTACATCCTCTGGCAATAATGGTTGCGCATCACTCATGTCTTCAAACTGACGTGTAAATAACTCCTCTGACAGATCAAGTAAAGCTGCTGTGGTGCTAGTGCTGGTGGTGGCGGCAGGCGGGCAAGTGGTAGCATGAGAGGTGCCCGAAGCTAAGCTAGAGGAAGAGAAGGAGGGTGCGTCAAGGTTCCGAGCGGAAGCTGTAGTAGATTGGGTGTCTTGTGATAGCCAGTCAACTAAGTCCTCAGAACTTTGGCGGTTCAGGGTACGTGGCCTCTGAACATTGTCCATTCTAGGGCCAAAGGGAATCCCAGCACAACGATGGCCCCTGCGGGGTAGCCTTCCTCTGCCTGTCATTTTTTTGGTTAAATTTGCACAAGTTTCACACCAAATGTGATTTGCACTAGGGTGACACAATTTGCCCTGCAGGCAAAAAAAACTGGTAACTTTGACGTGAACTGACAGTGACGACTGGTTTTATTTAACAGCCAAAAAAGTTTTTTTTTTTTATTTGCACAACTGTCACATGTTTTCCTCCCATGTCACCAGCAGGCAAAAGGAAGCTAAAGCAGCTGTACAGTGCGGGAAGCCCAAATCTTCTTTTACTACACTGCTCAAAAAAATAAAGGGAACACTTAAACAACACGTCCAAGTCCAAGTCATTCACATTTCTGTGAATCACACTGTCCACTCAGGAAGCAACATTGATTGACAATCAATTTCACATGTTGTTGTGCAAATGGAACAGACAACAGGTGGAAATTATAGGAAATTAGCAAGACACCCCCAATAAAGGAGTGGTTCTGCAGGTGGTGACCACAGACTACTCCTATGTTCCTTTGCTTCCTGGCTGATGTTTTGGTCACTTTTGAATACTGGCGGTGCTTTCACTCTAGTGGTAGAATGAGACGGAGTCTACAATCCACACAAGTGGCTCAGGGTAGTGGAGCTCATCCAGGATGGCACATCAATGCAAGAAATGGCAAGAAAGTTTGCTGTGTCTGTCAGCGTAGTGTCCAGAGCATGAGATCCTCAAACCCCTTGGAAGACCATATGCTGGTGCGGTTGGCCCTGGGTTCCTCCTAATGCAAGACAATACTAGACCTCATGTGGCTGTTGTCACGCCGAGCGCTCCGGGTCCCGCTGCCTCCCCGGAGCGCTCGCGGCGTGCCTCTTCATGCAGCGCTCCGGTTGGCACCGCTGACCGCGAGCGCTGCTCCCGTGTCTCCGGAGGGGACGCGATCCGAGGCACGGGACGTGCCCCCTCTCTCGGATCGCGCCCCATGTCTCTCACCTGCCCCGACCTCCTGCTCAGTCCCGGCGCGGACGGCCCCGCTCTCTAGGGTGCACTTACCGGGTCTCTCAGATTTAAAGGGCCAGTGCACCATTAATTGGTGCCTGGCCCAATTAGTTCCAAGCACTTCCAACACACAAAAACCAACTTCCCCTTCCTGTCCCTGACGGATCTTGTTGCCTTGTGCCAGTGAAAGCATTCCCCTGTGTATCCAGACCCTTGCCGTTGCCCTTGACTACGAACCATTGCTGCCTGCCCTTACCTTCTGCTACGTCTGACCTTGCCTTTTGCCTAGTCCTTTTGTACCGCGTCTGACTCAGCAGTCAGTGAGGTTGAGTCGCTATCGGGTGGAAGGACCTGCAGGTCCATCCCGCTTTGCGGCGGGCTCTGGTGAAAACCAGTAACCCCTTAGATTCCGTTCCCCTGGTACGGCCCACGCCATCACCTCACTGACATAGAGGATCCACTACCTGTGTCTGCCTGCATACCACTCCGGATCGTGACAGTAGATCCGGCCATGGATCCCGCTGAGGTCCCGCTGCTCAGTTTCGCTGACCTAACCTCCGTGGCCGCCCAGCAATCACAGCAGATAGTGCTACAAGGACAACAGCTGACTCAGTTGACCGCTATGCTGCAACAGCTTCTGCAACCATCTCTTCCGCAGCGAGTGGCCACTCCTAGATTCCACCTGTCTCTACCAGACAAGTTTGATGGGGACTCTAAACTGTGCCGTGGATTCCTGTCTCAGTGTTCCCTACACCTGGAGATGATGTCAGACCAATTTCCTACAGAACGGTCTAAGGTGGCATTCGTGGTCAGCCTGCTGTCTGGAAAGGCCTTGTCCTGGGCCACACCGCTCTGGGACCGCAATGATCCTGCCACTGCTACTGTCCAGTCCTTCTACTCTGAAGTACGCAGTGTCTTTGAGGAGCCAGCCCGGACTTCCTCAGCCGAGACAGCCCTATTGAATCTAGTCCAAGGGAGTTCTTCAGTGGGCGAATACGGCATTCAGTTCTGCACCCATGCCTCTGAGCTATCCTGGAATAATGAGGCCCTCTGCGCAACCTTCAAGAAAGGCTTATCCAGTCACATCAAAGATGTTCTGGTCGCACAAGAGATTCCTGCAACCCTGTCTGAAATCCCTTTGGCCACCCGCATCGACATGCGTTTCACTGAAAGACACCAGGAGCTTCGTCAGGAAAAGGATCTTGTTCGCACCAGGCGGTTTCCTCCCCTGGCACCTCTCTTCCAGCGTCCTGTGCAATCTGTTCCTGTGCCTTCCGCTGAGGAGGCTATGCAAGTGGATCGGTCTCGCCTGACCCAACAAGAGAGGATTCGCCGTAGGAACGAAAACATGTGCCTGTACTGTGCAAGCACCGAACATTTCCTAAAAGACTGTCCTATTTGTCCTCCTCGTCGGGGAAACGCTCGCAGCTAGTTAACATAGGAGAGGCGTTACTAGGTGTGAATTCTTCCTCTCCACGACTGACTATACCTGTGCGGATTGCCATACCCGCTAAAACTAATACTTCCTTCTCCGTTGTTGCCTTCTTGGACTCGGGTTCAGCAGGAAGTTTCATTGAAGCCTCCCTAATCAACAGAATTAATATTCCAGTTACTCGTCTTCTCAAACCTCTCTTCATTTCTTCCGTCAATGGGGAGAGACTGGTCTGCACCATGCGTTACCGCACTCAACCGCTACTTATGAGTGTTGGAGTTCACCATCATGAACATATTGAATTTTTTATGCTACCCAACTGCACTTCTGAAATTCTTCTGGGCTTGCCTGGCTCCAATGTCATTCACCTAGCCTCGACTGGGTCACCGGGGACATTAAGAGTTGGGGAACTTCTTGCCACAAGCGATGTCTCCACCCAGTTTCCTCCTGCCAGGTCTCCATGGCTACTCCATTGCCAGGTCTTCCTAAGGCCTATCAGGACTTTTCGGACGTCTTCTGTAAAAAGCAAGCAGAGGTCTTACCTCCACATAGACCCTATGACTGCCCTATCGACCTGCTCCCTGGTACCACACCGCCCCGTGGTAGGATTTATCCACTTTCTGCCCCGGAAACACAAGCTATGTCTGAGTACATACAGAAAAACCTCAAAAGAGGTTTTATCCGGAAATCTTCTCCAGCTGGAGCTGGATTTTTCTTCGTTGCAAAAAAAGATGGATCTCTACACCCCTGTATTGACTACCGCGGTCTCAATAAAATTTCTGTAAAAAATCGCTATCCTCGGCCTCTCATCTCCAAGCTCTTCGACCAACTGCGTGGAGCTAAGATTTTCACCAAACTTGATCTAAGGGGCGCATATAACCTCATCCGTATTCGAGCAGGTGATGAATGGAAAATCGCCTTCAATACCAGAGATGGTCACTTTGAATACCTAGTCATGCCTTTTGGTCTATGCAACGCCCCAGCAGTCTTTCAGGACTTTGTTAATGAGATTTTTCGGGACATGCTGTACTCCTGTGTGGTAGTCTATCTTGATGACATCCTCATTTTTTCCTCCAACCTAGAGGAACATCGCCTTCATGTCCGTCAAGTGCTCCAGCGACTACGCCAAAATCAACTTTACGCCAAAATTGAGAAGTGTCTATTCGAACGCAGCAGTCTTCCCTTCCTGGGATACATTGTGTCTGGTCAAGGTCTTCAAATGGACCCTGATAAACTATCTGCGGTAATGGATTGGCCTCGTCCCAGTGGCCTACAAGCTATCCAAAGATTTCTCGGATTTGCAAATTATTATCGTCAATTTATTCCCCACTTCTCCACCATCGTTGCTCCTATGTTAGCACTGACTAAGAAAAAGGCTAATCCGAAATCCTGGCCGCCACAGGGGGAGGAAGCCTTTAACCACCTCAAAGCCGCCTTCTCCTCTGCTCCAGTCTTGTCCAGACCAGATCCTCTGAAGCCCTTCTTCCTCGAGGTTGACGCCTCCTCCGTTGGAGCCGGAGCTGTTCTCCTACAAAAGTCCACTAAAGGAAAATATGTCCCTTGCGGATTTTTCTCCAAAACTTTTTCTCCTCCAGAAAAAAACTATGCTATTGGAGACCGTGAACTATTGGCTATTAAGTTGGCCCTTGAGGAGTGGAGACATCTTCTGGAAGGATCCCATCACCATCCATACAGATCACAGAAATCTGTCTTATCTTCAATCCGCCCAGCGGCTAAATCCTCGCCAGGCTAGATGGTCATTGTTTTTTGCCTGTTTCAACTTTAAAATCCATTTTCGTCCCGCAGACAAGAATGTCAGGGCTGATGCTCTATCTCATACCACCGATGCCTCTTAAGCCGAGACCCTTCCCCAGCACATCATTCCCCCTGAGTGTCTGATCTCTTCTGCCCCTGCTTCTCTGGTGCCTATCCCTCCAGGAAAGACTTATGTTCCTCCCCGTCTTCCCCTCCGGATCCTCAAATGGGGCCACTCCTCCCTTCTGGCTGGTCACGCTGGAATCAAAAAGACTTTACAGTTGATTGCCAGACACTATTGGTGGTCCTCCCTGGAAAAGGATGTGACCGATTTCGTACGAGCCTGTACAGTGTGTGCACGTGACAAGACCCCTTGCCAGAAGCCTTCAGGTCTTCTCCTTCCGCTGCTGGTAGCTGAACAGCCTTGGTCCCACATAGCCATGGATTTCATCACTGATCTTCCTTTGTCCCATGGCAACACAGTCATCTGGGTGGTCGTTTATCGTTTTTCCAAAATGTCTCACTTTATTCAGCTTCCTGGCCTTCCTTCTGCGCCACAGTTAGAAAAGCAATTTTGTTCTGCAGATTTTTCATCTTCACGGTCTTCCCACGCATATCGTCTCGGATAGAGGCGTTCAATTTGTGTGAAAATTTTGGAGAGCTCTCTGTAATCAATTAAAGATCAAATTAAATTTCTCGTCCTCCTATCACCTCCAATCCAATGAACAAGTGGAAAGAGTGAATCAGATACTTGGTGACTACTTGTGACATTTTGTTTCCTCCCGCCAAGATGATTGGGTCGACCTTCTGCCCTGGGCTGAATTCTCATACAATTTAAAAAATTCTGAGTCTTGCGTCAAATCTCCATTTTTTGTGGTGTACGGCCGTCACCCGCTGCCCCCCCCCTCCCCACTCCCACTTCTTCTGGAGTTCCTGCCGTGGAAGAAGTAACCCAGGACTTCTTCGATATCTGGAAGGAGACTCAAAAGTCACTCTTACTGGCCTCTTCTCGGATGAAGAAACATGCAGATAAAAAGAGAACTCCTCCTGTCTTTGTCCCGGGTGACAAAGTGTGGCTCTCTGCCAAATACATACGGTTTCGTGTCACTAGCAACAAGTTGAGTCCTCGTTACCTTTTTAAAATCAAGAATTAAATCAATTCTGTCTCTTACAAGCTTCATCTTCCCTCTTCTCTTCGCATTCCTAACACTTTCCATGTGTCTCTCCTCAAACCTCTTGTACTTAACCGCTTTTCTCCCAAGGTCACTGTTCCTGCTCCTATTTCTGGCTCCTCTGATGTCTTCTCCGTTAAAGAAATCCTCGCCTCCAAGATCGTTTGAGGTAAAAAAAATGTTTTGGTAGATTGGGAGAATTGTGGCCCTGAGGTGAGATCATGGGAACCCGAGGCCAATATTCTAGACAAAGATCTCATCCACAGATTCCTCGGTTCTAAAAAGAGGGGGAGACCAAAGGGGGGGGGGTACTGTCATGCCTCTTCATGCAGCGCTCCGGTCGGCACCGCTGACCGCGAGCGCTGCTCCCGTGTCTCCGGAGGGGACGCGATCCGAGGCATGGGACGTACCCGCTCTCGGATTGCGCCCCATGTCTCTCACCTGCCCCGTCCTCCTGCTCAGTCCCGGTGCGCGCGGCCCCGCTCTCCAGGGCGCACACGCGCTGGGTCTCTCAGATTTAAAGGGCCAGTGCATCATTAATTAGTGCCTGGCCCAATTAGTTCCAAGCACTCCCAACACAAAAACCCACTTCCCCTTCCTGTCTCTGCCGGATCTTGTTGCCTTGTGCCAGTGAAAGTGTTCACGTGTGTCCTTTGCCTGTGTATCCAGACCCTTGCCGTTGCCCTTGACTTCGAACCGTTGCTGCCTGCCCTGACCTTCTGCTACATCTGACCTTGCCTTTTACCTAGTCCTTTTGTACCGCGCCTGACTCAGCAGTCAGTGAGGTTGAGTCGCTATCGGGTGGAAGGACCTGGGGGTTACCTGCCGCTGCAAGTCCATCCCGCTTTGCGGCAGGCTCTGGTGAAAACCAGTAACCCCTTAGATTCCGTTCCCCTGGTACGGCCCAAGCCATCACCTCACTGACATAGAGGATCCTCTACCTGTGTCTACCCGCATACCACTCCGGATCGTGACAGCTGTAGTGTGTCAGCAGTTCCTGCAAGAGGAAGGCATTGATGCTATGGACTGGCCCGTCCATTCCTCAGACCTGAATCCGATTGAGCACATCCAGGACATCATGTCTCGCTCCATCCAACATCCGCCATGTTGCACCACAGACTGTCCAGTAGTTGGTGGATGCTTTAGTCCAGGTCTGGGAGGACATTCCTCAGGAGACACCTCATCAGGAGCATGCCCAAGCATTGTAGGGAGGTCATGCCGGCACGTGGAGGCCACACACACTACTGAGCATCATTTTGATTTGTTTCAAGGACATTACATCAAAGTTGGATCAGCCTGCAGTGTGGTTTTCCACTTTTATTTTGAGTGTGACTCCATATCCAGACCTCCATAGGTTGACAAATTTGATTTCCATTGATAATTTTTGCTATTTTAGTGTTCCCTTTATTTTTTTGAGCAGTGTATATCCTTTTCAGAATTCATTGTCACAATTGTTTCTGATACAGAGCCAGTTAAGTACACTGGTGGCTACAATTGCATATAATATCGTATTAACATATGCATAGCATGTAGTAGTGAACAGCTTTATACAGTAAATCTGAGAAAGGTACAAGAAAAGGTAATGCATAAAATTATACAAAATTTCAGAGATAACTGGCATAGCTATAGAATTTAGCCTTTATGCTCTTTGCCTCCAATTAATCTGTTTATTCAAGTAAGATTACAAACATACCATGAGGAATGTATTTTAGTAAAGTGTACCATAATCGGAATTATTTAAATCTCCTTATTTAAATCCCCTTGATGTACCGTGATACCTTGATGGTTTATACATTTCAGATGGAAGCAGGCTTTTATCTACTTCTTACTTTACATGATATTTCTTGGCTGTGCTAGCATTTAGCTTTAGTTGTTTTGTAAGTGAACCACTTATGACTTATTTTAAAGATAAGTAAGGTTTGACCCAGTACCCTGATGCCCCAAAGACATCTTAAAGGGGTTTTTCAGGCCTTTTATATCTATTCATTGGAGGTCCAACACCCAGCACCTGCTGATCAGCTGTTTGCCAGTGCTAATGTCATGACTGACTGGGGGACAGGGAGAGTGAGCCCTTACTGACCATAAAAAGACTCTCCCTGCCTACTTGCCCCTCCATCCTAAACGATGGATTGATAACTGGGCGCCGGTCCCTTCCTGCGCTAAAGTGCAGTGGCGTAAAAACATATAATATACATAGTCGGTCACAGGCCAGAAACGGAAAACTACTAGACAACCAGATATACCAAACAGGATACAAATACTAACAGGGCAGAATATAAACAGGCAAACATAAGGAAACATAAGACACTGTTCACACTGGGACACAGAACAAACAAACTGGACACCCCACTCCACAAAAGGAGTAGCCATTAATAATAATAATAATAATAATAATAATAATAATAATAATGAAGCCAAATAGGCTACTGACCAGCGGACACACTCCACCATGTGGACAAAATGCTGACCCAGTAGGAAACGGAAATATAATAAAGCACTAGACAAGAACCAGAGGAGTCTGAATAGACTCCAGAATACCAAACAGGAATATAACATACAGAGCACAGGGTACAAGCAAGACTCAGACACAGTGTGAATACAGATAGAGCAGAACGAACAAACACAATCCTAAAACCGACTAATGTAACACAGACTAAAATACAAGGGGCATGCTTTATACCATGGCTAAAAACTCAGATAAAATGACAAGATAAATTCAAGGTAAATGCTCAAGCCGACATAGTCAGAATATTGCACAAACAGACATAGTGGCATTACACTAAATAACTAACACTGAATGCAGAAGAAGTCTGGCTTAAAATAGACACACCCAAGTTTTCATTTCGTTCAGAGCATTAACCATTCCCTATCTAGGAAGAATAGAAAACTGCTCTGAACATGTGTGGGTAGAAATGTAGCAAGTAGCTGGCACTATGTGTAGTTTACTAATCTCTATCCGTGGATACTGCAGGTACATGCTACACAGATGTAAACATGGGCGTTGTGCAACATGGTTAATCAATACAAGCAAGGAAATCTTCTCAGTGATAGAAAATACATGACACTTACCCTCCATGTGTTCAAATAGCAAAAGTCTTTGTTTGGTTATCCAAAAAGAAGAACAAAGGGTAGGAGAATAAAAACAGACAGATGCCAAGGAGCAGACATGGAGTTACAGCTGTTTCACGCCATGCACTTTATCAAACTCCACTTGCTGCTGCACTTCACTAGGGGATAAATACACACAAAATGACATGGAGCATTTCATGTTCAGAGAAAATTCAAAAACTTATTTAGGAAGATGAAATAGAAGTCCAGCGCAGCACCCATATAAAAGTATGCATGTCTTTATTGTGAACGCGGTCATATCAAGAATATGTAAACACCACAGACAGTGACATGTTTTAAGCAGAAAAACCTCCTTAATTATATGATTACCCATTGCCGATGAAGGACGAGCCGATTCGTCCTGAGACGGCAAGCAGTGTATGACGCGGGCTCCCGACTTGAGCCCGCGTCATACCGCACGGCCCTCAGCTGATTCCTGTCGCTGAGGCCCGGCGTTAATAGCCGACATGTGGCAATTGCCGAGACCGGCTATTAACCCTTTAGATCGCAGCTGTCAAAGCATCTCTAGGGACATTTAAACGCTCCCTGGTGGTCCAGTGGGGGGGATCGCTCCCCCCGCAGCGCAATCGCCAGGGGGCGATCCACTGCTGAGGTAGCCGGAGGGCTTACCTCTCCTTCACTGCCGGCTCCTGCGCTCTGTGTGCTCTGCGCTCGATTGATAAAGCAGAACCAGGCTTTATCAATCAAGCGCAGAGCACACAGATCAGTGTGGTTTTATAAAACCACATTGATCTGTATAAGGAATCTGATGATTCCTCCTAAAAGTACCCTAAGGGGACTAAAAGTGTAAAAATAAAAAGTTTAAAGTTATTAAAAGTTTAAATCACTCCCCTTTTCCCAAATTCCATATAAAAATATGTAACCATAATAAAAATAAACATATGTGGTAAATGTCTGAACTATAAAAATATATTGTTAATTAAACTGCACGGTCAATGGCGCATGCGCAAAAAAATTCAAGTCCAAAATAGCGTATTTTGGGTCACATTTTCCATCATGAAAGAAATGAATAAAAAGCGATGAAAAAGTCTGATCAATACAAAAATGGTACCGCTAAAAACTTCAGATCACGGCGCAAAAAATTAGTCCTCATACCACCCTGTACACGTAAAAATAAAAAGTTATAGGGGTCAGAAAATGACAATTTTAAACGTATTTATTTTGCGTGCATGTAGTTATGATTTTTTTTCCAGAAGTAAGACAAAATCAAACCTATATAAGTTTGGTATCATTTTAATTGTATGGACCTACAGAATAAAGAGAAAGTGTCATTTTTACCGAAAAATTTACTGCGTAGAAACGGAAGCCCCCAAACTTACAAAGTGGTGTTTTTTCTTCAGTTTTGTCGCACAATGATTTTTTTTGGATTTCGCCGTAGATTTTTGGGTAAAATGACTGATGTCATTACAAAGTAGAATTGATGGCGCAAACAATTAGCCATCATATGGATTTTTAGGTGCAGAATTGAAAGGGTTATGATTTTTAAAAGTAAGGAGGAAAAAACGAAAGTACAAAAACGGAAAAACCCTACATCCTTAAGGGGTTAAGGCTAGGTTTCCACTTTTTTTTTTTTTTTGGCAAAAACACCAATAAAAACGCCCATTCTGCAGCATTGCATTTTTTTGTGTGAAAAAAACACTGTGGCCAGATGTTAACTGCAAGTCAATAAGGAATTGCAAAATGCCATATCCACTTGGCTTTTTTCAGTTTGGCATTTTTTTTTTCCTTTTGGCATTTTTCAGCTATTTTTAGCTCCTTGGCAGTTTTTCAAAAACGACCTCTTTGTGAGACTTTGGTGTTTTTTTAAGCAAAATCTTGGTGTTTTCCACCCATAGAAGTCTATGGGAGTGAAAAAACGCCAAGAAAAACTCCATGTGGGTTTCAACTTTGGCATTTTTGCAGGCTTTTTTATTTTTTTTTGGACTTTGGCGATCCAAAAAGTGATGGAGATTTAAATAGAATTTCATAGGGTACAATAAAAAAAAAATAATTAAAAAGATGCAGATGGAAAAAATTGTATTTCTCGAAATTTCTCTTTTTTTAAACAACATTTTTATTAATTTTTAAACAAGGATCAATTTATGTGGGTGGGCAGGGAACTAAAAATGTAGCCAACAATAATAAAAATTTAGAAGGGGGCCATTTAAATGTAAAAATAATATATTTGTTATAATTAATTTAATTAAACTTTTTATTAATAATGTATTTTAATAATGTGGTAAATAAAATGTGTATGTGTATTATTTTGTTACCAGTTTTTAGGTAGTATTACTACTCCCAGCATGGAGCACACTGTTCCATGCTGGGAGTAGTAGTAAATGTACTTATTGACAGATCGCAATGGGTGTCACTTCTGACACCCATTGCAATCCTCCTGTATAATGTATAGATGCAGCAGGCCGGCCGGGCGGCCGGCAGCTCTTCTATGGTCTCCTGCACTGTCGTATATATACACCTATTCATATTTCTCGCAGAGAGCTGTGATTGGCCAGATGGTTCCAGCCAATCACAACTCTCTGTGGGAAATATGAATAGGTGGATATATAGGTCAGTGCTGGGGACCATAGAAGAGCGGCCGGCCGCCCACATCTATACATTATACAGGAGGATCACAGCGGGTGTCAGGAGTGACACCCGCTGTGATTTTTCCTTAAAGGAGAACTCCGTAATATAAAAATTGTCACCCATACTGCCGGCAGTGAAAAAATAAACATGTACATACCTGCCTCCGGTAACCAGCTTCGGTCTCCGCAGTGATCCACTTCCTGGTTTCCGGTGGTTGAATGAATCATACTACGCTCAGCCAATCACCAGCCGCAGCGAAGTCAGACTCGGCCGGCGATAGGCTGAGCAGCAGTGTGAAAACGCTTCAGGACACAAAATCCTTGACTACACCGGCACCTGCTGCCGGGGCCGAAAACATCACACTGCCGCTCAGCCTATCGCCGGCCGAGTCGGGACTTCACTGCAGCCGGTGATTGGCTGAGCACAGTAAAACTCCCCCACCACCGGCACCAGGAAGTGGATCACGGCGGAAGCCGGAGCCAGTTACCGAAGGCCCCGGGGGAGCAGAGGAAGGTATGTGCATCTTTATTTTTTTTTACTGCTGGCAGTATAGGCGAAAATTTTTATGTTCTGGAGTTCTCCTTTAACTGCAGGTACTACTGCTCCCAATATGGAGCACACTCTGCTCCATGCTGGGAGATGTAGTACCTGCATTAATAGACAGATTGCAACAGGTGACAGAAGTGACACCTGCTGCAATCTGTCTATTAATACAGTTATTACAGCTCCCAGAATAAAGCAGAGTGTGCTCCATGTTGGGAGCAGTAGTACCTGCAGTAAGGGACAGATCGAAGCAAGTGTCACTCCGGACACCTTTTGTGATCGTCCTGATGGGAATTGTGGCCGGGAGCCGGGAGAACAGCTGTTGCTGTGCAGTAGATATACAATCTATATCTACTGCCCAGCAAGAACTTACAGTGAGCCTGTAATGTGTATATAGTACACATTGCTGGCTCACTTAACCCCTTGCTGAGCTGTGCGCTATGCACCAGCCCAGCAAGGAAAGAGTTAACTTATACTGCTGGACAGTGTAGGTTAACCCTTTGGGTGGTATACACTAAATACAGCTATCTATGGATAGCTGTATATAGTGTATACAGAAGAGAAAGAAGTCCCCTTACCTCCCTCCAGTCCCGGCTGGGTCCTGTCATGCAGTAATAACTCAATTATGAATTATTGTCATTAAAATGTAAATTATGAAAAATAAAAAAATGTGAAAACTGTCAAAAATATCAAAATTATGACCTAGTGAATTGTAGATAAAGCCAATCAATACAATTCACATCTGAGTCCGACTATTTCCTCAGATATCAAAAAATAATTTTTATTACAGGATGACATTAACGATTAAGGATGTAGTTATGCAATATACAATAATACACAGATATTATAAGTATGCAGATTAATTGGTTATAAGAATATAAACATAAATGAGTAACACACACAATGATATATGCAAATTAATATCAATTAGATATGTTAGTTGACTACTTATAGTAGCACAATACATGTGAGTAGTAAGTAACTTGTGTAAGGATTCCTCCTTGGGGATAGCTCTGGGATCATCCTAGACACTGCCACGGGACACGTTTCCTCTTAACAAATCGGCAGACAACAGTTATTCATGCAAGCCTGGCACCTTATCAGTTTTATTTAGACAGGTTTCAGGAAAAAACAAACATAACGCAGGGACCAAATAAAATCCTAGACCGTCTGGTCACTGACTACACATATCAGCATGCCCTGACTACTAACTGGTGAGCTACCCTAAGCCAGTTAAACACGTTCCTCCTGAAACCTGGTACTCACAGTTCACACCACTTCTTGGACCACTCACAGCTCCGGCTGTGTGTCTCTCCCCTACAGCCAGCTTGCTGTTTCCCAGGGAGAGCCCAGACTACACTGAATCTCTTCCTTATTAAACACCTTCCCTCTCTGCTGCCTCATTAACTAGGTCACAGGTGGAGGATTCTCCAGGGTGAGCCAAGGGAATACACCCTTTCCTTGACACATTATCACATATCCCCCCCCCCTTTGCTCAGACTACCGGGAAGGAGCACTTGTATTTGAAAGGCAGAGTCCCATCTGTATTTCCTTTTTCTTGGACAACTTTGTCCAACAAGTTCTGAGGTCCTTGACCTCATTTTCCCTGGACAACGTTTGTCCAACAGGCTCTGAGGTCCATGACCTCTTTTTTTCCGCACTCTCACCAGGCACCAAGTACAAGTCTCCCGGTCACCTTTGACCAATTGCCTGCCAGGGGTTCCACTCCGGTCACACCTCTCCAACACCAGGTTCTTCACCCTGGTGTGTGTGCAGGGCTCTTGAGACTAAGTACGGAGAAGACAGATGCTCCCAACCTTTGTCTTCTTCTGTCCTCGGCTTGCAGGACTTCTGCAGTTGCGTTAGGTCTGGCCTCTGCTTCAGAGAATCTTTTGGCCTCATTGACTTCACTAACCACCGCCCTTATCTCTGCAGCTTCAGAGGACCTCCCACACAATTTCACCTCTGTCTCAGCTTCAAAGGATTTCCCATATGGTTTCACCTGAGTCTTAGCTTCAGAGGACTTCTCACATAGTTTCATCTTAGTCACAGCTTCAGAGGACTTCTTACATGGTGTCACCTCAGTCTCAGCTTCAGAGGACTTCCCATATGATTTCACCTCAGTCTCAGCTTCAGAGGACTTCTCACACGGCTTTTGCTCATGGCGTTCAGACTTTTAGAGAAAGCATCCCTGTTTCCAGTAGCTTTTGCTCCACAAGCCTCTCTTTAGCCAATTCCACAATAGCTCGGTCTCTGCTCTCTTTTAGGACCTTCATGCCTTCTTCCATTTAAATGTTTCCGCTGCTCACTCTTGAGCTTAGCCGAGTTCAACCTCTCACTGTCCAGCGACTCTGTCAAGTCCCTGACAGTATCTTCCAGAGATAGCAATTGTTCTCTTAACTGCTCGTTGTCCGCTAGCAGAGCCTCTTGTTCGTAGAGTTGCGTTCCCAGCAAATCCAAGGCAGCTGCGTGGGACCCACCGCGCATTTCGTTCTGCGCTTCCAGACTCTGCACCTTATGAGCCATCATCACTTTCTCTCTCTTCAGCTCTTCCATGGCTACCAGCCTAGCCTTGTGGTCACTCCGTAGAGCCTGATATGCACCATGCAGAACACTCACTTCTTCCACCTGGAAGGAGATCTGCTTGGCCAGATTCTCCACTTCACTCTTCTTGCTGGTCCCCAGACCCTGGGAGCGGGACAGTTCATCCTGCAGGGCCACAAATTCACTTTTGTGTTGCTCCATGACTTTTTCCAGCTGAAGCTTTGCTTCCTGCTCTTTCTTAAAGTCTGCAAGCGTTTTGTCCCTCTTCTCTGTCAAGCGCTGTACCTCTTTTTCTTGTTCCGTCAGTTCCGTAGAAACCATCTGCAGGGTTTCTTCCAGATTCTGGATCTGCTCCAGTTTCTTCCCAAGGCCAGCTTGTCGTTTCCAAGACTTTTTACTCACAGCGGTCTCCTCACTATCGCTGTTGAACCTTGATATATTTTCTTTTGCCTTGACACCGTGTCTCCACGGCCCGGCAGAAACGACTAGAGCTCCTGGGTCTGCAACAAAATCTGATCCAGTGGTTTGACCTTCCTAGTTACGACCCTTCTCTAATCCAGATGCCATATCTCCTTCACTCAGGAAGCCAACCGCAAGCGCAGCACCCAGCTCCATCTGTACTCTCTTCCGTAGTTTTGGTTTTTCCACCAACATCTCTATAGCTTCTTTTCCAGTTACCTCTTTATCTTGACTTGCGGACTGTTCTTCAGCTCCCCTAGTGGTCTGGCAGTCCCAGTCCTCTTACTTTTAACTGCTGTGTGGTACAAGTCATGTAAATAAAAATAAACATATGTGATATCGCCTCGTGCAGAAATATCCAAATTATAAAAATATATTAATAATTAAACCGCATGGTCAATGGCGTACCCGCAAAAAAAATTCCAAGTTCCAAAATAGCGTATTTTTGGTCACTTTTTACATCATGAAAAAATGAATAAAAACGATCAAAAAGTCAGATCAATACAAAAATGGCAATGCTAAAAACTTCAGATCACGGCGCAAAAAATGAGCCCTCATACCGCCCCGTACGCTGAAAAAAAAAAAAGTTATAGGGGTCAGAAGATGACAATTTTAAACTTATAAATTTTCCTGCATGAAGTTATGATTTTTTCCAGAAGTACAACAAAATCAAACCTATATATGTAGGGTATCATTTCAATTGTATGGACCTACAGAATAAAAATAAGCTGTCATTTGTACCAAAATGTACTGCGTAGAAACGGAAGCTCCCAAAAGTTACAAAATGGCGTTTTTTTCTTAAATTTTGTCGAACAATGATTTTTTTCCACATTTTGCCATAGATACTTGTGCAAAATGACAGATGTCATTACAAAGTAGAATTGGTGGTGCAAAAAATAAGCCATCATATGGATTTTTTGGTGTAAAATTGAAAGGGTTATGATTTTTAAAGATAAGGAGGAAAAAACGAAAGTGCAAAAACGGAAAACCCTCTGTCCCCAAGGGGTTAAATAGAAATTATATATGATCTTGCTAGATTATATTTTAGGAGGAAGAATTTGAAACAAGTTTTCTGTGTGAGAAATGTACTTACAACACTTAGCTTGGCGAGTAGGAATTCTATCAATGTCTAAACAATTATTTAATGTTTTGATAGATTATGAGTCTTGATTCTTATGCAGGTAGAATGAAGTCTCAGAATATCCTAAAACTATAATCTAAATATGGGGTTGATTAATTATTTAATTTAATTTATTTATTCGCCAAGCAAAATGGTAAATTCCATCCACATTATCCAAATTGGTCTTGATTAAATGGAATACCATTTTTGTTTCTCTTACCAAGTTTATGTAAGAACCTTATTTCTGGTCCTAGGAAAGCTGAACGGTCCATCTCATCATCATGGATAGCCATTGGTCTGGTACTGTGTGATCTAGGATCTCACATGGCTTTCTAGGATCTCACATGGCTTTTCGTCTTTTTGGACCTCTTTCCTGTGTGTGGGAGAGAGTTATTTGTCTTTCTTTTTCCCTTGTCTCTCTTCCTTTGTGTCTTTGTGTTTTCTACAGTCTCTAACATCTGGTTTACCAGACTTTTTAATTAGTTAGACACACCCTCCTAAATTGGAATTCCCCAATGAATGTAGGTTTGGTGTGTACATATGGTAATGACTATGACATCACTATAATACCCAGAATGCATTGAGCATATCCCCCATAATGCCTTTCCTGTCGGTGTAATGTCAACTACCCATACCCTAGGGGGTGCTATTTGCATAACCAATTAGCATAATTACCATTAACCCCTTAAGGACGCAGGGTTTTTCAGTTTTTGCATTTTCGTTTTTTCCTCCTTACCTTTTGAAAAATCATAACCCTTTCAATTCACCTAAAAATCCATATTATGGCTTATTTTTTGCATCACCAATTCTACTTTGCAGTGACAATAGTCATTTTACCCAAAAATCCAGGGCGAAACGGAAAATAAATCATTGTGCGACAAAATCGAAGAAAAAACACAATTTTGTAACTTTTGGGGGCTTCCGTTTCTATGCAGTGCATATTTCGGTAACAATTACACCCTATCATTATTCTGTAGGTCCATACCGTTAAAATGGTACCCTACTTATGTAGGTTTAATGTTGTCGTACTTCTGGAAAAAATCATAACTACATGCAGGAAAATTTATACGTTTAAAAATGTCCTCTTCTGACCCCTCTTCTTATCGGTAAAATTTTTGTTTTGATCTGACTTTTGATCACTTTTTTATTCATTTTTTAATGGTATAAAAAGTGATCAAAAATAAGCTTTTTGGACTTTGGAATTTTTTTACGTGTACGCCATTGTCCGTGCGGTTTAATTAATGATATATTTTTATAGTTTGGACATTTCGCACGCGGCAATACCACATATGTTTATTTTTATTATTTACACTGTTTTATTTTTTTTATGTGAAAAGGGGGTGATTCAAACTTTTATTAGGGAAGGGGTTAAATGATCTTTATTAACACTTTTTTTTTTGCAATGTTATAGCCCCCATAGGGGCCTATAACATTACATACACTGATCTTTTACACAGATCACTGGCGTATATTAACACGCCTGTGATCAGTGTTATCGGCGCTTGACTGCTCCTGCCTGGATCTTAGGCACGGAGAAGTAATTCGCTAATCGGACACCGAGTAGGCAGATAAGGTCCCTCCCGGTGTCCTGTAAGCTGTTTGGGACCTAACAGCCCCACTGAGCAGCCGGGATAGTTTCCCTTTCGCTTCAGACACGGCGGTCAGCTTTGATCGTTGTGTCTGAAGTTTTAATACAGGGCATCACCGCGATTGCTGATGTCCTGTATTAGCCGCGGGTCCCGGCCGTTGATGGCCGCCGGGACCGACCCGATATGACGCGGTGACCCCGCGGCATATCGTGAGAGCCGGCGGAGGACGTAAATATACGTCCTCTATCGTTAAGGAGTTAAGGGTTAACTGTCAATGTTGGTTTCAAACCCACATTCCACACTTGAAGTATGGAGCCCTAAATTATAAGTATCGGGATTAGCTTCTGAAACTTCACATGGTGGATCCTCAGACATCTTGGGGCCTACCTAGACATCCAAATTTATTGGAGAGGTAAGAATACCATTGAGGTCTATTTCACACGGATGTGTAAATCTCTCTCTGTGTCTAGTCAAATGGGTAATTAATTGTTATTCAGAATAACTTTCACAAGACTGGCTAACTAGCCCTCTTATCTGTCTTATCTAAACAGCCATAAATATCTAAAGAGACAACAAGTATTCTTCTCCCAGACTGGCACTTGTAGAGGAGAACTTTAGAATACACTGTGGTCTATTTAGAACATACAACATGGCAGACACCTCATGCTTGTTACGCCGAGCGCTCCGGGTCCCTGCTCCTCCCCGGAGTGCTCGCGGCGTTCCTCTTTCTGCAGCGCCCCGGTCAGACCCGCTGACCGGGAGCGCTGCAATGACCCTGCCGGCGGGGATGTGATTCGCATAGCGGGACGCGCCCGCTCGCGAATCGCATCCCAAGTCGCTCACCTGTCCCGGTCCCTGGCTGTCCCGTCCTGGCGCGCACGGCTCCGCTCCTCACGGCACGTGCGCGCCAGCTCTCTAAGATTTAACCCCTTAAGGACCAGGCCATTTTACACCTCAGGACCAGAGCGTTTTTTGCACATCTGACCACTGTCACTTTAAACATTAATAACTCTGGAATGCTTTTAGTTATCATTCTGATTCCGAGATTGTTTTTTCGTGACATATTCTACTTTAACATAGCGGTAAAATTTTGTGGTAACTTGCATCCTTTCTTGGTGAAAAATCCCAAAATTTGATGAAAAATTAGAAAAATTTGCATTTTTCTAACTTTGAAGCTCTCTGCTTGTAAGGAAAATGGATATTCCAAATAAAAAAAAATTTGATTCACATATACAATATGTCTACTTTATGTTTGCATCATAAAATTGACGTGTTTTTACTTTTGGAAGACACCAGAGGGCTTCAAAGTTCAGCAGCAATTTTCAAATTTTTCACAAAATTTTCAAACTCACTATTTTTCAGGGACCAGTTCAGGTTTGAAGTGGATTTGAAGGGTCTTCATATTAGAAATACCCCACAAATGACCCCATTATAAAAACTGCACCCCCCAAAGTATTCAAAATGACATTCAGTCAGCGTTTTAACCCTTTAGGTGTTTCACAGGAATAGCAACAAAGTGAAGGAGAAAATTCACAATCTTCATTTTTTACACTCGCATGTTCTTGTAGACCCAATTTTTTTATTTTTACAAGGGGTAAAAGGAGAAAATGTATACTTGTATTTGTAGCCCAATTTCTCTCGAGTAAGCACATACCTCATATGTCTATGTAAATTGTTCGGCGGGCGCAGTAGAGGGCTCAGAAGCGAAGGAGAGACAAGGGGATTTTGGAGAGTACGTTTTTCTGAAATGGTTTTTGGGGGGCATGTTGCATTTAGGAAGCCCCTATGGTGCCAGAACAGCAAAAAACCCTCACATGGCATACCATTTTGGAAACTAGACCCCTTGAGGAACGTAACAAGAAATTAAGTGAGCCTTAATACAAGTCAAGTGCTCTGCTGGCGCACTACAATGCTCAGAAGAGAAGGAGCGCCGTTGAGCTTTTGGGAAAAAAAATTGTTTGGAATGGAAGTCAGGGGCCATCTGCGTTTACAAAGCCCCCCGTGGTGCCAGAACAGTGGAACCCCCCACATGTGACCCTATTTTGGAAACTACACCCCTCACAGAATTTAATAAGGGGTGCAGTGAGTATTTACACCCCACTGGCGTTTGACAGATCTTTGGAACAGTGGGCTGTGCAAATGAAAAATAAAATTTTTCATTTTCACGGACCACTGTTCCAAAAATCTGTCAAACACCTGTGGGGCGTAAATGCTCACTGTACCCCTTATTACATTCCGTGAGGGGTGTAGTTTCCAAAATGGGGTCACATGTGGGTATTTTTTGGGGGGGGTTTATGTCAGAACCGCTGTAAAATCAGCCACCCCTGTGCAAATCACCAATTTAGACCTCAAATGTACATGGTGCGCTCTCACTCCTGAGCCTTGTTGTGCGCCCGCAGAGCATTTTACACCCACATATGGGGTATTTCTGTACTCAGGAGAAATTGCGTTACAAATTTTGGGTGTCTTTTTTTTCCTTTTAACGCTTGTGAAAATAAAAAGTAAAGGGCAACACCGGCATGTTAGTGTAATTTTTTTTATTTTTTTACACTAACAAGCTGGTGTAGCCCCAACTTTTCCTTTTCCTAAGGGGTAAAAGGAGAAAAAGCCCCCCAAAATTAGTAGTGCAATTTCTCCCGAGTACGGTGATACCCCATATGTGGCCCTAAACTGCTCCAAAGTGAGAGAGCGCCATGCGCATTTGAGGACTAAATTAGGGATTGCACAGGGGTGGACATAGGGGTATTATACGCCAGTGATTCCCAAACAGGGTGCCTCCAGCTGTTGCTAAATTCCCAGCATGCCTGGACAGTCAGTGGCTGTCCGGAAATGCTGGGAGTTGTTGTTTTGCAACAGCTGGAGGCTCCGTTTTGGAAACACTGCCATACAATATGTTTTTCATTTTTATTGGGGGGACAGTGTAAGGGGGTGTATATGTAGTGTTTTACTCTTTATTAGGTGGTAGTGTAGTGTAGTGTAGTGTTTTTAGGGTACATTCGCACTGGCGGGTTACGGTGAGTTTCTCACTAGAAGTTTGAGATACGGCGAAAAATTTGCCGCAGCCCAAACTTGGAGCAGGAAACTTACTGTAAGCCTGCCCGTGTGAATGTACCCTGTACGTTCACATGGGGGGGGGGGGCAAACCTCCAGCTGTTCCAAAACTACAACTCCCAGCATGTACTGACAGACCGTGCATGCTGGGAGTTGTACTTTTGCAACAGCTGGAGGCACACTGGTTGGAAAACCTTCAGTTAGGTTCTGTTACCTAACTCAGTATTTTCTAACCAGTGTGCCTCCAGCTGTTGCAAAACTACAACTCCCAGCATGTACTGATCGCCGAAGGGCATGCTGGGAGATGTAGTTATGCAATAGCTGGAGGTACGCAACTACAACTCCCAGCATGCCGAGACAGCTGATTGCTGTTTGGACATGCTGGGATTTGCAGTTTTGCATCTGTTGGGCTACAGTTTTAGAGACCACTGCAAAGTGATCTCCAAACTGTGGACCTCCAGCTGTTGCAAAACTACAATTCCCAGCATGCCCTGACAGCAAACAGTTGTTTGAGCATGCTAGGAGTTGTAGTTTTGCAAGATCTGGAGGGCTACAGTTTAGGGACCACTATATAGTGGTCTCAAACTGTAGCCCTCCAGCTGTTGCAAAACTACATATTCCAGCATGCCCAAACAGCAGTCTGGGCATGCTGGGAGTTGTAGTTTTGCAACATCTGGAGGGCTACAGTTAGAGACCACTGTATAATGGTCTCAAACTGTACCCTCCAGATGTTGCTTGGCAACTCACCGGCTTCCGTCGGATCCAGCCGCACGTCATCGCCGCCCGCCGATCTCCGTCGCCTGCAGCCTCCGACGCCCGCCCGGATCGGTAAGTGGATCTTCGGCGCCGGTCCCCGTCGTTTCCCCGTCCTGCCCCGCCTATTGTGGGAGGGCAGGACGGGGAAAACGAAAGTAAACCCCCCCGCCCCCGATCTGCTATTGGTGGTCGCGTCTAGACCACCAATAGCAGGGATAGGAGGGGTGGCACCCGTGCCACCTCCCTCCTATCGCTTCAGGGGGATCGTGGGTGTCTTAGACACCCGCGATCCCCCTTACATTGCGGGTCACCGGGTCACTATAGACCCGTAATGACCCGGAATCGCGCAAATCGCAAGTGTGAATTCACTTGCGATTTGCCGCGATCGCCGACATGGGGGGGTCTGATGACCCCCCTGGTCATTTGCACGGGATGCCTGCTGAATGATTTCAGCAGCCATCCCGCTCCGATCCCCGCCCGGCGCACGGCGGGGACTAAAACTGACCATGACGTAAATGTACGTCCCTGGTCCTTAAGACCCAGGGTGTCGGGACGTACCGTTACGTCATGGGTCCTGTAGGGGTTAAAGGGCCAGTGCACCAATGATTGGTGCCTGGCCCAATCAGTCTAATTAGCCTCCACCTGCTCCCTGTCTATTTAACCTCACTTCCCCCTCACTTCCTTGCCGGATCTTGTTGCCTTTGTGCCAGAGAAAGCGTTACAGTGTTTGCCTTACCAGTGTACCTGACCTCTTGCTATTGCTATTGACTATGAACCTTGCCGCCTGCCCCGACCTTCTGCTACGTCTGACCTTGCCTCTGCCTAGTCCTTCTGTCCCACGCCTTCTCAGCAGTCAGGGAGGTTGAGCCGTTGCCGGTGGATACGACCTGGTTGCTACTGCCGCGGCAAGACCATCCCGCTTTGCGGCGGGCTCTGGTGAATACCAGTAGCAACCTTAGAACCGGTCCACCGACACGGTCCACGCCAATCCCTCGCTGACACAGAGGATCCACATCCAGCCTGCCGAATCCTAACAATGCTATTATTCTATTAAACATAGTGATTCATTTTTGGGGCCTACAATAAGTATGACAGTCCGTGTAGCTAAGCCCCGTAGTGATGACATCATTAGGGGGCAGAGCTACAGACGGGAGCCAGGCTGGTAAGTCTGAGGCTCTGTTAGTCTCAGCCATTGTACGTTTTGTAAAATGTAAACAGACCCTTCTGGCAGTGTCTTCGCAGACAGGTAGACTCCAGCTTTTGTTAAACTACAACTCCCAGCATGCCCAGACAGCAAAAGGCTCCTATGCTGGGAGTTGTAGTTTTGCAACAATTGTAGGCTCCCTGTTTGGAAAGACATTGCAATATAGGTGCTCTCCCCAGCAGAATCTTATTGACGGAATCCATTACTAAGCCGGGGGGCTTAGCATTAGCCCCAAAAACAGCTAGCGCTAACCCCCTTTTATTACCCCGGTACCCACCGCCACAGGTACTGGGAAAAGCCAGTACCAACAGGCCCAGAGCATCAAAAATGGCGGTAAGAGTCTGGCATTATTTAGGCTGGGGAGGGCCAGTTACAATGTTCCTCGCTCCCCCTGGCAACGTCAGGCTGTTGCTGCTTGGTTGGTATCTGGCTGAGAATAAAAATACAGGGAACCCTATGCATTTTTTTTTTAAATGGGTTAGGACATTTTTGGCGCTCTCCGCTGGGGAGAGCGCTTATAGTGCAATGTCTTCCCAAATAGAGAGCCTACAATTGTTGCAAAACTACAACTCCCAGCATGCCCAGACAGCCTTTGGCTGTCTGGGCATGCTGGGAGTTGTAGTTTAGCAACAGCTGGAGTCTCTCTGTCTGGGAAGACATTGCACTATGAGCGCTCTCACAAAATGTACAATCTGAACAGAGCCTCAGACTTACCAGTATGTAGCCCTTCCCCTGTATGTAACCCTGCCCCCTAATGATGTCATCACTAGGGGACAGAACTACACAGACCTAGTGGAGACAGGGAGTGAGGAAGGTAAGCGGACTTTGTCTTCTGTATACACTATATACAGCTATCTATAGATAGATGTATATTCTGTATACCACTCAAAGGGGCAATAGGAGCAGGGAGTCCTGTCAGTATAGTGACGGGATTGCCGGCTCCTGTAGAGTATACACAGGTACACTATGCACCCCTGTATATTATAAGGCCGGGGGAGGTGAGTAGTGATGCTATACATCACTCCTCATCTCCTTACACTCTGTCGACCGGGCACTCAGCATCCGACCCAAAGAGTGGTACCCTGAAGACAGTGAAAAAACTGCTACAGGTTAAAAATTTGGCTGTTTCCACACACCAGGGAAAATGCCAGAAAAAAGGGCAGAAAAACTGCCAAAATGCAGAAAAAAGCTGTGGCAGTTTTTCTGGCGTTTTTTTGGTGTAAAAAAATAAAGTGGAAACCTAGTCTTAGAGTGTTTTTTTTTCTGCTTGAAACATGTCACTGTCTGTGGTTTTCACCTATCCATGATGTGTCCTGGATCACAATGAAGACAGGCATACTTTTATACAAGTGCTGCGCTGGATTTCTATTTCTTCTTCTCAAGTGTGTTGGACTTTCTCCAAGTTGGTCTCTGCTGCAGCTGGCATAATTGGGGTGAGCTGATTCTTTGGACTGTGTTCAAATGCTTATTTATTAAAAACAACATAAAAATACAATGAGAAACATACTTAAATCTATTCTTTTGTTTACTTACTGTGCATTTGTTTTGAGAAGCCAACTGTTTTCAGCCCGTAGGAGCTCTTTGTGCTTGTCCTTAACCTTAATTATGTTAACTTGTTCAAGTTGTTTATGCTGTGGAGGGCCAGTAAGACGAGGGTTATTGTCAGGTGCTACCCTGATGTGCTGAATGTAGAGCCCCACTGCCAGTATGTACCCATCGGATATGTTCCCGAACTCTTACAAACAAGGACCTTATTGTTTTGCCTACATAAAAATGCCCACAGGGACACTGCGTTCCTGGGTGTCTGCCTGTTTTTTTTTTGTCCTGCACTCTGTACGTCTTTTTAGATGAAAAAAAAATAAAATTTTGTTTAACCCCTTCACGACCACGGACGTAAATGTACGTCCTGGCTTGGCGGGACTTACCGCACCAGGACGTACATTTACGTCCTGTGTATGACCGCAAGCATCGGAACGGTGCTCGCGTCACACACGGCAGGTTCCGGCTGCTAGCAGCAGCCGGTGACCCGCCCGTAATGGACGACATCTGTGATTGCGCGGATGTCCGCCATTAACCCCTCAGATGCCGTGATCAATACAGATCACGGCATCTGCGGCATTGCGGTAGTTGGATTGGATGATCGGATCGCCAGCAGTGCTGCCGCGGCGATCATCCAGCATGGCGGCCGGAGGTCCCCTCACCTGGCTCCGGCCGTCTCCCGGGGTCTTCTGCTCTGGTGTGCGATCGAGCAGACCAGAGCAGAAGATCACCGATAATAATGAGCAGTGCTGTGTCCTATACATAGCACTGCACAGTGTTAGCAATCAAAGGATTGCTATAGATAGTCCCCTATGGGGACATAAAAAGTGTAAAAAAAAATTTGAAAAATGTAAAAGTAAAAAAAGTGAAAAATCCCCTCCCCCAATAAAAATGAAAATTGTCCGTTTTTCCCATTTTACCCCCAAAAAGCATACAATATTTTTTTTAATAAACATATTTGGTATCGCCGTGTGCATAAATGTCCGAACTATCAAAATCTAATGCTAATGATCCCGTACGGTGAATGGCGTAAATGTAAAAAATAAAAAAAGTCCAAAAATGCTGCTTTTTTGTCACACTTTATTTAAAAAAATTAATAAAAAATTATCTAAAAGTTTTATATAAGCAAATGTGGTATCTAAAAAATTGTACAGATGACAGTGCAAAAAATGAGCCCTCATACCGCCCTATATACGGAAAAATGAAAAAGTAATAGGTGGTCAAAATAGGGGGATTTTAGATTACTGATTTTGTACAAAAAGTTTTAGATTTTTTTTGTTAAGTGGTACAAAAAATATAGAAGTATCTAGCCATGGGTATCATTTTAATCATATTGACCCACAGAATAAAGAACACATGTCATTTTTACCGTAAATTGTACAGTGTGAAAAGAACCCCACCAAAATGTGCAAAATTTGGGTTTTCATTTAAATTTCCTCCCTAAAAAATTTTTTTTGGGTTCGCCGTACATTTTATGGTAAAATGAGAGGTTTCATTACAAAGTAATATTGGTCACACAAAAAACAAGCCATTATAAGGGTCTGTAGATGGAAATATAAAAGAGTTATGGATTTTAGAAGGCGAGGAGGATAAAACAAAAACGTTAAAATAAAATTGGCCTGGTCCTTAAGGTGAAAATGGGCTTGGTCATTAAGGGGTTAATGAACACATGGAGGGTGAGTGCCTTGTATTTTTATTTACCATTTAGAATAATTATGAAGCTCCCTGCTTTAATCTCTTTTTACAGTTAATATGGGAACCACATGGATGTGATTACATTCTCAGGACACCAAGAAATATAAAGTTTCCATATAAGAAGCAGCTAAATAGACCCTACAGTATTTTTGAAGACCAAAAAAAAATAATAATAAAAAAGATAGAAAAACATTTAAAGGGGTACTCTGCCCCTAGACATCTTATCCCCTATCCAAAGGATAGGGGATAAGATGCCAGATCGTCACGGTCCTGCTGCTGGCGACCCCCGAGATCGACGCTGCGGCACTGCGCTATGATTACTGCACAGAGCGAGTTCACTACAGGGGACAGAACAGCGTGACAGATGGCTCCGCCCCTCATGACATCATGGCCCATCCCCTTATTGCAAGTCTATGGCAGGGGGCGTGACAACCACCACGCCCCCTCCCATAGACTTGTATTGAAAGGGGCATGCCGTGACGTCACAATGCTCCGTCCCCTGTATTGCCTGTCATTACGTGCAGAGCGAACTAGCTCTGTGCAGTAATGATAGCGCGGTGCCGCAGCGGCGATCCAGGGGGTCGCCAGCAGAGGGACAGCGGCGATCTGACATCTTATCCCCTATCCTTTGGATAGGGGATAAGATGTCTAGGGGCGGAGTACCCCTTTAAGGGAATTTCTGAATCGTTGGTAGTAGATACAATACATAAAAATATCTATGGGATACTCAGAGGTGTGGCTTGTAGCTTCTGGGCCCCGATGCTAAATCTGCAACAGGGCCCCATTTGCCAATTAAAGTACTAGTCTCTTATGGGGCAGATGTGTTTTGGGGCCCAGTCCAACTCTTGGAATTTTTTTTCCGTTACATGCCATTAAGAACCGCATGTAATATAAAGCCCTTTCCTGTAGGGGACAGTTATTGATCACTACTGAAGAAGGAAACCCCCCGAAACGCATTTAGCCAGTATACTTGTGTACCCCAACTTTAATAAACCAACTATGGACTAATTACACTTTTTTCAACTGCTGGAATCCCTCTATTAGGGTACCACCACAGCACGCACGCTGACAACTCCATATTCACATGTGGATGCTGGGACCTATCTCCCAACCAGCTCCAACTTCCATCTTGAACTAAAACCTCATTTTCAGCTTCCCAAGTGGCGTATAATACCCCCTGACGGGCCGGACACAGTCCGTGTCAGTCCACGACTAGAAGGAGAAGAGAGAGTGTGATATACAGCAAGAATGATGCAGGCATCCTGTGACTTCTAGTAGCCATGTCCCAACATCCCTACCAGAAAACCGCTTCTACATCGGGCGGGGCGCCAGTTCGTGCCAGCCTGCAGAGGATCGCGATTTCAAGTGCCAAAGCATCTCCAGTTTAATTTCCATCCTAGTTAGTGAGTGGTGCCGTGCACCAATCTGCAGAACTTTTATTTTCATAGACTCATTAACCTGCGGAACTATTATAGACTCTATAACCAGTAACTTATGAAGCAGTATTTATATTATATGGTATCAAGTTGATTTTATTATATTACACAGTTTATAAAAAAAAAAATCATATTAATATTATCTACATTGTATTTTATCTGCATTACAATATTCAAGCCACTACATCGGATGCATGGGCCCTGCTAAGATGTTGGTCAATTTTAATATTATATTAAATATTTAATATTTAACTAGCCATATTGCCTTTTTAATTTATTAAGACATTTGCATGTTCCAATGGGGATTTCTTTTTATTTTAAAATGGGTAAACTACACTGGATTTTGGAAAAGGAAAGTACAAAATAGAAAGACAACTGGATTGAAAATAATAAGTCTTGTCTAAGAATTCTTCCCAGAATAAACAACAGAGAATGGAAAAAGAGGGATTTCCTTCCAATCAGAAGAAATGAGAATGGTGGGAAAGCAATCAATAAGGTACAGTAATGGTAAGTAGTATAAGTGGTAGTAGTAGACAGGGAAGGATTGAGCCCTGGCAGTAGAAAGCACACAGGCTCACTTGCTGTGTTGGGAAAAAGGAGGATCTCTCCTTTCCTAATGCAGAATTATGGTAACAAGAGGGCAGTCTGCAGGATTGACGGCTCTAGGAATAGATTTCAGGCTTCTAGATATGAGTGATCATTTCTTTTATCTTTTCTGCAAGAATCAATACGTGTAGCGGAAAGAGAAACAGAAAAGGCAGAGCGCATCATAAGATTACACTGTATAACTTTACTTGGGTTCTCATAGCACCAAGAAAAATGCCCCCCGTTGGGGTTGTGTAAGACCCAATAGTCCTATAATGTGGTATAGTGGAGGGAGCTGCTGCCTCAATGGATGGATATGCCAAACCATAAAGCAGGTCAGCATCAGGAAGACACCAAGATATCGGCAAAAGTACAAATACCCCGAGACTGTGCTATAAACCCTGAGGATTAGAAGATCCTCAAACATCAGAGTTCATGTACTTCTGAAATATCTTTATTGTCCTTAAAACAACGTGTTTCGAGTACTTATATTCCCTTTCTCAGGTTAGACAGACAGTGATCCTTGTACCTGAGGAAAGGGATTCTGACCCGCTGCATACATTTTACATTTCATGTACACCATAAACACGTCATAAACACCATAAAAATGTTAAGAAAAATGCAGAATTGCGGTTCTTATTCCTGCCACCTCTCCAAATAAAATGTGGCAGAAAGCATAATGTCATATGTACCCCAGAATAGGGGTGTGAATCACCAAGAATTACCAGTGTGGCGATTCGATATATCCCGATATATCGCGATACCGTCTAGGTGACGATACATCACGATATATTGCCCACCTGGGAGCATTGATAGATCCCAATAGACGCCGCTGTCAGCTTTGACAGCGGCGATCTAGTAGTCCAACGTGCACTTTTTTCATAAAAGAAAACACACTTTCTCTTACCTCCCAACGAGCACGCGGAGCTCCGGTACAGGTGTTCGGTCCCCGGGCTGTATTCTTCTTACTTCCTGTTAGCCCGGCACGTCACACGGAGCTTCAGCCTATCACACGCAGAGGCGGGACATCGCTGCGGCCGGTGATAGGCTGAAGCTCTGTGTGACGTTCCGGGCTAACAGGAAGTAAGAAGAATACAGCCCGGGGACCGAGCACCTGTACCGGAGCTCCGGGGGCTCGTTGGCAGGTAAGAGAAAGTGCGTTTTCTTTTATTTTGCAGCCCGGACGGGATAAAACGAGAAAAGTGCGTGCCGGACTACTCCTTTAATAGCCAGCCGCGGCGATCGCCGCATGCTGGCTATTAGCGGCAGCCCCGGGCTACTGAGAACAGCCGGGGGCTGCAGAGTATGGAGCGGGCACGAGTCCGGAGCCCGCTCCATACACAATGCAGAGCACCGCATGCTGGATACTAGCGGCGGTGATGCATTAGCGGCCCCCGACTACTGAAATCAGCCGGGGGTCGCAGAGTACGGAGCGGGCCCGCTCCGTCCACCCAGAGCGCCGCCGCGTCAGATCCGGCCTGCCCAGCTCCACAAATGTGGAACTTGTATCTCCTGATGCCCGGGACATGCTGTTCCGGGCATCAGGAGATACAAATTCCACATCCCTAAAAGAATCGATTCAAAAATATTTTGAATCGATTCAGTATCGCCAAATGAAAAAAACGCGATAATCGCGCAAATCGATTTTTTCTTACATCCCTACCCCAGAATAGTACCAAAAAAACATCATCTTGTATCACAAAATGGTTCAGCATCCAAAAATTTCTGCAAACATGAAACTGCACTTGCAAAATATTCTAAATAAAAGGAGGCCCGAAACTCTAAATAAAAGGAGGCCCGAAAGAGCCCCTTCATGTCTGAGACCTGGGTATGAGGCAGGTAGTACACTAGGGTCACTTATGAATTATTTCTTAAAACTGTAGAACTGTAAAAAAAAAAATAATTCCTTCTTCACTTTGCTTTAATTACTGTGAAACACCAAATTACCAGCCTGGCTCCCGATTGTAGACCCGCCTCTAATGACATCATCACTAGGGGCAGAGCTACACAGACCAAGGCGACACAGGAGCCAGGATGGGGTAAGTGGACGTCTGGGCTAAGTGGCATCTCCAGAAGTGCAACTGATGGAAAATAAAACATAATGGCCGACATTTATCATTGTCTTTAGACTGTTTTTTGTGTCTAGAAAAGGCGCAAAAAAAGGCGCACGCAGGGTTTATTTGCGCTTCTTTTGTGCCTTTTGGTTTACACATTTCTGCTGATTTTGAGTTGCAATCCACTGATTTTGGCAATACAAATGATATGGAAGGGTTTTATGAACTGCGCCTTTTTGTGAAAAGGTGCAAAAAATTGCGCAAGGCCACTGAAAAGTCTCTAAAACTACACCGTCCCAGACTTAGCTTAGCTTCTTGGTGTATGTGAAGAGAGAAATTTCAGAAAATGTGACTTGCACAAAATTTATCAAATGCTCTGTGACCATTTAAGAAATTTGGCGCTCCTACACATTACCAGCACACACAAAAAAAGGTGTAGAAAATGCTTCACTTACACCTACAGTGATAAATTCCGGCCATTATGCTTTCTCAGAAAAAGTTCTAAATGACTAGTGAATTACCTGCTTTACTTGTAAGAGCATGTCATGTGTTGAGGTCAAAAAATGTATTCCTATTCTTGTAGGCTCTCTAGTAACCTGTTAACACCTTTTACTATTGATTACAGAAACAGAAAATAAGGGACCCATATCTTTACCTCCAGTTTAATATTTCATTTTATCTTTTTAATACATTGATTGATATCTGTATGATAATATTATTATTATTAATAATAATATTTGTATATCTGAAGCAATATTACCATCACAAATCTAGCTCATGTTCAAGATAGTGACACAGTATATCTGCATGCCATTTCACTTTATGTTAAAGAGTACCTGTCATCAAACCATATTATCTAAACTAACTCAGATTATGTTCCCTAACTACTCCTAACACCCCTCCTGCCCTTACAAATGTTTTCCAAGCTTTAAAAAGCTGTGTATCATACCTTTCTCCTTGCTTACAATGGGAAGATTTATCAAAACCTGTGCAGAGGGAAAGTGGAGCAGTTGCCCATAGCAACCAATCAGATTGCTGCTTTCATTTTTGAAAAGGTCTGTGAAAAATGACAGAAGCAATCTAATTGGTTGCTATGAGCAACTCAGCAACTTTTCCTCTGGACAAGTTTTCAAATCTCCCCCAATGTGTGAGCTCCCGGCAGGAGAAAATGGGTGTTCCCCAGCAGGCGCAATGTCACTGAAGCCTGCGAGAGCTCTGCCTCGCCATGCCCCGAACGCTCTTCCTGAGTTTGTTCTCCTGCCAGGCAGAGACCAAACTAACTGACTTGTGCAGGGAACAGAACAGAGCCACCTAGTGGCCATTTTTTCAATCACATTAAAAACATATAAAGGTTGATAATTATAACAGCAAGTAAATAGCAAAGTGTCATTATAATTACATAAGGAACAATATATTAAAAGTTTAGTTTGGTGACAGAAACTCTTTAATAGATCTATCATGTAAATGTTAAAATGCATCTAAAAAAAAATACATGAGATCAATGGCTTTGGCAAGGGATTTTTTTCCCCTGCACCTATTATGGTGCAAAAAAAAATAATTCTCAGCTTTGTTAAAAGTCATCATTAGTTTTGTTTCTACAGCCACTTGACCTCTATTTCCTTTAGATACTTGAACACAACACTTTTTCTGCAACCTGTGTGAGGTTCCTCCAAGATTTCTCTCCCCATTCACACTTTTAGCTGGTGTGTAGCTCATCCCCCTCTCCCAGCTGTTATTTCATACACTGAAAGAGCAGAAAGTCCAACTGATGAAATCCTCTTATTTTTCTCTTAGTAGCAGCTAAATGATAAAAAATATGTATTTAAAGGGGTACTCCACTAGAAAACTTTTTTTTAAATCAACTGGTGCCAAAAGTTAAACAGATTTGTAAATGATTTCTATTAAAAAAAATCTTAATCCTTCCAGTACTTATCAGCTGCTGTTATGATCCACAGGAAGTTCTTTTCTTTTTGAATTTCCTTTTTTCCTGACCACATAGCTCTCTGCTGACACCTCTGTCCATTTTAGGAACTGTCCAGAGCAAGATAGGTTTTCTATGGGGATTTGCTCCTACTCTGGACAGTTCCTAAAATGGACAGAGGTGTCAGCAGAGAGCACTGTGGTCAGGCAGAACAGAAATTCAAAAAGAAAAGAACTTCCTGTGAATCATAATAGCAGCTGATAAGTATGTAAACAAAAATAAATATATGTGGTGTCACAGCGTGCATAAATGTCAGAACCATTAAAATGTAATGTTAATTCAACCGCATAGTCAATGGTGTCAACGTAAAAAAAATACCAAACTCAAGAATTTCGTATTTTTTTGTTGCTTCATATACCAGAAAAAAATAAATAAAAAGATCAAAAAGTTGCATCAATACAAAAATGGTACAGATAAAAACTACAGACCATAGTGCAAAAAAAGAGCCCTCATACATCTATGTATATGGAAAAATAAAAGATTTATGGGGGTCAGTAAAGTAAAAATTTTGGTATACAAATTATCGTACCAAAAATTTACATTTTTTAAAACTAGTAAAATAGAACAAAACCTTTACAAATTGGGTATAATTGTAATCATATGGACTGACAAAATTAAGATAATGTGTAATTTTTTACCAAATAGTGCACTGCTAAGAAACGGAAGCCCCCAAAAGTAACTTTTTTTCAATTTCTCCCAATATAATTTTATTTTTATTTTATTTTGCTGTAGATTTGGTAACATAGTAACATAGTAGTAACATAGTTCATGAGGTTGAAAAAAGACCAGAATCCATCAAGTTCAACCTATATCCCTAATGAGTCCCTACTGAGTTGATCCAGAGGAAGGCAAAAAACCCTCATACTAGAGGTAAAAATTCCTTCCCAAGCTCCAAATATGGCAGTCAGAATAGATCCCTGGATCAATGTTCTGTCCCTATAAATCTAGTATACATAACCAGCAAAGTTATTACTCTCCAAGAATCCATCCAGACCCGTTTCGAACTCTTTTACAGAGTTCACCATGACCACCTCCTCAGGCAGAGAATTCCACAGTCTCACTGCTCTTACAGTAAAGAACCCCCGTCTATGCTGGTGTAGAAACCTTCTTTCCTCTAAACGTAGAGGATGCCCCCTTGTTATAGATACAGTCCTGGGTATGAATAGATCATGGGAGAGATCTCTGTACTGTGCCCTTATATATTTATACATAGTAATTAGTAATTCTCCCCTAAGCCTTCTTTTTTCTAAACTAAATAGCCCTAATTCTGAGAATCTTTCTGGGTACTATAGTCTTTCCATTCCCCTTATTACTCTGGTTGCCAATCTTTGAACTCTCTCCAGCTCCACTATATCTTTCTTGTACACTGGTGTAACGCCAAGCGCGCCGGCTCCCGCTCCTTCCCCAGAGCACTCGCAGCGTTCTGCTCTGGCTTGCAGTGCCCCGGTCAGACTCGCTGACCGGGAGCGCTGCTCTGTGTCCTCCAGCGGGGATGCGATCCATGCGGTGGGACGCATCCCAATCATCTCACCTGCCCCGTCCATTTGCTCAGTCTTGGTGCGCGCGGCCCCGCTCTCTAGTGCGAGCGCGCGCGTGCCGGGTCTCTCAGATTTAAAGGGCCAGTGCACCATTAATTGGTGCCTGGTTCAATCAGTTCCCAAGCACTCCCCACACATAAAACCCACTTCCCCTTCCTGTCCTTGCCGGATATTGTTGCCCTAGTGCCCTGAGAAAGCGTTCTGTGTGTTCCCAAGCCTGTGTATCCAGATCCTTGCTGTTTCCCCTGACTATGAACCTTTGCCGCCTGCCTTGACCTCTTGCTATGCCCGACCTTGCCTTCGCCTTGTCCTTGTGTACTACTCCTATCTCAGCTATTAGGGAGGTCGAGTCAATATCGGGGGATACGACCTGAGAGTTACTGCCGCAGCAAGTCCATCCCGCCTTGCGGCGGGCTCTGGTGAAAACCAGTAACTTCTTAGAACCGGTCCCCTGGTACGGCCCACGCCATCGCCTCACTAACACAGAGGATCCACTATCCACTTCCAGTCCGGTTCCTGATAACTGGTTTCCAGTACTGTACACAGTATTCCATGTGTGGTCTGACTAGTGATTTGTACAGCGGTAGAATTATTTCCTTGTTGTGGGCATCTATGCCCCTATTGATGAACCCCATAATTTTATTAGCCTTGGCAGCAGCTGCCCGACACTGGTCACTACAGCTAAATTTACTATTAACTAAGACTCCTAAGTCCTTTTCCATTTCAGTCGTCCCAAGTGTTCTCCCATTTAATACATAATCCCAGCCCGGATTTTTCTTCCCCATATGCATAACCTTACATTTATCAGTGTTGAACCTCATTTGTCACTTCCCAGCCCAAACCTCCAACCTATCCAGATCCATTTGTAACAATGCACTGTCCTCTATAGTGTTTACCGCTTTACAGAGTTTAGTATCATCTGCAAATATTGCTACTTTACTATTCAACCCCTCTACAGGGTCATTAATAAATATTTTAAACAGAACAGGACCCAAGACGGACCCCTGTGGTACCCCACTAGTAACAGTCACCCAATCAGAATAAGTACCATTAACCCCTTAAGGACCAGCACAAATAAACCTGTACGCCCTTGAAAGACCAGGCCTGTTTTTTCAAATGGGGGATGTCTGTCTTTATTAGAGAATAAGTCTGGTAAAGTTTTGCCAATCACGATAATCCTGACATTGTTTTTTTGTCACAAGTTGTCCTTCATATACATAGTAAAAGTAAGCCGATATCATTTGTAGTTTTTTTTACAATGCAAAAAATCATGACATTTTTTTTTTAAATTATGATTTTTTGCTATTTTAACACTAATAGATTGCATATATTTATACTTACTGACCAAATAGTTTACGAAACTTATACTTTCAGATGTCAACTTTATTTTGACAGCATTTTTTGTTTTTAATTAACATTTTAAATTAATTAGAAGACTAACAATTTAACTTCAAATTTAGAAAATTTTGAAATTTTGAAAAGTACATCTTTTTTTATGTGCTATTCAAGGTTTGCAGAAGTTTGAAGGTGGTAGAACATAGGAACACCCCCCCCCCCCCCAAATGACCCCATTTTAAAAACTAGACCCCTCAAGGAATTCGTTAGGGGGTTCAGTGAGTATTTTATCACTGTAGTTTTTTGGCAGAAATTATTGCAAAGTCAGTGTTAAAAATTCGAAATTTGCATGATATCACAAATGCATCATTTGTGGGACATATTTTTTGTACATTACTTCTGATATTGCAAGAAATGCACCCTATATTTTATTAAGCTACTCGGCTCGTGTTTGGAAATATCCCCGCTTAGGCCATGTTTGGTTCCTTGGCGGCGTGGTAGGAC
Organism: Hyla sarda; assembly: GCF_029499605.1. Classification (NCBI taxonomy): domain Eukaryota; kingdom Metazoa; phylum Chordata; class Amphibia; order Anura; family Hylidae; genus Hyla; species Hyla sarda. The sequence continues at coordinate 229,381,647 of NC_079191.1, forward strand.
GCAGAAGCAGAGGAGCGCCATTTGGCTTTCAGGGCATCATTTTAGGCCGAATGGATTGTAGGCCGCACTTCATGCCTGCAAAGGGTTTTAGCTGCCAGAACCATACCGCACCCCCACAAGTGACCCCATTTTGGAAACTACACCCCCTAAAGTATTAATCTAGTCCAAAAGTGAGTACTTTGAGTCCTTTTTGTGTGGCTGGAATGGATACAAAGACAGTGGAAAAATGTAAAATTTCTTTTTTTTTCCACAAATGCATTATTTGTGGGACATATTTTTTGTACATTGCATCTGAAAAGTAGAAAACGCACCCCATATTTTATTACGCTGTTCGTCCCGTGTTTGGTAATACCCCTGCTTAGCCCATATTTGGTTGCATGGCCACACGGTGGGACTCAAAAGGAGAGGAGCACCATTTGGCTTTCAGGATATCATTATACAAATTATAGTCCGCACTTCATCTTGCAAAGCATTCTAGCTGTCAGAACTGTACCGCACCCCCAGATGTGACCCCATTTTCAAAACTACAGCCCCTAAAGTATTCTTCTAGGGCAAAAGTGAGCACGTTGAGCCCTTATTGTGTGCTAGAATTATTTCAAAGTCAATGGAAAAAATAGAAATTAGCTTTTTTTCCCCACAAATTCTTTATTTGAAATGAAGGAAATGCGCCCATATTTTATCACCATGTACGTCCCGGGCTGGGCAGTACCCCTACTTAGGCCATATCTGGTTGCCTGACCGCCTGGTAGGACCAAGAAGGAGAGGAGCCCCCATTGGCTTTCAGGGCATCATATGTCATGTCAAAAAAGGGATGCCAATGTATACTGTACCCGTCTCATTCAGAAATGGATGGAGCTGCTACAGTATACGTCAGCATCACATTTTTTGACGTGATGCTGATGGATACCTCTAACATTGCGAAAACGCAGTATGAACGGGACGCAGTGTAGGGGCACATAGAGCACATCCGCAGCTTATTTCACACCGCGGATGCCCCCCAGCAGTCACAAGGGCGAGATCACTGCTGTGGCTGGGTAGCTTAATGTGTCCGCTCATGACTGCCGGCGGGAAATCCGCCGCTACGAGTGGACACATAAAGCTACCTAGCCGCAGCAGGGAGCTCATTATTGTGACTGTTAGCAGACATCCGCAGCACGTAATATGCTGCGGATGTGCGCCGTGTGATCCCACACATTAAGCATTGCAACTATATGCTTTATATGTTTTACACTAGCAGGCAGCATATGAGGACGTGCCTCTGGCACGTCCTCACAGGCAATAACCAGGGCAGACCTGGGGGTCCTAGTAAAGACCCCCGGCTGCCCAGGTAAGCAGCAACACCCTGCAGTCGTTGCAGGGTGCTATAGGAGAGACAGAGGGAGCCCCCTCCCTCTGTCAAAACTCCTTACAGCTCACGGTTGCTTCTGACCGCGGCTGTAAGGGTTAATTTGCCGGGACCGAAGTTTTCTTCGGTCCAGGCAGTGTTGCAGGTCCCCGCCCGCCCGGGATCACACACAGCACCCCGCAATCGCGCTGCGGGATGCTGCACGGGTGACAGAGGGAGCTCCCTCCCTCTGTCATTACACCTTTGGATAGGGGATAAGATGTATAGGGGCGGAGTACCCCTTTAAGAAATAAACACAGTAGACATAGGGGGGAATTTATCAACTGCCGGGCACTTACTTTTTTTTGCACAGTGGGGGTCATATTTAAAACTTCTTCCATCAAAAATGTTGCGTTCCGTGCCAAAATTTTGGTGCAAAAAAGTTTACATCAGATATTCAAAGTGTTTTACATGAGAATTATCCAAGGTTTATACTAGTCACACCAGTTTTGCAAAAGTGGGGATGGCTATGTAAATTTCAGGTTTGAAATGTTATTTTCAAAGGGGTGGGAGTCCATCTTAAATAAAAAATTTCACACCGGCTTTTTGCTAGTGTAGAAATCACAAAAATGGTTGTAGTTTTTATTTATTTATTTATTTCACTTATTTATTTTCCTTTATTTATTTATTTATTTTTTTTTGGGGGGGGGGGGAGGTGTTATTTTATCAATTATTGAAAAATATATAATTATTATTGCAAAAATGTTATTGAAAAATTATAATTTTTTTTCTTTCATGGTTACTGCACCTGAACTCACATTTAAGCCATAGAAATGTTTTATTTATACAGTTATCGCTTGTCTGGGCACTAGTTATCATGGAATATTACATGAGATGCTTCCACCAGAATTTTCCAATTTTCTGGGATGTAAAATTTGACACCAAACTCTGCAAAAAAAAATTTTTTTGCGAGAAAATAAACAAAAGTGGCATGAAAATAAACTGTTACATATTTTCAAAGCAGCACAAGAGACCTTTAAAAATATGAGGAGAAAAAAAAAGATGTGTTTAATATCGCTGGAACAGAAATAACAGTAGTTTTTGAATATCTCCCCCAGTGTGTTTTTATTTTGCACATTGACTTGTGCCAAAATTATGATCTAATTTTCCACTCTTTTTATGTTGTTTGTGCTATCTTCTCCATCTCTTCCTGTTTTAGCGTGGTCAGCAGATGCACAAGTTGGTGCACTAAATGTATTACTTGCACAAGAACGTTTTTTTGCACAATTTTCTTGTGCAGATGTACTTCAGTAACCAGAATAAGAATGAGTGCTTTTCACCATTAATTAAATATGCAGAGACTTTCTATTATTTGCACAAATTTATGAAGCGATGTATACCACATGATGAATTTTGCACAGCAACTGGGAAAGCCACACACTTGCTCAAAAATCTGGGTTTAGGATAAATTCCCCCCATTTTGTTTAAAATATTCCCAACAGCATTCATTTGTGCTAAAAAGAAGTAAAATACATAAGAAGTATAATACAAGAGATAACATAACACATAATGCATTACGTAATTGTCATATACGGTATTACAGTGATTTTAGGGAAAATAGGCATGTGAGTATATTTGTATTACTATGGAAAGAACTATCTTATACCCATGGGGTGACAACTGCCAATTGGCATACCGTAATGCATGTTTGTCTCCAACAAACTTACATTCAGAAATTTCTAATTTCTTATAACCTATCTTTCTTTGGCCTAATGGAAACTGACTGACACCTGCCTTCCTGCTAAACTCTTCGGACATTGGGGGAGATTTATCAAAACTTGTGTAGAGGAAGAGTGGTGCAGTTGCCCATGGCAACCAATCAGATTGCTTGTTTCATTTTTCACAGGTCTCTTCAAAAATGAAAGAAGCTATTTGATTGGTTGCTATTGGCAATTGCACGACTCCTCCTCTGCACAGGTTTTGATAAATCTCCCCCATCATGTTTACGCCAAACTTTTTCCCACTTCTCATGTAACTCACTTTTTAAATCACTTTTACAAACTCATCACAAACTACAATACACATTAAACTTCCTTGCCTCACCCTCTCTGTTGGTGTCTCTTAAGGCTCTTTTCAGGGTCCCCTATTGTTCTCCATCTGTAAGTTTGGTTTGGGACAGATCATGCAATCCAATCCCTGGGACTAAATATGCAATGCTGTTTTTATACTGATATAGCTGATAAAAATACATTTAGGGCCCGAGTAACTAGTCAAGGGAAGCAGTCCCCATGGCTACTCTCCACCCCTAAGTGACGCGTCTTTCCCTATGTGTATTTTACCCAGGTCCAGGCAACATTTTTAAATAATGATTTCTCTGAACAGTCCAAGCATCAATAATAGTGTTCTAGTATCCCATTCTCTGTGGCCAACATTTATCATTGTCTTTAGACGGTTTTTTGTGTCTACAAAAGGCACAAAAAAGGCACAAGCTGGGTTCAATTGCGCCTTTTTTTCCCCTTTTGGTTTACACATTTCTGCTGATTTTGAGTTGCAATCCACTGATTTTGGCAATACAAATGATATGGAAGGGTTTTATGAACTGCGCCTTTTTGTGAAAAGGCGGAAACAGGCACAAAGCCACTGAAAAGTCTCTAAAACTACACCAGCCCAGACTTAGCTTAGCTTTTTGGTGTATGTGAAGAGAGAAATTTCAAAAAATGTGACCTGCACAAAATGTATCAAATGTTCAGTGACCATTTAAAAGATTTGTTGCTCCTACACAAAAAAGTGTGGAAAAATGCTTCACTTACACCTAAAATGATAAATGCTGGCCTATAACTGTATCATACTTCCCATGTTTTGGCAGCATACAATAGGTGACAGGTTCCTTTTACACTGATGACTCTTACATTCACCTATGTGACCTATATGTTATGTATCTGCTACCCAGGATTAAAGAGTATCTGCCAGCTACTGAATGTTCTAAAACTGAATGTGGAGAAAACTTAGTTCATAATCTTTCCCACTTCTTACACAACCCACCACCAGAAGCATCAATAATAGTCAATGGACTCATCCCTTTCCCAAGTCGGTTGCCTTGGAATATCTTTTGATACATTTAAACTCTTTTAACCTTCTTCTAACAACTCCACCTCAAAAACAATTCTTAAATTGCCTGTTGTCTCAACAAAATGGTTACTGCATGCCCTTATTTTTGCACCACCAGGACTGGAGGTTCTCCCTGTTCAATGTAGACTCTGAGACTCTTTACACCCTGAGAAGTCCCTCAATTTCTCTTCATTGCTCTATAATGATATATTATGATGACATTTTTTCAGCACAAAATGTTATCCCTAAAGAAACAATATACTGTTAACAGGTGGACATTCACTTGTGAAGTTATTATCTAAAGAAACATCACATCATTTGTCATGAATAAGCTGTATAATTTATATGCATTAATGAGTAGCTCCCCCCCCATCTTTTTTTTCTTCTGTCCCTACCTTTTGGTAATCTATCCCTAACCCCCTCCCTGCCTTTTAAATTTTTTTTTATATAACTTACAAAGTTGTCATCTTCACCTCTTCTTGTGTTGCTACGTTGTCCTCTCCCAGAAGCCGAATTCCCCAGCAGGCGCGACATTACTGATGCCTGCTGGGCGCCGACTTCCGCCCTCACTTATATATTTATTATTCTAAGTATTATAATATATTTATTATTTTCAAAAAGTAAAATAAGACCTTAGATCAGACTTACCCCATAAATGGCATGTACAGTTGTAATGGAGCCTCAGCACGGCACTGATAACTATTGTGTGCACGCTGTTTCCACTGCACTTTACGTGCCGTTGGGTGGGGATGGCCTGCACGCGAATCTAGGCAGCCAATGCGCGCAGCCCCGGCGTTCACTGCGCTCGCTCCTGCATGTCTGATTGACAGGCAGGGAGTGAGTGCAGGCTGAATGAATTAGGACTGATTGCCCGGCCGGCATCGGTCCGAATTCAAGTGTGATGTCACGCCAGGCTGCAGCCGGCCACTGGGAGGGAGACCCCTAGTGGCCGGTTTTCAAATATAAAAAAACAAACATTTTAATAAATAAAAAAATGATACTATATTAGAGATATGTTATATGCAAAGAAAAAGGACCCCAACTGACACTCCGTGCCTAACAGCATAATACTCCTGTAACAGTGTTAAAATATACTCCTACGTACTTGAATCGTGGGAACTCCCAAAAAAACTAGCTTGTACCACAAAACTATAATGAGAGTTCATACGGACCACTAAAAAATTATAATTCTTGCCAATACACCATTACTAAAAATTTTTAAAAGAACAATCACGAATTTTTATGTGATTCATGTATTATAAATGTGTTATAAATATAAATTAATTTGCTATACAAATCTCAGAATCTACCTGATAAAGACAAAAATACAAATAATGGTGAATTATTATGGTGAATAATGCAGCCGGCGACCAGGAGGTAGACCCCTAGTGGCCGGTTTTCAAATATAAAAAACAAACATTTTAATAATTAAAAAAAAATAAAAAATAATGAAACTATATTAGAGATATGTTGTAGTACATAAGTACTACAACATATCAAAAAAAAAAAAAAATGTTAGTGACTGCCCATTTAGAGCTTTAGAGTACGCCTGCTGATACAGTATTAGGTTTTTATAAGACCGTGGCATCTTGTAACATTTTGCCTCATAGAAGTTTCCACGCTTTGACTTTTCGCTGATAATATGCAAGGGATCTGCTGCAAGGTTAACAGTAGTGTCTATTATTGATAGCTGTTGTCTGACTTACTGTCAATAATAGATTTGAAGTTTATTCGTTTTTTTTTATACAGCTGTCTGCTATAAGACAAATTTCAGTGAAACACATTCTGGACAATGAGTGTCTATATTACATTTACATGTTCACAATTAAATAGGTAGATTTTAAAAAACATTATGACGTATTTGAACAATAATACCAGTAAACTACAGTAGTACTTGATCGTGTTAGAAAATGAAGTTAAAACATTTGACTAACCTAATTTTGGTTCGAACAGTAATAGCTGAACTGGTAAAAAAAACAAATGTGCATGAACAACGACTAAGTTTATGGAGCACGACACTCTTCCAATTTGGCATTAGAAAAGCTCATTCCACTGAAATAGCTCTAATAAAACTGGTACATGACATAGCCATTGCGAAAGACAGAGGATTTACAGCTGGTGCAGTGTTTTCACATCTAGCTAAAGCATCTGACACTGAAAATGATGAGGTGCTCTTAGATAGGAAATATTGTGTTCCGTTTAATGCGACTGAGGGTGGGTTAGAAAAATTGGGTTAAGGACAGATGCTTTTTCTGTAACTCTAGAGATGGAACAGTTCTAAACCTTCAGATGTTTGCTTTTGACATTTAATGCAGAGGCAAGAGGAATAAATGTATTTATGTATGCAAATGACAGCTCTGCATGGTTTAGGGGGAAAAAGTCACATTCATTTGCCTTCTCAGCAGTAAACTGAATTTATTTGGATTTTACAATAATGTCTGACAGCCAGTAAATTGTCTACTAATACAAAGCAAACACAAGTAATGTAATAAGTAATACATTTCAACATGATTTACTCCTGAAAATCATTACCTGGTTAGGTCTTAATTTTTTCATAAATTAGTGAACCCAGTTTATTGTTCCGTTCTTTATTAACATGCATGCAAAGGTTATGTTGATTCAAGCTGGCATTTTAGAGAAAAGTCTTGACTAAAAGAAAAGATGTATATATAAAGAGAAATGTCTTATATGTTGGTGTGAAGCCAAGACTCAGTTCCAGTTGTGCTAGAATGCTAAGAACCATTTTCCTTTCTACCTAAAATATTATTACATCTTAAGGGACTCAGCCCATTTGCACCTTTAGGCTAGGATTCCACTTGGTTTTCACCCCAAAAAACGCCAGAAAAACCTTTTTGTTCTCTATTTTATTTTTACATTTTTTAGGTAGTACTACTACTTCCAGCATGGAACAGACTGTTCCATGATGGGAGTAGTAGTACCTGTACTAATAGCCATATCGCCCCAGGTGTCAATTCTGACACCCGATGCATACGTCCGTAATATAGCAGACATGCGGAGCGGCTCTATACAGCGCTGGCATCTCTGCTCTGTACTCCGGCCGGCCAGTAATGTGAATACAACATCACTCATTCATATTTTCTGCCAAGAGTGGGGATTGGTCGGATGGTTGTAGCCAATCACCACTCTCAGTGGGAAATATGAATGAGCGATGTTCTATTCATATCACTGGCTGGCCAGAGTATAGAGCAGAGATGCGGAGCGCAGGAGAAAGCCGCTCTGCATCTCTGCAATAGATAGGACGATCGCAGTGGGTGTCAGGAGGGATATCCACTGTGATCTGTCCTTAACTACCGGTACTACTACTCCCAACATGGAGCAGAACAGTAGTAACTGCAGTTAAGGAAAGATCACAGCGAATGTCACTCCTGACACTCGCTGTGATCCTCTTGTATAATGTATAGAAGCGAGCGGCTGCTCTTCTATGGTCCCCTGCACCGACGTATATATACACATCTATTCAGATTGCCCACAGAAAGTTGTGATTGGCTGGAACCATCTGGCCAATCACAGCTCTCTGTGGGAAATATGAATAGGTGTATATATATATATATATATGGCAGTGCAGGGGACCATAGAAGAGCGGTCGGCTGCATCTATAAATTATACAGAAGGATCACAACGGACCTGGGGCAATCTGTCAATTAGTACAGGTACTACTACTCCCATCATGGAACAGTGTGTTCCATGCTGGGATAAGTAGTCCCCGTAAAAAAAAAAGTGAAAAACACACACACACTACATTTTTATTATTGTCAGCTACATTTTTAGTGCTCTGCCCGCCCACATAAATTGATCCCTGTTTATAAATTAATAAATAGTTGTTGTAAAAAAGATACATTTAGTTAAATACTATTTTTTTCCATCACTACTGTATCTTTTTGGTACCCTACGGAATTTTTATTAAAAAAGGTATCTCCATCACTTTTTTGGATTGCTAAAGAATAAAAATTGTCTGTAAAAACGCCAAAGTTAAAACTCACATAGCGTTTTTCTGGCCATTTTATTTACTCCCATAGACTTCTATGGGAGAAAACACCACGATTTTAGGAAAAAAATGGCATAGGCTCAACATGCTGAGATTTAGCAAAACCATCAAGGAGCTGAAAAACACCAAAAAAGAGTGAAAAAAATCCAAAAGGATTAAAAAAAACGCCAAACTGAAAAACGTCAAGTGGAAATAGAGTATTGATATTTCTCATTGATTTACAGCTAACATATGGCTGCAGTGTTTTTTGGCTGAAAAAACGCCATGCGGAAGAATTAGCATTTTTCTTGGCGTTTTTTCCCCCCAAAAAAACAAGTGGAATTCCAGCCTAAGGCCCTTTTTCGCTATTCTGACCACTTTCAATTTATGCATTAATAACTCTGGGATGCTTTTACCTTTTATTCTGATTCTGAGTTTCATGACATACTCTACAGGGTGGGCCATTTACATGGATACAACTTAATAAAATGGGAATGGTTGGTGATATTTACTTCCTGTTTGTGGCACATTAGTATATGTGAGGGGGGAAACTTTTCAAGATGGGTGGTGACCATGGCGGCCATTTTGAATCCAACTTTTGTTTTTTCAATAGGAAGAGGGTCATGTGACACATCAAACTTATTGGGAACGTAACTTTATTCTTTGAGTTATTTACAAGTTTCTGACCACTTATAAAATGTGTTCAATGTGCTGCCCATTGTGTTGGATTGTCAATGCAACCCTCTTCTCCCACTCTTCACACACTCATAGCAACACCGCCAGAGAAATGCTAGCACAGGCTTCCAGTATCCGTAGTTTCAGGTGCTGCACATCTCGTATCTTCACAGCATAGACAATTGCCTTCAGATGACCCCAAAGATAAAAGTCTAAGGGGGTCAGATTAGGAGACCTTGGGGGCCACGATGTCCCACGATGACCAATCCACTTTCCAGAAAACTGTTCATCTAGGAATGCTCGGACCTGACACCCATAATGTGGTGGTGCACCATCTTGCTGGAAAAACTCAGGGAACGTGCCAGGGAACATACATCATCATGTATCAATTTCGCATATCCAGTGGCCTTGAGGTTTCCATTGATGAAGAATGGCCCCACTATCTTTGTACCCCATATACCACACCATACCATCAATTTTTGTGTTCCAACAGTCTTGGAAGGATCTATCCAATGTGGGTTAGTGTCAGACCGATAGCGGTGGTTTTGTTTGTTAACTTCACCATTCACATAAAAGTTTGCCTCATCACTGAATATGTCACGTTCCCTGAGTTTTTCCAGCAAGATGGTGCACCACCACATTATGGGTGTCAGGTCCGAGCATTCCTAGATGAACAGTTTCCTGGAAAGTGGATTGGTCATCATGGGACAGTTGAATGGCCCCCAAGGTCTCCCGATCTGACCCCCTTAGACTTTTATCTTAGGGGTCATCTGAAGGCAATTGTCTATGCTGTGAAGATGCGAGATGTGCAGCACCTGAAACTATGGATACTGGAAGCCTGTGCTAGCATTTCTCCTTTGGCATTGCTGTCAGTGTGTAAGGGGTGGGAGAAGGGGGTTGCATTGACAATCCAACACAATTGGCAGGACATTGAACACATTTTATAAGTGGTCAGAAACTTGTAAATAACTCATGAAAGAATAAAGTTACGTTATAACCAAGCACATCATTGTTTTTCTTGTGAAATTCCCAATAAGTTTGATGTGTCACATGACCCTCCTCCTATTGAAAAAACAAAAGTTGGATTCAAAATGGACAACTTCAAAATGGCCGCCATAGTCACCACCCATCTTGAAAAATTTCCCCCCTCACATATACTAATGTGCCAATAACAGGAAGTTAATATCACCAACCATTCCCATTTTATTAAAGTGTATCCATATAAATGGCCCACCCTGTACTTTAACATAGTGGTAAATTTTCAGGTAAGTTAAGTTTCAGTTAAGTTTGAAGTGGATTTCAGGGGCCTTTCTGTGAGAAATACCTTATAAATGACCCCATTAAAGAAACTGCACCCCTCAAAGTATTAATATCTGAAAATTACATTCAGAAAGTTTGTTAACCCTTTAGGTGTTTCACAAGAATAGTAGTAAAGTGGAGGAGAAAAATCTAAATCTGAATTTTTTACACTAACATGTTCTTGTAGCCCCAACTTTTTCATTTCTTAAAAGTGGTATAAGGAGAAAAAGCCCCCCAAAAGTCATAGCCCAATATCCCTCAAGTATGGAAATACTTCATATGTTGACATAAAGTGCTCTGCGGGCTAACAACTTTTGGGGGCCATGTTGCATTTAGGAAGCCCCCATGGTGCCAGAACAGCAAAAAAGAAAAAAAAAACACATGGCATACTATTTTGGAAACTACACCCCTCAAGGAACCTAACAAGGGGTATAGTGAGCCTTAACAATTTACCTTTACATTAAGTTTGACGACTTAGCATTGAAGTTGGACGGGAAAAGTGGAAAATTAAATTTTTAACACTAAAATGTTGGTGTTACCCCACATTTTTCATTTTCACAAGGGATATTAGGAGAAAATGCCCCCCAAAATGTAAAAAACCATTTCTTCTGAGTATGGAAATACCCCATATGTGGATATAAAGTGCTCTGCTGGCACACTACAGTGCTCAGAAGAGAAGGAGCAAAATTTGGCTTTTTGAAAGAGAATTTTGCTCAAATGGTTTTGGGGGGAACGTTGCATTTATCTAGTTCCCAGGATGCCAGAACAGCAAAAAAAAGCAAAAAAAACAAACAAACAAACAAAAAAAATACACATGGCACACTATTGGGGAAACTACGCCCCTCAAGGAATGTAACAAGAGGTATAGTGAGCCTTAACATCTCACAGGTGTTTGACGACTTTGAGTTGAAATTGGACGTGAAAATGGAAAATTTAAAGGGGTATTCCTGGCAAAAACATCTTATCCCCTATCGAAAGGGCCCGCCTCTTGGACCTCCCGCAATCTGCCTGCATGAGCCCGCATTCTATGCGTAGCTGTATCTGAAGTTTCGGAAACCTCCGGGCTTCCGAGACAGGGACATGATGTCATGTCACGCCCTCTCCATTCATGTCTATGGGAGGGGGCATTGCGGCCATTACGCCCCCTCCCATAGAAATGAATGGAGGGGGCATGACGTCACGTTCCCGTCTTGGAAGCCTGGCGGTTTCCGAAACTTCAGACGCAGCTTCGCATAGAATGCGGGCTGCTGCAGGGAGATCGCGGTGGGTCCCATCCTTTTATCCCTTATCCTTTGGTGTCACCAAAAATTAGGGCCTTTAGAACTTCTTCTTGGAACTCCAGGAATGTCCCTGTGTTGCCAGCTTACTGGGACAGTATACAAGAGTTGTACATGGCAAACTGTACCATGTAGACTGCAACTTTTTTGTACCATGCCCGTGTTTTCCACATGGAATTATATGGCTTGAGGACTTGATCAGACAGATAAACTTCCCCTATATACTGATTGTAGCCCAGAATACAATCAGGCTTGAGGACCGGTCCCACAGTGCCTCGCAGAGGGACAGGGGTGCTGCCATTCCCATGAATTGTGGTGAGCAATGAGCATAATGACATCCCTCGTGTCCTTATAGTCCTTATATCTGACCAGCAACAGGTTTTCATGGGAAAAGGCACGGGACTCACCCCGGGGGATAGGAGTCTTCAGGGGATAGGAAGGCCTCTTTGATTCTTCTGGACTGTCCCACAAGTGAGTGTGGATCTGGCGGCAAGGGATGCGAAGAGGGGGATACTAGTGTAAATGTTATCCATGTAAAGGTGGTAACCTTTATCTAACAATTGGTGCAAAAGGCCCCAAACGATTTTACCGCTAACACCCAGACCAATAAATCTCGTCCCTCATACACCATAAACTTGCAAGTGTACCCTGAGGTACTCTTGCAAAGTTTATACATCTTCAAGTCATACAGCGCCCGCTTGGTTGGGATGTATTGACCCAGAATCGCCGCAGATCGCCGGTTTGCATTTACCAGTGATCTGGACCCCCCTCGGCGATATTCTGGGATGCCTGCTGAATGATTTCTGCAGGCATCCCAGTCCGGTCCCTCCCCGCAAGCAGCGAGGACCGGAAAAACTCAGAGCATCCTGAGTCCTTAAAGAGTATCTCCCACCATCTGTATTTTTTTCCCTGTCCCTACATATTGCTAAACTATCCCTAACCCCCTCCCTGCCTAATAAAAAATGTTGGCTACCTTATAAATGGCTCATCTTCTGCTCTTCTCCCTAGCTCTCCCGGAAGCCGACTTCCCCAGCAGGCGTGACGTCACTGATGCCTGCTGGGCGAAGACTTCCGCCCTCACTATTGGAAGCGCGCATAGATGAGCAGCGTATCGCATGGCAGGCTGCTCCGGGGTCTCCTCCTCCCTGTTTAGCAGTGTACTGTTATTCAGGGAGGAGGAGTATTGCCCACCTGCCGTGCTCACCGCCGAGACCCGGTGTGAGGTGGAATTTTGCGCCCCCGTGAATTCTCCTGTCCGCTCCTCCCCCAGCTCTCAGAAGATTTCCGAAGCTAGAGCTGGGGGAGGGCAGAGCAAGGGGGAGAGAGGAGGTACACGCCCCCTCCCTCATCTCCCCGAGCTGAGGATGCAGATCTCCATGGGGAGAAGTACACGCCCCCTCCTTCCTCTCCCCGAGCTGAGGACGAAGATCTCTATGGGGAGAAGTACACGCCCCCTCCTTCCTCTCCCCTCCCTGAGCTGAGGACACAGATCTCCATGGAAAGCCAGAGCAGGGGAGAGAGGAAGCCAGAGCACTGTTCCTCATCTCCCCTGCCTGAGCTCTGACTGTGTTTACTGTACACGGACTGGGGATTCATACACTGCAGGGACTGGGAATAAATCTCTGCCTTGGGATGATTTCTATGTGAGGAGGAGGGGCTCCCTGTTATGTGTGTATGTATGCTGGGAGTTGTAGTCCCTGTTATGTGTGTGTGTGTGCTGGGAGTTGTAGTCCCTGTTAGGTGTGTGTGTATGCTGAGAGTTGTAGTCCTTGTTAGGTGTGTGTGTGCTGGGAGTTGTAGTCCCTGTTAGGTGTGTGTGTATGCTGAGAGTTGTAGTCCCTGTTAGGTGTGTGTATGCTGGGAGTTGTAGTCCCTGTTAGGTGTGTGTATGCTGGGAGTTGTAGTCCCTGTTAGGTGTGTGTATGCTGGGAGTTGTAGTCCCTGTTATGTGTGTGTGCTGGGAGTTGTAGTCCCTGTTAGGTGTGTGTGTGTGTATGCTGAGAGTTGTAGTCCTTGTTAGGTGTGTGTGTGTGCTGGGAGTTGTAGTCCCTGTTAGGTGTGTGTGTATGCTGAGAGTTGTAGTCCCTGTTAAGTGTGTGTGTATGCTGGGAGTTGTAGACCCTGTCTGGTGTGTGTATGCTGGGAGTTGTAGTCCCTGTTAGGTGTGTGTATGCTGGGAGTTGTAGTCCATGTTAGGTGTGTGTGCTGGGAGTTGTAGTCCCTGTTAGGTGTCTGTATGCTGGGAGTTGTAGTCCCTGTTAGGTGTGTATGTTGAGAGTTGTAGTCCCTGTTGGGTGTGAATGTTGGGAGTTGTAGTCCCTGTTAGGTGTGTGTGTATGCTGGGAGTTGTAGTCCATGTTAGGTGTGTGTGTATGCTGGGAGTTGTAGTCCATGTTAGGTGTGTGTGTATGCTGAGAGTTGTAGTCCCTGTTAGGTGTGTGTATGCTGGGAGTTGTAGTCCCTGTTAGGTGTGTATGTGTTTGTATGCTGGGAGTTGTAGTCCCTGTTAGGTGTGTGTATGCTGGGAGTTGTACTCCTTGTTATGTGTGTATGTTGGGAGTTGTAGTCCCTGTTATGTGTGTATGCTGTGAGTTGTAGTCCTGTTAGGTGTGTGTATGCTGGGAGTTGTAGTCCCTGTTAGGTGTGTGTATGCTGGGAGTTTTAGTCCCTGTTAGGTGTGTATGATGGGAGTTGTAGTCCCTGTTATGTGTGTGTTGGGAGTTGTAGTCCCTGTTAGGTGTGTGTGTTGGGAGTTGTATTCCCTTTTAGGTGTGTATGCTGGGAGTTGTAGTCCCTGTTAGGTGTGTGTGTATTCTGGGAGTTGTAGTCCCTGTTAGGTGTGTGTATGCTGGGAGTTGTAGTCCCTGTTAGGTGTGTGTATGCTGTGAGTTGTAGTCCCTGTTAGGTGTGTGTGTGTGCTGGGAGTTGTAGTCCCTGTTAGGTGTGTGTGTGTGTGCTGGGAGTTGTAGTCCCTGTTAGGTGTGTGTATGTATTATGGGAGTTATAGTCCCTGTTAGGTGTGTATGCTGGGAGTTGTAGTCCCTGTTAGGTGTGTGTGTATTCTGGCAGTTGTAGTCCCTGTTAGGTGTGTGTATGCTGGGATTTGTAGTCCCTGTTAGGTGTGTATGCTGTGAGTTGTAGTACCTGTTAGGTGTGTGTGTGTGCTGGGAGTTGTAGTCCCTGTTAGGGGTGTGTGTATGTATGCTGGGAGTTGTAGTCCTTGTTAGGTGTGTGTGTGTGTGCGTATGCTGGGAGTTGTAGTCCCTGTTAGGTGTGTGTGTGTGTGTATGCTGGGAGTTGTAGTCCCTGTTAGGTGTGTGTGTGTATGCTGGGAGATGTAGTCCCTGTTATGTGTGTGTATGCCAGTGTTTCCCAACCAGGGAAAACTGGGAGTTGTAGATTTGCAACACCTGGAGGCACCCTGGTTGGGAAACTGGTGTATGCCCTGTAGAGGTGTGGTGAACTACAACTTCCAGGAGACTAAATAGGCAGCATGCTGGTGTTATACCACAGACTGAAGACTCCTGAATGACACATGCTGGGAGTTGTAGTCCCTTTTGTGTGTGTATGCCAGTGTATCCCAACCAGGGCTGAGTTATATTAGTTATATTAGTGTGCTTAGTATAACGCTGTATATATATATATATATATATATATATATATATATATTATTGTGTTGTGTATAATGCTATATATATATACATATATATATATATATATATATATATATATATATATATATATATATATATATTAGTGTGCTGTGTATAACGCAGGTTTCCTCAAGCTTCAGGGGGGGGAGACAAACTGCACGGGCTGGTCTCTGCTTTTTCATGGAGTGTTCATTAGCCCCTTAACGAGGACATAGAAATTAATGTGGTTTGTACAGGACATGAACATCACTGTATGAACCCTATGCACTTATACGTCAGCATTCATACAGGGAAGCAGAGATGCATGGGGTTCATACAGGGGAGCAGAAATGCACGGGGTTCATCCAGGGAAGCAAAGATGCAAAGGGATCATACAGGAAAGCAGAGATGCACAGGGTTCATACAGGGAAGTTGTAGTCCCTGTTAGGTGTGTGTATGCTGGGAGTTGTAGTCCCTGTTGGGTGTGAATGTTGGGAGTTGTAGTCCCTGTTAGGTGTGTGTGTATGCTGGGAGTTGTAGTCCCCGTTAGGTGTGTGTGTGTGCTGAGAGTTGTAGTCCCTGTTAGGTGTGTATGTTGGGAGTTGTAGTCACTGTTAGGTGTGTGTGTATGCTGGGAGTTGTAGTCTCTGTTAGGTGTGTGTGTATGCTGAGAGTTGTAGTCCCTGTTAGGTATGTGTATGCTGGGCTTTGTACTCCCTGTTAGGTGTGTATGTTGGGAGTTGTAGTCCCTGTTAGGTGTGTGTGTATGCTGCGAGTTGTAGTCCCTGTTAGGTGTGTGTATGCTGGGAGTTGTAGTCCCTGTTAGGTGTGTATGATGGGAGTTGTAGTCCCTGTTATGTGTGTTGGGAGTTGTAGTCCCTGTTAGGTGTGTGTGTGCATGCTGGGAGTTGTAGTCCCTGTTAGGTGTGTGTGTATTCTGGGAGTTGTAGTCCCTGTTAGGTGTGTGTACTCTGGGAGTTGTAGTCCCTGTTAGGTGTGCGTATGCTGTGAGTTGTAGTCCCTGTTAGGTGTGTGTGTGTGCTGGGAGTTGTAGTCCCTGTTAGGCGTGTGTGTATGTATTCCTGGAGTTGTAGTCCCTGTTAGGTGTGTATGTTGGGAGTTGTAGTCCCTATTAGGTGTGTATGCTGGGAGTTGTAGTCCCTGTTAGGTGTGTGTGTGTGTATTCTGGGAGTTATAGTCCCTGTTAGGTGTGTGTATGCTGGGAGTTGTAGTCCCTGTTAGGTGTGTGTGTGTGTGTGTGCTGGGAGTTGTAGTCCCTGTTAGGTATGTGTGTATGTATTCCTGGAGTTGTAGTCCCTGTTAGGTGTGTATGTTGGGAGTTGTAGTCCCTATTAGGTGTGTATGCTGGGAGTTGTAGTCCCTGTTAGGTGTGTGTGTGTGTATTCTGGGAGTTATAGTCCCTGTTAGGTGTGTGTATGCTGGGAGTTGTAGTCCCTGTTAGGTGTGTGTGTGTGTGTGCTGGGAGTTGTAGTCCCTGTTAGGTGTGTGTATGTATTCTGGGAGTTGTAGTCCCTGTTAGGGGTGTGTGTATGCTGGGAGTTGTAGTCCCTGTTAGGGGTGTGTGTATGCTGGGAGTTGTAATTCCTGTTAGGTGTGTGTATGCTGGGAGTTGTAGTCCCTGTTAGGTGTGTGTATGCTGGGAGTTGTAGTCCCTGTTAGGTGTGTATGTTGGGAGTTGTAGTCCCTGTTGGGTGTGAATGTTGGGAGTTGTAGTCCCTGTTAGGTGTGTGTGTATGCTGGGAGTTGTAGTCCCCGTTAGGTGTGTGTGTGTGCTGAGAGTTGTAGTCCCTGTTAGGTGTGTATGTTGGGAGTTGTAGTCACTGTTAGGTGTGTGTGTATGCTGGGAGTTGTAGTCTCTGTTAGGTGTGTGTGTATGCTGAGAGTTGTAGTCCCTGTTAGGTATGTGTATGCTGGGCTTTGTACTCCCTGTTAGGTGTGTATGTTGGGAGTTGTAGTCCCTGTTAGGTGTGTGTGTATGCTGCGAGTTGTAGTCCCTGTTAGGTGTGTGTATGCTGGGAGTTGTAGTCCCTGTTAGGTGTGTATGATGGGAGTTGTAGTCCCTGTTATGTGTGTTGGGAGTTGTAGTCCCTGTTAGGTGTGTGTGTGCATGCCGGGAGTTGTAGTCCCTGTTAGGTGTGTGTGTATTCTGGGAGTTGTAGTCCCTGTTAGGTGTGTGTACTCTGGGAGTTGTAGTCCCTGTTAGGTGTGCGTATGCTGTGAGTTGTAGTCCCTGTTAGGTGTGTGTGTGTGCTGGGAGTTGTAGTCCCTGTTAGGCGTGTGTGTATGTATTCCTGGAGTTGTAGTCCCTGTTAGGTGTGTATGTTGGGAGTTGTAGTCCCTATTAGGTGTGTATGCTGGGAGTTTTAGTCCCTGTTAGGTGTGTGTGTGTGTATTCTGGGAGTTATAGTCCCTGTTAGGTGTGTGTATGCTGGGAGTTGTAGTCCCTGTTAGGTGTGTGTGTGTGTGTGCTGGGAGTTGTAGTCCCTGTTAGGTGTGTGTATGTATTCTGGGAGTTGTAGTCCCTGTTAGGGGTGTGTGTATGCTGGGAGTTGTAGTCCCTGTTAGGGGTGTGTGTATGCTGGGAGTTGTAATTCCTGTTAGGTGTGTGTATGCTGGGAGTTGTAGTCCCTGTTAGGTGTGTGTATGCTGGGAGTTGTAGTCCCTGTTAGGTGTGTATGTTGGGAGTTGTAGTCCCTGTTAGGTGTGTGTGTGTGTGTGTGTGTGTGTATGCTGGAAGTTGTAGTCCCTGTTAGGTGTGTGTGTGCTGGGAGTTGTAGTCCCTGTTAGGTGTGTGTGTGTGTATGTATGCTGGTAGTTGTAGTCCCTGTTAGGGGTGTGTGCATGTATGCTGGGAGTTGTAGTCCCTGTTAGGTGTGTGTGTGCATGCTGGGAGTTGTAGTCCCTGTTAGGTGTGTGTATGCTGGGAGTTGTAGTCCCTGTTAGGTGTGTGTGTGTGTGTGTGTGTGTATGCTGGGAGTTGTAGTCCCTGTTATGTGTATGTATGCCAGTGTTTCCTAACCAGGGAATACTGGGAGTTGTAGATTTGCAACACCTGGAGGCACCCTGGTTGGGAAACTGGTGTATGCCCTGTAGAGGTGTGGTGAACCACAACTCCCAGAAGACTACATAGGCAGCATGCTAGTGTTATACCACAGACTGAAGACTCCTGAATGACACATGCTGGGAGTTGTAGTCCCTTGTGTGTGTATGCCAGTGTATCCCAACCAGGGCTGAGTTATATTAGTTATATTAGTGTGCTTAGTATAACGCGGTATATATATATATATATATATATATATATATATATATATATATATATATTAGTGTGTTGTGTATAATGCTATATATATATATATATATATATATATATATATTAGTGTGCTGTGTATAACGCAGGTTTCTTCAAGCTTAAAGGGGGGGGGGACGTGGGGGGACAAACTGCATGGGCTGCTTTCTGCTTTTTCATGGGGTGTTCATTAGCCCCTTAACGAGGACATAGAAATGAATGTGGTTTGTACAGGACATGAACATCACTGTATGAACCCTGTGCACTTATACGTCAGCGTTCATACAGGGAAGCAGAGATGCACGGGGTTCATACAGGGGAGCAGAGATGCACAGGGTTCATCCAGGGAAGCAGAGATGCACAGGG
Source organism: Hyla sarda (assembly GCF_029499605.1). Lineage (NCBI taxonomy): Eukaryota > Metazoa > Chordata > Amphibia > Anura > Hylidae > Hyla > Hyla sarda. Next base: position 229,400,620 of record NC_079191.1, read on the forward strand.
ATCATACAGGGAAGCAGAGATGCACGGGGTTCATACAGGGAAGCAGAGATGCATGATGTTCATACAGGAAAGCAGAGATGCATGGGGTTCATACAGGGAAGCAGAGATGCATGGGGTTCATACAGGGAAGCAGAGATGCACAGAGTTTTTACAGAGGTCTTCATGTCAGCGTTTATTGTACTGCAGCTTTGAGAGAAAATTATGTCAGGAGGGACGTACAGGAGAAATAACACTGTAGCATGTACAGCTTCATGCAGGGGAAATTGAGAAGAAGGGGAAAACGGATTTTGGCGGCGGCCGCCAATTGAAATCTACACTTGCAGAATTCTGCAAGTGGAGTTTTAGATTAAATCATTAACCTGTCTAGGACCAAGGGCATACCTGTACGCCCTCAGTGTTTCCGGTCACCTCCGGTAACCGGGCGGTAAACGAAATGGGATGCCTGCTGAAATCGTGCAGCAGGCATCCTGTGCCTGGGGGGCTCCTGAGGCCCCCCCATGTTGGTCAATTCAGACTGGAGATTTGTGGTGATTCCAGGTCATATGGGTCTCCGGTGACCCGGTAAATAAGGGTGGTCAGGGCTGTCAAAGACAGCTTCGATCACCCTGAAGTGATAGGAAGTGATAGGAGTGAGGTGGCAAGGGTGCCACCCCTGCCATTGGCCGGTCAGAAGCGATGGACCAATAGCAGATCGGGGGGGGTGCGAGGGTTAAAATTCAGTTCCTCCGCTCTACCCACCTACGGTAGTCTGGGCAGAGCAGGGGAACTGTGATGTGAGCAGCGGTGGAGGTCCTTTACCAATTGCTTGCGGTGATCCTCCTCTAAGTGTGGCGGGCAGCGATTGTGCTGTTGACGGGAGCCAGGAGATGAGGTACTTGCCTAGCAACATCTGGAGGACCACAGTTTGGAGATCACTGTGCAGTGGGCTCTAAATTTTAGCCATCCAGATCTAGCATAACTACTACTCCCAGCATGCACGAACAGGAAATGGCTGTCTGGGCATGCTGAGAGTTGTATTTGTGTACATCAAGCTGTTGCATATCTACAACTCCCAGCATGCCCTTCGGTTATCAGTGCATGCTGGGAGTTGTAGTTTTGCCACAGCTGGAGGCACACTGGCGAGGAAGCACCCAGTTAGGTAACAGAACCAAACTCAGTGCTTAGCCACCAATGAGCCTCCAGCTGTTGCAAAACTACAACTCCCAGCATGTATGGTCTGTCAGTGCATGCTCTGAGTTGTAGTTATGCAACATCTGGATGGCCACAATTTATAGACCACTGCACAGTGATCTTCAAACTGTGGCCCTCCAGATGTTGCCAGGCAACTATTCACCTCCTGGCTCCCGTCAACAGCACATTCGCCGCTCGCCACACCTAGAGGAGGATTGCTGCCCGCAGTTGGTAAGGGACCTCCACCGCTGTTAACATCACAGTTCCCCCGATTTCAGCAGGCATCCCGTTCCATTCACCGCCTGCAGGTACGCCCTTGGTCCTAGACAGGTTAATGATTTAATCTAAAACTCCACTTGCAGAATTCTGCAAGTGTAGATTTCAATTGGCGACCGCCGCCAAAATCCGTTTTCCCCTCCTTCTCAATTTCCCCTGCATGAAGCTGTACATGCTAGAGTGTCATTTCTCCTGTACGTCCCTCCTCACATGATTTTCTCTCAAAGCTGCAGTACAATAAACGCTGACATGAAGGCCTCTGTACAAACCCTGTGCATATCTGCTTCCCTGTATGAACCCTGTGCATCTCTGCTTCCCTGTATGGACCCCGTGCATCTCTGCTTCCCTGTATGAACCCTGTGCATTTCTGCTCCCCTGTATGAACCTCATGCATTTCTACAAGCCTGTGTGAATGCTGACATAGAAATGCACAGGGTTCATACAGTGATGTTCATGTCCTGTACAAACCCCATTCATTTCTATGTCCTCTTTAAGGGGCTAATGAACACCCCATGAAAAAGCAGAAACCAGCCCATGCAATTTGTCCTCCCCCTTGCAGCCTGAGGAAACCTGCGTTGTACACAGCACACTAATATATATGTATACAGCGTTATACACAGCACTCTAATATATATATATATATATATATATATATATATATATATACACAGCGTTATACTAAGCACACTAATATAACTCAGCCCTGGTTGGGATACACTGGCATACACACACCTAACAGGGACTACAACTCCCAGCATGTGTCATTCAGGAGTCTTCAGTCTGTGGTATAACACCAGCATGTTGCCTCTCTAGTCTCCTGTGAGTTGTAGTTCACCACACCTCTGAAGGGCATACACCAGTGTTTCACTGGCATACACACACCTAACAGGGACTATATCTCCCAGCATACACATACACACACCTAACAGGGACTACAACTTCCAGCATACACACACACACACACACACACACACACACAAACACACCTAACAGGGACTACATCTCCCAGCATACACACACCTAACAGGGACTAAAACTCCCAGCATACACACAGACCTAACAGGGGCTACAACTCCCAGCATACACACATACCTAACAGGGACTACAACTTGCAGCATAAACGCAGACCTAACAGGGACTACAACTCCCAGCATACACACACACCTAACAGGGACTACAACTCCCGGCATACACACACACACACACACACACACCTAACAGGGACTACAACTCCCAGCATACACACACATACACACACCTAACAGGGACTACAACTATCAGCATACACACACACCTAACAGGGACTACACCTCCCAGCATACACACACCTAACAGGGACTACAACTCCCAGCATACACACACCTAACAGGGACTACAACTCCCAGCATACACACACACCTAACAGGGACTACAACTCCCATAATACACACACCTAACAGGGACTACAACTCCCAGCATTAACAGGGACTACAGATACTCCTAACAGAGACTACATCTCCCAGCATACACACACCTAACAGGGACTACATATCCCAGCATACACACACCTAACAGGGACTACAACTCCCAGCATACACACACACACACACACCTACCTAACAGGGACTACAACTCCCATCATACACACACCTAACAGGGACTACAACTCCCAGCATTAACAGGGACTACAGATACTCCTAACAGGGACTACATCTCCCAGCATACACACACACACACACACACACACACACCTAACAGGGACTACATATCCCAGCATACATACACACCTAACAGGGACTACAACTCCCAGCATACACACACACCTAACAGGGACTACAACTCCCAGCATACACACACCTAACAGGGACTACAACTCCCAGGATACACACACCTAACAGGGACTACAACTCCCAGCATGAACAGGGACTACATATACTCCTAACAGGGAATACATCTCCCAGCATACACACACATACACCTAACAGGGACTACATATCCCAGCATACACACACCTAACAGGGACTACATCTCCCAGCATACACACACCCCTAACAGGGACTACAACTCCCAGCATACACACACAGACCTAACAGGGACTACAACTCCCAGCATACACACACACACACCTAACAGGAACTACAACTCCCAGCACACACACACACACACACACCTAACAGGGACTACGACTCCCAGCATACACACACCTAACAGGGACTACAACTCCCAGCATACACACACACACACACTTAACAGGGACTACAACTCCCAGCATACACACACACCTAACAGGGACTACATCTCCCAGCATACACACACACAAGAGTACAAAAGAATCCCGGCACACCAGTCTTTGATGCAAATAATTTTCCTTTTTATTAAGGCATAAGTTAACGCAGCACGCGTTCCGGCCTATACAGCCTTTTTCAACTCCATTATGCAGTTGAAAAAGGCTGTATAGGCCGGAACGCGTGCTGCGTTAACTTATGCCTTAATAAAAAGGAAAATTATTTGCATCAAAGACTGGTGTGCCGGATTCTTTTGCACTCTTACTGGATCTCTTATCCCTGGCACCCGCACCGATCCAAGTGCCGACCGAACATACTTGGAATTACACACACACACACACCTAACAGGGACTACATCTCCCAGCATACACACGCACACACACACACACACACACACACAGCTTAACAGGGACTACAACTCCCAGCATACACACACCTAACAGGGACTACAACTACCAGCATACACAAACCTAACAGGGACTACAACTCCCAGCATACACACACCTAACAGGGACTACAACTCCCAGCATACACACACACACACACACACACACACACACACATAACAGGGACTACAACTCTCAGCATACACACACATAACAAGGACCCCCCCCCCCTCCTCACATAGAAATTCTCCCCAGGCAGAGATTTATTCCCATCCCTACACACACACATGACAGGGACTAAAACTCAGAACATACACACACCTAACTGGGACTACAACTCCCAGCACATACACACACACACACACCTGACAGGGACTACAACTCCCCGCATACACACACACGACAGGGACTACAACTCCCAGCATACACACACCTAACAGGGACTACAACTCCCAGCACACACACACACACCTGACAGGGACTACAACTCCCCGCATACACACACACACATTACAGGGACTACAACTCCCAGCATGAACACACACACACCTAACAGGAACTGCAACTTCCAGCATACACACACACGCCTAACAGGGACTACAACTTCCAGCATACACACACACATCTAACAGGGACTACGACTCCCAGCATACACACACACCTAACAGGGACTACAACTTCCAGCATACACACACAACTGACAGGGACTACAACTCCCCACATACACACACACATATGACAGGGACTACAACTCCCAGCATACACACACACACCTAACAGGGACTAAAACTCCCCGCACACACACACACAGGGACTACAACTCCCCGCACACACACACATAACAGGGACTACAACTCACAGCATACACACACACCTAACAGGGACTACAACTCCCAGCACACACACACACCTGACAGGGACTACAACTCCCCGCATACACACACGACAGGGACTACAACTCCCAGCATACACACACCTAACAGGGACTACAACTCCCAGCACACACACACACACCTGACAGGGACTAAAACTCCCCGCATACACACACACACATTACAGGGACTACAACTCCCAGCATGAACACACACACACCTAACGGGGACTACAACTCCCAACACACACACACACCTGACAAGGACTACAACTCCCAACACACACACACACCTGACAGGGACTACAACTCTCCGCATACACACACACATGACAGGGACTAAAACTCAGAACATACACACCTAACTGGGACTACAACTCCCAGCACATACACACACACACACACACACACCTGACAGGGACTGCAACTCCCAACACACACACACACACACACACACATAACAGGGACTACAACTCTCAGCATACACACACATAACAAGGACCCCCCCCCCTACTCACATAGAAATCCTCCCCAGGCAGAGATTTATTCCCATCCCTGCAGTGTATGAATCCCCAGTCCATGTACAGTAAACACAGTCAGAGCTCAGGCAGGAAGATGAGGAACAGTGCTCTGGCTTCCTCTCTCCGTGTACTTCTCCCCATAGAGATCTTCGTCCTCAGCTCGGGGAGGGGAGAGGAAGGAGGGGGCATGTACTTCTCCCCATAAAGATCTTCGTCCTCAGCTCGGGGAGGGGAGAGGAAGGAGGGGGCGTGTACTTCTCCCCGTGGAGATCTGCGTCCTCAGCTCGGGGAGGGGAGCAGAAGGAGGGGGCGTGTACTTCTCCCCATAGAGATCTTCGTCCTCAGCTCAGGGAGGGGAGAGGAAGGAGGGGGCGTGTACTTCTCCCCGTGGAGATCTTCGTCCTCAGCTCGGGGAGGGGAGAGCAGGGAGGGGGCGTGTACTTCTCCCCGTGGAGATCTTCGTCCTCAGCTTGGGGAGGGGAGAGGAAGGAGGGGGCGTGTACTTCTCCCCGTGGAAATCTTCGTCCTCAGCTTGGGGAGATGAGGGAGGGGGTGTGTACTTCTCCCCGTGGAGATCTGCGTCCTCAGCTCGGGGAGATGAGGGAGTGGGCGTGTACATCCTCAATACCCTTGCTCTGCCCTCCCCCAGCTCTAGCTTAGGAAGTCTTCTGAGAGCTGGGGGAGGAGCGGACGCGAGAATTCACGGGGCGCGGGACCAAAATAAAGTACGGGTAAGTGAAATAAGATCTCACTTACCCGTACAGGACATGTATAGTTCTGGAGCATCAGCGCAGCACTGAGATTCAGTGCCACGATGCCTCCAGACTACATGCCGGGGGCGGGCAGCCAATGAGGCAGCTGCGAGGCCAGGCAGCCAATGAGCGCAGCTCTGGCGTTCACATCGCTCGCTCCCGCCTGTCTGATTGACAGGCAGGGAGCAAGCGCAGCCTGAATGAATTCCGACTTATTGCCAGGCCTGCATCAGTCCGAATTCAGGCGTGACGTCCCGCCAGGCTGCAGCCGGCCACTAGGAGCGAGCAACCTAGTGGCCGGTTTTCAAATGTAAATTACACTATGTTAATAAAAAAAAAATAATGACACTATATTAGAGATATGTTGTAGTACATATGTACTACAACAGGTAAAAAAAAAAAAGTTGGTGACAGTGCTCATTTAAGGATCGGGGATGCAGGGCGTATGCATACACCCTGCATCCTCAAGAGGTTAAAGATAATATTTATGATATTAAAAACATGAGCAGAGCAGTGTGTTTACATTAATTCACTACTAAAATGTTGTAGATATTAGAAGAAAGGAATTGTGCATGTTCCATAAATATGGACTTATCTTTGTAAAATTTTGATTCAGCCGTTTCATTGCTACAAGCTCAAATGCTAAATTTGGGACCATATATCTGCTTGTACAAACAACACAATATACAGAATTTTCTTGAACATGAGGAGCAAAAAAAGATAAAGTTGGTATTGTATTATGGCCACCACATAGTAAAAGTGTTAAAACTCATCTATTGGTGTTCCTGCTGCATCTACCAATCCCCACCATACTGCTGTCACTGGTAAAGGGCCAAGCAGAGTGTGTACAGGAGTTTGTATAATAACCAATAGACAGATTCTATTCGGTAGCCAATCACATATTTTCTTAGCTTGGCTCATTATATAAGCCTGCTCTGGCTATGTATCCCTGGCAGTTATTTAGTATTTTTCTATCTGGATTGTGAATTTCAAACTCTAAATACTGACCCAGCTTCTGTATGAAAACTCCTAAAGGAGTTTTTTGGGGCTAATATAATTGATAGTGGTCCACATGATAGGCCATCACTCATTCTTAGGGTGCCAGAACTCACACTACACAGTAAACATATCTGGAAGCAGTTGGCTCTGTTCATTGTCTAGTGCTGGCACTGTGTAACTGCAGCTTAGCTCCCATTTAAAGGGGTACTCTGCTGTAAACATCTTATCCCCTATTGAAAGGATAGGGGATAAGATGTTAGATTGCGGGGGTCCCACCGCTGGGGACCCCCGCAATCTCCAGCCCGGCAGCGACGGCATCCAGAACACTGAAGCTTGCAGATTTCACATTCGGGAGATCATGCCACACCCCCTCCATTCATGTCGTGCCTCCTCCCAGAGACATGAATGGAGGGGGCGTGGCAGCCGGCATTGCCAGCCATCGGGCATGGGTTTGCTCTGTGCACCAAATGACAGAGGTGCCACAGCAGTTAGGGGATAAGATGTTTACAGCTGAGTACCCCTTTGAGTAAATGAAAGCTGAGTTGCAGTAACTCAAAATCACCACTTCACAGTGAATTTTACTATCTGCTTCCTGTTCACTGTGTAGTGTATTCCACTGAAGGCTATTGATGGCATGTCCTGTGGGTTATTTATTAATAGGCCATCAATCATATTAGCCCCAGAAAACCCCTTAAAGGCTACATTCCCTCTACTATTATGCAATTCAGCTGCAGGGAAATTTAGAAAACGGCCACTACCGTATCCCTGCCATACCCATTTTTTGTCGTACAATTAAAGTTGTAAGTACTCTAAAGGGTTAATGTTACCAACGCATGAAGCATTTTAAAATTTCATTTAAAACAACAGGTAAGTTTAAAATTATATTCATGCTCAAAAGTTTGCATGCCCTGCAGAAATTTGTGAATTTTTGGCATTGATTTAGAAAATATCATTGAGCATTTATTATCACATAGTTGCTTTGATCCTTTTTAAAAATTATATCAGAAATCACCCAAATGGCCCTGATCACAAGCTTACATACCCTTAAATGTTTGGCCTTGTTACAGACACACACGGTGACACACACAGGATAAAATGGCAATTAAATCTTAATATCGCACACCTGGGGCTTTATAAATTGCAATTATTGTCTGAGTTGGCCAATAATTTAATAGTCAAAGAGTTTGTTAGCTCTCTCATAGAAAAGGATATAAAAAGATATCTAAAAGCCTTGAAAATGCCAGGCAGTACTGTTTAATGACTTATTAAGAAGGCGGAAATTTGGGGGTCTCTTGAAAAGCCTCGCAGCTTACAGCACACTAATTTGGAGTGATGAGACCAAAATAGAGATTTATCAACGTTGGTGTAGGTAGAAGTTTTTTGTATGTCGTTTTGGTTGGTCGAAATTTGTTGCATTTGCACCAAACTTACCATACTTGTTCAAGGCACATCATAAATTTTGTGCAAAGTTCTAAATCTCCACACAGTTCTATTTGTACATCTGAGCTGCATCTCACAGTAAAAGTGGACACAGGAATTTTGTTCTATTGCTTTGAGGCTCGGATTCCATTGAAGTTTTTTGTTCACCAGCAAAAATGGCAGAGAAACTGTCACAGCTTTTGCCTGCATTTTGTCAGTTTTTCTTGCATTTTTCTTGCGTTTTTGCTCGTGTGTGGAAACTTTTTGCTGGTGTGTGGCAATTTTTTCACTGCCTTCAGGGTATCACTCCATGGGTCAGATACAGAGCACCCGGTCCACAGAGTGTAAGGAGTAATGTGTAGCATATACATATACAGGGTGCAGAGCATTACTACTTACCTCCGCCAGCTTTATAGTATACAGGGGTTCATAGTGTACCCATGTATACTATACTGGAGCCCAGCAAGGAAAGAGTTAACCCACACTGCTGCTGAGCAGTTCTGGGCTAAGTCTTTGTGCGCTATCCTATATATACAGCTGTCTATAGATGACTGTATATACAGGATACAGTATGCAGATGTCAACAATAGGAGGCTCACTGTTTAGGAACACCACAGGGGAGAGCGCCAAAAATGTACTAACCTTTTTTTTGTTTTTTTTATTTTTCTTCTCATTTCCGAAACAGGAATGCGGAGGACTACTTCAGATTCGGTGGATTGCGATGATGACCAGAGTTTTTTAAAATGTCAATAAAAGGGTTAACGAGGGCTGTGGGGCAGTGTTTTTTTTATAAAAAATAGTTTTTTTTATAATTGAATTTTCAGACTTAGTAGTGGAAGCCGTCTTGTAGACAGAATCCATTACTAAGCCGGGGCTTTGCGTTAGCCCCAAAATTTCTAACCCCCAATTATTACCCCGGTACCCACTGCCACAGGGGTGCCGGGAAGAGCTGGTACCCGGAACATAAATGGTGCTCCTGGGCGTAGGCAGTAACAGGCTGGAGTTATTTAGGCTGGGGAGGGCCAGTAACAATGGTACTCACCCACCCTGGTAACATCAGGCTGTTACTGCTTGGTTGGTATCTGGCTGATAGGGGGAACCACACATGTTTTTTTATTTATTAAAAAAAAAAAGCATAGGGTTCCCCCTTTTTTCAGTATCAGCCAGATACCAACCAAGCAGCAACAGCCAGACATTACCAGGGTGGGCAAGGACCATTTTTACTGGCCCTCTCCAGCCTAAATAACTCCAGCCTGTTACTGCCTAGGTACAGGAGCGCCATTTTTGACACTCCGGGTCTGTTGGTAGCGGCTCTTCCCGGCACCCCTGTGGTGGTGGGTACCAGGGTAATAATTGGAATTAGAAGAAAAGAAAAACAAGAAATATGGGTTAGTACATTTTTTGCGCTCTCCCCTGAGAGAGCACACATAATGCAGTGTGTTTCTAAAAAGGAGCCTTAAATTGTTGCTAAACTACAACTCCCATAATTGGAGCTGTAGCTAAGCAACAGCTTGAGTCTCCCTGTTTGGGAAAAAACTGCCAGGCCTGTCCCATTATGCAAAACAGGCCTGGATGGTGTAGCTCCGCCCCTAATGATGTCATCACTAGGGGATGAAACAGTAAAGGTTGCAGGGGGTCTCAGGAGTGAGACCTCCTTTTGATCTGCCATCATGGGACAGAGTCTGTTACATGAGGGGAGTAGTTGTAGTACCACAGCGCTGAGTGATGGTACTTGCTCATCCCCTGGCTGCGGGACTATTTTTGGACAGTTAGGACTACTACTCCCATCATGTACAGACTAAGCCCATGATGGGAGTTATAGTCCAGGGGCTGAGGGACAGATTGCAGCAGGTCACTCTGCTGAGACCCACTGCTATCTGCATTTTTTAAATTAACAAGCCGGCGGCACATACGGCTCATCCCCGCCACCGGGAGACAAAAGCTCTGATTGGTGAAAAGCTATTCACCAATCAGAGCTCCTGTCTACCGGCGGCGGGGATTATGAATGATGACAGCTGTGAACAGGAGTCGGCGGGGAGTGCAGTGGAGCCGCATGTGCCGCCGGCTTGTACAGTTAAGAAATGCGGATCGCAGTGGGTCTCTGAAGAATGACCTGCTGCAATTTGCACCTGTCACGATGCCGGCTGGCAGGAGGTGGATCCTCTGTGCCAGAGAGGGATAGCGAGGACCGTGCTAGTGGACCGGTTCTAAGACACTACTGGTTTTCACCAGAGCCCGCCGCAAAGCGGGATGGTCTTGCTGCGGCGGTAGTGACCAGGTCGTAACCACTAGCAACGGCTCACCTCTCTGGCTGCTGAAGATAGGCGAGGTACAAGGGAGTAGGCAGAAGCAGAGTCGGACGTAGCAGAAGGTCGGGGGCAGGCGGCAAGGTTCGTAGTCAGGGGAGATAGCAGAAGTTCTGGTACACAGGCTTTAAACACACAAAACGCTTTCTCTAGGCACAAGTGCAACAAGATCCGGCAAGGAAGTGCAAGGGAGGAGGATAGATATAGTCAGGGACCAGGTGGAAGCCAATTAAGCTAATTGGGCCAGGCACCAATCATTGGTGCACTGGCCCTTTAAGTCTCAGGGAGCTGGCGCGCGTGCGCCCTAGAGAGCGGAGCCGCGCGCGCCAGCACATGACAGCAGGGGACGGGAACGGGTAAGTGACCTGGGATGCGATTCGCGAGCGGGCGCGTCCCGCTGTGCGAATCGCATCCCCAACGGCCATGACAGAGCAGCGCTCCCGGTCAGCGGGACCGACCGGGGAGCTGCAGGGAGAAAGACGCCGTGAGCGCTCCGGGGAGGAGCGGGGACCCGGAGCGCTAGGTGTAACAGTACCCCCCCCCCCCTTAGGTCTCCCCTTCTCTTTATCGGGTAACTGCCTCCCCTGGGATGAGGACACCGGGAAAGGATGGAGGGATTCCTCAACGGCAGGCAGAACCGCAGGAGTAGGAATGGGGAGAGAGGGCAGAGGGCGAGACCTGGCACGGGGCAGTGTGACACCAGGACGAGGGCCATGAGGGGACACAGAAGCTTGCCTGATGGAACTGGGAGGGGGGGAGGGGCATTTCCTGTGGCAGGCAGAGTCCTTAATGACCTTAGGGGGACCGGATACAGGAGGAACCACAGGGTCACGGCAGGGAGTACTGGGAACCGGTTGAAGGCAGTCCTTGGAACAAGAGGGGCCCCAACTCTTGATCTCCCCAGTGGACCAATCCAGGGTTGGGGAATGGTGTTGAAGCCAGGGTAGTCCAAGGAGAACTTCAGAAGTGCAATTAGGAAGGACCAAGAATACAATTTCCTCGTGATGAGGTCCGATGCACATTAGGAGGGGCTCCGTGCGGAAACGCACGGTGCAATCCAACTTGGCTCCGTTGACCGCGGAAACGTGGAGTGGCTTGACAAGACGGGTCACCGGAATACGGAATTTATTCACTAAGGACTCCCGAATAAAATTCCCAGAAGCTCCAGAGTCCAGGCAGGCCACGGCTGAGAGAGAAGAGCTGGCAGAAGTAGAAATCCGAACAGGCACCGTGAGACGTGGAGAAGCCGACTTAGCATCAAGAGACGCCACACCCACGAGAGCTGGGTGCGAGCGTGCGTTTCCCAGACGTGGAGGACGGATTGGGCAATCCACCAAAAAATGTTCAGTACTGGCACAGTACAGGCAAAGATTCTCTTCCTTACGGCGATTCCTCTCTTCCAGGGTCAGGCGAGACCGATCCACTTGCATGGCCTCCTCGGCGGGAGGCCTAGGCGCAGATTGCAGTGGAGACTGTGGGAGAGGTGTCCAGAGATCTAAGTCTTTTTCCTGGCGGAGCTCTTGATGCCTCTCAGAAAAACGCATGTCAATGCGAGTGGCTAGATGAATAAGTTCATGAAGATTAGCAGGCATTTCTCGTGCGGCCAGAACATCTTTAATGTTGCTGGATAGGCCTTTTTTGAAGGGCGCGCAGAGGGCCTCATTGTTCCAGGATAATTCTGAAGCAAGAGTACGGAATTGTACGGCATACTCGCCAACGGAAGAATTACCCTGGACCAGGTTCAACAGGGCAGTCTCAGCAGAAGAGGCTCGGGCAGGTTCCTCAAAGACACTTCGGATTTCCGAGAAGAAGGAGTGTACGGAGGCAGTGACGGGGTCATTGCGGTCCCAGAGCGGTGTGGCCCAAGACAGGGCTTTTCCAGACAGAAGGCTGACTACGAAAGCCACCTTAGACCTTTCAGTGGGAAACAGGTCCGACATCATCTCCAGATGCAGAGAACATTGGGAAAGAAAGCCACGGCAAAACTTAGAGTCCCCATCAAATTTATCCGGCAAGGATAGGCGTAGACCAGGAGCGGCCACTCGCTGCGGAGGAGGTGCAGGAGCTGGCGGAGGAGATGGTTGTTGCTGCTGTAGCTGAGACTGAATCTGCTGTAGTTGTGACTGGAGTTGCTGTGTCATGGTGGTCAAGTACGACAGCTGGTGATCTTGTTGGGCGATCTGACGAGCTTGCTGGGCGACCAGCGTAGGGAGGTCAGCGACAACTGGCAGAGGAACTTCAGCGGGATCCATGGCCGGATCTACTGTCACGATGCCGGCTGGCAGGAGGTGGATCCTCTGTGCCAGAGAGGGATAGCGAGGACCGTGCTAGTGGACCGGTTCTAAGACACTACTGGTTTTCACCAGAGCCCGCCGCAAAGCGGGATGGTCTTGCTGCGGCGGTAGTGACCAGGTCGTAACCACTAGCAACGGCTCACCTCTCTGGCTGCTGAAGATAGGCGAGGTACAAGGGAGTAGGCAGAAGCAGAGTCGGACGTAGCAGAAGGTCGGGGGCAGGCGGCAAGGTTCGTAGTCAGGGGAGATAGCAGAAGTTCTGGTACACAGGCTTTAAACACACAAAACGCTTTCTCTAGGCACAAGTGCAACAAGATCCGGCAAGGAAGTGCAAGGGAGGAGGATAGATATAGTCAGGGACCAGGTGGAAGCCAATTAAGCTAATTGGGCCAGGCACCAATCATTGGTGCACTGGCCCTTTAAGTCTCAGGGAGCTGGCGCGCGTGCGCCCTAGAGAGCGGAGCCGCGCGCGCCAGCACATGACAGCAGGGGACGGGAACGGGTAAGTGACCTGGGATGCGATTCGCGAGCGGGCGCGTCCCGCTGTGCGAATCGCATCCCCAACGGCCATGACAGAGCAGCGCTCCCGGTCAGCGGGACCGACCGGGGAGCTGCAGGGAGAAAGACGCCGTGAGCGCTCCGGGGAGGAGCGGGGACCCGGAGCGCTAGGCGTAACAGCACCTCAGCCCCTGGACTATAACTCCCATCATGGATGGGAGTAGTAGTCCTATAAGAGTCCTGCAGCCAGGCGATGTGCAAGTGCCATCCCTCAGCACTGCGATACTACAACTACTCCCATCATGGGATAGATTCTGTCCATGATAAGAGTTATAGTCCAGGGACTGAGGGGCAGATCGCAGCAGGTGATTCTCCAGAGACCTGCTGCGATCCACATTTCTTAACTGTACAAGCCGGCGGCACATGCGGCTCCACTGTGCTTCCCATCTGCTGCTCTATACAGCTCTCACAATTCATAATATATAGGGGATGTGCAAGTGCCGTCCCTCAGCGCTGCGGTACTACAACTACTCCCATCATTGGACAGACTCTGTCCAATGTAATTTAGCAGTGTTGAGGGATGGTTCCTGCATCCCACTGCTGTCTCGGGGAAACACTTTCCTACATGTACTTTTTGATGGTGTATTTTTGCATTAAAGAAAACGAATTTGCGCAAAAAAAATTGTCTAAATAAAAATTTTTAGTAAGTAAATTAGTAATAAATTAGTATCCACTCCAAAATGCATTCCACAATACCCAAAAAAATTGACTATTTGCTTTTTTGCTCTATCAAAATAGACGCACAGAAAAGAAGCAAAATAACTCACTGCGCAAACATTTGTGCTACATATAGAAAAGAAAAAGCTTCTACCGCTAATGATAAATCCCCCCCTTTATGTGTATATTAGAGAAGTTTACCATCAAAAGTTCTATGTTTTGAGAGGATTCAATAGCAAATAGCCCATAGGGAAAAGAATGCCATCCCAACTGTAATTAATGCATGTTGGTGGCTCACTGATGTTTTGGCTGTGTGTGAATTCTTAAAGGGGTATTCTGGTGGAAATTGTTTTTTCAAATTAACTGGTTCCAGAAAGTTATACAGATTTGTAAATTACTTCTAGTAAAAAAATCTTTAGCCTTCCAGTACTTATCAGCTGCTGTATGCTCCAGAGGAAGTTGAGTATTCTTTTTAGTCTGACCACAGTGCTCTCTGCTGAAACCTCTGTCCATGTCAGTGACTGTCCACAGCAGGAGAGTTTGCTGTGGAGATTTGCTCCTAATCTGGACAGTTCCTGACATGGACAGAGGTGTCAGCAGAGAGCACATCCTGTAGTCCAGAGGAGTTCTGTGTGAGAAGCTGTCGGGTGTGTCTCTTTTGAGCTCCAGACTTCCAGAGAAGCAGCATTTTACATCAAGGCTTTCCCAGGGGTGTGGCAGGCTCCCTGGGAGAGCTTTCCTGCATGGAGCCTCAGGCCTCCATTCCCCGTTCTTCAAGGCTGGCGGGGGGTGGAGAGAAAACTGCTACAGCCATTGTTCCAGCCGGAGGCAGAAGATCCAGCAGAGTCTGCAGCAATGCAAGCTCTGCTCCTCCGGCAACAGGTGCCAGCCAGAGATCTGGTGGTAGAAGGAAAACAAGGAGGAAGAGTTTGGAGATGTGGGCTGAAAGAGGCCCCAAAGAATCAAGTGAGACCTACTGCTCCCGCATGGCCGCACGATTTGCGGAATACGACCGCTGCAGTAAAGAGCTCAGGCTTGCAAGAGAAGATCTGCGTGGGACTCAGAGTCTGGCAAACTCTGGGTCCAGGAGAAGCAAGCCTGAGCTGAAGAAAAGGATCACAGCCCTGAAAGCCAAGATTGCCAAGCTGGAGGAGAGGAAAGCAGAGATCCTGGAGGGCAGCAGTCTCCTCAGAGAGAAGCTGGCAAATGATGAAAGGTTTGCCGCCATGAAATCCCCAGGTAAGGTGGAGGTTGAGGTGGATGATGGGGAGAGTAGTGGCGGTGAAGATAGTGAGGATGGCAGTGAAGGAGTTAAGGAGAAGGTAGAGGAAGGAGCGCATGTGGTAGAGGATGCTGTGTCTGTTCCTATCCCCTGTGACACCCAGGACAGCTACATAGAGCCGGCCCAAGTGGCGCTCCCTGTGACTGACAGTGAGGAGGATGATGTGGAGAGTGAGGCTGGGGGTTTATTGAGGGCAATTGTCATGCAGGAATCCCCAGTCCACCTCCAGAATTTCACCTTCGGGGAAGATCAGTGCGAGGATGGAAAAGTCAGGCGTAAAGCAAAGAAGCAGAAGACCCAACAATCTGTGCAGTACATGTTAGTACCTTTCCAGCAGTCTGGGTCAGCTGCAAAGCTGGTTCAGGCTGCTGAGCCCCCCAAACTGCAAGACACCGTTCCTGTGGTGGAGCGGGGCCAGCAAGGGGGGTATAGAATTGCGTCTGAAATGGCTATGGACGCAATAGATGTGAAGCCCACCCGTCCTGCCGGTAGGGAAGGGCAGGATGGGCTCATGTTGGGCAACTCTGGCGCTGCTGGGACGCCCCAGGGTGGCGGGGGGCATGTCCAAATGCCAGAGAAGAGCTATGCTGCCGTGTGCTTGATGGGCGGTTCCCCGAGTGCTGTGGGCACTACCGACGCTGCTGGGTACTCTCCTGTGGGCGGGGGGGGGAGTTTCCGGGCGTCGGAAGCAGAGAAAGGTCGGTCCGTGTGCTCGGGGAGCTGTCCCCCGAGTACTGTGGTTTCTGCGGGCGCTGCGGGGCACTCCTCTGTGAGGGGGGGGGGGTGTGTCCGGGCGTCAGTGTCATCAGCAGAGCCTGAGCAGTCGGGCAAGCCTAGTGGTGGCATTGTGAGAGGAGCTGGGGTGCGCCCGGTGGGGCAGCCCCAGACTCAGGTGGTAGCATCGCCTATGAAGGAGGAGCCATCAGCGTTGACCCCAGCAGCAGCTAAGCCAGCAAGAAAACCTTTATTAAAACCGGCGGTACTACAGGTCCCAGCCAGCCCAGGATATGTTAGGCAGGAAGTAAGTGGAGGGTGTGAGAATGATGGGGGTGGTAGTGTTGTGAATGGGAGGAGTGTCAGTGGAGTGAATGATGGTGGGAGTAGTGGTGGGAGTAGTGGTGGTGTGAATGCAACATCTGGTATGGATGATGGGAGTTGTGGTGTGAATGGTGCTCCTGGGTCTGGGTCTGGTCCGGCTGCCCCCCCGGCAGTGCCTGCTCCTAGGAGCTATGCCAGTGTTGCTGCCGGGGATTCGGTGGGGTCCCCATCTCCGTCCGGCCCCGGGGGTTACTTGCAACAGCGCCTCCTGGAGGCTCTGCGAAGGGGCGACAGGTCGATCCAGGTAGAGGGAAGGGGTGAGGTCGACCTGTCTTTCTGGATAGAGAGGCACTGTTTGGGGGCTTTCCGAGAGCAGAATGGGGAGGTGGTCTGGTCCCTCCCGACATCCGGGCAGGACAATAACCGTAGGAATGTGGTCCGTCTGATTTGGAGGGGCGAGAATGCGTGCCCGTCTCGCGCTAAAGTGGTTGAGCTCCTCCTCTAGATGGAATTCAGGGCGAGTGACATCTTTGCCCTGATCCACCCCTACGGTTCGTCTGAGTTTGACGTCAGTTTCGTTCGGCTGGAGGGTCTCGAACTCTTGGCGATTTCCCGTCAGAACTCAGTCAAGAAAGTGACAGTTTTGACCCGTAAGGAGTCACTTTCTTGTTATGACATCATGACCTGGCTCGGACGATATGGGAATGTGACGGACATGCCCAAGAAAAATTTGGATGAGCACGGGATCTGGTCAGGGGCCTGGACGTTTTCCGTCAAACTCAAACGTTCAGGTAGAACAGTTGCCCACATTCCGTCAGCCGCCTTCCTTGCACATGACAGGATCCAGGTCTTCTACCAGGGGCAGCCTAAGGTCTGTCACAGGTGCGGCAGCCCCACCCATTTTAGCGCAGCCTGTACTGTACAGGTCTGTGCTTTGTGTGGTGGGGTGGGTCATCTGGCCGCATCCTGTAGGCAGATCCGGTGCCACCTGTGTGGTGTCCTCGGGCACCCTTTCAGCCGTAGTCCGAGCGCTTTCGCCCGTGCTGCGACCGCTCCTGCCGGAGAGAGCTGTGAAGTTGCCTCGGCTGGGGAGGGTACGAGCAGGGATGGGGGCGCAACAGGGCTAGTGACGAGGATAAAGGGCCCCGCCAAACTAAGGCGGGAGGAAAATCGTAGGAGGAGTAGGGAGCTGGAGAGGGTCCAGGTGACTGGGGTAGCTCCGGCCCCTGGTCCTGAAGCTGGCCTTGTAACCACTGAAGCTCTGGGGGAGAACGTGCTGAATGAGGAGATCAGGAGACTGCGCAGAGAGGAAGGCAATATGGCCGACCCTTCCGATTCCTCCCACTATGAAAGTGTGGATGAGGAGAGTGGGGAGAGGCCAAAAAAGAAAGACAAGGGCAAAAGGAAAGGGAGAAAGAAGAGGTCGGAGCCCTCTGTTAAGCCTTGTACTACGGGCCAGGTCCAAAATGGAAGCCTGACTGCCCCCCCTCTGATTGACCTGTCAAACCGGTACCTCGTCCTCGATACCATCTCCTCCCCCTCCTTGGAGGGGGAAGGTGAGGGCGGGGTGCCTAGGGTGAGAGAGCCTCTGGGGGGAACTGGGCCCTGTCCTGCGGAGGCACCTTCCTCGGATGGCAGGGCTAGACTGGGGCCGGACGGAGATGGGGACCACATGGACCAGAGTCTAAGAAAAGATCAAAAAGTGATCCTGCCCTTTCCTCTTCTTCAGGGAATGAGGGGGCAAAAAAGAAGGGGAAGCAGAAGTAAAGGTGTGGCCGTCTAACTCAATCACCCATGATGGCGGCACTCACCCCACTGACGCTGGCATCTATTAATTGTGCCAGTATAAAGTCAGATACGGCTAGATTCGCAGCCTTCGATTTTCTCGGCCGTGTTGAAGCTGACATTTTCTTTTTACAGGAGACCAGGTTGTCAAATCTAGCCTCTCTGGTGAAAGCCAGAAGAGAGTGGAGGCACCTGCTCCCCTTGTTTATCTATCTGGGCAGTGTATGTATCTTACCAGATGCTTACTACACTAGGGTCTACAGCCTGTTTTTCCAACTGTTATGGGGGAACGGGTTGAACCTAGTCAAGAGGGAGGTTACGTACCATACGAGGAGACTAGGGGGTTTATCTATGGTAAACCCTGTGGTGTTCTTAACCAATAGTGTTGAGCGGCATAGGCCATATTCGAATTCGCGAATATTCGCGAATATATGGACGAATATTCGTCATATATTCGCGAATATTCGCATACTCGTTATAGTCTCGTTTTATTTTCGCATATGCGAACATTCGCGTATGCGAAAATTAACATATGCGAATATTAACATGCAAAATTAGAACACGCGAAAATTCGCATATGCGAAAATTAGCATATGCGAAAATTAGCATATGCAAATTTTCGTATATGCGAATTTTCGCACGCCAGTCTCACACAGTAGTATTAGAGCCTTCTTTACACCACACAAGCTGGAAGCAGAGAGGGGTGATCACTGTAATGTGTACTGTGAAATAAAAAAAAACAAAAACAAAAAAAAAAACGAATATTCGTAATTACGAATATATAGCGCTATATTCGCGAAATTCGCGAATTCGCGAATATGCGATATTCGCGAATAATATTCGAATTGCGAATATTCGTGAGCAACACTATTAACCAACACCTTCTTGAAAGCTAACATCTTGAACCTCTGGAAAGAGAGGGCTTCTCCGTGGGTACTCTCCTGCAGGGAATGATTTCGACCTTTCTTCCAGGAATGGGAGAGAGGAGGGCAAGTGAAGGACCTCCGTACGCCCCATGGATATCTTCTGGCTTACGCTACCCCGACTCTGAAGGCGTTACGTCGGTGGGGTCTGGGAGTGTGGGAGATCAGGACCCAGTCAAGGCAGTTCCTTGACAAACAGGTTCTGTTGACCCACTTCCAGAAGCCTCTGATGCTCAGGGACTGCCCAGGTCGGGATCTGAGGGTGGGGTTGTATCTTTTAAACTTGAAAAGGATCCCCCAGAAGTTTTGGGACTTGGCCTGGTGCTGCTTTCAGGGGAAACTAGGTGTAAGGGACAACCTGAAGTACAGGAACTCTGATGACCGCAGGTGTCCCCGAGAAGAGTGTGTGGACACGCTGGAAAGCATGGACCACTTCCTGCTTCATTGTCCCTTTAACGTAGGGGTCTACAACCGGGTGGGCGCTTCCATCGGCTGGAGTCAACTTGCCGGCCTTACCTATCCGGAGTGGGCTTATGAGGCATTCAGGACCCTCGGTGGCCGAGATCAGGGCACTTTATTTTTAGTCAGCTTAGTGGTTAAGTATCACACGTGGAATGCACGGCGTTTAGTGTCCACCCAGCAGAAAGTCCTCTCCGAGGTGGAGGACTGTAGGAACATCACTGGTGACCTTGGGAAGATCAGGTCTTTGGAGTATGGCAGTCCTGGTACCAGTAGGGCCCTAGGTACTAGACCTTTTTGGTAGAGTACCTTTATTTTGGTTAGGGACAGGCATGCAGGGATAGAGATAGGGTGATAGTAGGGTCAGTTTTAATGAAGGGATAGAATTAGGGAGAATAGTAGGGGGAGTTAGGGAAAGAGTTTAAATTTCTTCAGTGTATCAGATCTGCCATCCTTCTCCCTGGTGGTGGGCTGTTACATGTGCACCATAGCTTTTTGTTTTGTTTTCAGCTGATATGGTATGAAGGGCTTACAGGCACTGAACTTGGGCCTAAATTGGGTAATTGGGTTGTGGTCTTGTATATAAGGTTGTATTTAGTTGGTTGGTTGGAGTGCTAGGTGGGGAGGGGGTATTTGTGGGTGTTTTTTTTTTCTTTTCCTTAGGGGATTGGATATAGGTCAGTTAAGGACTGGACTTAAGAACTGTACGAACGGTTATGGACTGACCCATGTACAGGAGGGGTGGTGTGGGAGAGGGCACAGTTTTAGTGTAGGATTTATTTTAGGGTTTTTGTAGGTATTTTTGTGAGGCACATTTATTATATTTGTATGTATACTGTGCTATGTGTATTGTTTTATATTATTTAATTGTTGGTATATTGTGTTATGTATTTTGTTTTATATTGTTGCATTAGCCATAAGAAAAGGGCAGTCGGACCAGTTGTAGTTATGTAGTATTATTATTATTGTATGTAGGTGTTTTTTGTCTGTGTATATATAACTTTTATTTAAAAAGCAGTTTTTTTTTTTTGATAAGCCAAGTTGTGCTGTTGTTATGTTCATTCTCAATATGTGTGTGTGTGTGTTTGTTAGTTTTGGAGATTATGCGTGTGTTATGTTTTCTGTTGTTTTATTTATTTATTTATTTATTTATTTATTTCCCAAGTATGGATGATTTTGAGTTATAGCCAGGTGGTGCTGAATTTTATGTTGGTTTATTTATTTCATTTAATTAGCCAAGTTGAGCTAAATCTTTTATTTTTTATTTATTTATTTTTATGTTATGTGTGTGAGTGTGAATTTCATAGTTTGCTTAGGTGTATAGGTATAGTATAGTTGTAGTTTGGTATGTTTTAGAATTTATTAAATCTGGGCCGGCCGGTTAGGCAGGGTTTTATCTTATTTTACATTTCTGTTGTAGCTGGTTAAGCTTGTTTTGTGTTTTTGTTTTTTGGAATTGTTTTGTATTTTTATAATAAAAAAGAGTGTCAGCAGAGAGCGCTGTGGTCAGACTGAAAAGAACAACTTAACTTCCTCTGGAGCATACAGCAGCTAAGTACTAGAAGGATTAAGGTTTTTTAATAGAAGTAATTAAAAAATCTGTTTAACTTTCTGGAACCAGTCCCATTAAGGCACGGAAATCTTGTAAAAATTGATGACAAGATGAATGCAGTGTGTTTTTACAAAATACTGGAAGACAATTTGCATTCTTTAGCAACAAAGCTGAGCATATGGCGCTCTTGGACTTTCCAGCTCAACAATGACCCTAATCAAAAGGTCAAGTTGACCCTCCAGTGTTTACAGAAGAAAAAGGTTAAAGAGTATCTGTCACCAAACAAAACTTTTAATATAGTATTCCTTGTGTAATTAGCAGACACTTTCCCTTCAATAAAACTTTTACTAAAAAAAAAAACGGCCACTATGTGGCTCTGTTCTGTTCCCTGCCACAATTAATACAGTGAGTTTGGCCTCCTCCAGGCCTGGCAGGACTCTAAACTCAGGAAGTGCTTGTCGGAACCTTTGGGGTTAAACGGTTCTGACGGCTCTCTCCATTTAGTTTTGGTCCTGGGCTATGCCCAGCTGCCTGGTCTGGTCAGCTGACGTTGATAAGAGCACCCGGTCTGGGCCTATTTTAGCTGGCAGTCTGCTCTCATTCCTCGCCTGTGAAAGAGCTCTTACTCCTAGCTAGCATTTGTATTGTATCTTGAATTGCTGCCATATTTGACCCTTTGGCTCCGCTCTCTGACTCTTCCTCTGTCTCTGCGAATTGGCATTTCTGTAATTTCTTGGTATTGACTAAGCTTGTGGACTGTGACTTATTGTGTGTGTATGTTTAGTTATTATATTTGTTAGTGTGGGTTTCTATACAGTGTCCCGACCTCCGTCTGTATTTTAATATATTTTGTTGACGTTTGACTCCCTGCACATATTCAGGCAGGGACTGTCACCATGGTTGTGGACCCGTCACCTATGGCAGAGCAAGAGGGAGTGGGGGAGTTTAGGGCTTCACTTTTCCCTGCCTAGTGAGAGTGCTTCTCTACACTGAGCTTGATTGACAGCTGCACAGAAAGTGAAAGCTCCATATATTCTCACAGAACGCTGCACAGACTGACAGCTGCAGGAGAGCCTTACTTAATACTGCACAGACTGAAAAATGCACAGAGCCTAAGGTCTTTTATTCGTCACAGCACTACAACCATGTGAGGGCGCAAGTGGTCCCCCAGCAGGCTTTAGTGATGTCATGCCTGCTGGGAAACACCCACTTTCTCCTGCTGGGAGATTTCATTGAATCAAGAAGAAAGTAAGCAAGTTTTTTAAAGCTCTGAAAATGTTTTTTTTTAATGGCTGGATAGGGTATTAGGAGTAATTAGGAAACAAAAACCTGAGTAAGTTGGTGACAGTTACTTTTTAAGGTTCTGGAGTGGCCATCACAGTCTTCTGACATTAATTTCATCAAGCTGCGGTTTATGCAAAATGACCAAAGACTACTTTACCTAGAAAGGAATGGAAAAGAACGCTTGGATACCGGCGCTGCGACTAGGGCATACAGACAATAACGTCCAGGATGAAGTAAAGGATCCTCAGCAGGACTGATCCTCCCCGTCCATTTATTTCTTTGGGAGGGGGCATGATAACTGCTAGTATAAAGCTCTCATCTTTGGGAAAAGAAATGTTTATTACCTTTCCAGCACAAATAGAATAAGAGATATGAAAGAGTTGGTAAGAAATTATACATTCAGTTGAGCTCAAAAGTTTGCATACCCTTGAAGAATTTGTTATATATGCATCATTTTTAAAGAAAACATGAGTGAACCAAGAAAAACATTGTAATTTATAACAGAAAGGCATAATAATAAAAAAAAACATGGCAACAAACGAAAAAATGTATTGACCTTGTTCAAAAGTCTTTATACCCTTAGTTCTTAATACTGTGTAGTGTTCCCTTTAGTATCAATATGTAATCTGATACCTGAGGAAGAAGCCGGCACGGCTTTAAAACGCGTTGTTCGGATAAATACAGGAAAGTACCTTTTAACCATATTTTGGTCTATGACTAGTTTTATTGTTTTTAAATTATTTTAATGGTGGCACCCAGTGAATTGTTGTACTATTACATGCCTGAGTGGCTGTAGGGGAAAGAGCAGCAGCTAGATATACAATCTTTACCTTTAGTCAAGTTGTGCCGACTTTAGCACAACTCGGCCAGGTGATTCAGACTTGACGTCAGCTACACCTGTGCTGAATATTGAGAACGATTCACATAGGGGTGTGCTTGTCTTTTTGCCTTTTTCAATGTGTAATCTTTGTAAGAGTTGTCTATGATGCCCTGAATTCTTGGTTTGATCTTGGTAAAATGCCTCTAGGTAAAGTAAGAGAAAAGCTGAAAAAGGACCGACAAGCGGTGCCTCGTGTATTATCCCGAGATAAAAGTGGGAGGTATGAGGAATGGGGGATGACCCCACGGGGCTTATAGATGGCAGCTCACCTCAAAATGGAAAATAACAGGCATATAACCCCTATTTAAAGGGTGCCAATGATGGTTTGTCGCTGCTCAGCCAGTGGGTAGCAGGAGCGACCCAGGTCGTCCTGTAGATGCAGTAGAAAGGAATGGAAAAGAACCCTTGGATACCGGCGCTGCGACTAGGGCATACAGACAATAACGTCCAGGATGAAGTAAAGGATCCTCAGCAGGACCATTTATTGAACAAGAGCAAAATAAAAAAAACAATGGATTACGCGTTTCGGGAGGAGCCCTCCCTTCCTCAGATCAAGGGCATACAGACAATAACGTCCAGGATGAAGTAAAGGATCCTCAGCAGGACTTATAATGCCATATCATTATAAGTAATCTATATAATAGTAAGCAACCAATGTTGATTGAATGGAAGATTGGTTTGGTCCATTTTTGGCTGGAACCATACTCATCTGCCTTACTTATGTGCCTGATATGGCAAGAACTGGTATTTACAAAAGCATTTATCCCATCCAATCAACATTGGTTGCTTACTATTATATAGATTACTTATAATGATATGGCATTATAAGTCCTGCTGAGGATCCTTTACTTCATCCTGGACGTTATTGTCTGTATGCCCTTGATCTGAGGAAGGGAGGGCTCCTCCCGAAACGCGTAATCCATTGTTTTTTTTATTTTGCTCTTGTTCAATAAATGGTCCTGCTGAGGATCCTTTACTTCATCCTGGACGTTATTGTCTGTATGCCCTAGTCGCAGCGCCGGTATCCAAGGGTTCTTTTCCATTCCTTTCTACTGCATCTACAGGACGACCTGGGTCGCTCCTGCTACCCACTGGCTGAGCAGCGACAAACCATCATTGGCACCCTTTAAATAGGGGTTATATGCCTGTTATTTTCCATTTTGAGGTGAGCTGCCATCTATAAGCCCCGTGGGGTCATCCCCCATTCCTCATACCTCCCACTTTTATCTCGGGATAATACACGAGGCACCGCTTGTCGGTCCTTTTTCAGCTTTTCTCTTACTTTACCTAGAGGCATTTTACCAAGATCAAACCAAGAATTCAGGGCATCATAGACAACTCTTACAAAGATTACACATTGAAAAAGGCAAAAAGACAAGCACACCCCTATGTGAATCGTTCTCAATATTCAGCACAGGTGTAGCTGACGTCAAGTCTGAATCACCTGGCCGAGTTGTGCTAAAGTCGGCACAACTTGACTAAAGGTAAAGATTGTATATCTAGCTGCTGCTCTTTCCCCTACAGCCACTCAGGCATGTAATAGTACAACAATTCACTGGGTGCCACCATTAAAATAATTTAAAAACAATAAAACTAGTCATAGACCAAAATATGGTTAAAAGGTACTTTCCTGTATTTATCCGAACAACGCGTTTTAAAGCCGTGCCGGCTTCTTCCTCAGGTATCAGATTACATATTGATACTAAAGGGAACACTACACAGTATTAAGAACTAAGGGTATAAAGACTTTTGAACAAGGTCAATACATTTTTTCGTTTGTTGCCATGTTTTTTTTTATTATTATGCCTTTCTGTTATAAATTACAATGTTTTTCTTGGTTCACTCATGTTTTCTTTAAAAATGATGCATATATAACAAATTCTTCAAGGGTATGCAAACTTTTGAGCTCAACTGAATGTATAATTTCTTACCAACTCTTTCATATCTCTTATTCTATTTGTGCTGGAAAGGTAATAAACATTTCTTTTCCCAAAGATGAGAGCTTTATACTAGCAGTTATCATGCCCCCTCCCAAAGAAATAAATGGACGGGGCGTGGTGTGACATCATGAACACAGAAGCCCCAGGCTACTGTGTTCGTAATGCCACAGTGCTGGCCCAGAGATCGCTGGAGGTCCCAGTGGCCGGACCCGCTGTAATCAGACATGTTATCCCCTATATTTTGGATAGGG
Source organism: Hyla sarda (assembly GCF_029499605.1). Classification (NCBI taxonomy): domain Eukaryota; kingdom Metazoa; phylum Chordata; class Amphibia; order Anura; family Hylidae; genus Hyla; species Hyla sarda. Next base: position 229,426,487 of record NC_079191.1, read on the forward strand.
GATAAAATGTCTAGGGACAGAGTACCCCTCTAAGGAGCAGCCACATTTCTAGAATGGAAGATTGGTTTGGTCCATTTTTGGCTGGAACCATACTCATCTGCCTTACTTATGTGCCTGATATGGCAAGAACTGGTATTTACAAAAGCATTTATCCCATCCAATCAACATTGGTTGCTTACTATTATATAGATTACTTATAATGATATGGCAAATACATATTTAAATACAATGACTCCCCCTCTCTTAGCATTACATCTTGAGAGACTACGGAACCACGTGGAACTAACATGTCTCAGGAGTAGTATGTGCCATGCTATGCTATTGTCTGCATCTGGGAAGTAACATTTAAAGTTACAGTTTGCTGCTATTATGACCTTATTACTATACAACATTTACAGACAGAAATATTAATTAGCCACACACAATCGTATCCCAAGGCAGCATGTAGATGCTTAATACTTTGTGATAGCTTTGTTATAGCAGAAGAGAGCTTGCTGAGAAAGTGTGAATGACAAGTTGAGGTTATGTAATTTTTGTGAATGTTGGTAAAGTAAGGCTATGTGAAGCTATGTAATGTTAGTAGAAATAGGTGAGGATGGGTTATGTGATGTTAGGAGAATTAGGTAAGGATGGGTTATGTGATGCTAGGGGAATTAGGTGAGGATGGGTTATGTGATGTTAGTAGAAATAGGTGAGGATGGGTTATGTGATGTTAAGAGAATTAGGTAAGGATGGGGTATGTGATGCTAGGGGAATTAGGTGAGGATGGGTTATGTTGATGTTAGTAGAAATAGGTGAGGATGGGTTATGTGATGTTAGCAGAAATAGGTGAGGATGGGTTATGTGATGCTAGGGTAATCAGGTGAGGGTGAGTTATGTGATCCTATTGGAATTAAGTGAGAATGGGTTATGTGATGCTAGTGGAATTAGGCGAGGATGGGTTATGTGATGTTAAGGGAATTAGGTTAGGTTAAGAGAATAAGGGAAGGATAGGGTATGTGATGCTAGGTTAGATTAGGATGAGTTATGCGATCCTATTGGAATTAGGTAATGCTAGAGGAATAAGAACAGAAGACCTCATATGATACTAGGGAAGTGAGGTCAGGGAAGGCTATGTGATACATCAGGGTAGGTGATGTAAAGCAATAGTATTAAGCTGTGGCTAGGCTATATGATATAAAGGGGGTGATATTGCATATGTGGTGGGTCATAAATTAAATAAATCAGAATTTTTGTTCCAAAACCAAATTTTCAGATTGTGCTACACAAATCTACAGCATTGTAGAAATAAAAATATAATGGGTAGAGGTGTCAGCAGAGAGCACTGTGGTCAGACAGAAAGGAAATTCAAAAAGAAAAGAACTTCCTATGGTGTATACAGCAGCTGATAAGTACTGGAAGGATTAAGATTTTTTAATTTAAGCAATTTACAAATCTATTTAACTTTCTGGCACCAGTTGATTTAAACCATTTTTTTTTCCAGCGGAGTACCCCTTTAACCAGGGACGTGCACACATAGGGTTCAAAGGGGGCTTCAGCCCCTGCCCTGCCCAGCCCCTGCCCTGACCCTGCCCTTTAGCCGAGCATCTCCCTGCCCTTCATTTAGAAGTGAGCCTCTCTGCAGGGGTCACTGGTATAGCGCTGGCACTCTTGGAGATACTCGGTTCCTTTAACAACATGTGAACATGTGTGTGTAATGTGTATGCAGATGTATTGTGTTAACATGTCTGTGTAATGTCTGTTACTTACTAGCCTTTGTGTATAGTGTGGTGTTTATGTACTGCATGTATATACACATGTATGGTATATGTGTATGTAAGTGTGTATATGTATAGTATTTTATGTATGTTATATGCAGTGCTGTATCTGTCACTAGGCCAACAAGGCCCAGGATTGATAGAGCCATACAAAGACCAATATATGGCGGGTTAATGCTCAATATCAATTCCCATAGATCACCTGGGTGATCCAAAAAAAACAATTTCCCATATATCCCAAAGCTTTATTATTAATTATTAACACACATAATGTTAATAATAATTAATAATAAAGCTTTGGGATATATGGGAAATTGTTTTTTTTTTTGGATCACCCAGGTGATCTATAGGAATTAATATTCAGGATTGATACAGCACCTATCGCAGTGGTGGTTGCAAATCACATGGCGCCCCTGAAGTACACTTATATTTGTATATAAGTTTTTCTATTTGTCTGTAATCAGTGTTTCCCAACCAGGGTGCGGCCAGCTGTATAGGATGTCCGGGCATGCTGGGAGTTCTAGTTTTTCAACAGCTAGAGTGACCCTGGTTGAGAAACACTGATTTATGCATATATGTGTATTTATCATTGTCTCACAACCAGAGTGCCTCCAGCTGTTGCAACTGCTGAAAGCACTCTGGTTGGGAAAAACACACACACATACACATACATATTTATATTCAGGGATGTGGGACTCCTATCACCCGACACCCGGGACATACTACTGGTGGTTGTAGTAGTGCTATGTTCCTTTACATACTGGTGGTTGTAGTCGTGCTATGTTCCTTTACATACTGGTGGTTGTAGTCGTGCTATGTTCCTTTACATACTGGTGGTTGTAGTAGTTCTATGTTCCTTTACATACTGGTGGTTGTAGTCGTGCTATGTTCCTTTACACACTGGTGATTGTAATCGTGCTATGTTCCTTTACATACTGGTGGTTGTAGTCGTGCTATGTTCCTTTACATACTGGTTGTTGTAGTAGAGCTATGTTCCTTTACATACTGGTGGTTGCAGTCGTGCTATGTTCCTTTACATACTGGTGGTTGTAGTCATGCTATGTTCCTTTACATATTGGTGGTTGTAGTAGTGCTATGTTCCTTTACATACTGGTGGTTGTAGTAGAGCTATGTTCCTTTACATACTGGTGGTTGTAGTAGAGCTATGTTCCTTTACATACTGGTGGTTGTAGTTGAGCTATTTTTGGGTGGAGCCGGGGAAGGAGAGGGTTGATTTTGAGGAGATCAAGCATATAATGGCCTATAACCAAACCAGTGTTTCCAACCAGGGTGTCTCCAGCTGTTGCAAAACTACATCTCCCAGCATGCCCAGACAACCATTGGCTGTTCGGGCATGCTGGGAGTTTTACAACAGCTGAAGGCGCCCTGGTTGGGAAACTCTGAATCAAGCATTCCCAGAAGAAAATAAAAGAAAAATAGAACTACTGAAGTTATTTTTTTCACGTTTGTGTTTTCCTCCTCACATTCTAAAAATCATAACGTTTTCAATTTTCCACCTACATACCCATATAAGGGCTTGTTTTTTGTATCAGAAATCGTACTTTGTAATGACTTAAATCATTTCACCACAAACTCTATGGCAAAACCAGAAAAATATTTGTGGGGCAAAATTGAAACAACAAAACAGCAATTTTGTAACTTTTGGGGGCTTCTGATTCTACACAGTGCACTTTTCAGTAAAAATGACACTTTATTTTTATTCTGTAGGTCCATACGGTTACAAGGATACCTAATTTATATAGGTTTTATTAAATTTTCTACTTTGAAAAAATTATATTTACATGCACCAAAATTTGTGTTTAAAATTGTCATCTTCTTACCCCTATAACTTTTTTATTTTTCTGCATACAGGGCGGTATGAGAGCTCAATTTTTGCACTGTGAACTGAAGTTTTTATCGGCACCATTTTTGTTTTGATCCCTTTTTATGAAAAATGTTATGGTATAAAAAATACGCTATTTTTTATAGTGCCCTTTTTTTATTTGATGACTGGCAATTCAGGGGCCGGAGGATCGTGACGTCATGGCATCGCCCCCTCGTGACATCGCGCCCTACTCCCTTAATGCAAATCTATGGGGGCTTGGCAGGTGAACCCCCACGATCAGACATTTTATCCCCTTTCCTTTGGATAGGGTATTTGATGTCTAGGGGCAGAGTATCCCTTTAAGTCTGTGAGAAGATGATACAAAAGTGAAAACCAAATTAGCTTGTATCTGATATGAGAATGGTCTCCACAACAAAGCCAAAAAATACAAAAACAAATGTAATTTCCAGATCTCAGCTACTGCTCTAACTTTTGATTTCCTAATATATGGTTAGTCTTATATTTTGGATGAAAATCCTCTTTAGGGTACGTTCACATCGTAATCCAAGGGGCGCATGCGTGCAGCTCACCGAGGCGGTCACATCTGATGTGAGCTCCGTGCCGGCTGCAGCGATAAGCCACTATCAGCGCCGCTCCACGGCTCCTAAGCATCGGAACACCTACCCGGTACACTATGAGCATCTCCCGGTCCGCCAAAAATGTACTCCAGCCGCTTTCACAGGGTTTATCCCAATCTATTCCAGACATCTTCAGGGCCGGAACTCAATCCAAGATGGCCGCCGTGAGCTCCCTCGTGACTGAGGAGAACTCGGAGGACGAGCACCAGCCCCAGCTTGCAGAGCTGACACCTGCAGCCATGTTTCCCAATATGCAGGCACTTTTCAAGCAAGAACTAGCGCAGGCTGTGGCAACATTTACAGCGCAGATCCAAGAATTAACACAGCGGGTGGCAAACGCTGAATCTAAAATAGAGGACCTGGTGGATGCAGTTGAAATAGACCGGCAGAATCTTGATGGACAGGCCCATAAGCTGGAGGCACTTGAATTTAAGATGGAAGATCTTGAGGGGAAATCTACATTTGAGAGGACTGCCAGAGACTGTGACAGACCTGACTAAGGTACTTACTGACCTCTTTTATGAACTGGCCCCTCGCCTAGAGCCAGAACTGTTACGCTTTGATAGGATACATAGAGCCCTGGCCAGGCCCAAAAACACAGATCTCCCTAGGGATGTTATCCTTAAATTGCATTATCCAGAGGTACGCAATGTTTTGCAACTTGCTGCCAAAGACCTGCCGACCCTGCCGGGTTTTCTGCCCTCAGCCAAATTATTCTCTGACCTAGCTCCCTCTAACCTGGCTCGTAGAAGAGAATTCAGACCTATTACCCTGGCACTGATACAGAAGCAGATAGAGTACAGATGGGGATTCCCCTTTTCCTTATCTTTCAAACTTAATGGCCGCACTTATATTCTCTGTTCACTGAAAGAAGCCCTGGAGGTTCTTGCTACAGAACAATTGCGCCCAGTCGACCTACCACCCCAACATCAACGGGCTCCTCACCCTGCACGCTTGTGGTCTCAAGCGGGACGGCATCACAGCTCTAACAAGCCAGCCTATTTTCCACCTTACTGGAGGATTGAGACAACATTTTGAGGAATCCTCGCAACAACTGATAGCTGAACTGTTCATGAATCTCAAGTGGTGACTGGATGATCTAACTTAGTTGCTATCGCAACCAGATGAACTCCGACTTCTTGTTGCAGTGGTGGTGCAGCTGGATAGTTGTGCCTTAAAACCCCAGACACAAGGGATGGCAAGGAAGAATGACTGGCCATGGTGTGCCCTGGCTCATCTTTCCACACCTGAACTCTGTTGTTTGTTTTTATGTTTGTATGTTTTGTTTGTTTTTTGTCTGTCTCTTTCTTGTTGTGTCCAGGTACACCGGTATAGGTAAGCTTCATGCAATGTATGTCCCAGGTTTGATCGGAGCTGTAAGAGTTTATGAAAGCTTTGTGACTCCCATCTACCACACACTTAGTTTTTTTTTAGCGTATCCCCATGCCAGTATGTGTAAATTAATAACTCACAATGTCAGGGGTTTTAATTCCCCTACTAAGAGAAGGAAAGCTTTCAAGGATCACGTGAGGTTAAGTCCTGATGTTATATGCCTACAGGAAACGCATTACACGTCATCCTCCTTTCCTAAATGTTTCATAGATCATTTAAACCTGTATATATGTCTAATTATCACACCAAGAGCAGATTGGTCATTACCCTATTACATGATACCTTTCCTTTTTGTGTGAAGACGACTACGATTGATCCTGACAGCTGTTATTTGATTTTATTGGGAACGTTAGATGAAAAAAAGTTATGTATAGTTAATTCTTATGCTCCTGTTGATTCTCCTATTTCATTTTTTAGCACACTCAGCGCGCTGCTTGGAGCCCTGAGCTATGAATGGTTGATTTGGGCTTGCGACTTTACCTTTGTGGTCCACAGTTCCCTGGATCATTCTTTTTGCAGGCGGTAATTTGGCAGATGTCTGGAGGGAAAACATTGGCCAAACATGGGGGAACACTTATTATTCACCTTCACAGCATTCCTACATGCGCATAGATTGGATCCTTGCTAATGCCCCATTGCTTCCAAATCTCTTATATGCCAGACATGTCCCCTCCTCTTGGTCGGACCATGATTTAGTATTAGCAGCCTTTCATTTAGTGGGTAGTGCCACGGTTCCCTTTAGATGGAGGCTCAATGAGTCTCTCCTTACGATGCCACGTATCAAGTCCCAGCTAAAGGCGTATTTATCTTCCTATTTTGTAACCAATGCCAGATCCCCACCAGAACCACGTTGGGCATGGATGGCTCATAAAGCCTAAATGAGAGGATGAATTATTTCTCTGGCTTCAGGTATTAAAAAGGATATATCTCCAGCTAGATTGGCTCTGATAGCTAAACTGACAAGGCTGACCTTTGCACACCAGCAATCCCCGACATTATATCTTTACAAAGCTTTCAGTGACACAAGGGCACCAATAGATGCCTTACTCTCCAATGAAGTGGAAAAGGCAGTTCGCTGGACGAATGCCACATACTATCGTTATGCAAACAAACCTGCCCGCCTATTAGCGTCCATGTTCCGCAATACAACATCTATTAACAAAGTACATTCTCTACAGATACGCCCTGGGGTACGCACTTCCAATCCAGACCGCATATATTCTGCTTTCCATTCCTTTACGCTGCATCTTTACAGTCCTCTCCATCTGATCCTACCATTTCCTCTTACCTTTCTTCTGTTTCTCTACCTACCTTAGAGCCTGACACCATAGACTTACTTAATGCCCCTTTTACTACTGAGGAAGTATCAGAGGCCATTGCACGGCTTAAGTCCGGGAAGTCGCCCAGGCCGGACCGCTTTTCGGCGGCCTACTACAAAAAATTTACTTCTTTGCTAGTTCCCGACCTCACTTCATTGTTTAATTCCCTGCGCACATCTACCCCCTCTACCATTGGAATTTTTTGATGCTCATATTTCTGTTATTCTGAAACCCAATAGAGACCACTTACAACCCGCAAACTATAGGCCAATATCCTTGCTTAACATAGACACCAAATTGCTTACTTCTATTCTTGCTCACCATCTAAACAGTTTCCTTCCCACACTGGTACATGCCGACTAGGTGGGCTTTGTCCCTGGGAGGCAGGCCCCTGACAATGTACGCAAGATTGTCAACCTCATTAATTGGTCTGCCACCTCTTAAACGCTGATGATGGCCCTTGCACTAGATATAGAAAAGGCCTTTGACAGTGTCACATGGCCATATACGTTCGCTGTTCTCACTAAATTCGGCTTCAGGGGCCTGAACCCCTTGCGGTTTGTATACAAAATAACCTAGATATAAGAGGAACAAGGGTGGGTGATAGAGAATACAAATGTCATTTATTTGCAGATGACCTGTTATTGACTATCACTAGCCCACTTTCTTCTCTGCCCAACCTGACTCAAGTGTTAGACAACTTTCCTGGAGCTTCCGATCCTCGCATTAATGCAACAAAATCTGAAGCTCTATACTGTAATGTACCTACTACAACCAAGGATCTATTGACCGGCCGCTCCCTGCCCAACCTGGCTGAATTATGCCAATGCCACGCCACACCTGCTAGGGAACAATTCAGGGCGCGACAAGTTCTGTCGTTTTATACAACCCAGCTACATCAATGCACCCAAATTCTCCCTACTCCATATGAGCGACATATTTTATACTCTTCAGATATGCCCGGACTGCTCTCTCATCTATATGCCCACTTTAACTCTCTGCCTCAGGACGTTAAACTTAAATTTATGATAGACTGGGAGACGGATTTACATACAACACTCAAGTATGCACAGTGGAAGGAATGTTGCACTACTATTAGTAAAGGCAGCTGGCAGGTCTCTTTTGCCGAAACCTCATTATGAATATTACACCGTTCCTACAGAGTGCCGGCACATACCATCTACCCCCTTGTTTCTCCACTGTGCTATCGTGAATGTGGGGCTAGGGGTACACTGTATCACACTTGGTGGAGCTGTACAATAGTAGCAGGATTTTAGAGGAAGGTTTTAGACATGCCGTCATCTATACTCTCTTGCCAGGTACCACGTACCCCATCATACTGTCTCTTAAGCCACAAACCAACTAGAAAGCAGTTTCGTCCATTTAAACTGTCTCAATATGTCCTGCTTGCTCCTCGTATACACATTGCTACTTAATGGAGGAAGCAGGACTTACATCTTGCAAGAGTAGTGGAGAGGGTTAACTCTATCATGTTGAACGAAAAATTGACTGCTTTAGGGAGGATCAGGTGGACCATTTTAATCTAGTTTGGGAACCTTGGTCCTCCTCATCTTATTGCCCTGACATGTGCCATGGTTTCTCTCTGTATTAATCCTGTATTTTCTCTGCTGGGTGGGGAGTCTTGTCAAACTGTGATGTAACTTTTATTCCAGATGGAGTCTCTGATAATTCTGATGTGTTCTTATGATCGCTCACTGTAGGCACCGGTATACATTATATTATATATATTACCAATGTACGTTGGGATATACTATTGAATGGAAGATTGTACCTGGATGTTTTGGTTCTTGTTTGGTCCACGGACCAGTTATTTTATACATCTTTTCTATTCTGTATATATTCAATGTGCATCTCAATAAAGCTTCATTGTTTGATGGTTAAAAAGCGTAATCCTTCCAGTACTTATCAGCTGCTATATTATCCACAGGAAGTTATTTTCTTTTTGAATTTCCTTTCTGTCTGACCACAGTGCTCTATGCTGACACCTCTGTCCATTTTAGGAACTGTCCAGAGTACAAGAAAATCCCCATAGCAAACCTATCCTGGTCTGGACAGTTCCTAAAATGGATAGAGGTGTCAGTAGAGAGCACTGTGGTCAGACAGAAAAATAAAATAAAATTAATGTGGAGAATATAGCATCTGAAAATTAAGATTTTTAAATAGAAGTGATTTACAAATATTTTTAACTTTCTGGCACCAGTTGATTTAAAAAAAAAAATGTTTTCCACAGGAGTAACCAGTGGAGTACCCCTTTAAGGCAGAGTGATCTCCCTGCTGCTGCCGTAAGCTTTGTGTATCCGCTTGTGTCTGCCAGCAGAAAATCCACAGATTCGAGCGGACACACAGAGCTACAACAGCAGCACCAGCTCGCTCTCTATTATCTCTGTGTGTGCCGGCAGCGCATACGCAGCATCAAATATGCTGCAGATGCGTTCCCGTATGAACGTACCCTTAATCAGAATGCAGGTGACAGGTATCCCCATATATCACTGAAATGACCTAGTAAAGAATCTGAAATTACTTAGTAGCCAGTCAATAACACACCATGGGGGTCATATTCAAAACTTAGCATTTTGCACCCAAATTTACATGCAAAAAAGTTTCCATCAGATATTCAAAGTGTTTTACATGAGAATGATCTAGGTTTAAAAAATTAGTTTTTTTTTCTTTTGGTATGTAGGTGTTATTTAAGCAATTATTGAAAAAAAAAACTTTAATTTGAAAATGTTAATTAAAAAAATGCTAATAATTTTTTTTTTTCTCCCATGGTCAATGCACCAGCACTCACATTTAACCTCTGGACATGTTCATTTATTCAGTTATCGCTTGTATGAGCACTGGTAACCATGGAATATTATGTGAGATGCTTCCACCAGAATTTTAGGTGATTTAAACTTTGGCATCAAAATTGGTAATTGTGGCACGAAAAACAACAAAAGGGACACTAAAATAAACTCTCGTCTATTTTGAAAGCAGCACAAAATACTTTTGAAAAATGTATATATTCTGTTCTGATTTGCCTCTTAGTAGGCCCAAAATTCTATGCTGATTAACTTCATAATATATCAATTAGGCATCATAGTTAGGCTGGAAGGAAGGGTCTGTGGGTTATGCAGACATCTAGAGGACAATTGGGGGTGGGGGGGGACATAATTTATGAATTTAAAAACAGTTGTTTGTACAGCCATGTAGACACTACAGGGCTATTTATCAGTACTGTCTCATTGGCGGATAATGGTTTTTCAGACACACAAGATGTATTTTTGCGTTTTTGCGTTTTGAGTTGGTGCCTTTTGGTAAATTTGTCCTGTTTGGTTGTGCACAAAAAATTATCCCATTGTGCATCAAAGTTTGTACACAATTCATACACCAATTCTCTTTTAGTGTATTATGTGCTATACAATACCTTTTCATTTTTATCCACACACTTAATATATGCGCCCAAAACAAGAACTCATAGATGGGAATGCCCACTGTTTACAGGGGTACTCCGGTGGATTTTTTTTATTTTTTATTAACTGGTGCCAGAAAGTTAAACAGATTTGTAAATTACTTCTATTTAAAAATCTTAATCCTTCCAGTACTTATCAGCTGCTGTATAATACAGAGGAAGTTCTTTTTGTTTCAAATTTCTTTTCTGTCTGTCCACGGTGTTCTCTGCTGACACATCTGTCCATGTCAGGAACTGTCCAGAGCAGGAACAATCCCCCATAGCAAACCTCTCCTGCACTGGACAGTTCCTGACATGGACAGAGGTGTCAGCAGAGAGCACTGTGGTCAGAAAGAAAATAACTCTCTTCGTATTATACAGCAGCTGATAAGTACTGGAAGAATTAAGATTTCTAAATAGAAGTAATTTACAAATCTGTTTAACTTTGTGGCACCAGTTGATATAAAAAAAAAATGTTTTCCACAGGAGTACCCCTTTAAGAGGTGAACAAAAAAATATTTTTTAACAAGAATTGCTAAACAGTAGGATTCTTTGGTGTAAACAATAATAAATGTGGGGAACAATGAAGGAAAAAAAAAATCCCCTGCTGATTATAGCCACCCTCCAAAAATGCCATGAAAATAAATTGCTAAAAATCCTTGCCTTAAAGAGGCCTAATGCCAGTAGAAATGTAGCTAGTTTTAACTACCCTAGTTTTAAAATCCTATTTAATGTAAATAGTAGAAATAGCTTTGTATTAAATGTATTAGCAACACTTTTATTGTAAAAAAAAAGAATGCACAATTGTGGAACTATTTTTTTGTCGTTTTATTTCTACTTTGATTATCCATATATGTTCTCAATTTTCCCAGCCTCTAGCTTGAAAATTGAAAACCAATTGTGTGTGACTTGACTGTAGCCAGGCGAGGATGTCATTGTCACGCCCCAATGTGTAGCAGGTTACAATTAATAATACATTCCATCCATTTGATTTTTCCATATTTAATCAGCATTTTACTTTTAAGCATTTCAGATGCAGTTTGTAAAATAAAACATTTGGATTGATTTTCACAGTATGAATAATTTCCCTGTACATAACAAATGGGAACATTTACTCTCAGAGCAGGCAGTGAATAAAATATGTTCCTCCTCCTATGGTATGCTGTCTACACAGACATGAGGCATAAACCAGATATAGTGCTGCACTTCTCTAATGTGTATTTCATGATTAGAGGGTTTGTTCTTTGCCTGGAAAGAGTGCTTTTCAATATGTGGGAAATATTTTCATTCTCCCACTGCATGTCATCTGCCGAGTGAGGACAGAATACATAGCCAGATACAAATTGAAGCAAACCATTCAATTTCCATGTTTCTTGGTTCAGCAAGTGATGTGCTTTATTTTAATAAAAGTATGAGTTTTTCCATTGTAACACCTTATTGCAAAGTCTTCAGCCAATATCTCACCCACAACAAATGTGCCATTTCATTTTTTTTAATAACAGTTGTATGCATTTCACTTTGTGTATGTATGTGCAATATATATATATATATATATATATATATATATATATATATATATATATATCTACATCTGTACATAAAAGCATTTCAGAAAAAGGGTCACTATCAAGGCAGTGATACTGATAAATGTAAAAAAAAAAAAAAAAGTAAAGAAATAGAACAGGCCTACATTACCGTATATCTGATAGAATCAAGAAGGAAGGAAAGCATTCATGTAAATATCAAGTGAGAATACCTATTTCCATTATGTCATGCTAATTATACAGCCCAAAAATGAATCACCATATTTATTAGTATGATATCGGACATCTTGTATATGTCCGCCATATTGTGTATACTGTATAGACAATGACCCTCATTTACTATTGCAAACCTGACATGTTTTATTGGGTTGTGCGCCAGATTCTGTCGCATTGCGCCAGAAATTATGTCTGTGCCAGATTTTGCACCAGAATTGAAAAAAAAAAACGACTAACTCTCCATTTTGCTTAGAAGATCCGAAAAAGGGGCGTGGCTGTTGGGGAAAGGGCGTGGTCTCTGAAAAGGGGCGTGTCCCTGGCATTTTCACAAAAAAACAACATATTTACTAAGGTTTCCACATAAAATGTAGTGGATTTGAGCTGAGGAAAACCCAACAGATCAGAGCATGTGTAAAAAAAGCAAAGTGTAGGGAAAGTGGAAAATGTAGGGAAACCTTAGTAAATATTGTGGAAAATAAATTGTAGGGAATTAAAACCCACAAAGAAACCTACACTGCACTCTTAGTAAATGAGGGCCAGTTATTGACAGTTAACCCTTAATGGTAATGATGATTGTTTATGCAATAACTCCCCCTAGCGTATGGGTAGTTGACATTACACAGGAAAGGCATTACGGGTGATATGCTCAATGCATTCTGGGTATTATAGTGATATTATAGTCATTACCATATGTACATGACCAACCTACATTTATCGGGGAATTCCAATTTAGGAGGGTGTGTCTAACTAATTAAAAAGTCTGGTAAACCAGATGTTAGACACAGTAGAACACAAAGAAACAAAGGAAGAGAGACAAGGGAAAAAGAAATACAGAAAGACAAAGAACTCTCTCCCACACACAGGAAAGAGGTCCAACAAGGTGGAAAAGCCATGTGAGATCCCAGCAAGCCGGACTGATCACATAGTACCAGATCAATGGCTATCCATGATGATGAGATGGGCCGTTCAGCGTTCCTAAGAGCAGAAACGAGGTTCTTACATAGACTTGGTAAGAGACACAAAAATGGCGTTTCATTTAATTAAGACCCATTTGGATAATGTGGATGAAATGATACCATTTAGATTGGTGAATAAATTAATAAAATAAAACAATTAATTATCTCCATATTGAGATGATAGTTTTAGGATATTGCGAGACTTCATTCTACCTGGATAAGAATCAAAACTCATAATCTATCACAGCATTAAATAATTGATTAGACATTGATAGAATTCCTACTCGCCAAACTAAGTGTTATGAGTATATTTCCCACACAGGAAACTTGTTTCAAGTTATGCCTCCTAAAATATAGTCTAGCGAGATCATAAAACTTTGCTATGTGTCTTAATGTCTTCACAAGATCATGTATAGAAAATAGTCCAGAATGGGGCGATAGTATATAAAATTTCTTCCATGTTTATATCCTTAGATGGATTTGCTCCTTCTTGGAATCATGTGATTTGTCGTTGGTTAGAATTGCGGAATGTATTTAGCATTCTATATTGATATGTCTATGATTAGATATTGCCCCTCTTGATATCATAAGGTTTCCTCTGGACACAGTAATATGTAACCGTTTTCTTATATGACATTCCTAACCTAGTAGCTTTTGTTTTATTGTAACAAGTTACTTACTACTCACATGTATTGTTCTACTATATGTAGTCAATTAACAAGCTTGTAATGTTTACTCATATATTTAATTGATATTCATTTGCATATATCATTGTGATTGTTATTCCTTTTATGTTTATATTCTTATAACCAATAAATCTGCATACTTTTATAATACCTGTGTTTTATTGTATATTACAAAACTACATCCTTAAGCGTTAATGTCATCCCGTCATAAAAATAACTTGTTGATATCTGAGGAAATAGTTAGACTCAGATGTGAATTGTATTGACTGGCTTTATCTACAATGCATTAGGTCATAATTTTGATAAATTTAGCATTTTTCATAATTAATATTTTTATGACCATAATTGAGTTATTACCGCATGACAATTACATTTCAAAATATGAGTACATCTTTACAACTGGTAATACTCAAAGTGTTTTCCCATATGTATGTATGTATTTTCCCCCGATCGTTCTGCACTCAATGTAATAAAAAGGAAAACAATAAAAATATTACATTGACATAAGTATTTTATTTAATCTTTGTACAAATACACCTATTCCATGAAGGTCTCAGAGTTTGTTAGAGAGCATTACTAAACAAACAGCAGCATGAAGACCAAGAAGCTCACCAAACAGGTCAGAAAAGTGGAAAGAATATGGCAAAACTGCAAACATAGCAAGAAAAACCCATCTACTCAAACTGACAAGCTTGGCTAGAAAAATATTGATCAAAGAAGCAACCAAGAGGCTCGTAGTTACTCTGGAGGAGCTACAAAGATCAACAGCTGAGATACTATAATCTGACACTGGACAACTTTTAGTCACATACTCCACAAATCTGGCCTTTATGGAAGAGTGGCAATAAGAAAACCATTGTTGAAAGTGAGCCACAAGAAATCCAGTTTGTAGTTTGCCATAAGCCATGTGAAAAATACAGCAAACATGGGAAGAAGGTGCTCTGATCAGATGAGACCAAAACTGAACATTTTGGAGACGCTATGGGTGGCAGAAACCAACACTGCCCATCTCCTTGAGTGGGGATAGCATCATGCTTTTTAGCAGGTGTACAGGGATACTGGTCAGAATTAATGAAAACATAGATATAACCAAATAAAGGGCAATCATTGAAGAAAATGTGATGCAGTCTGTAAAAGACTTGAGACTGGGATAGAGGTTCATCTTTCAGCAGGACAATGGCCCTACAAATACAACCAGAGCTATAATGGAATGGTTTAGATCAAAGCATTTTAATGACTTGAAATGGCACAGTCAAAGCCCACACCTGAATCCAACTAGGAATCTATGACAAGACTTGAAAATTGTTGTTCACAGATGGTCTCCATCCAATATGACTGAGGTTCAGCTTTTTTGCCAAAAAGAATGGAAAAATATTTACATTTCTAGATGTGCAAATCTAGTAGAGACATGCCCCAAAAGACTGGAATCTCTTTTTCAGCAAAGTTGGTGCTACTAAGTATTGACTTAGGGGTTAATACTGATTTTGCACTTTAAGGGTGAATTCACATGTACAGTATCCTGTGCATATTTGATGCGCAGATTATGAACCTGCAGATTTTATGCTGCAGATTTCAATGTAAACTAAATGACTGAACACAGCATCAAATCTGCATGTTCAAAATCTGGCATCAAATAGGCGCAGGATACTTTATGCGTGAATTCATTCTAAGGGTGCATTGACACGTGCATATTTTCTGCTGCAGATTTGCTTCAGGAGATTTTGCTGCCTATTGACTTCAATGGGTTGCAAAATGTGCAGCAGATCTGCTGCAAAAATATGCATATGTGTTAAATGGGTAACAAAATCAGCTGTACAAAATATCCGGCAAAAATATGCAGCAGATCCTGTACATGTGAACGTACCCTAAGGGCTCGTTCACATGGATGGATTTACAGCGTATTTTACGCTGCCTAGTGTTGCCTCTAACTTTGCTCGTAGCAGCAGATTGCTGCTATGAGCAGGCAGACACTTTGCGATGTGTGAGTCATTGCGCGCATGCGCAGTATACTCGCACACATTGCGGCCACTCTCCCTGCTCTTAAAGTTAGGACGAGAACAGTCGCGATGTGTGCGAGTATACTGCGCATGCATGTGGCGACTCACACATCACAGCGTGTCTGCTCATAATGGCAGATTGCCGCTATGAGCAGACACAGATAGAGGCAACACTGTAGGGTCCATTGTCGGCGGATCTGTAGCCTAAAATACTGCATCTCTCTGCTGCAGATTTGCTGCTGCAGATTTTGATTTCCATTGATTTCAATGGATATTAAAATCTGCTACAGCAGATTTGCAACAGAAAATATGTGCTAAAGTGCATGTTGTGCTGATCAAGTGGTAAAAATCTCAAACAGTAACAAAATGGGCAAAAAGTCCAGGGGGTGAATACTTATGCCTTTGCAGTTATAACAGTGTCCACTGTTGTGTCTGTAGGATTCTTTGCCAGTTCATTCAGAAGAGCGTTAGTGAAGTAAGACACTGATGTCGGATGATGTTCCAGTTCATTTAAAATATGGGATTAAAGTAGGTGCAAGCTAGTCAATTTTTCTAAATCAAACTTACCCAACTATGCCTTTATGGGCTTTGCATTGTGCACTGGGGCACAGTCATGTTAAAATAGGAAAAGACCAAACTCTTTCCACAAAGTTGGAAACATGCATATCCTTAAAAAAGTTTGGACACCTTGGAAATGACTGAAGTATCTAGAGCACACTGTGCCTTGAAAATGCCAGGAGCTGTTGTATGTGCAGAGCATAACATCGAGATTTAGGGGCAAAGCAGGGCCTGAAAGGAGAAAGTCAAAAACTGCCGAAGATGAGTTGGCACAGTGTGACTATAGACAATAATCAATTATTCAGAAGAAGCATGAGGAAATGATAATAAACCTACTGTAACTGGTTAAAGATTAAAGTAGATGAAGTGTTTGTGGAAGTGTTTAGTGTCACCAAAGAAGCGATAAAATAAAAATAAAAAACAATTTAAATGAAAGAAGAGAGTAGACGAACAAGAACTTGGAAAAATATAATAGGAACTTAAAACAGTTAAAAAAATGTAAAAATCAAAAAGAATATAGGAGCTTTAGAAGAATTGATCTGACAATTTTAGAGAAATGCCATGACCAATTACAGTCAATATTACAAGAGCATCTGTAAAGATATTATAAAACGAAACACTGAAAACAAGGAATGATTTTCAGAAAAACCTAGGTTGTACATGTGGAACAATGTCAAATCATAACTGATGAAACAAAGATCAAGAAAAGATGGAACGAAAGCGCAAAAGATCTCTACAGAAGAAACATCAATAACCAAGACACATTTAATTATATCAGCTGTACTGAAGAGCTTTCAGTTCTGGAAACCAAAGGCAAATTAGCCCTGAGATCATTGCTGAAAAAAGAGGCCTAGGAATCAATGACAGTGTAATTAAAACAGCGGCTGAGGAAAAGTTGTCAGTGGTGACCAAATTACAGTATGTCACCAAATGTGGACAACTGAATCCGAACCATTATGGTGTACAACCTCTTGTCTCTATCCCATCCCTCATAGATTGAAAGCTCTTATGAGCAGGGACCTCATTCCTCTGGTTTGAATATTCAGTGTGTAATATTGTAATGTCTCGTATTTCTCTGAATTTGTTCCCTTAAAATTTGTGAAGTGCTGCATAATTTATGCTATATACCGTAAATAAAAATGTTATTGTCATTATTGCACACTATTGTAAATGTCAGCTGTATTTGATGCTAAGAGTTGCAGATAATATTGGATAGCTGTTAGGGTATAAAAGGCAAATTTTTCCTGAAGATAGTGATGATTAGTGTTGCTCGCGAATATTCGCAATTCGAATATTATTCGCGAATATCGCATATTCGCGAATTCGCGAATATCGCATATTCGCGAATTCGCGAATTTCGCGAATATAGCGCTGTATATTCGTAATTACGAATATTCGTTTTTTTTTTTTTTTTTCTTCACAGTACACATCACAGTGATCACCCCTCTCTGCTTCCAGCTTGTGTGGTGTAAAGAAGGTACTGTGTGAGACTGGCATGCAAAACTTCGCATATGCGAAAACTAGCATATGCTAATTTTCGCATATACGAATTTTCGCATATGTTAATTTTGTATATGCTAATTTTCACATGTTAATTTTCGCATACGCGAATGTTCGCATATGCGAAAATAAGACGAGGATATAACGAATATGCGAATATTCGCGAATATATGACGAATATTCGTCCATATATTCGCGAATATTCGCGAATTCGAATATGGCCTATGCCGCTCAACACTAGTGATGATTGCCAAACATAAAATTGCCTTTATAGTTCTCCAGCCAGGTGTCAAGGTGGGAGAGCTGAGCTATCAACCTCCCAGACCTCAACCTCACTGGGCTCTGTAAGGCTAAGTTTCTACTTGTTTTTTTGTTCTGCGTTTTTTGGTTTGAAAAAAAAAAACGCAAGAAAAAACGCCTGAAAAAACTGAAAAAAAAAGGATACAGTAGTGATGGAAACAATATTATTTTACAAAATTTACATATTTTATAACTAAGTGCTAATTAATTGTTAATAAAGTGTGTGTGTGTTTCACATTTTTCCTATTTTTTTTTTTTAAATTTTTAGGTAGTACTACTACTCCCAGCATGGAACAGACTGTTCCATGATGGGAGTAGTAGTACCTGTACTAGTAGACATATTGCCCCAGGTGTTAGTCATGACACCCAATGCGATCGTCCATAATATAGCAGAAATGCGGAACGGCTCTATACAGCACTTGCATCTCTGCACTATACTCCGGCCAGTGATGTGAATAGAACATCACTCCTTCATATTTTCCGCCCAGAGTGGTGATTGGCCGGATGGTTGCAGCCAATTACTGCTCTCTAGTGGAGAGATACGAGCGCTGTATAGAGCCGCTCCACATCTCTGCAATAGATAGGACGATCGCATCGAGTGTTAGTAGTGATACCCGCTGTGATCTGTTCTTACCTGCAGGTACTACTACTCCCAACATGGAGCACACTCTGCTCCATGCTGGGAGCTGTAGTATCTGCATTAAGAGACAGATCGCAGCGAGTGTCACTTCTGACACCTGTTGAGATCTTTCTATTAATGCAGGTACTACAGCTCCCAGCATGGAGCAGAGTGTGCTCCATGTTGGGAGTAGTAGTACCTGCAGTTAAGGAAAGATCACAGTGATTGTCACTCCTGACACCCGCTGTGATAGTCCTGTATAATGTATAGATGCAGGCGGCCGCTCTTCTATGGTCCCCTGCTCTGAAGTATATATACACCTATTCATATTTCCCACAGAGTGTTGTGATTGGCTGGAACCATCACAGCTCTCTGCGGGAAATATGAATAGGTGAATATATACGTCAGTGCAGGGGACCATAGAAGAGCAGCTGGCCGCAACTATACATTATACAGAAGAGCAGCTGGCCGCAACTATACATTATACATTAGTACAGGTACTACTACTCCCATCATGGAACAGTGTGTTCCATGCTGGGAGTAGTAGTACTACCTAAAAATTTTTAAAAAAATAAAGAAAAAATGTGAAAAACATACACACACTACATTTGTATTATTGTCGGCTAAATTTTTAGGTCTCCGCCCGCCCACATAAATTGATTCCTGTTTTAAAAATTAATAAAAATGTTATAATAAAAAAGAAAAATTTAGTTAGATACAATTTTTTCCATCACTACTGCATCTTTTTTATTTTATTTTTTTAATGGTACCCTACGAATTTTTTTTATGAAAAGGTATCTCCATCACTTTTTTGGATCGCTAAAGTCCAAAAGAGAATAAATACCACCTGAAAAAATGTTAAAACCCACATGGCGTTTTTCTTGGCATTTTTTTTACTCCCATAGACTTCTATGGGAGAAAAACTCCACGATTTCAGGGGAAAAAATGCCAGTGGGTCAACATGCTGCGATTTTGCAAAACCGCCAAGGAGCTGAAAAACTTCAAAAAAGAGTGAAAAAACACCAAAAGGATTTGAAAAACGCCAAACTGAAAAATGCCAAGTGGAAAAATAATTTTGCGATCTCTCATTGATTAACAGCTAACATCTGGCCGCAGCGTTTTTTGGCCGAAAAAACGCCATGCGGCAGAATTGGCGTTTTTCTTGTTGTTAAAAAAAAAAAAAAACAAGTAGAAACGTAGCCTAAGTCAGTCAATGAGGAGCTTGGAACTGATCATAAGATGCTCCAGGACATGGCACTTTAGATTGTATCTCCTATAGTTGGTGTGGCGTTTATTTATGGAAATACTTATATTTTCTTGAAATGTAAAGATTTCAGTAAAGAGGTACTCCGGTGGGAAAACTTTTTTTTCAAATCAACTAAAAAGTTAAACAGATTTGTAAATTACTTCTATTCCAAAAGCTTAAGCCTTCCAGTACTTATCAGCTGCTGTATGCTACCGAGGAAGTTGTGTAGTTATTTCCAGTGTGACCACAGTGATCTCTGCTGACACTTTTGTCTGTGTCAGAAACTGTCCAGAGCAGGAGAGGTTTACTATGTGGATTTGATTCTACTCTGGACAGTTCTGTACGCAGACAGAGGTGTCAGCAGAGAGCACTGTGATCAGACTGGAAAGAACTACACAACTTCTTCTGTACTAGATAGCATCTGATAAGTACTGCAAGGATTAAGATTTTTAAACTGAAGTTTTTTTTTATCTGTGTAACTTTCTGGCACCAGTTCTCTTAAAAACATTTGTTTTTCCTTGAGTACCCCTTTAACGGAGTATTCCAGTGCAGGGACTGCTGGGAACCCCTGTAATATCCTTCACTGCTAAAAAAAAATAAAAAAAAAATTAAAAAAAAGGTTGTAAAAAAAGTTTAAAAAAATTACCCATTAACCCCTTCCATATTAAAAGTTTGAATCATCCCCCCCCTTTTCCCTAATTCCATATAAAAAATATGTAACCATAATAAAAATAAATATATGTGGTATGGCTACATGCATAAATGTCAGAACTATAAAAATATAATGTTAATTAAAACGCACCGTCAATGGCGTACAAAGTCCTAAATAACATATTTTTGGTCACTTTGTATACCCTAAAAAAATGTATACAAAGCAATTAAAAAATCCCTTCAAAACAAAAATTGTACCGATAAAAACTTCAGATCACGGCGCAAAAAATAAGCCCACATACATGCCTGCTTAGAAAAACTAAAAAGTTATAGGGGCCAGAATATGACAATTTTACACATACTAATTTTGGTGCATGTAGTTATAATTTTTTTAACCCCTTAAAGGAAAACTGTCATATATTTTCTCCCGCACTATCCACATGTACTGGTGGATAGTGCGGGAGACGCTGATTAAAACGAGCCCTACCTTGGTCTGATCCACGCCGCCGTTCACCCGCAATTGTAGTTTTAATCTCTGTGTATATCCGGCTGTAACTGGCAAAGGCGGTGCTTCTGCGGGCCGCTCATGAATATTCATCCCTCCCACTGGTTAGGAGCGGCAAAGAGAGGGAGAACAGGAGGGATGAATATTCATGAGTGGCGCTGACGTCAGTGTCAGTTAGCCCGCAGAAGCACCGCCTTTGCCAGTTATAGCCGGATATACACAGAGATTAAAACTACAAGTGCGGGCGAACGGCAGCGCGGATCAGACCAAGGTAGGGCTTGTTTTAATCAGCGTCTCCCGCACTATCCACCAATACGGGTGGATAGTGCTGGAGAAAATATGTGACAGTTTTCCTTTAAGGAGCTATGGGAGCTATAACACTGCAAAAAAAAAAAAAATGAAAAAAAAAGTTAAGAAAGGTCATTTAACCCCTTCCCTAATAAAAGTTTGAATCACCCCTCTTTTCCCATAAAAAAAAGTGTAAATAAAAATAAACATCTGTGGTATTGCCGCCTGCGGAAAAGTCTGATCTATAAAAATATAAACAGCACGCAAAAAAAAGTCCAAAATAGCGTATTTTTGGTCACTTTTTATATCATGAAAAAATTTAATAAGAAGTGATCAAAAAGTCTGATCAATACAAAAATGGTACCGATAAAAACTTCAGAACACGGTGCAAAAAATTAGCTCTCATACCGGCCTGTACGCGGAAAAATAAAAAGTTATAGGGGTCAGAAGATGAGAATTTTTAACGTATACATTATCCTGAATGTAGTTATGATTTTTTTTCCAAAGTACGACAAAATCAAACCGATATAAATAGGGTATCATTTTAACTGTATGGACCTACAGAATAAAGATAGTGTCATTTTTACCGAAAAATGCACTTTGTAGAAACGCAAGCCCCCAAAATTTACTAAATAAAATTTTTTCTTCAATTTTGTCGCACAATGAATTTTTTTTTCCGTTTCGCTGTGCACTGCAAAGTAGAATTGGTGGCACAAATAATGAGCCATCATATGGAATTTTATGTGCAACATTGAAAGTGTTATGATTTTTAGAAGGTGATGAGGAAAAAATGAAAATGCAAAAACGGAAGGGGTTAAGGGGTTAAAAACTTTATTGGGGAGGGGATTTTTCACAATGTTTTTGCTTCTTTTTTAACTTTTTTTTTACATTTATTTTACAATTATTTAGGGGACTATTTATAGCAATCATTAGATTGCTAATACTGTTCAGTGCTATGCATAGGGCATAGCAAAGATCAATATTATCGACAATCTTCTGCTCTGGTCTGCTGGAAGGCATATCAGTGCAGAAGAGCCCGGGAGACAGACAGGGGGCAGGTGAGGGTACCTCCGTCCTCCATCTTGGCTGATCTGATCCCGATCAGATCAGCCATTATAAGTGCCGCACTGCCGCAGATGCCGTGATCTGTACAGTGGGGATCAAAAGTTTGGGCACCCCAGGTAAAACATTTTTTGATGTGCATAAAGAAGCCAAGGGAAAAATGGAAAAATTTCTAAAAGGCATCAAATTACAGATTAGACATTCTTATAATATGTCAACAAAGTTAGATTTTATTTCCATCATTTACACTTTCAAAATAACAGAAAACAAAAAATTGGTGTCTGCAAAAGTTTGAGCACCCTGCAGAGTTAATATCTTGTACTGCCCCCTTTGGCAAGTATCAAAGCTTGTAAACGCTTTTTGTAGCCAGCCAAGAGTCTTTTAATTCTTGTTTGAGGTATCTTTGCCCAATCTTCCTTACAAAAGTCTTCCAGTTCTTTGAGATTTCTGGGCTGTCTGTCACGCACTGCTCTTTTAAGGTCTATACATAGATTTTCTATTATGTTGAGGTCAGGACATTGTGAAGGCCATGGCAAAACCTTCAGTTTACTGCTCTTGATGTAATCCCCCGTGGATTTCGAGGTGTGTTTAGGATCATTATCCATTTGTAGAAGCCATCCTCTCTTTAACTTCAGCTTTTTCACAGATGGCATCAAGTTAGCATCCAAAATTTGCTGAAATTTTATTGAATCAATTTTTCCTTTCCTCGTGAGATGTTCCCTGTGCCACTGGCTGCAATACAACCCCAAAGCATGATTGATCCACCCCCATGCTTAACAGTTGGACAGAGGTTTTTTTCATTTAATTCTGTTCTCCTTCTTCTCCAAACTTACCTTGCTCATTCCGGCCAAAAAATTCAATTTTAACCTCATCGGTCCACAGAACTTGTTTCCAAAATGCATCGGGCTTGTCTATACGTTCATTTGCAAAGCTGAAACCCTGATTTTTGTGGTGAGGATGTAGAAGAGGTTTTCTTCTGATGACTCTTCCATGAAGACCATATTTGTGCAAGTATCTCTTTATAGTGGAATAGTGTACCACAACTCCAGTGTCTGCCAGATCTTTCTGGAGGGATTGTGCAGTCAAACGTGGGTTTTGAATTGTTTTTCTCACAATCCTGCAAGCTGTTCTGTCTGATATTTTTCTTGGTCTTCCAGATCTTGCTTTAACTACCACTGTTCCTGATGACTGCAATTTCTTAATTACATTCCGAACAGAGGATATTGACATCTGAAAAAATTTGCTATCTTCTTATTGCCTTCTCCAGCGTCAACTCTTTTTCAGTTTCAGATTTCTAGACAACTGCTTAGAAGAACCCATGGTGTTGATTGTTGGGGCAAGGTCAGATGAGTGTGGGCATTTAAAACCTTTGAGATTGACATCACCTAGTCTTCCCAGATGATGATTGAGAACAATCCATGACACTGGCAGGTCTCAGCTTTACAAATGGGGCAGTGTATGCTATAAATTCTGCAGGGTGTCCAAACTTTTGCAGACGCCAATTTTTTTGTTTTCTGTTTTTTTGAAAGTGTAAATGATGGAAATAAAATCTAACTTTTGTTGACATATTATAAGAATGTCTAATCTGTAATTTGATGCCTTTTGAATATTTTTCCATCTTTCCTTGGATTCCTTATGCACATTAATACAAATTTTTACCTGGGGTGCCCTAACTTTTGATAGGAGAGAGTCCTTGTAATAGGAGAGAGTCCGCTTCTCCTCTTTTTTTAAACCTACTTCTAGTTTTACCATAAAAAACTGCATCCTGCTTGTTTTGGACTTTGATCCTGGTTCTGATTTTGTACTATGCTGCTCTTCTAATTTCAACCATTTGGCCTGTACCTGGAATATCCCTCTGTTTTCCTGACTTTGTTCCTGACGTATCTGTGTTTTACTGGCCTAAGTGAGTGTAGGGACCATTTTCCAGTTGGGGGGGCTGCTATTTGGGGCGGATTGTCCAAGTAGGTATGGTGCAGTGGTTTTGCAGAGCTTATGTCTATGCTGTTCCCTACCTATTTGTGAGAGCAACTGAGCTTATAAAATGCCATTCTAGTAACATGTATGGGTCCCAGTGGCTGTGGGTTTGTGGCTGTGGGGAATGCCATTCCATTAATCTGTGTGTGTCCAAGTGGTTGGACCCTAACACATCTAGCATTCATCAAGTATGCATAGTATAGTTGATAAAAAATCTAGGATGTAATATGCCTTTAACCTCTTCCCACATTGTTCTGGAAATATTATATATATATATATATATATATATATATATATATTACGACACAGGCATCAATGGCTTAGTGCACGGTGCTGTACATTTGCAACATAGCAATGGTATTGGCACAGGCATTTTTTTTTGATGTACAAGATAAATAAACAATAAAAGGAAGCGTATTATATTTCGAGTTCTTGAATGTTTGTTGAGTTTTATATCTGATGTTTTAAAACAGATGTAATGTTTGAAAACATATCCTGCTTTAGAGGTGTAAAGAATTTTTGTTAAATTGCCTGAAAAGATGCAAGAAATAATGGGTCGAGGAGGGCTGCAGTCCCACTAAGCGTAGGCATATACGAGTGATAAATTATATACAAGATGACAGTGTGACTGTTTAAACACTATTTGCAAAGCTACATCTTCTGCTTGTGTGCTTCATCGAATCACTGTTTTTATACCTTCTTTCTGATAGAAAATAATTATTGTGTATTTCTATCTCTTCATCTGGAACCAGCAATTCTCTGCAGTGATAGTAAAGTTTAAGAAACATGTATGCCATATTCATCTATACCCTAAACATTCATTTTAATGCTATGAGATATTATTATTGAGAGGAACATTGTACACTGCTCAAAAAAAATAAAGGGAACACTAACTTAACATATCCTAGATCTGAATAAATGAACTAATCGTATGAAATACTTTCGCCTTTACATAGTTGAATGTGCTGACAACAAAATCATACAAACATTTTCAATGGAAATCAAATTCATCAACTTATGGAGGTATGGATATGGAGTCACGTTCAAAATCAAAGTGGAAAACCACACTACAGACTGATCCAACTTTGATGTAATGTCCTTAAAACAAGTCACAATGAGGCTCACTAGTGTGTGTGGCCTCCACGTGCCCATATGACCTCCCGATAATGCCTGGGCATGCTCCTGATAAGGTGGCGGATGGTCTCCTGAGGGATGTCCTCCCAGACCTGGACTGAAGCATCCGCCAACTCCTGGACAGTCTGTGGTGCCACGTGGCATTGGTGGATGGAGCGAGACATGATGTCCCAGATGTGCTCAATCGGATTCAGGTCTGCGGAACAGGCGGGCCAGTCCATAGCATCAATGCCTATCTCTTGCAGGAACTGCTGACACACTCCAGCCACATGAGGTCTAGCATTGTCTTGCATTATGAGGAACCCAGGTCCAACAGCACCAGCGTATGAACTCACAATGCTTCTGAGGATCTCATCTCGGTACCTAATGGCAGTCAGGCTACGTCTGGAAAGCACATGGAGGGCTGTGCAGCCCCCCAAAGAAATGCCACCCCACACCATTACTGACCCACCGCCAAACTGGTCATGTTGGAGGATGTTGCAGGCAGCAGAACGTTCTCCATGGCGTCTCCAGACTCTGTCACATCTGTCACATGTGATCAGTGTGAACCTGCTTTCATCTGTGAAGAACACAGGGCGCCAGTGGTGAATTTGCCAATCTTGGTGTTCTCTGGCAAATGCCAAACATACTGCACGGTGTTGGTCTGTAAGCACAACCCCCACCTGTGGACATCGGGCCCTCATACCACCCTCATGGAGTCTGTTTCTGACTGTTTGAGTGGACACGTTCACATTTGTGGCCTGCTGGAGGTCATTTTGCAGGGCTCTGGCAGTGCTCCTTCTTGGACAAAGGCAGAGGTAGCGGTCCTGCTGCTAGGTTGCTGCCCTCCTATGGCCTCCTCCATGTCTCCTGATGTACTGGCCTGTGTCCTGGTAGTGACCTCCATGCTCTGGACACTACGCTGACAGATACAACAAACCATCTTGCCAAAGCTTGCATAGATGTGCCATCCTGGATGATCTGTACTACCT
Organism: Hyla sarda; assembly: GCF_029499605.1. Lineage (NCBI taxonomy): Eukaryota > Metazoa > Chordata > Amphibia > Anura > Hylidae > Hyla > Hyla sarda. The sequence goes on from NC_079191.1 coordinate 229,453,076, forward strand.
GAGCCACTTGTGTGCGCTGTAGACTCTGTCTCATGCTACCACAATGGTGAAACAAGTGACCAAAACATCAGCCAGGAACCATAGGAACTGAGAAGTGTACTGTGATCACCACCTGCAGAGCTACTCCTTTATTGGGGGTGTCTTGCTAATTGCCTATAATTTCCACATGTTATCTGTTCCATTTACACAACAGCATGTGAAATTGATTGCCAATCAAGGTTGCTTCCTGAGTGGACAGTGGGATTTCACAGAAGTGTGATTGACTTTGAGTTACATTGTGTTGTTTAAGTGTTCCCTTTATTTTTTGAGCAGTGTATACCATTTCATTTTAGTCTTACTGTGTTACCATTCATGTAAATGAAATTGGTAAGCATTTTATGATCTACATGTTGTAGTCATAACACATTTAATTATTATTAGCTGCATGTAACATTACATGTTACATGACAGTTTGAAGAAAATACTGGAGTGCATTGTATTGGCTACATATATAAACAGTTAATATAATTTAACAGCAAACTAGATTTGTCTTTTAAAAATTATATGTAATACAGTATACAATGCAATAGGAACAATTTCAAACCCTTTCTCTTTTTCACATTTTGTTATTTTGCAGTTGCATAAGGTTTTCACCATCATTCTGCACTTCAAAATGACAAAGTGAAAAGAGAATGCTTGGTTCTATTGAACTCGATGTTCCTTTTTTGTGGACAATGGGCCTCATCTGCTATTGTTTTCACAACGTTATTTTGTTGGCTTTATGCTCTTTGTGTTGTCGTACCTTCTGTGCGACATGTCTGCGACAGCCTGCGCTCATCTTTCTCAGCAAAATGCAAGGTACCTGACATTTCCTTTTAATTTCCTGAAAAAAGGATGTGTTTACCGGTTTACTGACTACCAACCTGTATTTATGAAACATTATTATTTATTTTTTTCTATCAGGTTTTGGCTTTTTTCCCCCCACAAAAAGTAAGTAGGTCGATTTTTAGCACTGCTGTCGGATTTTCCCCTGGAAAGTACCCATCGCCCTAAATTGGTGTAATCTAGGCCCAATTGATGCATTCCATGATGTACTTTTCAAGATTTTACTCCCACATGTGGCCATGTTGTTTAAGAACACAGACATTTGCCTTTATTTTCCTTGGAAAAGTGAATGGTCTCTTAACTCAGTCGCACAGATTTATGATAAGTTGGTTGCACAGAAAAAAAAATTGAGGTAATTCATGAGCAGGATTGTTCTGTGTACCCCAAATGAGTTCTGCAAGTTCATATGTTTTAGTCTTTTTTTTATTACACAAACTACAATTACAAATTACAGTTGACAAACAGGAAAGCTGTGATTGATTGCTCATGTCCCAATCCCCTTCCTGTGGAAAATGGGTCTAAAGGAAGGTTTGAAAAGCCTGAGAAATTTTGTATGCCTGTCTGGCCATTAGGTGCTTCACGGATAACTTTTCTAGTAACCTCAGAAGACTCTTCTGCGCTTCTAAAGACTGACCAGACTAAACAGAGATTAAAATACACATGCAACAAGAGAAAATTTGAGTGTGACATGTGGGGAGAACGAATAGTAAATAACGTTGAGATAAACAGACATGCAAACACTATCAACCTTTACAAAAACCCGATAACATGAGGCTCAATATGTTTATAACAGATCGTGCTTTACATTTGTGGATCATTTCCATTGATTTGTAATGAACAGAAGCTTCATTGTTTCTTTACTTTGAAGTTTGTATCGTAATGTTGTGATGTCATAAAAAGACATTCAATGCAAAATATTGAAACAGATTGTTAGAAATCTTTGTTAATTTATTAAAAAGGAAAAACAACGTCTGCAATGACAATGATGTTGGAATGATATAAGTATTCAGCCCCTTTCCTCAATATTTAGTTAAAGCACCTTTGGCAGTGAATACAACCCAAGTCTTCTTGGGTATGATGCCTCAAGGTTGGCATGACAGGATTTTGGGATTCTTCTCTGCAGATTTTGATTTTCTGGTGGACAGCCATTTTCAGGTCTCCCAAGAGATTTTTGATTATGTTCAAGATAGCTGGGCCACTTAAAGCCAATCACAGAGTTGTCCCCAAACCTCTTTTGTGTTGTCTTGGGTGTGTGTTTAGGGTCATTGTCTTGCTTTAAAGGGGTATTCCAGCCTTAGACATCTTATCCCCTATGCAAAGTATAAGATGCCTAAGGCCAGAATACCCCTTAAAGGTGAATCTTCGTACCATTCTGAAATCCAAAACACTCTGTAAGACAAATTGGCAAGATGGTATAAACTTTTTAATAAAACATTTTTTTATAAAGAGAATAAATGACACATATTGAAATAAACAAACCAGGTCAGTGATGTTGAGAAAGGAATGTAACAATCCAACTGGGCACAGAAACCTAATAGATCTGATTGCTTAAATTGGCACTGTCAGATACAACAACTTTTGATATGTTGTAAAGCATGCAAAACCAATTGCTTTCATTAGAAATTTTTCAGTATTTCATACTAGAAACGCCAGTCAAACAACTGTCCCCCCTGCCTGCTTGGACACATACTAGTCCTGCTGTGTCCATGCATCATCACCTATGTCTTGGACACACTTCTTTGATTGACAGCTGTGAGAGCAGGGCTCACACCTGCAGGAAAAATCCTCTCACTGTCAGCTTCTGTCAGTTAGGACAAGCTGGGAGTTGTAGTTTTGCTAATGTTAGGGGAGATGTGAGCAGACAGCATATTGAGGGAGGGGGCGGAGACATGCACAGTGAGGCTACACCCCCTCCCTTTGAGAGGAATTCAGACTAGTGAGCTAAATTAAAAGTGTAATAAAAAAATAAATAAATGTGCTAGAAACATAAAAATTTGATGTACATGGTCAGAATTAGGTACCGAGTGATATATAAAAAAAAACATTATTGTTGATGGATCTGACGGGTACGCTTTAAGTCCAGATGGAGAAGTATCCCTTTTATAGTATCGGTATGGATGTCAGTTTAAAACCAGTGGCGATTAGCATTGCTAGTCCTATAAGAACTGGGAATGTGCACATGCATACACCTCCGGCAGAACAGACTAATGCGGAGAAAAGCGGTGGTAAATTTTACATTTTTATATTAAGATCTTTGTATGCCTGTAATGTTTTTGCTAAACTCTTGTCCCTCAATGTTGTAAATTCTTTTGCATTTGTTTTGTTCAGTGATTTGAAATAATGTTTTTGACTGATTTAAAGGGTATTTCTTCCTGATCATGCAGTGATTCTTATCCCACTGAATGTAATAGGCTTTACTAGCTACTCCTTAATAGAACAGCTTTCCATTTCTTCACTACACTGAATTAGCATTGCCTAGTGGTATACTTTCCATCATTGTTTTGCTACTGTACATGATGGATGTGTTCTAGTTACCATAGATTAAAACAATGGTGAAACAGTTGATACAAATTTGTATATTATATGATTATTTATTGGTTAAACATGGCTATTTTGAATAAGGTAACACATGTCAACTTGCATTAACATAAAAGGCCTTTTAATGCAGCAAATAGACCTTTATCTTTGTAGCACTGCTGGGTTGAGTTACTTGGAGGGCACGCTCTTTGTCATAGGGCAATTTGTTGGAATTAATTTTTTTTCCACAATTGCAGTAATACATCTCTGACTAAAAATGGCTGCATGCTCTTAGTATTAGAGTGATATGCTTTCAAGTTGTTTGTGTAAATCTCTCACCTATCAAACATTAAAGCAGTCCCATACTACTACATTTCATTACCTATTCCCCCTTCAAGAGCTTAACAACATTCATTTAACATAAAAACTATGTTAAAAACAATTTTTAACCCCTTAAGGACCGGGGTTTTTTCCATTTTTGCATTTTCATTTTTTGCTCCTTGCCTTTAAAAAATCGTAACTCTTTCAATTTTGCACCTAAAAATCCATATGATGGCTTATTTTTTGTGCCACCAATTCTACTTTGCAATGACTTCAGTCATTTTGCCCAAAAATCTACGGTGAAACGGAAAAAAAAATCATTGTGCGACAAAATTGAAAAAAAACCGCAGTTTTGTCAATTTTGGGGGCTTCCGTTTCTACGTAGTAAATTTTTCGGTAAAAATGACACCTTATATTTATTCTGTTGGTCCATACGATTAAAATGATACCCTACTTATATAGGTTTGATTTTGTCAGACTTCTGGAAAAAATCATAACTACATGCAGGAAAATTAATACGTTTAAAATTTAAAAATCTGACCCCTATAACTTTTTTTTTTTTTCCGTGGTTATGGGGGTGTATGGGGCGGTATTTGTGCCGTGATCTGAAGTTTTTAACGGTACCATTTTTGCATTGATAGGACTTATTGATCGCTTTTTATTCATTTTTAAGTGATATAAAAAGTGACCAAAAATGCACAATTTTGGACTTTGGAATTTTTTTGCGCGCACGCCATTGACCGAGCGGTTTAATTAATGATATATTTTTATAATTCGGACATTTCCGCATGAGGTGATACCATATATGTTTCTTTTTATTTACACTGTGTTTTTTTTTTTTTATTGGAAAAGGGGGGTGATTCAAACTTTTAATAGGGGAGGAGTTAAATGATCTTTATTCACTTTTTTTTCACTTTTTTTTTTTGCAGTGTTATAGGTCCCATAGGGACCTATAACACTGCACACACTGATCTTCATCATTGATCACTGGTTTCTCATAAGAAACTAGTGATCAACGATTCTGCCGCATGACTGCTCAGGCCTGGATCTCAGGCACTGAGCAGTCATTCGGCGATCGGACAGCGAGGAGGCAGGTAGGGGCCCTCCCGCTGTCCTGTCAGCTGTTCGGGATGCCGCGATTAGCTGCGGCTATCCTGAACAGCCCGACTGAGCTAGCCGGCAACTTTCACTTTCACTTTTAGCCGCGCGGCTCAGCTCTGAGCGTGCGGCTAAAGGGTTAATAGCGCGTGGCGCCGCGATCGGCGCTGCACGCTATTAGAGGCGGGTCCCCGCTTCACTATGATGCCGGGCCCGCCGTGATATGATGCGGGGTTACTGTGTAACCCCGCATTATATCAGGAGAGCAGGACCAAGGACGTACCGGTACGTCCTTGGTCCTTAAGGGGTTAAGGGAGTTTTAAAGGGGTAGGCCAGTGCTGGAAAACGTATCCCCTATCCTAGGGGATAAGTTTCAGATCGTGGGAGGTTCGACTGCTGGGGCCCCCCACGATCTCCTGTACGGGACCCCAACACGCTGGCCAGATAACGGGTGTTGACCACCGCACGAAGCGGCAGATGACATGCCCCCTCAATACATCGCTATGGCAGAGCCGGAGATTGCCGAAGGCAGCACTCCGGCTCTGCCACAGAGTTGTATTAAGGGGGCGTGTCAGCCACCGTTTCGTACGGTGGTCAACTCGCCCCCTACCCGTGAGCTGCCGGAGCCCCGTAGAGGAGATCTGAAACTTATCACCTATCCTTAGAATAGGGGATATGTTTTTTTTAGCACTGGATATGTCCTTAAATGGGGTTATTTCATTAAAGACATTAATATTGGTAGGATATGCTATCAATGTCCGATTAGTGTTGTCTGAATTATACGACTCCCTCTGATCTCTAGAAGTATCTGCTAGAAAAGCACTAAGGGGAGAATTTATAATTTCCTGCACTAGCTCAGAGCGGAAAATTTGTGCAAAGTTTGCACAATTCTGCCACTCTGCGATGGCACGATAAAATTTCTCCTTGGTCTCTTTGACTTTTTGAACTCTTGACCTGCTGTGCTTTTTTCAGAAGCCTCACAGTCAGCCATTTCCACTCTTTAGTAATGGATAAAGGTTAGAGTAGTCAGGTCCCCATCAATGGGACATTGATTGTACATACAGTTTCTTTAGTGAGAAAACTACTTTAAGGACTTTAGCATACCTATTTACATCAGAACAATTTAAATAAACAATCGATTTGTTTGTGGGTAAAGTACATAATACAAACATAATCTTAGAAACATAGAATGTGTCGGCCCATAAGAACCATTCGGTCCATCTAGTCTGCCCAATATTCTGAAAATACCATAATCATGGTAAAATCTTCTAAATATCAGTATGAATGGCACTGTGATATGTGAGATAAAAGGCTTTAAGGGGTATTCCTGTTTTAGAACATTGTATTTTAATAGGACTATCACCCTAACATATATAACTTACTAATATAGTGTTATCACAAGTTGAACTGGATTCCACATGCTTTTATGGGATTCCCCCGATTCCTCCTACTCTTTCAAGAAAACACACCATTGTCACTAAGATCTAACCTTCCCCCTGAGTGATGTCATCACCTCTGACCAAAGCCGGCAGAAATAGTCCTGCACACTGATCAATAGAGGTAGGGTGCCTATGGAAGAATCAATGTCCAAATTCAATGTGAATAATCCACGGCACTTCAAGTTGCAAGCGAGTTTGAATTTTATTTACACACAATCTAAAAAATAAGTGGCGGTATGGGGTCTCATTTTTTGCGCCATGATCTGTACTTTTTTTTATACCAAATTTGCATATAAAAAACTTTTAATATATTTTTTATAATTTTTTTTTAAATAAAATGTATTAAAAAAGTAGGAATTTTGGACTTTTTTTATTTTTTTTCGTTAACGCCGTTCACCGTACGGGATCATTAACATTTTATTTTAATAGTTCGGACATTTACGCACGCGGCGATACCAAATATGTCTATAAAAAATGTTTTTTACGCTTTTTGGGGGTAAAATAGGAAAAAACGGACGTTTTACTTTTTTATTGGGGGAGGGGATTTTTCACTTTTTTTTTACTTTTAATTTTACATTTTTTAAATTTTTTTTACACTTGAATAGTCCCCATAGGGGACTATTCATAGCAATACCATGATTGCTAATACTGATCTGTTCTATGTATAGGACATAGAACAGATCAGTATTATCGGTCATCTCCTGCTCTGGTCTGCTCGATCACAGACCAGAGCAGGAGACGCCGGGAGCCGCACGGAGGAAGGAGAGGGGACCTCCGTGCGGCGTTATGAATGATCGGATCCCCGCAGCAGCGCTGCGGGCGATCCGACCGTTCATTTAAATCGCGAACTGCCGCAGATGCCGGGATCTGTATTGAACCCGGCACCTGAGGGGTTAATGGCGGACGCCCGCGAGATCGCGGGCGTCGGCCATTGCCGGCGGGTCCCTGGCTGCGATCAGCAGCCGGGATCAGCCGTGCATGACACGGGCATCGCTCCGATGCCCGCGGTTATGCTTAGGACGTAAATGTACGTCCTGGTGCGTTAAGTACCACCTCACCAGGACGTACATTTACGTCCTGCGTCCTTAAGGGGTTAAGGGGCCTGGCCACTGCACTTCCTGCAGTACTCTGTGGTAAAAAGAAGGGGCCCTCTTTTTACCACACTACAATTGCTGCCCCCCCCCCTGCACTTAGTATCTCCCCCTCTGCCCTGGACTTTCTTCTCAGACTATTGTCGACTGAGGAGAAGGGGGAGAGGTGAGGAGAGAGCACTTGTGTGAGCAGGGGAGAGGCTCCACAGCATGACTGTAGCCCAGGCTATAGAAGATGGTGACTGACTGGAGGCCTTAAAATATAAGTGTCCCTGCATATATATGTATGTGTGCATGTTTGTGTGTTTAGATAATGTGCCTATTTGTGTGTGTAGAAAAAGGCTTCGTTTAGACCAGGATTCCTGGCGCTTATTAGGACACAGGACTCACAGGATCAAGATAACATCCATCAGACTTTAATACCAATAATGCAACGCGTTTCGCTGCGCATGCGCAGCTAACCAAAACGTGTTGCATTATTGGTATTAAAGTATACCGCTGGATCCTGGGCTAGGCAGGACTCGACGCCAAGTTACGGAACAACGGTAGCTTTACTGAGTTAGACAGGTGGAAAAGTCTATACAGCTTAGCCAGGACCACTGAGGTGACCAGTGACTTCAGAGACCTCAGGGCTTGCTGGGATTTGCAGTGGACTGGGACAATTGTGATGCAGGCCATGCTGACTGAAGACAGGTTGACTTTGACTTGACTGATATACCCCGTTTGTAGCTTACCAACTCTGACTGAGACCTGGGGGTAGTGGACTTGTAGACTTGCGGCTGCTTGACAGACTTTAGGCCTCCTCTGGACTCCAGACACACACCTAGGACTTGACTGCACAATAGGCCTCATTCCGTTTTCGGTAAACAGTAGAATGACTTGCTTTACCAAAAAGCTCTATCTTTGTCTCATCTGTCCACACAAATGACATTTCCTATAATACCCATAACATATTAACCCCTTAAGGACCAGGCCATTTTACACCTTAGGACCAGAGCGTTTTTTGCACATCTGACCACTTTCACTTTAAACATTAATAACTCTGGAATGCTTTTAGTAATCATTCTGATTCCGAGATTGTTTTTTCGTGACATATTCTACTTTAACATGGTGGTAACATTTTGTGGTAACTTGCATCCTTTCTTGGTGAAAAATCCCAAAATTTAATGAAAAATTTGAAAATTTTGCATTTTTCTAACTTTGAAGCTCTCTGCTTGTAAGGAAAATGGATATTCCAAAAAAAAAAAAAAAAAAAAAATGTTGATTCACATATTCAATATGTCTACTTTATGTTTGCATCATAAAATTGATGTGTTTTTACTTTTGGAAGACACCAGAGGGCTTCAAAGTTCAGCAGCAATTTTCCAATTTTTCACATAATTTTCAAACTCACTATTTTTCAGGGACCAGTTCAGGTTTGAAGGGTCTTCATCTTAGAAATTCCCCACAAATGACCCCATTATAAAAGCTGCACCCCCCTAAAGTATTCAAAATGCCATTCAGTATGTGTTTTAACCCTTTAGGTGTTTCACAGGAATAGCAGCAAAGTGAAGGAGAAAATTCACAATCTTCATTTTTTACACTCGCATGTTCTTGTAGACCCAATTTTTGAATTTTTACAAGGGGTAAAAGGAGAAAATTTATAGTTATAAGTATAAATATTTATATTTATACTTATACTTGTAGCCCAATTTCTCTCGAGTAAGCACATACCTCATATGTCTATGTAAATTGTTCGGCGGGCGCAGTAGAGGACTCAGAAGCGAAGGATCGACAAGGGGATTTTGGAGAGTACGTTTTTCTGAAATGGTTTTTGGGCGGCATGTTGCATTTAGGAAGCCCCTATGGTGCCAAAACAGCAAAAAAAAAAAAAAAACACATGCCATACCATTTTGGAAACTAGACCCCTTGAGGAACATAACAAGGAATTAAGTGAGCCTTAATACCCCACAGGTGTTTCTCGACTTTTGCATATGTAAAAAAATTTTTTTGCAAGGGTTAATAGCAGAAAATACCCCCCAAAATTTGTAACCTCATCTCTTCTGAGTATGGAGGTACCCCATAAGTTGACCTGAAGTGCACTACGGGCGAACTACAATGCTCAGAAGAGAAGGAATCATATTTGGCTTTTTGAGAGCAAATTTTGCTCGGGGGGCATGTCGCATTTAGAAAGCCCCTGTGGTGCCAGAACAGTGGACCCCCCCACATGTGACCCTATTTTGGAAACTACACCCCACTGGTGTTTGACAGATCTTTGGAACAGTGGGCTGTGCAAATGAAAAATAAAATTTTCCAAAAATCTGTCAGACACCTGTGGGGCGTAAATGCTCACTGTACCCCTTATTGCATTACGTGAGGGGTGTAGTTTCCAAAATGGGATCACATGTGGGTATTTATTTTTTTGCGTTTATGTCAGAACCGCTGAAAAATCAGCCACCCCTGTGCAAATCACCAATTTAGGCCTCAAATGTACATGGTGCGCTCTCACTCCTGAGCCTTGTGCATCCGCAGAGCATTTTACGCCTACATATGGGGTATTTCTGTACTCAGGAGAAATTGCGTTACAAATCTTGGGGGTCTTTTTACCTTTTAACGCTTGTGAAAATAAAAAGTATAGGGCAACACCAGCATGTTAGTGTAATTTTTTTTATTTTTTTACACTAACAAGCTGGTGTAGCCCCAACTTTTCCTTTTCATAAGGGATAAAAGGAGAAAAAGCCCCCCAAAATTTGTAGTGCAATTTCTCCCGAGTACGGATATACCCCATATGCGGCCCTAAACTGTTTCCTTGAAATGCGACAGGGCTCCGAAGTGAGAGAGCTCCATGCGCATTTGAGGACTAAATTAGGGATCACATAGGGTGGACATAGGGGTATTCTACGCCAGTGATTCCCAAACAGGGTGCCTCCAGCTGTTGCTAAATTCCCAGCATGCCTGGACAGTCAGTGGCTGTCCGGAAATGCTGGGAGTTGTTGTTTTGCAACAGCTGGAGGCTCCGTTTTCGAAACAATGCCATACAGTACGGTTTTCATTTTTACTGGGGGGGGGGGGGGGGTGTTCAGTGTAAGGGGTGTATATGTAGTGTTTTACTCTTTATTATGTGTTAGTGTAGTGTTATTAGGGTACATTCACACTGATGTGTTACGGTGAGCTTCCCATTAGGAGTTTGCACTGCGGCGAAAAATTTGCCGCAGCCCAAACTTGAAGCAGGAAACTTACTGTAAACCTGCCTGTGTGAATGTACCCTGTAAGTTCACATGGGGGGGGCAAACCTCCAGCTGTTTCAAAACTACAACTCTCAGCATGTACTGACAGACCGTGCATGCTGGGAGTTGTACTTTTGCAACAGCTGGAGGCACACTGGTTGGAAAACCTTCAGTTAGGTTCTGTTACCTAACTCAGTATTTTCCAACCAGTGTGCCTCCAGCTGTTGCAAAAACTACAACTCCCAGCATGTACTGATCGCCGAAGGACATGCTGGGAGATGTAGTTATGCAATAGTTAGAGGTACGCAACTACAACTCCCAGCATGCCAAGACAGCTGATTGCTGTTTGGACATACTGAGATTTGCAGTTTTGCAACATCTGGAGGGCTACAGTTTTAGAGAACACTGCAAAGTGATCTCCAAACTGTGGTCCTCCAGCTGTTGCAAAACTACAAGTCCCAGCATGCCCTGACAGCAAACAGTTGTTTGAGCATGCTAGGAGTTGTAGTTTTGCAAGATCTGGAGGGCTACAGTTTAGGCAACACTATATAGTGGTCTCAAACTGTAGCCCTCCAGCTGTTGCAAAACTACATATTCAAGAATGCCCAAACAGTTGTCTGGGCATGCTGGGAGTTGTAGTTTTGCAACATCTGTAGGGCTACAGTTAGAGACCACTGTATAATGGTCTCAAACTGTACCCTCCAGATGTTGCTAGGCAACTCACCAGCTTCCGTCGGATCCAGACGCACATCATCGCCGCCCGCCGATCTCCGTTGCCCGCAGCCTCCGTCGCCCACCCTGATCGGCGCCGTGGATCTCCGGCGCCGGTCCCCGTCGTTTCCCTCATCCTGCCCCGCCTATTCTGGGAGGGCAGAACGGGGAAAACGAAGTTAACCCCCCCGCCCCCGATCTGCTATTGGTGGTCGCGTCTAGACCACCAATAGCAGGGATAGGAGGGGTGGCACGTGCCACCTCACTCCTATTGCTTCAGGGGGATCCTGGGTGTCTTAGACACCCGCGATCCCCCTTACATTCCGGGTCACCAGGTCACTATATACCCGTAATGACCCGGAATCGCACAAATCGCAAGTGTGAATTCACTTGCGATTTGCCGCGATCGCCGACATGGGGGGGGGGGGGGGTCTGATGACCCCCCTGGGCATTTGCACGGGATGCCTGCTGAATGATTTCAGCAGGCATCCCGGTCCGATCCCCGCTGTGCGCCGGAACCAGAACTGCCCATGACATAACTGTACGTCCTTGGTCCTTAAGACCCAGTGTGTCGGGACATAACATTACGTCATGGGTCCTGTAGGGGTTAATACTCCATATACACTAATATTAAATATGAATTTCCTGTCCTAATTGCGGTATCAAAACCAAATAATTATGCAAAACCCAATACCAAAATTAACATGCATAATAATAATAATATACCAAAATAATACAAACCAAGACAAACTAAATAACAGTAATCATGTACTGCAGTTCCAGCCTCCAAGATTTCTGAATGCCTCATAGGCCATTCCAGCCTAGGCCAACCAATGGAAGCGCCCACCCTGTTGTAAACCTCTGTGTTAAAGGGAAAATGAAGCAGAAAATGCTCCATGCTTTCCAGAATGCCTCCACACTCTTTGCGGGGACATCCCCGGTCCTCATAGCTCCTTCACTTCAGATTGTCCCTCACACACAGTTTCCCATGGAAGCAGGGCCAAGTCAAGTCCCAAAACTTTAAGGGGATCCTGATAGAATTCAAAAGCCCTAAATCCACCTCCAGATCCTGACTTGGGTAATCCTTGAGCGCCAATGGTCTCTGGAAATGAGAAGACAGGACCCTCCGTCGGCATTCTACCGCTGCAGTAAAAAGGACCACCACTCCGCTATACGGTTCGGCCGCAAGAGACCAGTAGGTCTCCTGCAAAAATAAAATATCATCATTAATATGGGCAAAAAATTCAAAGGCCGCAAATCTAGCCATATCTGACTTAACCCCTTAAGTACTCATTTGGGCCTTAAGGATTTCTGAGTTATGATTTTTCATTCTAAAAATTATAACTCTTTTATATTTTCATCCACAGACTAGTATGAGGACTTGTTTTTTGCGTGACCAGTTGTCCGTTGTAATGATATCACTCACTTTACCATAAAATGTATGGTGCAACCAAAAAAATAATATTTGTGTGGGGAAACTAAAAAGAAAAATGCAATTTAGCAAATTTTGGAAGGTTTCGTTTTCATGCCGTACAATTTACAGTAAAAATGACATGTGCTTTTTATTCTTTGGGTCAATACGATTGAAATGATCCCCATGATAACATACTTTTCTATTACTGTTGCGCTTAAAAAAAATCGCAAACTTTTTAACCAAATTAGTACGTTTAAAATCCCCCTATTTTGAAGACCTATAACTTTTTCATTTTTGTGTATAAGCGGCGGTATGAGGGCTCATTTTTTGCGCCTTGATCTGTACTTTTTATTGATACCATATTTGCTTATATAAAACTTTTAATACTTTTTTATAATTTTTGGGGGGAATAAAATATTGTAAAAAAGCACCTATTTTGGACTTTTTGGTGGAAATAGAGAAACTGGGACAATATAAGTTTTTATTGGGTGAGGGTTTTTTTAAATTTTTTAAAAACTTTTTTTAACTTTTATTTTTACACTTTAATAGTCCCCGTAGGGGACTATTTATAGCAATCATTCGATTGCTAATACTGTTCAGTGCTATGCATAGGACATACCACTGATCAGTATTATCGGTCATCTTCTGCTCTGCTCGATCGCAGACCAGAGCAGAAGACCCATGGAAGGCAGTGGAGGCAGGTGAGATGACCTCCGGCTGCCATGCTGGATGAACAGATCACCGCACCAGCGCTGCGGGCGATCCGAACATCCATTTAATGACAGCGATGCTGCAGATGCCGTGATCTGTATTGATCACGGCATCTGAGGGGTTAATGGAGGACGTCCACGCGATCGCGGATGTCCGCCGTTACCGGCGGGTCCCTGGCTGCTCGCGGTTATGCATAGGACGTAAATGTATGTCCTGGTGCGTTAAGTACCTGCTCACCAGTGCGTACACTTATGTCCAGAGTCATAAATGGATGCCAGAGTCAACAGAGAGGGTGCCGCCTTCGAGGGTGATTGAATTAGACAGCTTTCTTTTTCCCACCATCCTTGCCATCCACCCCACCACCTTTCTCATCAGATGATGGTTTACCCCTTTTAAGTGAGATGGATGTGTCCATTTTCCCTTTACTTACATTTTCCTCGTCCCCTGACTTTGAGCCAGTCCCCCCCCCCCCCCCCTTGAAGACATAGGTTCACAGGGAGAGAGGACTCAGCGTCTCCTGTAAGCCCCACCATAACATCCGGAACCTCACCTCCAGCCTCCTCCTTCAAAAAAGGAATTGTCACGGAGGGCTCAGAACTTAGAAGATCTTAAATCTCCCTTTTTCTTATACCCCGCTTTGTTTCTGCCCATCTCCCGCTGTCCTCATCTGTGCTCTCACCATGGGAGGACAGCGAGGAGACAGCATCCTCCTCTTTGTGGATCCTACCAATCTCCTCATCCCGTTCACTATCCCCCAGGGCCTCAGCAGTAAAACTGGCCGCAGGGACAGGATCAGAAGTCACCCCAGTATGCTAACGCTCCTGTGACTCCTGAATCTCCCTATCCCATTGGCACTTCTTGAGACGCCTCAGTTGGGCAGGTGTTTTCTGCTTACTTTTCTTCCCTGGCCCCTGCACCCCTTTATCTCCGCCAGCTGTCGCCCCAGCAGAATCCACCTCATGGCTTACTCCCACCGCCCTGGTGTTGCCCCAACAACCGCATTGATAAAGGAACGAGGGCAGTGACTGAATGGGTGACCTAAGTCATCACACAGGTGACACCTAATCTCTGCACAAGATGCAGCGAGATGGCCTATTTCCTCACATAGAGTGCACTTCTGCACAGTGCAACTGGCACTAAAATGTATGGGGTCACCACATCTGTGACAGAGCTTTGGCTGACCCTGGTAGAAGATCTGGATATGATCTCTTCTGAGGAAGGTCGCAGATGGTATATGGGTAACAGTGTTTCCTGAATGCCTAAGCTTGACCGTAAAGGTCCAGGCCCCTGACCAGATGCCATATTCGTCCCTGTTCTTTTTTGGGACCTCCACCACCTCTCCATACTGACATAGCCACGTCATGATGTCAATACGAGCAGTGTAGAGTGAAATGGCACTGTCCAGAATATACTGAATGAGGAATGGCTGTAGTAAATGTCACAAGGAGACCGAGTAAGCAAACATATGTTGGGGGGTGCAAGTTTAAATGAAACAGTCCATTCATAAATCCATGTGTAGAAGAAACTGCACTCACCCACTGCAATGTGCTGCAACCAAGAAAAATCTTTATTCGGCTGGGTAGATGGAGGTCCGGGACAGGCAGAGGACATGGAGGAGAATTGATGCAATTAGTTTTGCTCCCTAGGGAGCTTTATTCAGCTAATGTGCCACCTCTGCCTGTCCCGGACCTCCATCTACACAGCCGAATAAAGATGTTTCTTGTTTGCAGCACATTGCAGTGGGTGAGTGCAGTTTCTTCTACACATGGATTCATGATGTCAATACGTTGACAATTGATTTGTTATGGGTTAAAACGATCACTTTCTTGACATTATATTGGAGAGACACAGCCTGAATGGCAAAGTATCGCCAGCCAGGCTCGCTTTTTACCTGCTCATAATTCAACCAGAAGAGCTCAAGGTACTCAGAGGTACCATAAGGATGTATCAAGGCGTAGATGTCAGCTGCCTTAAAGCCCAACTTCAGCAGAAGCTCAACAACTTTTGATCTTGGAAGACATGTATCACTGCCTCTCCACCTCAGCTGCACCACATTCCTTCAGAGACCACCTGGCCCAGCTGTCGGGAGGGACAACATAGTATCCCCCTCTCTTTCCTCTCGGAAGGCTTAGAGACCCTGTCTCTCTATCCAGAAGGATAGATCAACCTCCCTACCCTCTACATTGATTGATCTCTCCCCTCTCCTTAAGGCCCTTGGGAGATGCTGCTGCAAACTTCTCTCCCCAGAGCCAGAGGATGAGGAAGGTGCCCCTCTCCCTCTGAACCAGGCCCTACATCCCCACCACTAATCTGTGCTCCTTCACCACCCTCCTCCACATTATCCATACTTAAACCATTATCACCTATTTTAGCTGATGTGCCCCCCATACCTCCACCAGTGCTACAGCCCATACCACCATTCAAAGCCCCAGGCAGATTTTTATTAGCAGATGCATTCACTCTTTCATTCACTTCAACATTAGCCTTCTTATTCATACTGGCTGGACAAGTGTGTTCAGGCACAGATTTTGTACCATCAGCAATGGGTACCAGAGCTGGAGCCACCGCCACAGGACAGGTCACCGGTCCCTTATATAAGGACTGGGAAGCCTGTCTAGCCTATTTATTAGCGGGCCCATCCCTGTTTTTACTGTACCCTCCACCTCATCAGTACTAGAATGTCCAGTTCCTGGGCAACGCTGATCAGGTAAAGTGGTGCCAATACAAAATAAAGGTTTTAGTCCAGTCATTTTGGGAGGCAAAGGCATCTTAGCCCAGGCAGCTCTTTCACAATGACACCGCTGCTCCAAAGGAACAGCAGTGCTGACGCTCAGAGCCACCGGAGCTACCGCAGCTGACTCCGGCACAAAGCCGCCCCCCTTTCCGTTAGGGAGCAACCTAATGTACCAGAGCCTTTACTGCCCATCGCTGGGCCATTTTCTGCTCCAGCATTGTTACTGCAAATCTTTAAAAAAAAAAAAAAAAAATTTGATTTGATCTGAATAAATTTGCGGCAAATTTTTATTAGTAATAGATTTTAATAATGTGTTTAATAAAGTGTGTGTTTCTCTTTTTATTTTCTCTATTTTTTAGGTAGTACTACTACTCCCAGCATAGAACAGACTGTTCCATGATGGGAGCTATAGTACCTGCACTAATAAACAGATCGCCCCGGGTGTCACTCCTGACTCCGGCTTTCTCCTGCACTCGCATCACTGCACTATACTCCGGCTGGCCAGTGATGTGAATAGAATGGTTCAAGCCAATCACAACTCTCTGCTGGAAATAGGAATAGTAGGTATATGTACAGCATATACCCATACTACAGTGGGACCAGAGAAGAGCGGCTGCCTGCATCTATACATTATACAGGACTATCGCAGTGGGTGTCAGGAGTGACACCCGCTGCTATCTTTCCTTACTTGCAGGTACTACTGCTCCTAACAATTTGCAACAGGTGTCAGAAGTGACACCTGCTGTGATCTGTCTATTAATGCCGGTACTACAGCTCTCAGTATGGAGCAGAGTGTGCTCCATGTTGGGAGCCGTAGTACCTGCAGTTAAGTAAAGATCACAGTGGGTGTCACTCCTGACACCCGCTGCAATCGTCCTATCTATTGCAGAGATGCGATAACAGGAGAAAGCCACTCGCATCTATCTATATATATAAAACTCAACGTGTGTGTGTGTGTCTGTATGTATGTATGTGTGTATGTTCCAGCATCACGGAAACGGCTAAAGATATAAACATGAAACTTGGCACACATGTTACTTATATGTCAACAACAAACATAGGATAGGTGATTTAACCCTTACTCACCCCCATTTGCCAGGGGCGGGGCTTATGTTTAAAGTCCCATACAAGTCAATGGGAAATATATGTTACTGCATAACTTCCAAACGTCTTGAGATATTTCGATAATACTTGGTCACATGTTATTTATATGTCCACTTAAAACATAGGATAGTTAGTTTAACCCTTAACTACCCCCATTTGTGAGGGTCGGGTTTTTTGTTTAAAGTCCCATGCAAATCAATGGGAAATGTATGTTCCCAAATAACTTCCGTACGGCTGGAGATATTTCAATAACTGGTACACATCGAGATAGGAGGTCGACATAGGAGGTCGGGATAGGAGGTTGGGATAGGAGGACGGGATAGGAGGTCAGGATAGGAGGACGTGATAGGAGGATGCGATAGGAGGACCGGGATAGGAGGTCGGGATAGGAGGACGCAATAGGAGGACGCGATAGGAGGACTGGATAGGAGGACTGGATAGGAGGTCGGGATAGGAGGTCGAGATAGGAGGACGGGATAGGGGGTCGGGATATCAGGACGGGATAGGAGGTCGAGATAGGAGGACAGGAAAGGAGGTCGAGATATGAGGACGGGATAGGAGGACGGGATAGGAGGTTGAGATAGGAGGACGGGATAGGATGTCGTGATAGGAGGACAGGATAGGAGGACGGGATAGGAGGACGAGATAGGAGGATGGGAAAGGAGGACGGGAAAAAAGGATGGGAAAAAAGGACAGGAAAGGAGGTCGAGATAGGAGGACGGGAAAGGAGGTCGAGATAGGAGGACGGGAAAGGAGGTCGAGATATGAGGACGGGATAGGAGGACGGGATAGGAGGACGAGATAGGAGGTCAGGATACGATGAGGGGATAGGAGGTCGGGATATGACAACAATATATGAGGACGGGATATGAAGTCAAAAGCTTCCTCCTTTGTTTATTTTCCTCCCCAACAAGGATTAGGAAGGAAAAACCGGGCAACGCCGGGTACTCAGCTAGTACATTATACAGGACAATCGCAGCGGGTGTCGCTAATGAAGATATTTGTTATTGCAAATCGATTTGAAGTTCGGATTCGGTCCGAATCAAAGTTTTCATGAAATTCGGAATTAATTTGACTTTGTCCGATTCGATTAGCTCATGTCTACTTACCACCACACTAGACTCCATACTCTCCCCACTCTCCTGCACTGAGTCCACAGCAGAACTAAGGCCAGGCTGAGAAATGGGGTTCATACAGTGAGCTGACCCTGCGGCCAGTCCGGGGGGGCTCAGGGAGGGGGGTATAAACAAATGTTACCTGCTCCTGGAGCTTGGTCTTCTTTGGTTTTTTTCTTTTTCCTTCCCCCAGGTGCCTCATCTGGTAGGTCATTTCCAAACATGAAGTCCTGGTGGCGACCTAGGGACTGATGCTGCTCTCATCCCCCTGAATCGCCAGAGCCATGGCTAGATGACATTGCCACTTGTCCCGCAGGGAGCCCACTGTATGGGGTCAGATGTGGCAGACCCCCGGGTGGATTTGGCTCAACATTATCGGCCTCCGCAGTGTCTCCTTCCTCCTCCACCCATGGCTGAAGGCCCCTCAGCTGTTTCTGCTTCTTTCTCTCTCTCTCTCCATTGTCACAAAGTGATCTTCATTTAAAAGTTTTTCCTTAAATGGCCCGCTGTTCTCTAAAATAAAAGTTATCTTCTTCTTCTCCAGATTCCGAATATCATTTTTCAGCTGCTTGATCCTGACTGACAGCTTAGCTTTCTGGCATTTGGGCACAGTGTCCATTAAGGCCTTTGCCTCCCGTCCCTCTTCCTGGAGCCTATACAAGCTGCTCCTTGCTTCCTCATACCCACGTAGGTATTCTGCCACACGGGAGTTATAGGTGACTCCAGGCTCCCAGGCCCTAGGCATTCCTCAATCCTCCTCCCCACCTCCATGTGCATTTAGCTTTGCTACAGGAGGAGTATCACAGTCCACATTATCCAGGCTTGTTTTCACAATACCTATACTTCCAGATACTCTTTTTCTCCATGGGCTCAGGAGGTGCTGGAGATACATTGCTGCTTCTCCTGACAGAGCACCTTAATCCGGAGACCTCTGGTACAGTTTCTGAAGCTGGTCCCTCTGCAACTGGTCGCTGGCTCCCCCTGCCTCCCGTGGACATATTTAGGGGGGCAGATGTTGGGGTTCTCTGCTCCTCGCTCATACAAGAAACAAACTCTCCTTCTGGGAAAGGAAAGTCGCTCCTGGGAGACAGATGGATCTCTCTCTAAGCCGAGCACAGCAAACGCTCACAGCAAACCCAACAGGAAGATGCAGCCTCTAGTAGCCAGACTCCAGAGCTGTACTCGCTATTCTGCTGGTGTGGTCACTGTGTACATACATTATTTATCCTGCACTGATCCTGAGTTATATCCTGTATTATTCTCCAGAGCTGTACTCACTTTTCTGCTGGTGAGGTCACCGTGTACATGCATTACATTATTTATCCTTTATTATACCCCAGAGCGACACTCACTATTCTGCTGGTGAGGTCACTGTGTACATATATTGCATTACTTATCCTGTACTGATCCTGAGTTATATCCTGTGTTGTACTTCAGAGCTGTACTCACTACAGAGCTAAGACCCCCCAAATCAATGGATTTTTGGTTGCTTGTAGACCTGGAGCAGACAGGTAATCAATGCTATATACTTAAACATGTTTTTATTTTTAACCTGACGACCGACAGAGTACCCCTTAAGGGTTAAAGTCTATACAGGTTATATAATTTTACTGCTCCCAATTCTTAAATGGGCACTCTCATTAAAACTAATTTTTGCTATTGCACGCCTTATGGTAAATAAAAAATATTTCTTATATACTTTGTTTAAAAAAATTAAGTTTTCTATGTTTTATTTGTGCTTAAAAAAGCCCATTTTCCCCCATATCTTTCACCGACTTTGGACCGAAACCCAAACACAGGAAGTGCAGCCTGGAGTGCTGAAGGGGGGTATCCAAGCAACAGCATATGGCAGTTAAGTGTTAGAGGAGCTATGATTGGATGAGGCTGGACACCCCCCCTCAGCACTCCAGGCTGAACTTTCTGTGTTTGGTCTGTGCATAAGATGGGGGAAAATGTGCTATTGAGCTTTTTTAAGCAGAAATGAAACATAGAACATTTCATTTTTTTTAAACAAAGTATATTAGAAATATTTTTTATTTACCATAAGGAGTGCAATAGCAAAAATAGCTATGCTTTAAGACAACTTTCTATTAGCGACTAAATTTGTTTTCTACCTGCTTTTGCATTTTGAAGTGCATC
Source organism: Hyla sarda (assembly GCF_029499605.1). Lineage (NCBI taxonomy): Eukaryota > Metazoa > Chordata > Amphibia > Anura > Hylidae > Hyla > Hyla sarda. The sequence continues at coordinate 229,473,540 of NC_079191.1, forward strand.
TGCATTTTTTCACATACAATTTATTTTGATATGATTTTATTAAGGAATACATGATTTATTCATTTGGAGGACAACACGTGTAATGATATCTCATAAGAAAGCTATGGAGCATCATTAAATTAAGTTACTGCAGTGTTGACTGGTCAAGTGTGGAGCAGATACAAGTTTCCGCAGGATTTTGTAATGACTTATTAATTGTGCAAAACTTCCCTTATTTTGGTAAACATTGCGGCCGGGAGCTGCAGTATTTGGGGGGTATCTGAAAATGAAATCTACAATGAACAAAGTCAATGCTGTCTGTATGTTTGCCATAACATATTCATATATGTATTAGAATTATATTTACTGAGATAAGAAATCAAATCTGTAGTCAATATTTTCATAAAGAGGACAGCTAGAGGGCAGAGAGTTTCTAGAAGTATGAACTTAGATGTAACACAATTGCTTTTTGGTTTGTCTGGGGATATTATAAGGCAGTTTAAAATAATTATCGCTACATTTGCAAGAAAGCAGTGGCATTTGGAGATTATAAAATTGCTTTTTAAATGGAAGGAATATTTAGCTCCTTTGATGTTATACGCTGCAGGCACTACTGAGCTGAAACTAATGACAATGCTCAGTGCTTCACCTGACAACTCTGATTCATGGACAAACTTCATTTTAATTAAAACTAAACTTTTTCTAAGTGGAATAACTGCATTTGAAAAGAATAGCCTTCTGCGGGGCACAGTAATAAAATAGAACAACACAAAAAACATTATATGTGTTATTGAACAATTACTACCCGCTATCTCGCGACAACGTATTTTATGTTGTGCATTCACGTGCGAGCTATGCGTTCTAATAATATCTGTATACAAATGTAAGTGGAAGTGCGGTGGTAGACAATTGAAATTGTATTGCTGTTTTATGGCACGTAACAGTTTGTCATACCACTAAATGACTTTGTGGTTCAAGCTTCATCAGTCAATCACATGGTTGTGTACACTGCTGTGCTCACTGTATCATGAATCCAATATCTCTATTGTTCCTGGCAGATGCAGCATCTCTGTGTTCTTCTGACCACTGGTATGCTTTCTATATCTTTAAAGTAAGTGTATTGTTGAGCAACATGCTATGTTGTGAAGGACCAAGTATAGTATAGATGAAAGGGCACGTGAGCCAAATAAGTACAGTTAATGAGAACAGCTACCCTAAATATTTTATGATGTTTTTCAGATGTAACAAGTTTGTAGAACTGTCTTTCTCAATGTTTCTACGCCAAGCATCCCCTGCTCAAATTACTCAAAGTATCCCCAATGCTATGTTTATAATGTGCGCTGCACAAGAGGACAATGCTATCCCCCTTCTTCCTCAAAAAAAATGGTAGGAACACCCCTAAATTACATGTACCCCAAGTGTAGAGGTAATAATTTAGTATATTGGTTGTGTGGGCATGCAGGGTATTCTTTTATGCCATATTTTATCTTTATTATGTCAGCAAGTAAGTGTATTTAAAATACTTGTCTTGGAAGATACATGGTGAAGAAAAGGATAGCCTGAAAGACTTTTGGTCACTTGGGTGCCTTGATGTCTAGTTCCAAAATGATAGAAGTTTGTTTGTTATTATTTCCATGTTTTATTTGATTGGATGTCTTTGTGCTATTTCTCTATTTTTCTTTTGTGTAGATTCTCTACCCTGGTCTGTAAAGTCTTTTAGGTAGGTAAGAGTGTGCTTAAAAAACCCTTCCACAAGTAATCCTTCCATATCTCCTAATTGAATGAGTCTGGGAAAGAAAACCCCTTATTCATATACTTTATTAACACCAGAGGGTTACAGAGAGTCTCCTACTAGAGAAAACATCTTGAAAGGGGGTATTAAAAAAAATATATAATAGTGACAGGGACTACTGTAAAAATGCTGCCACCAGTGCCCCCTGATGAAAATGCTAAGAGAATAAAAGAAATCAAAATGTCTTATGTACCCCACATTGTTTTGTCTATGCCATCAGCCTAGAATGACACACAAACTACGAAGAGCAGTAGGGACTCCTGTATTTGATACAAGTGCCTGCTTCTGTACCGTAATGCTGTCAATGTTATGCATTGCCATGAACACTCCTTTTACTTGCTCAGCCACTGAGCAAGGATGCATATAGTGTATTCCACAGTGCTCAGTATGTACAGTAATTTCCATGGTATCCTAGTGTAGGGTTCCATTATGCACAGGAGCAGGGACTCCTATTAACTCCTTAAGGAGTCCGCTCCCGTTCTAAAACGCGCGGCCACAGCGTGTCTAACAATGGCTCGGACCCGTGGCTAATAGTGCACGGCACTGATCACCGCAAAATTGTGGCATCCCGAACAGCTGTAAGACAGCAGGAAGGACCCTACCTTCCTCCTCGCTGTCTGATCGCCAAATGACTGTTCAGTGCCTGATATCCAGGCATGATCAATCAAGCGGCAGAATCATTGATCAATGGTTTCCTATGTGAAACCATTGATCAATGTAAAAGATCAGTGTGTGCAGTGTTATAGCCTCCTATGGGACCTATAACATTGCAAAAAAAGTGAATAAAGATCATTTAACCCCTTCCCTAATAAAAGTTTGAATCACCCCCCTTTTCCCATAAAAAAAAAAGCCAGTGTAAATAAAAATAAACATATGTGGTATTGCCACGTGCGGAAAAGTCAGATTTATAAAAATATATAATTAATTAATCTGCTCAGTCAATGGCGTACGCGCAAAAAAATGCCAAAGTCCAAAATAGTATATTTTTGGTCACTTTTTTTTATCATGAAAAAATGAATAAAAAGCGATCAAATGGTCCCATCAATACAAAAATGGTACCTCTAAAAACATCAGATCCCTGCACATAAAACGAGCCCTCATGCCTCCCTGTCCGCGGAAAAATAAAAAAGTTATAGGGTCAGAATATGACAATTTTAAACGTATACATTTTCCAGCATGTAGTTATGATTTTTTTTTCCAGAAGTACAACAAAATCAAACCTAAATAAGTAGGGTATCATTTTAATTGTATGGATCTACAGAATAAAAATAACGTGTAATTGTTACCGAAAAATGTACTGCATAGAAACGGAAGCCCCCAAAAGTTACAAAATGGCGTTTCTTCTTCCATTTTGTCGCACAATGATTTTTTTCCCATTTCAACGTAGATTTTTGGGTAAAATGACTGAAGTCATTACAAAGTAGGAATGGGGGTGCAAAAAATAAGCCATCATATGGATTTTTAGGTGCAAAATGTAAAGGGTTGTGGTTTTTTAAAGGTAAGGAGGAAAAAACTAAAGTGCAAAAACGGAAAAAAGCTCAGTCCTTAAGGGGTTAAATATAGGAATCCCTGCACACATCTCCTGTAGGTACCAAGCAGGAGCCATACACTGAATAACTCCCCACTCAGCTCACAGATTGTCACCCAACGGACTCACAAACTGCACACCACCTTATGAGCCAATCACTGCAGAGGTCAAAGGCTTAGAACCAGCTCTGAAGCTACAGAATCTGGTGGACCTGGCATGTTCTTTACTTATAGGCTCCTGGCTCATGCACTGCAATGTATGTCATATATGACTAGACAAGGGGAACCATAGCTTTGTACAGCCTTAGTTGTGCCAAATTATAACATTAGTACAGCCTTAGGGAGCACAAGGCTGACTGTGTCTCATGATAAATGTTGGTGTACATTTATGTGCAGCATTTAAAGGCCTGCTGTGCACAGATTTGCACAGCAGGGCTTTCAAAATATGCCAAGCCGGTGAACATTGATACATGCATTGGGTGCTTTGCCTCCGCTGGCTGTATGGCATACAGTGGTGCAGAAAGTGGATCTCCCATCATTATACTGCTGGAAGTCCGACCTCTGTACAATCACTTCACTAGTTAGAACATGTAACAAACAACTATTTGTTAGGCTCCCAAAAGACTATTTTCTTTGTGACTATGTGGATAATTCTTTAATATCTTTCAGCAACCCCCAATAATTTAGTTTATTGCTAAATGTAGTATTAAGCTTCTCAGGTAACAACTGTTTTATTCTTAAACTGAAAATTACAGTATATTACAAGTAAAAGAACCGTCACCCTGTGTGCCAGCTGCCAGTAAAAAGCCATCCTACAGGACTTTAGGTAAGATAAGAAATAAACCAGCTGCTCCCATATACGAAGAATCTATTATTTAATTTGCTAGAATATCATTTAATTGATGTATTATTTCCAAGTTGATAACAGATTTTATGAAGTGTACTTTTAACTTACATTATTAGGTCATAGATGCCACAACGGAATTTCTTGACCGCATAAAAGGAAAAAGACCAGGTGCTGTTAGTTGTAGAATTTTAGTGTGACATCTTATATTTTTACAACACAATAAGCATACCGTGTATAGAATCCTTTGCAGTAAAGGATCAGATTATATATTAGCTATTTTCTAATTTATTTTCATTGAATATTCCAGGCAAAGCATAAGCAACAAATTTTTTTTTTTTTAACACTTGACTGTTTTATTGTTTTGCACAGTTTTTTGTCTGACCACAGTGCTCTCTGCTGACACCTCTGTCCATGTCAAGAACTGTCCAGAGCAGGAGAAATTTGCTATGGGGGTTTGCTTCTGCTCTAGACAGTTCCTGACATGGACAGAGGTGTCAGCAGAGAGCACTGTGGTCAGACTGGAAAGAACTACACAACTTTCTATTCTATTTTTTCTAATAGAAGTAATTAAAAAAATCTGTATAACTTTCTGGCACCAGTTCATTTGAAAAAATTTTTTTCCACCAGAGTACCCATTTAATTGTTAATAAAATGTAATAATGCTCACTGTAAGAAATGTATTTGAAATGTGCCCAAAAACCAATTAAAAAGAATTCTCAATGGCACAAGTATTATATAAAACAGGCACAAGCGCATAACAAACAGTTCCTTAAAATGGTCTACCCTAGAAAATTCCGAACCATGTTGCTTGTAATCTGCTGTATAATAAAAAAAAACATCTACTGGTTACATACAACTAATGTCATATCGCTATTGAAATTTACAATTCTTAAACTCCGGACAACCTGGTAAGGGTTGCGGTCTATGTTGTACATAAGATATGTGCTGACAATGTAAGTATGTGAAGAAATGTATTTCCTATTGACAAAAAGGATGGTGACACCTAGTTGTCAAAATAGCACAAAGTAAGGGTCTATAAAAAGATGCTGCAGAATTATTTCATAAGGATCGCAGGTACTTTAATAGTGGATTAAGCCTTGCTAAAGTCAGAAAGGAAATTTTCTCCTAAAATAGAAATGTTAAGAGAGCTGATATTTTCTCTTTAACTAGTATAACCTTCTTCATGTTAACAAGATTGTTAAGAAAATGACATGTACTCTACTGAAAAATTTAATACATTGATTTCAGTGCATCAAACATAAGGACACAATCCCTTTATGCAAATGTCTAGTCCCCCCAATCAATGGCATTTATCAAACAAGGACACAAACAATAGGAGCGGAGATTGTAGCTGTAATATACAATTACCAAAAAGAGTTGTTTTTCTCCTCAGCTCATGTGGTAAAACATGTCATTGTAGTTAGTTGTTTTTCACGCAGTCATTTAATGCTCATTCTTTTTGGCTCCAACAGATTTGGTCCAGAATGCTTACAAAAAAGTTGCAGCGTCTGCTTTTTTCTTTTTGATTTAACTGTGCCAGATGACTGGGTAAGTTTGAAATCTTTATTTTAACAGTTTCTCAGTGTTCCTACCTGTCAAGCCATTTCAACTAAAGATGATTAGGAGTTTCTGAACACTTTCACAGAATTCTTTCTGTTATGTTGGACTTTGACAGTTTTCCGGATGCTTGCGATCTGTTGTATGGTAGCCTGGGTCCCTTGGTATCCATCAGTTTCAGTGTTTTTTATCTGCTTTTTAATAAACAAGATATCACTTATATAAGATGGAATTAACCTATGGTGCAATTTTAAGTTAATGGGAGTTTACAGCTTTGAGTGTTCATCTTAGGCACTTATAAGGCTGGACTCAAACATTGGCCAATATTTGTAGGCAAATCCAGGAATCGGTTCAAAGCCCGGAAAAAAACCTGAATATATTTTCACTATAGTCACACATCATAAAACCTGTACCCATATTTACATTAGCCCTGCCCCAAACAATGTATCTCTACATAATACTTTCCTGTACTTCCAAACAGCACTAAACAAGGGCAAAATAATTCCTCCACATTCTACGCATCCAACAACAGGGAAGCGGCACTCCATATAGATGTGAAATAAGTTATTCCTTATTCACCCATTTAAGTTTCAAAAGCAACGTTTCAGTCTCTCAATGAGACCTTTCTCAAGTTTCACTGAGGGATTGAAACATTGCTTCTGTAACTTGAATGGGTGAATAAAGCATCACTTATTTCACATCTAAATGGATTAACGCTTCTCTAGCCTTGAGTTGCAGAGCACCCGACTGGACCTGGAGTCTACACACAGTGCCATTTCTGATCTATATATTGTTTGGACCCTCCACATCACATATGCTGTACCAATATAACTAATATTCACTTTATACAAAGAACATATAGGACATAGATGTAGTAAAGGGTGGCTGACATCCAATGATCTGCGTCATTCTATTTCTGAGAAGGGTGCCTTTATAGCATTATACTTCCATACACTAAGGCTTCTGTAGGGTGCCAGTCATATACATCCAGGGCATCATGCTGGGTTAGAACCATAAGACTGAGCAGGCTGATTGATACTTTCTATATACATTGCACATGGCACTGTCATCGGATTCTCCCCATCCTAAAAACAGACATTAAGGCCATTATTGATTGCTGTTTTTTTATGTGCAGTATTAAACCCTTGCAAAATGTCTTCTGGACCTTTACATAACCTACAACCCCATACCATAAATAAGTGGGAACATGTATAATTTTCTTCAGGCAGCCATCTTTGTATTTGTCAATAAAACAATAGCTACAACGTCATCTCCTTGGTAAGTGCAGATTGATGATTCATCAATGAATATCACTTTCATCCCATAACTCATGCTCCAATACTGCCCCTTATTATTCAGAGTCCTTTTCATAAGAACTGTGAGAATCATATTTTATATCAAAGTATAGAACACATACAGTTAACTTCCTATAATGTAAAATTTGATCATCCAGGGAAACACGTCATATTACTGATCAAGTTAGGATTTGTAATTTAGATGTTTTGTATTGGGGAAGGTTCATATGATATTTATCTAATGTAAAACAAATGCATAATATCATAGAGGCATTTAAATAAAATTAAGACACTCTTTATAGCTTAAGAGTTTAATAACATGTAATGTTCGTTCCCTCAATAAATGTACTTGCCTGAAATGCACTGGTATAGTGGCTATTCCCAAAAGAACACAAAGCACTTTAAATAATCAGTTGCTGTTCATTGACATTACTTTCTACCATATGGGAGAAGCCATATGCCAATTTGGATTTAAGAACATGCCATAAACTTTTAAAACATCTACAGCTAACATCTTGTTAAAAGCAGTCATCATTTATTTCCATGGCCTGTGAGGGAAATAAGCCTTTCTGAAGAGGTAAAAAAGGGATTGTAAATATGTGCAACACATGGGACCTGTGGATGTCTTGTGGAAGCCATCTGAAATTAGAACAATGACTGCAGGACTGCATGACCTCCAGTACAGTCTATAAAGGGGGGTCAATAAATTAGAGATACAATAGAAAAAACAAAAAACTACATGAGGACATGTGTATTTTAACTTAGTGTGCTATTTCAGAAACATATTCAGATGGAAGGAAGATTTCTACCTATAATGAGAAGTTAAAGGAAATCTGTCAGCTTTATTTGCTACAGAATATAATGGAAGAATATGAGCTTCCACTCACCGCTCCTGTAGACTGTTATCTTGCGGGTGATCCGTTCCGGCAGGGAGACTTCATTGATGCGGGGTGCTCAGAGGCTAACAGCCGTTTTCGCACAGTAGTTGTGTGCTTCTTCTGTCCGGAAGAAGCACACACCTACTGTGCGAAAACGGCTGTTAGCCTCTTAGCACCCCGCATCAATGAAGTCCTCCTGCCGGTACGGATCACCCACAAGATAACAGTCTACAGGAGCGGTGAGTGCAAGCTCATATTCTTCCATTATATTTACCATTTTCGCTTCAGTCCTTGTAGCTTAGCACCCCGCAGTAGCTATCATTCTAGTTAACGGTTGCTTTTCTGTTCATTAGGTGATTGGCAGACGTATATGCTGGATACATTATAGCAGTCTGACTGTGCTCTCTGAATTTGTCTATATTTTATTTGCTACAGATACCATTGGATCTGCAGACACCACTGGATAGCTTTGAGGATATAAAAACAGACCTTTTTTTTTTAGAGCTGATGGTAGTTGGCAAACTTATAAAACAGTCTTGTTGTTTCTCAGGTAAATGTCAAGGAGGTGGTGGTAAACTGCCCTGGTACACCTCCTCGCCTGCCCTCACCTTACAGCCACTTGTTGACTCATGTACTGAGCAGTTGGACACCCGCGATCAGACACATATCCCCTATCCTGTGCCCCTTTAACAGGAAATACAGCTGACAAGTATATACAGTATAGTATACTTTTTTTTTTTCGTGGATCCAGTTCAATGGATTAGCCCAGATGTCTGTGCTATTCCATCCAGCAAACCACAACAGATAGCATTTGAATGAATGCCAAAATTACCTGAGCTTGAAATCTTGTATAAAAACTGCCTACAAAATGCTCTACTGTGTCAGTATTCATTCCTGGTAAAGTATGTCCATAAATATACAGACTGAGCTTTGTAGGATCTGGATTATTTTACCCAAACTTGTGAATATTATTAGAGATGAGCGAACTTTTAAAAAAGTTTGATTCGGACGATTTGCCGAATTTTCTGAAAAAATTTGGTTCGATCCAAATTTATTCGCTGTGAATCTATATTAAAAATGGCTATTTCTGGACTACAGAGAGCCTCAATAGGGGTGTAGAACACTTTGCTGTGTTCTAACATGCATATGGAATTTGCTGGGGTAGTGAAATAATACTGTTATTCAGAATGTCATGCAGATTACAGGCATTGCTTTTAGAATCACTGCCGCAGAGCGGCACAATGACAGAGCCTGGAGGTGGAATCAGTGTGAGGAGACCACATAGGTGCTGAATGACACAGTGTGGAGGTTTTGGCAGCATGAGGAGACCATATAGTGGCTTAATGACAAAGCTTGGATGTGGCTGAAGCATGAGTAGAATGTATAGTGGCTGAATGACACAGCATGGAGGTGTTGGTAGCATGAGGAGTCCATATAGTGGCTAAATGACACAGTGTGGAGGTATTGCATGCATGAGGAGACCATATAGTGGCTGAATGACACAGCTTGGATGTGGCTGAAGCATGAGGAGACCATATAGTGGCTGAATGACACAGTGTGGAGGTGTTGGCAGCATGAGGAGACCATATAGTTGCTGAATGACACAGCCTGGAGTTGGCAGCAGCATGAGTTGACACTAGGGCTTCACAATCCCTAAGATTAAAAGATGAATTTTTTACAATTTAAATTGAAGATTAATAGTAGCTAGTGAACCAAAACATTTTTTAGGCCCAGGACTAGGCCCAGCTGCATCAGTAAACCATATATTGGCTGAATGCCACAGCCTGGAGGTGGCTGAAGCATGAGGAGACCATATAGTGTCTGAATGGCACAGCCTGGAGTTGGCAGAAGCATGTGGAGACCATTGAAATTTAAGATTTATAAATAGAAATGTAAGATTTTTTTATTGAAATTGAGGATTTTTAAATTGAAATTTTAACTTGGGCCCCGGCGTGTGGGTACAAAGGACCAAATCTAACAAGGAGTCACATGTCACATGGCAGCACAATGACAGAGCCTGGAGGTGGGATCAGTATGAAGAGACCATGTAGTTGCTGAATGACACAGCCTTGAGCTGGCAGCAGCATGAGTAGACACTAGGGCTTCACAATCCCTAAGATTAAAAGATTAGTTTTGAAATTTAAATTGAAGATTTATGGTAGCTAGTTCTATCATAAAAATGTTTAGGCCCAGGCCCAGCAGCATCAATAAACCATATATTGGCTGAATGACACAGCCTAGAGTTGGCTGAAGCATAAGGAGATCATTGAAATTTAAGATTTTTAAATTGAAATTTAAGATTTTTAAATTGAAATTGAGGATTTTGAAATTGTAGTGCAACCATAAAATTTTTTAGGCCCAGGACTAGGTCCAACAGCATCAGTAAACCATATGTTGGATGAATGACACAGCCTGGTGTTGGCTGAAGCATGAGGAGACCATATAGGGGGACATTTATCAAGGGATTTAAAGCTCTTTTTTTGCTTACAAAAGTCGCACAAAAAGTCGCATTAGCACTTAAGCAATTTTTGTGCGACTTTTGGCTGTAAGCAAAAATCTACAAAAGAGCATACGAAGGTAAATTTTATTTTTTACTTTGCAGTGGTCAGGGATTTATCAAGTGCGAAAGTCGCACAAAAAGTCGCAAGCCGTCAAAAACTGAGTAAATGTAAGCCAGCCCGGAGTTGGCTTACAAAACGGCTTTTGAGAGCAAATTTTATATCTCCCGCTGGCAGCCGAGATCACAGCTCCAGCGGGAAATATATTGCAACTGTACAAAGGAGCCCGGGCTGGCATCACTCTGCAGCCGCCCGGCTCTGTCTGATTCTAACCCCGCTACCCTAACTTAATGACATCCCCCCTTGTTTCCCACCTGCCTGCGCCGCACATCTTCCATCTGTCTGCTACCTGCTTCAAGACTACAACTCCCAGCATGTCCATAGAGTGAGGGCATGCTTGGAGTTGTAGTATTGTAGTGGGCAGACAATGTTTGGCGCGGGCGGGTGGAAGACAAGTGTGGCTGAGGGTTATGTAAAGCAGTGTCCCCATCCCCAACATTATATTAGGGTAGCAGGGATAGAATCAGAGGAACCCAGGCGGCTGCAGAGTGAGGCCAGCCCGGGCTCCTTTTAACATACCTCGGCGCCGCAGAGTTTCTATTTCCCCTAATGTAATTTCATATTTCCCTCTGGGTCCCGTGATTGGGCAGGACCGATCAGCCAATCACGGGACCCGGTGGGAAATTTGAAATTACATTAGGGACTAAAAGCTCCGTGGCTCCGCTAGATCTTAAAAGGAGCCCGGGCAGACTGATGCCAGCCCGGGCTCCTTTTAAGATCTAGCAGAGCCGCGGAGCTTCAGCTGACATAACTCTGCAGCCGCTCGGGACTCCCACAGCCGGGCAGGGAGATGTGGAGGTGCCGTCCCTACCATCCCTCAGCACTGCGGTACATGCAGAGAGATGGCAGGGACAGCTACTGCACATCTCCCTGCCCGGCTGCGGGAGTCCCGGGCGGCTGCAGTGTTATGTCAGCCCGGGCTCCTTACCACAGCGCCGCAGAGTTTAGTGTAATTTCAAATTTCCCGCTGGGTCCTGTGTCACGTGACCCGGCGGGAAATATGAAATTACAGTGATTCTCTGATCACTGCAGCCAGGGAGCGGAGTGCATTACCACCCGCTTCCCTAGCTGGCACGACTACAACTCCCAGCATGTCCTTACAGTAAGGGCATGCTGGGAGAGTTGTAGGGGGGGTGGGGGCAGGTGACAAGCTTGTTACCTGCCCCTTGCCACACAACTACAACTCCCAGCATGCCCTTACAGTAAGGATATGCTGGGAGTTGTAGTCATGTGATGCAGGAGATTGTCACCCCCCTACAACTCCCAGCATGTCCTTACTGTAAGGGCATGCTGGGAGTTGTAGTTGTGCGGCAGGGGGCAGGCTTGTCACCCGCCCCCTACAACTCCCAGCATGCCCTTACAATAAGGATATGCTGGGAGTTGTAGTCATGTGGTGCGGGAGATTGTTACCCCCCACTACAACTCCCAGCATATCCTTACTGTAAGGGCATGCTGGGAGTTGTAGTCATGCACGGATGGGTGACAATAAATGTATAAACCTATTTTTCTTTTTTTTCTTTCTCATTTCAGATCCGTGTATCCTGTGGACTACTTCCGATTCGGTGGACTGCTTCGATGACCAGTGTTTTTTAAAATCTGTTTAATGTTAATAAAATGGTTAATGAGGGCTTGTGGGGGAGTGTTTTTTGGAATAAATTTTTTTGAAATGTGTTTTTTTATTTTTTATTTACTTGACAGGCTTAGTATTGGAAGCTGTCTAATAGACGGAATCCATTACTAAGCCTGGGCTTAGTGTTAGCCCCCAACACAGCTAGAGCTAACCCCCAATTATTACCCTGGTACCCAACACCACAGGGGTGTCGGGAGGAGCCGATACCAACAGGCCCGGAGCGTCAAATGGAACTCCTGGGCCTAGGTAGTAAAGGCTGGTGTAATTTAGGCTGGGGAGGGCAAGTAACAATGGTCCTCGCCCACCCTGGTAATGTCAGGCTGTTGCTTCTTGGTTGGTATTTGGCTGAAAATAAAAATAGGGGGAACCCTATGCCTTTATTTTTAAATTATTAATTATTTATGCAAAAAAAAGATAAGATTCCCCCTATTTTTATTTTTTGCCAAATACCAACCAAGCAGCAACAGCCTAACGTTACCTGGGTGGGCAAGGACCATTGTTACTGACCCTCCCCAGCCTAAATAACCCCAGCCTGTTACCGCCTAGGCCCAGGAGCACAATATTTGATGCTCCGGGCCTGTAAGTACCGGCTCCTCCTGGCACCCCTGTGGCGGTGGGTACTGGGGTATAATTGGGGTTTAGCACTAGCTGTTTTGGGGGCTAACACTAAGCCTCAGCTTAGTAATGTCTATAATACAGCTTCCACTACTAAGCCTGTCAAGTAAATAAAAAAAACACGTTTAAAAAAAATTTTATTCCAAAAAAAAAAAAACACTCCCCCAAAACACTCTCCTCATTAATTTTATTAACATTAAACCAAAAAAATGCTGATCACTGTACTCACCTAAATCGAAAGTAATCCACAAGATACACAGATCTGAAATGAGAAGAAAAAAATGAGTTAGTACATTTAGGGGAAAAAAGTGGTAAAAAATGTAAAAAACACACACACACACACACACACACACACATATATATATATATCACACATTTTTTTTCAAAGTGGCAAATTTGTGTTCTGAAGTCATTTATTGGTTTTTGCTTGTGTGTGCTAAAAAAATGGTATTCAAAAGTGACTTATTGGTTTTTGCTTTTGTAAGCCAAATTTATCAACCCACCATGATAGTATAAAAAATGTGTCACACATAAGCAAAACCAAAAGCAAGAAAAATATGCCTACAGAACTCGCTTACCAAAGCAACGATGATAAATGCCCCCGATAGTGTCTGAATGGCACAGCCTGGAGTTGGCAGAAGCATGAGGAGACCATTGAAATTTAAGATTTTTGAATAGAAATGTAAGATTTTGAAATTGTGTATAAAGGATCAAATCTGACAAGGAGTCACATGTCACATGGCGGCACAATGACAGAGCCTGGAGATGGCATCAGTATGAGGAGACCATATAGTGGCTGAATGACTGCCTGGAGTTTGAATATATCACAATGGCTCAATTTTGAGACCTAGGTGGATTGTGTCCCCTATAACAAAATAAATTAACCTGCAATGAAGCAACCTGCAATCGAAAAAAAATGCAAATAAAAAATGCAACCTGCAAATACAAATACAAATGCAGAATAAACAAATACAAATGCAGAATGTGATGTTGTTGATAGCAAACAACTGTAGTTTCCAATAGTAACCATAAGTCCTATCCTGTAAATAAGTAGATCGCGATCTTAGTAGAATCCTGTGTGAACTGTGGCCACATTCGTATGTCCCGCATATATTGGAACAGTCTTTCAGTTTTGCCAGTTACATCCACTTAGAGATAATATTAAATACACTGTATCAAGGTTTTTGTGTTTGTTCCGTACGCTGTGCTCTCTATGATAGCTGTATTATCATGCAGCGTGGTGGCTGTAAATAAAGTTGTCGGCACTTTTGTGCCACTCACCGCTCCTAGGGTCACGCTCGAGCTGGGATAGCGATGTGCGGCCACGTCTCCCTCAGCAAGCTCCGAGGATGACAGTACTACACCACTGAAGAAGGGGTGTTAATGTGTCATACCCTGAAACGCGTCTGGTGTCTGATTTGGAAGCCGGATCCCACTGAACTGTATTCACACTTAGCACCCACTCTGGTGCGTTTTTGTTCGTCTATATCTACAAGGACTTGTTTACAACAATACCTCAGGAATGTAAGAATTGCCTTATATCCACCTAGGAATATTGACCGTATGCTGACCGTTTGCTGATTAATTCTATTGAAAAAGAAAAAGACTTTAATATCTGCTCAAAACAAACGTTTACAACAAAACAGTCAGCTGACCTGCAATTAGCTGACTGCTGACGTCAGACGCCACTGAGAAACACGCTGACCGGCCGGGTACTGCCATCCTCAGAGCTTGCTGAGGGAGACGTGGCCATACATCGCCACCCCAGCTCGAGCGTGACCCTAGGAGCGGTGAGTGGCACGAAAGTGCCGACAACTTTATTTACAGGCACCACGCTGCATGATAATACAGCTATGATAGAGAGCACAGCATACGGAACAAACACAAAAACATTGATACAGTGTATTTAATATTATCTCTAAGTGGATGTAACTGGTAAAACTGAAAGACTGTTCCAATACATGCGGGACATACGAATGTGGCCACAGTTCACACAGGATTCTACTAAGATCGCGATCTACTTACTTACAGGATAGGACTTACGGTTACTATTTCAAACTACAGTTGTTTGATATCAACAGCATCACATTCTGCATTTGTATTTGTTTATTCTGCATTTGTACTTTTATTTGCAGGTTGCATTTTTTATCTGCAGGTTTTTTCCATTGCAGGTTGCTTCATTGCAGGTTAATTTATTTTGTTATAGGGGACACAATCCACCTAGGTCTCAAAATTGAGCCATTGTGATATATTCAATTTCTTGTGTGAATTGGTGACCATATGGAAACATATTGATTCTACAAAGTCATTCAGCTAATTTGTGGCATCCGTCTTTTACCATTTTATTACGTGCCAATTACGTGCCAATTTATTTGAGTTATATAATAAATTTATACTTTTTGGTACATCATACCGATTTCCTTTCTTGGCATTGCCAGACAGTTGCCATTTAACTCTTTGAAGAGTTAGTGTACTGAGGACTGGTTTATTATATTTTCCTATTATTATACACAGTTTAATGCAAGGAGGGCAGATTTGTACTGCACGAGAAGTGTGGGCATATGAAGTATGACAAGCATATTGCTGACAAACTAGCAAGGCAATAGACCTGCCTCTTGATTATTTGAAGACAGCAAACAGTTGAGCACTATGAATAGGGCACCAGGAGGAAACCCGAGAATAGTAAGATCACAGCAACACGTTGTCAAATCTGCTATGGTAGCAGAGACACACTAGGACATTTTAACAATTTTTGTAAGAACAGCAGGAATATTTTAATCTAATATCTACAGTAACATTGTCTATAATGCAGGAATAGTTTACTATTGGCATGCTTACCTAACTTAAAAGCCTTAATGTATGCATTTTACAAGCCATTCAACTGCCAGAGAAGGTAAGTGATGAAATGTAAAGCATATACCAATGCCAACAAAACTAATTTTGTTGATAATGCTCCTGCTGATCAGATTGCCAAAGACATAAAAGTGTTTCAGGTGTCTTCTACAATGTTGGTCACACCAGCAGTAAATCAATAAACCCCTTGCCATGCATGTATGCATACACACTGGGTGCTTGCTAATATCAACAGCTGACAATTGCCATCACTGATCAGCATAAAAAAATAATGATCCTGATCACATAACCTCCAGATGCTGCAGTTAATAGCAGCTGTAGCATCTAGGTGGTTAGAAACTATGTTCTGGTGCCTTTTGAACTCTAATCACCCCCCCCCCCCCCTACTTCCTTGTATAAGGAAGTGTAAATCTTCTAAAGGGACTAAAAATATAATAACAAATGGCCTATATTCCTATATTAAAAATTAAAAGCATCCCCCTCTTCCTGTTTTCAAGTGCCATACTTACAAATATTTGGTCACCTTGCATCCTAAAGAGCAAGAAAAAAGTACAATCTACCACAAAAAATCACCAATACAAACTACAGATCACTATGTAAAAAAATCAACTCCATAGACAGAAAATTAAGAAAGTTATGAGTATCTAAATATGGCAAAACCAAGCATGCTTTGACAAATATAGAATTTTGGTTTCATATTGAATTAAGTGGTAAAATAAAGGGTACAATAAAACATACAACTTAACTTTTCCCTCAAAAAACAAGCCCACATACAGCTCTTTCAATACAAACATAAAGGAGTTATCATTTTTAGAATGCAAGGAGGAAAAAATATATATGTGTACTCCGGGGAAATAAAACCTATTCCTCATCCAGGAGCATAGGGAATAAGTTTCTGATCGAGGGGGTCTGACCGCTGACAAGCCTTAGTGATTGCATTCTTAGCCAATTACCAGGCTGATACGGGACCCCGTAGATTGACTGAAGGGACTGCCATTGAAGCTTGTCTCCGCTGGTGGGGACGGAACATGCTGAGGATGGTTGAGTAGCCAGGTCCCTTGCAGGAGATCGCTGGGGGCCCCAACAATCAGATACCCTACAATCAGATATGTAGCCCCTTTACTGTGGATAGGGGATAAGTTTTATTTCCCAGGATGCAACTATTTTGTGGGATTTAGAAGATAAATCCTCTTCAAAAAACCTCTGCTTGGTCAAAGGTGCTTCACCACACCATTTCTTTTTTTTTTTCTCCAAAGCTATGTTCTTGTAGTCTCAACAGGAGGGATGCAGTAGGTCCAAGAGAAAATAGAAAAAAACACGTCTGTAGCTCAATCCACCAGTCGAGTACAGGATGATCGGTATCATCAAAACCTTTATTTGCCAGACATAACACGTTTTGAGAAGTTAGAGTCTCTTAGTCAGATGCGTAGGCTTAGCGCTCACATAATACAATTACAGCCATATATGCATCCTATGCTGGTGCCAAGTCGACCAGGTCTGCAAACAGGGCGTGACAGATAAAAATATACAGTCATAACATATTATGCACATAAAATTATAAATTAATAAAATATTAAAACATGTGTTGGCTTACAGATAGTTACATATATATACAAAATATTAGATAACAGATTAGAAAACAAACCAGGAGTATGTGTGGGAGCGCATGCGTGCGGAGCATGGAGTGGAGAACTACTGCACATAAAATACTAATGATGACTAAATCCATTGCGCTTCTGGCAAACCTATAAGTCAAACAACAGTGCACAGTCCACATTTTGAGTAGATAGAAGAGCAAGTATATAATGCCAGGAACACTAAAAAACATGTAGTAATGAATATAAAATATATAATGTAGATAATATGGCACAGTATCATAAAAAAAAAAGATCAATTAACAAGAGGGTAAGTATAAATGCTAGGTGATGCTGTGCAATGGGATTTATGAATACTGTTAATTAAAAAGGGGGGGGGGCAAAAGCAACACCTTAAAACTGGAAGTACCATCATTTCAATCCATGATTAAATCGTGATTAAGGAATACACAATTAAACTAATACTGGGGAGAATATAACTATAAAACAGGTACAATAGGTCATAGTACTAAATGGATACCAAAAATTGAAATACAGTAGGTCCCTCAACATACGATGGTAATCCGTTCCAAATGAACCATTGCTTGTTGAAACCATCGTTTGTTGAGAGAACCGTGCAATGTAAAGTATAAGAAGTTGTACTCACCTGTCCTCGCCGCTCCGGACCGTCATTGCTCGTCACCGCTGCCCAGGATGTCGCCGTCCTTCCCTGGGATCCTTGCTCTCCATCGCTGTCATCACGTCACTATGCACGCACACCGCTCCTATTGGATGACGGGAGGGCGTGCGCGGCGTCGTGATGACGACGAAGGAGAGCGCCGGCGATGGAGGGGATCCCAAAGAGGAGCTCCAGAGCCCCGCGGACAGGTAGGAGACCATCACCGGAGCACCGTAAAAAGCTATCCGGCGGCAGCTGAAGCAGTCAGCGCTGCCGGACAGCCGATTATTCGATGGCCCCGACATACAAAAGCATCGTATGTTGATGCTACCTTCAACATGCAATGGCCTCTGAGAGGCCATTGCATGTTAAAATTATCGTATGTCGGGGCCATCGTAGGTCAGGGGGGTCACTGTACAAGGAAAACAATAAAAATCAGTTAAGTGTTGCAATATACCAAAGTGATATTAACGAATATTATAAGACACTTCGTTCAACCCAGACGGGTTCAGACAATTAATCTTCTAAATCCAATAAGACTTTCTATGTTGTAACCTGTCAAATCTCTTATATACATCTTGAGGTATATGCTCTATGGCAATCAAGGTGAATATGAAAAAATGCTTAATATGTGCTAGTGTAGCATGCCTCGATACACTATGATTCATAAACCCATTTAGTACGTTCGGTCTGTGTTCATTTATTCTAGCGTGCAACTGTTGGATAGTGTGTCCCATATATTGCATCTTGCAAGGGCATTCCAAAAAATAAATAACATGAATGGTAGAACAGTCAATCCTACTTTTAAGAGAAAAGGATTCGCCTGTAACGTTGCTAGTGTAGGTGTTGGCCCCATTTTTTTTATATTAATACAACACTTGCAGGTATTTTTGTTGCATCTATAGACACCTGGTGATATGTTAGTTTTTACTCTTGATGGTAACCCCTCCTTCAGCTGACTAGGGGCTAGTGCATTTTTCAAAGTTTTTGCCCTCTTGTAAGTGACAAGAGTTTTTTTTGGGGATCTGGTACTTCAAGATGGGATCTCGGAGGAGAATTTCCCAGTGTTTGTTTTAGAATATTCTGAACAGTGTCATGTGAAGTAGAGTTGGTTGTTAGAAAGTTGTTTTTTTTATGTTTTTTTGCATCACTTTGACCCTTGGTTGTCTAGTCCGTAGGAGTCTAAAGAATCTGTGTTCACTTGACTGTTTTTGTTCCTAGAGTCTTTTAGAGCTCATTCATATGCTACTTTAACAATTTTTGTTGGATATCCCTTCTCTATCAGTCTTTGGATATGATTTTGCTGTGTGATTTGTTATCACTGATTTTGGTGCTGTTTCTCCTTAGACGGTGAAACTGTCCATAGGGCAGGTTCAGTTTCTACTTCCTGTAGTGGCAGCTATCATATGACAGGAGACTGTTGCAATCAACCTTTTTAAATTAGGTTTTGGTGAAACTGTACTTTTTCAACAGGAGGGATGACACTGATGTTAAGTAAGAAATGTTGAGTACAACTTCTACTGTAGAATTTGCGAATGCAAATTTTTACTGCGAATATCGGCACTTTGCAATTTCGACAATATTTAGAATATAGTCATATATATTTATGAGGTCGCAGGGAGATCTGCCCCGGCTGGTGGCATCTCTACCTGCGTGCTGCAAGTGAAAGGAGTTTGAGTCCCGTAACTACAAGTGACGTCACTATAGAAAGCTGGTTGGGCCAAAAAGAATAACTCCAACGGCATTTCGGAGAATAGCGTTCTCCTTCCTCAGGGATACCCTGGCCCTCCGGGATTCAACTATATTTACCTTTCACCTCCTTTCACTTAGAGCACGCAGGTAGAGATGGCGCCTGCCGGGGCAGATCTCCCTGCGACTGCACGGACCCTCACACACGCCCGGAGTTTCAGCAAAGAACCCAGCACAACGGGGGAACAGGATCGCAACAGAAACAAAGACATCTGAGAGGTAATACCTGCTTGTTTCCTCTGATTGCTGGCTCTGTGACTGTGGGACATACTGTGTTCCACGTTATGGTGTTTGAAGGGGTTGTGCAGTGCCCTGCCTTTTGGAGCTCCGCTCACAGCGTCCGGAAGTTCATTACTCCGAACGCTGTGTGCGGGCTTCCATGTTCGCTGCCGCCCCCTCGTGACGTCACGCCCGCCCCCTCGTGACGTCACGCCCCCCCCCCTCAACCAAAGTCTATGGGAAGGGGGCGTGACATCGGTCGCGCCCCCTTCCCATAGACTTTTGTTGAGGGGGCGGGCGTGACGTCACGAGGGGCCAGGCGTGACGTCACGAGGGGGCGGCCGCGAACACGGAAGCGCACAACCCCTTTAAGGGTTCGCATATATCATCTGCACTCCAGGGGTGCACATATATCATCTGCGCTCCTGGTATGTATGTCCTGGTGCGGGAAGTCCCACCAAACCAGGACGTACATTTACGTCCATGGTCGTTAAGGGGTTAAACAAGCAGGGACCCATTAGGTTGGCACATATAGCTGCTGTGGGGCGCACTACTTTAGATCCATAGCGCCAAGGTGTTATATATTTTTCTGTACTTGAGATATATAATGAGGTATATTTGTTTTTTTATGTGAATTTATGTGAATATTGGCACTTCCAAACAGGACACTGATCCCTCCCTTCTTTTAGGTGAAAGATATAATTGCGCATGCACACTATGTGAATTTCATTACAAATTTTTGCATGAAAAAAAAAAGAATGAACATAGCGAATATGTGAATTTTACGAACATAGGACAAATATTGGTCCATATATTTGCAAAATTTTGCGGATTCGAATATGGCCCTTGCTGCTCTTCACTAGTCACCAATTCCCTTGAACACTTAACAATCAAGAGCTGTCATAGACTGGAATTTAGTGGGGATATGTGAATAACCACATGTCAAAGACATCCCTATCACTAACAAAAAGGAAGGGGCCCTTCCGAGAGATTCTTGTTTCTTCCACAGCACTTAACCTTTAAAGTCTTTAAAACACTGGATTCATAATCCCTATTACTAGAAAGCTGATATTTTTTTGAGGACAAGAGGACAAATGTGAAATCCTATGTTACAGTAGCAAGGAAAAATCCACCTTTGATGAGAGCAAGGGCTAAGGAAAATGTACATTAATCCGCTGGGTCCTATCCCTGACAAAGAACTATAGTGCTTAAAGTGTGTATGAAGTCTTTGAGGTTTTTAGCAAGGGGAGAATGTTTACAAATAAAACACATTTTTGAGAAAAGCTCAATCTATGTATAGAACTTGAGTTGGGCCAGCATGACAAGAACCTTGGGGAGGCTATGCGTTAATAATTTTGACAGCAGTAAAGTAAGAAATTAGAGGGGAGATGAGTGGGTAGAGAATAAGGATGGTAGGCCTTAAAGGGGTTATTCAGCCAAAGACATCTTATCCCCCATGCAAAGGAGAGGGAATAAGATTTATGATCGCGTGGGGTGGCTCTATGCGAGGCTGTGTCTCCAGTCTTGGAAAGTTCTTTGTTTCTGGGACTGGGGAGGTGATGTAACACCACGCCCCCTCATGCCATCAAGCCACGCCCCCTCAATTCATGTCTATGGGAGGAAGTGTGATGGCCATAGACATGAATGGAGGGGTGTGGGGTGACGCACACATATAGGGTGTGCTAGGGTGTTCTTTTTAAATGGTAGATCAGGTCAGGGGCCGCCCTTTTTAGTTCCTGTGCGAGTAAGATTTAGGCTACACTACTCTACACGTCAGTTTGTATCACTGAACACCGCTGGACATTTCTTCAGAGATGCACCACGAGCAACTCATGACATCTAATAGGTAAGCACCTATGTTCATTACTGAGTACTGGTTAACTACAGCACACTGACTTGTTTTTGTGTCTCAGCCCTCGTGTCAACGCATACCCTGATTATAAATAGTCTGGCTAGATTTTTCCGTATTCTGATGTTTGTGGGGTTATTAATATTTTATATAAGCTACTAGTAAAAGTTACGTTTTAACACAGGTGTGTCTCCTAGTTTTCTAGTTCCGCATGAATTCTGCTGAAATTCTGCATATGATTTAAAAGATTCAGAATTCTGGCCATGCAATTCACACATCTATGCGGAGTTTCAGCTGTCTCAACATAGCCTTAAAGGGCATACTTTAGTCTGGACAAAATATACAAGGTCATATTTAAAGGGGTACTCCGGTGAAAACCTTTTTTCTTTTAAATCAACTGGTGGCAGAAAGTTAAACATATTTGTAAATGACTTCTATTGAAAAATCTTAATCCTTCCTGTACTTATTAGCTGCTGAATACTACAGAGGAATTTCTTTTCTTTTTGGAATGCTCTCTGATGACACCACGAGCACAGTGCTATCTGCTGACGTTAGAATAATAATGCTTTATTTATTGTTGTCCTTAGTGGGATTTGAATCCAACTCCCCAGCACTGCAAGGCAGTAGTGCTAACCACTGAGCCACCATGCTGCCCTTAGCATACATATGCTATGTATGGTTACTAAAATGGACAGAGATATCAGCAGAGAGCACTGTGATGTCATCAGTGTTCCAAAAAGAAAGGAATTTCCTCTGTAGCATTCAGCAGCTAATAAGTACTGGAAGGATTAAGATTTTTTAATAGAAGTAATTTACAAATATGTTTAACTTTCTGCCACCAGTTGATTTAAAAGAAAAAAGGTTTTCACCGGAGTACCCCTTTAAGCACTCTCATCAATTTCCAATTTATTGCAAAAAAAAATATTAAGTATGGTAAAATAGCTACCGAACCCCAGGATTTAGATAAATCCTCCATATCAAACCTTTGTTGGAAAAGAAAAGGTACAAATAGAACTACTACAGCTTACTCCAGGAAAATTAAGCCTTCTCACAGATTTGTTGACAGAAAAATAACACATTTTTTATATAGTAAAGCATAAGAAATATATACATTTAGTATTACTGGTATTATACCGACATGCACAATAAAATTATCATGTAATTTCACCATGCAGTAAATTCCATAAAAATGTCAATTTAAATGTGTCCCATTTCACCCCACAAATAGTTTTAAAGTATATTACATGGTAAAATAAATGGTACAATTAAGAGGGACAGGGGAGGGACACCCCCGAGAGTATTTCTAGCACTGTGAGCTAATGAAAAGAGGTATTGATATAATAAATATACTTGATAGAGGCATACAAAAAAATTTGATGTACATGATCAGGTTTAGGTATGAGCAACATTTACTTTTTTTTTGTGTGTGGGATTTGACTGGTACGCTTTTAGAATTCCAATTCCTCATGATACAAATTCAATACAATATTGTAACATGGTAGCAAAAAACTTTTTCACATCACAACTATTGGTGCCACATTTAAAATTGCTGAGCTTTTCTGTATGATCCATGTTGGGTTGTTGATGGACCAAATGGAGATGTGTATGTTCTTAATTTTTTTCCTATAGAGATGGCTGAAATGTTTAAATTTAACAATAATAAAAGGTGTTTATATACTTTTATTCTTATAGTGTGGGTTTAAGATAAGCAAAGTTAGGAAAATATGTAAACACTATTTATTTTGATTATGGAAGTACATAGTGGGCAGTCAAATTATATACTTGCTTTTAAACTGCTCTGATCCCGTATTGATAGGACCCTCAGCCCTATAAGAAGTTGTTTTAAAATAATCCTGAAAATGTTACAACATACAGGAAAAAGCATGTCATATTTTGTTCGCCTCCTAAAAACCTTACCACTGCCTGATGGGACATTACTATTGAATAGCTTCAGAGAAACACTTCATTTTATAAAGGAATTGTCGGGTCAAGTGTCTGATTAAACAATATCTTCTACTGTGCAAATACCAGAGGACAGAGATGTATTCTTGGTTAGTTGAAAGCCTCCTTTACTGATTCTTTCCAAGTGAAATTGATTCTAAGGGGATTCTCCATTTTATCAATGTGAAATGGAAAAGGACAGTTCCCCAAAGGAATTAGAATTCTATTCAATGCGTTTAAGGAAATTATTGATCTACCTTTCTGTAACAGATAGTAAGGCCAGTGAAAAATGCCTGACAGTTGTAAAACATATTGTGCATTAATTTAAATTGGAAGTAAAAATGTATAGTTATTGATCTATGGCCCATTTAAAATGTTACCCATTATAGTCCTAACCTAAAGATGGAAGTGTAACTGTTGTAGCTGATATTCATTTTAGTACTACTACTTTACAGCCCATCATTTACTGCTAAAACATAACAGTGCCAACTCTGCGAGGGTTTTGGAGTTATGACAAGGACTCATTGAACAGTAAATGTTGACAGAGAAATCTCCTTCTCTTCGTATAAGTGCATCTAGAAATTGAAGTCATTTAAAATGAAACAAGAAATGTCTAACCTCTGGCTACTAAGACTACCATTCCCTAATGGGGGTGAGCTGCGGAAGCTCAACAAACTTAATCCCTTGTTGAGTCAAGAAAAATGCAATTCTAGAGGTCTGCAGCAGTGTAAATATGAGGTTCTCCTAACTGTTGATCCTCTACAACGTGGATCTTGTGACTTAACTTACAGTACATGGTTATCTGTTAATGTTGAATGTGCTGTGCCACAACAAAAGGGCTGTCACATCAGACCTCTACACGAACCCTGGTGCAACATAATAAACATAATTAGGAACAGGATAAAGACTTAACCACTTATGGACAATGGACGTAAATGTACATACTGATGCGCATTTACTTTGTACACTAGGATGTACATTTACGACCTGTACATGACCCCGAGCACCGGAGCAGTGCTCGCATCATGCAGAGCAGGTCCCGGCTGCTATCAGAAGCATTCATGCTGATGTCTGCCATTAACCCCTCAAATGCCGTGATCAATAGAGATCACTGCAGTGCGGCACTTGAAATGATCTGATCGTCCACGGCCTGGCATCATCGAACAGATCAGCTAAGGTGGCGGCTGGAGGTCCCCTCAACTGCCTCGCCACCTTCCCGGGTCTTTTGCTCTGATCTGCCTTCCAGCAGACCAGAGCAGAAGATCACTGATAATACTGATCAGTGCTATGCCTATGCATAGCACTGAACAGTATTAGCAATCTAATGATTGCTATAGATAGTCTCCTATGGGGACATAATGAGTTAAAAATAAAGTAAAAAAAATTTTGAAAAATCCCCACCCCCAATAAATATTTAAATCACCCCCTTTCCCCATTTTACTTAAAAAAGCATGAAAAATAGAAATAATTAAACATATTAGGTATCACCGCATTCATAAATGTCCGATCTATGAAAATATTGTGTTAATAATCCTGTATGGTGAACGGCGTAAACGTAAAAAAAAAATCAAAAATTGAGGCTTTTTGGTCACATCACATTCACAAAATAATTTATAAAAAGCGATCACATAGTCACATATACAAAAAATATGTACTAGAAAAAACTACAGGTTATGGTGCAAAAAATTTGCCCTTACACATCCACATGTATGGAAGAATGAAAAAGTTGTAGCTGGTCAAAATAGGAGATTTTAAACATACTGATTTTGTAAATAAAAAGTTTGAGATTTTTTAACCCCTTAAGGACCCAGCCATTTTACACCTCAGGACCCGGCCATTTTTTGCAATTCTGACCACTGTCACTTTAAACATTAATAACTCTGGAATGCTTTTAGTTATCATTCTGATTCCGAGATTGTTTTTTCGTGACATATTCTACTTTAACATAGTGGTAAAATTTTGTGGTAACTTGCATCCTTTCTTGGTGAAAAATCCCAACATTTTATGAAAAATTTGAAAATTTTGCATTTTTTTAACTTTGAAGCTCTCTGCTTGTAAGGAAAATGGATATTCCAAATAATTTATTTTTTATTCACATATACAATATGTCTATTTTATGTTTGCATCATAAAATTTACGTGTTTTTACTTTTGGAAGTCACCAGAGGGCTTCAAAGTTCAGCAGCAATTTTCCAATTTTTCACAAAATTTCCAAACTCACAATTTTTCATGGACCAGTTCAGGTTTGAAGTGGATTTGAAGGGTCTTCATATTAGAAATACCCCACAAATTACCCCATTATAAAAACTGCACCCCCCAGAGTATTCAAAATGACATTCAGTCCGCATTTTAACCCTTTAGGTGTTTCACAGGAATAACAGCAAAGTGAAGGAGAAAATTCACAATCTCCATTTTTTACACTCGCATGTTCTTGTAGACCCAATTTTTGAATTTTTACAAGGGGAAAAAGGAGAAACTGTATACTTATATTTGTAGCCCAATTTCTCTCGAGTAAGCACATACCTCATATGTCTATGTAAAGTGTTCGGCGGGCGCAGTAGAGGGCTCAGAAGCGAAGGAGCGACAAGGGGATTTTGGAGAGTACGTTTTTTTGAAATGGTTTTTGGGAGGCATGTTGCATTTAGGAAGCCCCTATGGTGCCAGAACAGCAAAAATCCCCCACATGGCATACCATTTTGGAAACTAGACCCCTTGAGGTACGTAACAAGGAATAAAGTGAGCCTTAATACCCCACAGGGGTTTCACGACTTTTGCATATGTAAAAAAATAAAAATAAAATTTCACTAAAATGTGTGTTTCCCCCCAAATTTCACATTTTTGCAAGGGTTAATAGCCGAAAATACCCCCCAAACATTGTAACCCCATCTCTTCTGAGTATGGAGGTATCCCATAAGTTGACCTGAGGTGTACTATGGGTGAACTACAATGCTCAGAAGAGAAGGAGTCATATTTGGCTTTTTGAGAGCAAATTTTGCTCGGGGGCATATCGCATTTAGGAAGCCCCTATGGTGCCAGGACAGCAAAAAAAAACCACATGGCATACCATTTTGGAAACTAGACCCCTTGTGGAACGTAACAAGAAATAAAGTGAGCCTTAATACCCCACAGGGGTTTCACGACTTTTGCATACGTAAAAAAAAAATAAAAAAAATCACTAAAATGTGTGTTTCCCCCCAAATTTCACATTTTTACAAGGGTTAATAGCAGAAAATACCCCCCAAAATTTGTAACCACATCTCTTCTGAGTATGGAGGTACCCCATAAGTTGACCTGAAGTGCACTACGGGCGAACTACAATGCTCAGAAGAGAAGGAGTCATATTTGGCTTTTTGAGAGCAAATTTTGCTCGGGGGGCATGTCGCATTTAGGAAGCCCCTATGGTGCCAGGACAGCAAAATAACCCCCACATGACATACCATTTTGGAAACTAGACCCCTTGAGGAACGTAACAAGGCATAAAATGAGCATTTACCCCACCACTGGTGTCTGTCAAATCTTTGGAACAGTGGGCTGTACAACATTTTTAATTTGCACAGCCCACTGTTCCAAAGATCTGTCAGACACCAGTGGGGTGTAAATTCTCACTGCACCCCTCATTACATTCCGTGAGGGGTCTAGTTTCCGAAATGGGGTCACATGTGGGGTTTTGTTTTTTTTGCGTTTGTCAAAACCGCTGTAACAATCAGCCACCCCTGTGCAAATCACCTCAAATGTACCAGGTGCACTCTCCCTTCTGGGCCTTGTTGTGCGCCCCCAGAGCACTTTGTGCCCACATATGGGGTATCTCCGTACTCGGGAGAAATTGTGTTACAAATTTTGTGGGGCTTTTTTCCCCTTTACCTCTTGTCAAAATGAAAAGTATAGGGCAACACCAGCATGTTAGTGTAAAAAGTTTATTTTTTTTACACTAACATGCTGGTGTAGACCCCAACTTCACCTTTTCATAAGGGGTGAAAGGAGAAAAAGACCCCCAAGATTTGTAAGGCAATTTCTCCCGAGTACGGCGATACCCCATATGTGGCCCTAAACTGTTGCCTTGAAATACGACAGGGCTCCAAAGTGAGAGAGCGCCATGCGCATTTGAGGCCTGAATTAGGGATTTGCATAGGGGTGGACATAGGGGTATTCTACGCCAGTGATTCCCAAACAGGGTGCCTCCAGCTGTTGCAAAACTCCCAGCATGCCTGGACAGTCAACGGCTGTCTGGCAATACTGGGAGTTGTTGTTTTGCAACAGCTGGAGGCTCCATTTTGGAAAGAGTGGCGTACCAGACGTTTTTCATTTTTATTGGGGAGGGAGGGGGGCTGTGTAGGGGTATGTGTATATGTAGTGTTTTTTACTTTTTATTTTATTTTGTGTTAGTGTAGTGTAGTGTGGTGTTTTTAGGGTACAGTCACACGGGCAGGGGGGATTACAGCGAGTTTGAGCTGCCGCGCAAAATTTGCTGCATCGCAAACTTGCAGCCCGATACTCACTGTAAGCCCCCTGCCCATGTGAATGTACCCTGTACATTCACAGGGGGGGGACCTCCAGCTGTTGCAAAACTACAACTCCCAGCATGCCTGAGAATGTTTGGGAGTTGTGGTTTTGCAACAGCTGGAGGCACACGGGTTGGGAAACACTGAGTTAGGAAACAATGTTTCCCAACCAGTGTGCCTCCAGCTGTTGCAAAACCACAACTCCCAAACATTCTCAGGCATGCTGGGAGTAGTAGTTCGGCAACATCTTTAGAGCCAGATGTTGCCGAACTACAACTCCCAGCATGCTTGGAGTTGTAGTTTTGCAACATCTGGAGGACTACAGTTTGCAGACCACTGATACAGTGGTTCCCAATCTGTGCCCTTCCAGATGTTGCAAAACTACAACTCCCATTATGCCAAAACTGTCCAGGCATGCTGGGAGTTGTAGTTCTGCAACATCTGAAGGGCCAGATGTTACAGAACTACAACTCCCAGCATGCCTGGACAGTAAGGGCATGCTGAGGATGTGTAGTTTTGCAACATCTGGAAGGGCACAGTGGTCTCCAAACTGTGTACCTCCAGATGTTGCAAAACTGCAACTCCCAGCATGCCCAGACGCCAAGGG
Organism: Hyla sarda; assembly: GCF_029499605.1. Classification (NCBI taxonomy): domain Eukaryota; kingdom Metazoa; phylum Chordata; class Amphibia; order Anura; family Hylidae; genus Hyla; species Hyla sarda. The sequence goes on from NC_079191.1 coordinate 229,502,247, forward strand.
CTGTCTGGGCATGCTGGGAGTTGTAGTTTACAGGGTCCTATTACAGCAATGCATGTCGCTTTACGGCGACGTGCATTGCTGTAAAGGGCCCGACCGCGGCTGAAGATCTACTCACCTGTCGCCCCCACCGCCGTCTTCATCGTCTGGATCCGGGTCTTCAGGGACGAGGTAAGTACCGGGGCTGGTCCCCAGCACTCCCCCGTCCCCCGCCGCGTCCCTCGGTCTTCCTCCCGTCCTCTCCGGACTTTCAGGGGCCGGGCAGGACAGGAGGAAGTAACCGCCCCCCCTCCTGCGATTGGTCGGTTAACTAACCGACAGATCGCAGGGGATCGGAGGAGGTGGCCGGCTTGCCACCTCGCTCCGATACTCCAGCATGGTCCTGGCTGTCTGCGACAGCCGGGATCATGCGAAATTACCGGGCGGTCGGGTCCCAGAGACCCGATCAGCCCAGTATCGCCGCAGATCGCAAGGGCGATTTCCCTTGCGATTTGCGGCGATCGCCGACATGGGGGGCCTACATGGCCCCCCTCGGCGTTTGCCCTGGATGCCTGCTTAAGGATTTCAGCAGGCATCCAGTTCCGATCTCTGCCCGGCGAGCGGCAGAGACCGGAAAACGCCATGACGTATGCATATGTCATGGGTCCTTAAGACCCAGGGTGTGAAGACGTATGCATACGTCATGGGTCCTGAAGAGGTTAAAAGCAGCACAATAATAGAAAAGTATGTGATCATGGGTATCATTTTACAAGTATTGACCCACAGAATAAGGAAAACATGTAATTGCTACTGTAAAAAGTACGGCGTTAAAACAAAACACTGCAAAATTTGCTTAAAGGGGTATTCCAGGCAAAACATTTTTTTTATATATATATCAACTGGTTCCGGAAAGTTAAACAGATTTGTAAATTACTTCTATTAAAAAATCTTAATCCTTCCAATAGTTATTAGCTTCTGAAGTTGAGTTGCTGTTTTCTGTCTAACTGCTTTCTGATGACTCACGTCCCGGGAGCTGTCCAGTTCCTATGGGGATATTCTCCCATTATGCAAGGGATATTCTCCCATCATGCACATTTCCCGTGACGTGACATCATCATTGAGCAGTTAGACAGAAAACTTCAGAAACTAATAACTATTGGAAGGATTAAGATTTTTTAATAGAAGTAATTTGCAAATCTGTTTAACTTTCCGGAGCCAGTTGATATATAAAAAAAAAAGCTTTGCCTGGAATACCCCTTTAATTGCGGTTTTCATTAAAATTTCCTCACACAAATAAAACATTTTTGGGTTCGCTGTACATTTTATGGTAAAATGAGTGATGTCATTACAAAGTAAAATTGGTTGCGCAAAAAACAAGCCCTCATATCGGCCTGTGGATGGAAATATAAAAGAGTAATGGATTTTAGAAGGCAAAAAGAAAAAGAAAATATAAAATTGGCCTGGTCCTTAAGTCCAAAATAAGCTTGGTCCTTAAGAGGTTAAGCATAAAGATGCATACATTTAGAGCCTATTTGTTTCTGTTTCAGAGCAAAACTGAAATGATCATGCTACCTACTGTACACAGTGGCGTTGCTAGGGTTGATGTCACCCGGTGCGGTAGAAAATGGTGTCACCCCCATACCTACCCCCTCCCCCCAGTAAGTTTTTAGCCTGTTGTGACAGACACCACTGTTGTAGCGCATTGTGAGAAATTCCAATATAATAATCAGATATACCAGTTGCCACAGAATAGGAAAGTGTTAAAGAAGTTTTCACCATTGAAATATACAGCTCCCAGAATTACTTAAAGGGGTACTCCACTGGAAAATATTTACTTTTATATCAACTGGTGCCAGAAAGTTAAACAGATTTTTAAATTACTTCTATTTAAAATCTTAATACTTACAGTACTTATAAGCTGGTGTATGCTCCACAGGAAGTTGTGTAGTTCTTTCCAGTCTGACCACAGTGCTATTTGCTGACACCTCTGTCCATGTCAGGAACTGTCCAGAGCAGGATAGGTTTGCTATGGGGATTTGATCCTACTATGGACAGTTCTTGACATGGACAGAGGTGTCAGCAGAGAGCACTGTGGTCAGACAGAAAAGAAATTAAAAAAGAAAATAACTTCCTGTGAATCGCTTATACAGCAGCTAATAAGTACTGGAAGGATTAAGATTTTTAAATAGAAGTAATTTACAAATCTGTTTAACTTTGTAGCACCAGCTGATTAATTTTTTTTTTCCAGTAGAGTACCCCTTTGAGCAGTGGTGAGGTTATGCTGGGAGTTTTAGTTTCACTGACCTAACTGTAGAACTGACAAGTGACTACAGCTCTGATAGGACATAGAGAGGAGAATGTAAAATGGTATCAGTGACTATAGCTGACGTCTTCTCTCTAGTGAGGAGAATACACAATGATATCAGTGACTACAGGTGACGTCTTCTCTATAGTGAGGAGAATACACAATGATACCAGTGATTACAGGTGACATCTTCTCTATAGTGAGGAGAATACACAATGATATCAGTGACTACAGGTGACGTCTTCTCTATAGTGAGAATACACAATGATATCAGTGACTACAGGTGACGTCTTCTCTATAGTGAGGAGAATACACAATGATATCAGTGACTACAGGTGATGTCTTCTCTATAGTGAGGAGAATACACAATGATATCAGTGACTACAGGTGACGTCTTCTCTATAGTGAGGAGAATACACAATGATATCAGTGACTACAGGTGACGTCTTCTCTATAGTCTTTCCTTATCTAATTCAGATGGTACATACCGCCGGGACTTGTTCCAGCTAAAACTTCTCTCTGCAGAATGTGATGCCCAGATGTCTCCTCACTATGTCAGCGCAATCTCATCCTCTATATGAAAACAATTATTATTATAAACCTGCCAGACACTGTATCCTCTAAATATAATACTACTATACACTATACTCTTTGATTATAAACCTTCCATACACTGTACCCACTGAATATAATACTACCACACACTGTACATTCTGAATATAATACCAACACATACTGTACCCTCTGAATATAAATCTGCCACATACTGTACCCCTGAATATAATGCTGCCACACACTGTACCCACTGACTATAATACTACCACATACTGTACCCTCTGAATATAATACTACCACAAACTGCGCCCTCTGAATATAATACTACCACAAACTGCGCCCTCTGAATATAAATCTGCCACATACTGTACCCTCTGAATATAAATCTGCCACATACTGTACCCCTGAATATAAATCTGCCACATACTGTACCCCTGAATATAAATCTGCCACATACTGTACACCTGAATATAATACCGCCACATACTGTACCCTCTGAATATAATACTACCACCCACTGCGCCCTCTGAATATAATACTTAGAGATGAGCAAACTACAGTAAATTCAACTCGTCACAAACTTCTCTGCTCGGCAGTTGATAACTTTTCCTGCATAAATTAGTTCAGCTTTCAGGTGCTCCCGTGGGCTGGAAAAGGTGGATACAGTCCTAGGAGACTCTTTCCTAGGAATGTATCCACCTTTTCCAGCCCACGGGAGCACCTGAAAGCTGAACTAATTTATGCAGGAAAAGTCATCAACTGCCGAGCCGAGAAGTTTGTGACAAATCGAATTTACTGTAAGTTCGCTCATCTATAATAATACTACCACAAACTGCGCCCTCTGAATATAATACTACCACCCACTGCGCCCTCTGAATATAATACTACCACAAACTGCGCCCTCTGAATATAATACTACCACAAACTGCACCCTCTGAATATAACGTTGAATATAATACCACAACCGCAGTAACACCCCTCAATATCCGTTAGCTGATGCTATTACCACAGGTATTGGTGGTGTTGCTAATGGATGATGGGGGTGCTACTACTGGGGGGGTGTTGCTGGAGGATGATGAGGGTGCTGCTGGCCATCCCCCCTGGCAGTATCACCCCCATCATCCATCGGCAGGATCATCCTCCTGGCAGGAGCACCGCCATCATCCACCATCAGGATCTGCTGATGGAGGTGCTGCTGGGGGGGGGGGGGGTGTTGCTGGTGGATGATGAGGGTGCTACTGCCAGGGGGGGAGCATTAGGTAGGCAGCAGTTCCCTCACATTAGGTAGGTCGCAGTTTCCCCACATTAGGTAGCATCTATTCCCCACATTAGGCAGCATAGATTCCCCACATTTGGTACCAGTTCCCCCACATTAGGTAGGTACCAGTTACCCCACATTAGGTAGCAATTTCCCCACATTAGGTAGCACAGATTCCCCACATTAGGTAGCATAGACTCGCCACATTAGGTAGCATAGACTCCGCACATTTGGTAGTAGTTTCCCCACATTAGGCCACAGGTTCCCTTGCAGGTTCCCCACAATGGGTCAAAGTCTCCCCACAATAGATCGCTGGTTATACCACCCCCCCCCCACACACACACACAAAAAACACATACAACACAGAGAGACACACACACAAACACACACACACACAGTCAGAGAGACACACACTCACAGACAGACACACACACAGTCACACACACACACACACACACACAGAGTCACACAGTCACACACAGAGTAACACAAACACACAGTCACACAAACACACAGAGTCGCACAAACACACACACAGAGTCACACAGTCACACACACTCAGAGAGTCACACAAACACACACAGTCACATACACACAGTCACACACACACAGAGTCACACACACAAGCATAGATAGAAACAGACAGAGAGACAGACACACACACTCACCCATCCAGCGCATCGCTCCTTCTCACTGGGCGCCGTGCGAGTGATGTAACTGACGTCCTCCTGCGCGGCCATGCGGTGTGACGTCAGGCCGGCGTAGACGTGGGAGCGGAGGCTGGGCACAGTGCTGGTGAAGGTGAGGGGGGTGTGATGATGGACGGGCGCACAGTGCAGGTGAAAGAGGGGGGTTGCTGACGGACGGGCGCATCGCACACACAGCGCAGGGGGGGGGGGTGCTGACGGATGGGAGGCCGGTCGGGCACAGATGGGGGGGGGGGTGCTGCGGTGCGTCTTGGTGTCACCCCATTGGGTTGGTGTCACCCGGTGCGGGCCACACCCCCCACACCCGAGTCGCAACTCCACTGACTGTACATTTCCTCTGAATCTTCTGTCTTTGCAAAGAAAAGGAGGTGGTTAACTGTACAAATATACAAGGCTAGACTCCAGCATCCAGAAACCTATACAGCTAAGTCTTATTCAAAGTGCATTTAGAGTAATATTGCAATGGAAGGGGTTTATTACGATATAAAGTCTTTATTTTTTTACATGTTATTACTGTATTTGGCTTTTTCAATTTTTCAGAATTGTAGGAAAACTGACACAATTTTTTCTATGATTTGACCAATTACGGTAAAATATCACAATTTTTACAATGATTAGAGATGAGCAAACTTTTGAAAAATTTGATTCTGCCCATTCGCAGAATTTTCCCCCAAAATCTGTTTAGGGTTGGATTTATTTGCGGTGAATCTGTATTTAAAAACTGCTATTTCTGGTCTACAGACAGCCTTAATAGGGGTGTAGAACAGTTTGCTTTGTTCTAACATGCATAGGGAGTGTGCTGTGTTAGTGAAATAATACTGTTATTCAGTATGGCATGCAGATTACTAGTGTTGAGCGGCATAGGTCATATTCGAGTTTGCGATATTTTGCGAATATATGGACGAATATTCGTCATATATTCGCTAAATTCGCATATTCGTAATATTCGCCTTTTTTCGCATATGCAAAAATTTGCATATGTGAAAATGTATGAACTTTATAGCAAGTATACCAGTGTAACTTGATAGAAGCAGCAGAAGGGAGGGATCAATATTTGTGAATATTCGCATATGCGAATATTCGCCCAGCGGTTTCACACAGTAGTATTAGAGCCTTCTTTAGACCACACAAGCTGGAAGCAGAGAGGGATGATCACTGTGATGTGTACTGTGAAAAAAAAAAAGAAAATTAGTAATTTTGAATATATAGTGCTATATTCGCGAATATTCGTGAATTTGCGAATATGCGATATTCGCTAATAAAATTAGAATTGCGAATATTCGCGAGCAACGCTACAGATTACAGTCATTGCTATTAGAATCACTGCTGCAGAGCGTCGATGTGGCAGCAGGGAGATCATATGGTGTCAAAATTGAAGAGGATAAAGAGATTTTTATATGTCATTTTAATTTAATTTAATTTGAATTTATTACAAATTTTTGAGTACCCATTCTGGTACCCATTCTGAGATACCACCTGTTCCAGCCTCTGCTTCTCAGCGCCCCCTGACTATGAAAGTGCAAACATTTCATTTAATCAGTTATGGTTCATTGCTATCAATCCAAGCTGTTTCATTGGATTCTGTGATAATTCCATAGGTAATATGACATCGATGACCATAGGGCCTCAGTCTTGAAAAGATTACATTGATTTATTTAAATTTAAGATTTATATTAGATTCCAAAGTTTAATGTCCCGGTATTTACTTTGAATGAATACTGTATGACTACAAAACCCAAATCTAACAAGTAGTCACATGGTGGCACAATGACAGAGCCTAAAGGTGGCAGCAGCATGAGGAGACCATAATCTGGCAGAATGACACAGCCTGGAATTGGAATTTAAGGTAATGTCCCAGGCCCAGCAGCATCACTAAACCATATAGTTGCTGAATGACACAGCCTGGAGCAGGCGGCAGCATGAGTAGACACAAGGGCTTCACAATCCTTAAGATTAAAAGATGAATTTTAAAATTGAAATTGAAGAATTATGTTAGCTAGTGCTACCATAAAATATTTGTAGGTAATGTCCCCGGCCCAGCAGCATCAGTAAACCATATTTTGGCTGAATGACACAGCCCGAAGGTGGCGAAAGCACAAGGAGACCATATAGTGTCTGAATGGCACAGCCTGGAGGTGGATAAAGCATGAGAAGACCATATAGTGTCTTAATGGCGCAGCCTGGAGGAGTCTAAAGCATGAGGAGGCCATATTGTGTCTGAATGGGATAGTTTGGTGGTGGCTGAAGCATGAGGAGACCGTATAGTGTCTGAATGGCACAGCCTAGAGTTAGCAGAAGCAAGAGGAGACCATTGAATTTTAAGATTTAAAATTTTGAAATTGAAATTCAGGATTTTGAAATTAAAATTTTAGCTAACACTCCCAAGTGTTAGTGTCCAAAGGACCTGTCGTGTGGGTACAAACGACCAAATCTAACAAGGAGTCACATGTCACATGGCGGTACAATGACAGAGCCTGGAGGTGGCATCAGTATGAGGAGACCATATAGTGGCTGAATAACTGCCTGGAGTTTGTGGAAGCACGAGGAGACCATAAAGTGTCTGAATGGCACAGCCTGGAGTTGGAAGAAGCATGAATAGCCCATTGAAATGTAAGATTTTGACATTTAAAATTTTGAAATTTAAATTTAAATTTTGAAATGGAAATTTAAGATTTTGAAATTGAAATTTTAAAAGCACGAGTAGACCATTGAAATGAATGATTTTGAAATTAGAAATTTTGAAATTGAAATTTGAAACTTTTAAATTGAAATTTAGGATTTTGAAATTGAAATTTTAGCTAACACTCTCAAGTTTTAGTGTCCCGGGCCCCGACATTTGGGTCACATGTCACATGGCGGCACAATGACAGAGCTTGGAGGTGGCATTAGTATAGTGGCTGAATGACCGCCTGGAGTTTGTGGCAGCATGAAAAGACCATATAGTGTCGGAATGGCACAGCCTGGAGGTGGCTGAAGCAGGAGGAGACCATATAGTGTCTGATTTGCACAGTTTGGAGGTGGCTGAAGCATGAGGAGACCATATAGTGGCTGAATTGCACAGCCTGGAGGTGGCTGAAGCATGAGGAGACCATTTAGTGGCTGAATTGCACAGCCTGGTGGTGGCTGAAGCATGAGGAGACCATATAGTGTCTGAATGGCACAGCCTGGAGGTGGCTGAAGCATGAGGAGACTATAAAGTGGCTGAATTGCACAGCCTGGAAGTGGATGAAGCATGAGGAGACCATATAGTGGCTGAATGGAACAGCATGGAGGTGGCTGAAGCATGAGGAGACCATATAGTGGCTGAATTGCAAAGCCTGGTGGTGGCTGGAGCATGAGGAGACTATATAGTGTCTGAATGGCACAGCCTGGAGTTAGTGTCAGCATGAGGAGACCATAGAGAGGCCGAATGGCACAGCCTGGAGGTGACATCAGCAGCATCAGAAGTCCTGAAAGTGACCCGGTGATAGACTGGTATGGTTGGTGGCAACACCAGTACCCAGTGACAAAGGTGGGTAAAAAAAAGGTCTGATGCGGGGGAATGTTTGTAACTGGGGGCAGCGCCTTAAATCTGTTTGGCACTATCCATATTTGTGAAATGTTGTGTGGCACCATGGTCAATCTACTCTGATGCATCAGGCATAGGTGGGTGGAAATCCTTTCTGAATCATGCTTGATTCATCTTCACAAAAGTCAGTCTCTCCACATTTTTCATGGACAGACGAGTTCCTCTTGGGGTGACTATGGCCTCCGCCACACTAAACACCCGCTCTGATGGCACACTACTGGCCTGGCAGGACAGATTTTCTTTGGCAAACTCGGCCAGTTGCAGCCACAAGTCAAGTTTGGCTGCCCAGAAGTCTAGCGGATCTTCAAGGTGTGTTGGCATAGGCATGTCAAGGTATGCCACCACCTGCTGGTTCAGGTCCTGCTCCAGGTCTACTTGCAGTTGATGAGTTGCTTCACTATGCGGGTGAAGAAAGCTACTCATCAGCGACTGTAGACTAAGGCTTCTGCTGATGGAGCTGGTACTGCTCCAGGCTACTCAACCCCTCCCCATCAGCCATGGCAGCGGAAGGTGAGCCCACGGGGTCCCCTCAATTCAGACCTGCAAGAGGATGGGCGATTGTGCCGATAGACATCGGCCAACTGACTACATAGCTTAAAAAAGCACTGAGGTAAAACACCAGCCGGTGATTACTTTTGCCTGGACTTTCACAATATCTAAGCCCTTGGCAGATTAACAGGTACAAAATAGTTCACTACTTAGATGTACGTATGTGGTATATACTTATGAGGGCAGAAAAATGTGCTACAGTACACTTAAAGTATCTGAGTACAACACCAGCCTATGAGTACTTTTGTGGTATGCACTTATGAGGGCAGAAAAATGTGTTACAGTACGCTTAATAAATGTATTGGAGTAAAACACCAGCCGGGGATTACTTTTAGTTGTTCTTTCACGGTATGTAGGCCCTTGACGGATTAACAGGTACAAAATAGTACACCACTTAGATGTAGGTATGTGGTATGCACTTATGAGGGCAGAAAAATGCGCTACTGTACACTTCAAAAATTATTCAAGTAAAACACCAGCCGGTGATTTCTTTTGGCTGTCCTTTCACAGTATGTAGGCCCTTGACAGATTAAGAGGTACAAAATAGTACACCACTTAGGTGTAGGCATGTGGTATGCACTTATGAGGGCAGAAAAATGTGCTACAGTATGCTTAAAAATACATATCTTTGCAAAACACCAGCAGTACTCAGTCGCTAAGTACTAAACCCAAAATTGGACTCTCACACAGACTATTAGGAATGGACTGCTGGGTATTATACCGTCTACAGACTAGTATAACCAGCAGATATTACCAATGGTAGTGTTTCTCTTGGTGACAACGCTTTGGTGGATGTGATCCGCACCCTGTGTCGCCGGTCCGTGCCAGATTGACATCTCTCCTTAAAGAGGTATGGTGTCCTGTCCTGCTGCCGAAGCACTGGTCTAGGACAGCAGGACTATCTGGAAAACAATGTAAGTATGTTTTTCTTATTATTCCGGAGGCTAGCTTGTCTCTCTGAGTTGCCTGCACAGGTTACTGTGAAGTAGTCTATCGGAACAGTATCTATGCTCTCTCTAAGTTTCATTACAATATCTCTTATGGATACTAGGTTACTGCGAAGTGTCCTGTCTGTATGATAATAATTTTATGCTGTAGGTTACTATGAAGTATCCTAACAGTACAGTGCTTATGCTTATATTTGGGTTACTGTGAAGTATCCAATAGTATGTTAATTATGTTTATTTTTGGATTACTGTGGAGTATCCTATCAGCACAGTGCTATGTTTTATTAGGGTTACTGTGAAGTATCCTTTGAGCGCTATAAAGTTTATGCATATATACTATCTTTATCAGGATAGGTTCATAATCTTGTTACTGTTAAGTATCCTGTCTATATCCATGTGGTTACCATATAGTATGCCATTAGGTGGTCTTTGGCCATATTATTTTGCGTATAGGTTTTTTTTTTTACCACCTGGCTGTACGGAAAATATCAGTTGTACGAGTTTGTTTCTTTATATGCTTCTAGATTTTTGACTCCACACCCAGAGGCAAGAGAACTAGGAAGTCAAGGCACAGGCAATGCAGATTATTTTCAACCCTTGGTGGATGACATGGAAGGTGACTTTTGGGGTTTATGCGCTCCGAAACTTCATCCTCTTGGACATGATCAAAGATTTGAGGATGAAGCAAGCTCCTTTTTCTCATGGTTCAAGAAACTGATGTCATCATTAATTCAGATATCACCCCAGCAAAAAAACGGAGAACACAGTACCATGCAGTTTGTCCTTCAGATTTGGAAGATTCTAAATCTTGCTTTTCTATTGATTCTCAGGGTTCTCCAGAAGACTATTATATTTTCCAAAAGGATCATATGCATAATCTGTAGAAGTCAGGCAAGCATGTATTAGAGTTTGACCGTACCACGGAAGGAAAACTTCCGAGAGAAGGATTATATTATTTTCCTGTGTCTATTGATTAGGTTTTTTTCCCACATCCTTGTATCACTAAATGGTTTAAACTCTTAAGGACACAGGGCGTACCTGGGCGCCCTGCATCCGGTCCCGGTCTTTAACGCTGGGTCACATGCGTCATAGCGGGTCGGTCCCAGTGGCTAATGAACGCCGGGACCCTGGGCTAATAGCGTGCGGCACCAATCGTTGTGCCGCGCTATTAACCCTTTAGACGTGGCGTTCAATGTTGATTGCCACGTCTAAAGTAACAAAAATACACTCCCGGCAGCTCAGTCGGGCTGATCGGGACCATTGCTGTGAATTTGCGATGTCCCGATCAGCTTGAACGCGAGCGGAGGGTCTGTTACCGGCCTCCGGTGTGTCTGATCGGCGATTGATTGCTCCAAGCCTGAGATCCAGGCTTGAACAAATGACCGCCGATAACACTGATCATTGCCATGTTAATGCATGGCAGGGATCTGTGTAGAAGATCAGTGTGTGCAGTGTTATAGCCACTAGAGGGGGCAATAACATTGGAAAAAAAAAAGTTTTGATTTTTAAAAGGTAAGGAGAAAAAAACTAAAGTGCAGAAACGGAAAACCCTGAGTCCTTAATGGGTTAAGTCTAACTGGGAAAAAACAGATAAATGTGTTGATGTGGGTTCTCATTTCAGATCAGTCTATAGACGCTCTTTCGAAGCCACCACCTCGTGGTATAACCCTCCTAAAGTAGATCTGTCAGTTGATTAATTGTTGAAAAAGTAATATTTTCCTTCTGAGGAATCATTCCCCTTATCAAATCTCATGGAGGGCGGACTCTTTGTCCAAGAAAGCCTATTCCACAGCCTCCGCGGTTTATAAGGTGGCTATGTCATCCGTTCCGGTGGCGCGTGTACTTAGGATTTGGTTGAGCCAACTGTCCAAGGTTGAGCCACCTAGGGAAGAAATTCTGAAGAAATCCCTATCATGAAATCTGCCGCAGAATTTTTGTGCGATGCCCCTTTGGATACTCTCCGTTTGTCTGCACAGAATATGGCAGAATCTAATTCCATAAGAAGAGGATGGAAAAATGGATGAAAGGTGATGCTGCAAGGGGGAACAAGATGCCCTTCCCTAATGCAGGAGTGCACAAAGATTTTCCAGTGGGTGGAATGCAATATCAGGCATGTGACAGCAGTACATCTGAAAGGAATGCTCAATGTGAAAGCAGATCTCCTCAGCTGGGAGTCATTACACCCCGAAGAATGGGAACTGAATCAGGAAGTTTTTGAGCAAGTGGTGAGGAAGTTTGGAAACTCAGATCTGGATATGTTTACAACAAGACAAAATGCCAAAACTCGAAAATTTTGTTTCCTGTTTCGCTCCAATCACCATTACTACATAGACAGTCTCTCGATATCCTGGGAGTAGAGGTTTGTGTATGTTTTTCCTCTTCCAGACTCGATCCAAAGAACATTGTGGAAAATCAAGAGGGAAAACCCTCAGGCAATTCTTATACTGACATACTGGCTGAGAAGAGCCTGGTTCTCGGTGATCAGGGATGTGTCTCTCAACAGGTTCTGGCATCTCCCCAAAAGAAGGAATCTACTGATTCAGAGAGGGATGTACCATCAGAATTTAGAATCATTGAACTGACGTATTGGAAGATGAGCTGAAGATGCTGAAAGCAAAGGGTCTTCTAGATGAAGTCATTGAAACCTTGGGAAGCACTAGTAAACAAGGTACAAAGAAGTACTATTCAAGGATATGGAAGTTGTTCAAATCTCTTTTTCCCGAACAGGTTGTTACAGCCCCGTTGATTTTGAATTTTTTCTTCAACATGGTCTGGACAAGGGTCTTAATGGGTTACTCCAGTGGAATTATTTTTTTTTTTTTAAATCAACTGGTGCTGGAAAGTTAAACAGATTTGTAAATTACTTCTATTAAAAATCTTAATCCTTCCAGGACTTAATAGCTGCTGAATACTACAGAGTAAATTATTTTCTTTTTGGAGCACAGTGCTCTTTGCTGACATCACAAGCACAGTGCTCTCTGCTGACATCTCTGTCCATTTAAGGAACTTAGCAGCATATATTTGCTATGGGGATTTTCTCCTACTCTCGACAGTTCTCAAAATGGACAGAGATGTCAGCAGAGAGCACTGTGCTCGTGATTCAGCAGAGAGCTCTGTGTTCCAAATAGAAAATAATTTCTTCTGTAGTATTCTGTAGCTAATACGTACTGGAAGGATTAAGATTTTTTAATAGAAGTAATTAACAAATCTGTTTAACTTTCTGGCACCAGTTGATTTACCCCTTTAAGCAATCAATTTTGAAGGTTCAGTTTGCGACCATAAATCACTTTTTGGCAGGAACATTTTCCAAAGATCCTTTGGTAAAAAGATCCTTCAAGGGAATGAATAACTTGTGCCCTAAGGTTCACAGACCAATTCCATCATGGGATCTCTCTATGGTGCTAAAATGTCAAGCCACCACTCCTTTTGAGCCTCTAGAATCCATTGATTTGAAGCTTCTCATATGGAAAACATTTTTTTCTGGTGGCAATCGCCTCAGTCTGCCATGTTAGTGAAATCCAGGCACTGTCATGTCGAGAGCCATATCTCAGGGACTTAGGTGATGCCTTGGTTCTTTGTACCCTACATGATTCATTCCCAAGATTCATTCTGCTAATAATCTGCAACAGGAGATTATTTTACCATCCCTCACAGAGGATGAAGAGGTCTCCAAAGTGGATGTGAGAAGATCAGTGTTAGCTTATATTTCTAGAACTTCATCCTTCAGATGTTCAGAGCACTTGTTTGTTCAGTTTGGTGCCAAATCTAGAGGCTCTAAGGCAGCAAAGTTCACCATCACAAACTGGATAAAAAATATCATCAGTATTTGTGTTACGCCGAGCGCTCCGGGTTCCCGCTCCTCCCCGGAGCGCTCGCTACACTCTCGCTCCCGCAGCGCCCCGGTCAGATCCACTGACCGGGTGCGCTGCGATACCGCCTCCAGCCGGGATGCGATTCGCGATGCGGGTGGCGCCCGCTCGCGATGCGCACCCCGGCTCCCGTACCTGACTCGCTCTCCGTCGGTCCTGTCCCGGCGCGCGTGGCCCCGCTCCCTAGGGCGCGCGCGCGCCGGGTCTCTGCGATTTAAAGGGCCACTGCGCCGCTGATTGGCGCAGTGGTTCTAATCAGTGTGTTCACCTGTGCACTCCCTATGTATACCTCACTTCCCCTGCACTCCCTCGCCGGATCTTGTTGCCCTTGTGCCTTGTGAAAGCGTTCCCTTGTATGTTCCTAGCCTGTGTTCCAGACCTCCTGCCGTTGCCCCTGACTACGATCCTTGCTGCCTGCCCCGACCTTCTGCTACGTCCGACCTTGCTTCTGTCTACTCCCTTGTACCGCGCCTATCTTCAGCAGTCAGAGAGGTTGAGCCGTTGCTAGTGGATACGACCTGGTCACTACCGCCGCAGCAAGACCATCCCGCTTTGCGGCGGGCTCTGGTGAATACCAGTAGTGACTTAGAACCGGTCCACTAGCACGGTCCACGCCAATCCCTCTCTGGCACAGAGGATCCACCTCCTGCCAGCCGGCATCGTGACAGTAGATCCGGCCATGGATCCCGCTGAAGTTCCTCTGCCAGTTGTCGCCGACCTCACCACGGTGGTCGCCCAGCAGTCACAACAGATAGCGCAACAAGGCCACCAGCTGTCTCAACTGACCGTGATGCTACAGCAGCTACTACCAAAGCTTCAGCAATCATCTCCTCCGCCAGCTCCTGCACCCCCTCCGCAGCGAGTGGCCGCCTCAGGCCTACGACTATCCTTGCCGGATAAATTTGATGGGGACTCTAAGTTTTGCCGTGGCTTTCTTTCACAATGTTCCCTGCACTTGGAGATGATGTCGGACCAGTTTCCTACTGAAAGGTCTAAGGTGGCTTTCGTAGTCAGCCTTCTGTCTGGAAAAGCTCTGTCATGGGCCACACCGCTCTGGGACCGCAATGACCCCGTCACTGCCTCTGTACACTCCTTCTTCTCGGAAATTCGAAGTGTCTTTGAGGAACCTGCCCGAGCCTCTTCTGCTGAGACTGCCCTGCTGAACCTGGTCCAGGGTAATTCTTCCGTTGGCGAGTACGCCGTGCAATTCCGTACTCTTGCTTCAGAACTTTCCTGGAATAATGAGGCCCTCTGCGCGACCTTTAAAAAAGGCCTATCCAGCAACATTAAAGATGTTCTGGCCGCACGAGAAATTCCTGCTAACCTACATGAACTCATTCATCTAGCCACTCGCATTGACATGCGTTTTTCCGAAAGGCGTCAGGAGCTCCGCCAGGATATGGACTTTGTTCGCACGAGGCGTTTTTTCTTCCCGGCTCCTCTCTCCTCTGGTCCTCTGCAATCCGTTCCTGTGCCTTCCGCCGTGGAGGCTATGCAAGTTGACCGGTCTCGCCTGACACCTCAAGAGAGGACACGACGCCGCATGGAGAATCTCTGCCTGTACTGTGCCGGTACCGAACACTTCCTGAAGGATTGTCCTATCCGTCCTCCCCGCCTGGAAAGACGTACGCTGACTCCGCACAAAGGTGAAACAGTCCTTGATGTCAACTCTGCTTCTCCACGTCTTACTGTGCCTGTGCGGATATCTGCCTCTACCTTCTCCTTCTCCACTAAGGCCTTCTTGGACTCCGGATCTGCAGGAAACTTTATTTTGGCCTCTCTCATCAACAGGTTCAACATCCCAGTGACCAGTCTCGCCAGACCTCTCTACATCAATTGCGTTAACAATGAAAGATTGGACTGTGCCGTGCGTTACCGCACGGAACCCCTCCTAATGTGCATCGGACCTCACCACGAAAAAATTGAGTTTTTGGTCCTCTCCAATTGCACTTCCGAAATTCTCCTTGGACTACCCTGGCTTCAACACCATTCCCCAACCCTGGATTGGTCCACAGGGGAGATCAAGAGTTGGGGTCCCTCTTGTTTCAAGGACTGTCTTAAACCGGTTACCAGTACTCCTTGCCGTGACCCTGTGGTTCCCCCTGTAACCGGTCTCCCTAAGGCCTATATGGACTTTGCGGATGTTTTTTGCAAAAAACAAGCTGAGACTCTACCTCCTCACAGGCCTTATGACTGTCCTATTGACCTCCTCCCGGGCACTACTCCACCCCGGGGCAGAATTTATCCTCTCTCTGCCCCAGAGACTCTTGCTATGTCTGAGTACATCCAGGAAAATTTAAAAAAGGGCTTTATCCGCAAATCCTCCTCTCCTGCCGGAGCCGGATTTTTCTTTGTGTCCAAAAAAGATGGCTCCCTACGTCCTTGCATTGACTACCGCGGTCTTAATAAAATCACGGTAAAGAACCGCTACCCTCTACCTCTCATCTCTGAACTCTTTGATCGCCTCCAAGGTGCCCACATCTTTACCAAACTGGACTTAAGAGGTGCTTATAATCTCATCCGCATCAGAGAGGGGGATGAATGGAAAACGGCATTTAACACTAGAGATGGACACTTTGAGTATCTGGTCATGCCCTTTGGCCTGTGCAACGCCCCTGCCGTCTTCCAAGACTTTGTTAATGAAATTTTTCGTGATCTCTTATATTCCTGTGTTGTTGTGTATCTGGACGATATCCTGATTTTTTCTGCCAACCTAGAAGAACACCGCCAGCATGTCCGCATGGTTCTTCAGAGACTTCGTGACAATCAACTTTATGCCAAAATGGAGAAATGTCTGTTTGAATGTCAATCTCTTCCTTTCCTAGGATACTTGGTCTCTGGCCAGGGACTACAAATGGATCCAGACAAACTCTCTGCCGTCTTAGATTGGCCACGCCCCTCCGGACTCCGTGCTATCCAACGTTTTTTGGGGTTCGCCAATTATTACAGACAATTTATTCCACATTTTTCCACCATTGTGGCTCCTATCGTGGCTTTAACCAAAAAGAATGCCAATCCTAAGTCATGGCCTCCTCAAGCGGAAGACGCCTTTAAACAGCTCAAGTCTGCCTTTTCTTCAGCTCCCGTGCTCTCCAGACCTGACCCATCTAAACCCTTCCTATTGGAGGTTGATGCCTCCTCAGTAGGAGCTGGAGGGGTCCTTCTACAAAAAAATTCTTCCGGGCATGCTGTTACTTGTGGTTTTTTTTCTAAGACCTTCTCTCCGGCGGAGAGGAACTACTCCATCGGGGATCGAGAGCTACTAGCCATTAAATTAGCACTTGAGGAATGGAGGCATCTGCTGGAGGGATCAAGATTTCCAGTTATTATTTACACCGATCACAAGAACCTCTCCTATCTCCAGTCTGCCCAACGGCTGAATCCTCGCCAGGCCAGGTGGTCTCTGTTCTTTGCCCGATTTAATTTTGAAATTCACTTTCGGCCTGCCGATAAGAACATTAGGGCCGATGCTCTCTCTCGTTCCTCGGATGCCTCGGAAGTAGAGCTCTCTCCGCAACACATCATTCCTCCTGACTGCCTGATCTCCACTTCTCCAGCCTCCATCAGGCAAACTCCTCCAGGGAAGACCTTCGTCTCTCCACGCCAACGCCTCGGAATCCTCAAATGGGGTCACTCCTCCCATCTCGCAGGTCATGCGGGCATCAAGAAATCCGTGCAACTCATCTCTCGTTTCTATTGGTGGCCGACTCTGGAGACGGATGTTGTGGATTTTGTGCGAGCCTGCACTGTCTGTGCCCGGGATAAGACTCCTCGCCAGAAGCCCGCTGGTCTTCTTCATCCTCTGCCTGTTCCCGAACAGCCTTGGTCCCTGATTGGTATGGACTTTATTACAGACTTACCCTCATCCCGTGGCAACACTGTTGTTTGGGTGGTCGTTGATCGATTCTCCAAGATGGCACATTTCATCCCTCTTCCTGGTCTTCCTTCTGCGCCTCAGTTGGCAAAACAATTTTTTGTACACATTTTTCGTCTTCACGGGTTGCCCACGCAGATCGTCTCGGATAGAGGCGTCCAATTCGTGTCTAAATTCTGGAGGGCTCTCCGTAAACAACTCAAGATTAAATTAAACTTTTCTTCTGCTTATCATCCTCAATCCAATGGGCAAGTAGAAAGAATTAACCAGGTCCTGGGTGATTATTTACGGCATTTTGTTTCCTCCCGCCAGGATGACTGGGCAGATCTTCTACCATGGGCCGAATTCTCGTATAACTTCAGAGTTTCTGAATCTTCTTCCAAATCCCCATTTTTCGTGGTGTACGGCCGTCACCCTCTTCCCCCCCTCCCTACTCCCTTGCCCTCTGGTGTACCCGCTGTGGATGAAATATCTCGTGATCTTTCCACCATATGGAAAGAGACCCAAAATTCTCTCTTACAGGCTTCATCACGCATGAAGAAGTTTGCTGATAAGAAAAGAAGAGCTCCCCCCATTTTTTCTCCCGGAGACAAGGTATGGCTCTCCGCTAAATATGTCCGCTTCCGTGTTCCCAGCTACAAATTGGGACCACGCTATCTTGGTCCTTTCAAAATTTTGTGCCAGATTAATCCTGTCTCTTATAAAAACTTCTTCTCCCTCCTTCTCTTCGTATTCCTAATGCCTTTCACGTTTCTCTTCTTAAACCACTCATCATCAACCGTTTCTCTCCTAAACTTATCTCTCCCACTCCTGTCTCCGGTTCTTCAGACATCTTTCCCGTAAAGGAGATACTGGCCTCCAAAAAGGTCAGAGGAAAAACCTTCTTTTTGGTTGACTGGGAGGGCTGTGGTCCTGAAGAGAGATCCTGGGAACCTGAGGACAATATCCTAGATAAAAATCTGGTCCTCAGGTTCTCAGGCTCCAAGAAGAGGGGGAGACCCAAGGGGGGGGGTACTGTTACGCCGAGCGCTCCGGGTTCCCGCTCCTCCCCGGAGCGCTCGCTACACTCTCGCTCCCGCAGCGCCCCGGTCAGATCCACTGACCGGGTGCGCTGCGATACCGCCTCCAGCCGGGATGCGATTCGCGATGCGGGTGGCGCCCGCTCGCGATGCGCACCCCGGCTCCCGTACCTGACTCGCTCTCCGTCGGTCCTGTCCCGGCGCGCGCGGCCCCGCTCCCTAGGGCGCGCGCGCGCCGGGTCTCTGCGATTTAAAGGGCCACTGCGCCGCTGATTGGCGCAGTGGTTCTAATCAGTGTGTTCACCTGTGCACTCCCTATGTATACCTCACTTCCCCTGCACTCCCTCGCCGGATCTTGTTGCCCTTGTGCCTTGTGAAAACGTTCCCTTGTATGTTCCTAGCCTGTGTTCCAGACCTCCTGCCGTTGCCCCTGACTACGATCCTTGCTGCCTGCCCCGACCTTCTGCTACGTCCGACCTTGCTTCTGTCTACTCCCTTGTACCGCGCCTATCTTCAGCAGTCAGAGAGGTTGAGCCGTTGCTAGTGGATACGACCTGGTCACTACCGCCGCAGCAAGACCATCCCGCTTTGCGGCGGGCTCTGGTGAATACCAGTAGTGACTTAGAACCGGTCCACTAGCACGGTCCACGCCAATCCCTCTCTGGCACAGAGGATCCACCTCCTGCCAGCCGGCATCGTGACAATTTGCTTCCAGAAGGAAGGATTGGATCCACTGCAAGAAATATGTAGAGCAGCAACATGGGCCATACCTAATACCTTTATTCATCACTACCGTCTGGACATTTCCAGTAGTTCAGCCCTAGGCAAAAAAGTGCTAGAAGAAGCTTTTAAGAAGTAATGCCCTCCCTTTATTGTTTTTCTGCTACTATTCTTTGCTGCCGTAGGACGTCCAGGGATGTCTTACATTTTTGCTAACCTGAAAATCGCAATTCCTGGAGTCAATAGGCAGCCAGACATCCTACCCTAAGAAAGCATGCTATAAAACAACTCTGGTGTGTGTGTGTCCATGGTGTTTTTTCCACTGTAGGAGGGTCTTATTAATTATGCTTATTGCTGATTATCTCTTCTGGCAAGTTTAGGTGGACGAACTTAACCCATTCTGTGCCTACGCATTCCAGGAATTGAAATTTTCAGGTAAGCAAAAATTTAAGACATTTGTTGTGTTGGCAGCATATTTACTGAAATCCAAAACTATTTCAATCAAGCTTTTAACAACATTTTAACTTTTTAAACATTTTAACAGTTCACGTTACAATTTAACATAGGACCCCTTATTTGATAGAAGCTTCACAAGTCTTGCATCCATTGAACTTGTGAGTTTTTGGACAGTTTCTGCTTGAATTTGTTTGCAACATGTCAGAATAGCCTCCCAGAGCTGGATGTAAACTGCTTCCCACCCTCATAGATCTTTTACTTGAGGGTGCTCCAAAGGTTCTCAATTGGATTGAGGTCAGAGGAGGATGGAGGCCACACCATTACTTCCTCTCCTTTGATCCCATAGCAGCCATTGATGCAGATGTATTCTTTGCAGCATGAGATGGTGCATTGTCATGCATGAAGATGATTTCATAACGGAAAGCATAGTTCTTCCTTCTGTACCAGGGAAGAAAGTGGTCAGTCAGAAACTCCACATACTTTGCAGAGGTCATCTTTACACCTTTGGGGACCCTAAAGGGGCCGACCAGATCTCTTCCTGTGATTCTGGCCCAAAACATAACTTCACAGATTTGTTGGAACAGGGTGGCCGTCCACCAACCATCCACTACTCCATCCATCTGGACCATCCAAGGTGGCACGGCACTCATCAGTGAACAGGACTGTTTGAAAATTAGTCTTCATGTATTTTTCAGCCCAAGCCAGCCATTTATGCTTGGGAGCATTGGTTAGTGGTGGCCGAATAGAAGCTTTATGCACAGTTGCAAGACTCTGGAGGACTCTACACCTTGATGTCCGTGGGACTCCAGAGGCACCAGCAGCTTCAAATGTCTGTTTGCTGCTATGTAATGGTATTTTAGCAGCTACTATCTTGATCTGATGCATGGATCTTGCAGAAACCTTCCTCAATGTGCCTTTATCTGCACAAACACATCTGTGCTCTGAATCAGCCACAAATCTGTTAATAGTGCGATGATCACGCGTTCGTGAAAATATCTAATGTTTTCATACCTCGTCCAAGGCATTGAACTATTTCACTCTTTTTGGCAGCAGAGAGATACTTTTTCTTCCCCATATTGCTTAAAAAAGGTGTTCTGCTTAATACACCAACCTTTAGTAGTTTTTCCATAAATCGGGTTAATCTGGCAATCTAATAATCACAGGTGTCCGATATTGTTTTCAGTGATCAAAAGAGCCCTGAGACACAATAAAATTCTCCCTTTAGGGTAGTTGCATTATGAAAGTGAAGACCCGCTAGACAGTGAAGTAGTCAATATTTAAACATTTTGAAATGTCGATTTATAAATAAAAATTCTACATGTTGAAAGTTATCTAAAATTCTCCCTTTAGGGGAGTTGCAAGGTGAAATTGAAGACCCTCTACAAACTAAGGTAGTCACTGTAAAATGTTTAAAATATTTTGTGGGGAGTTAGAGTACGAAATTAACCCCTTAAGGACCGGAGGTTTTTCCGTTTTTGCATTTTCGTTTTTTGCTCCTTGCCTTTAAAAAATCATAACTCTTTCAAATTTACACCTAAAAATCCATATGATGGCTTATTTTTTGCACCACCAATTCTACTTTGTAATGACGTCAGTCATTTTGCCCAAAAATCTATGGTGAAGTGGGAAAAAAAATCATTGTGCGACAAAATTGAAAAATAAACGCTGTTTTGTAACTTTTGGGGGCTTCCGTTTCTACGTAGTACATTTTTCGGTAAAAATGACACCTGATATGTATTCTGTAGGTCCATACGATTAAAATGATACCCTACTTATATGGGTTTGATTTTGTCGGACTTCTGGAAAAAATCATAACTACATGCAGGAAAATTAAGATGTTTAAAATTGTCATCTTCTGACCCCTATAACTTTTTTATTTTTCCGTGTATGGGGCAGTATGAGGGCTCATTTTTTGCGCCGTGATCTGAAGTTTTTAACGGTACCATTTTTGCATTGATAGGACTTATTGATCACTTTTTATTCATTTTTAAATGATATAAAAAGTGACCAAAAATGCACTATTTTGAACTTTGGAATTTTTTTGCGCGCACGCCATTGACCGAGCGGTTTAATTAATGATATATTTTTATAATTCGGACATTTCCGCACGCGGTGATACCACATATGTTTATTTTTATTTATATTTACACTGTTTTTTTTTTTTTATTGGAAAAGGGGGGTGATTCAAACTTTTAATAGGGGAGGAGTTAAATGATATTCATTCACTTTTTTTTTTCACTTTTTTTTGCAGTGTTATAGGTCCCATAGGGACCTATAACACTGCACACACTGATCTTCTATGTTGATCACTGGTTTCTCATAAGAAACCAGTGATCAACGATTTTGCCGCATGACTGCTCATGCCTGGATCTCAGGCACTGAGCAGTCATTCGGCGATCGGACAGCGAGGAGGCAGGAAGGGGCCCTCCCGCTGTCCTGTCAGCTGTTCGGGATGCCGCGATTAGCCGCGGCTATCCCAAACAGCCCGACTGAGCTAGCCGGGAACTTTCACTTTTAGCCGCGCGGCTCAGCTCTGAGCGCGCGGCTAAAGGGTTAATAGCGCACGGCGCCGCGATCGGCGCTGCGCGCTATTAGAGGCGGGTCCCGGCTTCACTATGACGCCGGGCCCGCCATGATATGACGCGGGGTTACTGTGTAACCCCGCGTTATATCAGAAGAGCAGGACCAAGGACGTACCGGTACGTCCTTGGTCCTTAAGGGGTTAAAGACCCTCTACACAGTAAGGAAGTGCTTTTTTTTTATTTTGAAAAAAATTACCTAAAATTCAATTTTTTAAATTATGAAAAGATTGAGCTAAAATTTTCTCTTTATAGGAATTGCAATATGAAATTGAAGACCTTCTAGACAGTAAAGAAGTTGCTTTTCAAAATTTTTAAAATTTGAAAAAATAAATTACAAAATTCTCCCTTTCAATAGGTTTTGAGTTGGGCAAGTGAAAAAGATGCAATGGCTTTATTCAAGCATTCCAAAAATGATCCCTTTTTGGGAGTTGAAACAGGATTGGTAGCCCAAAATAGGGAATAAGAATTAACTTTTGTATGAAAAGCTAAAAAATTATCCCTTTTTTGGCGAATCATGGGTTATGTATGTTTATGCATGGCTGGAAATAGCATTAGCAAGGGGGATGGTGGACTGGCGCATAGCAGAAGGTGGTGCCAGCATAAAGCAGGAAGTGGTGGTTAATAGTAGCCAGTGTACAGCAGGAGGTGGTGCACAGGTGGGACTTAGTATTAATCAGCGGACAGCAGTGGTGTCTAATCACTGGCATCTAGCATAGGAGTTTAAAATTCCACACCGATCCATGTCTGATTCATCTTTTCCATGTTGCTGGCAGAAAACCTTGCTCTCTTAAGGATACAGGCACTGCTTTCTGCAACGAACACCCTCTCTGATGCTACACTGAAAGATTTTGAAAATAAGTTTTTCAGAATTTTTAACAAGAAATTTTCAAAAAAGAAACTTTCAAATTTTTTAAAAATTAGTTTTTTAAATGTTTCAAAAATATTTTTCTTCAAATTTTTTTAAAAAAAGTTTTATTTTCATGGAATTTTGAATATTTTAAAGATTGATATAAGTCCTCTGACACACTGACAACTGCATGGAGTGGCCCACCCTCTCTGCCACATAATTATGCACTGCAGGAACTAGTGGTAGCTGTAGCCTGCGGACAGCGGGCAGTGGTGAAATAGTGTTAAATGTAGCCACTAAAGTCAAACCCTGGCTATTCCTTACTTTCTCGCTTGCAGAGACAGCACTGTGCCTGGTTTACTGCACCTGGCAAAATAGTAAAGAATTTTCACTGGGCAAGATACTGTAAAGTGATAGGTACACCATCACTTGAGTGTGCCCCTCCTATGGAAGGTTTTTTTCTCAAGCCTGCAGATGCAGCAGCAGCATCACTGTCACCTGCTCCTGAGCTGATCAGACCAACAAGCCTGCTGACATCCTCATCACCATTAAAATCCTTCTCATCATCCCCACCAATCCTCCCAGTATGAACTTTTGCTGCCTAATCGTGGGCTCCTTGTTCCCCCTCAGCATATCCACGATGAAGCCTTACCGTATTCCCACCATGCCTACATTCACTAGTTCCACAAGTGCTATGCTCAGCCACTGCTTCCACCTCCACCGCCACTGCAACATGCTTCGAAGGCTGACTGTGACACAACTTAGGACTAGGAGAGGGAAGCCTAGACAGAGATGAGGGAAAAGACAATCTAGGACAAACATTTCCACAATGCCATGTGACTGCAGACAATGAGGAATCCATTGACAGCTGTCTCCCCATCATATCATTAAATTCTTCTTCCTCCTTGTGAGAAGACCTTGAACAAGTCAACCTATGCACAAGGGCCGTACTATCCTTTGAAACCACTCAACCCCTGGAAGACAATGAGAACTTTGGGAGGCTGATGCCGCTTCTACTTCTACCACCAGGTATCAGGCTGCTGGTACTACCACCAACATTATTACTGGCAGAGGCCATGGGGGGGATGTTTTGTCCTCTACCCCATCCAACAATTCATTCACCAGACATATTTTTCATTGTAAAAGATTTTGAGTTAATTTGAGACTGTGTCTAAAACCCTACCTCCTTTTCTGCCTCCTATTGGCCTTGGAGCTGATTAGCACATTAACCAGCAAATAATTGTATATGCTGGGGTCATCATGTAATAGTTATAAGGGATGCTGGGCATACCCTGATGTCGTCTCATTGCCCCAGTACTTGCTCCTTTTCTCTGGGTGCCAAAACGCCATGTGTTCCTCAGGCCTTCTGTTTTTGCCAAAGCAGAAAATGTTTGAAAGCCCTGCAAGCGGCAGCCACGCTGAAATTCGAGTTGAATCCGGACTTAAAAAGTACCTGTCATTAAACCATATTTTCCATAACTAACACCCCGCCTGCCCTGAAATTTTTTTTGCGAGCTTTAAAAAGCTCTATATCATACCATTCCCCTTGCTCACATAGTGTGAGCTCCCGGGAGGAGAAAGTGGGCATTCTCAAGCAGGCACAACATCACTGAAGTCTGCGAGAGCTGTGCCTCACCATGCCCGGCACGCACTTCCTGAGTTTAGTCTCCTGCCAGGCTGTGAGGAGACTAAACTAACTGTTTGACTTGTGCAGGGATTAGAACAGAGCCACCTAGTGCCAGGTTTTTCACATTAAAAACATATAAAGGTTGGAAATTTTAACAGCAAGTAAATAGCAAAGTGTCTTATAATTACATACAGTAAGGAACAATATATTAAAAGTTTAGTTTGGTGACAGGTACTCTTTCAGGGGATCGGCTTGCTCATCTCTATGGCACATGTTAATGACCAGAACTAAATCTTATTAGGGGAGATTTATCAAAACCTGTGCAGAGGCAAAGTTGCCCAGTTGCCCATAGCAACCAATCAGCTTTCTTCTTACTTTCTTAACAAGGCTTATGCAAAATGAAAGAAGCAATCTGATTGGTTGCTATGGGCAACTGGGCAAGTTTTCCTCTGCACAGGTTTTGATAAATCTCCCCTATTGAGATTAATGCTTGTTTACATCTTTGATTCATGTAGACCCTTCTGCATACTTTTCCATTCATTACAGCTCACTCACTATGCCAGACTGTGCTGCCAGCTATGTTGATGGCTAATACATGTGTATATATTTCTTTTCTTTCTACCCAGAAGAAGAGAGAGCAAGGTGGACATTTTTGGCAATAAAAAGTTTACATAGACATAGAAGTGTCCAAAACATGATGAGACAAATAGCCTGCAGTTGGCACTGGAGACATTTTTTGTACAGTCCCATGACTGAGTGCAGCATGAGTGCTTTCGTTTATCTGAGTTGACAAATATCACTCAATAAAGAACATTTGTGCAAAGCTAAGTGCTAAATATATATTCTTTCTTACTAAGGGTTTTTCTGGACATCACCCATTACAAGCACTTAGCTAAAAGTTATACCATCCAAAAACATATCAAAGCTGTAATTATTTATTAGGCACTCTAGATTATTTACTTGAATCAATTTTCTTCCATGTACTTCCAGTTATGATTTTCCACATCTCTTATCAGCATAAATAGTTAATCACAAGTCATCTCAGCATTGAAAATTAGGTGGTTTAATAATGACCTATGCCTGACAGTATTAAAGATAACAATAGTTACAGTACAAGCTTTGCATGCTTCACACACAGTTGCATGCTTGCTTAGGCATAGTGTTGAGCACGAATATTCATAATGTGAACTTGGCGATTTTGAGAATATTTAGAATATATTGCACATTTTATGCAAATTTTCCATGCAAATTTTTGCATGAAAAAAAGGGAACGAACATAGCGAATATGCAAATTTCACGAACAAAGGACGAATAATCGTCAATATATTCAGAAAATGTTGCGAATTCGAATATGGCCCCTGCCGTTCATCACTACTTATGCACACCTAATGACAGACTGTGACAGGGTAGGCACTGACAAGTTTTGAAAGAAAAATATGTAAGAGCCTTAATTTTCGACTGCTATTTTGACAACTTGAACCACTCATCTTACAAGATGTGATGTCATAACAGATTACCTCATTTTTCGAATAGAACTCACTTATGATGTTACAGCAACTTGTCAAAGAAAAAAACACGATTGTGATTCTTGACTGAAACACACCTTTGTGGTGTTACAGTAGCTTATGTGACTTAAGCCCACTTGTGATACCATAGGGGACTAAAGATCTTTTACAATAATCTTGCATGTAAAAGGGTTATAGATCAGCCAACACATGAGAATATGCTTGTCCTTCAGATAGTTGCATCTTTTGTGCGGCCATATAAATTATCGGTCGCACATCACCATATCTAAGCAGGAAATATGCAGTCAATAGTGATGTACAGGATGATTCAAAAAGGATGGTGCAAAAGTAAAGGACTGCAGTGAAAGTAACATCAGTGGTAAATGGCAGTAACTGAAAATTTAAGAAAAAACAGGAGGTCAAATATGGAACTACAAGTGTCACAAACCACGGTATGGCACATCTTTTTAATGTATCTACTACAGATTACGTTTGGTCCATGTACAAATACACAGGTATGTGGGCTCAAAATTGTCTGAAGAAATTATAGGGATCAGTGTGTGCTTATATGTATCACATAACTAAATGACTTCTTAATGGAGCTGACAAGAGGGAGGCAGGATAGGTCTTACCCACCAGGATATTTTACAAGGAGAGTCAATGTAAATAGTTAATAGTATCCTTTTCTTGTATCAGGAATCAAAGGCAGGACTAGACGGTAGCACAAATAGTTGAGCATACCAGTCTGCAATACTCTTACTGCACATCATGATTCAGCATACTGTAACATAGATCTCAGTAAGAATATCCTGTCCATAACACAAACATGGGTTTATACATACTACAGTTTTTATTTTTTAACAAAATGCAGAAAACACATATTTACTAGAACATTTTAATCACAAAATGTTTGGTAGCAATTCCCAATAGCGAATCGTTAGTCCTAATATTTAAAAACTCACTTCCTATATGCAAAATCTGAATAAACCAGTATAATACATACAGGGGCGGACTGACAACACTCGGGGACCTCGGATCAATAAAAAGGCAAGGGCCCCTGCTAGGGTCTTCGGCTCGTCAATCTTCTGCCAGGCCCCTATTCCGCCCAAGTCCCACACGCAATAAACTAAAATTTATATATGTAAGAAACACTTAAACGTAGGTAAATTTCCATGACCAATAATACCGGTATACAAGGAGTAAATATATCCCACCACACAATAACTGGATAATACCGCCATACTGTACTGAATAAAACCACTATACACAGACCAGTATACTATAAAGGATCTGTATAAGTGATTATATACAGGACCATATGGCAGTAGATATCAGCTGCGCACAGGATGTGTATACCATATAAGTGATTACAGTTACATTTTGGGACTCACAATTACGTATTTTCTGATCAGCAGATTCCTCTTTCCTTTTCTTCTCCGTCCGGATCAGAACGCTATGTGGATCTCTTAACATCTTCAGAACAAACATGTCAGACTTCAGTGCCCTCCCCTCCTCTACACAATCTTTCCATCTATAGGCCCACAAACTGTAATAATGCCCTCCTTGGTGTCCTGCACAGTAAAAGGGCATGTAGGTAGGTAGCCAGGTAAATAGGTAACTAGGTAGGTAGATCAGGAAGCCAGATATGTAGGTAGGTGATAAGTCAGGTAAGGTAGGGGACTAGCTATGTAGATAGGCAGCCATGTATGAAGGCCAGGCATGTACATAGTTAGATAGCTGGATATGTAGGTAGTTAGATAGCCTGGTATGTAGGTAAGTAGTTAGGCATCCAGGTATAAAGTTAGGTAGCCCCCCCTTCCCCGTAGGTATAGGCAGCAGAGTTAACCCTTCCCTGTAGGTATAGGCAACAGAGTTAACTCCCCTTTCCCTGTAGGTATAGGTAGGCAGCAGAGTTAACCCCCTCCCCTTCCCTGTAAGTATAGGCAGCAGAGTTAACCCCCCTTCCCCAAAGGTATAGGCAGCAGAGTTAGCCCCCCACCCTTCCCCATAGGTATAGGCAACAGAGTTAACCCCCCTTCCCAATAGGTATAGGAACAGAGTTAACCCCCATTCCCCATAGGTATAGTCAGAGTTAAACCCCCTTTTCCCCATAGGTATAGGCAGAGTTACACCCCTTCACCATAGGTATAGGCAGAGTAACCCCCCCTTCCCCATAGGTATAGGCAGAGTGACCCCCCTCTTCCCTATAGGTATAGGCAGAGTTACCCCCTTCCCCATAGGTATAGGCAGAGTTACCCCCTTCCCCATAGGTATAGGCAGAGTAACCCCCCCTTCCCCATAGGTATAGGCAGAGTTACCCCCCCCTCTTCCCCATAGGTATAGGCAGAGTTACCCCCTTCCCCATAGGTATAGGCAGAGTTACCCCCTTCCCCATAGGTGTAGGCAGAGTTACCCCCTTTTCCCTATAGGTATAGACAGAGTTACCCCCCTTCCCCATAGATATAGGCAGAGTAGCCCCCTCTTTCCCATAGGTATAGGCAGAGTTACCCCCCTCTTCTCCATAGGTAAAGGCAGAGTTACCCCCCTCTTCCCCATAGGTATAGGCAGAGTTACCCCCCTCTTCCCCATAGGTATAGGCAGAGTTACCCCCCTCTTCCCCATAGGTATAGGCAGAGTTCCCCCCCTCTTCCCCATAGGTATAGGCAGAGTTCCCCCCCCTTCCCCATAGGTATAGGCAGAGTTCCCCCCCCCCCTTCCCCATAGGTAAAGGCAGAGTTACCCCCTCTTCCCCATAGGTATAGGCAGAGTTACCCCCCTCTTCCCCATAGGTATAGGCAGAGTTACCCCCCTCTTCCCCATAGATATAGGCAGAGTTACCCCCCTCTTCCCCATAGGTATAGGCAGAGTTACCCCCCCTCTTCCCCATAGGTATAGGCAGAGTTCCCCCCCCCCTTCCCCATAGGTAAAGGCAGAGTTACCCCCCTCTTCCCCATAGGTATAGGCAGAGTTACACCCCCTCTTCCCCATAGGTATAGGCAGAGTTACCCTCCTTCCCCATAGGTATAGGCAGAGTAACCCCCCTTCCCCATAGGCAGTTACCCCCTCCCCCTTCCCCATAGGTATAGGCAGAGTAACCGCCCCCCTTAGGTATAGGCAGAATTACTCCCCCCTTCCCTATAGGTATAGGCAGAGTTAAAAAAAAATAATGCTCACCTGGTCATGCCTCCTCTGTGTAAGCTGCAGATGCGGCTCAGATAGAGGGGACGCCTTCTCCTGTATGTGTGTGTATCGCACATACCGGAGAAGGCAGCGCTGTCTGCTGGGGATCTGGGACGAGTGTCCCGGTTCCTCAATAGCGGCAGCAGGCCCTTAACCCAGCCAGGCCCTCGGACTAGGCCCGATCGGACCGGCCTGTCAGTCTGCCCCTGAGTACATACACTAGTGCTCAATAGGTACTGTGAAACTGACAAAATAAAGGAATCCCTATTGTGGAGGCTCATTTGCCTCTTGAGAATTTACAATTTGTCTAACAGTTTGCTTAATCGTCTTTCTCATTTTTGTATGAAAAGTCACGGAAAATAAATGAGTTAATAAGGCAAATTTTTATTGATACATACAATATCAATAGAATATCCTTAAAAAATCCACAAGAGAAATAAACAGTGCTAAGGAGAGGAGCCTGGCAACAATACATGTCATCTGCATGCTTAAAAGGATGGACTATTATAAATGGCCAACCAGCAGTAAGAGAAACTAAATAAGTGAGGGATGTATCTATACATATAGATATATGCATACAATAGATACAGTAAAAACACACTTGCCATCAAATGGCAAGAATAATCCCTCACAAATTAAGCACAGTGTGATGAACCTGAGCAATGAATAAAGTGCCCAAGTGCATATAAATTATAATCTGTATACCCAGCCATTTAAAGGTGCATATAAGCAAATTAATACATACAGGTCCATACAAAGCCACAGGACTCACCCCAACACCCCACCAGTCCTCCTATGCGTTTCGCCAGAAAGGCTTGGTCAGGGAGTCAATTTATAAAAGTGATCAAACTGATTTCCTGATAAATGTATGCTGTACTTATGGCTATTCATGGCAACTAATCTTAGCACACATAGCAGCATTGGGAAGAAAATGCAGTATCTTGAGCCTTATTTCAGGATAATCTACCCTCCTGATGGGTAGTGCAGCTAAGCTACAGTCACTAGTCATAGTTGTGATCTAATTGAGCCAAGATAAAAGAAAACCAAGCCAAATTAAATAGCAAGCAAGCACAACTGCTTTAAATAAGAGAAGGATAACATAACTGTACATACTCTGTAATGCCAATCTATAACCCCAAATTACCACTGTCCAAAATGCACCCAGCTGCCAAATATGCTTTCTGCGTGCTGAGAAGCAGTAGAGTAGAACATAGTTCCTACTTCTCTAGCTTCATTGTGGTTAAGTCTATTTCATACATCAGATCTAAATCTGATTAAAAACAGGTCAATTCCTGTCCCCTACTTCCAGAACAGAATACATTCACTGACTGAAAGAAACTCAAATGGTGGAATATGAATTATGCAGAAGTAAAAAATTGGAGCAGTTCTCATTAAAAGACAAGTATAATCATTTTTATTTCTGCTAGACCTGCAATACACACTTAAATTACTTAAAAATTACATTATCCAACAGCCTTTAAAAAATGCACAGTGGCTAAATGTCAGAATCTGCAATATTCCATTTTACTTAACCCAAGAAATATATAACGTACAGCTCACTACAGTTACTGTGCATGTTACCATTGTATGTTAGAGAAGCTTGTATAATCCACATGCCAATCTAAATTCATGTGTGGCCTAGGTGTACCGTAACCTGACATTACTAATTACTGTATAACTATGTGGCTCAGCAAGCCCCCTAAATAATATATATGCTTCCTTGAAAGTCTCCCTATAGCTTACACTCAAAGCTTCTGACTGACCCATACAACTTGTTCTGGAGATTGAGGGTCCAATTTACAGTCTAGCTTACAGGTTAGTTTACAGAAATAATACCACATCACCTGCCATTGCTTCCAATATTTGGATTCCCCCTCTCTTCCCCAACATACACTTCTTGCCCCTGCTCTTATATCCTGGCATTGGATGATCATGTCTTACTACTTAAAGGAGATATATAATGGGGAAAAACGTATCCCTATGCAAAGGATATGGGGATAAGTTTTAGATTGCGGGGGTCCGACTGCTGGGACCCCCCGTTCTCTCCCATTGTGATATATGGAGGGGGTGTTGGCTGCCTTTGTACATGGAGTACTGTACTGGGACCAGTACAGAATATTGCAGGGGGTCCCAGTGGTCGGACCCCTGCAATTTAAAACGTATCCCCAATCCTTTGGATAGGGGATATGTTTTTTTTTCATGTTACATCTCCTTTAATTTCCTCTCCCTAGACTGGGTCCCTCCTAACCTTCCATGAAATAGAAATACAAACAAAATCTTTATATACAGTACAAACACTTAGGTAATGCTCTAGTAAAAAACACAACCCAGCCCTTGACCCTTACTTCCCTTTTAAATAGGCTTTGTTCTGATGACCCATGCTTCAGGACTGATATCACTGCAGTATGGTGGGCTAAATAGCCAGGGAGCTTTAAAACAGGTGGGAAACTGACATTGACTGGCACTTATCAGAAATGCAATAGCAGAAGATCTGGGAGAGTACAGCGAAGGGCTCTGTTAATAAGCTCATGCTTGAATCTGCTTACAAAGTGGTGGTGTCTAGGCCCCATTAGGACAGCTCTTGCAGTTGTGGCCAGGGCCCGACTGGGGATTAAAACCAGCCCTGGAAATAATTGCAGACCAGCCCCACGTCAGCCATCGGTAGCCACGCCTAGATTTATCCCTTTACAGTACACTAATTATATAACCAAAGAATGTGCTGCTGTATTCTCCTGTTGCTATATATTTTTTTATTTTTTATTTCTTCGATATATATTTCGAAGAAATAAATTGCTACTGTATTTCAATATGGTGAAGCAATTTATATATGTGTCAATTTTCCATGCATTATAATACTGAATATGTCTATATAAGTCATACATTTACCAAGTAACAATAGTATGGGAGGAAAGGAAATATTACCATCACACTGTAACTGACCAAGTCCTCTATACTTAGACTGATATTAACAATAATGGCACTATAAAAGGAAGAATATTATCACCATTCATATTACCATCATACGGTTACTGGCCAAATCCTGTATACTGAACAATATTACCAATTAGAGATGAGCGAACTTACAGTAAATTTGATTCGTCACGAACTTCTCGGCTCGGCAGTTGACTTATCCTGCATAAATGAGTTCAGCTTTCAGGTGCTCCCGTGGGCTGGAAAAGGTGGATACAGTTCTAGGAGACTCTTTCCTAGGACTTTATCCATCTTTTCCAGCCCACCGGAACTCCTGAAAGCTGAACTAATTTATGCAGGATAAGTCATCAACTGCTGAGCCGAGAAGTTCGTGACAAATCGAATTTACTGTAAGTTCGCTCATCTCTATTACCAATAATACCAGTATACAAGGAGGAATATTATCACCATACATATTACCATCATACGGTTACTGGCCAAATCCTGCATACTGAGACCAATAATACCAGTATACAAAGGAGGGATATTATCATTATACATATTACTATCATACTGTTACAACCAAATCATGTATACTGAGACCAATATTACCAGTATACAAGGAGGAATATTATCACGATACATATTACCATCATACTGTTACTGGCCAAATCCTGTATAATGAGACCAATATTACTGTCACGATTCGGCTGGCTGGAGGTAGATCCTCTGTGCCAGAGAGGGATTGGCGTGGACCGTGTTGGTGGACCGGTTCTATGTTGCTACTGGTATTCACCAGAGCCCGCCGCAAAGCGGGATGGTCTTGCAGTGGCGGTAGCAACCAGGTCGTATCCACCAGCAACGGCTCAACCTCTCTGACTGCTGAGATAAGCGCGGTACAAGGGAGTAGACAAGAGCAAGGTCGGACGTAGCAGAAGGTTAGGGCAGGCAGCAAGGATCGTAGTCAGGGGGCAACGGCAGAAGGTCTGGAACACGGGCTAGGAACACACAAGGAAACGCTTTCACTGGCACAAGGGCAACAAGATCCGGCGAGGGAGTGCAGGGGAAGTGAGGTATAAGTAGGGAGTGCACAGGTGATAACACTGATTAGGCCTGCTGCGCCAATCAGTGGCGCAGTGGCCCTTTACATTGCAGAGACCCGGCGCGCGCGCGCCCTAAGGAGCGGGGCCGCACGCGCCGGGACAACACAGACGGGGAACGGGTCAGGTACGGGAGTCGGGATGCGCATCGCGAGCGGGCGCATCCCGCGTCGCGGATCGCATCCCGGCTGGGAGTAATATCGCAGCGCACCCGGTCAGCAGGTCTGACCGGGGCGCTGCGAATGCGAAGACGCTGCGAGCGCTCCGGGGAGGAGCGGGGACCCGGAGCGCTCGGCGTAACAATTACCAATAATACCAGTATACAAGGAGGAATATTATCACCATACATATTACCATCATACTGTTACTGACCAAATCCTGTATACTGACCAATATTACCAATATTACCAGTATACAATGAGGAATGTTATCACCATTTATATTACCATCATACTGTTACTGACTAAATCCTGTATGCCAGTGTTTCCCAACCTTATTCGGCTCGGGGCACCCCTCCAAAAAAAAAATTTTTCACGGGGCACCCTGACCGAAGTTGACAAGCAAAAAAATAAATAAATAAAATAATGTTTTTAAAAAAAGCTGCAATGCACACAAATTCCATTATCTATTTATCAGTGGGTATGTAGTTTAAAGTGCTGCTTTATATAGCAACTCACATGTGACATCTTCTCTGATCAGCGTTGTTCATCTGGTCCGGACCGTCCTTACCATTTATTCCAGCCACAACTCTTCACCGTTAAACCTGCAAAACAAATCTATTAGGCTCCACACTTAGCATTAGCCTCCAGATTCCCCTTCTACAAGTGAAGAGGAAAACAGGGCCATATAGGTATGAAGGGGTAACAGAGGGGGTGTACATGGGAGACAGGTGTGTAGAGGAGTATACAGGGGAGACAGAGGGGTGTACATGGGAGACAGGTGTGTAGAAGTATATGGGGGTAACAGAGGGGGTGTACATGGGAGACAGGTGTGTAGAGGAGTATACGGGGGAGACAGAGGGGTGTACATGGGAGACAGGTGTGTAGGAGTATATGGGGGTGACAGAGGGGGGTAAGGGGGTTTACAGTGGTGGCTGAGGGGTGTAGAGGAGTGTACATGGGTGACAGAGGGGTGTAGGAGTGTACATGGGTGACAGAGAGGTGTACATGGGAGACAGGTGTGTAGGAGTATATGGGGGTGACAGAGGGGTGTAGGGGGGGGGTTTACAGTGGTGGCAGAGGAGTGTACATGGGTGACAGAGGGGTGTACATGGGTGACAGAGGGGTGTAGAGGAGTGCACATGGGTGACAGAGGGGTGTAGAGGAGTGTACATGGGTGGCAGAGGGGTGTAGAGGAGTGTACATGAGTGACAGAGGGGTGTAGAGGAGTGTACATGGGTGACAGAGCGGTATAGAGGAGTGTATATGGGTGACAGAGGGGTAGAGAGGAGTGTACATGGATGACAGAGGGGTGTAGAGGAGTGTACATGGGTGACAGAGGGGTGTAGAGGAATGTACATGGGTGACAGAGGGGTGTACATGGGTGACAGAGGGGTGTAGAGGAGTGTATATGGGTGGCAGAGGGGTGTAGAGGAGTGTACATGGGTGACAGAGGGGTGTAGAGGAGTGCACATGGTGGACAGGGGTGTAGAGGAGTGTACATGGGTGACAGAGGGGTGTAGAGGAGTGTATATGGGTGGCAGAGGGGTGTAGAGGAGTGTACATGGGTGGCAGAGGGGTGTAGAGGAGTGTACATGGGTGACAGAGGAGTGTAGAAGAGTGTACATGGGTGACAGAGGGGTGTAGAGGAGTGTACATGGGTGACAGAGGGGTGTAGAGGAGTGTACATGGGTGACAGAGCGGTATAGAGGAGTGTATATGGGTGACAGAGGGGTAGAGAGGAGTGTATATGGGTGACAGAGGGGTAGAGAGGAGTGTACATGGATGACAGAGGGGTGTAGAGGAGTGTACATGGGTGACAGAGGGGTGTAGAGGAATGTACATGGGTGACAGAGAGGTGTACATGGGAGACAGGTGTGTAGGAGTATATGGGGGTGACAGAGGGGTGTGGGGGGGGGGGTTTACAGTGGTGGCAGAGGAGTGTACATGGGTGACAGAGGGGTGTACATGGGTGACAGAGGGGTGTAGAGGAGTGCACATGGGTGACAGAGGGGTGTAGAGGAGTGTACATGGGTGGCAGAGGGGTGTAGAGGAGTGTACATGAGTGACAGAGGGGTGTAGAGGAGTGTACATGGGTGACAGAGCGGTATAGAGGAGTGTATATGGGTGACAGAGGGGTAGAGAGGAGTGTACATGGATGACAGAGGGGTGTAGAGGAGTGTACATGGGTGACAGAGGGGTGTAGAGGAATGTACATGGGTGACAGAGGGGTGTACATGGGTGACAGAGGGGTGTAGAGGAGTGTATAT
Source organism: Hyla sarda (assembly GCF_029499605.1). Lineage (NCBI taxonomy): Eukaryota > Metazoa > Chordata > Amphibia > Anura > Hylidae > Hyla > Hyla sarda. Next base: position 229,538,229 of record NC_079191.1, read on the forward strand.
GGGTGGCAGAGGGGTGTAGAGGAGTGTACATGGGTGACAGAGGGGTGTAGAGGAGTGCACATGGTGGACAGGGGTGTAGAGGAGTGTACATGGGTGACAGAGGGGTGTAGAGGAGTGTATATGGGTGGCAGAGGGGTGTAGAGGAGTGTACATGGGTGGCAGAGGGGTGTAGAGGAGTGTACATGGGTGACAGAGAAGTGTAGAAGAGTGTACATGGGTGACAGAGGGGTGTAGAGGAGTGTACATGGGTGGCAGAGGGGTGTAGAGGCGTGTACATGGGTGGCAGAGGGGTGCAAAGGAGTGTACATGGGTGACAGAGGGGTGTAGAGGAGTGTACATGGGTGACAGAGGGGTGTAGGAGTGTACATGGGTTACAGAGGGGTGTACATGGGTGACAGAGGGGTGTAGAGGAGTGTACATGGGAGACAGAGGGGTGTAGAGGAGTGCACATGGTGGACAGGGGTGTAGAGGAGTGTATATGGGTGGCAGAGGGGTGTAGAGGAGTGTACATGGGTGACAGAGGAGTGTAGAAGAGTGTACATGGGTGACAGAGGGGTGTAGAGGAGTGTACATGGGTGGCAGAGGGGTGTAGAGGAGTGTGCATGGGTGGCAGAGGGGTGTAGAGGAGTGTGCATGGGTGGCAGAGGGGTGTAGAGGAGTGTGCATGGGTGGTAGAGGGGTGTAGAGGAGTGTACATTGGTGACAGAGGGGTGTAGAGGAGTGTACATGGGTGGCAGAGGGGTGTAGAGGGGTTTCAGAGGGGTGTGCATTGGTGACAGAGGGGTGTAGAAGACTGTACATGGGTGACAGGGGGCATCAGGGGTGACAAGGTGGTAATAGGGATGACAAAGGGACAGAGGGGTGTACATGGGTGACAAGCAGTTAAGAGAGGGGTGGACAGAAGTGACAAAGAAGGGTGGACTGGGGTGACAGAGGGGTAAATGGGGGGGGTGGACATAGGTGACAGGTGTAGACTGGGGGTGGTGAGAGGGATGGAGAGGGGGGGGCATGGGTGACAGGGGGATGGACAGGGGTGACAGAGGGATGGCCAAGGTGGACATGGATGATAGGAGGGTGGACACGGGAGATATGGGGGTAAACAGGGATGACAGAAGGGTGGACAAGGATGACAAGGGGGATAAAAGAGGGGGGACAGAGGGGTGAATAGGGGGATGGACATGGGTGACAGGGATGGACAGGGGGTGGACAAAGTGGACATGAATGACAGGAGGATGGACATGGGTGGAGGGGGTGGACATGGGTGAGGGAGGGGGTGGACATGGGTGAGGGAGGGGGGATTGACATGGGTGAGGGAGGGGGGATGGACATGGGTGAGGGAGGGGGGGTGGACATGGGTGAGGGAGGGGGGGTGGACATGGGTGAGGGAGGGGGGGGTGGACATGGGTGAGGGAGGGGGGGTGGACATGGGTGAGGGAGGGGGGGTGGACATGGGTGAGGGAGGGGGGGTGGACATGGGTGAGGGAGGGGGGTGGGATGGACATGGGTGAGGGAGGGGGGGATGGACATGGGTGATGGAGGGGGGGGTGGACATGGGTGATGGAGGGGGGGGATGGACATGGGTGAGGGAGGGGGGGATGGACATGGGTGAGGGAGGGGGGATGGACATGGGTGAGGGAGGGGAGATGGACATGGGTGAGGGAGGGGGGGATGGACATGGGTGAGGGAGGGGGGATGGACATGGGTGAGGGAGGGGGGATGGACATGGGTGAGGGAGGGGGGGGTGGACATGAGTGAGGGGGGGGGGTGGACATGGGTGAGGGAGGGGGGGGGTGGACATGGGTGAGGGAGGGGGGGATGGACATGGGTGAGGGAGGGGGGGATGGACATGGGTGAGGGAGGGGGGATGGACATGGGTGAGGGAGGGGGGGAGGGACATGGGTGGGAGAGGGGGGTGAGGGACATGGGTGGGAGAGGGGGGTGAGGGACATGGGTGGGAGAGGGGGGTGAGGGACATGGGTGGGAGAGGGGGGTGAGGGACATGAGTGAGGGAGGGGGGGATGGACATGGGTGACAAGGATGGACAGGGGGTGGACAAAGTGGACATGAATGACAGGAGGATGGACATGGGTGAGGGGGGTGGACATGGGTGAGGGAGGAGGGATGGACATGGGTGAGGGAGGGGGGTGGACATGGGTGAGGGAAGGGGGTGGGATGGACATGGGTGAGGGAGGGGGGGCGATGGACATGGGTGAGGGAGGGGGATGGACATGGGTGAGGGAGGGGGGTGAGGGACATGGATGAGTGAGGCGGGGATGGACATGGGTGGGGGTGGGAGGATGGATATGGTACAGTACCTTTAAGAACGCCATTTTTCTTCTCCGTTCTTCCGCAGGGCACCGACTCAGGTCTCCGGCAGGGCAATCAATCACAACGCCGCAGGGGAACGCTGGGGCACGGGTCACTACACTGGCCCGACGCAGCTTCCGCATACTTCACCCTCTCTGGGCCGCAGGGGTGAGGGAAAAGCTAAGGGACGCTTGGGTGCGTAGGGGTACGCTGAGGCCTATAACAGCAGCCCCTGATCATGTGACTCCGACTCCTCCATGTGACTGATCACATGACGGACCGTCATGTGATCAGTCACATGGAGGAGTCGGAGTCACATGATCAGGGGCTGCTGACGGTGACATCATCGCAGGTCCTGCGGCGCCGGGGAGGGAAATTACAAAAAATAAATAAAATCAGGGTTGGAAATCACTGCGCTTTAGATGTGCAGGTACTGCTGGGGTGAGTGGCGGGGCTGGGAGCCTACAGCTCATAGCTCCGCCTCTCTGTGGCCGCTTCACACATGGTCCTGACTTAGTGTCAGCACCTTGTGTGAGTGAGCAGCCACTGTGTGGCCGCACACGGGCCGGCCGGTGTAGTGCAGAAAACCGGCCCCTGCCGGCCCCCTCTTAACGACGCAGGACTCCGGCTCCCGCGATATGAAGCATCACATCGCGTTAGTCCTGGCACTCATCAACCCACGCCTAATACCACACATCGCTGATATTATGCGGTATTAACCCTTTAGAAGCGGCGGTCAAAGCTGACCGCCGCTTCTAAAGTGAAAGTGAAAGTATCCCGGCTAGTCAGTCGGGCTGTTCGGGACCGCAACGGTGAAATCGTGGCGTCCCGAACAGCTTACAGGACACCGGGAGGGCCCTTACCTGCCTCCTCGTGTCCGATCGACGAATGACTGCTCTGTGCCTGAGATCCAGGCACGAGCAGTCAAGCGCCGATAACACTGATCACAGGCATGTTAATACACGCCAGTGATCTGTGTAAGAGATCAGTGTGTGCAGTGTTATAGGTCCCTATGGGACCTATAACACTGCAAAAAAAATGTTACAAAAAAGTGTTAATAAAGGTCATTTAACCCCTTCCCTAATAAAAGATTGAACCACCCCCCTTTTCCCATAAAAAAAATAAAACAGTGTAAATAAAAATAAACATGTGTGGTATCGCTGCGTGCGTAAATGTCCGAACTATAAAAATATATTGTTAATTAAACCGCACGGTCAATGGCGTACGCGCAAAAAAATTCCAAAGTCCAAAAAAGCATATTTTGGTCACTTTTTATACCATTAAAAAATGAATAAATAGTGATCAAAAAGTCTGATCAAAACAAAAATCATACCGATAAAAACTTCAGATCATGGCGCAAAAAATGAGTCCTCATACCGCCCTGTACGTGGAAAAATAAAAAGTTATAGGGGTCAGAAGATGACATTTTTAAACGTATACATTTTCCTGCATGTAGTTATGATTTTTTCCAGAAGTACGACAAAATCAAACCTATATAAGTAGGGTATCATTTTAATCGTATGGACCTACAGAATAAAGATAAGATGTCATTTTACCAAAATATTTACTGCGTAGAAACAGAAGCCCCCAAAATTACAAAATGGCGTTTTTTCTTCGATTTTGTCGCACAATGATTTTTTTTCCCGTTTCGCCGTGAGTTTTTGGCTAAAATGAATAATGTCACTGCAAAGTAGAATTGGTGATGCAAAAAATAAGCCATAATATGGATTTTTAGGTGAAAAATTGAAAGGGTTATGATTTTTAAAAGTTAAGGAGGAAAAACGAAAGTGCAAAAACGGAAAAACCCTGAGTCCTTAAGGGATTAAAAGGGTACTCCACTGGAAAACATAATTTTTTTAAATCTACTGGTGCCAGAAACTTAAACTGATTTGTAAATTACTTCTATTAAAAAATCTTAATCCTCCCAGTACTTATCAGCTGCTGTTTTGATCCAGAGCCTGACCACAGTGCTCTTTGCTGACACCTCTGTCCATTTTAGGAGCAGGAGAGGTTTTCTATGGGGATTTGCTCTTACTCTGGACAGTTCCTAAAATGGACAGTGGTGTCAGCAAAGAGCATTGTGGTCAGGCAGAAAGGAAATTCAAAAAAGAAAAGAACTTCCTGTGGATCATAACAGCTGCTGATAAGTACTAGAATGATTAATATTTTTTAATAGAAGCAATTTACAAATCTGTTTAACTTTCTGGCACTAGTTTGTTTAAAAAAAATGTTTTCCAGTGGAGTACCCCTTTAATTGTGATGAATACTCACTAAGCACAAGATTCTGTTTTCTGAGTGAAGAATAGAACACATGGAACAGCAGACTTTAAATCTTCCAATATGAGGAGCACATGCTTGAATTTGCAAATGGTAAAGCAGGGAAGGAAAACTGTGGCATGGCTTGGACATGTAGTCCTATGCCAGTCATGGTCTGTGTCAAACTGGTTTCAATAGCTTGAGGGCTTCCACAGAAAAGAGGGGGCTGCATTGTAAGTAATAGTACATGCAGCCCCCCCGTGCACAGCCTGTGTAATGTCTAGCCTGACTGTATTTATGGATGCCCATGATGAGTTGCAGTAAGGAGAGACATATACAGTACATCTTGTAGAAAGTTCCTTTGCTTCTCATCATATTAATAAAACTAGAAGTAATTAGTTTTGATTATGTGCAGGCCCACTCGCCATGTCACAGCCAGCACTCAGCCCCACCCACTCAGCCCAGGCTCATGTAACTAGCAGGAGATTACAAAAAGGGGTTGTTTCTTCCAGTCCTCAGACATGGAACACATTGTAAGTGAACTTTATCATCTGTTCATATGTGGTGCTGTGGCCATTGTTGCTGTGGCGCTGTGTTTGTGGGGTGGTTCATATATCCTGTAGGGGGCCCCGGCAGCCCGCGGGAAGGGGGCGTGTTGACCACGGCACGAAGCAGCGGCCGACACGCCCCCTCAATATAGCGCTATGGCAGAGCCGGAGATTGCCGAAGGCAGCGCTCCGGCTCTGCCATAGAGTTGTATTGAGGGAGCGTGTCAGCCATTGTGCGGTGGTGTACACGCCCCCTTCCAACGGGCTGCCGGGGCCACGTACAGGAGATCGCAGGGGGCCCCAGCGGTCGAACTCCCCACAATCTGAAACTTCTAACTTCTTCCCTATCCTTAAGAAAGGGGGATACGTTTTTCAGGACTGGGATACTCCTTTAAGGGTCCTAATTCTAGCCCTCAGCTTTCTTAAGGTAACATTGTAACATAGTTCATAAGGTTGAAAAAAGACCAGAGTCCACCAAGTTCAACCTATAACCCTAATGAGTCCCTACTGAGTTGATCCAGAGGAAGGCAAAACACCCTCATACTAGCTGTAAAAATTCCTTCCCGACTCCAAATATGGCAGTCAGAATAGATCCCTGGTTCAATGTTCTGTCCCTATAAATCTAGTATACATAACCAGCAATGTTATTGCTCTCCAAAAATGCATCCCGACCCCTTTTGAACTCTTTTACAGAGTTTACCATGACCACCTCCTCTGACAGAGAGTTCCATAGTCTCACTGCACTTACAGTAAAGAACCTCTAACTGTGCTGGTGTAGAAACCTTCTTTCCTCAAGACGTAGAGGATGCCCCCTTGTTATGGATACAGTCATGAGTATAAATAGATCATGGGAGAGATCTCTGTAAGGTCCCCTGATATATTTATACATAGTTATTAGGTCACCCCTAAACCTTCTTTTTTCTAAACTAAATAACCCCAATTCTGATAATCTTTCTGGGTACTGTAGTCCTCCCATTCTCTGTATTACTCTGGTTGCCGGTCTTTGAACCCTCTCAAGCACCACTATATATTTCTTGTACACTGGTGCCCATCTATGCCCCTATTGATGCACCCCATGATTTTATTTGCCTTGGCAGCAGCTGTCTGACACTAGTCACTACAGCTAAATTTACTGTTAACTAAGGCTGCTTTAACACTATAAAAATTCATCAGTTACGAAAAGTCCTGGTAAACGGCCGTTAAACAATCCCATTAAAGTCTATGGGATTTTTTGATTATCCCTTATGACCTGTTATAGTCCGTCATGAATAACGGCCGTTAGTTGTGACGGAAGAAATAACGGCAAATCCACTAATTTTTCTTCCGTCACAAGAAACAGGAAAATTAACAGCCGTTATTTTTAACATTGAAGTCTATAGCTGACGTTTGAGCCTTTTTGTCATCTGTTTGCACACAGTTTATTATATCCGTTATTACTTCTGAGCATGCTCAGAAGAGGTGACATCAGCAGACTCCTGCAGTGCTGAGGGAGGACTACTGCTCCCATCATGGAACAGTCTTGTTTCCATGATGGGAGTAGTAATTCCCCGGCTGCGGGAGTCTGCAGACAGCTCGGGCGGCCGATGCTGCTGCTAGAATGCTTTTCACATATAACGTTGCAGTGGCATAGGTATATAGAAGCATACATTGCGGGGGTATATATTTAATGCACCGGCGGGGGGTATATATTTAATGCGCAGGCGGGGGTCCTATCTAATGTGCTGCTTGGGGGCTAGATATATAGGCTATATATCTGCCCCCTCTGTAGCGCTATATATCTTGCCCCCCACAGAGCTTTTAATATAGATATGGCCCCTGCTAATCCCGAAGTTCATTTTTCAATCTCTTGCTGAGAGCCCTGATTGGCTCCTCAGTATCGGCCATTCAGGGCTCCCCATGGGGGATTCAAAAATGAGAGTTAAAACACACTATACATCGCAGGGTTGCGGAGCATGCCGCCCGCGCCCCTGCTTAATAACTTTTGATCTCTGTTCCATGATGGGGGTAGTAGTACAAACACTAATATAGCCTCCCCAGCTGTCTACAGACTCCTGCAGCCAGGGAATTTCTACTCCCATCCTGGAAACAAGTCTGTTCCATGATGGAAGCAGTAGTAGTCCCGGCTGTGGGAGTCTGTAGGCAGAGGTGTTTGGCCATACATGAGGGATAACGGGTCTTAACGGATGAATATTTATTCAGTCGTTAGCACCCTTTATTTCATCCGTTATTAAACGTCCGTTTTTACACAGAAAACGGACATTTAATAACGGATGAATGCTCATAGTGTGAAAGCAGCCTTATAGTGTAAAAGCAGCCCAAGACTCCTAAGTCCCGGCCCGGATATTTCCTTCCCATGAGCATTACCTTACATTTCTCAGTGTTGAACCCTCATCTGCCACTTCCCAGCCCAAACCTCCAACCTATCCAGATCCATTTGTAACAGTGCACTGTCCTCTATAGTGTTTACCACTTTACAGAGTTTAGTTTAATCTGCAAAGATTGCTACTTTACTATTCAACCCCTCTACAAGGTCATTAATGAATATATTAAATAGAATAGGACCCAAGACTGACCCCTGTGGTACCCCACTAGTAACAGTCACCCAATCAGAATAAGTACCATTAATAACCATCCTCTGTTTCCTATCACTGAGCCAGTTACTTACCCACTTGCACACATTTTCCTCCAGCCCAATCCTTCTCATTTTATGTACCAATCTTTTATGTGGCACCATATCAAATGCTTTGGAAAAATCCAGATATACGACATCCAGCGATTACCCCTGGCCCAGTCTGGAGCTTACCTCCTCATAAAAGCTGATCAGGTTAGTTTGACAGGACAGATCCCTCATAAAGCCATGCTGATATGGGGTCATATATTTAATTTTATCAAGATACTCCACAATAGCATCTCTTAGAAAACCCTCAAACAATTTACATACAACGGAGGTTAAACTAACAGGTCTATAATTTCCGGGGTCACCCTTTGACCCCCTTTTAAAGGGGCACTCAGGGGGAAACTTTTTTTTTTTTTAAATCAACTGATGCCAGAAGGTTAAACAGGTTTGTAAATTACTTCTATTAAAAAAAATCTTAATCCTTACAGTACTTATTAGCAGCTGTATACTACAGAGGAGTAAATCCCAAATCTTTTGGGATTTCTTTTCTTTCATGACCACAGTGCACTCTGCTGATACTTCTGTTAGGAACTGTCCAGAGTAAATGTACGGCGCTGTGCGCTAAGTACTTCTTAGCAGCGCCCTACATTTATGGTGAATGTTCTTAAGGGGTTAAACACTCCTCCACCCTTCTAGCCATCTTCTCCCCAAGCACAGCTGCATCCTCCTCATTGAGGTGCAGCCCATCTCTACGGTAGAGCCGGTATCCGACAAAGAAGTCGTCAAAGTTCTCCATGAACTCAAACCCCTCCTTCCTACACCAGCTTCTGAGCCACTTGTTTACCTCCCTGATCTCCCACTGCCTCTCTGGTGTGGCTTGTGGTAAAGGTAATATTTCAAAAAATATTACCTTGGAGGTCCTTGCCTTAAGCTTTAAGTCCCTGAAATCATTTTTAAGGACACTCCACCTACCTCTTACTTTGTCATTGGTGCCGATATGTACCATGACCGCTGGGTCTTCTCCAGCCCCATCTAGCAACCTGTCAACCCGATCCATGATGTGCTGAACTCGAGCACCAGGTAGACAACACACTGTTCAGCGATCCTGGTCTTTGTGACCGATCGCCCTGTCTGTCCCCTAATAATAGAGTCCCCCACTACCAGTACCTGTCTGGTCTGCCCTGCACTTCTCCTTCCCACCTTACTGGAGCAGACACCCCACTGGCAGTCAGAGGCAGTATCTTGCTGCAGTACTGCTAGCTCTGAAATGGCACTCCCCTCATCTGCCAACCGGGCAAACTTGTTGGGGTGTTCCAGGTCAGGACTAGCCTCCATGACACTTTTATCTCTAGCCCATTTTCTAACTGTTACCCAGCTAATTGCCTGACTGTCTGCACCTCTGTCCCACTACCCACCCCACCTCTACCCCAGAGATTACTTGCTTAGTGAGCAGGAGACTCCTCTCCAAGTTGTCAATGCATCTCAGTGTTGCCAGTTGCTCCTCTAGATCCAGGATCTGGGCTTCCAAATGAACAACTCGCACACATCTCGCACAACAATATGCACCCTCAAACTGCTGTTCAAGGATTGCATACATCGCGCAAGATGTACACTGGACTGCATTTTACAACATGGAGGCCATCTAGTTATGGGGATTTCACAAATTAACAGCCAAAAATAGACGGTCAATTTTACAATTAAATTCTCAATTTAAAGTCCCTACAGTGTAAGGAAAGTAACACTCACTACAATCTCAAACTCCTGCTTTCAAACTCCTGTTTTACAACTCTCTTTCAGCTGCCTCTCCTCCAAAGCAACACTCAGACAGAGCAAGCTCAGAACTGAGTCCCAGAATAAGATTTAAGCACATGTGACCAATCTACCCCTCCCCTAGAGGCAGAGTAGAGAGAAAAAAACATGGGGATAAAATATGGCAGCATAGGGCTTCCGTGTGGTAATTGTATGATAGCTAGGCTCCTCTGTAAATGCCCAGAGCTTCGAAACCCCTCTCTTCTGTCTAGACTAACCTTTCACATGCTGCAGTTCACTCATGACTGCTGCATCTGAGGAGTGTTTGTGTGCTGCTTACTCCAGCCTATTCTCAAAATAATTGCCAGGGCCAATGGGTTTCAATAACAGCTGTGGGTCTTCTAGAGTACTTGTGCACTGTATTATACCATCGATCAGCAGCCTCTTTCAAAATTTTCTTCTGGGACTAGTCAATATTGAGAAAAAAAAGTTAAAAAAAAATATAAGAAATATCCAAAAATAAAAAATAAATTTTCCCTTCTTGTATCTAAAACATTTTCAAAAATATTTTGTATTGCCACGTCTGTAACGATCCGAGCCATAAAATGATTTTAGTATTTATCCTGCATATTGAATGTTATAAACACAATACCAACAAAAAAGACTTGATTCCTGTATTTTGTTAATGTTTTAACCCCTTAAGGACTGAGCCCTTTTTTGCAATTCTGCCCAGTCACTTTATGTATTAATAACTCTGCTTTTAACGATTATTCTGATTCCGTGATTGTTTTTTCGTGACATATTCTACTTTAACACAGTGGTAAATTTTCGTCATTACTTGCATCCTTTCTTGGTGAAAAATCCCCAAATTTCATGAAAATTTTGAAAATTTTGACTTTTTCTGACTTTGAAACTCTCTGCTTGTAAGGAAAATGGATATTCCAAAAAAATTATATATTGATTCACATATACAATATGTCTACTTTATGACTGCATCATAAAGTTGACATGTATTTACTGTTGGTAGACATCAGAGGGCTTCAAAGTTCAGCAGCAATTTTCCAATTTTTCACGAAATTTTCAAAATCAGAATTTTTCAGGGGCCAGTTCAGTTTTGAAGTGGATTTGAGGGGTCTTCACATTAGAAATACCCCATAAATGACCCCATTATAAAAAAAACTGCACCCCCCAAAGTATTCAAAATGATATTCAGAAAAGTGTGTTAACCCTTCAGGTGTTTCACAGGAAAAGCAGCAAGGTGAAGGAGAAAATTCAAAATCTTCATTTTTTACACTCGCATGTTCTTGTAGACCCAGTTTCACTTATGGGCAGGGAAGGAGTGCTCGCTAAGCTCACCCGCGCCCCTGTCCCTGCCTACTTGTCCGCCTATCCCAAATGATAGGCCGGCAACTGGTCGACAATCCCTTCCTAAATAAGTGAGGGGAGTCAAACATCAACACAATAAAATACAATCCTGTCAGTTGTCAGGAGCAACAGGGAAACAAGCAACTAACAAAGACAAACTAAACATACACACATAAAGTCAATGTCAGTCAAACCGAGTCTAGGCAGGAGTGGGAAGAGGTGCCGAATTGCTATAACAAAAGAGAAGTCAGATAGGAAGCCAGAAGTCAAGTTGCCGGGTATACAAGGGAATAAGGAAATGCTAGCTACTCAGGTAATGACCAGTTTCACAGGCATCTTCCCAGTGTCTGATGCCTGGTAATATAGGGAGATGCACATGTGGTCAATCAGTAGCTAGCCACTCAGACAGCAGGGTGTAACCCGGAAACCTTGCAACAACACCTTGTCAGAACCTGTTAACCCTGCTGGTTCTGACAGTACCCCCCTTTTAAGAGGGGCCACCGGACCCTTAAAACTGGGTCTGGGTTTGTTTGGGTGAGAATCGTGGAATTTCTTAATTAAAGTGGCCGCATGGACAAAAGAGGACGGAACCCACGATCTCTCCTCCGGACCATAACCTTTCCAATGAACTAAGTACTGGACAGAATTATGTACCCTTCTGCTATCCAGTATTCTAGTGACCTCATTCTCAAGCTCTCCGTCAACCTCAACCGGAGGAGGCAGACTCGGGACTGGAGACTGAGTAGGAACAGAACGTTTTAACAAGGAGCAATGGAACACATTATGAATCTTAAAAGAAGATGGTGATTTTAATCTGTAACTCACAGGATTAATAACTTCAATTACCTCATAAGGTCCAATGAACCTAGATGCCAGTTTCTTAGACGAAACCTTGAGATGAAGATTTTTCATAGATAACCACACTTTATCACCAACTTTAAATTTTATGCCGCAAGTACGTCTCTTGTCGGACGATTTCTTTTGTAGTACTTGGGCATTTTCCAGGTTCTTCTGAACCTGAGCCCAAACTGTGCACAATTTACTCATAGTGGTGTTGACCTCAGGGTTATCCCCTTCAGTATAGGTACAGGGTCTCTTAGGAATAGATAATGGACACAGCTCCCCAGCAGGACGAATCCGAGGAGTCTTAGCTCGGGCACACACATCACAAGAAGCAACAAAAGCTTTCACATTCCTGTTCAGGGTTGACCATCAAAATATCTTTTGAAGCAATCTCCTTGTACCATGGATACCAGGATGACCTGCTAACAGGGAACAATGAGATTCCTCGATTATACGGAGGCGAAACTGATTAGGTACAAAGATTTTGCCTCTAGGAATCTCTAGAGGAACCAAACCTTGATTACTCAAAATTTCCGATGTTAAATTGGTAGATACTGCAGAGATAACCACACCTTCTGGAAGAATAGTCTCAGGTTTAGAGTCTATAGGCTGAGAAGCGCTGAAACTTCGAAACAAGGCATCAGGTAAATGTTCAATAGCACAGACATAATCTCGGTGTGGGGGCAAAGCAGAGGAGGCCTCCTCAGAAAAAACGTCACAAAAATCTGAAATAAATTCGGGTTGAATACTTTTACCCACACCGAGAGTAGCAAGAGAATCGGTAAAGCATTTGTTAGAACACTCAGATCCCCACTTGATAAGTTCCCCTGAGGTCCAATCAAAAACAGGGTTATGATTTCTTAACCAGGGTAAACCCAGAATCACATCTACAGACAAATTTTTAAGAACAAAAAATATTTTTTTTAAATGCATAGAACCGACCAATAATCCCACTTCAGGAGTAGAAAAACTGACACAACCCCCTGACAAGGGTGTATAATCCACTCCAGAAATTGGAATTGGGTCCTCCAACCGTCTCAAAGGAAAATTTAAAGGCTTAATAAATTTTAGATCCACAAAATTAGCAGCAGAACCAGAATCAACAAAAGCTTTACCAAATATTTTTCTCTTTTGAAAACATATTTGCACTGGTAACAACATTTTTGAAGATAAATTTGAAGGTACCTGTGCGCCTAAATGACCTCCCTGATTGTCATTTAGCTGCTGATGTCTCCCTGCTACTGGCGTTTGGCGCAATTCTGGACCTGAAGACCTTTCTCCCCACCAGTCTTTCTTCCGAAAGGATTTTCTCTGCTGAGGGGAAAATTTCCCTATCTGCATGGGTTCCTCGGAAGAGACATGAGAGACAGGAGAAGAAGGACACATGGAGGAAGGAGAGTGAGGAATAGAATTAAAAGTCCGCTCTCGATCTCTTTCTTTTATACGTCTGTCAAGTCGTATAGCTAATGTTATGGCTTGTTCTAATGAGTCAGGTGATGGATAACTTACTAAAACATCCTTAACCACTTAAGGACCTAGGGCATATGGATACGCCTTGACGTCCTGGTACTTAAGGACCCAGGGCGTATCCATACGCCCGCGGGAATTTCGGTCCCCGACGCGCGCCGGGCGGGGACCTGGCCGGGGTGACCGCTGATATAAATCAGCAGGCACCCCGCGCAAATGCCCAAGGGGGTCATCAGACCCCCCCGTCGGCGATCGGCGCAAATCGCAAGTGAATTCACACTTGCGATTTGCGCCGATTCCGGGTCATACGGGTCTATGGGGACCCGGAATATAAGGGGGATTGCGGTTGTCTAAGACACCCACGATCCCCCTGTAGGCATAGGAGTGAGGTGGCAGGGGTGCCACCCCTCCTATCTCTGCTATTGGTCTGCTATTGATTGTTAGAGGCGATGACCAAGAGCAGACCGGGGGCGGGGGGGGTTAACTTTCGTTTTTCCCGTCCTGCCCACCCACAATAGGAGGGGCAGAATGGGCAACTGAAGGGGATCGGGCACCGACGTCCACTTACCGATCCGGAGGCTGTGGCGACGTTGATCGGCGGGCGGCGTGACGTGCGTCAGAAGAGGACGGCTCCAGGGATCCTACGGAAGCCAGTAAGTTGATCTGAAGGGCTACAGTCTGAGACTGTGGTCTCTAAACTGTAGCCCTCCAGATATTGCAAAACTACAACTCCCAGCATGCCCAGACAGCTGTTTGGACATGCTGGAATATGTAGTTTTGCCACAGCTGGAGGGCTGCAGTTTGAGACCACTATACAGTGGTCTCTAAACTATATCCCTCCAGATCTTGCAAAACTACAACTCCTAGCATGCCCACATAGCTGTTTGTTGTCTGGGCATGCTGGGAGTTGTAGTTTTGCAACACCTGGAGGTCCACAGTTTGGAGATCACTGTGCACTGTTCTAAAAACTGTAGCTCTCCAGATGTTGCAAAACTGCAAATCCCAGCATGCCCAGAAAGCAAACAGCTGTCTCGGCATGCTGGGAGTTGTAGTTGGGTACCTCCAGCTGTTGCATAACTACATCTCCCAGCATGCCCCTCTGTGATTAGTACATGCTGGGAGTTGTAGTTTTGCAACAGCTGGAGGCACACTGGTTGGAAAATACTGAGTTAGGTAACAGAACAAGTGTGTCTCCAGCTGTTGCAAAAGTACAACTCCCAGCATGCACGCTCTGTCAGTACATGCTGGGAGTTGTAGTTTTGAAACAGCTGGAGGTTTGCCCTCCCCCCCCATGTAAATGTACAGGGTACAATCACACGGACAGGTTTACAGTAAATTTCCTGCTTGAAGTTTGGGCTGCGGCAAATTTTTCGCCGCAGCGCAAACTCCCAGCGGGAAATTCACCGTAACCCGCCAGTGCGAATGTACCCTAAAAACGCTACACTACACTAACACATAATAAAGGGTAAAACACTAAATATACACCCCCTTACACTGTCCCCCCAATAAAAATTAAAAACGTCTTGTACGGCAGGGTTTCCAAAACGGATCCTCCAGCTGTTGCAAAATAACAACTCCCAGCATTTCTGGACAGCCACTGACTATCCAGGCATGCTGGGAGTTTAGCAACAGCTGGAGGCACCCTGTTTGGGAATCACTGGTGTAGAATACCCCTATGTCCACCCCTATGCAATCCCTAATTTAGTCCTCAAATGCGCATGGCGCTCTCTCACTTCGGAGCCCTGTCGTATTTCAAGGAAACAGTTTAGGGCCACATATGGGGTATCGCCGTACTCGGGAGAAATTGCACTACAAATTTTGGGGGTCTTTTTTTTCCTTTTACCGCTTGTGAAAAGGAAAAGTTGGGGGCTACACCAGCTTGTTAGTGTAAAAAAATTAATTTTACACTAACATGGTGGTGTTGCCCCATACTTTTTATTTCCACAAGCGGTAATAGGAAAAAAAAGACCTCAAAAATTAGTAACGCAATTTCTCCTGAGTACTGAAATACCCCAGATGTGGGCGCAAAATGCTCTGCGGACGCACAGCAAGGCTCAGGAATGAAAGCGCGCCATGTACATTTGAGGCCTAAATTGGTGATTTGCACAGGGGTGGCTGATTTTTTAGCGGTTCTGACAAACGCAAAAAAAATAAATACCTACATGTGACCCCATTTTGAAAACTACACCCCTCACGGACCGTGACAAGGGATATAGCGAGCTTTAACACCCCACAGGTGTTTGACGAATTTTCATTAAAGTTGGATGGGAAAATGAAAAAAAATTATATTTTTTCACTAAAATGCTGGTGTTACCCTAAATTTTTCATTTTCACAAGGGAAAATAGGAAAAAAGCCCCCCAAAATTTGTAACATCATCTCTTCTGAGTAAGAACATACCCCATATGGGGATATAAAGTGCTCGGCGGGCGCACTACAATGCTCAGAAGAGAAGGAGCGCCATTGGGATTTTGTAGAGAAAATTTGTCCGGAATTGAAGGCCACTTGTTTACAAAGCCCTCATAGTGCCATAACAATGGACCCCCGACACATGTGACCCCATTTTGAAAACTACACCCCTCATGTAATGTAATAAGGGGTACATTGAGAATTTATGCCCCACAGGTGTCTGACAGATTTTTGGAACAGTGGTTCCGTAAAAATGAAAAATTAAATTTTTCATTTGCACAGCCCACTGTTCCAAAGATCTGTGGGGTGTAAATACTCACTGCACCCCTTATTAAATTCTGTGAGGGGTGTAGTTTCCAAAATGGGGTCACATGTGGGGGGGGTCCACTGTTCTGGCACCACGGGGGGCATTGTAAACGCACATGGCCCCTGACTACCATTCCAAACGAATTCTCTTTCCAAAAGCTCAATGGCGCTTCTCCTCTTCTGAGCATTGTAGTTCGCCAGCAGAGCATTTTACGACCTAACATGGGGTATTTCCATACTCAGAAGAAATGGTATTACAAATTTTGGGGGTCATTTTCTCCTATTACCTCTTGTAAAAATGTAAAATTTAGGGGAAAAACTGCATTTTAGTAAAAAAAAAAAATTTTCATTTACACATCCAACTTTAACGAAAAGTTGTCAAACACCTGTGGCGTGTTAAGGCTCAGCGGACCCCTTATTACGTTCCTTGAGGGGTGTAGTTTCCAAAATAGTATGCCATGTGGATATTTTTTGCTGTTCTGGCACCACAGGAACTTCCTAAATGCGACATGCCCCCCAAAAAACATTTCAGCAAAAGTTGCTTTCAAAAAGCCAAATGTGACTCCTTCTTTTCTGAGCATTGTAGTTCACCCGCAAAGCATTTTACATCCTAACATGGGGTATTTCCATACTCAGAAGAGATGGGTTACAAATTCGGGAGGGCATTTTCTCCCATTACCCTTTGTAAAAATGGTAAATTTGGGGGGAAAACTGCACTTTAGTGTGAAAAATTTTGTTTCCATTTACACATCCGATTTTAACGAAAAGTTGTCAAACACCTGCGGAGTGTTAAGGTTAACTGGACCCCTTGTTACGTGCCTTGAGGGGTGCAGTTTCCAAAATGGTATGCCATGTGGTGTTTTCTGATGTTCTGGCACCATAGGGGCTTTCTAAATGTGACATGCCCCCCAAAAACCATTTCACAAAAATTCACTCTCCAAAATTGTCGCTCCTTCCCTTCTGTGGCCTCTACTGCGGCCGCCGAACACTTAACATACACATATGAGGTATTTCCTTACTCGAGAGAAATTGGGTTACAAATTTTGGGGGCTTTTTCTCCTATTACCACTTGTAAAAATTCTAAAACTGGGTCTACAAGAACATGCGAGTGTAAAAAATGAAGAAGATTTTGAATTTTCTCCTTCACTTTGCTGCTATTCCTGTGAAACACCTAAAGGGTTAACACACTTACTGAATGTCATTTTGAATACTTTGGTGGGTGCAGTTTTTATAATGGGGTCATTTGTGGAGTATTTCTAATATGAAGGCCCTTCAAATCCACTTCAAAACTGAACTGGTCCCTGAAAAATTCTGATTTTGAAAATTTTGTGAAAAATTTGAACATTGCTGCTGAACTTTGAAGCCCTCTGATGTCTTCCAAAAGTAAAAACATGTCAACTTTATGATGCAAACATAAATTAGACATATTGTATATGTGAATCAATATATAATTTATTTGGAATATCCATTTTCCTTATAAGCAGAGAGCTTCAAAGTAAAAAAAAAATGAAAAATTTTCAATTTTTTCATCAAATTTTGGAATTTTTCACCAAGAAATGATGCACGTATCGATAAAATTTTACCACTACCATAAAGTAGAAAATGTTACGAAAAAACAATCTCTGAATCAGAATGAAAGGTAAAAGCATCCCAGAGTTATTAATGCCTGAAGTGACAGTGGTCAGATGTTCAAAAAATGGCCGGGTCCTTAAGGTATATTTGGGCTGGGTCCTTAAGGGGTTAATAGCGTCAGATAATCCTAGTCTGAACTGACACCTAAGGGCTGGATCATTCCAACCCGAAGCCGTGCACCACTTCCGAAAATTCGCACAGTACTCCTCTGTTGTTCTCTTTCCCTGCATAAGATTGACTAGCTGCGATTCTGCAAAGGCTGCACGGTCTGGCTCATCATAAAGAAGGCCCAAAGCAGAAAAGAAAGCCTCCACTGAACTTAATTCAGGAGCTGAGGAAGGTAAGGAGAAAGTCCACTCTTGAGGGTCTCCTTGCAACAAAGGCAATATAAGTCCTACTCTCTGGTCCTCTATACAAGTAGACTGTGGTCTCATGCGAAAATATAGCTTACAACTCTCTCTGAAAACAACAAATTTCTTTCGGTCACCTGAAAAACGGTCAGGAAGATTCATTTTAGGGTCACTTGCAACAGCTAGAGGACAGACCACTGACTGATGATTAGCTGTCTCCTGAGCCTGAACACTCTCAGCAAGAGATTGTACTGAAAGGGTTAATCCCTGCATTTGCTCTACTAAAGCAGTCATTGCTTCCATCATAGCAGATGCAGGTAGTAGTTTGGGCCTGTGAAAATGTCATGTATGGGCAGAGAAGGAGTGCTCTCTAAGCTCACCCTTGCCCCTGTCCCTGCCTAATTGTCCACCTATCCTAAATGATAGGCCAGCAACTGGTCAACAATCCCTTCCTAAATAAGTGAGGGGAGTCAAATGTCAACACAATAAAATACAATCCTGTCAGTTGTCAGGAGCAACAGGGAAACAAGCAACTAACAAAGACAAGCTAAACATACATACATAAAGTCAATGTCAGTCAAACCGAGTCTAGCCAGAAGTGGGAAGAAGTGCCGAATCGCTATAACAAAAGAGAAGTCAGATAGGAAGCCAGAAGTCAAGTTGCCGGGTATACAAGGGAATAAGGAAATGCTAGCTACTCAGGTAATGACCAGTTTCACAGGCATCTTCCCAGTGTCTGATGCCTGGTAAGATAGGGAGATGCACATGTGGTCAATCAGTAGCTAGCCACTCAGACAGCAGGGCGTAACCCGGCAACCTTGCAACAATACCTTGTCAGCACCTGTTAACCCTGCTGGTGCTGACACACAGTTTTTGAAATTTTACAAGGGGTGAAAGGAGAAAAAGCCCCCAAAATTTGTAACTCAATTTCAAAATTTGTAACTCAAAGGAAAAACTTCATATGTGGATGTCAAGTGCTCTATGGTGCACTACTCTGTGGATGCTCTAAAGGGAAGGAGCAACAATGGGATTTTGGAGAGTTAGTTTTTCTGAAATGGTTTTTGGGGGGCATGTCACATTTAGAAAACCCCTATGGTGCCAGAACAGCAAAAAAAAAAAAAAACAGTGAGATTTAACACCCCACAGGTGCTTGACAAATTTCCACTAAAGTTTGACATGAAAATGAAAAATTTTATTTTTTTTCACAAAAATGTTGGTGTTACCCCAAATTTTTCATTCTCACAAGGGGTAATTGGAGAAAAAGCCTTCCAAAATCTGTAACCATATTTCTTCTGAGTATGGATATACCCCATATGTGGATATAAAGTGCTCTGCAGGCGAACTACAATGCTCAGAAGAGAAGGAGTGCCCTTGAGCATTTGGTGAGAGAATTTGGTTGGAATAGAAGTGGGAGGCCATGTGCGTTTACAACCCCTACCCCCCCCCCCCCGCTGTGCCAGAACAGTGGACCCCCCCACATCTGACCCCATTTTGGAAATTACACCCCTCACAGAATTTAATAAGGGGTGCAGTTTGACAGATCTTTGGAACAGTGGGCTGGGCAAATCAAAAATAAAAATTTTCATTTTCACGGACCAATGTATCTAAAATCTGTCAGACACTTGTGGGGGGTAAATGCTCACTGTACCCCTTATTACATTACGTGAGGGGTGTAGTTTACAAAATGGGGTCACATGTGGGGGGGTCCACTTTTCTGGCACTATAAGGGCTTTGTAAACACACATGGCCTTCAATTTCGGACATTACTTAGGGTAACACCAGCATTTTAGAGAAAAAAAAATAGTTTTTTTTCATTTTCACATCCAACTTTAACGAAAATTCGTCAAACACCTGTGGGATGTTAAGGCTCACTATACCCCTTGTTATATTGCGTGAGGGGTGTAGTTTCCAAAATAGGGTCACATGTGGGTATTTATTGTTTTGCTTTTATGTCAGAACCACTGTAAAATTGGCCACCCCTGTGCAAATCACCAATTTAGACCTCAAATGTACATGGCACGCTCTCAATTCTGAGCCATGTTGTGCGTCCGCAGAGCACTTTTTGCCCACATATGGGGTAGTTCTGTACTCAGGAGAAATTGTGTTACAAATTTTGGGGGTCTTTTTTTCCTTTTACCGCTTGTGAAAATTTAATGTATGGGGCAACACCAGCAAGTTAGTGTAAAAATTATTTATTTTTACACTAATATGCTGGTGTGGACTTGAAGTTGACCTTTTCATAAGAGGTAAAAGGGAAAAAAGCCCGCCAAAATTTCAAACACAATTTCTCCCGAGTACAGAGATTTCCCATATGTGGCCCTAAACCGTTTCCTTGAAATACGACAGGGCTCCAAAGCGAGAGAGCGCCATGCACATTTGAGGCCTAAATTGGGGATTTGAATCCGCCTCAAAAGTACCCTACTGCAATGTTTCCCAAACGAGGTGTCTCAAGCTGTTGCAAAACTCCCAGCATGCCTGGACAGTCAGTGGCTGTCCGGCAATACTGGGTTTTGTTGTTTTTCAACAGCTGGAGGCTCCGTATGGAAACAGTGCCGTACAAGCCTTTTTTTTTATTGGGGGGGACTGTGTAGGAGTACGTGTATATGTAGTGTTTTACTTTTTATTTGGTGTAGGTGTAGTGTAGTGTTTTTAGGGTACATTCACACGGGCGGGTTTACAATGAGTTTCTCTCTGGGAGTTTGAGCTGCGGCGGAAAATTTGCCGCATCTCAAACTTGCAGCAGAAAACCCGCTGTAAACCCTCCTGTGTGAATATTCCCTGTACATTCACATTGGGGGGGACCTTCAGCTGTTGGAAAACTACAACTCCCAGAATGCACTTACAGACCATACATGCTGGGAGTTGTAGTTTTGCAACAGCTGGAGGAACATTGGTTGCGAAACAATGAGAGTTTGTTACTTAACTCAGTGCTTTTCAACCAGTGTGCCTCCGGCTGTTGCAAAGCTAGAACTCCCAGCATGTACATTCTCTCAGTGCATGCTGGGAGTTGTATTTTTGCAACAGCTGGAGGCACACTGGTTGTGAAACACTAAGTTAGGTAACAAACTCGGTTTCACAACCAATGTGTCTCCAGCTGTTGCAAAACTGCAACAATCAGCATGCATTGACAGTCGAAGGGCATGCTGAGAGTTGTAGTTTTGCAACAGCTGGAGGCACACTGCTACAACTCCCAGCATGCCCTTTGGTAGTCTGTGCATGTTGGGAGTTGTAGTTATGCAACAGCTGAATGCACACTTTTTCATAGAAAAAATGTGCCTCCAGCTGTTGCATAACTACAACCCCAAGCATGCACGGACTACCAAAGGGCATGCTGGGAGTTGTAGTTGGAACTCCAGCTGTTGCAAAACTACAACTCCCAGCATGCCCTTTGGCTTTGCATGCTGAGAGTTGTTGCTAAGCAACAGCAGGAGGTGAACAGGCTTCACCTCCGGCGTATCCTGCTATCGGCACCACCGCCGCTGTTGCCACCAATCCTGCTGCTCCTGTCGCCACCACCGCACCAGAGGGGACTTCCGCCAGACCAGTGAGAGGTAAGAGACCCCTGCCAGCCCCGATTGCCGCCATGATTGTTTGACAATTTGCGGCGATCACCAACATGGGGGGTCTCAGGACCACCCAGGGGTATGCACGGGGTGCCTGCTGATATATATCAGCAGTCGCCCTTGTCCGGTTGCAGCGGGGACCGAAATTCCCACGGGCATACCCATATGCCCTCAGTCCTTAAGGACTTTAAAACGGGGAGCCTATGGATATGCCTGGTGTCCTTAAGGGGTTAAAAAACTAAAATAAATTATAACTAGCTTACCAGATCAGCAAGAGTTGGATAAATAAAATATTTTAACACAGAAAAAAACAAATTATTAATGAGGAGCTATATTTGTCATTTCTGATTATGAAGGCAGCCAACACTAGGACATTACTGGTTCCCATAGAGTGCAATTATAGGTATAGGGGGGGGAACGGGTTTTGGATGAGTGCTGCTGTCAAGATCCCATAATGATTTATTTAGTACATAAAGCAATGGACAACATGTTTCGGCACTCTCTCGCACCTTTCTCGGGTCCAAAAACTGTTAATTTCTGGTGTCCTGCTCAACTTCTGAATGCGAAACATACTTTTTCCCCAAGTGATTAACCCCTTAAGGATGCAGGACGTAAATGTACGTCCTGGTGAGGTGGTACTTAACGCACCAGGACGTACATTTACGTCCTGTGCATAACCGCGGGCATCGGAGCGATGCCCGTGTCATGCGCGGCTGATCCCGGCTGCTGATCGCAGCCAGGGACCTGCTGGCAATGGCCGACGCCCGCGATCTCGCGGGCGTCCGCCATTAACCCCTCAGGTGCCGGGATCAATACAGATCCCGGCATCTGCGGCAGTTCGCGATTTAAATGAACGATCGGATCGCCCGCAGCGCTGCTGCGGGGATCCGATCATTCAGAACGCCGGACGGAGGTCCCCTCTCCTTCCTCCGTCCGGCTCCCGGCGTCTCCTGCTCTGGTCTGTGATCGAGCAGACCAGAGCAGGAGATGACCGATAATACTGATCTGTTCTATGTCCTATACATAGAACAGATCAGTATTAGCAATCATGGTATTGCTATGAATAGTCCCCTATGGGGACTATTCAAGTGTAAAAAAAAAGGTAAAAAAATGTAAAAGTAAAAGTAAAAAAAAAGTGAAAAATCCCCTCCCCCAATAAAAAAGTAAAACGTCCGTTTTTTCCTATTTTACCCCCAAAAAGCGTAAAAAACATTTTTTATAGACATATTTGGTATCGCCGCGTGCGTAAATGTCCGAACTATTAAAATAAAATGTTAATGATCCCGTACGGTGAACGGCGTGAACGAAAAAAAATTAAAAAAGTCCCAAATTCCTACTTTTTTAATACATTTTATTGAAAAACAAATTATAAAAAATGTATTAAAAGTTTTTTATATGCAAATGTGGTATAAAAAAAAAGTACAGATCATGGCACAAAAAATGAGCCCCCATACCGCCACTTATACGGAAAAATAAAAAAGTTAGAGGTCATCAAAATAAAGGGATTATAAACGTACTAATTTGGTTAAAAAGTTTGTAATTTTTTTTAAGCGCAACAATAATATAAAAGTATATAATAATGGGTATCATTTTAATTGTATTGACCCTCAGAATAAAGAACACATGTCATTTTTACCATAAATTGTACGGCGTGAAAACAAAACCTTCCAAAATTAGCAAAATTGCGTTTTTCGTTTTAATTTCCCCACAAAAATAGTGTTTTTTGGTTGCGCCATACATTTTATGATATAATGAGTGATGTCATTACAAAGGACAACTGGTCGCGCAAAAAACAAGCCCTCATACTAGTCTGTGGATGAAAATATAAAAGAGTTATGATTTTTAGAAGGCGAGGAGGAAAAAATGAAAACGTAAAAATTAAATTGTCTGAGTCCTTAAGGCCAAAATGGGCTGAGTCCTTAAGGGGTTAAAGGCACAGCTAATTTTCATTTTTGCATTTAGTTTTTTTTCAGCTTCAACTTCAAGAGCCACAGCTCTTTTATTTTTCCATCTACAGACCCATAACAGAAAACCACAATTTTGCAACTTTTGGGGGTTAGTTTTTTTTACACAGGGATCATAAACATTATATTTTAATAGGTCAGAATATTACGTATTTGGTGATACCAAATATGTTTAGAACTTTTATCTATTTTTTTGAGGGGCGGATGGTAAAATGGGAAAAGAAGGATGATTTTATTTTTTCACTAAGGGAGAGATTTTATATAATTTTAAAAAATTTACTTTTTAATTTTCAATTTTTAGGTTCCTATTGGGGACTTTTATTTGCAATGAATAGATTGCATTCTCTGGACAGTGCAATGCCTATTGCATAACATTGTGCAGTGTGAACGATGCTCCACTGATACAGCCTGGCTAAGCAAGGCTGCATCAGTGACTCCGCAATCAGTAGCAGAAGGCAGGTAAGGGAACCCTCCTCTGCCATTTTTGGTCATCGGACCCTCGCAAACATGTCTCAGTGGCCAAATGAGCCGACTGAGCTAGCCGGGATGTAAAATCTGATACTTTAGACACGAGCATTGATCACAGCGTCTAAAGTGCTAATTAAGTGTTATATACTGCTGCCACTTGACCCTGCCCCTTCTTCCTTTTTACCGCCAGACCGGACACCTGATAATGCATTGTCACCCAGACGTATCAGAAATGCGGTGATGGTAAGTCACACTGATGCTACACAGCCAGTCTTAGGTGGGTCGGCTAGCCCCAGTAATTTAAATTTAAAAAAAAAACTTGATGTCGGTGGGTCCCCTCTCTTTACAGATTGTGTTGGATATTGTAGCTTTATCTTATTTACTTCAACAGATATGAACTGCAAAACCATACACAATCCATTGAGATGTGCGACATCACTTCTGGAGGAAAGTGGCCATGTTATTACCCCTTCCATGCTACCTCTTCAATTAATAAAAATAATTTAAAGAAAAATACTGTATTGCTAGTAGTGAACCTGGAACCATTATACAGCAATATTTTTTTAAATATTGTTAAAACTGATTTACCAATATCTTTTAGTGTTTAGACTGTGTATTCTAGCATCTTTCAATTCCCCTTTGTTTCTATCGTTTTTAAAATAGCCGGTAATGGTTTGTCATAGTGGGTTGAAACAAAGGCCATTCACTAAATAACTGTGAAAACCAGAAGGTATTTTCAGACTATGTTGGCTTTTATTGAATTTTCAAAGGATGAAATTGAAAAAATAAGTGCAAACATAAAAATCAACACTATGCTATACAGACAAGATGAAACAAAACTCCATTACTGAATCATCAGTAAAAATATTAGTGTAGTTACAGTAAACATTGACCATTCAATTTAAATCCCTTTAAGATTTAAAGGAAACATGTTGCCCAATTTTAGCATCATCAGAATATAGGGGAGCACAACAAACTTTGTGGGGTATTCCTGAATGACTTGGATGCACTGCTGATCGGTTGTTAAAAGGGAGCCCCCTCCTTTCAAAATCATTAGTTGCCACTGTAGCCAATGACCATGGTATCTGAGGGATTAGAGTACCTTGCATAAGTATTCACTCCCTAGCAGTATTCATTCCCTTGCAGTTCTTGCCCATTTTGCTTCTGATACAAACTGTAATCTATAAAGACTTTTACTACTTGATTAACACAACATGGATAGTACTTGTAACTGCTGGTTGGCAACCACCAGTGTACCATGTGTCCTGGTTGTTACTAACGTTGGTCAACATTCTCTGTGCCATGTGTCTGCTGAATTTACTGGTTTTCCTGTTCTGAGGTGTCTTGCTGCTCTTTCCACTCTGCCCACTAGGGGCTGTGTGCGAGTTCTGGCTGAGTTTTAACCCCTTAACCCCTTAAGGACGCAGGACGTAAATGTACGTCCTGGTGAGGTGGTACTTAACGCACCAGGACGTACATTTACGTCCTAAGCATAACCGCGGGCATCGGAGCGATGCCCGTGTCATGCGCGGCTGATCCCGGCTGTTGATCGCAGCCAGGGACCCGCCGGCAATGGCCGATGCCCGCGATCTCGCGGGCGTCCGCCATTAACCCCTCAGGTGCCGGGATCAATACAGATCCCGGCATCTGCGGCAGTTCGCGATTTAAATGAACGATCGGATCGCCCGCAGCGCTGCTGCGGGGATCCGATCATTCATAACGCCGCACGGAGGTCCCCTCTCCTTCCTCCGTGCGGCTCCCGGCATCTCCTGCTCTGGTCTGTGATCGAGCAGACCAGAGCAGGAGATGACCGATAATACTGATCTGTTCTATGTCCTATACATAGAACAGATCAGTATTAGCAATCATGGTATTGCTATGAATAGTCCCCTATGGGGACTATTCAAGTGTAAAAAAAAATGTAAAAAAATGTAAAAGTAAAAGTAAAAAAAAGTGAAAAATCCCCTCCCCCAATAAAAAAGTAAAACGTCCGTTTTTTCCTATTTTACCCCCAAAAAGCGTAAAAAACATTTTTTATAGACATATTTGGTATCGCCGCGTGCGTAAATGTCCGAACTATTAAAATAAAATGTTAATGATCCCGTACGGTGAACGGCGTGAACGAAAAAAAAAATAAAAAAGTCCAAAATTCCTACTTTTTTAATACATTTTATTAAAAAAAAATTATAAAAAATGTATTAAAAGTTTTTTATATGCAAATGTGGTATCAAAAAAAAGTAAAGATCATGGCGCAAAAAATGAGCCCCCATACCGCCACTTATACGGAAAAATAAAAAAGTTAGAGGTCATCAAAATAAAGGGATTATAAATGTACTAATTTGGTTAAAAAGTTTGTGATTTTTTTTAAGCGCAACAATAATATAAAAGTACATAATAATGGGTATCATTTTAATCGTATTGACCCTTAGAATAAAGAACACATGTAATTTTTTCCATAAATTGTACGGCGTGAAAACAAAACCTTCCAAAATTAGCAAAATTGCGTTTTTCGTTTTAATTTCCCCACAAAAATAGTGTTTTTTGGTTGCGCCATACATTTTATGATATAATGAGTGATGTCATTACAAAGGACAACTGGTCGCGCAAAAAACAAGCCCTCATACTAGTCTGTGGATGAAAATATAAAAGAGTTATGATTTTTAGAAGGCGAGGAGGAAAAAATGAAAACGTAAAAATTAAATTGTCCTTAAGGCCAAAATGAGAGGTTAAGGACCAGGGGTTTTTCCATTTTTGCACTTTCGTTTTTTCCTCCTTACCTTTAAAAAATCATAACCCTTTCAATTTTGCACCTAATAATCCATATGATGGCTTATTTTTTGCGCCACCAACTCTACTTTGTAATGACATCAGTCATTTTACCCAAATATCTACGGCGAAACGGAAAAAAAAATCATTGTGAGACAAAATTGAAAAAAAATAATTTAGTAACTTTTGGGGGCTTCTGTTTCTACGCAGTAAATTTTTCTGGTAAAAATGACACATTCTCTTTATTCTGTAGGTTCATATGATTAAAATGATACCCTACTTATATCGGTTTGATTTTGTCGTACTTCTGAAAAAAATCATAACTACATGCAGGAAAATGTATCCGTTTAAAATTGTCATTTTCTGACCCCTATAACTTTTTTATTTTACCGCATATGGGTCGGTATGAGGGCTCATTTTTTGCGCCGTGTTCTAAAGTTTTCATCGGTACCCTTTTTGTATTGATCGGACTTGTTGATCACTTTTTATTCATTTTTTAATTTTTTTGTGCGTACGCCTTTGACCATGCAGTTTAATTAACAATATATTTTTATAATTCGGACATTTCCGCCCGCGGCAATACCACATATGTTTATTTTTATTTACACTGTTTTCTTTTTAAATGGGAAAGGGGGAGTGATTCAAACTTTTAATAGGGGAGGTGTTAAATGATCTTTATTCACTTTTTTTTTCACTATTTGTTTGCAGTGTTATAGCTCCCATAGGGACCTATAACACTGCACACACTGATCTTTTACATTGATCACTGGTTTCTCATAGGAAACCACTGATCGATGATTCTGCCGCTTGACTGCTCATGCCTGATCTCAGGCACTGAGCAGTCATTCGGTGATCGGACACCAGGAGGCAAGATAGGAGTCCTACAGCTGTTCGGGAAACCGCGATTTTGCCGCAGCAATCCCGAACAGCTCCCTGAGCTAGCCGGTATGGTTTCACTTTCACTTTAGACGCAGCGTTCAACTTTGAAGGCTGCGTCTAAAGGGTTCATAGCGCGCGGCACCGCGATCACTGCTGCACGCTATTAGCCATGGGTCCCGGCCGTTGTTAGAGGCCTTGGTCCTTAAGGGGTTAAAGAGCCAGCGTGCACTTCCTAATGGACCCCCAATCTCTGCCTGGCACTCCCTATACAAGTCAGCCACACCTGTTGCCTGAGTCCTGAGCAATTCTGCGAATCCTGTCTGCGGATCCCATCCTGTATACTAGACTTTGCATCCCATCCTGTATACATGAACTCATTCCTTGTACCTGCTCAAATAATAAACATCTTAATTACCTTTGCTGCTCTTGACACTATCTTTAGTGTCAGTTTGCCCCATTCTGCCAGCTTGGCCAGCTGCCACTTGTGTCACAATGGGTCCACACCTATGGGGCGTTACAGTACTTTGAGTGCAAATAATTTTTGCTGTGACCCAATACTTGGTAGAACCACCTTATACTGCACACAGCACTATCTCCAACAATAGGTTACTTTACCCCTAAGGACCAAGCCTATTTTCACATTAAGGACCAGACCAATATTATTTTTGTGTTTTCGATTTTTCTCCTCACCTTCTAAAATCCATAATCTTTTATATTTCCATCCCCAGACTCATATGAGAGCTTGATTTTTGTACTTTGTAATGACACCTCTCATTTTACCGTAAAATGTACGGCAAAAATTTTTTTGGGTGAGGAAATATAAATGAAAACCAAAATTTTGCAAATTTTGGAGGGTTTTGTTTTCACACTGTACAAGTAACGGTAAAATGACATGTTTTTCTTTATTCTGTGGGTCAATTCGATTAAAATGATACCCATATTTACATACTTTTCTATTATTGTGCTGCTTTTAAAAACCATTAAACTTTTTGTACAAAATCAGTATGTTTAAAATCGCCCTATAACTTTTTTTTATTTTTCCATATTCGGGGCTGTATGAGGGCTAATTTTTTGCACCATGATCTGTACTTTTTATCGATACCACATTTGCGTATATGAAACTTTAAAATCACTTCTTATTAATTTTTTTTATAAAATGTGACAAAAAAGCAGCAATTTTGGACTTTTTGGAATTTTTTATGTTTACGCAGTTCACCGTATGAGATCATTAACATCATATTTTGATGGTTCGGACATTTCCGCACTCGGCAATGCCAAATATGTTTATTAATCATTTTTTGTTTTGTTTTTGGGAATAAAAGGGGAAAAAGGGATAATTTACATTTTTATTGGGGAAGGGATTTTTCATGTTTTAAATTTTTTTTTTTAAACTTTATATGTCCCCATAGGTGACTATCTATAGAAATCATTTGATTGCTAATACTTTTCAGTGCTATGCAAAGGGCATAGCACTGATCAGTGTTTTTGGTGATCTTCTGCTCTGGTCTGCTCAATCTCAGACCAGAGCAGAAGACTAAAGATGAGCGAATTTGTATTAAAAACAGCTATTTTTGGCCTACAGAGAGACACAATAGGGGTATGGAACACTTTGCCTTGCTGTAACACGCATAGGGTGTGTGCTGGTTTAGTGAAATAATGCTGTTATTCAGTATGTCATGCAGATTAGAGGCATCGCTATCAGAATCACTGTCGCAGAGCTGCACAATGACAGAGCCTGGAGGTGGCATTAGTATGAGGAGACCATATAGTGGCTGAATGACAAAGCGTGGAGTTGGCGGCAGCATGAGGAGACCATATAGTGGCTGAATGACACAGTGTAGAGGTGGCGACAGAATGAGGAGACCATATAGTGGCTTAATGACACAGTGTGGAGGAAGTGGCAGCACGAGGAGACCATATAGTGGCTTAATGACCCAGCCTAGAGGTGGCAACAGCCTGACGAGACAATAGGGCCTCACAATTGAAAAGATTAAAGAAATGTTTAACATTTAAATTGAAGATTTCAAATAAATATATAGAAGTTTTATTTAATGTGCCAGCAGCATAAGGAGACCACATGGCGGTAGGAGAACATATAGTGGCAGAAAGAGACAGCCTGGAGCTGGCATCAGCATGAGGAGAACAAATGGTGGCAGTATGGGACAGCCTGGAGGTGGCATCAGCAGCATCAAGAGTCCTGAAAGTGACCCGGTGACATAGTAGGGTGTTGGGTGGCAATACCAGTACCCGGTGACGAAGGTGGGTGAAAAAAGGAGAACTTGGCATCAGATGTGTGGCATCAGGCGATTGGCAAGATCAGAGTAGTAGCTGAGGCAGGTAGGCAGAAGAAAACGGTCTCTTTTGTAAAAGTGTTAGAGTGCACAAGTAAGTATTGAGGATATGCATTACGTAAAACTTAACTTTTAATATTATTCTTAGGAGAAAATATATGTACACCAAATTTTTGGGAAATCAAATAAAAGGAAAGGTTTGCAAAAAACACCCTGTGCCACCTACACCACCAATTATTGATGTGATGCAAAGACCTCTAAAAGGTGGAAGGGAACAATGGTTCATTGTAACTGGTGGGGGTAAAAATGTCCCCTGTAAGGCCCTACTCTTGCATTATTAATTCCCTTCTTGTCAAGTGTTACTCGGCCTAAAAAGGGCAGCCCCACACAGGAACCTCTCCCTATTTCAACCTGCAAACACTGCCATTCCCAGGGTTTTAAGGTGGAAATAGGGAGAAGTTCCTGTGTGGGGCCACCCTTGTTAAGACAACACTTTCCTTGAAAAGGTGGAAGGGAACAACGTATTGTCTATTGTAGCAGGTGGGGGTAAAAAAATCCTCTGTAAGGCCCTACTCTCGCAATATTAATTCCCTTCTTGGCAAGTGCTACTCGGCCTAAAAAGGGCAGCCCCACACAGGAACCTCTCCCTATTTCCTCCTAAAAACACAGGGAAATGGTAGTGTTTCTAGGTGGAAATAGGGAGAGGTTCCTGTGTGGGGCTGCCCTTTTAAGGGCGAGAAACACTTGACAAGAAGGAAATTAATGGCAGGTGTCACATATGAGCTGCCACTGGTTGACATTGAAGTTACACAGGGGAGTCCCCCTATCTGCTTGGGTCTTCAAGAAATCGGTGATGGCTTTTCTCTGTTCGTATAGTCGATCCAACATATGGAGGATGGAATTCAAATGTGTGGAATCATTGCAAATCAGACTATGTTGGGGGATACCATTCTGATGCTCCAGCTCAAGGAGGGTGTGCTTTGCGGTGTACGAGTGGCAAAGTTTCCTTCCCATTGTTAGGATGTCTTACAAAAAGGGGGGAACACTTCGGGAACCGCTTGACAACCAGATTGAACATATGTGCCATGCAGGGCGAATGTCTCAGGCCTCCTTGTCGCAGCGCAGACAAGATGTTTGTAACACTCACGTTTCAACAGACAGAAACACCGGTGGATGTGGATTCGCTGGACCTGAGTGGCAGATGACGCGGGCCGTGCCAGGGAGCAGATTCTAAGGTGCTACTGGTTTTCACCAGAGCCCGCTGCAAGGAGGGATGGTCTTGCTGCAGCAGGCGGCACCCAGGTCGCCACCCCTGGCACGACTCAACCACTCAAGTGGCTGAGGTGATGCGAGGTACAGAAGGGATGATGCAGGACTTAGTCTGAAAAGCAGAAGGTCAGGGCAGGTGGCACAGGTGCGTAGTCAGGGATGAAGCAGGAGGTCCAAAGGCAGGTGGCAAAGGAGCAAAGTGGGCAGTAGAATAGGATGTTGGAACACGGTTGCCAAACGAGGTAATCGCCTGGTTCCCAGGGAAGCTTCTCCTGCCTCTCGGCAAAACGCACATCTATACGAGTGTCTAAATGGAAAAGATCATTCAACTTCGTCGGACAATCTAAGCAGCGAGAGCATCCTTAATTCCGCTTGACAGTCCTTTTTTGAAAGTAGCACACAAGGCCTTATCGTTCCATGCCAGTTCTGAGGCTAGTTTGTGGAATCGAACTGTATTGTCGCCCACAGAGGAATTCCCTAGGCAGAGATTCAATAGAGCCGTCTCAGCAGACGAGGCACGTGTGGGTTTCTCAAAAGCATTGCAGAATTCTGCAAGGAAGGCGGACAGGTGACTGGATCACTACGATCCCAGAGAGGAGTAGCCCAGGCTAAAACTTTTCCAGACAACAAACTGACCACAAATGCTACTTTAGCGCGCTCTGTCGGGAACTTATCTACTATGAGTTCCAGGTGGATAGAACACTGTGTCACAAAGCCTCTACACAGCTTGGGATCTCCATCATACTTAGAAAGCAAGGGAAAATGAAGCTTGGTCCCGGAAGAAGCTGCAGACAGTCCACCTACCTCTTACTTTGTAATTGGTGCCAATATGTACCATGACCGCTGGGTCCTCTCCAGCTCCACCCAGAAACCTTTCAACCCGATCCGCGATGTGCAGAGCGCCAGGAAGACAACACACTGTTCAGACTCCTCTCCAAGTTGTCATTCCATCTCAGTGTTGCCAGTTGCTCCTCTAGATCCAGCATCTGGGCTTGCAAATGAACAACATATCGCACACATCTCGCACAACAATATGCAGCCTCAAACTGCTGTTCAATGATTGAACACATTGTGCAAGATGTACAACGGACTGCTTTTTCCTTAACAGTGTCTGCTTCAGGAGCCTAAATGCTTGCAACACCACCTCCCATGCCACTCTCCTCATCACTATTTGCCTGCCTAGTGGAGGAAGCGGCGGATGTCTCCTCCACTTCTTGGCTCGGCACTAGCTGCTGACTGTCCTCTAGTAGATCGTCCTCACTAAATAGTGGAGATGAACTCACAGCATAAGATACTTCTGTGGGGTAGGGAACAGCATAGGACAGAGACAATGGGAGGACAGTGACTGCTCCTGGGCAATGCCAACTAAGGGTTTTGTCTGAGGAACCCACCGACTGTTGACTGGAGGTGTCAGATGTCACTTGTGATGAAGTGGATGACCGTGTTAACCAATCGATGACGGCAGATGGGTTGCTGGTCGAGACACGACCACTAGCTGATACCAGGAGCTCAGGTCCTTCCCTGTAACTCCTGCTACCACTCACCCCTTGTCTGCTGTGACCTCTGCCTGATGAATTTAGGCCTCTGCCACTCCTCTGTGCACGTCCTGGCACTTCTCTGCCTCACGTATTTCTACATACAATGTACTTTCACAGTATCTAGGCCCTTGACAGACTAACAGTTACAAAATAGACACGATCGCTAGCTGATCCTGGGAGCTCAGGCCTCTCGCTGCGACTCTTGCTGCCACTCGCCTCTATTCTGCTGTGACCTTTGCCTGATGAATTTAGGCCTCTGCCACTCCTCTAAGCACATCCTGGCACTTCTATGCCTGACATACTAAGTGTGCATATGAGGGGAGGACATAAACGCTCCACTACGCTTAAAACAGTATTTGTCTACAACACCAGCAGGTTTGTACTTTTGGCTGACCTTTCACAGTATCTAGGCCCTTAAGACTTTGATAGGAACAAAATGGTACACCACTTAGATGAATGTATGGGGTATGCACTTATTAGGGGAGGACAATGTGCTCCACTACGCTTAAAAACAGTATTTGTCTACAACACCAGCAAGTGTGTACTTTTGGCTGGCCTTTCACAGTATCTAGGGCCTTAAGACTTTAAAAGGGAACAAAATGGTACACCACTTAGATCTACAGATGTGGTATGCACTTATGGGGGGGGGGGGGGGACAATGCGCTCCAGTACACTTAAAACAGTATTTATCTACAACACCAGCAGGTGTGTACTTTTACCTAGCCTTTCACAGTATCTAGGCCCTTAAGACTTCAACAGGAACAAAATGGTACACTACTTAGATGTACACACAGGTTACACTTAATAGAGAACAATACGGTTTTAGTGCTCTGCTCACCCTAACTGGCTGGCTACTATTAGCTTTTCAGTTGTTGTACACACCAGTGCTGCAGCACACAGTCGCTGTGTACTACACTAAAAATTTCATTTTCTCTCTCAATCTCACTCCCTTCCCTATCAGTGCTTCTAGGCTGGATTTGGGCTTGAGGTGAATTGCTGCTGTAAAAAAGCTTTTCTGTGCAACACACTGCCCTCTGTCCCTCTCTGTAATAGAATGCTGATGTGACTGGGAGGTGAATCACTGCTGTAAAAATGCCATTCTGTGCAACACATACTGCTCTCTGTCCCTCTCTCTCTCTGCAATAGAATGCAGATGTGACTGGCCACAAGAAGACTGCCGATTATATAAGGGGTGGCTGCCTGCTGCATGTGATTCAGGGTCTTCCCACCTTGTCTTCCCGTCTTCCCAGGATTCTTTGCCCCATGTCCTCACACGTAGATCCACCATTTTAGATGCCTGGCCCCTGGAGCCTGGACCGCACTAAATGGAGCAATTTCCGCAATCAAATCGTGGCGATATTCGCATTTGTTATGAATCAAATTTTTCCTGAAATTCGTAATGAATTCGGATTCATCAGGGTCGATTCTCTCATCCCTTCACAAGACCCGTGGAGACGGCCAGAGGCAGGTGAGGGGACCTCCGGACGCCATTGTAGATAATCGGATCCTTGCGGCAAGGCCATGGGGGATCCGATCATCAATTTAAACATGCGCATTGCCGCAGAAGCCGTGATCTGTATTGATCATGACATCTGAGGGGTTAATGGCAGACAGCAGTGCGATCACTGGTGTCCGCCATTACCGGTGGGTCCCCGGTTGCTGATAGCAGCCGGGACCAGCAGTGCATGACTTGAGCACCGCTCCGATGCCCATGGTCATGTACAGGACGTAAATGTACGTCTTGGTGCATGAAGTACCTTCGCATCAAGATGTACATTTACGTCCGTGGCTCTTATGAGATTAGTGTACAAAGAGGGGCCCTTGTACAGTGACTATCCTCCTCTGAGTAGTAAATACTCCTTCTTGGAGCTGGACCTTGAAGTGCAATGCCCTCACAGCAGGGATAGGAACAAAACTTTTGGGTTAAATCCTCTAAACTATGCACAGTATCATGATCACTGTGCATGCAACCCAGAACCATATCAGGTGAATGTTTCTTTCAACTAGAATAGGAATTGAGACTTGCTTGTAGCAGGCTTTAAAGAGGTATTCCAGGAAACCATCTTACTAGAGCTCCTCTAAAGTGGAAAGGAATGAGTGTATTAAATTGCTTAGTCTATGTTATAACCTATAGCAGTGGAAAGGAATTTAAAGGGGTACTCTGGTGGAAAGCATTTTTTTTAATAAAATCAACTAGTGCCAGAAAGTTATACAGATTTGTAAATTACTTCTATTTAAAAATCTTAATCCTTCCAGTGCTACAAAGTTCTTTTCTATTTAAATTTATTTTCAGTCTGACCACAGTGCTCTCTACTGACACCTCTGTCCATGTCAAGAACTGTCCAAATGCCCATAGCAAACCTCTCCTGCTCCAGACAGTTCCCGACATGGATAAAGCTATCAGCAGAGAGCACTGTGGTCAGAAAGAAATAAAATTCAAAAAGAAAAGAACTGCCTCTGTAGCATACAGCAGCTGATATCATATAGAAAATCATATGGCAACAACTGAATGTATTTAGGTATGTGCATGTGGTCAAGTTCAACATGCTGAAGTTTAGATTGATCATCAAAATGTAAAAGAAAGGGGATTGAATGTACCATGGTTGTTTGTGCCAAATGGGCTGGTCTGAGTATTTTAGAAACTGATGATCTACTAGGATATTCTCACACAACCATCTCTAGGGTTTACAGAGAATGGTCCAAAAAAGAGAAAATATCCAGTGAGTGGTAGTTGTGTGGATAATAATGCCTTGTTGATGTTAGAGGTTTGAAGAAAAGGGGCAGATTGGTTCAAGAGGATACAACAGTAACTAAAAAAACACATTCTTTACAATCAATCTCTGAACACACAATACTTTGAAGCAGATGGGCTACAGCAGCAGAAGATGGCACCAGGCGCCCCTCCTGTCAGCTAAAAACAGTGACATAAAGCTACAATTTGCACAGGCTCACTAAAATTGGACAATGGAAGAATGGGAGAATGTTGCCTGATTCCAGCTGTGACATTCTACAGAAGCCATTCCCTAGGCTCCCAGGCCTGTCCAAAAGACACACAGATAAGCTACAGTTTCATAAAGAAGTCAGAAGACTTACCGTGTTCTTGTGAAGATTTTAGTTTGGACAGTTCTGGGTTGCCCTGTACGGCTGGGAAGGTGTCGGTCCACCAGACTTGGCTCTTCCCTCCAGTGTGATCCAGGGAACGGAAAATCCCATCCTCGTTTCAAGGATGGCCCGAGGTGAGGCATTAGAATGTGAGTGACCGCTGCTGCATATTGCTGAGGACCGGCACAAGGGATTCACACCAGACAGAATGTTGGTATTAAAACTTTTTCCTCAGCAGGAAACTCAGAAATGTTCCCAGAGGGTTCTCAAAAGAGTTTCTGTTTAATTACACAGAAGTACATTGTGTTACATCTGACAAAAAAGGGAGGTTTAGTTATGACTTCCAAATCATCATGTTATATTTTGATTAGTTAGTTGAGCTTCATCTCTGTATATATTAGCATATTTAGCATTTATTTATTTCTTGGCCAAAGTTCATTTATGCTGCCCTCTCGCTCTCATACTGGAAAATTCCAGATCCTTGTCCTTCTATACCATCTGTATCTTCCTCAAATGTTTTGTCTACTAACATCACATCTTCGTCATTCCAAGGTTTCCATCTTAGTCATGAGCAGATAGCAGATCAGGAACATGACATCAGGAACATGGTGTACAGTTTAAGAGTAGGTAACAAATATATTTTTTCAGCACTAGAAATGACATATAAATATATAAGTGTTAATATATATATCAGCAGTCAGAATAAATTTAATCAACTTGTCACTATCATGTAGAAAATGTTGTGTTTTGTATATTGGCTTTTTAAAGATGCTCTTAGACTAATAATACATGTATAAAAATTATGCAAAAATAGAACCAGTACCAGAACTAAGACAAGTAATTTAGGTGTTATCTGTATGTGGTTAATAAGTGTTGAATATTATTTATAAACAAATGAAAAAGTGCTTTTCAAAGTCCCCATTTATTTATTACATGAAGAAAAGCTTATTGTGCATTAATGATAGTAACTATTATTTCTTCATCCTAGATTAGAAGAAAACTTGAATTGCGCACACAAACATTCAAATAATGAATTTCCTTTGTAGGGCTTAGTTTGTCTTCATTACAGAGCAAGTCTGCATGTATCGTTTTAACTAAGCTGAAGTTGTTCATCAAACTCAATGTTGTAGAAAATGGGAACAGAAAATAAACTAATAAAAATAGAATGTTTACTCAATGTCCTTGCCATTAATGCTCTAATTTAAGAAAGCACTACATAAAGTCTAATTTTTTCCCTCCATTTAAAAATATGAGGCTCAATAAAATGAAATGTTTTACCAACTTTAGAGATTTAAGCAAGGCACAAAAGTGCATCAAAGCCAGTGATAAATTAAAATATTTACGTTGTTCATCACATCATTGGGGAATGAATGCAGTAATGTTAAAGTGCATTCTCAATCACAAGAATATATTCAGTGTTCTTTTAGAAAGGCAAAGAAATTGGAATCTAGAAATAATCTATTAAACTGGCTTAAATGGATGTGACGTTTGATTTTAGTGCAGTTACATTACATGTTATTGTGTCAATAGCTATATGCATTACAATGCAGATGAAGTGCATGGATAATAACATTAAAAGTGCAGGCCTCATTCACATGTGAAACCTGTTTACATGGACCTTGTGTGCCAATTGAGTTATCAACAGATGCATTATAAATAAGAACAATGATTTGCCTTGAGCAAGGTTAAAAACATCAAAACTAACGTAGAGGCAGAAAGACATTCTATGTAAGATAATTTTCAGAAACTGAATACAAAAGGTAAGAGTCAAGGTGCCTGTATGTAAACAATCCTTATTATCATAGTTGTACTAGTAGTGAAAGGGATTTGACTGCAGGAATGCTATGTTGCTAAAGCATTATTTCTTGTAAGACCATGTGCATACGGAAAATTCTGCTGCAGCAGAGTCCCATTGTGTACAATAAGATTCTGCTGCACTGTATACACGGCAGAATTTCTGCATAAATTCTAATTCCGGCTCTAGAAGAAAGAATTGTCAATTATTTCTGCAGAATCTAAACAAAAATTGCATTGCCGCATTTCTAAGCGGCCCTAGTGCCTGCCATGAATGAAATGTCCAGCTGGAGATGTACACAAATAAAACGTCATGTGAATAAAGCCTAAGGAAACTTTAAGACAGCAAAGACTGCAACCTTCTTGACAGCTGTCCATGAAGCAGCTTCTAACGACTTGTCTTCCAGTCTCAGACCTGCTTCTCCTCAGGGGTTGGAGGCCAACTATGTAGATTGTTATTTCACTAGTGCTTTATACTTAACATTCTGAACCTTTACCTTATCTCTTGTAGCCGAGCATCTTGGCTCTGAGGTACTGCTTTGTTTATTAGAATCATTAAGTGTGATTTCACACATATCTTTTAGTAAACTACCTCTGCAGTGAAAAGTGGGTCATTTTTTTTGCAGTGTTTTGAGCCAAAGCCAGAAGTGGTTCAAACAGGAATTAAAAGTATACAGTCTTACCGTTCCTTTTAAATCCACTTCTGGCTTTTGCTAAAAAAAAACAAAAAAAAAAAACAGCATGAAGTAAATGTGTCCTTGTATGAATTAGTTAACAATGTTAACCCCTTAAGAACACAGCCCATTTTGGCCTTAAAGGGGGTAATCCAGGGTTGAAAAAACACAGCAGCTTTCTTCCAAAAAATAGAACCACACCTGTCTTCAGGTTGGGTGTGGTATAACAACTTGGCTCCAGAGAGCCTCAATAGGGGTTCAGAACACTTTACCTTGCAGTAATACGCATAGGCTGTGTTCTGGGTTAGTGAAATAATACTGTTATTCAGTGTGACATGCAGATTAGAGGTGTCGCTATTAGAAACACTGTCGCAGAGTGGCACAATGACAGAGCCTGGAGGTGGCATCAGAATGAGAAGACCACGTAGTGGCTGAATGACACAGCGTGGAGGTGGCGGCAGCATGAAGAGACCATATAGTGGCTGAATGACACAGCGTAGAGGTGGCAGCAGCATGAAGAGACCATATAGTGCCGGAATGACACAGCGTGGAGATGGTGGCAGCATGAGGAGACCATGTAGTGGCTGAATGACCCAGCCTGGAGGTGGCAGAAGCATGAGGAGACCATATAGTGGATGAATGACACAGCCTGGAGTTGGCAGCCGCATGTGGAGACCATACAGTGGCTGAATGACACAGCCTGGTGTTGGCGGCCGCATGTGGAGACCATATAGTGGCTGAATGAGCTCAGGCCTCTCGCTGTGACTCCTGCTGCCATTTACCCTTAGTCTGCTGCGACCTCTGCCTGCGCCTGATGAATTTAGGCCTCAGCCACTCATCTGTGCACGTCCTGACACTTCTCTGCCTGACATACTTAGTGCGTATATAAGGGGAGGATAATATTCTGCACTACGCTTAAAAGAGTATTTGTCTACAACACCAGAAGGTGTGTTCTTTTTGCTGGCCTCTCACAGTAACTAGGCGCTTAGGGCTTTAACAGGAACAAAATGGTACACCACTTAGATGTACATACGTGGTATGCATTTATGAGGGGAGTACAATGCGCTCCAGAACACTTAAAACAGTATTTGTCTAGAACAGCAGCAGGTGTGTACTTTTGGCTGGCCCTTCACAGTAACTAGGCCCTTAAGACTTTAACAGGAACAAAATGGTACACCACCTATGTATGCACAGGTTACACTTAATAAAGGATAATACGCTCTGCTACTCAACCAGTATTAGGCATTAATAGCAGGTGATTGTGGCTTTTAGTGCTCTTCTCACCCTAACTGGCTGGCTACTATTAGGTTTTCAGTTGTTGTACACACCAATGCTGCAGCACACAGTCGCTTTGTACTTCACCCAAAATTGTACTTTCTCTCTCAATCTCTCTCCCTTCCATATCAGTGGTTTTAGGCTGGATTTGGGCTTGAGGTGAATCGCTGCTGCAATACACCCACAATTGCACTTCCTCTCTCAATCTCTTTCCCTTCCCTATCAGTGCTTCTAGGATGGATTTGGGCTTGAGGTTAATTGCTGCTGTAAAATTGCTGATAGGCTGTTGATAGGCTGCATTCTGCATGTGATTCAGGGTCTTCCCGCCTACCCTTGTTCCCGCCTTTCCAGCATTCCTTGCC
The DNA here is from genome assembly GCF_029499605.1 of Hyla sarda. NCBI lineage: Eukaryota > Metazoa > Chordata > Amphibia > Anura > Hylidae > Hyla > Hyla sarda. The sequence continues at coordinate 229,578,021 of NC_079191.1, forward strand.
CCATATCCTGACATATGGAGCCGCCATCTTAGATGCCCCTGGAGCCTGGACCGCATTAAATGTAGTTTAATAAAGCGATTTGTGTGATCGAATCACGGCAATATTCGCATTCGTTGCAAAGCTGATTTTTTCCTGGAATTCGTAACGAATTCGGATTTGTCAGATTCGATTCGCTCATCCCTAGAACTGAGCTGCAATACCACACACAACCTGAGGACAGGGTGGCCCTGTTTTTGTACAATACAGAAATTTAGGTGCACTACTGTGGTAGATGTATACAATGACATTGGCTGTCCCTCAACACTGATGTTAAAATTGAGACATTCGCCAGTGTATCCTTATATGAAGAACACACCAGAGCCCGCACACCAACGCCAATGTTTCTCAAATGGCGCGGGACCTAACGCTAACCTACCTGTGCGTAATAAGCAAAAAACAGGGGCCAGTGGGCAATTACAGCAGCACTAGGCCGACATGCAGCCTGCTCCCAGTTCCCTCCAGTGTGACTGAGCACACATACAATGGGAGGAGGGAGAGACAGGCTACAAGCCCCACCCAAGTTGGCTGATATAGGTGCATGGCCTCACAGGTGCAACCTTAATGCTGCCTGGAAAATGTTCAAGGCGCATTAACATATGGAGTTTACACACCTCCAAGTATAAATTTTTAAACAACAGCAAAAAACGTGGTCTCAAATGGCTGGAGGTGCTCAACCCCAAATGCAGTTGTGCATTTAAACCGGGGGAGCAGATCCTGCCCTTTTAGTCCGTTGCTAGGGGCCATCCCCAGCATAAAAATGCATACAATGGAGGATGCCTGCAGTGGACTACAAGTGCCACAATAGAATCCTACACCAGATAAACAGTGTGGATGTGTAACAATTAGAATAATAAAATACAGAAATTTAGGTGCACTACTGTGGTAGATGTATACAATGACATTGGCTATCCCTCCATTGTATGCATTTTTATGCTGGGGTTCGCCCCTAGCAACGGACTACAAGGGCAGGATCTGCTCCCCCAGTATAAATGCACAACTACATTTGGGGTTGAGCACCTCCAGCCATTTTAGACCACGTTTTTTGCTGTGGCACTGTTTTTGGAAGAAATTAGATCCGGTTTTCTTTCATGGACAACTTTATTTTTGCATTTTCATTTTTTCCTCCTCTCCTTCTTCTAAAAGTCATAACTCTTTTATATTTCTATCCGCAGACCTATTTGACGACTTGTTTTTTGCACGACCAATTGTCCTTTGTAATGACTTCACACAATTTACCATAAAATGTATGGCAAAACCTAAAATATATTACTTGGTAAGGAAATCAAAAAGAAAACCACAATTTTGCAAATTTTTTAAGGTTTTGTTTTAACGCTGTACACTTTACAGTATAAAATGACATGTTTCCTTTATTCTGTAGGTCAATATGATTAAAATGATACCCATGTCTACAAACTTTTCTATTATTGAACGGCTTTTAAAAATACAAACTTTTTTTTATTTTATTTTTTTTTCAAAATAAGTATGTTTAAAATTGCCCTATTTTAAACACTTATAACTTTATCATTTTTCCATATATGGGGTTTGTGGCTGTATAAGGGCTTTTATTTTTGCGCCGTTATCTGTAGTTTTTATCTGTAACACTTTTATATGTAACTTTTTATTCACTTTTTATAATATTTTTTTTAAAGTACCGGTCACCAAATAAACTTTTCTAAACTAACTCAGGCTATGTTCCCTAACTACTCACATGCAATCTCCCAGCACGAGAAAGTGAGTGTTTCCCAGCAGGTATGACATCACTGAAGCCTGCTGGGGGATCACTTCCGCCCTCAAATCATTGCAGTGCTGTGATGAATAGAAGACCTCAAGCTCTGTTCAGTGAGGCTCTTTGTAGCTTTCAATAAGGCTCTTTGCTGCTTTCAGTCTGTGCAGCTTTCAGTGAGGCTCTGTGCAGCTGTCAATCAAGCTCAGTGCAGAGAAGCACTTCCTGAGTTTTGTCTCCTGCCAGGCAGAGAGAAGACCAAACTTACTGTATTAATTGTGGCAGGGAACAGATTAGAGCCACCCAGTGAACGTTTTTTACACATATACACATTTTAAACATATTTATATTGATCATTTTAAAAGCAAGTGAATGAGAAAGTGTCTGCTTATTACACAAAGAACACTATATTAAAAGTTTTATTTGGTGACAGGTACTCTAAAACTGTCATAAAGAAGCAAAGGCAAATCAGGCACTGCTACGCTTCACCAACCAAAAGGGTTAACCTCCGTCTCACTAGATTGACAGGATAAATCTCCTCGAGGGTGCTGACTAGAGATGAGCGAATCGAATCAGACACATCCGATTTTGTTCCGAATTTCATGAAAAATTCTATTCTGACCGGATCTGAATTTTCACTCGAAATATCGAATTTCTTCGTTCACTCTATTTTGTTATTACTCTAAGGCTAAGATTCCACTGAGTTTTTGCAGTAAAAAAATGTATTTAATGAAATTTTTTATTTTCTATAACAACATTTTTATACATTTTTAAACAGGGACCAATTTATGTGGTCGGCAGGGACCAAAAACATGTAGCCGACAATAAAAAAAAATGTAGAAAGGGGCCAGTTAAAATAATATAAAAATAATATAAAAATAATATATTTTTTAGAATTCATTTTGTTAAACTTTTTATTAGTAATGCATTTATAAATGTGTTTAATAGAGTGTGTGTTTGTCTTTTTCACTTTTTTTTCTTTCTTTTTTTTTTTTTGGTAGCACTTCTACTCCCAGCATGGAACAGACTCTTCCATGATGGGAGTAGTAGTACCTGTACTAATAGACAGATTGCCCTGGGGTCTGACACTCATCTATATTGTGTATAGATGTGGGCGGCCTGCCGCTCTTCTGCGCGATCCTGCACTATGTTCTGCGATTTAAAGTTCCTTACATCACAGATTCATGTTTCCCACAGAAAGCTGTAATTGGCCAAATGGTTCCAGCAAATCACAACTCTCTGTGGGAAATATGTATAATAGGTATACATAAACATATATATATATATATATATATATATATATATACGGCAGTGGAGGGGACAAGAGAAGAGCGGCCATGTCCCACATCTATACATTATACAGGACAATCGCAGTGGGTGTCAGGAGTGATACCTGCTGTGATCTGTCCTTATCTGCAGGTGCTACTGCTCCCAATATGGAGCAAACTCAGCTCCATGCTGGAAGCTGTAGTACCTGCATTAATAGACAGATCTCAGCGAGTGTCACTTCTGACACCTGTTGCAATCTGTCTATTAATGCAGGTACTACAGCTCCCAGCATGGAGCTGAGTGTGCTCCATGTTGGGAGCAATAGTACCTGCAGTTAAAGCGCAACTGTGACAGATTTTAACCCCATAAACTAGCTTCAGGATGACAAAGTTGTTAGAAATTACAGTTGAAGCATACCTTTTGCTGCTTTCTAGCAACTTTAATCGGACAGTCAGCAACAGTTGGATATCCCCTGTATGTCATCGCTGGGACCGCTGTGTGATTGACACACAGGTCCCAGCACACATGCCCCTTATTCTTATATGTGGGTGGCAGGTTTTCTACTGTAAAAGAGTAAACAGTGTCCGTTCTCCTGTGCACAGCGATGATGTGATGCGGGCGGCCAGCTCTCACAGCAAGCGTTTACTCCCAATGGGCGGCATAATGCAGTAGCGGAATGAGCTGGCCGTGCGCATCGCATCACCGCTGTGCACTCTAGGAAGACAGAAGAATGGGCGGCCTGCTCATTCCGCTACTGCATTACGCCATGCATAGGGCCTTAGGGAACCGAGCGCTTGCTGTGGCCGCCTGAATCGCATCACTGCTGGGCACAGGAGAATGGGCACTGCTTATGCAGAAGAATAAGGGGCCTATGTGCTGGGACCTGTGTGTCAATCCACACAGCGGTCCCAGCGCTGACATACAGAGGATATCAGACTGTTGCTGACTTTAATAAAAAGCATCTTTGTAAACTTGATTAAAGCTGCTAGAAAGCAGCAAAAGGTTTGCTTGAACGGTAATTTTAACAACTTACAGCGTCATCCTAGCGCTAGTTTATGGGGGGTTAAAAAAATTGCGCTTTAAAGAAAGATCGCCCTGAGTGTCACTTCTGACACTCCTGTATAATGTATAGCACTTCTATGCTCCCCTGCACTGATGTATATATACTATATACACACCTATTCATATTTCCCACAGAGAGTTGTGATTGGCTGGAACCATTCGGCCAATCACAGCTCTCTGTGGGAAAAAGGAATATGTGTATATATACGGCAGTGCAGGGGACCAAAGAAGAGCAGCCGCCACATCTATATATTATACAGGAGGATCACAATGGGTGTCAGAAGGGTGACACCCGGGCAATTTATCCTTAAAGCGCAACTGTCAGGCTTTTAATCCCCATAAACTCGCCCTAGGATGACAAAGTTGTTAAAATTACAGTTCAAGCATACCTTTTGCTGCTTTCTAGCAGCTCTAATAAGGTTAAAAAAATGCTTCTTATGACAGTCAGCAACAGCCGGATATCCCCTGTATGTCAGCGCTCGGACCGCTGTGTGGATTGACACACAGATCCCAATGCATAGGCCCCTTATTCCTCTTATACGTGGGTGGAGCATAAACAGTGCCCGTTCTCCTGTGCCCATCAGTGATGCGATGCGGGCGGCCACAGCAAGCGCTCGGTCCCTAAGGCCCTATGAGTGAGGTAATGCAGTAGCGGAATGAGCCGGCCGCCCATTCTCCTGTCTTCCTACAGTGCACAGCTGTGATGCAATGTGCGCGGTCAGCTCATTCCACTACTGCATTATGCCACCCATGGGGAGCGAGCGCTTGCTGTGAGAACGGGCCGCCCACATCGCATCACCGCTGTGCACAGGAGAACGGACACTTTATTCTTTTACAGTAGAAAACTCGCCACCCACATATAAGAATAAGGAGCATATGCGCTGGGACCTGTGTGTCAATCACACAGCGGTCCCAGCGCTGACATACAGGGGATATCCGACTGTTGCTGAAAAAGCATTTTTTTAGCCCGATTAAAGCTAAAAAGCAGCAAAAGGTATGCTTGAACTGTAATTTCTAACAACTTTGTCATCCTGGGGCTAGTTATGGGGGTTAAAATCTGTGACATTTGCGCTTTAACTACAGGTACTACTGCTCCCAATATGGAGCACACTCAGCTCCATGCTGGGAGCTGTAGTACCTGCATTAATAGACAGATCGCAACAGGTGTCAGAAGTGAAATTAGCTGCGATCTGTCTAATAATGCAGGTACTACAGCTCCCAGCATGGAGCTGAGTGTGCTCCATGTTGGGAGCAGTAGTACCTGCAGTAAAGGAATGATCACAGCGAGTGTCACTCCTGACACCACTGTGATCGTCCTGTATAATGTGTAGATGCGGGGCACGGCCGCTCTTCTCATGACCCCTGCACTTCCATATATATATATATATATATATATATATATATATATATATATATATAAATGGATATAGGCAGCACACCAAAATGGGTGAAAAAATAAGTGCTTTTATTCCAAGGAAAATTGACAACGTTTCAGCGATCTCTCACCGCCATTTTCAAGTGATTTACAAGTGATACAAGCGGGGTTAAATACCTCCCCGAATCAGTGACATCATCAACATTTACATATCATGTGACATCTGACATGTTATAAACAAAGTATAAACTATACAAACCAATAAATACAAAGATGATCAATTTAGTGTATTCAATTCTGTGGTATAAAGTGTATACATCTCTGTATTCCGATCGCCAATCACTTATAGGATCGGATTGTGATATAAATGTACAATTATAACAGTGATCGTGTAAACAAAACAAGTAAAAGAGGGGTTAAAAGACGTTACCCAATCAAGCAAACCCGTTTGTTTAGCCGGCCTCTTCGCAAACGCGCCATGATCCGCAGACCCGAGTCCACATGGGACGCCGGGATCTACTTCCGGTGTAACCGGAGTTCAACCAATCATAGTAACGGCGTCCCTGGTAGTCATAGAGACATCTGTCATACCTGTCAGGTAGACAATGACTTGCGCATCGCGGCCAAGCTCCGTGGCTCTCAGCGCATGCTCAGTGTATGTATAAGTGTTCACCAGCACCATATTAGTTCAAGGCAAAATAAATATTAGGTTATATAGCGAACTGCTGGCAAAGCACTTCACTCAATTACCAAATGTATAGTAGGAATCATATTATTCCAATATTGTAACCCTGCACACATGCTAGAAAACAATCAAGGGACCTGGACACTTGCCCTCTGTTATGCACCGCACGGATCTGGGTGCGACTTATGGAATCCATAGGGTCCCAAAGTACGCTTCTCCCTACCAGATTGGTAAAAGCCTCACCTTCTGGCTGTCAGGATACTTCACCAGACCGTTCTTGTCAATACAGAGGTGTCCAACGGCAACCCATCATACACGTGACAATCATACCAGGGTACAACATTAGTAGTAGATCAATTAGGAAACATAAGGAATATGTGTCTTGCAGTATCAATATTAGTATAGGGGCGCCGTCACTATACTGGTAAAATTAAACAAGTATAGAAAAAATAAGTAAAAAATGAAAATTATATATAAAAAAAGGAAATATATATATAAAAAAGAATGCGGATCCGTGTTGAGGTACTCGGTTCTTTTCTCTGGGTTGCTTGATTTTAACGTCGATGGTCTATACTTCAAGATTTCTGAAATTTAAGACGACAAGTATTAATAAATAATATCACTTGTAGAATACATAACCACACTGAACATAACCTTACACTGGGACTCTACAACAATTATCTCATCATCATCCTTGGCGTAACTACAAATTCTACGTTCAGACCATTTGGTTTAAGGGAATTGAGGTCATATATCCACCTCAATTCTCTTTTCTGTAATGCGGCGACCCTATCCCCACCTCTCTTTAGTGGTGGAATATGATCCACCACCATACACTTTAAATCCTGTTCTCGATGTCCCGCTTCCAAAAAATGCTTGGACATCGGTAAATCGACTCTCCCTTTGCGTATAGAGTATCTATGTTGATTCAATCTTACTTTAAACTCACATTTTGTCTCTCCAATATAAATGAACCCACAGGGACACCACAGAATATAGACCACAAAATCACTCTCACAATTAAGATAGAATTTTATAGGATAAGCTTTGCCTGTCTGGGGGTGCGTGAATGTATTCCCCTTCTGCACATACCTACAATTCACGCACCTCCTACAGGGAAAGCATCCCTTTGCCTGTACCGAAACATATTTCTGTGTTTGAGTTTGTTTAGACACATCCGCCCTTACTAGGTCATCCTTTAAATTTCTGGCCCTACGATAGGACATGAGGGGCATTTCCCTAAGTTCAGGAATATTGGGAAAACTTTCACTGATCAAGTGCCAATGTTTTTTTAATTTTTGGGCAATGTGTCCTGATACTACATTAAAGGTGTCTGGTCTCTTTTAGTTCTAGATTTCCTCTGTCCACTCCTTTCCTCATAAAGCCCTATTATACCTATTATATTTACCGCAGAGAGTTTTGATTGGCTAGAACCATCTGGCCAATCACAGCTCTCAGTGGGAAATATGAATATGTGATGTTAAGAGGAACTTTAAATCGGAGAACATAGTGCAGGATCGCGCAGAAGAGCGACCGGCCGCCCAAATCTATACATTATATAGATGGGTGTCAGACCCCAGGGCAATCTGTCTATTAGTGCCACCATGGAACAGTCTGTTCCATGCTGGGAATAGTAGTACTACTACCTAAAAAAATTTAAAAAATAAAGAAAAAAAAGTGAAAAAAGTGAAAAATACACACTTTATTGTATCGATTCGCCGTGAATTTATTCAGATCAAATCAAATTTTTTCAAAAATCCACCACGCAGAGGTGGCCTCATTTTGGATGGGACTTAGTATTTGCCACAGCAGCGTGCACCCGTATATCAGGTAGTTGTGCTGGCTATGTTTCTTTTTGTTTATGCTGTGCAATTTAGGGGGAGCACCCCTCCCTATTCACAGGAGGTTTTTAAATTGATAGTGGATCTTGCATGTCACCCAGTCAGAGGCCATATACCCAGCAGAGGTGAGTGGATTAAGCATGTTAGGGTCCCATCCGACAAGAGGCCACCTCTGCGTGGTGGATGGAGGATACTTTTTTAACAAAAAGTGTGCTAAAAGCTTCCATTTTTGACAAAGAGTGCTGATGCAACCTTCTTTTTTTGTAAACTTAGTATTTCCCAAAGCAAAATGAGGCCACCTACGCGTGGTGGATGGGGGACATGTTTTGATCATGTTTGTGCGCTAAGAGACTTCATTTCTTTGACCAAGAGTGCTGCTGCAACCTTCTTTTCTGTATACTTAGTATTTGCCACAGCAGCGTGCACATGTGTATTAGGTAGTTGTGCTGGCTATTTTTCTTTTTTTTTTTTTTCAAAGTAACTTCAAAGTATAAAAGAAATAAGTACCCCTCACCTGACTGATTTGGAGTTGCATTTCGTAGCTTTATTCAAAGTAAGTATACAGGAGAACACAGATTTCACGTGCGAGGAGGGACGTGAAATCTGTGTTTTCCTGTACACTAGCTTTGAAAGCTACGAATTGGATCTCCAAATTAGTCGGGGAATGCAACTTATTTCTTTTATACTTTGAACTTTTTAAATGTGACAATAAAAGCAGCAATTTTGTATTCTTCTTTTTACGTTTATGCCTTTCACCGTACAGGATCAGTAACATTATATTTTGATAATTCTGACATTTACCCTTGTACTGATACCAAATATGTTTATACATTTTTAACATTTTCTTAACTACCTTAGTTACTCGAGTATAAGCCAACCCGAATATAAGCCGAGGCCCCTAATTTCACCCAAAAAACCTGGGAAAACTTATTGAGTCTAGTATAATCCTAGGGTGGGAAATACATAATCTCCCCCTGTCATCATCCCCCCTTCATCATCACCCTCTGTCATCATCCAGACCCCCCCTTTCATCATCATCCTCTGTCATCATCCAGACCCCCCCTTTCATAATCTCCCCCTGTCATATTCCCCCCATCAATATTCCCCCTGTCATCATCCAGACCCACCTCTCGTTGTCTACTCAGCTCCCCAGTTGTTGCTCTCTCGGTCCTTTTGGCTAGTAGCTGAAGGGATTTTCCCCAGACCGGTAGGGAGGGTGAGCTGGTCTGGGCCATCCATCTTCATCATGAGGCCCTCTTCTCCACTCCCGGCCGGCTCCGGACTAGACACGCTGCATTGACACCGCCGTCCCTGTGTGTCGTCGTCAATGCAACGTCACTAGACTGGGGCTTGGCCAAAGTGGAGAAGAGGGCCTCCCGGTGAAGATGGACGGCCCGGACCAGCTCACCCTCCCCAATGGAATGCGAACGGTCCCTGCAGCAAACATTTATGGCCCGGACCAACCCCCTCCAGTATGCCTGAAGCAACATTTTTTTTCTTCACTCAAGTATAAGCTGAGGGGGGGGGGGGCTTTTTCAGCATGAACTATCGTGCAAAAAATTCGGCTTATACTCTAGCATATATGGTATATATTTTTCTTACACTTTTTATGTTCCCATAGGTGACTATTTATAGCAACTAGAGATGAGCGAATTTTTGAAAAATTTGATTTGGCTAATTCGCCAAATTTTCCCAAAAAATGTGTTTCAGTCCAAATTTATTCACGGCGAATCGATATTAAATATGGCTATTTCTGGCCTACCTCAATAGGGGTGTAAAACACTTTGCCTTGCTGTAACACGCATAGGGTGTGTGCTGGGTTAGTGAAACAATACTGTTATTCAGTATGACATGCAGATCAGAGGTGTCGCTATTAGAATCACTGTTGCAGAGTGGCACAATGACAGTGCCTGGAGGTGGCATCAGTATGAGGAGAAAATATAGTGGCTGAATGACGCAGCCTGGAGTTGGCAGCAGCATATAGGGGCTAAATGACAGAGCCTGGAGTTTGCAGCAGCATGAGGAGACCATATAGTGCCTGAATGGCACAGCGTGGAAGTGGCGGCAGCATGAGGAGACCATATAGTGGCTGAATGACCCAGCGTGGAGGTGGCGGCAGCATGAGGAGACCATATAGTGGTGGAATGACACAGCGTGGAGGTAGTGGCAGCATGAGGAGACCATATAGTGGCTTAATGACACAGCCTGGAGTTGGCGGCAGCATGAGGAGTCCATATAGTGGTTGAATGACACAGTGTGGAGGTGGCGGCAGCATGAGGAGACCCTATAGTGGATGAATGACACAACGTGGAGGTGGCGGCACCATGAGGAGACCATATAGTGGCTAAATGACACAGCCTGGAGTTGGCAGCAGCATATAGTCGCTGAATAACACAGCCTGGAGTTGGCGGCAGCATGAGGAGACCACATAGTGGCTAAATGACATAGCCTGGAGTTGGCGGCAGCATATAGTGGCTGAATGACACAGCCTGAAGTTTGCAGCAGCATGAGGAGACCATATAGTGGCTGAATGACACAGCCTTGGGTTGGCAGCAACATGCAGAGACCATATAGTGGCTTAACCCCTTAACGACCAAGGACGTATATTTACGTCCTTGGCTGGCTCCCGCGAGATAACGCGGGGTCACGTGGTGACCCCGTGTCATATCGGGTCGGTCCCGGCATGTATCTGGGGCTAATAGTGCGCGGCAGCGATCACGGTGCCCCGCACTATTAACCCTTTAGACGCGGCATTCAAAGTTGAACACCGCGTCTAAACCGAAAGTGAAAGCTGCCCGGCTGCTCAGCGGGGCTGATCGGGACCACCACAGTGAAAATGCGGTGTCCCGATTAGCTGGGACACGAGCGGAGGTCCTCTTACCTGCCTCCGGTGTGTCCACTCGGCGATTGATTGCTCCAAGCATGAGATTCAGGATTGAGCAATCGAACGCCGATAACGCTGATCATTGCAAAGCTATGGCTTTGCAGTGAACAGTGCTGGCTATGGGAGCTATAACACTGCAAAAAAAAAAGTGTAAAAAAAAGTTAATAAATGTGATTTAACCCTTTCCTTAATAAAAGTTCAAATCACTCCCCTTTTCCCATAAAAAAAACCACCATGTAAATAAAAATAAACATATGTGGTATCGCCGCGTGCGTAAATGTCCGATCTATAAAAATATATAATTAATTAAACCGCACGGTAAATGGCGTACGCGCAAAAAAATTCCAAAGTTCAAAATAACGTATTTTTTGGTCGCTTTTTATATCATGAAAAAATGAATAAAAAGCTATCAAAAAGTCCGATCAATACAAAAATGGTACCGCTAAACTCTTCAGATCACGGAGCAAAAAATGAGCCCCATACCGCCCCATATGCAGAAAAATAAAAAAAGTTATAGGGGGTCAGAGTATGACAATTTTAAACGTATACATTTTTCTGCATGTACCGTATTTATCGGCGTATAACACACACTTTTTAGGCTAAAATTTTTAGCCTAAAGTCTATGTGCGTGTTATACGCCGATACACCCCCAGGAAAGGCAGGGGGAGAGAGGCCTTTCCTGGGGTCTAGAGCCCTGCTGCCGGCCCTTCTCTCCCCCTGGCTATCGGCGTCGCTGCCCGTTCTGTCCCCCTGACTATCGGTGCCAGCGCCACTGCCCCGTTGCCTCCCCCCATCCCCGGTGGCATAATTACCTGTTGCCTGTTGCTGCTGCAGGCCTCCGGCGTGCGTCCCCTGCGTCGTTGCTATGCGCTGCAAGGCGCAGAGCATGATGTCAGTGCGCCGCGCCGTGCATAGCAACGACGTACGCACGCCGGAGGCCTGCAGCAGCGTGGACCCGACCCTGGCAACAGGTAATTATGCCACCGGGGATGGGGGGAGGCAACGGGGCAGCGGCGCCGGCAATGGGTGCTGCTGCCCCTTCTCTCCCCCTGGCTGTCGGCGCCGCTTCTCTCCCCTTGGCTATCGGCGCTGGCAATGGGGCGCCGGCACCGATAGTCAGGGGGACAGAACGGGCAGCGGCGTCGATAGCCAGGGGGAGAGAAGGGCCGGCAGCAGGGCTCTAGATCCCAGGAAAGGCAGGGGGAGAGAAGCGGGCAGCGACGGCCTCTCTCCCCCTGCCTTTCCTGGGGGTGTATCGGGGTATACACGTGCACACACACAAAAAAAACTTTTTTTACCCAAATATCCTTGGTAAAATGAGGGTGCGTGTTATAGGCCGTTGCGTGGTGTACCCCAATAAATACGGTAGTTATGATTTTTTACAGAATTACAACAAAATCAAACCTATATAAGTAGGGTATCATTTTAATCGTATGGACCTACAGAATAAAGATAAGGTGTCATTTTTACCAAAAAATGTACTGCGTAGAAATGGAAGCACCCAAAAGTTACAAAATGGCGTTTTTTCTTCAATTTCGTCACACAATTATTTTTTTTTTCCATTTTGCCGTAGATTTTGGGGTAAAATGACTAATGTAACTGCAAAGTAGAATTGGTGGCGCAAAAAATAATCCATCATAAGGATTTTTAGGTGCAAAATTGAAAGGGTGAAAGGTGAGGAGGAAAAAACTAAAGTGCAAAAACGGAAAAACCTGTTGTCCTTAAGGGGTTAAAGAAGAAATCCGGAATAGGAAAATGATCCATACTGCCAGCAGTAAAAAAAAATAAACAGGTACATACCTTCCTTCGCTGCTTTGGTGCCTCCGGTAACCGGCTCCGGTCTCCACCGCGATCCTCTTCCTCGTCACACTGGCGCTCAGCCTATTGCCGGCCGAGTCGGTACTTTGCTGCGGCCGGCGATTGACTGAGTACAGTATGACTCGCCGACCACCGGCAAGCAGGAAAAGGATCGCGGCGGAGACCGGAGCCAGTTACCGGAGACACCGCGGGAGCGAATGCAGGTATGTACTTGTTTATTTTTTTATGCCGGCAGTATGGACGATAATTTTCCTATTCTGGAGTTCTCCTTTAATGACAAAGCCTGGAGTTGGCGGCAGCATGAGGAGACCATAAAGTAGCTGAATTACACAGCCTGGAGGTGGAATCAGCATGAGGAGAACATATAGTGGCAGAATGAGACAGCCTGAAGGTGGCATCAGCATGAGAACATATGGTGGCAGAATGAGACAGCCTGGAGGTGGCAGCAGCATCAGGAGTCCTGAAAGTAAACCAGTGACAGAGTGGTGAGTTGGGTGGCAATACCAGTACCCGTCGACGAAGGTGGGTGAAAAAAGGAGAACTTGGCATCAAATGTGTGGCATCAGGCACATGGTAGGATCAGAATAGTAGCTGAGGCAGGTAGGCAGAAAAAACAGTCTCTTTTGCAAAAGTGTTAGTGTGCACTTACAAAAGTAAGTATTGAGGACATGCATTACGTAAAACTTAACTTTTAATAAGATGCTTAGGATAAAATATATGGACCCAAATTATTATTTTTAAATCAAACAAAAGGAAAGGTTTGCAAAAAACACCTGGTGCCACGTACACCACCAGGTATTGATGTGATGCAAAGACCTCTAAAAGGTGGAAGAGAACAATCTATGGTCCATTGTAACCGCTGGGGGTGAAAACTTCCCCAGTAAGTCCCTACTCTTGCATTATGAATTCCCTTCTTGGCAAGTTTTACTTGCCCTAAAATGGGCGGCCACACACAGGAACCTCTCCCTATTTTCACCTAAAAACACTGCCATTTCCCAGGGTTTTTAGGTGGAAATAGGGATTGGTTCCTGTGTGGGGCTGCCCCTTTTAAGACGAGTAACACTTTCCTCAAAAAGATGAAAGGGAACATCGTATTGTCCATTCTCGCAGGTAAGGGTAAACATTTCCCCTGTAAGGCCCTTCTCTCGCCCTATTAATTCCCTTCTTGGCAAATGTTACTCAAACTAAAAAGGGTGGCCCCACACAGGAAACTCTCTCTACACCTAAAAACCATGGGAAATGGCAGTGTTTGTAGGTGGAAATAGGGAGAGGTTCTTGTGTGGGGCTGCCCTTATTAGGGCGAGTAACACTTGCCAAGAAGGGAATTAATAATGCGGGAGTAGTGCCTTACAGGGGAAGTTTTCACCCCCACCGGTCACAATGGACCATACGTTGTTCCCTTCCACCTTTTAGAGGTTTTTTCATTACATCAATACTTGGTGGTGTAGGTGGCACATGGTGTTTTTTGCACACCTTTCCTTTTGTTTGATTTAAAAAAATGTAAGTACATATATTTTATTTTTATCTTAAGAATATTATTAAAAGTTAAGTTTTACGTAATGCATATCCTCAATACTTCCTTGTGGTCTGATGTGGAGGAGAGCAGCGCCTTAGATAGGTTTAGCACTATCCATATTTGTGAAGTGTTGGTGTAGCACCATGGTCAATCTACTCTGATGCATCAGGCATTGGTGGGTGGAAATCCTGGCTGATCCATACCTGATTCATCTTCACAAAGGTCAGTCTCTCCACATTTTTCGTGGACAGATGAGTTCTCCTTGGGGTTACTATGGCCCCTGACGCACTAAACACCCGCTCTGATGGCACACTACTGGCCGGGCAGGACATCTTTTCGAGGGCAAACTCTGCTAGTTGGGGCCACAAATTAAGTTTGGCTGCCCAGAAGTCCAGCGGATCTTCAAGGTGTGTTGGCATGGTCAAGGTATGTCACCACCTGCTGGTTCAGGTCCTGCTCCAGGTCTACCTGCTGCTGATGAGTTGCTTCAGTGTGCGGGTGAAGAAAGCTACTCATCAGCTACTGTCTACTCAAGCTGCTGATGAAGCTGGTACTGCTCCTGCCACCCCACCCCTCCCCAACAGCCATTTCAGTGGAAGGTGAGCATAGAGGGCCCGCCGAGTCTGGGTATTCTGTCTTGCTTTCCTCATAACTAGAGATGAGGGAATCGAAGCTGACGAACCCGAATTCGTTACGAATTTCATGAAATATTCGATTCGCAATGAATGCGAATATCGCCGTGATTCTATCGCACAAATTGCTTCATTAACCACTTAGGGACCTAGGGCGTATGGATACACCTTGATGCCCTGGAACTTAAGGACCCAGGGCGTATCCATACGCCCGTGGGAATTTTTGGTCCCCGCAACGCGCTGGGCGGGGACCAGACCGGGGTGACTGCTAATATCGATCAGCAGGCAGCCCGCGCAAATGCCCAGGGGGGTCATCAGACCTCCCCATGTCGGTGATCGTGGCAAATCACAAATGAATCCACACTTGCGATTTGCACGATTCCCGGTCATTACGGGTCTATGGTGACCCGGAATATAAGGGGGATCCTGGTTTTCCAAGACACCCACAATCCCCCTAAAGAAATAGGAGTGAGGTGGCAGGGGTGACACCCCTCCTATCCCTGCTATTGGTCGCCAAAAGCGACGACCAATAGCAGATCGGGGGGGGGGGGTTAACTTTAGTTATCCCCATCCTGCCCACCCACAAAAGGCGGGGCAGAACGGGGAAACCGAAGAGAACCAACGGCAGAAGATCCACTTACCCATCCGGAGGCAGCGGGCGACGGTGATCGGTGGGCGGCGATGTAGTGCGGCTGGCTCCCTGGATCCTATACAGTGGTCTCCATACTGTAGCACTCCAGATGTTGCAAAACTACAACTCCCATCATGCTCAAACAGCTGTTTGCTGTCTGGGCATGCTGGGATTTGTAGTTTTGCAACATCTGGAGGGTCACAGTTTGTAGATCACTCTGCAGTGATTTCTAAACTGTAGCCTTCAGATGTTGCAAAACTGTAAATCCCAGCATGCCCAAACAGCAAACAGCTGTCTCAGCATGCTTGGAGTTTTAGTTGCGTACCTCCAGCTGTTGCATAACTACATCTCCCAGCATGCCCTTCGGGGATCAGTACATGCTGAGTTGCAGTTTTGCAACAGCTGGAGGCACACTGGTTGGACAATACTGAGTTAGGTAACAGAACCTAACTGAAGGTTTTTCAACCAGTATGCCTCCAGCTGTTGCAAAAGTACAACTCCCAGGATGCACGGTCTGTCAGTAATGCTGGGAGTAGTAGTTTTGATACAGCTGGAGGTTTGCCCCCCCATGTGAATGTACAGGGTTCATTCACACGGGCTGGTTTACAGTAAGTTTACTGCTTCAATTTTGGGCTGCGGCAAATTTTTCATTTCCTAGCGGGAAACTCACCGTAACACGCCAGTGCGAATGTACCCTAAAAACACTACACTACCACATAATAAAGGGTAAAACACTACATATACACCCCTTACACTGTCTCCCCCCCAATAAAAATGAAAAACGCATTGTACGGCAGTGTTTCCAAAACGGACCCTCCAGCTGTTGCAAAACAACAACTCTCAGCATTTCTGGACAGCCACTGACTGTCCAGGCATGCTGGGAGTTTAGCAACAGCTGGAGGCGCCCTGTTTGGGAATCACTGGCGTAGAATACACCTATGTCCACCCCTATGAAATCCCTAATTTAGTCCTCAAATGCGCATGGCGCTCTCTCACTTCGGAGCACTGTCGTATTTCAAGGAAACAGTTTAGAGCCACATATGGGGTATTTACGTACTCGGGAGAAATTGCACTACAAATTTTGGGTGGCTTTTTCTCCTTTTACCCCTTATGAAAAGGAAACGGGGGCTACACCAGCCTGTTAGTGTAAAAAAATCAAAAATTTTACACTAACATGCTGGTGTTATCCCATACTTTTTATTTTCACAAATAGTAAAAGGAAAAAAAGACCCCCAAAATTAGTAAGGCAATTTCT
Source organism: Hyla sarda (assembly GCF_029499605.1). Taxonomy (NCBI): domain Eukaryota; kingdom Metazoa; phylum Chordata; class Amphibia; order Anura; family Hylidae; genus Hyla; species Hyla sarda. Next base: position 229,594,751 of record NC_079191.1, read on the forward strand.
CCTAAGTATGGAAATACCCCATAAAATGCTCTGCGGGCGCACAACAAGGCTCAGGAGTGAGAGCGCACCATGTACATTTGAGGCCTAAATTGGTGATTTGCACATGGGTGGCTGATTTTACAGCGGTTCTGACATAAACGCAAAAAAATAAATACCCACATGTGACCCCATTTTGGAAACTACACCCCTCACGGAACATGACAAGGGGTATAGTGAGCCTTAACACCCCACAGGTGTTAGACAAATTTTCATTAAATTTGGATGGGAAAATGAAAAAAAAAAATTTTTCACTAAAATGCTGGTGTTACTCTACATTTTTTATACAAAAAAAAAAAAAACATATGTGGATGTAAAGTGCTTTGCGTGCGAACTACACTGCTCAGAAGAGAGGGAGCGCCATTGGGATTTTGAAGAGCAAATTTTTCCGGAATTGAAGGCCATGTATTTACAAAGCCCCCATAGTGCCAGAACAATGGACCCCCCCACATGTGACCCCATTTTGGAAACTACACCCTTTATGTAATCTAATAAGGGGTACAGTGAGCATTTACGCCTCACAGGTGTCTGACAGATTTTTGGAACAGTGGTCCGTGAAAATGAAAAATTAAATTTTTCATTTACACAGCCCACTGTTCCAAAGATCTGTCAAACACCAGTGGGGTGTCAATACTCACTCCACCCCTTATTAAATTCCATGAGAGGTATAGTTTCCAAAATGGGGTCACATGTGGGGGGTCCACTGTTCTGGCACCACAGGGGGCTTTGTAGATGCACATGGCCCCTGACTTCCATTCCAAACAAATTCTCTTTCCAAAAGCTCAATGGCGCTCCTTCTCTTCTGAGTATTGTAGTGCGCCAGCAGAGCACTTGATGTCCACATATGGGGTATTTCCATACTCAAAAGAAATGGGGTTACAAATTTTGGGGGTCATTTTCTCCTATTACCCCTTGTAAAAATTTAAAATTTAGGGAAAAAACTGCATTTTAGTAAAAAAAAGTTTTTTTTTAATTTACACATCACACTTTAACAAAAAGTTGTCAAACACATGTGGGTAGTTAAGGCTCATTGGACCCCTTGTTACATTCCTTAAAGGGGTTCTCCGGTGCTTACACATCTTTTCCCCTATCCAAAGGATAGGGGATAAGATGCCTGATCGCGGGAGTCCCGCGGCTGGGAACCCCCAGGATCTTGCATGCGGCACCCCGTTTGTAATCAGTCCCCGGAGCGTGTTCGCTCTGGGTCTGATTACAGACGACCACCGGGCCGGCGGCTTGTGACGTCACGCCTCCACCCATGTGTGACATCACGCTCCGCCCCTCAATGCAAGCCTACGGGAGGGGCGTGATAGCTGTCAAGCCCCCTCCCATAGGCTTGCATTGAGGGGCGGAGCGTGGCGTCACACGGGGGCGGAGGCGTGACGTCACATGCCGCCGGCCCGGTGGTCGCCTGTAATCAGACCCGGAGCGAACACACTCTGGGGTCTGATTACAAACGGGGTGCAGTGTGCAAGATCCCGGGGGTCCCCAGCGGCGGGACTCCCGCGATCAGGCATCTTATCCCCTATCCTTTGGATAGGGGAAAAGATGTGTAAAGACCGGAAAACCCCCTTTAAGGGGTGTAGTTTCCAAAATAGTATGCCATGTAGGTATTTTATGCTGTTCTGGCACCACAGGGGCTTCCTAAATGCGACATGCCCCCCAAAAACCATTTCAGCAAAATTTGCTTTCAAAAAGCCAAATGTGACTCCTTCTCTTCTGAGCATAGTAGTTCGCCCGCAGAGCATTTTATGTCCTAACATGGGGTATTTCCATATTCAGAAGAGATGGGTTTACACATTTTGGGGGGCATTTTCTCCCATTACCCTTTGTAAAAATGGTAAATTTGTGGGAAAAAATGCACTTTAGTACATTTTTTTTTTCATTTACACATCCGATTTTAATGAAAAGTCGTCAAACACCTGTGGGGTGTTAAGGCTAACTGGACCCCTTGTTACGTGCCTTGAGGGGTGTAGTTTCCAAAATGGTATGCCATGTGGGGGTTTCTGCTGTTCTGGCACCATTGGGGCTTCCTAAATGTGACATTCCCCCAAAAAATAATTTAAACAAAATTCACTCTCCAAAATCCCATTGTTGCTCCTTTCCTTCTGAGCCCTCTACTGCGCCCGCCAAACACTTGACATACACATATGAGGTATTTCCTTACTTGAGAGAAATTAGGTTACAAATTTTGGGGGGCTTTTTCTCCTATTACCACTTGTAAAAATTCAAAAACTGGGTCTACAAGAACATGCAAGTGTAAAAAATGGGTTAACACACTAATTGAATGTCATTTTGGATACTTTGAGGGGTGTGATTTTTATAATGGGGTCATTTGTGGGGTATTTCTAATATGAAGGCCTTTCAAATCCACTTCAAAACTGAACTGGTCCCTGAAAAATTCCGATTTAGAAAACTTTGTGAAAAATCGGAAAATTGCTGCTGAACTTTGAAGCCCTCTGATGTCTTCCAAAAGTAAAAACATGTCAACTTTATGATGGAAACATGAAGTAGACATTTTGTATATGTGAATCAATATATAATTTATTTGGAATATCCATTTCCTTATAAGCAGAGAGCTTCAAAGTAAGAAAAAATAAATCAAAAATTCAACTTTTTCATCAAATTTGGGAATTTTTCACCAAGAAATGATACAAGCATCGACAACGTTTTACCACTAACATAAAGTAGAATATGTCACGAAAAAACTATCTCGGAATCAGAATGAAAAGTAAAAGCATCCCAAAGTAATTAATGCTGAAAGTGATAGCGGTCAGATGTTCAAAAAATGCCCGGGTCCTTAAGGTATAAATGGGCTAGGTCCTTAAGGGGTTAAACTCCATTTACTGCGGTCCAGGCTCCAGGGCACCTAAAATGGAGGATCCACATGTCAGTACGTGGGGCAAGGAACGTTGGGAAGGTGGGAAGGCAAGGCGGGAAGGGAAATAGTCAGGATGACCCTGAATTACACTGAAGAGAGAAAGGACGGACATCGCTGTGTGTGTGTTACAATGAAAAGCTCATTCCAGCAGCATTTATCCTTGTCACATCAGCATTCTGGTGGACAGAGAGCAGTGTTTTTTTCACTGAAAATGATTTTTACTGCAGCCATTAACCTCCCAGTCACTTTCTTCAGCATAATATTAGAGTAGGGCAGATAGCTGTGTGTTGCCTCATACATTTCAACAAGCTGCCTCAACTTCATAAACCTTAGCAGAGGAGGCAGGAATAATTTTTCAGTCCAATACTGAGTCTTTTTTCCACAGCAAATCATCTGCTGGTTATACTGGTCTGTAGACAGTATAATACCCAGCAGTCCATTCCTAATAGTCTTTGACAGAGTGCAATTTTGTGTTTAGTACACAGCTTTTTTTGTGCTGCAGCCCTGTTCTGTAATGCTGATGATGTGCAAAAATATGTTTTTTTAAGCATACTGTACTGCATTTTTCTGCCCTCATAAGTGCATACCACATAAGTACATCTAAGTATTGTACTATTTTGTACCTGTTAATCTGTCAAGGTCCTAGATACTGTGAAAGTCCAGGCAAAAGTAATCACCGGCTGGTGTTTTACTAAAATACGTTTTATTATATTATAATAATTATTATTATTATAAAAATAAACATATGGCATCGCTGCATTCGTACATGTCCAAACTATAAAAATATAACATTAATTAAAACGCACGGTCAATGACGTATACGTAAAAAAAATACAAAAGTCCAAAATTGCGTATTTTTGGTCACTTTGTATACTCTAAAAAAATGTATGAAAACCAATCAAAACAAAAATGGTACCGATGGAAACTTCAGATCATGGCGCAAACAATTAACCCTCATACCACTCCCTTTATGGAAAAATAAAAAGTTATAGGGATCAGTAGAGGATATTTTAAACCTACTAATTTTCATGCATAAAGTTATAATTTTTTAACAGAAGTCAAACAAAATCAAACCTATATTAGTTGGGATTAGTTTCATTATATGGACCTACAGAATAAAGATAAGGTGTCATTTTTACAAAAAAGTGCACTGCGTAGAAACGAAAACGACCCCAAAAGTTACAAAATGCTGTTTTCTTTTTCAATTTAGCCCCACAAATATTTTTCTTTCTGGTTTCACTGTAGTTTTTGTGTGTAAAAGTATTGATGCCATCACAAAGTAAAATTGGTGGCACAAAAGAAAAGCCCTCATGAGTTTGTAGGTGGAGAATGGAAAGTGTTATGATTTTTAGTAGGTGAGGAGGAAAAAACAAAAGTGCACAAATGAAGAAAAAAAATATAATAAAATAAAAAATACTGTGGTCCTTAAAGGGTTAAAGCCAGATACTAAAACATTAATTTTTTTCTTATCTACATCTTTTTTATTGTAGTTTTTTTTATGTACAATAATATGGAGGTGGCCATCTTGCCTGAGCTGCTTTTTAACAGCATTTAGAGACATGATTTACAGAAAGCCCCATCGATATAAGTAATAATAGTCTTTAGGTGACCCACTGACCACTGAGACCACTGTTATTATATACAGGAGCAAAAGATAAACTTCCTTTATACTGAGGTGCTCTACCCAGTGAAGCGAATACAATGGCTGCCATACACATTTGCTGGAATAGAGTGTTTGGCTTAGAGAATGTGGAGAGTATTGACGCATGCAGCGCAATATCTTGTCTACTTCTACTCACTGGCCTGGCAAGTGAGCATGAGTGCATGTATTCATTACTACTAACATACACTTATGTAAAATCACACCTGTATGGCACTAATCACTTTCATTTTTGCTATTTTTACTAATCGCTGTGGTACAGAGATGTTGCACTGCTGCTCTCATATTGGCTGTGGCAACATCTGCATATTGAATTCTACATATTTATGTATGGTGCCTTCACTTTTTAGGTTGAATTTTGTTCTCTATCAGAAAACTTGAAAGAGAATGTCCATCTATCAGTTTGTGACCTAATACATACCAACAAGTCTATTTCTAAATGGATCATAAGAAACTAAATAATAGTTTTGGAATATCTGACAAAAAGTGATCACTTGAGTCCCAGTGAGATGCTGGGTGATATCTAAAGTAGATAGCTTATGTTTGAAAACCCTCCAATACAGAAGAATTAGAACTAATCAGGTAGGAAAATGGAAAATTAAATCCTCAATACAAATGTAAAAGACAAACTGAAGGGTCCCACAAAGGTTTGATTTCATGTTACATAGTATGGTTGAAAAAAGACACATGTTCAACAAATTCACACAAGGAGGGGAGGAGATCGATGAAGGGAAGGGGTATGAGTAGATGAACGTGAGGAGATGTGATACTATATTTCTGCATACACATTAACAACCAGTTAGGCTATGTTCCAGGGATCCTTAAGAGGTTAAAGCCAGATACGGAAACATTTTATTTTTTCTTATCTATGTCTATTTTCTGATTATAATTTTTATATGTACAATAATATGGAGGTTGCCATCTTGCCTTAGCTGCTTTTTAACAAACTTTATAGAAAGCTTGTTTTCATGCAACTGAGGGAAACTGAAGCAAGAACTGCAGCCATTACTTTGAATGGGTCAGTTGTCATTCACCCAATGTCAGCCTCACAGTACCAAACAGCTTGTAAAGCCGGACAGGGGAATGCAGCGTGCATGATGTACAGAACGTTAATGTCCGTCATGGTGAGCTAAGTCCCAGCGTGTCAGGACATACTTTTATGTCTAATGGGTTTAAATGAAATAAACAAACATTAAAAAATTCCCACCCCCTCACACTTCTTATATGCTAACATTGTAAAAACGAAGTTCAAAACCGAGTGACAACTGATGGCAACTGACTGAGGATGACTGATGAAGTTTGTGATCATGATTCATGCCTTCAGTTGTGATCAGTTTATGAAAGACAACTGACCCTCAGACAACTGATATATTTATGAACCCAGCCTCGTTAGGCTTAGGTGGACAGCTGCATTTTTACATATGGGCTTTGAATAATCATTATGATCAATAAATGGAATAATCCATGAATTTTGTGTTTACTGGTTTTGTCTTTATCTTATATTAAAGTTTGTTGAATGAAACATGTTCCTCTGTAAAATTAGCAAATATAGAAAAAGTCAGGTCATGGGCAAATAGTTTTTAACAGAACTGTACATCAACTACACTTTAAAGATTGTCCTCTTAGTTAGTCTGTATATAATGTAACAAATGAAAAAGCCTACTGTTCTGGATCCTGAGGTACATTCTGAATCAAATGTCATGACTTTATGTTATAGAAGACACATCATTCTACAGTCTTGGAAAAAAATAATTACTTGGCAAACTGCCACATACACATAGCTATATTCCCAAGGTGTAAGGTAATTGTGTCCAGAAAGACATTATAAAATAGCACCTGAAAACTATGTCGCGCTCTGTTCACAATCCTTTCTTAAAGTGGGAATGATAATGTGAATGTACCACATGTAATTTTCATTTCAGTGCTAAACCACTACTATGTAGGTTCAGTGATAAATAAAATTCTTCAATGCAGGCACTTCTCCCGTAAAATGGTATTCTTTATTTCATCGTCATAGACATAAAGGAAGAGTAGCAGCACTTTCAACACGTTTCTAGCTCGGACAGAGCTCTTTATCAAGACGTGCATAGTTTTACATAACATAGACTCACTATATATAAACATGCAATTGAAATAACAAGCTGTGGATATGTAAACATGTTGACAACAAGAGACCTTGTTGAAAGTAACCCCAATTGACCATATACCCAGAACGGTTGCCAATAGATTTGAACAATTGCAAAAGAGAGAGGTATTTCTGATATACAAAATAGAAACACTGTCCCCGGAAGGTCTTAATGAGATCACGGAAACCATCATCCATTAAGTACTATCTTTGTCCTTTTCTTTAAGAAATTAAGAGAACCCAACAAAAGTCAAAGGTTAATAATTGCCACAGCCATTTTTATTAGCATGTTCAACAATAAGAACGTTTGATATCTTTCTGTAATGTGTCATATGTTGTTGTAAACTAGATTTACACTTGTACATGTTTTCTGACAGTGAAAAAGACTTGCATGGCTTTGCATTTACTGTTACGATAAAGTGTTGATCATGATGAGGGTTGAACGAAATTTGTAAAAATTTGCTTTTGTCAAAAAGCATGGTTCTGAGTGAGTAAGTATGAGGCAAAGCCTGAACTCAGCAGTAACCCTTAAAGGGGTATTCCTGGAGAAAAACATTTTTAGATATATATCAACTGGCTCCAGAAAGTTAAACAGATTTGTAAATTACTTCTATAAAAAAAAAATCTTAATCCTTTCAGTACTTATGAGCTTCTGAAGTTAAGGTGGTTCTTTTCTGTCTAAATCCTCTCTGATGACACCTGTCTCGGGAAACGCCCAGTTTAGAAGAGGTTTGCTATGGGGATTTGCTTCTAAATTGGGCGTTTCCCGAGGCAGGTGTCATCAGAGAGGATTTAGACAGAAAAGAACAACCTTAACTTCAGAAGCTCATAAGTACTGAAAGGATTCAGATTTTTTTAATAGAAGTAATTTACAAATCTGTATAACTTTCTGGAGCCAGTTGATATATAAAAAAAGTTTTTTCCTGGAATACCCCTTTAATGTACTTTTGAATTGGTTTTAAGACTAATTTAATGTCAAGGTAACAGCAACAGGTGGCAACCGGCAGTAGATAGTATGCAACAGCTTGGTTAATAACATACTTCCTTGTTGTTCACAGTTGCCTGCGTGTATTAAAAAGGACTTTTTTCACCCCAAGCGGTTCAAAGTTATTCCTTATTAGTAGTAGCAACAAGTTTTGCTCCTGGCAAGGGAAGAAGCAATAGCTTTTCCGAAGCCATTAAAAATGTATCCCTTTTTGGCAGTAGCAACAGGTTTTAAGCATGGCAAGGTAAGATACAATGGTTTTTGTACAAACAAAAATAAAAAATAAACCAATATATTATTTGGATAATCTAGTTGTGTAGGCCGCAGCTACAGCTACACCAACAGCAGTACAGTGTAAAACAAGCAGATAGTATCTGTGCTTACATAGGCTCTGTAGTAGTGGGTGGCAGCGGGGGTGATGGACTGATAGTAGATTTTGCGAATGGATAGCACAGCTGGTGGACTTGTGATAGTAGTAGCCTGTAATCAGCAGGGATGGTGATGCCTCTTGAGGATAGATAACACAGTGACCTACTTAGTATACAGCTTACCATCCTTGCAAGCTTTTTCAGGCGCCTGGCTGGTTCTGGCTCAGTCCCATACAGCCATTGTTGTTTATAATGATTGTTGTCATCATTATCACTGTCAAATTGTGTGGTGCATCGTCCCCTATTTCTTCGACCAATTCAATTTCCGAATATGCATCAGGTTTCACATCCTCATCTACCTCCTCAACATCCATACTGCAGCTAGCCAGATGTGAACCTTCTTGCACCCTTCAGTCAATCATTACCATGAGCATTTGCTGCAGAAGGAATACCAGCAGCAATATATGATTCATCCCTGCTGACAAATCTTGTTGCCTCTTCAATAGGCATGAGAAGCGAAACGTGTCTCTGAACAGCTGGCACTGCCCTAGCTGAAAGTAACACTGGCTTCAATATCTGTTTGTCTGCTGCATTAGAAAATCAGCCACTGCTTTCCGTTAATGGTACAGTCAGTCTAAAAGTGTAAGGTTATGTTCCACTGTGTTGGAATTTTGTAGATTAGACAACCGTGAGAATATTTGGTGACAATGGGGACCATTTTGTGACAATGGGGAGGGGGCATGATGGCCGTCACGCCCCCTCCCATAGACTTGCAATGAGGCGGCGGGGCCATGATGTCATGATGCCCCGTCCCCTGTATTGCCTGATATTAGGCATGGAGCAAACATAGCTCCAGGCTGCTGATGTCCCCAGCAGCGGGACCCCCGCGATCAGACATCTTATCCCTTATCCTTTGGATAGGGGATAAGATATCTAGGGGCAGAGTACCCCTTTAAAGACTGCAATCTAAAAGTAACCAGTGATTTCCAACCAGTGGTGGACTCACATGCTATTGGGGCCTTCCCTTAATGTGTTAGGAGAGACCTCAGTCACATGAGAGAATTACACACCTGATTAAAACATCCTAATATGCTGAATGGGTCACTCTACAAGAACTTGTCCATGACCACAACCTCATCATTAAACCTACTGACAAAGTGGGTGGGGTTGTGGTCATGGACAAGAGCACAAATGCTTGCGAAGCCTGACGTCAGTTGGATCACTCACAAGTGTACAAATAGTTTCCAAGGACCCTAATTGGGATGTAGAGCGATACACCCCCAGTATAGTACACCCTGCAACATGTGAACGTGTAACTGATAAGAAATTGGAAACATCCCATAATGCCGCTTCTGTATTTTTAATCTAAAATACACAATAGTTTGATCAATCCACCTTGTAAGTGCTTCGTTTTGGGCAGGGATTCACTTACTAGAAATATTTATATTTTTCTAGACAAGATAGTCAGACCATTTGCCACCAATACCCCATCATATGTAAGAGATACTGATTATTTTTTCTTAAAGATTTCAGACATTATACTTCCAGAAGGGGCATTAATTGCCACATTTGATATTGCTAGCCCTTACACATCGATACAGCATGAGGGGCCTGACTGTCATCAGAAAAGCACTAGATCAATCTGGGTTTGACACTGGGAAGTCGGCATTTGTTTTTGACTTACTGTCATTTGTTCTCAAAAATATATTTTTTTTATATGATATAAGAGAGTTAAAGGGGTACTCCGCCCCTAGACATCTTATCCCCTATCCAAAGGATAGAGGATAAGATGTCAGATCGCCGCGGTGCCGCTGCTGGGGAGCCCCGGGATCCCCGCTGCAGCACTGCGTTATCATTACAGCACAGAGCGAGTTCGCTCTGCACGTAATGACGCGCAATACAGAGGCCGGAGCATCGTTATGTCACGGCTCTGCCCCTCATGATGTTACAGCCTGCCCCTTTCAATACAAGTCTATGGGAGGGGGCGCGGCGGTCGTCATGCCCCCTGCCATAGACTTGCATTCAGGGGACAGGCCGTGATGTCACGAGGGGCAGAGCCATGATGTCCCGCGGCTCCGTCCCCCGTATCGCCCGTCATTACGCACAGAGCGAACTTGCTCTGTGCTGTAATGATAGCGCAGTGCCGCAGCGGGGATCCCGGGGCTCCCCAGCAGCAGCACCGCGGTGATCTGACATCTTATCCCCTATCCTTTGGATAGGGGATAAGATGTCTAGGGGCGGAGAACCCCTTTAAGTAGCACTTACCAGGTTTTAAGTGCAAAACTAGCTTTATTCAATCCTTAACATAAAACAACATGGAGCACGGTCATGCAGGGCAGGAGGCATGGATGCCAGTAACACTTACCTGTGTGTCTCATAAATAATTTTTTTATGTTTGACAATTAATTTCATATTCAATTATGTGGGGCTGCCATGGGCAGCAACATGGTGCCCATGTATGAAAACATTGTAGTTGCAGTTTTGAAAATGGACACATATATGTATCCTACCACTCCAGATTTATTCTGGACCCCCGCAATCCTTTGGATAGGGGATAAGATATCTAGGGGCAGAGTACCCCTTTAAAGACTGCAATCTAAAAGTAACCAGTGATTTCCAACCAGTGGTGGACTCACATGCTATTGGGGCCTTCCCTTAATGTGTTAGGAGAGACCTCAGTCACATGAGAGAATTACACACCTGATTAAAACATCCTAATATGCTGAATGGGTAACTCTACGAGAACTTGTCCATGACCACAACCTTATCATTAAACCTACTGACAAAGTGGGTGGGGTTGTGGTCATGGACAAGAGCACAAATGCTTGGGAAGCCTGACGTCAGTTGGATCACTCACAAGTGTACAAAAAGTTTCCAAGGACCCTAATTGGAATGTAGAGCGATACACCCCCAGTATAGTACACCCTGCAACATGTGAACGTGTAACTGATAAGAAATTGGAAACATCCCATAATGCCGCTTCTGTATTTTTAATCTAAAATACACAAGAGTTTGATCAATCCACCTTGTAAGTGCTTCGTTTTGGGCAGGGATTCAATTACCAGAAATATTTATATTTTTCTAGACAAGATAGTCAGACCATTTGCCACCAATACCCCATCATATGTAAGAGATACTGATTATTTTTTCTTAAAGATTTCAGACATTATACTTCCAGAAGGGGCATTAATTGCCACATTTGATATTGCTAGCCCTTACACATCGATACAGCATGAGGGGCCTGACTGTCATCAGAAAAGCACTAGATCAATCTGGGTTTGACACTGGGAAGTCGGCATTTGTTTTTGACTTACTGTCATTTGTTCTCAAAAATATATATTTTTTTATATGATATAAGAGAGTTAAAGGGGTACTCCGCCCCTAGACATCTTATCCCCTATCCAAAGGATAGGGGATAAAATGTCAGATCGCCGCGGTGCCGCTGCTGGGGAGCCCCGGGATCCCCGCTGCAGCACTGCGTTATCATTACAGCACAGAGCGAGTTCGCTCTGCACGTAATGACGCGCAATACAGAGGCCGGAGCATCGTTATGTCACGGCTCTGCCCCTCGTGATGTTACGGCCCGCCCCTTTCAATACAAGTCTATGGGAGGGGGCGCGGCGGTCGTCATGCCCCCTGCCATAGCCTTGCATTCAGGGGACAGGCCGTGATGTCACGAGGGGCGGAGCCATGATGTCACGCGGCTCCGTCCCCCGTATCGCCCATCATTACGCACAGAGCGAACTTGCTCTGTGCTGTAATGATAGCGCAGTGCCGCAGCGGGGATCCCGGGGCTCCCCAGCAGCAGCACCGAGGTGATCTGACATCTTATCCCCTATCCTTTGGATAGGGGATAAGATGTCTAGGGGCGGAGTACCCCTTTAAGTAGCACTTACCAGGTTTTAAGTGCAAAACTAGCTTTATTCAATCCTTAACATAAAACAACATGGAGCACGGTCATGCAGGGCAGGAGGCATGGATGCCAGTAACACTTACCTGTGTGTCTCATAAATAATTTTTTTATGTTTGACAATTAATTTCATATTCAATTATGTGGGGCTGCCATGGGCAGCAACATGGTGCCCATGTATGAAAACATTGTAGTTGCAGTTTTGAAAATGGACACATATATGTATCCTACCACTCCAGATTTATTCTGGGGTGGTGGAGATATATTGATGATGTGTTTCTGATCTGTGGAGGTAGTGCCAGGAACTCTAATCTTTCCAAACCTTCTTGAATAGCATTGATACTGAACTACAGTTTACACTAACCTTTTCACATAAATATAATTACTTTCTGGATACAGAGATAAGAGATGAGCAAATTTTTGGAAACATTTGATTCTGCCACTTTGCCGAATTTTCCCCAAAAATTAGTTTCGTTCCGAATTTATTTGTGGCGAATCGCTATTAAAAATGGCTATTTCTGGCCTACAGAGAGCCTCAATACGGGTGTAGAACACTTTGCCTTGCTGTAACACACATACGGTTTGTGCTGGGTTAGTGAAATAATACTGTTATTCAGTATGACATGCAGATTCTTTTGGAAATGTCCTTCATGCCATGAGAATGTAATGACACGAGTTGCCTTCCATTCTGGACTTCTTACCTGGATTTTATAGATCAAAATTAATAATTTCAATTCTATAAAATTTTATTTCAAAATGTAGAAGTCACTTTTCATAAATTATAAAAAGTCTTTAAACAAAGTCTGCAAACTACAAGGCGTTCAGATAAGTGATAAACATTGTTACATGCACATTACAGACAGAGCTACAGCCAGCTTTTTTTGCTCCATCCGGCACAAGACATCATGGAACCTGCAGCACAAACATATTAGTATTAGGCTCTGCACTTTTCCAGCATTATCCTCACCTTTTTCCTACAAATGACTCCAGCCTCCTCCAAACCCAATTCCACCAGCCTTCCCACAACACAGAATAAATTATGATTATTGATTAAATTTACAAGTCACTTTTCATAAATTATGAAACAACTTTAAACAATGGCTGCAAATTGCAAGGCTCTTATAACCAGCTTTACCCCACACAGTGACAGAGGGGTGTACATGGGAGACAGGGGTGTAGAGGAGTGTACATGGGTGACAGAGGGGCATACAGGGGTGACAGAGGGGTGACAAAGGGGTGTACAGGGTAACAGTGGGGTGTACAGGGGTTTAGAGGGGTTTAGAGGGTTGACAGAAGGGAGTAGAGGAGTGAAAGAAGGGTGGGGGTGCATTACCTGAAGCTGAGTAGGCCTCTGTCAGTGCTGCCCCTGCTCCTTCCCTCCATCCACACCATTTTGCTAAGGGACCAGGGAGAATCCAGAGCTCCACAGGAGAGGGAGGATACATGAGGATTGGAGATGCAGCATCACCTGTCCCGGCACTGCACACAGACTACCCTCCCGCCTGGCCTGCACACCAGGTGTGCAGGCCTGGGCAGAAAAATCAAAAAATGTTAGCGCCATATTTCCCACCAGAGTGTCCTGGCACGGTGGTTGGGAACCAGTGCCTCAGTGTAATGTGTCCTGGACCCCCCTTGCAACAGTGCACCTGATTCGATCGCCTCACTCACCTCATCAGAGCTACAGCCCTGATTACAGAACATACAGAACAAGTGCAAAAAAACACAAACTTAAAAAAACACAAAAATCTGTGAAAAAAGTGCTATAAAAAAAGAGGTAGTACTATATGTGACAAGGTCATCAAAGATGGATTTAAAAGGGGGCAGTTTAAGTTGTAGAAATGTCGGTAACAGTCCATTCCATAAACCTGAGTGAGGGGAACTCTGAGGACAATGTGCTCCAGTACGCCTAAAAAGATTTATGTGTACAACACCAGCCGATGTGTGCTTTTGCCTGGCCTTTTACAGTATCTAGGCCCTTGAAACTTTAACAGGTACAAAATAGTACACCACTTAGATGTATGTATGTGGTATACGCTTATGAGGGGAGAAAAATGCACTACAGTATGCTTAAAAAAGTGTTTGTGTACAACACCAGCCGGTGAGTACTTTTACCTGGCCTTTCACAGTATCTAGGCCCTTGAGACTTTAACAGGAACAAAATGTGGCCTTTCACAGTGTCTAGGCCAGTCTTTCCCAACCAGGATGTTTCCAGGTGTTGCAAAACTACAACTTCCAGAATGCCTGGACAGCCAAAGGCTGTTGCAAATCTAATTTTTCTTGAAACAAATTCGGATTCAGCAGATTCGATCCGCTCATCCCTAACAGACGTCACTTTAGAAAACAATAGATTGTCATCTAATTTGTATCGTAAACCAACAGACTGCAATACATTACAAAGGTTTTACAGTTGCCATCCAAGGGCCATGCTTAATTCTCTTCCATATAGTCAACTATTATATGCCAGCAATATTACAGAAATGTGAGAAATGTGCTCTTGAATGGATGTTTGTGTGGCTGGTTTATGGAGTGTTGCATATTTTTATCTATCATGCTCGATATTCAATTTGGCACTTACTGTGGAAGTTATTCAAAAACTACTGTAATTTCTGTTCCAGCGATATTAATTACACTCTTTTTTTTCCTCACACTTTAAAAGGTCTCTTGCGCTGCTTTGAAAATATAAGCGCCAAAAATTGCCAAATTTGACACCCAATTTTTTTTTCATTCATTTCTCACAACACATGTTGGAAACAATGGCTGGTCAGGGTACTGGAGACATGGCGCATACATCTCACGGCCACATGAGCCCAAATAGCACGATGCATGCTCACTTGCTTACGTATTGACAGACGAATTGTTACCATTCGACCGCGGGAGGACTTCTGGATCTCTACCTTATTGGACCCTCGCTACCTACACCTGCCCGGCCAATAGTGTGCCATCAGAGCGGGTGTTTAGTGCGGCGGAGGCCATAGTCACCCCAAAGAGAACTCGTCTGTCCAAGAAAAATGTGGACTGACCTTTGAAAATGAATCAGGCATGGATCAGCCAGGATTTCCAACCACCAATGCCTGATGCATCAGAGTAGATTGACCATGGTGCCACACCAACACTTCACAAATATGAATAGTGCACAACAGATTTAAGGCGCTGCTCCCCAGTTACAAAAACATTCCTTCGCATCAGACCTTTTCCCCCCACCTTCGTCACCGGGTACTGGTATTGCCAACCAACACACCAATTTATCACCGGGTCACTTTCAGGACTCCTGATGCTGCTGCTGCCGCCAACTCCAGGCTGTGCCATTCAGCCACTATATGGTCTCCTCCTGCTTCAGCCACCTCCAGGCTGTACCATTCAGGCACTATATGGTCTCTTCATGCTGCCACTAACTCCAGGCTGTGCCATTCAGCCACTTTATGGTCTCCTCCTGCTTCAGCCACCTCCAGGCTGTGCCAATCAGCCACTATATGGTCTCCTCATGCTTCAGCCAAATCCAGGCTGTGCCATTCAGCCACTATATGGTCTCCTTATGCTTCTGCCAACTCCAGGCTGTGCCATTCAGACACTATATGGTCTCCTCATGCTTCAGCCAACCCCAGGCTGTGTCATTCAGGCAATATATTGTTTACTGATGCTGCTGGGCCTGGGTCTGGGCCAAACAAATATGTTATGGTAGCACTAGCTACCCAAAATCTTCAATTTGAATTTCAGAATTCATCATTTATTCTTAGGGATTGTGAAGCCCTAGTATCTACTCATGCTGCTGCCAACTCCAGGATGTGCCATTCAGACACTATATGGTCTCCTCATGCTTCAGCCATCTCCAGGCTGTGCCATTCAGCCAATATATGGTTTATTGATGCTGCTGGGCCTGGGCCTAAAAAATTTTGCTATGGTAGCACTAGCTACCCAAAATCTTCAATTTATATTTCAGAATTCATCTTTTAATCTTAGGGATTATGAAGCCCTTGTGTCTATTCATGCTGCTGCCAATTCTAGGCTGCACCATTCAGACATTATATGATCTCCTCATGCTTCAGCCAGGCTGTGCCATTCAGCCAACACAAGGTTTACTGATGCTGCTGGGCCTGGGTCTCATGCTTGAGTAAGAGGGCGTGTCCCTCGAAACGTCGCATCATATCCTGTTGCCTCTGAGCTGAGAATACCTGGCTGGAATGTAAATGTTGCATACTGCACTTTATTGGAAAAAGAGAAAAAATAAAGAAGACGGGCTGGTCGTTTATACTCTACTGGAATAGTGAGTTTATCTTTTTATATGTATGCTAGCACTGCCTTTGCGTAGAAAGCCCAGGAATTTTTTGTATAGAGGGTGAATATTTTGTTGTGTGATAGTTGGAGTGTAGCTATTTAGTGCCTGGCCAGCCAATCAGGGAGTCACTCGCTGTGGTACGCCCCCCTCCCATCACTCTCTAGCAACGCTACTGGTAATAAAGGGTAGATAAAGAACTTTGGCCATTAACATAAGGGAAAACTTTTATGCTTTAAAAAATGCTTTTAGAAGCGGGTTTCCCGGGTTTTACTTACGTGTGATTTATAAAGGTTGTGCGCCTATTTGATAAATAGGTCGCATGTAAGCAAAAAGTAAGTAAAAAAAAAGTCATATAAAAGCCATACGTTTGAAAAGAATGATAAATCTCCTTCTTTGTGTTTAAGTCACATGATTACCTGACCGATGACGTTGCTCTCCTGTGAGGCATATAGCGGAACAAGCGTCATCGGCAGGTGTGGTCTGACGAAGCCCACACATGTGGATGAAACAGCTGTCACACTGATCTTAGCGTTTGCAATGTCCTGCTGGTTAATCCCTTTATGAAAGCTGCATTCATATCCTGCACTTCACGTAAATAAAGGTGAGTGTCTGCACAACTGACAAACAAGGTGAGTGCTACTATATACCTTCTTGTACAGAATTTTGCATGAGTGCTTTGTGCTTTCTTGGATACGCACCTCCACCTATTCAGTGCAGGCCAACTGTCTGTCCAGATTGGGGATTCAGTTAGGAATAGATTCAGTGAGAGCGGTGCCGAAACTATCTGTTTCTGCCTTTAAAGTATATCTGCTTATGATATTGATGGCCCTGCACAGAGTCTCTTATGATGTGTTATGTTTTGTGGGCTGCTATGCGATTTGTTGATGCACATGCAATACTACATATGGGTCTGTTGTCTCAGTTCCCTATTCTCATATTGCAATTGGTACCTTTATAACAGATAAATACAAGACCTTAATTGCCTCCGCCCACTTTTAAGATGGTGGCCTTTGTTTAGAGTAGTGAGTTGACATGCACAGCCTGGTCGATAGTGAGTAGTTTCCAGACATGTTACTATGACATCTCATTTTATTGGCTGCAAATTTCCCCTCTGACCCAGAAGCAGTATTCAGGAGCACCACACGCTGATAGTAAAACTATATGCTGGCATCTCCGAGCATTATTCGCTGGTAAGTGACGATTCCAACTCATTTTAATATTTAATTACTTTAGGTGTGATGCACATAAACACTTTTTGTTGGTCCACTTGGATAATGTGTGTATAAATGCGATCACAATATTAAATAGTATGTGCAATACATTGATAATACACTGTGGATATCACTATGTATGCACATTTATTGTAATTTAGTAATTTTATTGTCACGATTCGGCTTACAGGTAGTGGATCCTCTGTGTCAGCGAGGGATTGGCGTGGACCGTGCTAGTGGACCGGTTCTAAGAGGCTACTGGTGTTCACCAGAGCCCGCCGCAAAGCGGAATGGTCTTGCTGCGGCAGTAGCAATCAGGTCGTATCCACTAGCAACGGCTCAACCTCGCTGACTGCTGAGAAGGCGTGGGACAGAAGGACTAGGCAGAGGCAAGGTCAGACGTAGCAGAAGGTCGGGGCAGGCGGCAAGGTTCGTAGTCAAGATGGATAGCAGAAGTTCAGGTAACACAGGCTTTGGACACACTAAACGCTTTCACTGGCACAAAGCAACAAGATCCGGCAAGGGAGTGCTGGGGCAGTGAGCAGATATAGTCTGGGAGCAGATGGAAGCCAATTAAGCTAATTGGGCCAGGCACCAATCATTGGTGCACTGGCTCTTTAAGTCTCAGAGAGCTGTCGCGCGCGCGCCCTAGAGAGCGGAGCCACGCGCGCCAGCACATGACAGCAGGGGACCGGGACGGGTAAGTGACCTGGGATGCGATTCGCGAGCGGGCGCGTCCCGCTGTGCGAATCGCATCCCCGACGGCCATGACAGTGCAGCGCTCCCGGTCAGCGGGACTGACCGGGGCGCTGCAGGGAGAGAGACGCCGTG
This sequence comes from Hyla sarda, assembly GCF_029499605.1. NCBI lineage: Eukaryota > Metazoa > Chordata > Amphibia > Anura > Hylidae > Hyla > Hyla sarda. The sequence goes on from NC_079191.1 coordinate 229,613,031, forward strand.
AGCGCTCCGGGGAGGAGCGGGGACCCGGAGCGCTAGGCGTAACAGTACCCCCCCCTTAGGTCTCCCCTTTTCTTTGTCCGGTAACTGTCTCCCCTGGGATGAGGACACCGGGAAAGAATGGAGGGTTTCCTCAACGGCAGGCAGTACAGCAGGAGTGGGAATGGGGAGGGAGGGCAGAGGGCGAAGCCTGGCACGGGGCAGTGTGTCACCAGGACGGGGGCCATGAGGAGGCACTGAGGCTTGCCTGACGGGACTGGGAGGGGGGGAGAGGCACTTCCTATGGCAGGCAGAGTCCCAGTTCTTGATCTCCCCGGTGGTCCAATCAAGGGTGGGAGAATGAAGCCGGAGCCATGGCAGACCGAGGAGGACCTCAGAGGTACAGTTGGGAAGGACGAATAACTCAATCCTTTCGTGGTGGGGTCCAATACACATCAGGAGGGGTTCTGTGCGGTAACGCACGGTGCAATCCAATCTGACTCCGTTGACCGCGGAAATGTAGAGCGGCTTGACGAGACGGGTCACCGGGATGCGGAATTTATTCACAAAAGACTCCAAAATAAAATTCCCAGAGGCACCAGAGTCCAAGCAGGCCACGACTGAGAGGGAGGAGTTGGCTGAAGGAGAAATCCGCACGGGCACCGTGAGACGTGGAGAAGCAGACTTAGAACCAAGAGACGCCACACCCACGTGAGCTTGGTGCGTGCGTGCGTTTCCCAGACGTGGAGGACGGATAGGGCAATCCACCAAGAAATGCTCGGTACTGGCACAGTACAGACAAATATTTTCTTCCCTACGGCGATTCCTCTCTTCCTGGGTCAGGCGGGACCGATCCACTTGCATGGCCTCCTCGGCGGGAGGCCCAGGCGTAGACTGCAAAGGATGCTGTGGGAGAGGTGCCCAGAGATCTAAGTCTTTTTCCTGGCGGAGCTCCTGATGTCTCTCAGAAAAACGCATGTCAATGCGGGTGGCCAAATGGATAAGTTCTTGCAGGTTGGCAGGAATCTCTCGTGCGGCCAGCACATCCTTGATGCGACTGGATAGGCCTTTTTTAAAGGTCGCGCAGAGAGCCTCGTTATTCCATGATAATTCGGAAGCAAGAGTACGAAATTGGATGGCGTACTCGCCCACTGAAGAATTACCCTGGACCAGGTTCAGCAGGGCAGTCTCGGCAGAAGAAGCTCGGGCTGGCTCCTCGAAGACACTACGGACCTCAGCGAAGAAGGGCTGGACTGTGGCTGTGGCAGGATCATTGCAGTCCCAGAGCGGTGTGGCCCAAGACAAGGCCTTTCCTGAAAGAAGGCTCACTACGAACGCCACCTTAGACCGTTCTGTAGGAAACAAGTCCGACAACATCTCCATATGCAGGGAACACTGAGACAAAAATCCACGGCAGAGTCTAGAGTCCCCATCAAATTTGTCCGGCAGGGACAAGCGGAGGCTAGGAGCGGCCACTCGCTGCGGAGGAGGTGCAGGAGCTGGCGGAGGAGATGGTTGCTGCTGTAGCAGAGGCAGAAGTTGCTGTAACATGGCGGTCAACTGCGACAGCTGCTGTCCTTGTTGGGCAATCTGCTGCGATTGCTGAGCGACCACCGAGGGAAGGTCAGCGAGACTTGGCAGCGGCACCTCAGCGGGATCCATGGCCGGATCTACTGTCACGATTCGGCTTACAGGTAGTGGATCCTCTGTGTCAGCGAGGGATTGGCGTGGACCGTGCTAGTGGACCGGTTCTAAGAGGCTACTGGTGTTCACCAGAGCCTGCCGCAAAGCGGGATGGTCTTGCTGCGGCAGTAGCAACCAGGTCGTATCCACTAGCAACGGCTCAACCTCGCTGACTGCTGAGAAGGCGTGGGACAGAAGGACTAGGCAGAGGCAAGGTCAGACGTAGCAGAAGGTCGGGGCAGGCGGCAAGGTTCGTAGTCAAGATGGATAGCAGAAGTTCAAGTAACACAGGCTTTGGACACACTAAACGCTTTCACTGGCACAAGGCAACAAGATCCGGCAAGGGAGTGCAGGGGCAGTGAGCAGATATAGTCTGGGAGCAGATGGAAGCCAATTAAGCTAATTGGGCCAGGCACCAATCATTGGTGCACTGGCCCTTTAAGTCTCAGAGAGCTGGCGCGCGCGCCCTAGAGAGCGGAGCCGCGCGCGCCAGCACATGACAGCAGGGGACCGGGACGGGTAAGTGACCTGGGATGCGATTCGCGAGCGGGCGCGTCCCGCTGTGCGAATCGCATCCCCGACGGCCATGACAGTGCAGCGCTCCCGGTCAGCGGGACTGACCGGGGCGCTGCAGGGAGAGAGACGCCGTGAGCGCTCCGGGGAGGAGCGGGGACCCGGAGCGCTAGGCGTAACATTTATGACACTTTATACTATGTAAACATGATTTAATATGCAAATTTGTATAATTTTGTAATGAGCTCACGCAACTTATCCTCATTGCTATTTTTCTCCTTAGAACCCAGTGTTCTGTATGCTCAGAGAAAGTAGGACTTCACTACCACCAGGCAGCAAAGACAGAAATGATGGCATGAACAGGCTTTTTTTTTTGCTGAAAAAAAGGAGAAATCCCCTGACATTAAACATTAAACATCACAGCGCCAGACTCCTGTTCCTTGATGACTGAGAAGGAGCTTACTTGTCCACAATGACTGTATCATCCAAAAACACATTTATTGGAGCTGATGGAAAACTCTGGTTTGCTGGGGCTAATACAACTACCAAGCATGTGGCGGCTGCTGCTACTAGTACTAGGCCTCAAAAAATGTCTGCTATTACTTGTTCTGGACCAGGGCACATAGCTGGTGCCCACAGGGCTGGCTGTGTCACCAATTTGCTTACCGGAAGAGGACATGGCAGGGGTGTTCGTTCCTCTAACCTGTTTTTGCCCAAACAGACAATATGTTTTCAACTCTCAAAAAACATGCTTTTTTTTATATTATATTTTTCAAGAATTATAAGTCTGCCACATAAAGTAGCACCTTTTCAGTTAGTGACTCCTAAACTGTCAGAAAATTTTTATTTTTTATTTTTTACAAACTATATGTATGGAGTGTAGTTTTCTTTGTGTGTTATTTTTCCATGATATTTACTGTTTCCCTAGGTTTTGCACTTTTCCCTATGTTTTGCTTCTCTTGCAACTGCTCTGAGCTGTGGGGTTTTCCAGAGCTCAAATCCACCACATTTTCTGTGGAAACATTAGTAAATATGTTGGGATTTTTCGAAAATGTCAGGAACACACCCCTTTTCTATGTCTTCACCCCTTTTCCCAGCAGACAAGTAAAATGGAGTGTTGGTCAGGTTTTTTTTTTTATTTTGGCGCAAATTCTGGCACAGACACAATTTGTGGCGCAATACCACACATTTTGGCACACAACCCGACAAAACAGTTTGGGTTTACAATAGTAAGTCTGGACCAATGACTTTTTCTCCAATAATATTTACATTCTTACCCTGATTGTGCCACACAAAAAACTGGCACACTTTCCACAGATGTAGCAGCAGTTCTTGCTATGTAAGCTGAAAGGAAACAGAAAGTCATGAGAACAAAGGGGAGAAGGGGTAATTAATGACAATGCAGTCCAGGTCTAAGGCAGTAACATGATAATGTACATTTTAAACTGTCATGAAGAATATGCTTGTGGAGCTGCACACACAGTGCACTAGGGCTTCACAAGCATATTCTAGATATACCTTTAGAGGTCCATTTTGCTTCTTTATACTTACAGAATGCAGCTTTATAACCCATCCGGGAGTCAGGCTGACAGTTAGGGAGGTAGAGCCTGAGGTCCTCTCTGCTCTGGGCCACACCGCCTCTTTTTGCCTATGTTGAACAGTTGATTGGCAGGCAGGGCTCACTTGCTTGTAGCGGCCCTGTGTAGCTTTGCTGCGTGCAAGCCCTGCCTGTCAATCAACTGTTCGACGTAAGGCAAAAAGAGGCATTGCGGCCCGGAGCAGGGAGGACCCTGGGCTTTGCTATCATGACTGTAAGCCTGACTCCCAGATGGATTATAAAGCTGCATTCTGTAAGTATATAGCAGCCTAACTGACCTCTAAAAGTATGCCTAGAATATTCTTCTGAAGCCCTAGTGCACAGTGTGTGCACCTTTACAAGCATATTTTTTGTGACAGTTGCGCTTTAAGCATTGTGTGGACCGACTGAAGGAAGGTGACATGCTTAGATTACATACACACACTATTTAGAACAGGGAAGAGTCTTCACTATCTTGGCTAAATCTTTAAATAGAATTCCCCTAGCAAGAGGAAATGGTCAGAAGTTTGCAGAGAAGAGAGATACTTAGTAACCAACCTTTTAGAATGTCTTCTTGGGTAAGGAGTCAGTTTGGTGGCTAAAGTGATTTAAAATATTTAGGAGTCACATAGGCTTAAAGGTGTCTGACCATTTTACTCTACCTCTTATGCTTTTCTTTTGTCAGCCTTGTTGACAGGTTGACTAGCACATAAAAAGTCAAATTCAATATAATATACATAAAAAAAAAAATCTAATTCATTTTTATTGATTTTTCATGTTATGTCAACATACAAATAAAGAAATTCTCCTCTCACTCAGCTTGTCTCCTTGGTTACATTTTAGTACTAAATAATAGTCAACCCTTACAAACCAAGGGATACATAAATAGTATGGCATTGCATTATAAAGCATTACATTCTATTGCTTACAATTATTCTCAACATGCACATTTATAAGCGAGCCATCAAATAACTTTCTCCATATTATTAAACATACTTTAATAAAACATACCTATATCTATTTCTGCTCTTCCTAGATTTCCTTTCTAGTTGAAAGACTTAACCCCACACACAACCTCTGCTCTGCCAATGGCAACCTCTTCTCCACTACTTAATCCACCGCCTCATACTCTTGTTACGTCTTTTATGCCTCTCCTCTCTTATAGAAAATCACATGGGATTCCATCCAACATTCTCCAACACAACAAATGATCATGCACAACATATCTCTTCTCACAAACCTAAAGTCCTCCAACCATTATCCCAAAATCATTCCCAAAATTTTCTCTAGAGTTGTTTACTCCATTTCCTGACATTTATTATCTATTGCATATGTCTTATAGATTGTTATCCTGTATGGGTATGACTCCTACTAAATATATCTTGTAAGCAGTTTGGCATGTTCGGCAGGGATCGAACGCAGCCCTAAACTTGCCCACACCCTCTGTCCCTGCCTACTTGCATACTCGGCCTAAACAACGGGTCCACAACCATGAAGACGGTCCCTTCCGATGATACGTGCAGGGACAGTCAAATTCAAAACAATAAAGTACAATACGGTAGGTTTTAGGAAACAGCTGAAGGCACACAAAACTAACAGAAATCAAACTAAACACACACACACTGAAAGCGTAGTCAGACAGGCCGATTTAGCAACATATATTAAACGAGGTACCAATACACAGAAGCAGAAGGAAGGTCAAAAGCAGAGCTGAGATCAAATCCAAAAATCAGAGACAAACAACTCTGGTTACTCAAAGCAAGTTCTTTCACTGGCAACAAAACATAGAATGAGCTGGCTTTAAATGCCCCCCCCCCCCCCCCCCACAGGTGCAAGTTCAGCCTGATTAGCTGCCATAGCCTAGAATGGCTAGGGCATAGCCAAGCAACCAGGCCACGCTAAAACCTCAGGGAGGGTTAACCCTTCGAGTTCTTACACAGTTGTTATTTGTATCTGTCCTAATGAGATTGTTACAATGTTTTAACCGAATATTATACTATATAATGCTCCACAGAAGTTGACAGTGCACTCCCCCCTCTCTCTCTCTCTCTCTCTCTATATATATATATATATGTGTGTGTGTGTGTGTGTGTTTGTGTAATAATGATTACTTTGACAATTCTGCATATAAACATAGTAGGAGGTAGGAATGAGTAGTAGGTGGAATAGGTATCTCAAGTAAATTGGAAAATACTGTGGCATTAAACAAATCTTTTTTTGTGTAATGAAGTGCAAACATTAAGGTAGTTTCTTTTTGTTTTGTTATGCTTTCCAATCGATTTACATAAGTTTGCTTCAGAAAGTAAATGGGAAAAAAAGCCCACATTAATAACATAGTCCTTATTTAAATGTAATTGATATTATTATCCATTTGTAAGTTTAGATTTCTGAATGATTGTAGAGAATTAAGGATTTCTTTTTATTTCACATGCATACATTGTTCTTCAGTTAATCGATAATATTCTTAGAAATACCACTTTACTATTCAACAAAATGTCTATAAACTTGCCAAGTGCCGATCTAATTATAAAAGGGTATTAAAACTATGTGCTCTGGTTCATCATATGGTCATTTAAAACATCACAGATCATGGATAAAAGCAGACTGTCCGGCACAAAGACACTGCTGATTCTTATCTTGTCAAATCTAATTGTCTTTATAATATTGGGGATAAAAGTGTGCTGAGCAAGCATTGTGGTTTATGACTGATTTCTTTTGTCTTTGCAGCCAGTATAAATCCTATAGATCTGTGGAAATAATTATAGATAAGTAAAAAGGCTCTTAGAGTACATTGATTGAGAATAACTTAAAGTTGATTCATGTCTCTTCATGTATTTTTTTTATGTTTCAGTTGTCTATAACACCTGAAAAGAACAAGGACAACAATATAATGGCACCTATATAAAAAATCTTCTTGCAGTAAATGGAAATGCAGATGTCAGAGAAATAAAACGTGTGCTTGGGACATTGATTTTTTGTAAAGTGATGTGCCCGGAAACAAATGGGTGAAATACACATAAAAATATACCTGTGTAGAAAATACAAAAGGGATTAAGATAACAATAAGGTATTATCAGCAATAGGTGTGCATTCAGCCTATATAATAGCAGGTTTTATTTCTGACTTGGCATCCACTATGTTAGAATGTCTATGTTTAACCACCTACTGTATATAATCAGACAGCTTAAAATGACAAAAATGGACAAGGACACATTGAGGGTGAGTGACTAAAAATCAGAATATTATGGATGGGGTTTGTGCTCCACAAAGAAAATATTAAATTTATAACATTGCAATATTTCTTAACATATAAAACTTGGCAGCTTTAAAAAACATATTCAGTTCAATTTTTATCATGTTTTAATGTGTAAGAGCTTGGCACACCACAATGAAACTTTCTATCATTGTTTAACCCCTTAAGGATCATGCTATTCTAAGCCTTAAAATATACCTAACTTTTCAGGCAACTTTTCAGTAAAAGCTATCATGTGGGTGTCTGTAAAAAGCATTACTATACAGTGGGGCAAAAAGGTATTTAGTCAGCCACCAACTGTGCAAGTTCTCTCAACTGTGTAATTTCCATCATAGGTATACCTCAACGAGAGACATAATGAGAAAAAAAAAAACATAAAATCACATTGCCTGATTTTGAAAGAATTTATTTGCAAATTATGGTAGAAAATAAGTATGGTCAATAACAAAAGTTCATCTCAATACTTTGTTATATACCCTTTGTTGGCAATGACAGAGGTCAGTCTTCACAAGGTTTTCACACACTGTTGCTGGAATTTTGGCCCATTACTCCATGCAGATCTCCTCTAGAGCAGTGATGTTTTGGGGCTGCTGCTGGGCAACATGGATTTTTAACTCCCTCAAAAGGTTTTCTATGGGGTTGAGATCTGGAGACTGTCTAGGCCACTCCAGGAACTTGAAATGCTTCTTACGAAGCCACTCCTTCGTTGCCCGGGCGGTGTGTTTGGGATCATTGTCATGCTGAAAAACCCAGCCACGTTTCATCTTCAATGCCCTGGCTGATGGAAGGAGGTTTTCACTCAAATTCTCAAGATACATGGCCCCATTAATTATTTCCTTTACATGGATCAGTTGTCCTGGTCCCTTTGCAGAAAAACAGCCCCAAAGCATGATGTTTCCACCCCCATGCTTCACAGTAGATATGGTGTTCTTTGGATGCAACTCAGCATTCTTTCTCCTTCAAACAGGATGAATTGAGTTTTTACCAAAAAGTTCTACTTTGGTTTCATCTGACCATATGACATTCTCCCAAACCTCTTCTGGATCATCCAAATGCTCTCTAGCAAACTTCTGATGGGCCCGGACATGTACTGGCTTAAGCAGGGGGACACATCTGGCACTGCATGATTTGGGTCCCTGGATAGGGGATAAGATGTATTAGAGATGGAGTATCCCTTTAAAGTTCACTCTTTAAAGGGGTACTCCACCCCTCAACTTCTCATCCCCTATACAAACATAGGGGATAAGATGTCAGATCACGGGGGTCCCGCCGCTGGGGACCCCCGCAATATAGCATGCGGCACCCACCTGTTTCTTGTCCGGAAGCGCTGGAGGGTCTGGGTCGCAACCATGAGAACGGAAGTCTGTGATGTCATGACTCCGCCTCGTGTGACGTCATACCCCGTCCCCTTAATTCAAGTCTATGGGAGGGGGGTTGACGGCCATCACACCCCCTCCCATAGACTTGCATTGAGGGGACGGGGCGTGACATCACACGGGGGTGGAGTCATGACGTCACGGACTTCCATTCCCGTGGTCGCGTGGCAATCTAATTTATTTCTATACAAAAAAGTGCTTATTCAAGATCAGGTAAGATCATGATTTTCAGTAGATTGGTCAAGAGAAGTAAAGGATTTAGCTGTTTTCCCCTCGAACATGCACAATCAGGCTGAAGCATCAGAGCAACTAGCAAAAGCTCAGCAATGAACAGTGTACACAATCAAAAGATTGCATGGTATTGCCCCCTATGGGGACTAAACAAACAAAATAAGTAAAAAGTGTAAAAAAATAAGTCAATAAATGTGAATAAGCCGCTCCCCTAATAAAAGTTGGAATCACTCCCCATTTCCCTTTTTTTTAAATAAAAAATAAACATATGTGGTAATACCAAAGTTTCAAATTTCGATCATTTCATATACTCTAAAAAAAAATTGATAAAAAATGATCAAAAAGTCCCTTCAAAACAAAAATGGTACCGACAAAAAGTACATACCCCGGCGCAAAAAATGAGCCCTCATATATCCCCATACGTGGAAAAATAAAAAAGTTATAGGGGTCAAAAGATGAAAATTTTAAACAAACTGTACTAATTTTGGTGCATGTAATTATAATTACATAAATTGGGTATCCTTGTAACCTTATGGACCTACAGAATAAAGATAAGGTGCCATTTCTACCGAAAAGTGCACAGTTTTTTTTAATTTCACCCCACAAATAAGTTTTTTCAAATTGAGAAAACAGACATGATCGCACATCGACAACATGCACAATGATCTAATGCTTCTCAGAAACATTTATTAAACTAACAGATCGTAAGTGTACTTTATGATCATGAAGTGCAAGCCCACTAGCCACGTCACGGCCACCTGTAAGTAGTGGGACCCTAACGTCCCTAGCATAAAATGGCGTAGCACTGGCGGTGACCACCACCACAGCAACACCAGTGCCAAGAGGGGGAACGACCCTCTGGCAGAGCAGTCCCAATGCCACTCAAACCAGTCCCAGGGCCACGCCTCCCCATAGACATGGTGCCGCGGCAGCAATGGATGCCGCACAGCACCACTCCAGTGTGAACAAGGTGTAAAATCTCACTTACCATGTGCTCCCAGTCAAACTGGGAGGCTACCAGGAAGGAAGGGGCCCTGTGCAGCTTCCTGATAACTTATATAGGGCTGGGCTGAGGGGGGAGGGCCAGAGTGCAGACCAAGTAAAAGCAACAAAAAAAAAGAGAGGGGGATAGAAAACACAATGTGAATTCAAACAGAGAAAACAGACATGGTCGCACACAACATGCCCAATGATCTAATGCTTCTCAGCAACATTTATTAAACTAACAGATCGTTAGTGTACTTTATGATCATGAAGTGCAAGCCCACTAGCCACGTCATGGCCACCTGTAAGTAGTGGGTCCCTAACATCCCTAGCAAAAAATGGCGTAGCACTGGGCAGCGACCACCACCGCCGCAACACCAGTGCCAAGAGGGGGAACAACCCACTAGCAGAGCAGTCCCAAAGCCACTCAAACCAGTCCCAGGGCCACGCCTCCCCATAGACACGATGCCGCGGCAGCAATGTATGCTGCACAGCACCACACCAGATCATTGTGCATGTTGTGGATGTGCGACCATGTCTGTTTTCTCTATTTGAATTCACATTGTGTTTTCTATCACCCTCTCTTTTTTAGTTTTTACTTGGTCTGCCCCTCCCCCTCAGCCCAATTCCTAAATTAGCAGGAAGCTGCACATGGCCCTTTACTTTCTGGCAGCCTCCCAGTCTGACTGGGAGCACATGGTAAGTGAGCTTTTACACTTTGCTCACACTGATGTGGTGCTGTGTGGTGTCCATTGCTGCTTCGGCACCGTGTCTATGGGGAGGCGGGGCCCTGGGACTGGTTTGAGTGGCATTGGGGCTGCTCTGCCAGTGGGTCATTCCCCCTGTGGGCACTGGTGTTGCAGCGGTGGTGGTCGCTGGCCAGTGCTACGCCATTTTATGCTAGGGACGTTAGGGACCCAGTATTTACAAGGTGGCCGTGACATTGCTAGTGGGCTTGCACTTCATTATCATAAAGTACTCTAACGACCTGTTAGTTTAATAAATGTTGCTGAGAACATTAGATCATTGTACATGTTGTGGATGTGCGACCATGTCTGTTTTCTCTATTGAATTCACATTGTGTTCTCTATCCCCCTCTCTTTTTTGGTTTTTACTTGGTCTGCACTCTGTCCCTCACCCTCAGCCCAGGCATATATAAATTAGCAGGAAGCTGCACAGGGCCCTTTCCTTTCTTGCAGCCTCCCAGTCTGACTATAAGCACATTGTAAGTGAGCTTTTACACCTTGTTCACACTGGTGTGGTGCTGTGCCGCAGATTATTTTATGAAATAAGTGATGTCATTACAAAGTACAATTTGTGATGCAAAAAAACAAGCCCTTATATGGGTCTGTAGGTACTTCATTGAAAGCATTTTGATTTTTAGAAGGGGAGGAGGAGGAAAAAACGAAAGTTAAAAAATGAAAATTGGCTGGATCCTTAAGGCCAAAATGGGCTGAGTGCTTAAGGGGTTAAAACCACTGCCAGATGGTAGCTCTGCCAAAATATATGTCTGAGTTGAGTTACCTTCACAGAGGTTTTGAAAATATGAGTATGTAATTTTTAAATAGTAAATTTTTAGCACTGTTGCACGGTCTGTATACTGTACATAAATAATGTATCATATTGTGTGACTATCATATATTGCCACTATAGAGCTTTTGCATTTGCACTATTGTGTATTGTCTATTTTTTTTTTATTGCTCTGCACCCTGGCAATACCTCCATATTTTTTGAGAGACTAATTTTTAATCATCTATTATATCATTTATGAATAGAGATTTGCATTTAATTTATTCATTGTTGTGGCATTAATGGCTCATATATTTTGTAGGAGTGTATGCATAGAGTTTTGAGTTTAGCCATTTGCTTGTACTTAATGGTTATCTGAATACACATACTGTAGATCTTAAATGCAGTGGGGTCACATTAATTTATGTTTGTTTGGTGTATTACCTCTGCTTATCCAATTGGATTATCCATTATGGCAATTGTAAAATGACAATATTCTATATTATGACAACATAATTACTTAGTCACAGAGGATTATAATTTAAACATCAATTATGATTAAATAGAAGGTCAAGTTTAGCAAAACAGAAATAGTATTTTTGGATATGATGGCGAGGGTAGTCTACAAAACAGAGGGCACTGAAAACCTTGCGTGCCATACATTTACTTTCATTACGACAGTTTTCACCCCTTTTATGTGAAGCAAGCCATCCCCATGGGCAAGATTTTGTAAAATAAATAGTTCAGAGGATTTTTTTTAAAGCAAGCAGCAGAGTTAGAACAGCACCTTTAGAAAATGGATTTTTCAAGAGTGAATATTAAAAAAAAGCCCTTAAAAGAGCCTGAAAAGTATCAAGGGATTGTTTATTGAGTAGGACGAGTTGATGGAATGGCAAGAAAAATAGACATTTAGTTTTTTCTTTCAAATACAGTGTAGGTGCAGATATAATAAAAGCAGCTATAAGATACCATTGGCACATTATAGAAATAGATGCAGCTTCATAGCAGTAGCAATTAAGAAACCAGTAGAGGAATTTAGGTGTTGGGAGTGGTTTAAGAATTTGCTGGTTCATTCTAGATTGTGTAATAGAGACATTAAGGGAGATAACTGGTTAAGAAACAATGCCCTTTGAGGTAGTTTTAGATTTGCCAATTGTTCCTTCTGTAGAAAAATTCAGCAAGAGAAGAATTTAAATGTTGGGGAGTGGCGATCCATGTTAAAAAATGTATTAATTGTAGAACTAGATACATGGCGGGTTATTTATCATTGTGTTCTATTCCCTTTTTTGGTCTACATCTGCGAATTTTGTTTACTTTCGCTCTAATTGCGTTTTTTTTTCAAGTTCTAAAATCTGTCATTTTGACCTTTTGGTGTTGCTAGACCAGTTTTTGAAGTAACGGATGAACTGGTAACGAATTTATTATTTGCGTATTTTTTTATTTTGCGCAAAATTTCACACAAATTGCGGAAAGAAACCTGCAAAACTAGATCACCTCCTGACCAGGTCTACTCCCGTCTGTTTGTCAGCTTCACGTAGGTGGTCAATTTTATTAACATAAACAGTTCTGTATGTAGTATTCCTTACATTTGGGGCATATATTTCTAAGAAACTGCCTGATTTTCACACACCTTTTTTTCTAACAGATGTTAATAAAATCTGAAATGATGTTGCTTGCTTTTTCTGCCACAACAAATACCTTTCTTCTGTCATCATGTGAGCATAGTCCACCATGTGCCAGCATATATGCTGCGTACAGACATATATATATATATTTTTTGGATCCTTAATAAGTGTAATGTTTGATATACCTCCCGCTGCTTGTTTAATTCTGTGTAATAATTTTACAATGCTTTCCCTATAAAACTTAAGGCAAACATAATTTTAACAATACCCCTTTGATGCTTCTTAAAGGGGTTGTCCACCATGATTTTAGTACGTACCTGCCAGACAGTAATGGACATGCTTAGGAAGTGTTTGCGCTTGTGTTTTGGCAAAATGACTATGTTGTGTGATTACCGTAATGCTAAAGCTATCTTTTTGTGAACTGGCATTTCCATTTTCAGTTTCCTTCTTTGCCTAAAAATTTGTGTAATTCAATTTCTCTCCCTCACACACATCAGCCACCCCATGTAACATAAATGAGCTTCATCCATTAAAAAGACCTGTGTTTTCCAACCAGAGTGCCTACTGCTATTGGCAAAATAACAATAGTTGCACAATGATCTTTCTCCCACCAAGCAATCACTCTACCCATTGCAGCAGACAGGCTCCCTGTCATCAGCTGACTTGTGAGGTCAGGTGTCTGCCACATTGTAATCTGGATATTTTCGCTTCAGACGCGGCGGTCAGTTTTGATCGCCGCGTCTGAAGGGTTAATACAGGGCATAACCGCGATCAGAGAAGTCCTGTATTAGCCGCGGGTCCCGGTCGTTGATGGCCACAGGGACTGCCGCGATAGGACAGGTATTTATACGGTGAAAAATACGGCAGTAACTGTGATTAACCTGCAGCTCTTGGCTGTGCAAAAATACATGAGGTGTGGACAGGACAAGCAGGGCTCTGTGCATGCTCCAGACTTTTCCAGCCTCCTGTTGTGTGAGCCAGGGGCATGTATTGGAGCATTACTGCACAGAGCCCTGCTTGGCCGAAGTGTATCAATCCCGGCTTTTTCATTCACACTTCCTGTTTTGTAAATCATACTAGAAGGCCACAGGCCATATCTGTGTAAACTAAAATAGACAAATATTTATCCTAATGTCAGGGTGTGTCAATGAAATACCACTTGTATGTTGTTTGCTTGCTTACAAACATTTTTATGGTTAATGACAGTTACCCTTTTTTTTTAAATAATTTTCATTTATTTTTTGTTATATTTCCCATTTCACCTTTTATCATTAATATAGCCTTATAGTCTACATAGAAAAATACTTACCACTTCATTCATATTGCCCACACTGCTGGAAGGGCCATGAGCTGAGGTAACATCTGATTCTCAACTTCGCACCTCATTTGCTTGCATTGACTTTTTTATTTATTTATTTTACAATTTAATTTACAAGTATAAGACACAGAAATGGCCATTTTCCTTCCTTGTCATGTAGCAGGGCAATCATAAAACTGACTACTATTCTACACTGTAATTGTTAAAATGTTAATTTGTTATAGTAAACTTACCCTGTTGGATTTCTTTGCCTATGTATTTTTGAAACAGGTTGATTGAAATATCCTTTTTTTTGGATCAAACAACAGGTGTGTAAGGCTATGTTTCCACTTGGTTTTTTTTTCTGGCAGTTTTTAAGCCAAAGTCAGAAGTGGATCCATAAGGGAGGAGAAGGGTAAGTTCTTCCTTTATATGACCGGGGTTTTTTCCATTTTTGCATTTTAGTTTTTTGCTCCTTACCTTTAAAAAATCATAACTCTCTCAATTTTGCACCTAAAAATCCATATGATTGCTTATTTTTTGCGCCACCAATTCTACTTTGTAATGACATCAGTCATTTTGCCCAAAAATCTACGGTGAAACAAAAAAAAATCATTGTGAGACTAAATTGGATTTTTTGGGGGCTTCCATTTCTACGTAGTACATTTTTCAGTAAAAATGAGGGCTCATTTTGGGGCAGATAGCTGAGTGTTGCCTCATACAAGCTGCTTCAACTTCATAAACCTTAGTAGAGGAGGCAGGAATAATTTTTCAGTGCAATTCTGTGTCTTTGTTCGACAACAAATCATCTGCTGGTTAAACTAGTCTGTAGACGGTATAATTCCCAGCAGTCCATTCCTAATAGTCTATGACAGAGTGCAATTTTGGGTTTAGTAAACAGCTTTTGTGTGCTCCATCACGATTGTTTAATGCTGGTGTTGTGCAAAAATATGTTTTTTAAGCGTACTGCATTTTTCTGCCCTCAAACGTGCATACCACATATCTACATCTAAGTAGTGTATTATTTTGTAGCTGTTAATCTGTCAAGGGCTTACATATTGTGAAAGTCCAAGCAAAAGTACTCACCGGCTGGTGTTGTACTCCAATACTTTTTAAAGTGTACTTTAGCATATTTTTATGCCCTCATTAGTGCATACCACATATGTACATCTAAGTAGTGTACTATTTTGTAGCTGTTAATCTGTCAAGGGCCTAGATACTGGGAAAGTCCAGGCAAAAGTACTCACCGGCTGGTGTTTTACTTCAATACATTTTTTAATTATACTGTAGCTAAATTTTTTTGTCTTCATAAGTGCATGCCACATACCTACATCTAAGTAGTGTACTATTTTGTACCTGTTAATCTGCCAAGGGCCTAGATAATGTGAAAGGACAGCCAATAGTACACACCTGCTGTTATTCTAAACAAATACTGTTTTAAGCGTAGTGAAGCGTATTGTACTCTCCTCATATATGCAATAAGTATTTCAGGCAGTGTAGTGTCAGGATGTGCACAGAGGAGTGTCAGAGGCCTAAATTCATCAGGCAGAGGTCGCAGCAGAGTAGGGGCGTGGGGCAGCCGGAGTCGCAGCGAGAAGTCTGAGCTCTCAGTGTCAGCTAGCAATAGTGTCTCCACTAGCAACACAGCCGCTGTGATTGATCGGTTCATCCACTTCATCCCAAGTGACATCTGACACCCCCAGTCAACAGTCGGAGGGTTCCTCAGACTCAACCCTCAGTTGGCATGGCCCTCATGCTGTATCAGCCACCTCCAGGCTCTGTCATTGTGCTGCTTTATCATCTTCTCATGCTAATGCTACCACCTCCAGGCTCTGTCATTGTGCCACCATGTGGTCTCCTCATGCTGATGCTGCCACCTCCAGGCTCTCTCATTCTGCTCTATGGTCTCCTCATACTAATGCTACCACCTCCACGCTCTGTCATTGTGCCATGCTACCACCTTCAGGCTCTCTAATTGTGCTGCTCTATAGTTTCCTCATGCTGATGCTGCCCCCTCCACTCTCATTGTTCTGCTCTATGGTCTCCTCATGCTGACTCTACTGCCTCCACGCTCTGTCATTGCTCCACCACATGGTCTCCTCATGCTGATGCTACCACCTCCAGGCACTGTCATTGTGCCACCATATGGTCTCCTCATGCTGATGCTGCCACCTCCAGGCTCTCTAATTGTGCTGCTCTATTGTTTCCTCATGCTAATGCGGCCATATCCAGGCTCTCTAATTGGGCTGCTCTATGGTCTCCTCATGCTGATGCTACCACCTCCAATGAGCTCTCTCATTGTGCTGCCATGGATACTGCAAAACACAATTAAGGTGCTGGTCCCCAGATTCAGAAATTCCTCTGCATTAGACCATAAGTATTGAGGATATACATTACATAAAACATAACTTTTCTTAGGATAAAATATATGGACCCCAATTTTTTTTTTTAACCTGATAAAAGGAAAGGTGTTCAAAAAACACCACGTGCCACCAATACCACCAAGTATTTATGCGATGCAAAGACCTCTAAAAAGTGGAAGGGAACAATATATGGTTCATTGTAGGTGTGGGTAAAAACTTTCCGTGTAAGCCTTACTCTCGCACTATTAATTCCTCTCTTGGCACGTTTTATTCGTCCTAAAAAGGGCAGCCCCACACAGGAACATCTCCATATTTCCAACTAAAAACTAAAAAATATGGTCTCCTCATGCTTCAGCCAACTCCAGGCTGTGCCATTCAGCCACTATATGGTCTCCTCATGCTTCAGCCACCTCCAGACTGTGCCATTCAGACACTACATAGTTTACTGATGCTGCTGGGCCTGGGACTTTACCTAAAAAAAATTTCATGGTAGCACTAGCTACCATAAGTCTTCAATTTCAATTTTAAAATTCATCTTTTAATCTTAGGCATTGTGAAACCCTATTGTCTACTCATTCTTCTGCCACCTCTAGGCTCTGTCATTGTGCCACCATGTGACATGTGACTTCTTGTTATATTTGGTCCTTTGTAACCTCACGCCGGGTCCCAGGATATTAAAACTTGGGAGTGTAGTCTTAAATTTCAATTTCAAAATCTTCAATTTCAATTTTAAAATTCATTTTTTAATCTTAGGGATTGTGAAGCCCTATTGTCTAATCATGCTGCCACCAGCTCCAGGCTGTGTCGTTGTGGCACCAAATGGTCTCCTTATGCTGTTGGCACCTTAAATTATACTTTGAAAATTGTAATATATCTAAAATCTTCAATTTAAAATTTCTTGATTGTCTTTAATCTTCTCTATTGTGAGGCCCTATGGTCTTGTTAGGCTGTTGCCACCTCCAGACTGGGTCTTTCTGCCACTGTATTATCTCCTTGTGCTGCCACCAATTTCAGGCTGTGTTACTCTGCCAGATTATGGTCTTCTCATGCTGCTGCCACCTCTAGGCTCTGTCATTGTGCCGCCATGTGACTCCTTGTTAGATTGGGTTTTGTAGTCATACAGCATTAGTACAAAGTAAACACCGGGACATTAAACTTTGGAATCCAATATAAATCTTAAATTTAAAGGGGTATTCCAGGATTTTTTTTTATTTGACAATGCTACAGGTGCTGTAAAGTTGGTGTAGTTCATAATATAGTGTCTGTACCTGTGTGCGATGGTTTTCTCACAATTCTTCTGTAATTTTCAGCCCAATATTTATTTTCAACAGCATACAAAATTACTGTTGTCTCAGATTTTTCCCAGGTTGCAATTCGACCGAGATCTGACCTCACTGGTCAGCTGATGACAGGGAGCCTGTCTGCTTCAATGGGTGGAGTGATCGCTTGGTGGGAGAGAGATCAATCTTCAACTAATGCAATAGCTATAGGCACCCTGATTGAAAACCACAGTTCTTTTGAATGGATGCAGCTCATTTATTTTTCAATGGGTGGGGTGGCTGATGTGTGTGAGGAAGGAAAATGGAATTATGATATTTGAAGGTAAAAAAAGAGAAACTCAAACAGGACATACCAGCTAACCACAGTGTTATGGTAATCTCACAACATAGCCATTTAGCCCCAAGACAAGCACAGATCCTTCCTAAGCATGTCCATTACTTTATGGCAGGGATGTACTAAAATCCCCTTATGGTGGATAACCACTTGAAATTTAAATAAATTCATGTAATATTTTCAAGACTGAGGCACTATGGTTGTCTACGTCATATTATCTGTGGAATTATCACAAGAATCCAATGGAACAGCTTTGAGCGATAACAATGAACCATAAGTGATTAAATGAAACATTCACTTTCATAGTCAGGGAGGCCCTGCGAGGCACGGGCTGGAACAGTCGTTTTTAATAGCAATTTAAATTAATTTTTTCGGAAAATTCTGCGAATCGGCGGAATCAAATTTTTCAAAAGTTTCCTCATCTCTACTTACAATGTATAAAACTGTAATTTTGAGAACATTTACTTTGCTCCCGGGATAATGCCATTACATCCATCCGGCCAATACCCACTATTTGAGGTTGAGAATTTTTGGTAGCAACCTTTTCTTCAACAGGTGACAAAGTCACATTAGCTGGGGGACCTCCACCAGTTCCCTGGCAATGTTTACTAATTAAAGACAGCTTGGCAGATCATGCCATTTCTTTTTTAAGTTCCTTCACCGTTCTTTTCTCAAGACCAAGTGAGTTTACATTTTTCATAATGTCTACCCACATTGTATTTTTTAGTCTTAGAGGAATTTTATCCTCTTGTTTCCCAAACAACTGAAAAAACTTGCCAACCACCTGAAAGGGAGTATAGTATGCAAACTAAGTATTGCAAAGCAGGTCAGAAACACCCAAAGGAGAAGGGCAAAAATATTTTAACAACATATTATACATATATTTCTAAATGTAATAAATAATTATTGAAAACATGTAAGAAATGCTGCTGTAGATTTTATGAAACCTGTGCTACAAAGCATTTGCACAGTTTTCCATAGCAAAAAGTCCACTAGCTACGTTCATTAGTAAAAAGCC
The DNA here is from genome assembly GCF_029499605.1 of Hyla sarda. Taxonomy (NCBI): domain Eukaryota; kingdom Metazoa; phylum Chordata; class Amphibia; order Anura; family Hylidae; genus Hyla; species Hyla sarda. The sequence continues at coordinate 229,632,049 of NC_079191.1, forward strand.
GCTGCAAAATGACCTAAGCAATATGATTGTTTGCTCTGGCCAAATGTGAAATTTTAACTTGGCCCAGGTTGGGAGAAATCACACACCATGAGATTCCGAACAAAAGCCAACATCTCACAATTTAAGGTGCCCAAGTTGAACAAAATAAACAAAGCAAGGATAACAAACAACAAACAAAATGTGAAACCTCCGTCTCTCGATCACTAAAGATTTTCTTTTTGCCAGGCCTGCAGCAAGCTAAACCATTCCAAAATAGGAGGGAGAATCTGCATTCACTGATTCTTCATCCTCCTCCATTACATGACCTTCAGCAACACTTTCCTCACTTAAAACATTAGTTGAGGTGAAAGGAACATCTGCCCCTCTCTTTTTTTTGTCAAATATGTTTTAATTAATTTAAAAAAAAACATACAACTAGGAGCAATCAGGCAGACGCAGCTGCCAGAGAAGGCATGTAACATACATGCTCTGCCCCTCTCTTTGAAGTTCTTTTTTGGACATTAGTGGCTAATAAACTGAAATAGAACACAAAGAAAGGCAAATAAAGAGAAACCCACTCCTCAGATGCAGAGTAGACCTGTTCTAAATGTGAAGGCCGAAAATTAACTAGGAGTGGTTGTGCTGATCTGCACGGAATTTTTCATGGCCGCTGTGACAATTTGATAAATTTTGGGCAACACTGAAAAAAACAAAACGCATTTAGACCAATTACAAAAAGGATTTAGACAAGACCATGTCTTGTATTGTATTGATAAATAACCCTCATGGACTCCAGTGCCCTTGTGAGTATGTTATAAAGATGACACAATCCGTAGTATGTTTATCAGGTACCGAGAACATTGGAGGTTAGTAAGAAATGTACTTGGTTTAACACACTTAATTGAGCATATATATGGTCAGGCCATAGAAGCATTGTAGACTCTTTTTTTTCTTCTTTGGTTTAGAACAGATAGAAAAGTGCTAGATTTCACTCTTTATCTAATACACTGGGTTATAGTGTTGGTGACCAGGAGTCCAAAGAGGGGTCACTTACTATAATTGGTGCCATGGTTTCTGAGATATTGGCTAGCGAATTTCCCCTTCTGAATTAAAGTAATTGCGCGCAGGAGGCAGGGCCCCACCGGCTAACCACTCCTGCTAGTCTCCATCTTGTTAATCAGCAGGCCCAGAGCGCAGTGCTCACGTGACATGCAACTCACATCACTAGAATGTGGAGTTACAGAATATGAATATGCTAATTGAGGAGGCTGCTAATTAACGAGATGGAGAGAAATAGGAGCGGTCATCCGGTGGGGCCCCGCCTCCTCCGTATAATTACCTGAATTCAGAAGGGGAACATTGCTGGCTAATATCTCAGGAACCATGGCACCAATTATAGTAAGTGACCGCTCTTTAGACTCCTGGTCACCCACACTATAACCCAGTGTATTGGGTTTAGTGTGGGTGATCAAGGTGACAGTTTTCCTTTAATGTTTCCAATAAATGTTTCTATGAAGTATTGTATATTTTTTGTATGCCCTGTCTCTTTACGAGGGGCATTCTAGGTGATGTGGGCTTCAATGCAATTGCTTCATCAGATAAACATCATGGTTAAAAGATTTGAAATGCATTTTCTGTGGTTTACAATAAAGAGGAAATGCCTATATGGCAGACTTTGTGGCATATGCAGATTAATATGCTACATGACTAGAGGCTTTTTGTCCGGTTGTTCACCTGTTTTCTTTGTTGATACTGTAAACCACATGGCAGTTATAGAGGTATGGCAGCCAAGATTGGACATTCGTTTGATTCCAGCTACTAGAGAAGGAGCTTAGCTGTCATCGTCTTCCATCAGCATGGGACAACCATTCAGAGCTTAATCCACAGCTCCATAAACACATGATGCTGTGGAGTAATGTCCCCTTAACAGTTAAATACATACAGTCAAAATGGCAGTCATTAAAAGGTTAAAATAAATAAAAATAGGTTTTGGCAAAAGGTAGTTTACTTTGTGACATAATTAATGATATACAACATTCAAGATTAATGGCTATGTAAAATCTTAGGAGACAACTATTTATATTTAGTAGCTAGAAATGGTAGTTGTCGTGTCCCAGTTCTTTGGTTAACTATGATTCATGTTTACTGCATAAGAGCTATTTTTAATAATGCAATATAGATTAATCTCTGAAGACATATGCATAGCTAAATAGTGCCTACTTCATATAAAGTTATACATATATTTATGGAGCTCCAGTTTTGTCACAACTTTGTTTTACCTCATAAGATATATGTACAGTATGTTTAGGAGTTTTTTTTAAAAATTTTTCTAAAGCTGTGAAATAATGTATTATCCCTGTAAATTTGGGAGTAGAACCAAAAAGTTTTCATGCTTTTCTTTAAATTCCACTGCAATTTTTTTCCAACTCCAAGGCAATATACCATATAGCTGCTTACTTTTTATGTAGTAGTATTAATAAATCAATGAATATAAATTGTAGGAACTAGAAATTAAAGCAAGTGAATGGACGGGGCTAAGCTATTAAGTAAGTTTTTTTCAAAGCTGTATACTGTATAAGAATATGTTCACTGACAATACAATTGGATCACAAAATTTGTTTACAACAATAGAGCACAGAGCAGTAATACAGCCATGCTTATCATTGTACTGCACACGGTCAATAGTAGTCTCTGGCACTTGTAGACTGTAGGACTGTAGACCAACTACCACAAGAAGCCACCAGAATTATTTTTGTTTATATTTGCAAGCATGCCATTTCTAATTGGATGTCAGAGTGGGTACTTAGCATTATTGTTAAAGAGTACTTGTCACCAAACTAAACTTTTAATATATTGTTCCTTATGTAATTATATGACACTTTGCTATTTATTTGCTGGTAAAACTCTCAACCTTTATATTTTTTTATGTGATTGAAAAAACAGCCACTAAGTGGCTCTGTTCTGTTTTCGGCACAAGTCAGTCAGTTAGTTTGGTCTCCTCTCGGCATGGCAGGAGACCAAACTCAGGAAGTGTATGCAGAGCATGGCGAGACACAGCTTTTGCAGGCTTCAGTGACGTTGTGCCTACTGGGGAACACCCACTTTCTCCTGCCGGGAGCTCACACAATGTAAGTCAAGGCTCAGAAAAAAAAATTAAGAGCAGGAGGGGTGTTAGAAGTACTTAGGGAATATAATTTGAGTTAGTTTAGAAAATATGGTTTGATGATAGGTACTCTTTAAAATAGCATGAACTATGATGCAAAGTACATATTTTACAATGGAGAAAAGGAAGAAGTAATGTGTAGCTTTAAAAGCTTTATAAACATATTTTTTTGGTAAGTTTAGTATTTTGGCACTACTTACATACATTACTGCTAAAGGATAATTGCATTCATGGACATTCTTAGTTTCAGAAGAGTAGTAGAATGGGACTATACATTTATTTTAACATGTCAACCATTTTAACCTTCTTGCAAACTGATAAGTTTCAGTACAGTAGTAAGTGGATGTTTTTGAAACTGCTGTGAATCTTAAATTTTATGATGCAATCTTTCTTGTCCTATTTGACTTAGTACTGGAATAACCTGTTTTCATGCTTGCTGGAAAATATCTGAATTCTTTTCTTAAGGATTTTATGTTATTTTGTACGGTGGGGGGCATTCTGAAATGCTTTGTTCACACAAATCCATTTAGATGCTATTAGTGAACCAAGAAGCTGTTGTCTACATCCTAGAGCTGGTAAATTATTTCACACGATACAAAAAAGAAGTAAGTATTAAATTTGGAAATAAAAAAAAAGCTACAGCTGGTTTGCCATTTACAACATCAGAAATGTGGCAGCATAGCGTGCTTTATATGCTTTTTTGAGCATCACATGTAAATACATTTGTGACACAAAGAACAATCTCCTTTTCGGTCTACAATTATGGACATTTATCAACGGGTTTAGTCAGGTTTTCTTTACTATAATTGTCGCAAAATTGTCGCGACTACGCAATTTTTTGTGCAACATTTTGACTAGAAAGCGAGAAAAGCAAGTTTTCAAAAAATTAACTACGTAGTAACGGACTACGGGTAGTCAGATATTTATTAACTGCGACAGTCGCAACTGCGCAAAAAAAAAGTCACAACAGGGTTAAAAATTGACTAAATTGACTCCAGCTCAAACATGGAGCAGAAAAAGCTACTACCAAAGTAAAAAAGGAAAAATTGCTTACGTGAAAGAAAATTATCAACAGGCTGAAACCAGTTGATAAATAAGTCGCACATAAGCAAAAAAAAGTAAGGAAAAAATTACTAAAAAAAAAGAATACATAAGCAAACATTGATAAATGTCCCTCCATATGTACTACACAGTGCTAAAATAGGTGCACCACAAGGTGTTTTGTTTTTTTCAAAGCCCTTTTAATGTTTTACATTGCACCTGAGTATGCCTACAGTACTAACAGCTTTACTAAATGAATAACTAATTCATGTCTTTTTCTCTATCTGACTTTCTACCTTCAAATTCTAAATCCCTACTTACAGGTTTACACAAGTATTATAATAAAAATAAATCAGAAATATTGGATAATTTAGTGAACTGTGAAGGCTTCTACTGTTGGTGTTTAACCATTTTGCTTGATGGTTCTCTTACCATCTGATATCAGTAACATGTTAAAGGGGTATTCCGTGGAATTTTTTAAAAATCAACTGGTGCCAGAAAATTAAACAGATTTGTAAATTACTTCTATTAAAAAATCTTAATCCCTCAATTACTTATCAGCTGCTGGAAGTTGTTTTCTTTTTTAATTTCATTTCTGTCTGACCACAGTTATCTCTGCTGCCATCTGTACATGTCTGGAACTGTCTGGAGCAGGATAGGTTTGCTATAGGGATTTGCTCCTGCTCTGGACAATTCCTGACATGGACAGAGGTGTCAGCAGAGAGCATTGTGGTCAGACTGAAAATAGATTCACAAAGAAAATAAATTTGTGTGGATCATACAGCAGCTGATAATTACTAGAAGGATTAAGATTTCTTAATAGAAGTAATTTACAAATCTGTTTAACTTTCTGCCACCAGTTGATTTAAAAATAATTTTTTTCCTCCGGAGTACCCCTTAAAGGATAGGGGGAATGGATTACAAGACAGTCTAAATATTTCCCAAGAGAGTACTTAATATCTATATATAGTTGGCTATGTATTGCATATTAAGCTTAGGTTGCCTGTTGGAAAAGATTATAGGGATGGAAGTCAACACCAGGGAGCAATTTGTCTTTTTTCTCCTGCCACTAATACAGAAAAGTAAAAGAATTATAAGGGTCAGAAAAGACGATTTTAACCCTTTAAGGACTCAGGGTTTTTCAGTTTTTTCCTCCTTACCTTTAAAAAATCATAACCCTTTCAATTTTCCACCTAAAAATCCATATTATGGCTTATTTTTTGCGTCACCAATTCTTCTTTTCAGTGACATTAGTCATTTTACCCAAAAATTCACGGCGAAGCGGAAAAAAAAAATCATTGTGCGACAAAATCTAAGAACAAATGCCATTTTGTAACTTTTGGGGGCTTCCGTTTCTACGCAGTGCATATTTCGGTAAAAATAACACCTTATCATTATTTCGTAGGTCCATACGGTTAAAATGATACCCTACTTATATAGGTTTGATATTGTCATACTTCTGGAAAAAATCATGACTACATGCAGGAAAATTTATACGTTTAAAAATGTCATCTTCTGACCCCTATAACTTTTTTATTTTTCCACATACAGGGTGGTATGAGGACTCATTTTTTGCGCTGCGACCTGAAGTTTTTATCAGTATAATTTTTGTTTTGATCAGACTTTTTGATCACTTTTTATTCATTTTTTAATGGTATAAAAAGTGACCAAAAATAAGCTTTTTTAGAATTTTTTTCGCGTACGCCATTGACCATGAAGTTTAATTAATTATATATTTTTATAGTTCGGACATTTACGCAGGCGGCGATACCACATATGTTTATTTATTTTTTTATTTACACTGATGATTCAAACTTTTATTAGGGAAGGGGTTAAATGACCTTCATTAACACTTTTTTTAAACTTTTTTTTTGCAGTGTTATAGGTCCCATAGGGACCTATAACACTGCACACACTAATCTCCTATGCTGATCACTGGCGTGTATTAACACGCCTGTGATCAGGGTTATCGGCGCTTGACTGCTCCAGCCTGGACCTCAGGTATGGAGCAGTCATTCGTCGATCTGACACCGAGGAGGCAGGTAAGGGCCCTCCCGGTGTCCTGTAAGCTGTTCGGGATGCCGCTATTTTACCGCGGCGGTCCCGAACAGCCCGACTAGCCGGGATACTTTCACTTTAGAAGCGGCGGTCAGCTTTGACCGCCGCTTCTAAAGGGTTAATACCGCACATTGCCGCGATTGGCGATGTGTGGTATTAGCCGCAGGTCCCGGCCGTTGATGAGCGCCGGGACCGACGCAATGTGATGCGGGGTCGCAGCGCGACCCCGCTTCATATCGCGGGAGCCGGCGCAGGATGTAAATATACGTCCTGCGTCGTTAAGGGGTTAAGCATACTTATTTTCATACAAGAAGTTATAGTTTTTAAATGTAGTAAAATAAAACAAAACCTATATGAATTGTATTTTTGTGATCATATGTACCTACAGTATAAAGATAATGCGTCATTTTTACTGAAAAGGAATGCCCCAAATTTTGCAAAGTGGCAGTTTTTTTTTTTATTGTGCCCCACAAATAATTTTATTCTAAAATGTCCTTACAAAGTGCAATTGGTGGTGCAAAAAAACAATCCATAATATCGGTCTGTAGGTGGAAAATTGACATGGCTATTAAAAGTTGAGGAGGAAAATTCAAAAGTGCAAAAACTCTCTGTGTCCTTTAGGGGTTAATGTCTGTATTTTAACAGTAATATTATTTGTAAATGAATACTATTATTAATATAGTATTCATTTAAAATACATATCGTAAAAGGTAAAGTAAGGTAAAATACTTGGCATTCTGCTTATTTTGATTTGAACTTTAACATCATGTTACTGAGATCGGAATATTCTAAGAAACTATTAACCACCTTTACTAGATTTGAGGACATATGAATATAAATTATTTGTATTCAAATGATTAATTTTGCATGTAAACCTTTTTGGAAATGTATGGTTAACTACATTATATTTCTGTAACCAATATAGATGATAAAAAACTGAATATATTCTGTAAACATTCACAGGAAGAGCAAAATAAACAAAGTCCTTATTTATGAATAATATATATAGGAATGCATTAACTTCAGAGAGTTCTCCTTATTTCCATTCTGTCAAGACCTCTTTCAGCGTACAACAAGAAAAAGTGTTGTTTCCCTGGAACAGACAACTTAAAATACTATATGCCCAATTTCCACAGTGGAAGGTAGAATTAGGTTCAATTTTAGAGCATTTGATTTGATTCTATAGGACAGTGGAAGTAAAGTCTTTCATACTATAATATTTTAGATATAGATGTTTCTGAAGATGAAACAAGAAAGAAGAAAAATAATCTGCCCACTAAAACCCTGTGAGAGCAATCGCGAACAAGAGCTCTAATCTTGACAGGGAAGGTGCTAAATTAGTTTTAGTGCTTTAAAGCATGTATAAAACAATGCTTAGAACTCAGAAATGTCTATATTTTTCTTTTATTTATTTCAAATTGATGGCATAGTGAAAGCAAGGCTCAGTATTCATTTATTCAAAATAAGCAATAAAAATATATGTCCAAGTATAATCACCAATGGAAAGACTTGTAAGTTACTATGTTGGAACAGGTGATACATCTATTCATAAAAAAAATTACAGAATTGCCCATAAGCTGAAAATTTATAGAAACCATTGTTCTTTTGGAGGCTTTTGACAAGTATAATACTGTTTGTTTTTTACCTGCAAAATAAGCCTGTTTTAGTTAGGCATGGTTGCTAGACAGTATTTGTCTCAGACAGATTGATACATCTGGGCCACTATCTTTAACCTCTTAAGGACTCTAAGGTCCATTTTCACTTTAAGGACTAAACCCTTTTCTGCAATTCTGACCACTGTCAATTTATGCATTAATAACTCTGGGATGATTTTACCGTTAATTCTAATTCTTTTTTTCGTGACATATTTTACTTTAAATAGTGGTACATTTTCATCGTTATTTGCATCTTTTCTTTGTCAAAATCCCCAAATTCCATGAAAATGTGGAATATTTTGCATTTTTCTAAATTTGAAACTCTCTGCTTGTAAGGAAAATGGATATTCCAAATAAATGTTATATTGATTCACAAATACAATATGTCTACTTTATGATGGCATCAGAAAGTTGACATGTTTTTACTTTTTGAAGACATTAGAGGGCTTCAAAGTATAGCAGCAATTTTCCAAATTTTCACAAAAATTTCAAAAGCAGAATTTTTCAGGGACCAGTTAAGTTTGAAGTGGATTTGAGGGTTCTTTCTGTGAGAAATACCCCATAAATTACCCCATTATAGAAACTACACCCCTCAAAGTATTCAAAACGACATTCAGAAAGTTTGTTAATATTAGGTGTTTCACATGAATAGCAGCAAAGTGGAGGAAAAAATCTAAATCTGCATTTTTCACACTAACATGTTCTTGTAGCTCCATTTTTTCATTTTTAAAAGTGGTATAGTGAAAAAAATACCCCCAAAATTTGTAGCCCAATTTCTCTCGAGTATGGAAATACCTCATATGTTGACATAAAGTGCTCTGCGGGCTCACACCTTGGCTCAAGAGGGAAAGAGAAACTGTGGGATTTTTTTAAACAAATTTAGCTGTCATGGTTTTTGGGGGCCATGTTGCATTTAGGAAGCCCCCATGATGCCAGAACAGCAAAATAACCCCCACATGGCATACTATTTTGGACACTTCACCCCTCAAGGAATGTAACAAGGGGTATAGTAAGCCTTAACACCTCACAGGTGTTTGACGACTTTGCATTGAAGTTGGATGCCAAAATGGAAAATTTTATTTTCAACACTAAAATTATGGTGTTACGCAAAATATTTCTTTTTCACAAGGGGTAATAGGTGAAAATGGACCCCATAATTTGAAGCCCAATTTCTCCCGATTAAGAAAATGCCCCATATGTGGATGTTTAGTGCTCTGCTGGCAAACTACAATGCTTAGAAGAGAAGGAGCAAAATTGGCTTTTTGAAAATTTTCCTGAAATTTTTTTTTTTTTTTTGGGGGGGGGGGGGGGGGGGGGGGCATGTTGCATTTAGCAAGTCCCCATCGGGCCAGAACAGCAAAAAAAAAAAAAAATTGGCATTCTATTGGCATACTATTTTGGAAACTACGAAACTACACCCCTCAAGGAACGTAACAAGGGGTACAGTGAGCCTTAAGACCTCACAGGTGTTTGACAACCTTGCGTTGAATTTGGACGTGAAAATGGAAAATTCGATGTTTACACTAAAATGATGGGGAAAAGGAAAAGTATGGGGCAACACTAGCATGTTAGTGTAAAAAAAAACTTTTTTTACAATAACATGCTGGAGTAGACCTCAACTTTACCTTTTTATAAGAGGTAAAAGGAGAAAAAGCAGTACGGAAACACCCAATATGTGGCCTTAAACTGTTGCCTTGCAATACGACGGAGCTCCGAAGTAAGAGAGCGCCATGGGCATTTGAGGCCTAAATACACCTCTGATACTCCTCCGATACCAAAATTACCCTACTGCAGTGTTTCCCAAACAGGGTGCCTCCAGCTGGTGCAAAACTCCCAGCATGCCTGGACAGTCAATGGCTGTCTGGCAACACTGGGAGTTGTAGTTTTGCAACAGCTGGAGGCTCCATTTTAGAAACCATGCCGTACCAGACGTTTCAAATTTTTATTGGATTTTTATTGTAAATGCGTATTTTTTATTTTGTGTAGGTGTAGTGTAGAGTAGTGTTTTTAGGGTACATTCACACGGGTGGCGGTTCATAGCGAGTTTCCTGCTGGGAGTTTGAGCTGCATCAGAAAATTTGCTGCATCTCAAACTTGCAGAGAGAAACTCACTGTAAACCCCCGGACGTGTGAATGTACCCTGTACAGTCACATGGGGGGGGGGGGGGGTGCAATTCTCAGTGTTTTGCAACCAGTATGCCTAAAACTGTTTCAAAACTACAACTCCCAGCATGCCCTTTGGCTGTCCGTGCATGCTGGGGGTTGAAGTTATGCAACAGCATAAGCATGCACGGACAGCCAAATGGCATGCTGGAAGTAGTAGAAGTATGCCTCTAGCTGTTGCATAACTACAAGTCCCAGCATGCCCTTCAGCTGTCACTGCATGCTGAGAGTTGTAGTTTTTTTTTTACCTAACTCAGTGTTTCGCAACCAGTGTGCCTCCAGCTGTTGCAAACTACATTTCCCAGCATGCCCTTTGGCTGTCACTGCATGCTGAGAGTTGTAGTTTGCATCAGATGGAGGCACACTGGTTGCGAAACACTGAGTTAGGTAACAAACTGTGTTTTGCAACCAGTGTGCCTTCAGCTGTTGCAAAAACTATAAATCTCAGCATGCAGTGACAGTTGAAGGGCCAGTTGAGACTTGTAGCCTGTTGAGACAGCTGGAGGCATACTACTACAACTTCCAGCATGATGGGGGTTGTAGTTATGCAACAGCTGGAGGCACACTGTGTGCCCAACCTGTGTGCCTTCAGCTGTTGCAAAACTACAACTCCCAGCATGTATGGCCTGTCAGTGCATGCTGGGAGTTCTAGTTTTGCAACAGCTGGAGGCACACGGGTTGGGAAATACTAAGTTAGGAAACAGACAATGTTTCCCAACCAGTGTGCCTCCAGTTGTTGCAAAACTACAGCTTACAGCATGCCCAGACAGCCGAAGGGCATGTTGAGAGTTGTAGTTATGCAACAACTGGAGGAGAACAGTTTGGAGACCACTGTGTAGCCCTTCAGATGTTCCAAAACTACAACTCCAAGCATGCTCAGACTGCCCAGGCATCCTGGTAGTTGTAGTTCGGCAACATCTGAAGAGCCAGATGTTGCCGAACTACAACTCCCAGCATGCCTGGGCAGTCTGGGCATGCTTGAAGTTGTAGTTGTGCAACATCTGGAGGGCTACAGCTTGGGTACCACTACATAGTGGTCTCCAAACTGTGGCGCTCCTAATGTTGCAAAACCACAACTCCAAGCATGCCCAGACAGCATTTGGCTGTCTGGGCATGCTGTGAGTTGTAGTTTGGCATCTCCTAGAACTCCTTCACTGCTGCCTCCACTGCTATCTCCGCTGCCGCCTCCTTAAAGCTGCCGATCCCGCTGCTGGCTGCCGCGATAGCCAGTCCTGTCGCCTCCTCCTGCACTCTGGTACCCGCCGCCATCTTCTCCCCGCTCTGCCCCGACATCCAGGGGCGGGCGGAGCGGGGATTTCAACTTTATCCCTCCCACCCCCCTCCTGCCATTGGTCAGTTAGTCCTAACCGACCAATAGCAGGGGATAAGAGGAGGTGGCACCACTGCCACCTCCCTCCTATCCTTCAGGATGGTTGCAGCTGTCTCTGACCATAGACCCGATCAGCCCGAAATCGCTGCAAATCACCGATCTGAATTGATTTGCGGTGATTGCCAAAATGGGGGGGGGGGGTGTCTCAGGAATGATTTCAGCAGGCATCCCGCTCTGGTCCCCGCCTGGCGAACCGCAGGGATGGACAAATGCAGGGTGTACATGTACGCCCTGAGTCCTTAAGGACTCGGAAATGGGGGCATTTGGGTATGCCCTGCGTCCTTAAGTGGTTAAAAATGTGATTTTACTTTGCTTTTGTTGTTCACAAATTGCAGAAAATTGGGGGTGGGAGGTGTATAATATTAGACTGATTTAGTGTTTTCATCCACCCAGCCTCAGCTCAAAAAAAAAACAAAGCTATTGATCATCTATGGAGAATGCAAAAAGTAATTCCTTCATTGAAGTGTTGTGACACTGGTGTCGCAGTAAAACCTAAAACCAACATGTTTCTGGTACTAGGCTTCACCCTTACTCATGGCTATTTAACATAAGTAATGCCTTTGCGTTAAATGGTGTCCCAAATGGATATGAACTTCCTGATTCTAAACGGAGAAACTTTTCTTAAAGGAACAGGAAAATGCATTATCAGTTAAAGGAATATTATACATGATGTGAACCAGGCACACTGTCAGTCTGTTCACCCACACTAATGTCACGATGCCGGCTGGCAGGTAGTGGACCCTCTGTGCCAGAGAGGGATTGGCGTGGACCGTGCTAGTGGACCGGTTCTAAGCCACTACTGGTTTTCACCAGAGCCCGCCGCAAAGCGGGATGGTCTTGCTGCGGCGGTAGTGACCAGGTCGTATCCACTAGCAACGGCTCACCTCTCTGGCTGCTGAAGATAGGCGCGGTACAAGGGAGTAGGCAGAAGCAAGGTCGGACGTAGCAGAAGGTCGGGGCAGGCAGCAAGGATCGTAGTCAGGGGCAACGGCAGAAGGTCTGGAAACACAGGCAAGGAACACACAAGGAACGCTTTCACTGGCACTAAGGCAACAAGATCCGGCAAGGGAGTGCAAGGGAAGTGAGGTAATATAGGGAAGTGCACAGGTGAAAACCCTAATTGGAACCACTGCGCCAATCAGCGGCGCAGTGGCCCTTTAAATCGCAGAGACCCGGCGCGCGCGCGCCCTAGGGAGCGGGGCCGCGCGCGCCGGGACAGAACAGACGGGGAGCGAGTCAGGTAGGGGAGCCGGGGTGCGCATCGCGAGCGGGCGCTACCCGCATCGCGAATCGCATCCCGGCTGGCAGCAGGATCGCAGCGCCCCGGGTCAGAGGACGTGACCGGAGCGCTGCAGCGGAGGGAGTGAAGCGAGCGCTCCGGGGAGGAGCGGGGACCCGGAGCGCTCGGCGTAACAGTACCCCCCCCCTTGGGTCTCCCCCTCTTCTTGGAGCCTGAGAACCTGAGGAGCAGACTTTTGTCAAGGATGTTGTCCTCAGGTTCCCAGGATCTCTCTTCAGGACCACAACCCTCCCAGTCTACTAAAAAAAAATTTTTCCCTCTGACTTTTTTGGCAGCCAAAATTTCCTTGACCGAGAAGACGTCCGAGGAGCCGGAAACAGGAGTGGGAGGAACAGATTTGGGAGAAAAACGGTTGAGGATGAGTGGTTTGAGAAGAGAGACGTGAAAGGCATTAGGGATACGAAGAGAAGGAGGAAGAAGAAGTTTATAAGAGACAGGATTAATTTGACACAAAATTTTGAAAGGACCAAGATAGCGTGGTCCCAACTTGTAGCTAGGGACACGGAAGCGGACATATTTAGCGGAGAGCCATACCTTGTCTCCAGGGGAAAAAACGGGGGGAGCTCTTCTTTTCTTATCCGCGAACCTCTTCATGCGTGAAGAAGCCTGTAAGAGAGAATTTTGGGTCTCTCTCCATATAATGGAAAGGTCACGAGAAATTTCATCCACAGCGGGCAGACCAGAGGGCAAGGGGATAGGGAGGGGGGGAAGAGGGTGACGGCCGTACACCACGAAAAATGGGGATTTGGAGGAAGATTCAGAGACCCTGAAGTTATACGAAAATTCGGCCCATGGAAGGAGATCTGCCCAGTCATCCTGGCGGGAGGAAACAAAATGTCGCAAATAATCACCCAGGATCTGGTTAATTCTTTCTACTTGTCCATTGGACTGGGGATGATATGCAGAGGAAAAATTTAATTTAATCTTGAGTTGTTTACAGAGAGCCCTCCAGAATTTAGACACGAATTGGACCCCTCTATCCGAGACAATCTGCGTAGGCAACCCGTGAAGACGAAAAATGTGTACAAAAAATTGTTTAGCCAACTGAGGCGCAGAAGGAAGACCAGGAAGAGGGATGAAATGTGCCATTTTGGAGAATCGATCAACGACCACCCAAATAACGGTGTTGCCACGGGAAGGGGGTAAATCAGTAATAAAATCCATACCAATCAGAGACCAAGGCTGTTCGGGGACAGGCAGAGGATGAAGAAAACCAGCGGGCTTCTGGCGAGGAGTCTTATCCCGGGCACAGATAGTGCAGGCTCGCACAAAGTCCCCAACATCCGTCTCCAGAGTCGGCCACCAATAGAAGCGGGAGATGAGTTGCACAGATTTCTTGATGCCCGCATGACCTGCGAGATGGGAGGAGTGACCCCATTTGAGGATTCCGAGGCGTTGGCGTGGAGAAACAAAGGTCTTTCCTGGAGGAGTCTGCCTGATGGAGGCAGGAGAAGTGGAGATCAGGCAGTCAGGTGGAATGATGTGTTGCGGAGGGAGATCAACTTCTGAGGCATCCGAGGAACGAGAGAGAGCATCGGCCCTAATGTTCTTATCGGCAGGACGAAAGTGAATCTCAAAATTAAATCGGGCAAAGAACAGAGACCACCGGGCCTGGCGAGGATTCAGCCGTTGGGCCGACTGGAGGTAGGAGAGGTTCTTGTGGTCGGTGTAGATAATAACAGGAAATCTTGATCCCTCCAGCAGATGCCTCCATTCCTCAAGTGCTAATTTAATGGCTAGAAGCTCTCGATCCCCGATGGAGTAGTTCCTCTCCGCTGGAGAGAAGGTCCTAGAGAAAAAACCACAAGTGACAGCATGCCCGGAAGGATTTTTTTGTAGAAGAACAGCTCCAGCTCCTACTGAGGAGGCATCAACCTCCAATAGGAAGGGTTTGGAAGGGTCAGGTCTGGAGAGCACGGGAGCCGAAGAAAAGGCAGACTTGAGTCGTTTAAAGGAGTCTTCTGCTTGAGGAGGCCAGGACTTGGGATCAGCATTTTTCTTGGTTAAAGCCACGATAGGAGCCACAATGGTAGAAAAATGTGGAATAAATTGCCTGTAATAATTGGCGAACCCCAAAAAGCGTTGGATAGCACGGAGTCCGGAGGGGCGTGGCCAATTTAAGACGGCAGAGAGTTTGTCTGGATCCATCTGTAGTCCCTGGCCAGAGACCAAATATCCTAAAAAAGGAAGAGATTGGCATTCAAACAGACATTTCTCAATTTTGGCATAGAGTTGGTTGTCACGAAGTCTCTGAAGAACCATACGGACATGCTGGCGGTGTTCTTCTAGATTGGCAGAAAAAATTAGGATATCGTCCAGATATACCACAACACAGGAGTATAACAGATCACGAAAAATTTCATTGACAAAGTCTTGGAAGACGGCAGGGGCATTGCACAGTCCAAAGGGCATGACCAGATACTCAAAGTGTCCATCTCTGGTGTTAAATGCCGTTTTCCACTCGTCCCCCTCTCTGATGCGGATGAGGTTATAGGCGCCTCTTAAGTCCAATTTAGTGAAGATGTGGGCACCTTGGAGGCGATCAAAGAGTTCAGAGATGAGGGGTAAGGGGTAGCGGTTCTTAACCGTGATTTTATTAAGACCGCGGTAGTCAATGCAAGGACGTAGGGAGCCATCTTTTTTGGACACAAAGAAAAATCCGGCTCCGGCAGGAGAGGAGGATTTACGGATAAAGCCCTTTTTTAGATTCTCCTGGACGTATTCGGACATGGCAAGAGTCTCTGGGGCAGAGAGAGGATAAATTCTGCCCCGGGGTGGAGTAGTACCCGGGAGGAGGTCGATAGGGCAATCATAAGGCCTGTGAGGAGGTAGAGTCTCAGCTTGTTTTTTGCAGAAAACATCCGCGAAGTCCATATAGGCCTTAGGGAGACCGGTTACTGGAGGAACCACAGAGTTACGGCAAGGGTTACTGGGAACCGGTTTTAGACAGTTCTTGGAACAAGAGGACCCCCAACTCTTGATCTCCCCAGTGGACCAATCCAGGGTTGGGGAATGAAGTTGAAGCCAGGGAAGTCCAAGGAGAATCTCCGAGGTGCAATTGGGGAGGACCAAAAGTTCAATCCTCTCATGATGAGATCCGATGCTCATAAGAAGGGGCTCCGTGCGGAAACGTATGGTACAGTCCAATCTTTCATTATTTACACAATTGATGTAGAGGGGTCTGGCGAGACTGGTCACTGGGATGTTGAACCTGTTGACGAGAGAGGCCAAAATAAAATTTCCTGCAGATCCAGAGTCCAAGAAGGCCACTGTAGAGAAGGAGAAGGCAGAGGCAGACATCCGCACAGGCACAGTAAGACGTGGAGAAGCAGAGTAGACATCAAGGACTGTCTCACCCTTGTGCGGAGTCAGCGTACGTCTTTCCAGGCGGGGAGGACGGATAGGACAATCCCTCAGGAAGTGTTCGGTACTAGCACAGTACAGGCAGAGGTTCTCCATACGGCGTCGTGTCCTCTCTTGAGGTGTCAGGCGAGACCGGTCGACCTGCATAGCCTCCACGGCGGGAGGCACAGGAACAGATTGCAGGGGACCAGAGGAGAGAGGAGCCGAGGAGACGAAACGCCTCGTGCGAACAGAGTCCATATCTTGGCGGAGTTCCTGACGCCTTTCAGAAAAACGCATGTCAATGCGAGTGGCTAGGTGAATAAGTTCATGTAGATTAGCAGGAA
Source organism: Hyla sarda (assembly GCF_029499605.1). Lineage (NCBI taxonomy): Eukaryota > Metazoa > Chordata > Amphibia > Anura > Hylidae > Hyla > Hyla sarda. Next base: position 229,648,487 of record NC_079191.1, read on the forward strand.
TTTCTCGTGCGGCCAGAACATCTTTAATGTTGCTGGATAGGCCTTTTTTGAAGGTCGCGCAGAGGGCCTCATTATTCCAGGACAATTCTGAAGCAAGTGTACGGAATTGTACGGCATACTCGCCAACGGAAGAATTACCCTGGACCAGGTTCAACAGGGCAGTCTCAGCAGAAGAGGCTCGGGCAGGTTCCTCAAAGACACTTCGGATTTCCGAGAAGAAGGAGTGTACAGAGGCAGTGACGGGGTCATTGCGGTCCCAGAGCGGTGTGGCCCAAGACAGGGCTTTTCCGGACAGAAGACTGACTACGAAAGCCACCTTAGACCTTTCAGTGGGAAACAGGTCCGACATCATCTCCAGATGCAGGGAACATTGGGAAAGAAAGCCACGGCAAAACTTAGAGTCCCCATCAAATTTATCCGGCAAGGATAAGCGTATCCCAGGAGCGGCCACTCGCTGCGGAGGAGGTGCAGGAGCTGGCGGAGGAGATGACTGCTGAAGCTGTGGTAGCAACTGTTGTAGCATAACGGTCAGTTGAGACAGCTGTTGGCCTTGTTGCGCTATCTGTTGTGACTGCTGGGCGACCACCGTGGTGAGGTCAGCGACAACTGGCAGAGGAACTTCAGCGGGATCCATGGCCGGATCTACTGTCACGATGCCGGCTGGCAGGTAGTGGACCCTCTGTGCCAGAGAGGGATTGGCGTGGACCGTGCTAGTGGACCGGTTCTAAGCCACTACTGGTTTTCACCAGAGCCCGCCGCAAAGCGGGATGGTCTTGCTGCGGCGGTAGTGACCAGGTCGTATCCACTAGCAACGGCTCACCTCTCTGGCTGCTGAAGATAGGCGCGGTACAAGGGAGTAGGCAGAAGCAAGGTCGGACGTAGCAGAAGGTCGGGGCAGGCAGCAAGGATCGTAGTCAGGGGCAACGGCAGAAGGTCTGGAAACACAGGCAAGGAACACACAAGGAACGCTTTCACTGGCACTAAGGCAACAAGATCCGGCAAGGGAGTGCAAGGGAAGTGAGGTAATATAGGGAAGTGCACAGGTGAAAACCCTAATTGGAACCACTGCGCCAATCAGCGGCGCAGTGGCCCTTTAAATCGCAGAGACCCGGCGCGCGCGCGCCCTAGGGAGCGGGGCCGCGCGCGCCGGGACAGAACAGACGGGGAGCGAGTCAGGTAGGGGAGCCGGGGTGCGCATCGCGAGCGGGCGCTACCCGCATCGCGAATCGCATCCCGGCTGGCAGCAGGATCGCAGCGCCCCGGGTCAGAGGACGTGACCGGAGCGCTGCAGCGGAGGGAGTGAAGCGAGCGCTCCGGGGAGGAGCGGGGACCCGGAGCGCTCGGCGTAACAACTAAATCCAATACACTGGGTTATAGTGTAGGTGAACAGGAGTCCAACGAGGTGTTGCTTACTTAAATATGGCCAGTACGTCTTAAGATTTGTCCCCCAGAAGATCTTCTGCTGAATTCAGTGAATCACGTGCAGAAGGTGGGGTGTTACCGGCTGAATTTACATATTTTTTGTCTGTGAGTACACTCCACTAGGATGTGGAGTCATAAACAATATATATGTAATGTACGCAAAGAAAAGATGCAGACTGGCACTCCTGAACCTCTATTCCTGCCTATGAGTCTAGGAAGTATAGCGAATCGGATCCTAAAAACAAACAATGTATATGTAAATTGAGCCATCGAAGCCCCGCCTTCTGCATGCGATTCACTTATTTCATCAGAGGATCTTCCGGGGGACATATCTCAAGACCTTTTGGACATATTTTAGTAAGTGACCCCTCGCTGGACTCCTGTTCACCCACACTGTAACCCGGTGTATTGGGTTTAGTGTGGGTGAACAGGCTGACAGTTTTCCTTTAACTATTTGTTTTTTTACTTTATCTGTAGGTCCTGTTTATTCTGTTGTTTATGATTATTTTTTATCAACTGTACTTGATGGCCTTGTATACATTCAATAATTTTTGTATTTAAAGTGAGAAGAGAAACACTTTCCTCAAATCTGGTCTTTTGTATGCTCTGAAAAAATGGTGAGAGAGGGTATATAAAGAATTGTGTATATACACAGTTGGTACTGAAGTAGAAACAATATGTATTATATTAAAACATACATATATTTATTGATGTAATTGTCTATGACAACTGCCTGCAGGGCCCTTGCAGCAGTGTCAATAGATACAAACAAATGTAAAAATAATAAAATAATATATAAAAATCATTGTAAAAATAATTATGCAGATAAGTTAAGAAAGTCCATATTAAGCAATCCAAAGAATAGGCAGCGATTTCGAATGCAATATTGCACAATTTATAATCCAGTGGGTAAAGTTCAGTGTAGCTTAGAGAGATTCAAAAAGTCTAATGTAATGAACAAACTTTGGAATTGCAGGACAGTGTTGGCTTACCTGTCCTGGCGGGATCCCACGGCGCTCTCACTACTTACCCACAGCAGCTTCCAAACTGGATGCCTAGTCGTTCCTTGGGATGGCGAGTCGTCAGTGCGGGGAATGTCGTCATGTTATGTACCCCTGAAGCTCGGATAGGTGTTGGAGGGATTGTTCTCAGAGAGGTACACTGTTGCATGTGTTATGGGCGTGCCCGAAGCTTGTCCAATACTGGAGGGAGGTAGGGAGCCTGTTGAGTGACATAATAGGGGAACCTGTTAAACTTACTCCTCAAAAAGCTTTATTACTGATTGACATGCAAGATTTCCCTCCCTTTGTAAGAGTCCTTTTCTGTAAAATTCTGGTTTCGGCAAAGATCTTAATTACTAGTAACTGGAGAAACACAGCCCCCCCCCCCTCCCAATTTGGAAGGCCTTGTGACCATGATTACACATATCTGCACCTTAGAGGAGGTCTGGGCGACAGGTCAGGGTAAGTTTCCTGCACATAGGAAGGTATGGGAGGCGTGGATTGTCTTTAACTCAAGGGGTAGGCCAGCGTGAACCAACACGACTCTACATAAGGGATTGTTGGTCTCTTTATTTCTGCTTCCCCCTCCCATTACTGGGGCGTAGGGAGATGTGGATAGACATTACTCGGAAGAAAGGGGATGCAGACTTCCCATGGGACTCAAACAGGGGGCGTAGAGGTTTAAACGTTAGCATTCAATATTACACCTCTATACAATGTTTAGAGTATGGAAATGCTGGAAGGGTATCAATTTGTAGCCTTAGGATCCAGGAAGATATTCACACCTATAGCGTGACAAGTTTATTGACATTCTTTTTCTATACATGTCTGATATTTTTGAACTCCACCTTTTTGATGTTATTAGTTTTGTTATCTTTCTTTTTATTGGCTTACTTGACCATGTGTTTCGAGGTGCAGCCAATCCCTCCATGAATGGGCTGATGTGTCATACCGAGAGCATGTGGTGCAGCCTTCTCGGCTTTATAGTTTCTTGCATTTCTTTATTCTGTATAATTATTGTTTCGACATCCATGTATGTTGTATTTTATGTGTTGCACTCTGTAATACAATGCTTCTTATTGGTATGTGAAAACTTCAATAAAAACTTTTGAAACGTAAAATATATGGTTACTTAAACCGATCCATGGCGTACACATAAAAAATACCAAAGTCCAAAAATTTAATTTTTTGGTCACTTTATATACCATAAAAAAATTATAAAAACCAAGCACAAAGTCCTACAGACCATGGTGCAAAAAATTTGCCCCCATATCGCCCCGTATGCAGAAAAATAAAAAAGTTATAGGGGTCAGAAGATGCAAATTTTAGTGCATGCAGTTAAGTTGTTATTTTTACCAAAAAGTGCATTGCTTAGAAACAGAAGTCTCCAAAAATTACAAACGTTTTTTCTTTAATTTTACCCCACAAATATTTTTTTTTGTTTCACAGCAGATTTTGTTATAAAATAAGTGATGTAATTACAAAGTACATTTGGTGACGCAAAAAACATTATGGGTCGGTAGGTGCAAAATTTAAAGCATTATGATTTTTAGAAGGGGAGGAGGAAAAAAAGTGCAAAAACTAACATTTGCCTGGTCCTTCAGGGGTTAAAGGGATCCTGTCAGATGTTTTTTCATAGTAAAAATAAATTAGGGTTTGGTAGAGATTCAAAACTAAGTCATACATGACAGCTTCTTTTCTGTCCAGCTTTACTCTTTCCAGCTTTGAATTCTCACATGTGCTATAAACAAAATGTGCTCAACTAAGAGGTTGTCAATCCATTGAATGTGGGAGGTGTGAGTGTGAACAAAGGGGACATTATAACCTCCCCCCAATGGACACTTGCTGCTCATTAGCATATTTTAAAATAATCTTCTCACCCTTTATCGCTGCTTTGGTTACTTTTACTATGAAAAAACTTCAAACAGATTCCCTAAATGTATAAAATGCTAGCTGTTTTAAAAAATATGTATAAACACAATGATACATGCATACAGTTTCATAACTTAGGATGTATTTAAATTCCTAAACATATTGTCTTATTAAGCTATATTATTATTTTAGACTTATTTTATGAAATGCAACCTTTTATAATTATATACCCTGGTTGTTTTAAGAAAGGCTAAAAACACCCCTGAAAGGCCCCTAGTTTACCATACACTAGGAAAAAAATATTCTGTCACGCCCAGTAACATAAATAAGATACATAGAAGATGGACAAGGAAAGAATAAATGTGAATCTGTCTAAAATGTTAGATATCAAATGGGAGAGATGGATAATTATAAATGACCTGTATTAAGTAAAAAAAAGTTCCGACCCAATTTGTAAAATACTTTAGGAAATGGCTATAGAGAACAATGATAGGAATGTAGGACTTTAAAGTGAATCTGTCAGCTCTACAGTATATCATGTTCAGAGCTACACACATGGGAAAATATCTAATAGGAACAATACCTTTCTGTTTGCAAAGTTATAAAATCCTGTATTCCTTCTAAGCTCAAGAGTTGTACAGATTGAACAGAGCTGCAGCCTCCTCTGCCCGCCACCGCTTCTTTATCTGCCTGATTACTGTCCAGGGTTTGGCTTCCAGCACTGAGCCTTGTATGTCGAGCATTCAGAAAAAGGAGAAAAATCCGAAAAGTGCCCTTTATGACTGGGATATTCCCACAATATTTTACAGATTGTGATTGCATTTTCGCAGCAAATTGGGGTATGGAATAAAAAATTTGCCACTTTTTATGCAGTGTGCACCAAGCATAACGGTCCTGCACAGAGACTGACATGGACATGTTGGTGGAATGCACCAAACAGTGTATTCCAGCTAAGGCTGGGTTCAAACCACGTTTTGTTAAATACGGTTCCTGTATACGGCACGGAGGAGGGGGGGCGAGGCTTAATCGCGGCGCCCGCACCCAGCCGTATTCGGGAACCGTATTTAATATATGTCTATGAGCCGACCGGAGTGAACCGCAGCCTCCAGTCGGCTTCGGCCGTATGCGGTTTCCCTACCGCAGGCAAAAACGTGGTCGACTGCGTTTTTGCCTACGGTCGGGAAACCGCATACGGCCGAAAACGAAGCCGACCGGAGGCTGCGGTTCACTCCGGTCGGCTCATACACATACATTAAATACGGTTCCCGAATACGGTTGAGTGCGGGCGCCGCAATTAAGCCCCGCCCCCCTCCTCCCAGCCGTATAAGGGAACCGTATTTAACAAAACATGGTGTGAACCCAGCCTAAGATATGATAGATAAATAGATAGATAAATAGAGGTCAACAAAAAACTGGTAAGGGAAATAAGAGAGAAGAATAAAGACAATATTTTGAGAAATAAAAATAAGTTGGTTCTTTTTTGCTGGTATCTAGAAGACTGTCACCAGTCAGTATTATAGACAAAAGGTATTCTAACATGTTACTAGGGAGTAAAGACATCTAGCGTAAGGCCCTGACATCTGCAGGAAAAAGCAATGATTTTTCCTCTTGTTTTAGTGTTATACCCTGCAGGTAACAATCTGTATGTGCCTGTTTACAGTAGATTATTATTTTATTTGATTATAGTGTGTGCATTTACTTTACAGATTTCATTATAGTGGATACATCTAGGGTATTTTCTTCTCAATTTGTGGAGACATACATTTTTTCAGATGTAAAGCAAAAGCTTTTGAGAACACACCACCATTTCACCTATGGGAAACATCAATTTTGATTGCATTAACACGCTGCTAGGATAGTGGCTTTAAGCAGAGGTAATGATCATCGTTCAGGCAATGATATATCAGGGATTAGTTATCAACTTTGCCCCCTAAATACAGAAGCTCATTTTGAGACAAGCTTATTGAGAAATAACAGCAGATGGTTCTACCATAATACAGTAAGCTTTTCTTTCTTGTCTGTTTTGAAGTCATTGTTATTATTTCTTCATGTAAGGCTATCTGAACACTTGTATTTAGTGTAATATAAAGGTTGTTGTTGCCTTTGCTATGTTCTTTTTTTTTAAGGCTCCAGTGGGAAAAAAAGGCTGAGAAATAACTCCATAGAGGAATTAATAGACCCTGTTATCGGAGCATTATGTTATCTGAGCAGTTATACAGCAATGTGAGCTATAGAAAATGCATGCTCAGCAGACATTCATGATGCATTTTTCCACAGTACATCAACAGTGAAACGTTAGCACTTGCATTTGCTGTGTGTCAGGCATGTAATCCCCTTAAATGGATATTACCATTACAAAATAAATACATTTCTCATAGACATGGGCTGCACATTTGGAACCCACAACTATGTCAGAAACAGGGATAGTAGAAATGTTACTTCAAGGATAACTGGCTTGTGGTGACCATGGGTTCAAATCTTTATTGTTGTTTGATCCTTCAATGCCGGTTCTTCCTATTCACGAAGAGTTGGATTGCTCACCCACTAGCTTATATAGTTATGGCCATGTTTCTGTGTGAGGGTTGCTCTTTTTAGCTCAAGTGCTCTGTTAAGGATCAGGAGTAAGGACTTAAGAAGGGAGAGATATTTTTTAAGACATTTTACTATGCTTTAAAGGGGTACTCCACTGGAATTTTTTTTATCAACAGGTGCCAGAAAGGTAAACAGATTTGTATATTACTTCTATAAAAAAATCTTAATCCTTCCAGTTTTTTCTTTTTGAATTTCCTTTCTGCCTGACCACAGTGCTCTCTGCTGACACCCCTGTCCATTTTGGAAACTGTCCAGAGTTGGAGCAAATTCTCATAGAATACCTATCCTGCTCAGGGCAGTTCCTGCCATGGACAGAGGTGACAGCAAAGAGCGCTGTGGTCAGACAGAAAGGAAAATAACTTCCTGTGGAGCATATAGCAGCTGATAAGTATTGGAAGGATTAAGATTTTTTTATAGAAGTAATTTACAAATCTGTTTAACTTTCTGGCACCAGTTGATTTAGAAAAAAAATGTAAAATGTTTTCCAGAGGAGTACCCCTTTAACCACAGGTTACACATTTTCAACAAGCCTAACGACATGGAAGATATGTTATAAAAAGAGCTATGCTTACAGAAATGTGATGTTAAAAGAAAAGCCAAAGCAATACAATTTACAAAACTCTCCATTTCCTCCCACTATTGACAGCCAGTCCACTGTGACCCCTACAACTATATGAAATATGCTTGCGTCATAGGGGTGGTAGACTTTGACTGCATTTTGATTATTTATTGTTTATATAAACAAAGCTACTCTGAGTTGCTAACCTTGCATGTAATTGGGCTACTAAAGGAATGGGATTCTTAGCAATATTTTTCCAGGATGACCTTTTTTCGGTGGTGGGGTTAAATTGATTATTTAAGATAAGAGATTACTCTCATTTCATTACAGTGGGAGAATTCCATCTCCAAACTCCTTACCATTCTGTAGTTCGCTACTAAAGTGAGCAGGTACAAGAGGTACTCTTTAAGTTGTACCTTTTTATTTCTGATATTGGTTATTTTCCAGTTAGTGGATTGGTAGCAGGAAAACCTCTGGTGCATAGTCAGAATGGAAGTTTGGGCATCACACGGTAGGGCATATATAGGGTAGAGTATAAAACTTGGTGCCAAAAAGGTTCCTAGAAGCCAATGCCTTGGCTGGTTACAATTATGGCATCAATATGCAGCCATTAAATGAAAAAATATTTATAACTGTGCCCCCCCCCCCCACTCCCCCATAAAAATGGTCCCCAGTGTGTATAGAATCTTCAATAAAGTGGAAGGAGCCAGCACATAATGTTTTGTGTACATTTTCTTCCCCCTGTAGGGGTTCATTCATATTCATAAGGATATATATAAACTCTCTGCATTTGAGATGTTTCTTTAAGGTGTTTTTTCTAGAAAAGTATAGTACAGAATACAATCCAGTGCAATTAAACAGACATGCTTATAATTTAGATTGTTACTCATTTGCTATTCCTTATTCCAAGTTGCTTGTACATGTCAAGTTATGATTGAAGATATTCCTCTAAAAGATGCACACATTTACACAGAACAAAACATTAGCGAAACTTATTTATTTAGAGATGTAATGTATTCTGTTCTTTTCCAGTTACTAGCCATTCAGCAAATAGAAATTTTGTGAAGCTGAGTAGCCCCGTGAATTTTAATGATTAATATTTCCAAGGTAACAAAGCAACGCATGGTACATGGTTTTACTCCAGAAACTATTTCAGTTTGGTAAGTTTGTGATCTTTGTCTAAACTGCAAAATATATTTTCCAATATTTATTTACATAGGTATTAATTTGTATACCACTTCTTTTTTATTACTATATGTCAAACCAGTACTACTCTTTTTGTTTCTCCCATTGCTCATGTGTTTAAATCAAGAATTAAAAGTTGTAATGTACAAAATGCGAAAATTTCTTCTTTTGAAATTTTATTCATTCTGATGAAAATACCCCAATAAACTTATGTAAATAAGACAGGAGAAGATAACATGTATGATTTAAAAGATGAAAGTGTTTAATAAAAATAATAATAATATTTAAATTATAATGGTACAAGATGGAGAAAGATGTCGTGACCAACTTCCATGACTCTATCCTGACCTTAGTGGATTTTATCCTGCTAGGATCTAAAAACATGAGTTAGGCTAGGTTCACATATATTAGTTGTCCGGCATAGTTTTCCTCTGGCGTGCAGTGGTGAGAAACTGATGCTAGAACTGATCCATTCATTTAAATAGGACAGTTCACAATCATCCAGCAAACCAGATGGTTGGACAGCACTGGACAGGGGAACGCAGTTCTAGCATCAGTCGTAGTGGAAACTATGCCTGACGCCGAACATATGTGAACCCAGCCTTATTCAAATAAAACAAAATAAGGAGAAAAATGAAAGGGTGTGCGGATGAATCTTGATGCTACCAAACATTTTTGGTAAGATATAGGCTGGATAAGCTACAAGGTAATCTTGATGCACCTAGAGTGCATTGCTTGCTTAGGCTGGATTCATATGTCCAGCATCCAGCATAGGGGAACTCTGCCTAGATCTCGACGCAACTGATGCCATAACTGATGACAAGTTGTCATCAATTTTATGGCATCCAGCATCCATTATTATTGGACAGCGGACAGCAAGTTGCATTCCCCTGTCTGGTGCCCTCCGGCGTGTCCAACCATCTGGTGTCAAAATTGAGACACTGGATGATTGTGTACTGTCCCATTCAAATGAATGGGATCAGTTCTAGCATCAGTTTTCCTCTGGTGCACGTTGGAGGGAAACTATGCCGGACAATTGATAAATGTGAACCAAGTCTTAGTAAAAATGTCCAGCCTTTCAGTCTGGAGCAGAGAAAGTTTAGCAGAAAAAGTACTGAGAGGCTAAGTTTCCACTTGTTTTTTTTCCTCACCAGCAAAAACACCAGAAAAAATCCAAGATAAACTACCATAGCTTTTTCCTGCGTTTTAACAGTTTTTTTCTGGCAATTTTGCTGGTGTGTGTAAGCAGCCAATTTTGTACCCTGTGGCAGTTTTTTCCCTGCCTTCATTGTACCACTTTGTTGGTTGGATGCTGAGCTCCCAGCCCACGGAGTCTAAGGAATAGTAATGAGCGGCAGGGGCAATATTCAAATTCACGATATTTTGCAAATATATGGACAAATATTTGTCCTATGTTCTTGAAATTCGCACATTTGCTATGTTCGTTCTCTTTTCTTTTCATGTAAAAATTCTTAATGAAATTTGCATAGTGCGCATGCGCAATTATATATTTCACCTAAAAGAAGGGAGGGATCAGTCTTCTCTCCTGGAAGTGCTGATATTCACGATTATTTGCATATTCGTATATACATTCGCATAAAAAAATATTTGTCTTTACAAATATATATCACTATATTCTAAATTTTCACAAAATCACAAAGTGCCAATATTCGCAGTAAAAATTAGCAATTCGAATATTCACGCTCAACACTTGTAAGGAGGCGAGGAGTAATGTATAGCATTACTACTCACATCCTTTGACCGTGTAATATATAAGGGTACGTTCACACGAGAGGATCCTCAGCGTGGATTGTGCTGTGGATCCGCCGCTGAAGGACCGCTGTATGCTGCCTTTACAGGTGCTGCACAGTATACTCGCACATCGCGGCTGCTCTCAGCCTAGCACAGGGAGCAGGGGAAGCGGCTGCGATGCGTGCGAGTACACCACACATGCGCGGCAACTCGCACATCTCAGCTGGGAATCCCATTACTATACTGATGGGACTCCCTGCTCTTCTGGCAGTGTCTTCCCAGACAGGGAGACTCCAGATGTTACTAAACTACAACTCCCAGCATGCCCAGACAGAGGGTATCCTGATCTATGTATGGACAGTTTCCAGCTCGGCACTCTGCATCACTACTTCCCTCCGAGGATGGCTGCATCACTACTTCCCTCCAAGGATGTTGAAACTATGGTGCCTTTTTTGAAAAACTCCAGGCTCAGCTCAGATTTGGCAAAACTGCCTGATCCCAGCAAAACCCCGTGGTCAGGGGGGAAAAAAACGCCAAACCCAAAATCGCAAAGTGGGTTTGGTATTTTGCATTTTCCTATTGACTCCCTGCTAACATTTGGCCGTAGAGTTTTTCCCGTTGCAGTTTGAGCGTTTTTCTTGGGCGTTTTTCTCCAAAACACTTAGTGGAAACTTATCGCAACTAACTTTTAAAGTTGGTTCTGAGAAAGGTGCAGGAAAGTTTGGATTGCTCAGTAAACCTAGTTTCCTGCTTAGCCTGATTTTTTTTGGTACAGTGGAATGCTTAGAAGTTGACCAACAATTCCTTTTCCCTCCAGTAAAAGTCTGTTTTAAGTATTAAATGGATCATATAAAGTATATAGTGTGACAGATGCAAGAAAGCCAAATGAGCTGGGGCGGTCTGAGCAATTCGATGTTATGCAATTTATATGTAAGCATAAGTGAAGATACCTTCTTATGTTCAGTTGCAGTCCAGATGCCCAGGCATTTATTTTCTCTTTTGTAGTGTGTGTCATACTGTATTCTCAGAAGTGTCTGTACAGCTTTGCTGCCACTGTTTTTTAAGTGAAATAAAGCCAAGTTTGCACTCTTAAACCCAAGAAGCCTGTGAAGTATCATGCACACTCCCACACGCACAGATCTGACATTACTTTACTGTAACCAGCATCGAAATAGACTTAACTAACTTCAGTTTATCCTTTGGAGAGTGCCATAAAGGAGACACTACATAAGTATAAACTATAAAGGGAAATTGATATTAAGTCTGTGTATATCTGTATATAGATATCACTCTTGGAGTTCATATAAAACTTTTATTCTAATAATTCCTTAAATAAAGTTTACAAAATGATTCGCAAGTGAGAAAACAACTGTGAAACACTTGAAATATTAAGTCTTCACAGTGGTTTCAGAAACAAACAAAATTGCTATCTTGTTTTGAGTTTCAAACAATGTTTCCATTGTTTTCTTACATTGACTGGACTTAACAGGGTGCCAATTTCAGAGAAAAAGAATGGGGAATAGGATTTTATTTCAGTATTGTGTTTCACCTTGACTTGGTCTGTGATGGATTTTTCAAACAGCACTCCATCATAATACTATAGTTTGATGCTGAAACTCAGCCTTTTGAAAGATCTGCCAAATTAGGACTCTAACAATGTGTACAAGAGACATTGCACCGATGACCTATCTGTTTTTCATCTTGGCTTTACACTACAAAAAGGAAAATAATTGTCTCCTCTAGTTTCATACCATGCCAAGAATAGGAACATTTTTAAGTCTTTTTCTTTCATGAAATGCCCAAGCATACAAAAAAATAGAGAAGGATGTACAGTACACCATGTTTTCTTTGCTATGGATTATGTACTATGATTAGTTTTACTTATTTTAAAATGACAATGTCATATGGATTTTCATCTTTCTAGCAAATAAATATCAAATAAGGGATGCGCTGAATGGGTTATAAAACATGTGAATGAAAACACAACTGAATAACTGGGACTTATCTCTTCATATAAAGAGCACAATGTTTTGTTGTCAAAGTCTATAGACACCTTTCAAAAGAATGTTGTAATCACTGTGGTGCAAATACACTTTTTCTTTAGGTGTTTATTAAATATCTTTAGGTGTTTCTCTTCTATACCTTCCTCACTTTTGAGATCTGCCTCCTATATGTACTAGTACATAGTGACTGATTATGAAAATTGCCATCTGTGTGCTTTCTTCCCTATCAACAGCCTGTGTGAGCTGCCCTTCAAAGATACTCTACTTCTGTCCATACATGGAGCTGCTGAGTAACCCCTTCCCTGGTGCTACATCTAACATTGAGAGAGCAGAAAAGTCAATTTATTTTAAAGGGGTACTCCTGTGAAAAACTTTTTTTTTTTAAATCAACTGGTGCCAGAAAGTTAAACAGATTTGTAAATTACTTCTATTAAAAATCTTAATCCTTCCTGTACTTATTAGCTGCTGAATACTACAGTGGAAATTCTTTTCTGTTTGAAACACAGAGCTGTCTGCTGAATCACGAGCACAGTGCTCTCTGCTGACATCTCTGTCCATTTTTAGGAACTGTCCAGGGTAAAAGGAAATCCCCATAGCAAACAAATGCTGTTCTGGACAGTTCATAAAATGGACAGAGATGTCAGCAGAGAGCACTGTGCTCGTGATGTCAGCAGACAGTTCTGTGTTTCAAAAAGAAAAGAATTTCAGCTGTAGTATTCAGCAGCTAATAAGTACAGGAAGGATTAAGATTTTTAATAGAAGTAATTTACAAATCTGATTAACTTCCTGGCACCAGTTGATTAAAAAAAAAAAAGTTTTTCACCGGAGTACCCCTTTAACTTTTTCTGAGTAGACGCTAAATGGTAAGAAATATTTTATATGATGATTATTTACAAAGTTGCTTCATTTAGCATTCAGGAAACAAATAAACAATGAAAAAAATTCAATGCAAAGGTCTTCATAGCTGCTAACCCTTTAAGGACCAAGCCAATTTTCACCTTAAGGACCAGGCCAATTTTATTTTTGCATTTTCTTTTTTTCCTCCTCGCCTTCTAAAATCCTTAACTCTTTTATATTTCCATCTATATACCCAAATAAGGGCTTGTTTTTAGCGTGACCAATTGTACTTTGTAATGAAACCTCTCATTTTGCCATAAAATGTACGGCGAACCCCAAAAAATATTTTTTCAGGGAGAAAATTTTAATGAAAACCACAATTTTGCACATTTTGGAGGTTTTGTTTTCACACTGTACAATTGACGGTAAAAATTACATGTGTTCTTTATTCTGTCGGTCAATAAGTACGATTAAAATGATACCCCTGGCTAGATACTTTTACATTTTTGTACCACTTAAAAAAAATCTAAAACTTTTTGTACAAAATCAGTAATCTAAAATCGCCCTATTTTGACCACCTATAACTTTTAAATTTTTCCGTATATAGGGCGGTATGAGGGCCAATTTTTTGCGCCGTCATCCGTACTTTTTATTGATACCACATTTGCATATATAAAACTTTTATATCATTTTTTATTAATTTATTTTTTTTGAATAAAATGAGACAAAAAAAGCAGCATTATTTACTTTTTATTTTTATTTTTTACGTTTACGCTGTTTACCATACAGGATCATTAACATTATATGTTGATAGTTCGGACATTTACGCACATGTCGGTACCAAATATGTTTATATAAAAAAATTACGCTTTTTGGGGGTAAAATGAGAAAAACAGGTAATTTTCTTTTTTTTATTGGGGGAGGGGATTTTTCACTTTTTTAAAACGTTTTCTTTACATTTTTCAACTTTTTTTTTACACTTTTTATGTCCCCATAGGGGACTATCTATAGCAATCATTTGACTGCTAATACTGTTCAGTGCTATGCATAGGACATAGCACTGATTAGTATAATTGGCTATCTCCTGCTCTGGTCTGCTTGATCTCAGAGCAGAGCAGGAGATGCCAGGAGACGAACGGAGGCAGGTAAGGGGACCTCTGTCCGCCATTACAGATGATCGGATCACCGTGGCAGCGCTGCGGGCGATCCGATCATCTATTTTATCGTGCGCATTGCCTCATATGCCGTGATCTGTACAGATCACGGATGTCGGCCATTACCGGTGGGTCCCCAGCTGCTGATAGCAGCCGGAACCTGCCATGTATGACGCGAGCACCGCTCCGATGCTCGCGGTCATACACAGGACATAAATGTACGTCCTGGTGCGCTAAGTAACACCAAACCAGGACGTACATTTACGTCCATGGTGGTTAAGGGGTTAAATATATTACAATTCTCCAGTTGATGTGTATGGCTGGAAGAAGAGAACTAGTGAATCTGACTAAGAATTTGCATGATAATACAAGGGTACCCTAATATTGGTCTTTACCCAGTATCTGACTGGGGTGCCATGGGCCCACTAGTAAATGTAACTCACCTTAAAGTTACAACAAATAAAACTAAATAAGGGTATATTGAAAAACTTGCTAGGTTTAACTTTGACTAGGCAGTCTAAGATTGCTACAGAATTTTAACAATGACTCAGGATATTTGAAAATCTGGTGCATTTTACCACTGTCTACTGTTAGTCTGCACCACCTTTTAAGTGGTATAGTTAACGCATGTTTTTTTTTGGTGCATAATCATAAAAATTAGGCACAACCTCAACCTCATGATCACACTCACACTTTTTCAGAGGCCAAGCTCCCTTTAAAAAAAAAATCATTGCACATGACTTAACAAGGAGAATTTTTTTTTTTCAAAATGTGCTTTGTGTTACTTTTTTAACCAATCTGGTGCAGTTTGGACACAAAAGGTTAATGTGGTTTTGAATGTTCCCTCAAAATGTTTTGCTTTGATTTTCTGCAAATCACAAATAAAGGAAAATATAAGGGGGCCACTGGGGAATGCACCTATTTTCCAATGAGTTAGTCCATGCCCCTCTTTGCCCTCTCGTAATAAGGTTCATAGTCCCCAAACCAACAACCTTAGCCCTATACTGTATATTTATGTAATCATGTTGCCATACAAATCCCAAACACTTACAATCAGCACATAAGAAATGCTATGAGAACACAAATAATCTTTTTATAGAAATGTCAAATACTATTTTGATACCAAAAATACACATTACATACCCTGGCACTTCCACACAATAAATGTAAAAGTCATAAATTAGTACATGTTACACTAATTATTATTTGCATCCATACTACAACTCATTTAATAGATGCACTGTCCTACTCCTTAAAAAAAATATTTGTTACCAAGTATTTTACTCTTTGCTGATAAAGTGTCTTAAATGCTTTGCATCACTTAATAAAAATAATAATATCATACTTGTAATGGTTCTGCAGAAGGGTTAATCTCTCCTGTGTTCTTTATTGCTGTGACAATGCCCAAGTCAATCAGGGGGGCGTGGATGATGATGATGAGACACTAACATCTGGCTTCCCTGAACCCCCCCCCCCCCCCAAGATGGGATTTATAATCTCACTTAGTCTATTACTGTAGAGTCTTTTTTCTCTCATTCTAGCACCTGTGTTATGCTTTGTTATAAATAAGCTGTGTATTTTGACCTTGGCTTTTGATCTGATCTGGGTTTTTGACCTGTCTGACTTCTCTTCATCTGTCAGTTTGTAAATTTTCTATGTTTTATTGCTCCTTTTTCTGTGTCTGTTAAGCCCATTGTGTCCTGAATTACTCATAGATGACTGTAAAGTGTTTGTTTTATTGTATATAACTTTTTTACACCCAGCACTTGAGTAGGGTTGGCACTGGCACTGTGGTTAGGGCCCTCATAAGTAGGCTCCCCAAAGGCAGGAACAGAGGTTTGGATGATCTCAGAGTTGCACTCATCCCTGTCTGACATGACAATAGGGGTATCACTATTGTAAATGACCTCACTTGCATATAGATATTGTTAATTTAGGTGTAAGTGAGCTGTTTATGGTAATAGGTGCAAACCTTTCGCGTTTACTCCATCCGGTCTGTGGGTTAGTTTGATATCCTCCTGAAGCCACAAGTTCTTTTAAAACTTGCTTCTAGAGTAACTTTTGCTTTTATTAAGTGGTTATTACACAGGATTCCCCAACTGGTGGCGTTCATGTCAAAAAATGCTTGCTGACCGGGAGTGCTAGTGCCATCACTAGTGAAACCCTTTATATCCACATATATTTTTTAACCTCTTCAGGACACAGGGCGTAGGCATACGCCCTGCATCCTGAGTCCTTAAGGATGCAGGGCTTATCCATACGCCCGAGAGACTTCCAGTCCTCGCCGCTCGCCGGGCGGAGACCGGACCAGGTGACTGCTGATATCTATCAGCAGGCACCCTGTGCAAACCCCTGGGGGGTGCCTGAGTCAATTCAGACCGCCGATTTGCAGCTATTCTGGGTCAATCGGGTCTCTTGTGACCTGGAAAAAAGGGTGAATGGGGCTGTCCGAGACAGCCCCATTCACCCTTAACCAGCAGGAGTGAGGTGGCACAGGTGCCGCCTCACGATCACGTGATTGATCGATTGGAACCACTGACCAATCACGACCCTGCTGGGCGGCGATCGGGACGGGGAAGATGGCGGCGATCGGGGCCGGCGGGGGTCTCCTACCTTGCCCTGGTCCAGCGGGGGTCCCCTCAGGATCGGTGGCGGTGACAGGAGCAGCAGGATCTGTGGCAGCAGGATCGTAGCTGCAGCGGCGGCAGTCCCGGCGGCAGGATACAGCAGGAGGTGAGGCCTGTTCACCTCCTGCTGTTGCTTAGCTACAACAAGCAGCATGCACAGCCAAAGGGCATGTTGGGAGTTGTAGCTTTGCAACAGCTGGAGTTCCAACTACAACTCCCAGCATGCCCTTTGGTAGTCTGTGCATGCTGGGGGTTGTAGTTATGCAACAGCTGGAGGCACATTTATTCTATGAAAAAGTGTGTGTCACGATTCGGCTTACGGGTTGTGGATCCGCTGTGTCAGCGAGGGATTGGCGTGGACCGTGCTAGTGGACCGGTTCTAAGAGGCTACTGGTTTTCACCAGAGCCCGCCGCAAAGCGGGATGGTCTTGCTGCGGCAGTAGCAACCAGGTCGTATCCACTAGCAACGGCTCAACCTCACTGACTGCTGAGAAGGCGTGGGACAGAAGGACAAGGCAGAGGCAAGGTCAGACGTAGCAGAAGGTCGGGGGCAGGCGGCAAGGTTCGTAGTCAGGATGGATAGCAGAAGTTCAGGTACACAGGCTTTGGACACACAAAACGCTTTCACTGGCACAAGGCAACAAGATCCGGCAAGGGAGTGCATGGGAGGAGATCAGATATAGCCAGGGAGCAGGTGGAAGCCAATTAAGCTAATTGGGCCAGGCACCAATCATTGGTGCACTGGCCCTTTAAGTCTCAGAGAGCTGGCGCGCGCGCGCCCTAGAGAGCGGAGCCGCGCGCGCCAGCACATGACAGCAGGGGACCGGGACGGGTAAGTGACCTGGGATGCGATTCGCGAGCGGGCGCGTCCCGCTGTGCGAATCGCATCCCCAACGGCCATGACAGTGCAGCGCTCCCGGTCAGCGGGACTGACCGGGGAGCTGCAGGGAGAAAGACGCCGTGAGCGCTCCGGGGAGGAGCGGGGACCCGGAGCGCTAGGCGTAACAGTACCCCCCCCCTTAGGTCTCCCCTTTTTTTTGTCCGGTGACTGCCTCCCCTGGGATGAGGACACCGGGAAAGAATGGATGGTTTCCTCAATGGCAGGCAGTACAGCAGGAGTAGGAATGGGGAGGGAGGGCAGAGGGTGAAGCTTGGCACGGGGCAGGGAGACACAAGGACGGGAGCCATGAGGAGGCACAGAGGCTTGCCTGACGGGACTGGGAGGGGGGGAGAGGCACTTCCTGTGGCAGGCAGAGTCCCAGTACTTGATCTCCCCGGTGGTCCAATCAAGGGTGGGCGAATGAAGCCGGAGCCATGGCAGACCGAGGAGGACCTCAGAGGTACAGCCGGGGAGAACGAAGAGCTCAATCCTCTCGAGGTGGGGTCCAATAGACATGAGGAGGGGTTCTGTGCGGTAACGCACGGTGCAATCCAATCTGGCTCCGTTGACCGCGGAAATGTAGAGCGGCTTGACGAGACGGGTCACCGGGATGCTGAATTTATTCACAAAGGACTCCAATATAAAATTTCCAGAGGCACCAGAGTCCAAGCAGGCCACGGCTGAGAGCGAGGAGTTGGCTGAAGAAGAGATCCGCACGGGCACCGTGAGACGTGGAGAAGCAGACTTAGAGCCAAGAGACGCCACACCCACGTGAGCTGGGTGCGTGCGTGCGTTTCCCAGGCGTGGAGGACGGATAGGGCAATCCACCAAGAAATGCTCGGTACTGGCACAGTACAGACAGAGATTTTCTTCTCTACGGCGATTCCTTTCTTCCTGGGTCAGGCGAGACCGATCCACTTGCATGGCCTCCTCGGCGGGAGGCCCAGGCGTAGACTGCAAAGGATGCTGTGGGAGAGGTGCCCAGAGATCTAAGTCTTTTTCCTGGCGGAGCTCTTGGTGTCGCTCAGAAAAACGCATGTCAATGCGGGTAGCCAAATGGATGAGTTCTTGGAGGTTGGCAGGAATCTCTCGTGCGGCCAGCACATCCTTGATGCGACTGGATAGGCCTTTTTTAAAGGTCGCGCAGAGAGCCTCATTATTCCATGATAACTCGGAAGCAAGAGTACGAAATTGAATGGCGTACTCGCCCACTGAAGAATTACCCTGGACCAGGTTCAACAGGGCAGTCTCGGCAGAAGAAGCTCGGGCTGGCTCCTCGAAGACACTCCGGAGTTCAGCGAAGAAGGCCTGGACTGTGGCTGTGGCAGGATCATTGCGGTCCCAGAGCGGTGTGGCCAAGACAAGGCCTTTCCTGAAAGAAGGCTTACTATGAACGCCACCTTAGACCGTTCTGAAGGAAACAAGTCCGACAACATCTCCATATGCAGGGAACACTGAGACAAAAATCCACGGCAGAGTTTAGAGTCCCCATCAAATTTGTCCGGCAGGGACAAGCGGAGGTTAGGAGCGGCCACTCACTGCGGAGGAGGTGCAGGAGCTGGCGGAGGAGATGGTTGCTGCTGTAGCAGAGGCAGAAGTTGCTGTAACATGGCGGTCAACTGCGACAGCTGCTGTCCTTGTTGGGCAATCTGCTGCGATTGCTGAGCGACCACCGTGGGAAGATCAGCGAGACTTGGCAGCGGCACCTCAGCGGGATCCATGGCCGGATCTACTGTCACGATTCGGCTTACGGGTTGTGGATCCGCTGTGTCAGCGAGGGATTGGCGTGGACCGTGCTAGTGGACCGGTTCTAAGAGGCTACTGGTTTTCACCAGAGCCCGCCGCAAAGCGGGATGGTCTTGCTGCGGCAGTAGCAACCAGGTCGTATCCACTAGCAACGGCTCAACCTCACTGACTGCTGAGAAGGCGTGGGACAGAAGGACAAGGCAGAGGCAAGGTCAGACGTAGCAGAAGGTCGGGGGCAGGCGGCAAGGTTCGTAGTCAGGATGGATAGCAGAAGTTCAGGTACACAGGCTTTGGACACACAAAACGCTTTCACTGGCACAAGGCAACAAGATCCGGCAAGGGAGTGCATGGGAGGAGATCAGATATAGCCAGGGAGCAGGTGGAAGCCAATTAAGCTAATTGGGCCAGGCACCAATCATTGGTGCACTGGCCCTTTAAGTCTCAGAGAGCTGGCGCGCGCGCGCCCTAGAGAGCGGAGCCGCGCGCGCCAGCACATGACAGCAGGGGACCGGGACGGGTAAGTGACCTGGGATGCGATTCGCGAGCGGGCGCGTCCCGCTGTGCGAATCGCATCCCCAACGGCCATGACAGTGCAGCGCTCCCGGTCAGCGGGACTGACCGGGGAGCTGCAGGGAGAAAGACGCCGTGAGCGCTCCGGGGAGGAGAGGGGACCCTGAGCGCTAGGCGTAACAGTGTGCTTCCAGCTGTTGCATAACTACAACTCCCAACATGCACAGACTACCAAAGGACATGCTGGGAGTTGTAGCAGTGTGCCTCCAGCTGTTGCAAAACTGCAACTCTCAGCATGCCCTTCGACTGTCAATGCATGCTGATTGTTGCAGTTTTGCAGCAGCTGGAGACACATTGGTTGTGAAACCGAGTTTGTTACCTAACTCAGTGTTTTGCAACCAGTGTGCCTCCAGATTTTGCAAAACTGCAACTCCCAGCATGCACTGAGAGACTGTATATGCTGGGAGTTCTAGATTTGCAAAAGCTGGAGGCACACTGGTTCTGAAACACTGAGCTAAGTAACAAACTCTCAGTGTTTCGCTTGTGCCTCCAGCTGTTGCATAACTACAACTCCCAGCATATAAGGTCTATCAGTACATGCTGGGAGTTGTAGTTTTGCAATAGCTGGAGGTTTGCCCCCTCCCATGTGAATGTACAGGGTACATTCACATGGGCAGGTTTACAGTAAGTTTTCTGCAGAAAGTTTGAGATGCAGCAAATTTTCCTCCGCAGCTAAAACTCCCAGCGAGAAACTCATTGTAAACCTCTGCCTGTGTGAATGTACCCTAAAAACACTACACTACACCTACACCAAATAAAAAGTAAAACACTACATATACATAGTGTTGAGCGGCATAGGCCATATTCGAATTCGCGAATATTCGCGAATATATGGACGAATATTCGTCTTATATTCGCGAATATTCGCATATTCGTTATATTCTCGTTTTATTTTCGCATATGCGAATATTCGCGTATGCGAAAATTAGCATATATGATATATCAGCACATGCAAGATTAACATGTGTAAAACTTCGCATATGCGGAAATTAGCATCTGCGAATATTCGCATATGCGAACTTTAGCATATGCGAATTTTAGCACGCCAGTCTCACACAGTAGTATTACAGCCTTCTTTACACCACACAAGCTGGAAGCAGAGAGGGGTGATCACTGTGATGTGTACTGTGAAGAAAAAAAAAAAAAAAAAGAAAAAAAAACGAATATTCGTAATTACGAATATATAGCGCTATATTCGCGAAATTCGCGAATTCGCGAATATGCGATATTCGCGAATAATATTCGAATTGCGAATATTCGCGAGCAACACTACATATACACATTCCCTCCCCCATCCCCAATGGAAAAAAAAATGTCTTGTACGGCACTGTTTCCAAAATGGAGCCTCCAGCTGTTGAAAAACAACAACTCCCAGTATTGGCAGACAGCCACTGACTGTCCAGGCATGCTGGGAGTTTTGCAACAGCTGGAGACACCCTGTTTAGGAAACACCACTGTAGGGTATTTTTGTGGTGCATTTAAATCCCCAATTTAGGCCTCAAATGAGCATGGCACTTTCTCAATTCTAAGCCCTGTCGTATTTCAAGGAAACAGTTTAGGGCCACATATGGGGTATCTCCGTACTCGGGAGAAATTGCATTACAAATTTTGTAGTATACACCACCAATCACCATCCATGCTGTACTGGGGGCTGGCATTGTGGCCACCCCCCTCAGTACAGTTGTGATTGGGTGGCCAAAGTGGCCACACCAATCACAATGTAATGGGAGGGGATGGTGGGGGCTAGGAGCACGTTGCTCCGTTCTGCCCGCCATTCCACAGAGATCTGGTGTGCAGGACGGAGCCCCGTGCTGCCCACCATCCCCTGAGTCCAAAAAAAGTGCCCCTTGCCCCCTTTCTGTGGCCCCTTGGCACAGAAATCGCCAGGGATAGCTTTAGATTAGGTAGGGACAGGTTAGGGTTAAAAAAAAAACGTTTTTTTTTGTCTTTTTTTCAGCGTACATCAGTGGGTGTCCGTGGGTCCGTAGCACCTTTAGCTGCGTGACTCAGGCCCTGCTGGGTCGCTGTGGTCTGCCGCCAGCCTTTTTTTTTTCTCCTAAGCGTGTGTGCGGACCCTCTTAGTTATAAAAGAGCGGTCCGCCACCGTTTGTTAAAGCCCACCCGCCGCTGATCAGTCTCGTATTACTGATCAGCGTTTTTTTTGTGGTGCCGGCGCTTTTTTTTCGGGTTTTCTAGCGTGTTTTTGCACCCATAGGTGGTCCGTGCCACCAGTAGCAGGCGTGTACTGTGTGGCCGGACCTTACCTGTGTGTGTGCGGCGTGCCTCACCGCTGTCGGTGATTTATCACTGATCAGCGTTTTTTTGTGGTAAAGGCACTTTTTTCTGTTAACGCGTTTTTTTTTTTTGCACCCATAGGCGGTCCGTGCCACCAGTAGCAGGCGTGTACTGTGTGGACGGACCGTACCTGTGTGTGCAGCCTGTCCCACCGCTGTCAGTGATTTATCACTGATCAGCGTTTTTTTGGGGTTCAGGTGGGTGCATTTTTTTCGGGGTAAAGCGTTTTTTTATTTTATTTTTCGGGTTTTTTTTTGTGTGGGGGTCTGTGTACAAGCCACCAGCCACTGTTCTGGGCTGAGTGGCTGGACCCCCCACTGACTTCTGCGCCCCCTGCCGCCACAAGCGCTAATCAGTGCGCACACCACTGATTAGATAAACGCTTTTTTTTGGCGCAGGGCTTTTTTGCGCTAGAAGTCCCCCTTTTTTTTAAAAAAAAGGCTCCTTTTTATTTTAGATTTTTTTCTGTTAGGGCGGGTTAGTTTAGTTAGGTTAGGGAGGATAAGGGCAGGTTAGGGAGGTAATATCGCACCACACCACACTCAGCACACACACACCAATAAAGTTTCCCCCCCCCCCCCACACACACACACACACACACACACCCGTATCCACATTAGAGTAGGGAAATGGCCGCAGAGTGTTTTCGGCGGAGGAGGCATATGACCTAATTGCCTCCGACACCGAGAGCGGCTCAGAGGACGATGAAGACCCCACCTTCCTTATTTCATTGTCCTCCTCATCATCTAGTTGATGAGCCACCAAGGCGGCGGAGACGCCGCCGTGCGGTGCCGCAAACCTACTCTGCCCTTGACCCTGTGCCCCATGCTAGTATGAGTCCTCCTGTTGCTCATACTAGTGAAGCCCCCGTGCCAAGGTCACTGGTATCTCGTACCGGAGAACTTGACTGGGCTGAGCCAGCGCACCACGAGCCCGTAATTCCTGAGTTTGTTGGCGACTCAGGAATCAAAATAAACATCACCAGGTTCACTGAAAAGAACTTTTTCGGTCATTTTTTCAGTGACGACTTTGTTAATTTCATGGTTACACAGACGAATCTGTATGCCCAACAGTTCGTCGACGCTAACCCGGGCTCACTTTTAGCTAGACCCGGCGGCTGGACTCCAGTCGATGCAGCCGAAATGAGGACCTTTTCGGGCCTCGCGCTGCATATGGGTATAGTTAAAAAACCCAGTGTCAGGCAATATTGGAGTGGGGACGTCTTTTACCAGACACCCCTCTACAGTATGGCCATGGCACGCTCCCGGTTAGAGGCCATTCGGAGATGTTTGCATTATGCTGATAATGCGGCATGTCCCCCCCGAACTGATCCCGCGTATGACCGCCTGTATAAAATCAGGCCGGTCATCAATCACTTCGGGGCCAGATTTTGGGAGGCATATGTCCCGGGGCGGGAGGTCTCTATTGATGAGTCTCTCATCAGCTTCAAGGGGAGACTCAGCTTCCGGCAATACATCCCGACCAAGCGGGCGCGGTATGGCGTGAAGATGTATAAACTTTGCGAGAGTACCTCCGGGTACACTTGCAAGTTTATAGTGTATGAGGGACGAGATTCCCATTTTGAACCCCCAGAATCTCACCCCACTCTGGGTGTTAGCGGGAAAATCGTTTGGGGCCTTATGCACCCATTGCTAGATAAAGGTTACCACCTTTACGTGGATAACTTTTATACTAGTATCCCTCTCTTCACATCCCTCGCCGCCAGATCCACGGTCGCTTGTGGGACAGTCCGGAAGAATCAAAGAGGCCTTCCGCCCCATCCCCTACATGCTCCTATCCCCCGGGGTGAGTCCCGTGCCTATTCCCATGAGAACCTGTTGTTGGTCCGGTGTAAGGACAAGAGGGATGTCCTTATGCTCACCACAATTCATGGGAATGGCAGCACCCCTGTCCCTGTGCGAGGTACCGCAGGACCGGTCCTCAAGCCCGATTGTATTCTGGACTACAATCAGTATATGGGGGGAGTAGATCTTTCTGATCAAGTCCTCAAGCCAAATAACGCCATGCGGAAAATACCCGTATGATATAAAAAGGTTGCGGTCTACATGGTACAGGTTGCCATGTACAACTCTTTTATACTGTACCAGAATGCTGGCAACACAGGGATATACCTGGAGTTCCAAGAGGTAGTTCTAAAGGCCCTCATCTTTGGTGACCGCCAAAGAGCGGGTCAGAGCCCCTCTGGAACTTTAGGTCCCCGGATTGTCCCCGGCCAACACTTTCCAGGTGTGATCCCCAACACTGGAAGGACGGGACGAACCCAGAAGAAATGCAGAGTGTGTCACAAGAAGGGGAGACGGAGGGACACCACCACTCAATGTGACACTTGCCCCGATCATCCGGGCCTCTGCATAGGCTGCTTCAGGGAGTATCACACTTCCATGGAGTACTAAATTTTCCATCCTTTGCCCTAATTTTCATTCCCCAGAATTCGGCTCCAATGTACCAGTCCAGGGTACAGTGACTTCCAAATTTTAAACCAAAACACACCCCCAAAAAACAAAACCTTTTTCCCAATAGCCCAATATCTTTTTTTTTCTTCTTCCCCCTAAAAAACGGGTCATGGGACACAACAGCATTGGAGTCAACAGCATTGGAGGTTTGCAGTTGCCTCAAATGCGCAATGCTCTCTCTCCCCACCTAAGCGGGTTGCGCATTTGAGGTAACAGAATAGGGACGGCCCCACACATCCCCTTCCCAGAATGATGATTCAGAGTATAGAGTTTGGGGTGGGCATCATTTTTACTTTTGGCTGTACTCTGGGTCATTATTCTGGGAAAATAATTGGCATATCAGTACTAAAATTGCAATTTTCTTCCCCCCATAGTACACTTCATCCATTCCTGGAAAATAAATGAAGGGAACATCCGTCTGTTCCAAATCTCCACTTCACTCTATACACCTTCCCTAGGGGGTGTACTGTTTGTAATAATCTCACATGTGGGTGTTCCTTTCTTGTATTTTCCTCTGAATGTATGTAACTTTTAGGTCCGTAACAAACTTCCGCCTCAAATGTGAAGAGTTCTCGCTGACCTCTGTCGTATTTCCTGGCGACAATTCGGAGTCACATTTCAGTTGTTCCCATAAAGATGAAGCAGAGCATAGGTTGAAAATTGCAATTTTCAAAAGCTACCCTTCATCCATTCCTGGAAAATAAATTTAGGAAACACCTGTGCATTAAAAATGCCCTCTTTACCCCTATACCCATTCCTCAGGGTGGGTACTTTCTGTAATGGTGTCACACGTGGGTGTTTCATTTTTGTATTTTCCTCGGAATGTATGTAACCGTCAGCTACTGATATGCCAAAGGCCACAAAGTGACCTCTATGACTTCTGAGCCTTGTTGTGCGCCTACCCAGCACGTTACCCCATATGTGGATGTATTTTTATAGTCAGGGGGAAAAGCCCTCCAAAATTTGTAACCCAATTTCTCATATTACTCCTTGTGAAAATGTTAATAATTGGATAACCCCAGCATTTTACTGTAAAAAAATAAAATTTTTCAATTTATGGCCCACTTTTCAAAAAACCTGTGAGGTGTTATTTCCCGCTGTACCCCTTGTTACGTTCATTGAGGGGTGTAGTTTCTAAAATGGTGTCGCATGTGGTTTTTTTTTTCTGTTGGGGGCTCTATAAATGCACATGACCCCCGACTTCAATTACAACAAAATTTTCACTCCTTCTATTCTGAGCATTGTAGTGCGTCCACAGAGCAATTTACATCCACATATGGGGTATTTTTTTTCTCAGACAAAATTGTTCTACAAATTTTGGGGGCCTTTTGCCCTATTACCCAATGTGAAAATGAAACATTTGGGGTAACACTGTCAATATAGTGCAAAAAAAATCAAATTTTTCACTTTTACGGCCCACTGTTCAAAAAACCTGTGAGGTGTAAGTACTGACTGTAACACTGTTACGTTCCCCAAGGGGTCTAGTTTCCAAAATGGTATGCCATGTGTTTTTTTTTTTTTTTACTGTCCTCGCACCATAGGGGCTTCCTAAATGCGGCATGCCCCCAGAGTAAAATTTGTAACTCCTTCTCTTCTGAGACCTGTAGTGCGCCAGCAGAGCACTTTTCACCCCCATATGGGGTGTTTTCTGAATCGGGAGAAATTGGGCTTCAAATTTTGGGGGGGTATTTTCTGCTTTAACTATTTGTAAAAATGTAAAATTTTTGGGAAACCAAGCATTTTAGGTAAAATTTATAATTTTTTTTTTACATATGCCAAAGTCGTGAAACCCCTGTGGGGTATTAAGGTTCACTTTACCCCTTGTTACGTTCCCCAAGGGGTCTAGTTTCCAAAATGGTATGCCATGTGTTTTTTTTTAGCTGTCTGGCACCATAGGGGCTTCCTAAATGCGGCATGCCCCCAGAGCAAAATTTGCTTCAAAAAAGCCAAATGTGACTCCTTCTCTTCTGAAACCTGTAGTGCGCCAGCAGAGCACTTTTCACCCCCATGTGGGGTGTTTTCTGAATCGGGAGAAATTGGGCTTCAAATTTTGGGGGGTATTTTCTGCTTTAACCCTTTGTAAAAATGTAAAATTTTTGGGAAACCAAGCATTTTAGGTAAAATTAATAATTTTTTTTTTACATATGCCAAAGTTGTGAAACCCCTGTGGGGTATTAAGGTTCACTTTACCCCTTGTTACGTTCCCCAAGGGGTCTAGTTTCCAAAATGGTATGCCATGTGTTTTTTTTAGCTGTCTGGCACCATAAGGGCTTCCTAAATGCGGCATGCCCCCAGAGCAAAATTTGCTTCAAAAAAGCCAAATGTGACTCCTTCTCTTCTGAGACCTGTAGTGCGCCAGCAGAGCACTTTTCATCCCCATATAGGGTGATTTCTGAATCGGGAGAAATTGGGCTTCAAATTTTGGGGGGTATTTTCTGCTTTAACTATTTGTAAAAATGTAAAATTTTGGGGAAACCAAGTATTTTAGGTAAAATTTATTATAATTTTTTTACATATGCCAAAGTCGTGAAACCCCTGTGGGGTATTAAGGTTCACTTTACCCCTTGTTAAGTTCCCCAAGGGGTCTAGTTTCCAAAATGGTATGCCATGTGTTTTTTTTTTTGCTGTCCTGGCACCATAGGGGCTTCCTAAATGCGGCATGCCCCCAGAGCAAAATTTGCTTCAAAAAAGCCAAATGTGACTCCTTCTCTTCTGAGACCTGTAGTGCGCCAGCAGAGCACTTTTCACACCCATATGGGGTGTTTTCTGAATTGGGAGAAATTGGGCTTCAAATTTTGTGGGGAATTTTCTGCTTTAACCCTTTATAAAAATGTAAAATTTTGGGGAAACCAAGCATTTTAGGTAAAATGTATTATTGTTTTTTACATATGCCAAAGTCGTGAAACCCCTGTGGGGTATTAAGGTTAACTTTACCCCTTGTTACGTTCCCCAAGGGGTCTAGTTTCCAAAATGGTATGCCATGTGTTTTTTTTAAGCTGTCCAGGCACCATAGGGGCTTCCTAAATGTGGCATGCCCCCAGAGCAAAATTTGCTTCAAAAAAGCCAAATGTGACTCCTTCTCTTCTGAGTTCTGTAGTGCGCCAGCAGAGCACTTTTCACCCCCATATGGGGTGTTTTCTGAATCGGAAGAAATTGGGCTTCAAATTTTGGGGGGTATTTTCTGCTTTAACCCTTTGTAAAATTGTAAAATTTTTGGGAAACCAAGCATTTTAGATATATATTTTATTTTTTTACATTTGCAAAAGTCGTGAAACCCCTGTGGGGTATTAAGGCTCACTTAATTCCTTGTTACGTTCCTCAAGGGGTCTAGTTTCCAAAATGGTATGGCATGTGGTTTTTTTTAGCTGTTCTGGCACCATAGGGGCTTCCTAAATGCAACATGCCCCCCAAAAACCATTTCAGAAAAACGCACTCTCCAAAATCCCCTTGTCACTCCTTCGCTTCTGAGCCCTCTACTGCGCCCGCCGAACAATTAACATAGACATATGAGGTATGTGCTTACTCCAGAGAAATTGGGCTACAAACACAAGTAAAAATTTTCTCCTTTTACCCCTTGCAAACATTCAAAAGTTGGGTCTACAAGAACATGCGAGTGTAAAAAATGAAGATTTTGAATTTTCTCCTTCACTTTGCTGCTATTCCTGTGAAACACCTAAAGGGTTTACACACTTACTGAATGTCATTTTGAATACTTTGGGGGGTCTAGTTTTTATAATGGGGTCATTTATGGGGTATTTCTAATATGAAGAGCCTTCAAATCCACTTCAAACCTGAACTGGTCACTGAAAAATATTGAGTTTGAAAATGTTGTGAAAATTTGGAAAATTGCTGCTGAACTTTGAAGCCCTCTGGTGTCTTCCAAAAGTAAAAACACGTCAATTTTATGATGCAGTCATAAAGTAGACATATTGTATATGTGAATAAAAAAAAATATTTTGAATATCCATTTTCCTTACAAGCAGAGAGCTTCAAAGTTCGAAAAATGCAAAATTTTCAATTTTTTCGTCAAATTTTGGTATTTTTCACCAAGAAAGGATGCAAGTTACCATAAAATTTTACCACTATGTTAAAGTAGAATATGTCACGAAAAAACTGTCTCGGAATCAGAATGATCAGTAAATGCATTCCAGAGTTATTAATGTTTAAAGTGACAGTGGTCAGATTTGCAAAATACGCTCTGGTCCTTAAGGTGTATAATGGCCTGGTCCTTAAGGGGTTAAAATGAAACTTGGCACACATGTTACTTATGTGTAAACAACAAACATAGGATAGGTAATTTAGCCCTTACTCACCCCCATTTGCCAGCCTCTGGGTTTTTGTTTAAAGTCCCATACAAGTCTATTGGAAATCTATGTTCCCACATAACTTCTTTACGGCTGGAGATATTTCAATAATACCTGGTACACATATTACTTATACTGTATGTCAAATAAAAATATATCAGTTTTGAAAAAGAAAAAACAGAAATAGACCAATGCGCATCTAAGCACAATTATCCTCTTTAGGAGATGGTAGTTGCAGTTTAGGAAAAAGGTTTGCTAACCTGCTGTTGTTGTACTTTGGGCACAACACCATTGAAGACTTGATACCACTATCTGTGGTGTAAAGGAGGAGTGCAGCCGGCACCAATCCCGTTCCCAGCAGACAGAGGGCAGTCTTTAGAAAATAGCAGATGGGGGAGAAGGATACTCTCGAAAAAATTGTGAAACCTGACGAAGAGGGGTTCCCGCCATTCGAAATGCGTTGTTTCACTTGCATGCTTTGAATAAATATATATATATATTTTTTTAAAGTCTGCATATGGTCGGCTATTTGCCCATATCCTGACACAGACCTTCCGAGGAGAGCGCCACAGAATACATCATTTTTTCGGGAGTATCCTTCTCCCCCATCTGCTAAATAAAAATATATGATAGTTAAATTAACCCTTACCTACACCCATATATAAAAGATGGGTTTTTGTTTCAAGTCCCATGCAAGTATATGGGACTTTCGTTACCTTACTCCACAAGCTCTGCTCTGCATCTCCTGGTGAATGTGTCAGTCCGGCTTGCAGGTCCCACCCCATCTCACAAAGATACGCCCACTGTTTAAGCCACACCCCTTTTATTATCTACCCTTTTTGTGCCTCAGTCTGGCTTGCAAATCACGCCCATTCCCACGAAGCCACATCCCCTTCTTTTTTTTAGCTTACAATAGCTTCATCCCAAATCCCTCCCACCTGAGGACAGAATATGAGGATGGGACATAAGGACGGGATATGAGGACAGCATATGAGGACCGCATATAAGGACGGAATATGAGGATGGCATATGAGGTAGGGATTTGAGGATGGGATATGAGGTCGGGATTTGAGGACAGGATATGAGGTTGGGAGGATATGAGGTCGGGATATGAGGAAGGGATATGAGGTCGGGATATGAGGACGGAATATGAGGACGGGATATGAAGTCGAGATAGGAGGACGGGAGAGGACAGGATATGAGGAAGGGATATGACATAATGAAAAGGAACCTGTCTTCTGCCATTTTGATTTCACCATATCGTAAGAAGATGCTTTGTTGGTCACTATTGATAAATTCACTTCATTGTTTTATGACTAATGAAGGGCCTGAGAGGTTGACACTTAACACACCATTTGTACACAAGCTTCTCTATTTGGTGTTATTTGAATTCTTGTGTCTATTGTTTTTTTTATTACCATTCTTTTACATATCAATATGAAGAAGCAAGTTAAGCTGTTTTTCAAACAGAAAGCTTACATATGAAAAAAGCAAAAGATAAAACCATTGTGCAATCATACAACCAAAGGGAAATATTTCTAATAATAAACAAAAATTTCTAATAATAATTAAAAAGTTCTGTAAAAATTGCTGCATATTTACAATTTTGTAATAGCCACATTATTATATCTGTACATTTTCACTCTAATAAGCAGCTTTCTCTTTTCATATAATTACATTTTAATAATTTAAATTATGTTGTTATTTAAAGTTAATAAAATGAAGGCAATTATTTTTTTTTTTGGAAAGGTCTAGAAAACAGTATTATTACAAACATAAAAAAAGTACAAGATATCAAACTAACAAGAAGTGTAAGCTTCAAATATACAGCAATCTTTTATCCATATATAAATAAAAAAAAATACTATTAAAATACATTTTATTAAACATTTGAACAAAGCTGAATAAAATATCAAGGGACTTGTGTAATAAATGTTGTGCTGCTTGTAATGTGATACATCCTTATCCAGCTTGAAAAAAATTCTATATATTTTTTAAACATCACAGGTTTCTTTTTCTTTCATGTGTTTGCATTGGGATACATCATATAGACTCCCGTGAAGTCTCAGAAGCTCAGAACATTATAATTTAATCTATGAAACACTCTCATGTTGCCTTATAAAAGTATCACAAACTGCAACAAATCTATACTTCTCCAGGGCAAATTTTACTTCTAGAGTACTTAAATATTTTCTCCTAAAACAATTTAGCCATCAATGTATTGGATTTTGAAGAAAAAAAAAACGGCACTTTAGGATTAAACCCTTTACTTTTGATTTTGATGTGAATGTTAAATAAGTTATTTAAAGATAAATAACATATTTTTCTTTATTAGGTTCAATTTCTTGCATTTACTTATTTTTAGATGTAGCCACAGTGCCACACAGCAGTTTAAATAGAAAAAAAAAAATTCCAAGTCACAGAACTTAAAGGGGTATACCAATATTTATTTTTATTTCACTATGCTACAAGGGCTGTAAAGTTAGTGTAGTTCATAATATATTGTCTGTACCTGTGTTTCTTGGTGGTCTCAAAATTATTTTGTGATTTTTGCCCTAAGGTTTATTATTTAACAGCATGCAAAATTAGTGTTGTCTCTCGTTTTCCCGGGTTGCGGTGAAGCCTGAAACATTACATCACAAGTTAAGTGTTCAGAGAGAGCCTGACTTTGTTTCAATGAGTGGAGCGACCGCTGGGTTAGAGTGAGATTATTCTGCAGTGAATTTTAGGTTTCCAAAAGCTGGAGGCACCTTGTTTGGAAAACACTGGTTTATTGAATTTAAGGGACAAACGGTGTGTTTAAGTGGGTGGGGTGGGAGGAGGAAAAATGACCTCACACTTACAAACAAAAAATTATGGGGCACATAGTTCGAGGGAGGGAACTCCAAAAGGAAATAGCCAGTTCACAAAAATATAGCCAAAGCATTGTGGTTGACTCAGAACATATCTGTTTAGCTCCAAGAAAAGCACAGATTTTTCCTAAGCATGTCCATTACTGTCTGGCAGGTACATACTAAAATTACCTTTTGGTGGATAACCGCAGTTTTTGCATTTTCGTTTTTTCCTCCTTACCTTTTAAAAATCATAACCCTTTCAATTTATCACCTAAAAATCCATATGATGGCTTAATTGTTGCACCACCAATTCTACTTTGTAATGACATCAGTCGTTTCCCCCAAAAATGTACAGCAAAAAAAAAAAAAAAAATCATTGTGTAAATTTTGGGGGCTTCCGTTTCTACACAGTGCATTTTTCAGTAAAAAGGACACCTTATCTTTATTCTAGAGATCCATACAATTAAAATGGTACCCTACTTATATAGCTTTGATTTTGTCTTACTCCTGGAAAAAAAAATCATAACTACATGCATGAAAATTAATACGTTTAAAACGTCCTCTTCTGACCCCTATAACTTTTTATTTTTCCGCATATGAGGATGTTTGAGGGCCCATTTTTTTTGCGCTGTTATCTGAAGTTTTTATTGGTACCATTTTTGTGATGATGATAACAAAGGTCAAATGACTATCATGAGGTGGGAAACATGGAAATTAGAGGTAAGCCAATTTTTGCTGCAAATTGCTATTAAAAATGGCTATTTCTGGCCTACAGAAATCCTCAATGGGGGTGTAGAAGACTATGTCTTGCTGTAACATGCATATGGTGTGTGCTAGGTTAGTAAAGGGGCAGTGTAAAATTGTTACACGATAAACCTCTCGGGGGGCTGTGTACTTGTGTAAAACATCTCGGGGGCCGTGTAAAATTGTTTTTATTTCTGGATACCGTTGTCCTATACAGTCATGAGCACAGGCACCTTGCTTTTTCTTCAGAGTGAACTTTACTTATAGTCCGGATGGTAAGATTATTTGTCTACAGTTAGGACTTTATGGTACTCTGAATTTTTAAACACAGTTTAAGTGCGGATTCAAATTTATAAAGATTGCACTTTTAATATCATAAATTTTTCTTTGATATATGGAAAGAAAAGGGTATTTTTGGGTTGCTTTTTAGTAGCCTATGAGTTAGTGTATAGTGGCTGAATGACACATCCTGGAGTTGGCGGCAGCATGTGGAGACCACATAGTGGCTGAGTGACGCAGCCCTGAGTTGGCAGCAACATAAAGTGGATGAATGACACAGCCTGGAGTTTGCGGCAGCATGAGGAGAACATATAGTGGCTGAATGACATAGCTTGGAGATGGTGGAAGCATGAGGAGACCATATAGTGGCTGAATGACACAGCGTGGAGGTGGCAGCAGCATGAGGAGAACATATAGTGGCTGAATGGCACAGCCTGGAGGTGGTGGAAGCATGAGGAAACCATATAGTGGCTTAATGACAAAGCGTGGAGGTGGTGGCAGCATGAGGAGACCATATAGTGGCTTAATGGCACAGAGTGGAAGTGGTGGCAGCATTAAGAGAACATATAGTGGCTGAATTACACAGCCTGGAGTTTGGGGCAGTATGAGGAGAACATATAGTAGCTGAATGACATAACCTGGAGGTGGAGGAAGCATGAGGAGACCATATAGTAGCTGAATGACACAGCCTGGAGTTTGTGGCAGCATGAGGAGAACATATGGTGGCTTAATGACACAGCCCGGAGGTGGCAGCAGCATGAGGAGAACATATGGTGGCAGAATGAGACAGCCTGGAGGTGGCAGCAGCATCAGAAGTCCTGAAAGTGAGTGGTGCGATGGGTGGAAATACCAGTACCTGGTGGTGAAGGTGGGTGAAAAAAGGAGAACTTGGCATGATGTGTGGCATCAGGCAAGTGGTAGGATCAGAATAGTAGCTGAGGCCGGTAGGCATAAGAAAACTGTCTCTTTTATAAAAGTGTTAGTGTGCACAAGTGAGTATTGAGGATATGCACTACGTAAAACTTAACTTTTAAATAATATATTTAGGATAAAATATATGGACCCAAATTGTTTTTTAAAATCAAACAAAAGGAAAGGTGTGCAAAAAAACACCATGTGCCACCTACACCACCAAGTATTGATGTGATGCAAAGACCTCTAAAAGGTGGAAGAGAACAACGCATGGTCCATTGTAACCGGTGGGGGTAAAAACTTCCCCTGTAAGGTCCTACTCTCGCATTAATAATTCCCTTCTTGGCAAGTGTTACTCACTCAAAATAGGGCGGCCCCGCACAGGAACCTCTCCCTATTTCCACTTACAAACACTGCGATTTCCCAGGGTTTTTAGGTGGAAAAAGGGATTGGTTTCTTTGTGGGGCTACCCTTTTTAAGACGAGTAACACTTTCCACGATAAGGTGGAAGGAAACAACGTATTGTCCAAAGTAGCAGGTGTCACGATGCCGGCTGGCAGGTAGTGGATCCTCTGTGCCAGAGAGGGATTGGCGTGGACCGTGCTAGTGGATCGGTTCTAAGTCACTACTGGTTTTCACCAGAGCCCGCCGCAAAGCGGGATGGTCTTGCTGCGGCGGTAGTGACCAGGTCGTATCCACTAGCAACGGCTCAACCTCTCTGACTGCTGAAGATAGGCGCGGTACAAGGGAGTAGACAGAAGCAAGGTCGGACGTAGCAGAAGGTCGGGGCAGGCAGCAAGGATCGTAGTCAGGGGCAACGGCAGGAGGTCTGGAACACAGGCTAGGAACATACAAGGAAACGCTTTCACTGGCACAATGGCAACAAGATCCGGCAAGGGAGTGCAAGGGAAGTGAGGTATAAGTAGGGAGTGCACAGGTGGAAACTAATCAAGGTAATTGGGAAGATTGGGCCAGGCACCATCATTGGTGCACTGGCCCTTTAAATCGCAGAGACCCGGCGCGCGCGCGCCCTAGGGAGCGGGGCCGCGCGCGCCGGGACAGGACCGACGGAGAGCGAGTCAGGTACGGGAGCCGGGGTGCGCATCGCGAGCGGGCGCAACCCGCATCGCGAATCGCATCCCGGCTGGAGGCAGTATCGCAGCGCACCCGGTCAGTGGAGAGTGTAGTGAGCGCTCCGGGGAGGAGCGGGGACCCGAAGCGCTCGGCGTAACAATACCCCCCCCCCCCTTGGGTCTCCCCCTCTTCTTGGAGCCTGAGAACCTGAGGACCAGACTTTTATCCAGGATATTGTCCTCAGGTTCCCAGGATCTCTCTTCAGGACCACAGCCCTCCCAGTCAACCAAAAAGAAGGTTTTTCCTCTGACCTTTTTGGAGGCCAGTATCTCCTTTACAGGAAAGATGTCAGAAGAACCGGAGACAGGAGTGGGAGAGATAAGTTTAGGAGAGAAACGGTTGATGATGAGTGGTTTAAGAAGAGAAACGTGAAAGGCATTAGGAATACGAAGAGAAGGAGGGAGAAGAAGTTTATAAGAGACAGGATTGATCTGGCGCAAAATTTTGAAAGGACCAAGATAGCGTGGTCCCAATTTGTAGCTGGGAACACGGAAGCGGACATATTTAGCGGAGAGCCATACCTTGTCTCCAGGAGAAAAAATGGGGGGAGCTCTTCTTTTCTTATCAGCAAACTTCTTCATGCGTGATGAAGCCTGTAAGAGAGAATTTTGGGTCTCTTTCCATATGGTGGAAAGATCACGAGAAATTTCATCCACAGCGGGCAGACCAGAGGGCAAGGGGGTAGGGAGGGGAGGAAGAGGGTGGCGGCCGTACACCACGAAAAATGGGGATTTGGAGTAAGATTCAGAGACTCTGAAGTTATACGAGAATTCGGCCCATGGTAGAAGATCTGCCCAGTCATCCTGGCGGGAGGAAACAAAATGTCGTAAATAATCACCCAAGACCTGGTTAATTCTTTCTACTTGTCCATTGGATTGAGGATGATATGCAGAAGAAAAGTTTAATTTAATCTTGAGTTGTTTACAGAGAGCCCTCCAGAATTTTGACACGAATTGGACGCCTCTATCCGAGACGATCTGCGTGGGCAACCCGTGAAGACGAAAAATGTGTACAAAAAATTGTTTAGCCAACTGAGGCGCTGAAGGAAGACCAGGAAGAGGGATGAAATGTGCCATTTTGGAGAATCGATCAACGACCACCCAAACAACAGTGTTGCCACGGGATGGGGGTAAGTCTGTAATAAAATCCATACCAATCAGAGACCAAGGCTGTTCGGGGACAGGCAGGGGATGAAGAAAACCAGCGGGCTTCTGGCGAGGAGTCTTATCCCGGGCACAGACAGTGCAGGCTCGCACAAAGTCCACGACATCCGTCTCCAGAGTCGGCCACCAATAGAAGCGAGAGATGAGTTGCACAGATTTCTTGATGCCTGCATGACCTGCGAGATGGGAGGAGTGACCCCATTTGAGGATTCCGAGGCGTTGGCGTGGAGAGACGAAGGTCTTTCCTGGAGGAGTTTGCCTGATGGAGGCTGGAGAAGTGGAAATCAGGCAGTCAGGAGGAATGATGTGTTGCGGAGAGAGTTCAACTTCCGAGGCATCCGAGGAACGGGAAAGAGCATCGGCCCTAATGTTCTTATCGGCAGGCCGAAAGTGAATTTCAAAATTAAATCGGGCAAAGAACAGAGACCACCTGGCCTGGCGAGGATTCAGTCGTTGGGCAGACTGGAGATAGGAGAGGTTCTTGTGATCGGTGTAAATAATAACTGGAAATCTTGATCCCTCCAGCAGATGCCTCCATTCCTCAAGTGCTAATTTAATGGCTAGAAGCTCTCGATCCCCGATGGAGTAGTTCCTCTCCGCCGGAGAGAAGGTCCTAGAAAAAAAACCACAAGTAACAGCATGCCCGGAAGAATTTTTTTGTAGAAGGACCGCTCCAGCTCCTACTGAGGAGGCATCAACCTCCAATAGGAAGGGTTTAGATGGGTCAGGTCTGGAGAGCACGGGAGCAGAAGAAAAGGCAGACTTGAGCCGTTTAAAGGCGTCTTCCGCTTGAGGAGGTCATGACTTGGGATTGGCATTTTTTTTGGTTAAAGCCACGATAGGAGCCACAACGGTAGAAAAATGTGGAATAAATTGCCTGTAATAATTGGCGAACCCCAAAAAACGTTGGATAGCACGGAGTCCGGAGGGGCGTGGCCAATCTAAGACGGCAGAGAGTTTGTCTGGATCCATTTGTAGTCCCTGGCCAGAGACCAAGTATCCTAGGAAAGGAAGAGATTGGCATTCAAACAGACATTTCTCTATCTTGGCATAAAGTTGATTGTCACGAAGTCTCTGAAGAACCATACGGACATGCTGGCGGTGTTCTTCTAGATTGGCAGAAAAAATCAGGATATCGTCCAGATATACAACAACACAGGAGTATAAGAGATCACGAAAAATTTCATTAACAAAGTCTTGGAAGACGGCAGGGGCGTTGCACAGGCCAAAGGGCATGACCAGATACTCAAAGTGTCCATCTCTAGTGTTAAATGCCGTTTTCCAATCATCCCCCTCTCTGATGCGGATGAGATTATAAGCACCTCTTAAGTCCAGTTTGGTAAAGATGTGAGCACCTTGGAGGCGATCAAAGAGTTCAGAGATAAGAGGTAGAGGGTAGCGGTTCTTTACCGTGATTTTATTAAGACCGCGGTAGTCGATGCAAGGACGTAGAGAGCCATCTTTTTTGGACACAAAGAAAAATCCGGCTCCGGCAGGAGAGGAGGATTTACGGATAAAGCCCTTTTTTAAATTTTCCTGGATGTACTCAGACATAGCAAGAGTCTCTGGGGCGGACAGAGGATAAATTCTGCCCCGGGGTGGAGTAGTGCCCGGGAGGAGGTCAATAGGACAATCATAAGGCCTGTGAGGAGGTAGAGTCTCAGCTTGTTTTTTGCAAAAAACATCCGCAAAGTCCATATAGGCCTTAGGGAGACCGGTTACAGGGGGAACCACAGAGTCACGGCAAGGGGTACTGGGAACCGGTTTTAGGCAGTCCTTGAAACAAGAGGGCCCCCAACTCTTGATCTCCCCAGTGGACCAATCCAGGGTTGGGGAATGGAGTTGAAGCCAGGGTAGTCCAAGGAGAATTTCGGAAGTGCAATTGGGGAGGACCAAAAATTCAATTTTCTCGTGATGAGGTCCGATGCACATTAGAAGGGGCTCCGTGCGGAAACGTATGGTACAGTCCAATCTTTCATTGTTTACACAATTGATGTAGAGGGGTCTGGCGAGACTGGTCACCGGGATGTTGAACCTGTTGACAAGAGAGGCCAAAATAAAATTTCCTGCAGATCCGGAATCCAAGAAGGCCATAGTAGAGAAGGAGAAGGCAGAGGCAGATATCCGCACAGGCACAGTAAGACGTGGAGAAGCAGAGTTGACATCAAGGCCTGTTTCACCTTTGTGCGGAGTCAGCGTACGTCTTTCCAGGCGGGGAGGACGGATAGGACAATCCTTCAGGAAGTGTTCGGTACTGGCACAGTACAGGCAGAGATTCTCCATGCGGCGTCGTGTCCTCTCTTGAGGTGTCAGGCGAGACCGGTCGACCTGCATAGCCTCCACGGCGGGAGGCACAGGAACGGATTGCAGGGGACCAGAGGAGAGAGGAGCCGGGGAGAAAAAACGCCTCGTGCGAACAAAGTCCATATCCTGGCGGAGCTCCTGATGCCTTTCGGAAAAACGCATGTCAATGCGAGTGGCTAGATGAATGAGTTCATGTAGGTTAGCAGGGATTTCTCGTGCGGCCAGAACATCTTTAATGTTGCTGGATAGGCCTTTTTTAAAGGTCGCGCAGAGGGCCTCATTATTCCAGGATAGTTCTGAAGCAAGAGTACGGAATTGTACGGCGTACTCGCCAACGGAAGAATTACCCTGGACCAGGTTCAACAGGGCAGTCTCAGCAGAAGAGGCTCGGGCAGGTTCCTCAAAGACACTTCGAATTTCCGAGAAGAAGGAGTGTATAGAGGCAGTGACGGGGTCATTGCGGTCCCAGAGCGGTGTGGCCCATGACAGAGCTTTTCCAGACAGAAGGCTGACTACGAAAGCCACCTTAGACCTTTCAGTAGGAAACTGGTCCGACATCATCTCCAAGTGCAGGGAACATTGGGAAAGAAAGCCACGGCAGAATTTAGAGTCCCCATCAAATTTATCCGGCAAGGATAGTCATAGACCAGAAGCGGCCACTCGCTGCGGAGGAGGTGCAGGAGCTGGCGGAGGAGATGATTGCTGAAGCTGTGGTAGTAGCTGCTGTAGCATCACGGTCAGTTGAGACAGCTGTTGGCCTTGTTGCGCTATCTGATGTGACTGCTGGGCGACCACCGTGGTGAGGTCGGCGACAACTGGCAGAGGAACTTCAGCGGGATCCATGGCCGGATCTACTGTCACGATGCCGGCTGGCAGGTAGTGGATCCTCTGTGCCAGAGAGGGATTGGCGTGGACCGTGCTAGTGGATCGGTTCTAAGTCACTACTGGTTTTCACCAGAGCCCGCCGCAAAGCGGGATGGTCTTGCTGCGGCGGTAGTGACCAGGTCGTATCCACTAGCAACGGCTCAACCTCTCTGACTGCTGAAGATAGGCGCGGTACAAGGGAGTAGACAGAAGCAAGGTCGGACGTAGCAGAAGGTCGGGGCAGGCAGCAAGGATCGTAGTCAGGGGCAACGGCAGGAGGTCTGGAACACAGGCTAGGAACATACAAGGAAACGCTTTCACTGGCACAATGGCAACAAGATCCGGCAAGGGAGTGCAAGGGAAGTGAGGTATAAGTAGGGAGTGCACAGGTGGAAACTAATCAAGGTAATTGGGAAGATTGGGCCAGGCACCATCATTGGTGCACTGGCCCTTTAAATCGCAGAGACCCGGCGCGCGCGCGCCCTAGGGAGCGGGGCCGCGCGCGCCGGGACAGGACCGACGGAGAGCGAGTCAGGTACGGGAGCCGGGGTGCGCATCGCGAGCGGGCGCAATCCGCATCGCGAATCGCATCCCGGCTGGAGGCAGTATCGCAGCGCACCCGGTCAGTGGATCTGACCGGGGCGCTGCGGGAGCGAGAGTGTAGTGAGCGCTCCGGGGAGGAGCGGGGACCCGGAGCGCTCGGCGTAACAGCAGGAGGGGGTAAACACTTCCCTTGGAAATAGGGAGAGGTTCCCGTGTGGTGCTGCCCTTTTTAGGGCGAGTAACACTTACCAAGAAGGGATTTAATAATGCGAGAGTAGGGCCTTACAGGGCAAGTTTTTAACCCCACCGGTTACAATGGGCAATATGTTGTTCACTTCCACCTTTTAGAGGTCTCTGCATCACATCATTACCTGGTGGTGTAGGGGGCATATGGTGTTTTTTGCACACCTTTCCTTTTGTATGATTTCAAAAACATTTTGGGCACATATATTTTATCCTAAGAAAAGTTAAGTTTTTGCTAATGCATATCTTCAATACTTAATGGTGGTCTGATGCTGAAGAATATCTGTAACTGGGGAGCAGCACCTTAAATATGTTTAGCACTATCCATATTTGTGAAGTGTTGGTGTGGCACTATGGTCAATCTACTCTGATGCATCAGGCATTCGTGGGTGGGAATCCTGCCTGATTCATCTTCACAAAGGTCAGTCTCTCCATATTTTTCATGGACAGATGAGCTCTCCTTGGGGTTACTATGGTCCCTGCCGCACTAAACACCTGCTCTGATCGCCCACCACTGGACGTGCAGAACAGCTTTTCCAGGGCAAACTCTGTTAGTTGCAGCCACAAATCAAGTTTGGCTGCCCAGAAGTCTAGCGGATCTTTAATGTGTGTTGGCATGTTCATGTCAAGGTATGCTACCACCTGCTGGTTCAGGTCCTGCTCCAGGTCTACCTGCTGCTGATGAGTTGCTTCACTATGTCGGTGAAGAAAGCTACTCATCAGCGACTGTAGACTCAGGCTGCTGCTTATGGATCTGGTACTGCTTCTACCACCTCACCCCTCCCCAGCAGCCATGACAGTGGAAGGTGAGCGCAGAGGGCCCGCCGAGTGAGACCTGCGAGAGGATGGACGATGGTGCAAATAGGTATCGGCCAAGTGACTATGTAGGATGTCTCGGTAGTAGGCCAGTTTGTCCTCCCTCTCAGTGGGTCTAAAATAGGCTCCCATTTTGTACTGGTAGCGAGGGTCCAATAGAGTGGAGAGCCAGAAGTCATCCCGCTGCTGAAAGGTGACAATTCGTCGGTCACTACGCAAGCAAGTGAGCATGCATCGTGCAATTTGTGCAGGTGAGTCGGAGAAACTCCCTGCCTCCATCTCCACTGCATACTACCACGGTGTGTCTGGGTCCTCTGTCTCGCCTTCCTCATAACCCTCTAGCTCCTCAAGCTGCTCCTGCTCCTCCTCTCCTGTCAGATGACTAGAAAAAACGCCCATTTCCCAAAACCTAAACTGTGCTCCACTGTGCCCTTCCCCTTCTCCTTCTCCTCCAGTTCAGCCCCCATAGGGCTCATGTGACCATGAGATTTAGGCGCCACGTCTCCAGTGCCCTAACCAGCCATCGTTTCCAACACGTGTTGTAGTAGATGAAACAGGGGAATGATGTTGTTCATCCTGTAATCCTGGCGACTGACTAATAATGTGGCTTCCTCACAGGGCCTGAGCAAACGTATGAGCTGCCACTGGTTGAAATTGAATTTACACAGGGGAGTACTCCTATCCTCTTGGATCATCAAGAAATTGGTGATGGCTTTTCTCGGTCCAACATATGGAGGGTGGAATTCTAACATGTGGAAACGTTGCAAATCAGACTTTGTTGGGGGATGTCTTTCTAACACTGCTGCTCAAGGAAGCTGTGCTTTGCGGTATACGAGTGGCTGAAGTTCATGCAAAGTTTCCTTTCCATTGTTAGGATGTCTTGCAGATGGGAGGAACATGCTTGACAACCAGATTGAACACGTGTGCCATGCAGGGCGCATGTCTCAGGCTTCCTTGTCGCAGCGCATACAAGATATTCTTCCCTTTGTCAGTCACCATGGTTCCCATTCCCAGTTTTCGTAGAGTAAGCCATGATTCTATTTCTTGATGAATGACTTTTAGCAGTTTCTCCCCTGTATGACTCCGTTCACCAAGGCAAACTATGTGAAGAACAATGTGACACCGCCGTGCCCTGCACACATGGTAAGATGGAGGGGCACTGAGACTTGTCCATGCAGTGGAGGCTAAGGACACGGTGGAGGATGAGGAGGCGGAGTTGCACACTGTCACGGGACCAATGGCCTGAGACCGTGGAGGCGGAAGTGGCGTGACCTGTCCAAGTTGCTGTTGTGGCTGTGCAGGAACCACATTCCCCCAGTGGGCCTTAAAGGACATGTATTGTCCCTGACCGTAGTTACCGCTCCACAGCTCGGTGCTGCTGTGCACTTTGGTACACACCAACAGGCTCAAGGACTGGCCCACCTTCTGTTCCACTAAATTGTGCAGGGCTGGTACTGCCTTCTTCGCAAAGAAATGACAATTTAGGACTCTCCACCTCGATTCGGCACAAGCCATCAGTTTTCTGAAAGGGGCAGAGTTCACCACTTGAAAAGGAAGGGACTGCAGCACCAGCAACTTGGACAGGAGAAAATTCAGCTTCTGTGCCGTTGGATGAGTGGGCGCATACTGTTGTCTCTTGGACATGGCTTTGTCGATGGATTGCTGGCGGAATGACTGACTCGAAGTAGGAGGAGGAGCAGCATCTGGAGCGACAGAAGATGGGTATGACACACAGCTCCCTTTGGCTGAGGTAGTGGAGCCTTGGTTGGCTGAAACAGGGAGCGGCGTGCCACTGGGTAATGCAGCAGGCTGGACCACCACATTGGAGC
The DNA here is from genome assembly GCF_029499605.1 of Hyla sarda. Classification (NCBI taxonomy): domain Eukaryota; kingdom Metazoa; phylum Chordata; class Amphibia; order Anura; family Hylidae; genus Hyla; species Hyla sarda. The sequence continues at coordinate 229,691,425 of NC_079191.1, forward strand.
CATGGTTCTCCCAGGCCGCTTTATTGTGATGCTGCATATGTTGACACAGGGGCGTAATACCAACATTTGGACCCTGGCTACGCTTTACCTTCTGCCGACACATCTTGCATGTGGCCAGGTTAACATCCTCTGGATGCTTGAGGAAAAACTGCCACACCACCGAGTAGCTGATTTTACCACCAACAGTCAGCACTGATTGACTGATACTGCCGCCAACTCCATGAACCCGTTTCACTATCTCCCGGAAAGGTAGGCTGCCGCGAAACAGGTGGTCTACCGCGGGCATGTTTGGCTCCAGACTTTCCAATTCTACCACCGTACTGACTGCTAACCATGCTACCACCTTGCTGGCTCAGCTGCTTCCTCACAGGCAACCTGCAATCCTCTTCTCCTGATGATGATGAAGCCCCTTCTGTACAAAGCTTCAATGTGCGATTAGCTTCATCATCATCGAGTTGTGTCTGTATGTCACTGATGTCCTCCTCAGGATCCTCAACAGTGTCTGCTTCAGGAGCCTGAATGCTCGCAACACCACCTCTCACGCCACTCTCCTCATCAGTACTTGCCCGCCTAGCGGTCGGATGTCTCCTCCACTTCTTGGCTGGGCAGTAGCTGTTGACTGTCCTCTAGATTGTCCTTATTAAATAGTGGAGCTGAACCCACAGCAAAATATACTTCTGTGGGGGAGGGAAAAGCATAGGACAGAGGTAATGGTAGGACAGGGACTGCTCCTGAGCCATGCCAACTGAGGGTTGTGTCTGAGGAACCTACCGACTGTTGACTGGGGGTGTCAGATGTCATTTGTGATGAAGTGGATCACCGCGTTAACCAATCGATGATGGCAGATGGGTTGCTGGTCGAGACACGACCGCTAGCTGATACCGGGAGCTCAGGCCTCTAGCTGCGACTTCTGCTGCCACTGGTCCCTAGTTTTCTGCGACCTCTGCCTGATGAATTTAGGCCTCTGCCACTCCTCTATGCATGCCCTGGCACTTCTCTGCCTGACATACTTAGTGCATATATGAGGGGAGGACAATGCACTCCAGTTCTCTTAAAACAGTATTTGTGTACAACACCAGCATGTTTGTATTTTTGGCTGGCCTTTCACAGTAACTGGGCCCTTAAGACTTTAACAGGAACAAAATAGTAAACCACTTAGATGTGTGTATGTGTTATGCACTTATGAGGGAAGGACAATGCGCTCAGAATGCTTAAAACAGTATTTGTGTACAACACCAGCTGGTGTGTACTTTTGTCTGGCCTTTCACAGTATCTAGGCCCTTAAGACTTTAACAAGAACAAAACAGTACATCATTTATAGCAGATGTACATATGTGGTCTGCACTTGTGAGGGGTGGACAATGTGCTCCAGTATTCTCAAAGAGGTTATCCAGGAAAAAAGGTTTTTTTCTATCTCAACTGGCTCCAGAAAGTTAAACAGATTTGTAAATTTCTTCTATTAAAAAATCTTAATTCTTTCAGTACTTATGAACTGCTGAAATTGAGTTGTTCTTTTCTGTCTAAGTGCTCTCTGATGACACCTGTGTCTGGACCTGTTCAGAGTAGAAGCAAATCCCCATAACAAACTTCTTCTAGTGTGTGCAGTTCCCGAGATAAGCAGAGATGTAAGCAGAGAACATTGTTGCCAGATAGAAAAGAACAACTCAACATCAGGAGCTGATAATTTTTAGAATATTTTTTTATAGAAATAATTTACAAATCTGTTTAACGTTCTGGAGCAAGTTGATCTTTAAAAAAAAAAGTTTTTGCCTGGAATACACCTTTAAAACATTATTTATGTTCAACACCAACAGTACACACCAGTGCTGCAGCACACAGTCGTTGTGTACTATACCCAAAATTGCACTCTCTCGCTCAATCTCACTCCCTTCCCTATCAGTGCTTCTAGGCTGGATTTGGGCTTGAGGTAAATCGCTGCTGTAAAAAAGCTTTTCTGTGCAACACACACTGCTCTCTGTCCGTCTTTGCAATAGAATGCTGATGTGACTGGGAGATGAATCACTGCTGTAAAAATGCTTTTCTGTGCAACACACACTGCTGTCTGTCGCTCTGTCCCTCTCTCTCTCTCTCTCTCTGCAATAAAAGGCTGAAGTGACTGGCCGCAAGATGGCTGCCGATTATATAGGGCTGTGACATCACAGGGGTGGCTGGCTGATGATAGGCTGCATGCTGCATGTGATTCAGGGTCATCCCGCCTACCCTTGTTCCCGCCTTCCCAGGATTCCTTGCCCATGTCCTCACATGTGGATCCGCCATTTTAGATGCCCTGGAGCCTTGACCGTACTAAATGAAGTTTAATGAAGCAATTTGAGTACAGCGATATTCGCATTTGTTGCAAATCAAATTTTTCCTGAAATTTGTGACGAATTTGGATTCGTCAGATTCGATTCTCTCATCCCTAATGGTAATAGCCATATCAATGCCATTGACTTTTTTTTTAATATGTAGCTGTCCCTTATGGTTTAACTGTATCTAAATGGGAAATGGCTTGGTAAATTTCAATCAAGCGTTCTGAATGGTCAGGCAACCTTATGAATAGGCTTGATTTGTTGATGATACTCTTTCAAGCAATTCATTTATTTGTTTTTCATAAAAGTTGTGAAGTAGCCATTTCTGGATATTTTATGAATTGCTTTTAACTCTAAGGACCCAAAGCTGCAAATAGCTTTGCTTAAGTGCTCAACCTGGAAGTGCAAACGTCGAAAGAATGTATTTGTCCGTGTCCAGTAGAATAGTTCTTATTATGTAAAAAAAAAAAAAAAAAAAACAGAAGCAGAACATTATCTTATGTGTAAAATTCAGGGAAGTCTGTGCTATACACGTTGCATAGATTTTATAAGCAGTGATTAATAGCCATTTTTTCGAAGGGAATGTGTACATTTTGGGCATTGGCAGCTCACCAGGAATACTTGACATTTTCTTATACTCTTTAAAGGAGACAACCTGAATAGTTAAATGGGACACCATCAATGCTCAGTGAGTATGGGGTATTTTGGTGTCCTTTATATGTTAAAGAGCCTGTCCTTGTGAAAAATTACTTTTAAGGACAGAGAAAATGAGCACTTGTGACCATGTCAGGTTGTATGTGGGCCATGAGAGAAAGTTGTAGGTGTAAATAGTAAGAGATCCAATGCAATCAACACAAAAAGAAAATGTATATGGATCAAATCACAATTAATTGTATTAATACATAACTTTAAAGAATACATACATTTAAAACCAAGCAAAATGAAAAATATTGATGGAGTATATCCACAGAGATACCAAGAAAACATGGGAGGGGGGGGGGGGGGTTGGTCCATAAAGCTCCAGGAACAAACAAAAAATGGTAAAATATACAACTAAGTATACTAATCAGAAGAAAATCGTGGACACAGGAGTCTATAATAGAAACAAGTGAAAATGATGGTAACAGTCATCTAAGGAGCAAAAAAAAAAAAAAAAATATATATATATATATATATATATGTATATTAGCACAGTGGCAGGTTAATGTGTTATATTAACATAGTAAGTTATAGACTTGTATTACTTATTAATTTTGTAACTTTACATCCTTGCTCAGGGTTGTATTCACAGTTACGTTGCTCATTATACCTGTAGAATGTACTGCATACTGTTTCTGTTTCTGGGTGTATGTTAGGATGGTTAGGAGAGAAATCAGGCAACTCTCTGCACACCCTAGAACTAATGCCATTGGGGATGAGTGGTGACATGGCTGATGTTGGTGGGCTATGCAATCAGACTGAGGGGAGAAGACTGGCAAGACTGGTGCTATGGGGGAAATGGGGGAAATAAAGAGGAACTCTTATCACAGACAGTATAAAGTGTGGATGGCTTGTAGGCCTAGGCTTAAACATTAGGGAGCTAGCTTGTACCTCTGAAAGAGGCTTTTGTGTGTTGTAGGCCAGGAGGTGTGGTAAAGAGCCATGTAGAGCTGATAAAGAGGGTCACGTGTCCACTGAGGGAGCATTAGTGCTGCACTGACAAGCATGGCCTATATGTCACAGAATGGACGGTGAGCTGGAAAACTGACCAACTCTGCTCCTCTGGGGTTGTATAGGGACTGATCATGGATGTGGAAAGCTTGCTGTGTGAGCTGCTGCTGAAGAGGTGTTGGTTGTGATAAGCTAGCCTGTGAATAGCTAGCCATGAGGAGTCTGCTCTGCTGATGGAAAAATGTTAAAGGTTATAGAAATAGAAATACTTAACACTTAAAAAAAATGAGTTCTTGGTCTAAAGATAAGACACATGACATGAATAACATGTCTCAGGGACCAGTACTGTAGGAGTCTGAGAGGGGAAAATCCAAGTGTGTAAATAAAAGGATAAAGCAAGTCTAAAAAAGTGACATCAAACAAATGCCTGAGTCTAGTAAAGCTGATAGAAGAGAGAGTATTTTCCCAATAGTGACTAAGCAGAGGCTAGGAATAGAGTTAAATTTATAAAGGTCACAAACGGCAAAGACAGGCACAAGTGAACATATCCAGCTCTGTCATATAACCAAAATATTTTTTGTTACATTTGTATTCTATAACTATGAAGAGACACACGCATTCATATAACAATAAACTGGAGGAGTGAGGGTGCTAGCGTGAGCCTACAGACTACGAATAAAGTATTTAATTTATTTTAGAAGAAATTTAAGTATGTGTTACAGCATCTGTTTTGCCTCTTAACCTCTTAAGGACCAAGCCCATTTTGACCTTAAGGACCATGCTAATTTTATTTTTAAAAATTGTAACTCTTTTATATTTTCATCCACAGACTAGTATGAGGGCTTGTTTTTTGCATGACCAGTTGTCCTGCATAATAACATCACTCATTTTACCATAAAATGTATGGTGCAACCAAAAAAATTCTATTTGTGTGGGCAAATTAAAGAGAAAACCGCAATTTTGCAAATTTTGGAAGGTTTTGTTTTCACGCCGTACAAATTATGACTTGTGTTCTTTATTTTGTGGGTCAATATGGTTAAAATGATACCCATGATTATATACTTTTCTATTATTATTGCGCTTAAAAAAAATCACAAATGTTTTAACCAAATTAGTATGTTTAAAATCCTTCTATTTTGAGGACCTATAACTTTTTCATTTTTCCGTATAAGCAGCAGTATAAGGGCTCATTTTTTGCACCATGATCAGTAATTTTTATTGATACCTCATTTGTGTTTATAAAACTTTTATTCATTTTTTTATTATTTTTTTATTGAATAAAATGTGACAAAAAAGTAGCAATTTTGCGTTTTTTTATTTTTACGTTCACGCCGTTTACCGTACGGGATCAATAATATTATATTTTAATAGTTTGGATATTTACGCACGCGGCGATACTAAATATGTGTATTCATTTTTTTTTTTTTACACTTTATGGGGGTAAAATGGGAAAAAAGGACATCTTACATGTTTATAGGGGGAGGGGATTTTTCACATGTTTTTTACTTTTTTAAAAACTTTTTTTGCTTTCACTTTTACACTTTAATAGTCCCCATAGGGGACTATCTATAGCAATCGTTTGATTGCTAATACTGCTCAGTGCTATGCATAGGACATAGCACTGAACAGTATTATCAGTCATCTTCTTCTCTGCTCGATCTCAGACCAGAGCAGAAGACCCTGGCAGCCGGAACCTGCCATGTATGACGCGAGCACCCTTCCGATGCTCGCGGTCATACACAGGACGTAAATGTACATCCTGGTGCGCGGAGTCCCACCAAACAAGGACGTACATTTATGTCCGTGGTCGTTAAGGGGTTAAAATGCCTTTTTTCTTTTTTTTATTGCCATGTATCACTGTAATAGGAAATTATTATGTAATGATTCCGGGAAATTTAGGTCACGGTTTGCACTCTGTTGCAATACGGCGGGAGAATTTAAAAACCAGCCGCTGCCATAACCCATGCCGCACCCATTCATTTGAATGAGCAGGATGGAGCCAGAAAGTGACTCCATTCAGCTCGTTTTAAACCATAATAGTTTTACTGCTGAACTAAAAACGTGGCAGACTACGGTTTTTAGTCTTGCAACAAAATCAGATAAAGTTCAAAAATGAGCTGAACGGAGTCACTATCTTACTACTATCGGCTTATTCAAATGAATGTGGTGCGGCGTGGGTTACGGCAGCGGATGGTTTTTATATTCTCCCAATGGATCCGGTAGTGATGAGCGGCATTGCCCATATTCGCATTTGCGATATTCCGCGCATATATAGACGAATATTCATCCTATATTCGTGAATTTTGCATATTCGTTATATTCGCATATGTGCATATTTGCATGTTCGTGTATTGGAGGAAGAAAACAGTGAGGGGGTGGGCAACTTTACTATTGGTTACAAGTGTATTTGCATCATTCTAATTGGCCCACAAGTGAAAAGAAGGAATATGCAAATATTCACAATATGCGCATATGTGGGAAAAAGCAAATATTCGCAATTTCGAATAAATAGCGAATATAATTGGGAATTTGCTAATTTGCGATATTCGCTATAAAAATTTGAAATGTGAATATTCGCGCCCAACACTAGGATCTGGCTGCCATATTGCAACAATGTGGTGTGAATGCACCCTTACTTACTGTCTTTGTAGGTAATAAAGCAGTGTTTCCCAAACATTGTGTCTCCAGCTGTTAAAAAACTACAACTCCCAGAATGCCCGGACAGCCAAAGGCAAAGGCTGTCCAGGCAAACTGGGGGTTGTAGTTTTGCCACAGCTGGAGGCACACTGGTTGGGAAAACACTGGAATATAGAGACACAAATACATTGTCCTACATTTCTTTTTCACTTATTTATAGGTAGATTATCATGTTAATAATTGTTCCGTTAAAGTGGCAGCTTTGTAGTGGGGGAAAGTAGAGGACATTGTCTCCCGGCTGGAGGTTTTCCTTGAAGATCAATCTGACACATATTGCTTGTTGTTCATTCTCTTGTTGGGAACTTAAATATTGATCGGCTGCGAACATCAATAAAGACTGCTTGTTAACGGAGTACAAATATGAAAATGGTTTGGAAAATATACTAGCTATTGCATTACATTATAGGACTTTGAGAAGCACTAAACCACAACATTGAAATGCTCAGGTATTAAATGTAAAGAACACTCTAGAAAGCAACATGACAACAGTTGGAACGGTGACCAGACTTGTGCACATACTTTTATTTTCTAGAGTGCTTTCTAGTGTTAAGGTTTGCATGCAGTCAGGGACGTGCATAGACATTTTGGGGGCAAGGGCTCAAGTGAAAAAAGGGCAATATTCCAGTGGTGTAAGAATAAATTTGGGGACCTTCTTATGAGACCTACTATAGGGGACCCCTAAATACACTGTCACCAGCCACATATGTTGTCCCCCTTCCCACCCATTGTCACTCCCCCACACACACACACACACACACTGTCACCCCCCCCCCCCCCCTTGACATAGCCACACTTACATTAAAGGGTAAAGGGTTATCTGGCAGGAGTTTTTTTTGTGAACTATACTCTGCAATATGTAAAAATATTAACCTCTACTCACCTCCAGCGCTCCCACAGTGCCTCCAGTGGGTGCAATCCTCTTTCTGAGCGGAAGAATGACACATTGGGCCCAGGCACAACTAAGAAGACCTTGGTGAGGGCCTAATGTGTCATACTGTGTAAATGGTAAGAAAAAGACATCAGTGAAAATTAGCAGCACACCCAGCAATACCAATTGAAATGTAATTTATTAGTACACTTCAGTACAAAAAACAGATTGCACATACAGGGTTAAACAAATATTAGACACACACGTTAAAACCATTAAAAACCTGGCTAAAGGCCAGTGCACAACTAAGTGGAGGGGCCATGAACCCCCTCACCTATGTAGACACCCGTCCTTTATGGTCAGATAAATAGTAAGCCAGAACCTAGCATATAATAAATCAATATCACTGTATGAGCAAGGGGACTAAATGCCAAGCATATAATATGAAATAATTAATATATTAAACCCACATGACCATACAGATATAAAGAGACACTTCTGACAATGATAATAGTAGTCAATGTGTTAATACCAAGCCAAGGCAACACCTATACTTGCTTGTCCTAAAATGTAATGACAGAAGCTAGCGTCCCAGACCAAGGTGAATAATGGAGGACGGGGTCACAAAAAAACACACACGTTCCGTTGCCTGAAAATGGCAACTTCCTCAGGGGTCATAATAATGTGTCATACTGCCGCTCAGCCAATCACTGGCCAAGACAGAACATTGCTGAGCCAGTGATTCAGCATGACATACTGGGCCCGGGAAGCAGAAAGAGGCGCACACTGGGGACTGAAGCAGGATAATGGAGATATCGTGGAAGAGCTGGAGGTGAGTGGAGGTTTATTTATTTATTTTTTTATATATTGAATGGGCATTGTTCATTTAAAAAAAACTCCCACCAGATAACCCCTTTAACCCCTTCCCACAATAAGATGTATGCATATATCCCACTTATCTCCTGCTCTGCGCTGCAGAAGATCTTCAACACGACCTGGCTGTCAATCACAGCTGGGGTCCCGCCACTGATGGCTTCTATAGGATTGACAATGGGAGGGCCTGCCCCCTATCAGTGGCCCTGCAATGTGATTGCTGGATGGTCGCTATGGCAGCAGGAGGCCAGCTGATGGCCTCCTTTGGGCCAGGTACTGAAGCCTATGAGGTCCAGCCAAAGTGTCAGTGTAATTCTGACAGTTATACTATGCCACAGTACAGGTGTAATGCACTATAGTATAACAGGTAAAAAGTGGAAAAATAAAAGGTTTATCAATAAGTAAATAAAGTGTTAAGAAAATAAAACAAATGCCCCTTTCATAATAAAACCCTATGTTGTTAAAAAAAACTAAAAAAAAAACCTCCACATAATAGGTATTGCCAGGCTCTTAATGACTTAATGATAAATTACTTAGATGATAACAGTTAATGGCGTAAAAAAAAAGAAAGGTGCAATAATCACTAATCACATTTTAGAGTTTTTCAATGCTGTATGTATCAACAAAAATGTACCTCTAATATAAACTACAAAATGTCACAATAAATCAATCTCTCTTTGCTCAGTAAAAGCATTATAAAGTTATTACCGCCACATATGCCGAGACATATGCCACACATCAATATGGTAAATGCCCCCCCCCCAACTAAGATGCCAATAATGTAATGAAGTGTGTGTGTATATATGTATATATTTAACCTCTTAAGGACCAATGACGTTGTGGAACGTCATGGCACCCTGGGCTTTAAGGACCAATGAAGTTCCACAACGTCATGGCCTTTTCCGGTCTCTGCCGCTCGCCGGGCAGAGATCGGAACCGGGTGCCTGCTGAAATCCTTCAGCAGGCATCCAGGGCAAATGCCGAGGGGGGCCATGCAAATCGCAAGGGAAATCGCGGGGGACGGGGGAGTGCTGGGGACCGGCCCCGGTACTTACCTCGTCCCTGAAGACCCGGATCCAGACGGCGGCAGCGGCGACAGGTGAGTTGATCTTCAGCCGCGGTCGGGCCCTTTACAGCAATGCACGTCGCCGTAAAGCGACATGCAGTGCTGTAATGGGACCCTGTATACTACAACTCCCAGCATGCCCAGACAGCCATTGGCGTCTGGGCATGCTGGGAGTTGTAGTTTTGCAACATCTGGAGGTCCACAGTTTGGAGACCACTGTGCCCTTCCAGATGTTGCAAAACTACACATCCTCAGCATGCCCTTACTGTCCAGGCATGCTGGGAGTTGTAGTTCTGTAACATCTGGCCCTTCAGATGTTGCAGAACTACAACTCCCAGCATGCCTGGACAGTTTTGGCATACTGGGAGTTGTAGTTTTGCAACATCTGGAAGGGCACAGATTGGGAACCACTGTATTAGTGGTCTTCAAACTGTAGTCCTCCAGGTGTTGCAAAACTACAACTCCAAGCAAGCTGGAAGTTGCAGTTCGGCAACATCTGGCTCTAAAGATGTTGCCGAACTACTACTCCCAGCATGCCTGAGAATGCTTGGGAGTTGTGGTTTTGCAACATCTGGAGGCACACTGGTTGGGAAACATTGTCTGTTTCCTAACTCAGTGTTTCCCAACCCGTGTGCCTCCAGCTGTTGCAAAACTAGAACTACCAGCATGCACTGATGGATTATGCATGCTGGGAGTTGTGGTTTTGCAACAGCTGGAGGTCCCCCCCCCCCCGTGAATGTACAGGGTACATTCACATGGGCATGGGGCTTACAGTGAGTATCAGGCTGCAAGTTTGCGATGCAGCAAATTTTGCGAGGCAGCTAAAACTCGCTGTAACCCCCCGCCCGTGTGACTGTACCCTAAAAACACTACACTACGCTACCACAAAATAAAATAAAAAGTAAAAAAAACACTACATATACACATACCCCTACACAGCCCCCCTCCCCAATAAAAATGAAAGCGTCTGATACGCCACTGTTTCCAAAATGGAGCCTCCAGCTGTTGCAAAACAACAACTCCCAGTATTGCCGGACAGCCGTTGACTGTCCAGGCATGCTGGGAGTTTTGCAACAGCTGGAGGCACCCTGTTCGGCAATCACTGGCGTAGAATACCCCTATGTCCACCTCTATGCAAATCCCTAATTCAGGCCTCAAATGCGCATGGCTCTCTCACTTTGGAGCCCTGTTGTATTTCAAGGCAACAGTTAAGGGTCACATATGGGGTATCGCCATACTCGGGAGAAATTGCCTAACAAATTTTGGGGGGCTTTTTTTCCTTTCACTCCTTATGAAAAGGTGAAGTTGGGGTCTACACCAGCATGTTAGTGTAAAATAAATTTTTTTTTACACTAACATGCTGGTGTTGCCCCATACTTTTCATTTTGACAAGAGGTAAAAGGGAAAAACACCTCCCAGAATTTGTAATGCAATTTTCCCGACTACAGAGATACCCCATATGTGGGCGCAAAGTGCTCTGGGGGCGCACAACAAGGCTAAGAAGGGAGAGTGCGGCATGTACATTTGAGGTGATTTGCACAGGGCTGGCTGATTGTTACAGCGGTTTTGACAAACGCAAAAAAAAAAAAAAAACACATGTGACCCCATTTTGGAAACTACACCCCTCACGCAATGTAATGAGGGGTGCAGTGAGAATTTACACCCCACTGGTGTCTGACAGATCTTTGGAACAGTGGGCTGTGCAAATTAAAAATTTTGTACAGCCCACTGTTCCGAAGATCTGACAGACACCAGTGTTATGTTCCTCAAGGGGTCTAGTTTCCAAAATGGTATGCCATGTGGGTGTTATTTTGCTGTCCTGGCACCATAGGGGCTTCCTAAATGCGACATGCCCCCCGAGCAAAATTTGCTCTCAAAAAGCCAAATATGACTCCTTCTCTTCTGAGCATTGTAGTTCGCCCGTAGTGCGCTTCAGGTCAACTTATGGGGTACCTCCATACTCAGAAGAGATGGGGTTACAAATTTTGGGGGGTATTTTCTGCTATTAACCCTTGCAAAAATGTGAACTTTGGGGGGGAAACACACATTTAAGTGAAAATTTTTTATTTATTTTTTACGTATGCAAAAGTCGTGAAACCCCTGTGGGGTATTAAGGCTCACTTTATTCCTTGTTACGTTCCTCAAGGGGTCTAGTTTCCAAAATGGTATGGCATGTGGGTATTTTTTGCTGTCCTGGCACCATAGGGGCTTCCTAAATGCGACATGCCCCCGAGCAAAATTTGCTCTCAAAAAGCCAAATATGACTCCTTCTCTTCGGAGCATTGTAGTTCGCCCGTAGTGCACTTCAGGTCAACTTATGGGGTACCTCCATACTCAGAAGAGATGGGGTTACAAATTTTGGGGGGTATTTTCTGCTATTAACCCTTGAATAAATGTGAAATTTGGGGGGAAACACACATTTTAGTGACATTTTTTAAACATTTTTTTACATATGCAAAAGTCGTGAAACACCTGTGGGGTATTAAGGCTCACTTTATTCCTTGTTACGTTCCTCAAGGGGTCTAGTTTCCAAAATGGTATGCCATGTGGGTATTTTTTCCTGTTCTGGCACCATAGGGGCTTCCTAAATGCAACATGCCCCCCAAAAACCATTTCAGAAAAACATACTCTCCAAAATCCCCTTGTCGCTCCTTCGCTTTTGAGCCCTCTACTGCGCCCGCCGAACAATTTACATAGACATATGAGGTATGTGCTTACTCGAGAGAAATTGGGCTACAAATATAAGTATACATTTTCTCCTTTTACCCCTTGTAAAAATTCAAAAATTGGGTCTACAAGAACATGCAAGTGTAAAAAATGAAGATTGTGAATTTTCTCCTTCACTTTGCTGCTATTCCTGTGAAACACCTAAAGGGTTAAAACGCTGACTGAATGTCATTTTGAATACTTTGGGGGGTGCAGTTTTTATAATGGGGTCATTTATGGGGTATTTCTAAGATGAAGACCCTTCAAATCCACTTCAAACCTGAACTGGTCCCTGAAAAATTGTGATTTTGGAAATTTTGTGAAAAATTGGAAAATTGCTGCTGAATTTTGAAGCCCTCTGGTGTCTTCCAAAAGTAAAAACTCGAACATTTTAGGATGCAAACATAAAGTGGACATATTGTATATGTGAATAAAAAAAAAATATTTGGAATATCCATTTTCCTTACAAGAAGAGAGCTTCAAAGTTCGAAAAATGCAAAATTTTCAATTTTTTCATCAAATTTTGGAATTTTTCCCCAAGAAATGATGCAAGTATCTTCAAAATTTTACCAATAACATAAAGTAGAATATGTCACGAAAAAACAATCTCGGAATCAGAATGATGGGTAAAAGCGTCTTAGAGTTATTAATGCTTAAAGTGACAGTGGTCAGATGTTCAAAAAACGCTCTGGTTCTAAGGTGTAAAATGGCCTAGTGCTTAAGGGGTTAAAAATGTATTTATATAACCCCTCCCATACAGGGTATTTATATTAAATACCCCCTCTCTCACATGCATGGTGTATATATAGTGTTTCCCAACCAGTGTGCCTCTAGCTAAACTACAACTCCCAGGCCAAAGGCTGCCCAGGCATGCTGGGAGTTGTAGTTTTGCAACAGCTGGAGGCACACTGGTTGGGAAACAATGATATATACATACACACAACATACACACACACACACATTCACTCCCCCCATGCAAGGCCATGATTAAGCACTTACAGGGAGATGTCAGCTGCCCCCCCCCCCCCCCACACACGACCTTCCAGGCTGGCATTACACATACTGTACCACACAGGAGAACAGATGTCCTGTGTAGTGTCTGCTCAGAATTTTATTTTCCAGAAAGGGCCAGAAGACCGCACAGCCTCTCCATATGGCATGGGCCACTTTGAGTTTATTTAAACATGACAGTATCCCCATAATAAACCCAAAAAGGGCACCTGAGAAAGGGGCGTCAAAAGGGCAAGGGCTCAAGCTGTCTAAGTGAGCATGTCTCTGCATGTAGTCTGGCCCATAGGTAGTAAAGGACAAGTTATAAATTACACACCGATTCACTTTTACTTCAAGACTTCCCTTTATTTGTAAGCAGAGGGAGGGATCTATACTGACAGATAATGTGCTTAAATTTAAAGGGAAACTGTTTCACCGGCACCAACCTGCTGGTACAGGTGTGTAGTGCAGGTGACACTGATCATAATGATACTTACCTGTCCCTGATCTGTAGTCCCATTGGCCAGTTATCTTCCTCAGTTGGAAGGCTTGGTGCACGGGAGGCATTTCTGGAGCACCCTGACGTTACCTCAGCAGCTTCTTCACTGGGCTGTGAGCAAGCCTGCCAACTGAACTAGAGAGATAACTGGCCAACAGGACTATGAATCAGGGACAGTTAAGTATTTTTATTTGTACTACCAGCCTGCACCAACAGGTCAGCATAGAAAAAGACAATTACGCAAACAGGAACTCATACCTTAATGAGTGATATAGCTTGATAAAGACACAACATGACTTGACAATTGATAAAAAAAAAAAAAAAAAGATTTCCAGTTACATGGAGACCTATTTAACAAATTTACATACTATGATAAGTGGCATAAGTAGCCAAAGAGCCACCATCATACATCTAAGACAAAGCATTATTTGGGCTCACAAACTATAAACCCTAAGGTAATGTTCACACGACAGAAGTGGAATCTGTCAGAATACTTCAGTTCAGAAATTCTGTTGAATCAACTGAACTTTTAAGTCTCAGAGACGGCCCCGATCAGCCAGTAATTCTGGGTCACGGGGTCACTGGAGACCCGATTGACCCGGAATCCGCCGCAGATCGCTGGACTGAATTGTCCAGCGATCTGCGGCCATCGCCGACATGGGGGGGTCATCATGACCCCCCTGGGCGATATGCCCCGATGCCTGCTGAACGATTTCAGCAGGCATCGGGCACCGGCTCTGCTCCAGATGGCTGCGGGGGGCTGGGAAAGCACATGACGTTCTCATACATCATGTGTCCTTAAGGGGTTTAAGCTTTAAAGTGTTACTGCCATTAGAATAATATTTTGACATGTTGTCCAGATATTTCCAAAATTTAGATAGCATCAGGTTTCACTCCTAAAACCCGCTGAGATTACAAATTATACAAGCCTGTGAAGTGAGCTGCAGCGCACTTCACTCCCTGGCTGGCTGCTTTATCTGACATTTTCAATTAATGGACTTATGCAGTGAAAGAGTCAGGTTTAAAGGGGTATTCCGCACCTAGACATTTTATCCCCTATCCAAAGGATAGGGGATAAGATGTCAGATCGCCGCGGTCCCGCTGCTGAGGACCCCCGGGATCGCCGCTGTGGCACCCCGCCATCATTACTGCACAGAGCGAGTTCGCTCTGTGTGTAATGACGGGCGATACAGGGGACGGAGCCGCGTGACGTCATGGCGCCGCCCCTCGTGACATCACGGCCCGTCCCCTTAATGCAAGTCTATGGGAGGGGGCGTGACGACCGCCACGCCCCCTCCCATAGACTTGTATTGAGAGGGGCGGGCCGTGACATCATGAGGGGCGGAGCCGTGACATAACGATGCTCCGGCCCCTGTACCGCCCATCATTACGTGCAGAGCGAACTCGCTCTGTGCTGTAATGATAGCGCGGTGCCGCAGCGGGGATCCCCAGCAGCGGGACTGCGGCGATCTGACATCTTATCCCCTATCCTTTGGATAGGGGATAAAATGTCTAGGGGCAGAACACCCCTTTAAGTAAGAGCGGGGCACACACTTGACCTGGTTGTAACATCAGGTCTTAGGAGTGAAAATGCAATCTTAACTTTTGACATGTCTGGACAACATATTACTGTAAACAGAAGCACTACAAAAATATATAATCAAATGTCAAACCATATTAAAAACATATAATCAAAACCAAAATCAAACAGCAATAAACAAAACAGAAAGGCACCAACAACTCCCACAAGAAACACACACTGCAGGGAAGGGTTTAAATTAGGGATGTCCCAATACCATTTTTTTAAGAACGAGTACGAGTACTGATACTTTAATTCTAGTACTCGCCGATACCGAGTACTTTTATTTTAAAGGGAATCTGACACCAGGGTGATCCGGTTTCTGGCGCTGCTTACCATGCTGATATGTGGGTTCTTGTTGTGTGCAATGGAGGCGGCTGCTGTAGTATGAGCCAAGATTTCTCTCTTCTCCATTGGACAGAACAGGGAATTTGCATTGGTGGGGAGACCGATGTCTCCGGAGTGATTGCGCTGATGTTCACGTGGTGAGCAGCGATAGAAACCAGGTCACCTGCACTATCTACCTATAAATTCAAGTTAGTGCAGGTGACTCTGCTGTAAGATTTCCTTTAATAGTAGGTTGTATCCTCTTGTAGGTAGTATAGATAGTTGCAGACAGATAGCAGGACCCCCCTTGTAGCCAACAGGACCCCCACCTGTAGACAGCAGGGCCCCCCTTTGTAGACAGCAGGGCCCCCCTTTATAGACAGCAGGGCCCCCTTTGAAGAAAGCAGGGCCTCCTTTGTAGAAAGCAGGGCCCCCCTTTGTAGACAGCAAGGCCGACCTTTGTAGACAGCAGTCCCCCTTTGTAGCCAGCAGGACCCCCCTGTAGCCAGTAGGGCCCACCCTTTGTAGCCAGCAAGGGCCCCCCCCCCTTCTTTGTAGCCAGCAGGACCCCACTGTAGACAGCAGTGCCTCCCTTTGTAGCTGCTCACTTTGGAACAATTTGGAATAATTGGGAACACCTAAAACCATGTCTATTTCCTTGATGCCACAACCCTTATACCAAGGCCACATCCACAAAAGTCATTTGAAATGTTTTTTGGCGCAACTGTTCTAAAATTGCATCATTTTGGCACATTTGCTATAGTAAATCTTGGCAAATGATATTAATTTCATTTGAATTTCATCAGTGGTTTCAATTTTATGGATGACCAGGGTATATTATAAGCATCTTTATGCAATCTTTAATAGGGAAATTTATTCCTGATACTGAGGAATAAATATTTAATTTCTATTATGCACAAGGAGGCAATTCAGAACCCTTAGGCACAAATACCTGTGTTTGACTGTCCTCTGTGCCCCATATAACTTCGTCACATTATATTACAAGTAAGGTTACATTCACAAAACTTTACATTTGGGCAATGTTAAGTGCATATGATTTTGTCAAAAACAGATCAAACCCATACAAGGAAAGGTTATACATTTCTCAATATTATAAAGAATATATGTCACCATAACATGAGTGAATCCCATTTAACTTCAATCAGCCTACATGGATATCAATCAGCCTTCTACTGCTACTGAGATGGTGCAACATCATTGCTTCGATATTCCAAAGTCATAAGAGTAAAATTTTTCATAAGCATGATACATTAAAAGGGTACTGACACCTAAATTGAAATAGTGTGATGCTGCAGGCACCCACAGTTAAAATTTTACTTAAAAGCCATTGAAAAGAATTGTGTTGTCAGAGTGTCAAAAGTATAGATTAATGGCATTTAAGGAAAGAATTGCCAGACGACCTGTCCATTTCTTTATTCTCTAGCACTGACAAGGTCATGTGTATGGCTCGAATAAAATAGGATAAAAAAAAAAGTATTTTTTGAAATAATTGGATTACTAAATAAATGCTATATCTAAATATAGATACTTTATGTAAAAAAGACACGAAGTAAAAATATTAACCTTGTATGTTCTAATTATTATTAGACATAAGAATCCCACTGGTGTATAGTGTTGGACGCAAATATTCGCATTTTGAATTTTTATCGCAAATATCGCAAATTAGCAAATATTGCGAATATATTCACTATATATTCGAAATTACGAATATTCACTTTTTTCCCCTCATATGCACATATTCCTTCTTTTCACTTGTGGGCTAATTAGAATGATGCAAATACACTTGTCAGAGGTTATCAACATAGTGAAGTTGCCCACCCCCTCACTGTTTTCTTCCTCGAATATGCAAATATTCACATATGCGAATATTCACATATGCGAATATGCGAATATAATGAATATGCGAAATTTGCGAATATAGGACGCATATTCGTCTATATATTCGTGAAATATCGCAAATTCGAATATGGCCTATGCCACTCATCACTGGTGTAATCGTCAGTTTGTAAGAAATAGATCAAACAGATTATTTTTGCTCTGAAAATAGCAAATATTAGTTGTATGATTTATT
Source organism: Hyla sarda (assembly GCF_029499605.1). Taxonomy (NCBI): domain Eukaryota; kingdom Metazoa; phylum Chordata; class Amphibia; order Anura; family Hylidae; genus Hyla; species Hyla sarda. The sequence goes on from NC_079191.1 coordinate 229,709,081, forward strand.
ATGAGACATAACTGACAAGACAGATTCTATTAAGTAATTTTATGGAGTGTAGCCAAATAAAACAAAATATAGCAACATTGGGAAATGTATAATTTTCTGCACCAGCAATGCAAATTTTTTGCACAAGCCCCCTCTGTGCCAGTTATTTTGTGCAGAGTGGTAGTTTGCACAATGTTTTCTGTACAAAGAGGGGGTTGCACAAAAAATTGTGCATTATTGACACTGCGCTGGTAGAGAGAATGATTAATCCTCTTTAATAATTAGAACTAGAGCAACATTTTACACACTGAATTTTTTTTAAAGGACAACTGTAGTGGTACACTTTTATATATGCCGTGCCTGGGCCTCAAAAATAAACAAAATAAACTCATACATACTTTCCTACGAGCCCCCGTTCGTCCGGCACAGGCCTCAGGGTCCGGCAGTGCTGACGTCTTTCCACTTCCTGGGGACGGGGACGCTGCAGAGACATCGGCGTATCACCGGCCGTAGAGATGTCCCGTCCTGGTCGGTGATAGGCTGAGCCCACTGTCATGTAAGAAGCCGGCAGGACATCGCTACGGCCGGTTGTACGCCGATGTCTCTGCAGCGTCCCCGTCCCCAGGAAGTGGAATGACATCAGCATTGCCGGACCGTGAGCCCTGTGCCGGACCAACGGGGGCTCGTAGTAAGGTATGTATGAGTTTATTTTGTTTATTTTTTAGTCCCGGGCATGGGCATATATAATTTCTGATTCACTAGTATGATATTTGATATTTACAAACAGAGGACACTTCAATATGAAAACATGTTAACACTGTACATGTTTCAACATGTTATTCTATTTTATACCTAGCTAATTATTGTTTTTTGTTTTATTTTATAGGTGCAAACCTTTATGTTTGCTTTACTTTTGAAGGTCCAGTTACTGGTGTTTTTATGGTTATGTTGGCGAGAAGGGAATTTGAGTTGCACAGAAAAGAAAATATAGTGACAAAAATAGACTCTACTCTAGACATTTTAATGTAGGCAACAAGTCTGGCTTATCTTATGCAGATGCATCTTCTGCAGCAAAAGAATGAATTATTCTGACACCTGAGAGAACACAATTTCTACTTCCATAAGCATCAGGTTTTATACCATAGAGAAACAAAAATCTTTATATCCTACCTGCAATGCTGCTTTTCATCTTGCAATATCAGTAAACAGATTAACAGGCTTTAATACCACTGAAGTCCCCAAATCAAATTTATTTTACAGTGGCTAAAGAAAAAAAAAATCTTCACACAGTGTTATGGCTTAAAGTTCTTTGATCAAAAAATATTGGTTACAACTTTGATCTGGTGTGTATGCATGTACAGTTTTCCCGGAGGTCATGCGGGCTGCTCAACCATTATGTTGTTGATCTTATATGCTGTTGCTCTAATTTACAAAATATCCCCAAATTGTACCGCTGAAAGAGAAGTTGTGCAAAGTCACTATCTCATCAGACTGAACTTTCCTGGCTAAACTCTTTTCAACAATGGCCCTTATTTACTAAGAGTGTTGGGTTTTTTTCTAGTGTGAAATGTTGTTTCCGACTTGTAGGATTCCTCTTTATTTGCTATGGGGATTCGCAGATTTAAAAAGTCGGGAGCATTTTCTGACCAGCTTTTTCTAGGTGGAAATTTCCAGCCACTTATTCACAGGATTTTCAGTGAATTCAATAGTAAATAGTAAATTTTCAAACCAGCCATGCCCCTTTGTTGTTGTCCACGCTCCCTTTCCAGCTTTTCACAATGCAATGTTGGGTTTGTTGGATATTCCTGGCACACACCGGTGCAGGCATGTTGCAGACACTGGGGCTCATCTACTAAGCTAAAACCCACTAGTTTTTGTTGGGTTTTTCTAAGTTATTTTGGGGCATAGTGCCTGAGACATGTGCTGAAAAGGGGGCGTGGCCTGTCATAAAGGGGAGTGGCCAATTGACGGGCAGAAATGGAGACAATCTTATTTTTAAACGGTAAAGTTATCGGAAAGAATGAGAGGAATCATTGTAAAATTGATGTGCAAATATTTTCTACCGTCATGGAAAAAAAAACAAATGAGGAAGTACAAGTGGTACCTCCTCCACAAACTTACCTTATCCACACACTTCTTTACATGGGATAGGCATAAGGTTATTGATATAAGATAAGGCCAGAGATTATTTAAAGTATTCTCAATATTAGGCAGACTAGATAGGCTGAATGGTTCCAATTTGCTGACACATTCTATGTTTCTATATTTCTATCCCTTATTTGGTTAAAGGGGTACTTCAGCCCTAAGTCATCTTATCCCCTATCCAAAGGATAGGGGATAAGATGCCTGATTGCAGGGGTCCTGCCACTGGGGACCCTCGCAATCCTTCATGCAGCACCCCGCTATCATCAGCTTCTGGCGTGAACATCGCTCCAGGTCTGATGAATCATGATCACGGGCCGGAGTACTTGGTTGTGGACTCTCCTTTCACTGCCTAACTATTGGAATAGTGGAGATACCGTTCGTGTGCTTCCGGTACCCAAAAACCACTCTGGCGTCACGAACATTAGTGGTTAACAACACCTTGCCCCTAGGGTTAATACCATCCTGCCCCACCCAACTACACGGCTCCGCCCCATGTGATGTCACTGTAACGCTGAGCTCTCCGGTCCCTGCTCCTGGACCGGAGCGCTCTCAGCGTCTGTCCCAGTGGGGTGCCCCGGTCGGACTCTCTGATCGGGGACGCGGTCTGCACTGCGGGATGTCCCCGCGCGCATCCCGCGTCCCAGCGCCACTTACCCGTGCCCGCTCCGACCCTCTCCTCTGCTCCCCGCTCACGTGACTCCCGGCGCGCGCGTCCCTGCACTATAGGGCGCGCGCATGCCGGCAGTTTAAGATTTAAAGGGCCAGTGCACCATTGATTGGTGCCTGGCCCAATCCGTTCATTGTCACTCCTATAAAGGTGTCCTGCCCTTTCCTGCCCTTGCCGGATCTTTGTTGCCTCAGTGACCTAGAGAAAGCGTTTTTGTGTATATCCTTGCCGGTTGCCGATCCTGTTGTTAATGACTACTGCCTGAGAACCCGTGCTGCCTGCCCTGACCTTTGCTACGTCTGACTAAGCCTCTGCCTGCCCCTTCTGTACTTCGCCTGTCTCAGCTGCCAGTGAGGTTGAGCCGCTATCGGAGGATGCGACCTGGTAGTTACTGCCGCAGCAAGTCCATCCCGCTTTGCGGCGGGCTCTGGTGAAAACCAGTAACTGCTTAGAACCGATCCTCCGGTACGGTCCACGCCAATCCCTATCTGGCATAGAGGATCCACCACCTGTACCGCTTCCCGCTACTAGTCTGGATCCTGACAGTAAGATCCGGCCATGGATCCCGCTAAGGTGCCTTTGCCAAGTGTCGTGGACCTTTCTACGATTGTGGCCCAGCAGTTGCAGCAGATCGCCCAGCAAGGTCAACAGCTGGCACAGTTGACCGCTATGTTGCAGCAACTACTACCTGTGCAATAGCAGCCACTACCTCCGCCTGCACCTACTTCACCACCGCAGCCTGTGGCCGCCTCTTCTTCTAGAGTCTGTTTGTCTATGCCGGCCAAGTAAGACGGTGATCCCAAGTTGTGCCGCGGATTCCTGTCTCAATGCTCTCTCCATCTTGAGATGTTGGCGGACCAGTTCCCCTCTGAGCGAGCCAAGGTGGCCTTCGTTGTTAGCCTGCTTTCTGGGAAGGCCCTGGCCTGGGCTACACCGCTTTGGGACCGCAACGATCCAGCCACTGCAAGTGTCCAGAGTTTCTTTCAGGAATTCTGGAGTGTCTTTGAGGAGCCAGCCCGGGCTTCCTCTGCTGAGACTGCTTTACTGAACTTGTCCCAGGGGAGCTCATCTGTGGGAGACTACGCTATTCGTTTCCGTACCCTTGCTTCAGAACTCTCCTGAAATAACGAGGTGCTCTGTGCTACTTTCAAGAAAGGCTTGTCCAGCGCCATAAAGGATGTCCTGTTTGCACGAGATGTGCCTTCCAACCTGAGTGACCTCATCCACTTGGCCACCAGGATTGACCTGCATTTTGCTGAGAGACGAGAGGAACTGCTGCAGGAAAAGGAAGTGCTCCCCACAGACGTTTTCCTCGTCTGGCTCCTATCTCCCAGCATCCACCTCAACCCTCTACTGGGCCTCCCACTGAGGAAGCCATGCAGGTGGATCGGTCTCGCCTGACCACGCAAGAAAGGAACTGCCGTAGAGACGAGAATCTCTGTATGTACTGTGCTAGTACTGAGCATTTCCTAAGGGACTGTCCTCTTCGTTCACCACGTCAGGGAAACGCCCGCACCTAGTCAACGTTGGAGAGGCGTTACTAGGTGTGAATATCTCCTCTCCATGCATTACAGTATCCGTGCGGATCTCAGTACCCGCCAAGACATCCTTTCCTGCCACAGCTTTTCTGGATTCCGGTTCTGCCGGTAACTTCATCGACGCCTCGTTGGTAAACAAGTTCAATCTCCCTGTGGTTCGCTTGCAAAATTCCTTCTTCATCTCTACAGTCAACGGAGAGAGACTCGACGGCATGGTGCAGTTCCGTACGCACCCCCTCCAGATGGACATCGGTGCTCTGCATTCCGAGCGATTGGAGTTTTTTGTGTTACCTCATTGCACCTCTGAACTCCTTTTGGGTCTGCCCTGGCTCCAGCGCCATTGTCCGGATCTGGATTGGACCTCCGGAGAGATCCAAAGCTCGGGCTCGGCTTGTCTTGGCAGATGCCTCAAGCTGGTACAAGTCAAGTCTGCACCAGTCGTTCCTCCTCCTCCTCCCGGTCTGCCTGAACCTTATGAGGATTTTTCGGATGTTTTTTGCAAGAAACCAGCGGAGGTGTTGCCTCCACATATGCCATATGACTGCCCCATTGACTTGCAACCTGGTTCTTCGCCGCCTAGAGGAAGAATCTACCCTCTTTCTCCTCCAGAGACTCTTGTCATGTTGGAGTTTATCTGCAGAGAAGGTTTATCAGGAACTCCTCTTCCCCTGCCCGAGCAGGATTCTTCTTTGTTTCTAAAAAGGACAGCACCCTCAGACCTTGCATAGACTATCAAGGACTTAACAGCATTATTATTAAGAACCGTTACCCTCTTCCCCTGATTGCTGAACTCTTTGACCGCTTACAAGGCGCTAAGTATTTTACCAAGTTGGATCTCAGGGGAGCCTATAATCTCATTCGCATCCGAGAGGGGGATGAGTGGAAGACAGCTTTTAATACCCGAGATGGTCATTTCGAGTACTTAGTCATGCCCTTTGAACTCTGTAACGCCCCAGCAGTCTTCCAGGAGTTCGTTAACGACATTTTCAGAGACCTGCTCTATACCTGTGTCGTAGTCCATTTGGACGACATCCTCATCTTCTCTTCTAACTTGGATCAACACCGAACTCATGTCCGCTTGGTGCTCCCCCGTCTCAGGAAGGACCACCTCTATGCTAAATTCGAAAAGTGCTTATTCGACCGCACCAGTCTCCCCTTCTTAGGAGCCAAGGGGCTTCAAATGGACCCTACCAAATTCTCTGCCGTCCTGGAATGGCCTCGTCCTTCTGGCCTCAAGGCCATTCAGCGATTTCTTGGATTCGCTAATTACTATAGACAGTTCATTGCGCATTATTCCACCTTTGTGGCACCAATTGTGGCCCTAACCAAGAAGGGGGCTAATCCGAAATCCTGGCCTCCTCAGGCTGAGGAATCCTTCTGCGCTCTCAAATCTGCCTTTGCCTTGGCTCCAGTTCTGTCCAGGCCGGAGCCCACAAAGCCTTTCTACCTGGAGGTAGACGCCTCCTCTGTGGGTGCTGTTGCTCTGCTCATGCAAAGGACTCAGAAAGGCAAGTCGATTACTTGTGGGTTTTTCTCTAAAACTTTCTCTCCCGCTGAGAGAAATTATTCCATTGGAGATAGAGAATTACTCGCTATCAAGTTGGCTTTGGAGGAGTGGCGGCATTTACTAGAAGGTTCTGTACATCCCCTGAACATCTACACGGATCATAAAAATCTATCATACCTTCAGTCTGCTCAGAGATTAAACCCCCGCCAAGCTCGCTGGTCTCTATTTTTTGCCAGATTTAATTTCCTAATCCACTTTCGTCCAGCGAGTAAGAACTTCAGGGCTGACACCCTCTCTCGTTCCTCTGATGTCTCAGGAGATGAGGCCAAGCCACAGCACATTGTGCCGCCGGAATGTCTTGTCACCGTGGCGCCTGTAGACTTGCGCAATCTCCCGCCAGGGAAGACCTATGTTTCTCCCCGTCTTCATCTGAAAATTCTTAAGTGGGGGCATTCTTCTCTACTCGCAGGGCATTCTGGCGTCCGAAAAACTGTACAACTTATCTCCAGAAGATATCGGTGGCCATCCTTAGAAAAGGACATATCTGAGTTTGTGCAGTCCTGTTCTGTGTGCGCTAGAGACAAGACCCCTCGCCAGAGACCTGCCGGCTTTCTCCAGCCACTTTCTGTACCGGAGACCCCTTGGTCCCATATCGCTATGGACTTTCGTTACAGATCTACCACCCTCTCATGGGAAAACAGTTACTTGGGTCGACATGGACCGCTTCTCTAAGATGGCGCACTTCATCCCATTGTCAGCCTTACCATCTGCGCCACAGTTGGCCAAGCATTTCTTGCGACACATCTTCCGGTTACTTGGCCTTCCTTCGCATATTGTCTCTTACAGAGGGGTCCAATTTGTGCCCAAATTATGGAGGGCCCTTTGTGGACAGCTTAAAATCAAGCTGGACTTCTCTTCATCTTACCACCCTCAAACCAACGGTCAAGTGGAGCGGGTAAATTTTGGGCGACTACCTTCGCCACTTCGCCTCCTCCCGCCAAGATGACTGGGTTGACCTCATCCCGTGGGCGGAGTTCTCGTATTACCACAAGGACTCTTCCGCCACCAACAAGTCTCCCTTCTTCGTGGTTTACGGTCGTCATCCTCTACCTCCTCTGCCTTTATCCTCCACCTCCGGAGTACTTGCAGTGGACAAGAAACGTCGGCTTCCTCCTGTCCTGGTTCCTGGGGACAGAGTTTGGCTCTCCTCCAGGTACATCCGCTTCAGGGTCCCTAGTTACAAGCTTGGTCCTCGCTACTTGGGACCCTACAGAGTCAAGAAATCCTGTGTGTTATCAGCTTCATCTCCCTTCCTTTCTTAGAATTCCCAACTGTTTTCATGTCTCCCTCCTCAAGCCTGCTGTCTTTAATCGCTTTTCCCCCAAGAGTCTTCCTCCCACACCTGTATCCAGTACCTTGGATGTCGTCTCCGTTCGGGAGACATTGGCCTCTAAGTTGGTCAGGGGGAGAAGATTTTTTCTGCTTGACTGGGAGGGTTGCGGTCCTGAGGAGAGATCATGGGAGCCAGAGGAGAACATCTTGGACCGCAACCTCATCCTCAGGTTTCTGGGTACCAAGAGGAGGGGGAGACCAAAGGGGGGGGGGGTACTGTAACGCTGAGCGTTCCGGTCCCTGCTCCTGGACCGCTCGCAGTGTCTGTCCCAGCGGGGTGCCCCGGTTGGACTCTCTGACCGGGGACACTCCGTCTCTGCTCCCGTCGGGGACGTGGTCCGCTCTGTGGATGTCCCCACGTGCGTCCGGCATCCCAGCGCCACTTACCCGTGCCCGCTCCGGCCCTCTACTCTGCTCCCCGCTCACGTGACTCCCTGCACTATAGGGCTCACGCGCGCCGGCAGTTTAAGATTTAAAGGGCCAGTGCACCATTGATTTGTGCCTGGCCCAATCCGTTCATTGTCACTCCTATAAAGGTGTCCTGCCCCTTCCTGCCCTTGCCGGATCGTTGTTGCCTCAGTGCCCTAGAGAAAGCATTTTTGTGTTTATCCTTGCCTGTTGCCGATGCCGTTACTAACGACTACCGCCTGAGAACCCATGCTGCCTGCCCTGACCTTTGCTACGTCTGACTACGCCTCTGCCTGCCCCTTCTGTACTTCGCCTGTCTCAGCTGCCAGTGAGGTTGAGCCGCTATCGGAGGATACGACCTAGTAGTTACCGCCGCAGCAAGACCATACCGCTTTGCAGCGGGCTCTGGTGAAAACCAGTAACTGCTTAGAACCGATCCTCCGGTACGGTCCACACCAATCCCTCTCTGGCATAGAGGATCCACCACCTGTACCGCTTTCCGCTACTAGTCCGGATCCTGACAGTCACACTCCACCCCCTCAATGTGTGGCGACCCACGGTGTATGATGGTAATAACCCCAGGGGCAAGGTGTTGTTAACCCCTAATGTTCATGACGCGAGAGGGTTTTGGGGTACCGAGACCACACGAACGGTATCTCCGCTATTCCAATGGTTAGGCAGTGAAAGGAGAGTCCACAACCAAGTTATAGCTTAACGGAGGCTTTACTGAGTTAAGAAAGGTGTTATTATCTTCCCAGCTAGGCCAGTATCCCAGAGAGTCGAACAGTAACACAGAAAGGGCCCTGCAGCTTGTAATAGACTTTAGTTAAGGCACGCAGACTAGAATAGACTTGATCAGTGTCTTGACTTTAGTAGAGACAGCAGACATAGATGAGATGACTTACTGACAATGTGGCTGGTGTGCAGACTTTGTGGCCTCCAGATGTATTGGACACAGGATCTGTGATGTCTGTGCTTTGTTGTCCTCAGCAGAAAGAGCTAAGAGAGAGAATTGTAATGGCCACCCCCTAATATAGAGGGGGGCTGAGACAAAGCCGATTTGTCAAGCTGTGGGTAATGGGTTAAGCTGGTACCCACTGGGTAACATCATGTGATAACATAAACATAACATGTGTCATTCCACAGGTCCTTCAGACATCTCACAGACTAGCTAAACATTAATGCACTGACTATAATCCTATGACAATAAATGACACTTATAATAACAGCATGGGAGACACTGCATGAGAGCCCCCAGGTCACTGAGGGACTCAACCTGACAGGGCCTAAGGGTAGTACAGAACCATGTTCTGTACTGGCACATTTCAAATGCAAGCCTAGGGGAGGGGGCGTGACAGCCACCACATCCCTTCCCATAGGCTTGCATTAAGTGGGCAGAGCGTGATATCACACGGGGCAGAGCTGTGACGTCACAATACTCCGTCCCTGTGTTCGTGATTCATCAGAACCGGAGCAATGTTCGCTCCAAAGGCTGATGATAGTAAGGTGCTGCATGAAAGATTGCGGGGGTCCCCAGTGGCTGGACCCCCACGACCAGGCATCTTATCCCATAGCCTATGGATAGGGGATAAGATGCCTTAGGGCCTGAGTACCCCTTTAAGGTCTCCAATTTCTCATGAAACCCATTCAACATAATATCATGTCATCCTGTGAATATACTCTCTAGACTGTGTCCTTCAATTCGGACCTTAGAAGATCATAAATGTTATGGTATCACCTAGCGATAGGCCATAACAAAACAAGATGAGAATTGCTGTGTCCAACTTGTAATGTTTTTAAATTTAATTTTGGGTATTTTGGAAGAATTACTAAGTTGCACAAATGGCCTTTTTTTTTTTCTTTCTTTTTTTTTTTGAAAAGTCATAGATTTTGACTTCTCAAATAATATGCTGTGCAGGCCATGGGTGGTGCGGCTTGGTATAGAGGGGGCATACCCTGTCTCCTTAGCTTAGGTTTCTGAACCAGGCACACAGGCAGCAACACACACTAGATTTACTGAGAGATGTGCACCTCTTAGTAAATCTAATGCAGTAAATATGAGCAAAGCTTCATATAAGTGGGGTATCTGAAATATATAACATTACCTACTGCTACAGCAATATTGGTCCTAAAGAAATGTTCTGGCTTAGTCAACACCTTTCCATACAAAGTGGGGAAAACTGCTGGAAAGCCTTAACTTTCTGTACATTAAAGGGGTACTCCACTGCCCCAGTGTTCAGAAAAAAAATTCCTGAATGCTGTGTGTGGGCTGCGGGGGTCATGACATCATGCCACGCCTCCTCAATGCAAGTCTATGGGAGGGGATGTGGTAGTTGTCACGTCCCCTCCCATAGACTTGCATTGAGGGGCGTGGCATGATGTCACAAGGGACATGGTCATGACATCAGGACCCCTGCAGCCCGCACCCAGCATGCAAAACAAAATGTTCCGAATGCTGGGGCAGCTGAGTACCCCTTTAAGCATTACATGGACCCCATGAAAATCAATTGGTGGGCAAATAATATAAAGATAAACCAGTCACTCCAGAGTGATTCCTTTTTATTTCATTGATATGTCCTTATAAAAGAGACTGTCACTACAAAATGCTAAATACTGTTAGTATAATTTAGATCACTAACAATATTTGCCCAAAGAAAAAAATATTCTGGTAAGTGTAATAAATAAACCCTATATCCCATCCCTATAAACCCCTCATGATTGGTGATTTTGTGGATATTTTTATTATTGTGATAATAGTCTACCATAAGGGTGGGGTTTCTTCAGAATGTCCTGTCTTTCATATATTTGGGCTTCTTAGACTGAAATCAGTATGAAACCTTTCTTGTTTTTATGAAACTCACAATATATTGTACATCTGCAAATGCTCTATCAAGCTCTAGACTGTGATTGATAGCATCATTTTATCTCCATGTGATATAGGGAAAATAGAATGAATGATAGCTTGCATAGTATTTTAGTTCTCCTCATTTTGGTACTAGGATGTCTATTGACCTTTGTCAAGTTGTCAGTCAGCACAGTTTTCTAGACTCACTGGATTAGGTTTGACAATTTCATTCTTCTATTGCTTGTAATATTTCCTTTGTGATGCCATTGATTCCTATATTGTTTATTTTATAGTAATCTCATCAGTGATTTGATTGAAGGTTCTTCGATGCTTATGATATAATACAAAATCTTCCTTTCCTTGATTCTTTTAATTTCTTTTATAGTTTATATCTTTTTTTAGATTATTTTCTTTTTCTTTTCCAAAAGAAAAAAAAAATTGAGAAAACAGTACACATATAGGACAGATAAGCAAAGCACAAGGTAGCTTAAAATTACAGAAAAGAAATGTGGAAGACAGAAAGTAAAATCTAAGAGGGGGGATAAAAAACAAAACAAAATAAGTCAAGATAATGATCAGAAAGAAATCTAAAAATACCTATGAAAACTTAAGAATTGAAAATAAGTCAGTGCCTTTAAAAAGAGTAAACCAAAATCTGTAAACTAAAAACTGTTATCCAAGGACCACTCATGTCTGTAAAGTATACCTTCAGAATTTAAGTGAAACCTGCTGGATAGTAAAGGGTAAAAGCTCTGGGGCAATTTCAAAGGGGGAAAACTGGACAAGGCGCACCCCTGTCATGTTGCTTCCTAAGAAAAGAAAAAGGATGTTTAACCTTGAAATTTCCTGACTAAGGTTGTCAGCATGGTCATTAAATGATCAACGTATTCTTTCTTTGGGACCAAACTGTTTTGTAGTTGCCAGCTATGGAGAATCTTTGTGAAAAACAATTGCATGTATTCAGATTCTTTAAAGGAGATCTGTAGTGATCATTTTTTTTTATAAATAATCACCTGTGCCCGGGCTGCAAAAAGTAACAAAACAATCTTTAACTCACCTTCCGACGTTCCTCTGTTGTGCCGATATCGGTGTTCCGGTCTTCTTCAGCGTTCAGCGTATTGCCAACTGCAGTGAGGTCCCGCCTTGGCCGGTTACTGTCATGTAAGGAGCCCAGGCAGCAGGGAGAGGGCAGAGCCCAGGCTCCTTACATGACAGTGCGCTCAGCCTATCACCAGCCGAGGCGGGACATCGATACGCTGGGCTCAGTATGACTCACCGTCCCTAGAAAGCAGGAAGTAGACCAGCACCGGAGGACCGGGGCACCGATATCGGCGCAACGGGAGAATGTTAGAAGGTGAGTTAAAGTTTGTTTTGTTCCTTTTTTTTAAGCATGAGCACAGGGGAAGAATAAAAATGACCACTACAGAGTACTGACATATTCAATACAATTAAAACATCTTGTAAGCAATATAAACTAAAACTGTATCGGAGATCATTTGTAATACTTAAAAGCAGTCCATACTAACCACAGGCAAAGAAGATAAAATAAAAATTAACTCTGAAAGCCACATCCATTTGCCAAGATTGAGTGAAAGGAAAGCTCTCCGCTAAAAGAATGTGATGACAAATAGTACGAGCCAAAACTGGAATGGGTCCCTAAACAATATCCAAAAGTGCTAGAACTGTTTGCCAAAAGGAGGTGGTTGTAGGATAAATCCACCACATATGTAATTGGGATGCTTTGTGACTGCAACCATGCCCCTCCAACAAAAGTCCAGAAAATGCAGAAGCATAGAAATTTAAGACAGATGTAATCAATCTATAGACATTCTACTTGGAGATCATGTGACAAAGTGGTGTAATTGAGATTGAGGGTCCGAGAGCCAGCCGGTGTCAATTGGATTCCTAAATAGGTGACAGCAGAAGGGGAATGGCATAAGAGAGGCATTCAGTTTGTAATAACACACGTCAGAATTATTTAATCTACAGGGTGGGCCATTTATCTGGATACACCTTAATAAAATGGGAATGGTTGGTAATATTAACTTCCTGTTTGTAGCACATCAGTATATGTGAGGGGGGAAACTTTTCAAGATGGTTGGTGACCATGGCGGCCATTTTGAAGTTGGACATTTTGAATCGCACTTTTGTTTTTTTTCAATAGGAAGAGGGTCATGTGACACATCAAACTTATTGGGAATTTCACAAGAAAAACAATGATGTGCTTGGTTTTAACTTAACTTTATTCTTTCATGAGTTATTTACAAGTTTCTGACCACTTAGATTGTCAATACAACCCTCTTCTCCCACTCTTCACACATTGATAACAATACCGCAGGAGAAATGCTAGCACAGGCTTCCAGTATCCGTAGTTTCAGGTGCTGCACATCTCGTATCTTCACAGCATAGACAATTGCCTTCAGATGACCCCAAAGATAAAAGTCTAAGGGGGTCAGATCGGGAGACCTTGGGGGCCATTATACTAGCCCACGACGACCAATCCACTTTCCAGGAAACTGTTCATCTAGGAATGCTCGGACCTGACACCCATAATGTGGTGGTGCACCATCTTGCTGGAAAAACTCAGGGAACGTGCCAGCTTCAGTGCATAAAGAGGGAAACATATCATTATGTAGCAATTTCGCATATCCAGTGGCCTTGAGAAGAATGGCCCCACTATCTTTGTACCCCATATACCACACCATATCATCAATTTTTGTGTTCCAACAGTCTTTGAGGGATCTATCCAATGTGGGTTAGTGTAAGACCAATAGCGGTGGTTTTGTTTGTTAACTTCACCATTCACATTAAAGTTTGCCTCATCACTGAACACGTCGCGCTCCCTGAGTTTTTCCAGCAAGATGGTGCACCACCACATTATGGGTGTCAGGTCCAAGCATTCCTAGATGAACAGTCTCCTGGAAAGTGGATTGGTCATCATGGGCAAGTTGAATGGCCCCCAGGGTCTCCCGATCTGACCCCCTTAGACTTTTATCTTTGGGGTCATCTGAAGGCAATTGTCTATGCTGTGAAGATACGAGATGTGCAGCAACTGAAACTACGGATACTGGAAGCCTGTGCTAGCATTTCTTCTGCGGTGTTGCTATCAGTGTGTGAAGAGTAGGAGAAGAGGGTTGCATTGACAATCCAACACAATGGGCAGCACATTGAACACAGTTTGTAAGTGGTCAGAAACTTGTAAATAACTCATGAAAGAATAAAGTTACATTAACCCCTTAACGACGCAGGACGTATATTTACGTCCTGCGCTGGCTCCCGCGATATATCATATCGCGTCGGTCCCGGCGCTCATCAACGGCCGGGACCCGTGGCTAATACCACACATCGCCGATCGCGGCGATGTGCGGTATTAACCCTTTAGAAGCGGCGGTCAAAGCTGACCGCCGCTTCTAAAGTGAGAGTGAAAGTATCCAGGCTAGTCAGTCGGGCTGTTCGTGACCGCCGCGGTGAAATCGCGGGGTCCCGAACAGCTTACAGGACACCGGGAGGGCCCTTACCTGCCTCCTCGGTGTCCGATCGACGAATGACTGCTCTGTGCCTGAGATCCAGGCAGGAGCAGTGAAGCGCCGATAACACTGATCACAGGCGTGTTAATACACTAATAAAGGTAATTTAACCCCTTCCCTAATAAAAGTTTGAATCACCCCCCTTTTCCCATAAAAAAAAATAAAACAGTGTAAAAAAAATAAAAATAAACATATGTGGTATTGCCGTGTGCGTAAATGTCCGAACTATAAAAATATATCATTAATTAAGCCGCACGGTCAATGGCGTATGCGCAAAAAAATTCCAAAGTCAAAAAAAGCGCATTTTTGGTCACTTTTTATACCATTAAAAAATGAATAAAAAGTGATCAAAAAGTTAGATCAAAACAAAAATCATACCGATAAAATCTTCAGATCACGGCGCAAAAAATTAGTCCCCATACCGCCCTGTACTTGGAAAAATAAAAAAGTTATAGGGGTCAGAAGATGACATTTTTAAACGTATAAATTTTCCTGCATGTAGTTATGATTTTTTCCAGAAGTGCGGCAAAATCAAACCTATATAAGTAGGGTATCATTTTAACGGTATGGACCTACAGAATAATGATAAGGTGTAATTTTTACCGAAATATGCACTGCGTAGAAACGGAAGCCCCCAAAAGTTACAAAATGGTGTTTTTTTCTTCGATTTTGTCGCACAATGATTTTTTTACCGTTTCGCCGTGCATTTTTGGATAAAATGACTAATGTCACTGCAAAGTAGAATTGGCGACACAAAAAATAAGCCATAATATGGATTTTTAGGTGGAAAATTGAAAGGGTTATGATTTTTAAAAGGTAAGGAGGAAAAAACGAAAGAGCAAAAAGTAAAAACCCTGAGTCCTTAAGGGGTTAAAAGCAAGCACATCATTGTTTTTCTTGTGAAATTCCCAGTTTGATGTGTCACATAACCATATTCCTATTGAAAAAATAAGTTGGACTCAAAATGGCTGACTTCAAAATGGCTGCCATGGTCACCACCCATCTTGAAAAGTTTCCCCCCTCACATATACTAATGTGCCACAAACAGGAAGTTAATATCACCAACCATTCCCATTTTATTAAGGTGTATCCATATAAATGGCCCACCCTGTATATATATATATATATATATATATATATATATATATATATATATATATATATATATATATAAAACTCAATGTGTGTTTATGTATATGTTCCAGCATTACGTCCAAATGGCTAAAGATATTAGCAGGAAATTTGGCACACATGTTACTCATATGTCAACAACAAACATAGGATAGGTGTTTTAACCCTTACCCACCTCCATATGCCAGGGTCGGGGTTTTTGTTTAAAGTCCCATACAAGTCTAAGGGAAATATATGTTACTGCATAACACCCAAACAGCTGGAGATATTTCGATAATACTTGGTCACATGTTACTTATATGTCCACTTAAAATATAGGATCATTAATTTAACCCTTAACTACCCCATTTGTGAGGGTCGGGGTTTTTGTTTAAATTCCCATGCAAATCTACGGGAAATGTATGTTCCCATATAACTTCAGTACGGCTGGAGATATTTCAATAATACCTGGTGCACATATTACTTAAATGTCAAATAAAAATATATGATACTATTATTCTATGTACTTTAACCCCTATTTTACTTTAATTAACCCTTACCTACACCCTTATATAAAAGATGGGTTTTTGTTTCAAGTCTCATGCATGTATATGGGACTTCCAGTATCTTACTCCACAAGCTCCGCTCTGCAGTTCCTGGTGAATGTGTCAGTCAGTGCAAGCCACACCCCAACTCACAAAGACATGACCACTGTTTAAGCCACACCCCTTTTTTTCTCTACCCTTTTTGTGCATCGGTCTGCCTTGCAAATCACGCCCAGTCCCACAAAGCCACAGGATATGGGGACAGGATAGGAGGACAGAATATGAGTTCGTGATATGAGGACGGGATATGAGGTCGAGAAAGGAGGATGGGATAGGAGGATGGGATATGAGGACGGGATATGGGATGGCATATGGGGTCGGGCTATGAGGACAGGATATGAGGACGGGATATGAGGTCAAGATATGAGGCTGGGATATGAGGATGGGATATGAGGACAGGATAGGAGGTAGGGATAGGAGAATGGAATATGAGGACGGGATATGAAGTCTGGATATGAGGATATGATATGAGGATAGGATGTGAAGTTGAGATAGGAGGACGGGATATGGGGACGAGATATGGGGTTGGCATATGACAACTATATTTGAGGATGGGATATGAAGTAAAAAGCTTCCTCCTTTGTTGATTTTCCTCCCCAACAAGGATTGCTGGGTACTCAGCTAGTCTATATACATAAAACTCAATGTGTGTGTGTGTGTGTGTGTGTGTGTGTATGTTCCAGCATCACGTCCAAACAGCTAAAGATATTAACATGAAACTTGGCCCACATATTATTTATATGTCAAAAACAAACATAGGATAGGTAATTTAACCCTTACTGACCCCCATATGCCGTCGGGTTTTTGTTTAAAGTCCTATACAAGTTTATGGGAAATACAGTATATGTTACTGCATAACTTCCAAACAGCTGGAGATATTTCGATAATACTTGGTCACATGTTACTTATATGTCCACTTAAAATATAGTATAGTTACTTTAACCTTTAACCACCCCTATTTATCAGGGTCGGGGGTTTTTGTTTAAAGTCCCATGCAAATCTATGGGAAATGTATGTTCCTACATAACTTCTTTACGGCTGGAGATATTTTAATAATATCTGGTACACATATTACTTATATGTCAAATAAAAATATATGATAGTTAAATTAACCCTTACCTACACCCTTATATAAAAGATGGGTTTTTGTTTCAAGTCCCATGCAAGTATATGGGACTTCCAGTACCTTACTCCACAAGCTCCGCTCTGCATCTCCTGGTAAATGTTAACCCCTTAAGGACTCAGCATTTTGCATTTTTTGCATTTTCATTTTTTCCTCATCACCTTCTAAAAATTATAAAGTTTTCAATTTTGCACATAAATTTCCAAATGATGGCTTATTTTTTGCGCCACCTATTCTACTTTGCAGTGACATTAGTCATTTTACCAAAAAACCCACGGCGAAACGGGAAAAAAAATCATTGTGTGACAAAATTGAAGAAAAAATGTC
This sequence comes from Hyla sarda, assembly GCF_029499605.1. NCBI lineage: Eukaryota > Metazoa > Chordata > Amphibia > Anura > Hylidae > Hyla > Hyla sarda. Next base: position 229,726,254 of record NC_079191.1, read on the forward strand.
ATTTGTAAATTTTGGGGGCTTCTGTTTCTACGCAGTGCATTTTTTGGTAAAAATGACACCTTATCTTTATTCTGTAGGTCCATACAATTAATATGATACCCCACTTATATAGGTTTGATTTTGTCACACTTCTGAAAAAAACCATAACTACATGCATGAAAATCTATACGTTTAAAATTGTCATCTTCTGACTCCAATTATTTTTTTATTTTTCTGCTTACAGGTTGGTATGAGGGCTCATTTTTTGCTCCGTGTTCTGAAGTTTTTATTGGTATCATTTTTGTATTGATGGGACTTTTTGATAGCCTTTTCTTAATTTTTTATGATATAAAAAGTGACCAAAAATACGCTATTTTGGACTTAGGAATTTTTTTGCGCGTACGCCATTGACCGTGCGCTTTAATTAATGATATATTTATATATATTACGCACGCGGCGATACCACATATGTTTATTTTTATTTACATAGTTTTTTTTATGGGAAAAGGGGGGTGATTTAAACTTTTAATAGGGAAGGGGTAAAATGACCTATGTTAACTTTTTTTTTTTCACTTTTTTTGCAGTGTTATAGCTCCCATAGGGAGCTATAGCACTGCACACACTGATCTCCTATGCTGATCCCTGCAGAGCCATAGCTCTGCACGGATCAGCGAGATAGGGGCTCGATTGCTCAAGCCTGTAGCTCAGGCTTGGAGCAATCAAACCCCGATCGGACGCCACGGACACAGGTAAGGAGACCTCCGCCTGCGTCCCAGCTGACCGGAACATCGCGATTTTATCGCGATGTCCCGATCAGCCCGACTGAGCTGCCGGGAAGCGTTTACTTTCACTTTCAGACGCGGCGGTCAACTTTGATCACCGCGTCTGTAGGGTTAACAGCACGCGGCACAATGATCGGTGCTGCGCACTGTTAGCCCAGGGTCCCCACTATGATTAGCAGCCGGGACCGCCCCGGTGTGATGCGGGGTCACGGCGTGACCCCTTTTTAAACATCGGGAGCTGGGCTCAGGACGTACCGGTACGTCTTGAGTCCTTAAGGAGTTAAGACACACCCCTTTTATTATCTACACTTTTTGTGCATCGGTCTGCCTTGGAAATCACGCCCAGTCCCACAAAGCCACGTCTCAGATTACAATATCTTCATCACAAATAAGTCCCACCTGAGGACGGTATATGATGATGGAACATAAGGACGGGATATGAGGACAGCATATGAGGACGGGATATGACAACGGGATATGAGAACAGGATATGAGGTTGAGATATGAGGACAGAATGTGAGGATAGGATATGAGGTTGGGATATGGAGACAGGATATGAGGACGGGGTATGAAGTCGGGATATGAGGATGGGATATGAGATTAGCATATGAGGTCGGCATATGAGGACGGGATATGAGGACGTGATATGAGGATGGGATAAGAGGTCAAGATAGGAGAATGGGATAGGAGGTCAGGATATGAGGACAGGATATGAGGTCGAGATAAAAGGTCAGGATAGGAGATCGGGATAGGAGGTCGATATATGAGGATGGGATATGAGGACAAGATATGAGGATGGGATATGAGGACAGGATATGAGGTCGGGATAAGAGGACGGGATATGAGGTTGACATATGAGGACGGAATATGGGGATGGGATATGGTTTTGGGATATGACAACAATACATGAGAATGGGATATGAAGTCAAAAGTTTCCTCATTTGTTGATTTTCCTCCACAACAAGGATTAGGAAGGAAAAACTGGGCTAGGAGGATATAAAGAAAAGCTGTCTTTTGTGCAGCTTTGAAAATATAAAAAAATATGTGAAAATAAATTTTTGCGCAACTTTTGTTTCTTTTCGCGCCTCAAATTATTTATTTTTTGTTGCAGTCACATTGGATTATTTGTGCCAAAACTGCCGATTTTTACGCCAAATTTTACATCACAAAAAATTCTGGTGGAAACATTTTGCTAAATATTCCATGGCTACTGGTGTCCAGACAAGCGATAACTGTATAAATAAAAAATTTCTGAGCTTAAATGTGAGTGCAGGTGCAGTGACCAAGAAAAAATAAAATAACAAAAAAAATACATATATTTTTATAACAAATTTTAATAATAATTTCTTTTTTTAAAGAAATAATGACTTAAAGAAATGACTTAACTCCTTAAGGACCACGGGTTTTTCCGTTTTTGCATTTTTCTAAAAATCATAACGCTTTCAATTTTGCACCTACAGACTCATAGAAGAGCTTATTTTTTATGCCACCAATTTTGCTTTGTAATAACATCAATCATTTCACCACAAAATGTACAGCGAACCTAGAAAAAAAATATTTGTGGGTCAAAATTGAAAAAAAAACCCACCATTTTGTAACTTTAGGGGGACTTCCGATTCTACGCAGAGCCCTTTTCAGTAAAAATGACAACATATATTTATTTTGTAGGTCCATACTAGAGATGAGTGAATGGAAGCTGATGAACCCAAATTTGCTACGAATTTCATGAAATATTCTATTGCGTGAATCGCTGAATTAAACTTCATTTACTGCGGTCTAGGCTCCAGGGCATCTAAAATGGCAGATACACATGTTATTACTTGGGGCAAGGAACGCTAAGAAGGCAGGAAGGGAAGTAGGCAGGATGACCCTTAATCACATGCAGCATGCAGTCTATCAGTGGCAAGTCACCCCTGTGATGTCACAGCCCTAAATATTCGACAGTCATTTTGCAGCTCATCATATCATTCATTACACTGTATAGAAAGAGGACGGACATCGCTGTGTGTGTGTTACACAGAAAAGCAGCATTTCATCTCCCAGTCACTTTCTTCAGCATTGTATAAAAGAGAGGGGCAGATAGCTGTGTGTTGCCTCAACAAGCTGACTCAACTCCATAAACCTTAGCAGAGGAGGCAGAAATAATTTTTAAGCACAATTCTGTGTATTTGTCCCACAACAAATCATCTGTAGATGGTATAATACCCAGCAGTCCATTCCTAATAGTCTTTGACAGAGTGACATTTTGTATTTAGTACACAGCTTTTTTGTGCTGCAGCACTGTTGTGTACTGCTGGTGTTGTGCAAAAAGAAGTTTTTTTAAGCATACTGTGCCGCATTTTTTCTGCCCTAATAAGTGCATACCACATACATACACCTAAGTAGTGTACTATTTTGTGAAAGCCCAGGCAAAAGTAATCACCGGCTGCTGTTTAACACAAATACATATTTTAAGCATACTGTATGGCATTTTTCTTCCCTCATAAGTGCATACCACATACGTACATCTAAGTAATGTGCTATTTTGTACCTGTTAATCTGTCAAGTGCCTAGATACTGTAAAAGCCCAGGCAAAAGTACTCACTGGTTGGTGTTTTACTAAAATTAATTTTTTTAAGCGCACTGTACCCCATTTGTCTGCCCTCATAAGTGCATAACTGCATACCACATACGCACATCTAAGTAGTGTACTATTTTGTACCTGTTAATCTGTCAAGGGCCTAGATACTGTGAAAGTCCAGGCAAAATTAATCACTGAAATACCAAAACCTACAAAAATAGCCCCAAAGGGTAATAATAAATAATCACGTGTGGTTTCACAAAATATATGTAATTTTATTGCTTACATCAATTACAAAAATAGTAACAGCAAATGACAGCCCACCCCTAAAAACACATACACATAGGACAGTTTAAAAACAGAAGGCAGGGGAACACCATGCAATAAAGTGCAGACAGCATACATTAAATATGGAAAGATATCCACAATATATATCAATTATGCACACTGTGCATCTGTCTTAAAGAAATAAGTGCAAATCAAACTAGATCTCACAAGACCATGGTGACTACCTAAGACACACAAATAGGAGTCACCCACTCTATGATAAGGTGCTATGCTCAAAGCCAATGATAGATGGCAATATACATAAACTAAGTATAATATATGGGGGTGTGAGTCCACAACCTCCCTAAAAAGCAGGTAAGTACAATACTATATTGAGCAATAATGAACCAAAATAATGATAAGCAATATAGATCCAAGATAATGAAATACGTACCAATGATTTACACTGCTGGCTGCTCTGGTGTTCCCCCACCTCACACTCCGACGCGTTTTGCCCCGCTTTGTCTGGGAGTGATGAGGAGGGGGGACACCAGGAGCTATTTATATGAGGGGCACTCAGATACTCACCAATAGGCCCAGTAATTTGTTGGTGCCAAAATTCGGCACTGCGAGCTCGCACACCAGCGGTCCCGGACGCCCGGAAGCGCATCATCCCCCCGCGAGATCAGCCGCACATTGCGACATCACCCGAAGGGGGAGGACGCGCTCCCCGGTGCCTAAGGCCCCGGACATGCGCACTCGAGCGCACCAGCGTCACCGCGGCCATCTTTGTTAAGGTAAACACTGCCCCTAAGTGCCGATCATAATGAAAAGCATTCCTAACCATAATAGATTTATATGAATAACGAAGCAGCATGATAATCAACTTGATAAAGGAACTAATCAGTGTCAATGGGGGAATACTAATACCGTACAATTCAATGATATAATTTGATATGGGAGGTACACATAATAATTTATACAGAGAGATATAGTATATATATATATATATATATATATATATATATATATACACACACAGAGAGAGAATAATAAATAAATATAATATACAAATAATACATATATATATACACCAAAATATACATCAAATATCATAGTCATAGAATATAATAAAAAAATTCTTATTTAATATATAAATATATAAATAATAATAATAATAATAATAGTAATAAAAATGAACTTAATATGAAAGACTGTGAGTAAAGTGAAATGAATAATATTTAAAAAGTGTGGGAAAAATGGTAATGAAAATAAATACATAAAGTATAATACCAATATATCGTGTGTATGAACAACATATATATAAATGTGTATGTGACGTGAACAACATTGTTAAAATTAATGAATTGTGTGCATAAATATGTATAAAAAAATCTAAAATTCATGATGTTGCGCAAAAATAAGTGTGTGAATGAATAAAAGTGCCAAAAATTCATAGTAACATAAAAAGTACAACGAAAGAGGAAAAACATTGTGTAAAAATGTGCAAGGGTATGTGATGACTGTATAATGTTGACATATGTGCATTACTGATAAATGATGTGATGAACCGTAAATATGATGTGGATGAAATAAAAATGTGAATAGATAATGTGTGTTATATGATAGTGTAAACCAAATGGATACAATAGTGTATATGACTAATATAGAAAATGTACTGTAAAATAATAAAAAATTGTAAATAAAGAATAATTATAGTGGCATGATGGCCACATACTCCCACTCCGTATTTTATGTCATATACTGGACACTGATACTTCCACGGCACTGGGGAACAAAGATGAATCTATAATGATAATAGAAAAATTGTTATTAAAATGTACAATTTCCGAGTGTCCCACATACATCAGCCCCTGGAAAGATCCCCTTAGACAACAATTAAAAACCTATGAATACACATGAGCAATGAAAAAATAAAAAAATAAACAATATATATATAGAAAATAATAAATATCAGACAGTGTACGTGCCTACAGAAAGCAAGAGAAACTAGTATTCTCATTAAGACCACAGGGAGATGTTTTTAAAAGGTGGATTCACTTACACCAGTTCTTTCTTAATGTCACCTCCTCTAATTCCCAAGTGGATGCGGTCTATACCTCTAAAGCGAAGTAGATGCGATTGTCCGTTGTGTGCCGCCCTAAAGTGACGAGGAATAGGTTTCAACTTTTTGATAGCTTCAACGTCAGCAAGTTCAACAGTCATGGCTCCTCGAATGTCTCTCAAATGCTCCTGTATTCTTACCCTCAATTGTCTTGACGTCATCCCTACATAGATCAATCCACAGGGGCACGTGGCATAATAAACCACCGCAGATGTTTTACAATGAATGTGGTGTACAATCCGGAATTTGCGTTCTCCTTTTGAATCCACAAATGTATCCGTCCGTACAATCTGATTGCATACAGAACAGTTTCCACATAGTACTGAACCCCATTTGGGGCCTGTGGACGAAAAAATATATTGAGGTTTAGGTGACACATAATGGCTTTTTACCAAAAGATCTCTTAGGGACTTGCTACGACGAGTAGTTACCTGAGGTTGTGATGGTAGAATTTTTTTAAAATCATTATCCTGTTTTAATATCGGCCAGTATTTTCTCATGGAATTCATCATTTGTTGCCACCTACAATGATAATCTGTAATCTGTAACAGTTGTTTCTTAATGTCACCTCCTCTAATTCCCAAGTGGATAAAAGTAATCACTGGCTGGTGTTTTACTAAAATAAGTTTTTTTAAGCGTACTGTACCGCATTTTTCTGCCCTCATAAATGCAAGTAGTGCACTATTTTGTACCTGTTAATTTGTCAAGGGCCTAGATACTGTGAAAGTCCAGGCAAAAGTACTCACCGGCTGGTGTTTTTACTCAGATATTCTTTTAAGTGTACTTTAACGCATTTTTCTGCCCTCAAAACTGCATACCACATACGTACATCTAAGTAGTGTACTATTTTGTACCTGTTAATCTGTCAAGGGCCTACATACTGTGAAAGGACAGCCAAAAGCGATCACTGGCTGGCGTTTTACTCCAAAACGTTTACTAAGCGTACTGAAGCGCATTTATCTGCCCTCATAAGTAGTGTTGAGCGGCATAGGCCATATTCAAATTCGAGATATTTCGCGAATATATGGACGAATATTCTCAATTCACAAATAAAATTCGCATTGCGAATATTCGCGAGCAACACTACTCATAAGTGCATACCACATACATAAATCCAAGTAGTGTACTATTTTGTACCTGTTAATCTGTCAAGGGCCTACATACTGTGAAAGGATAACCAAAAGTAATCACTGGCTGGTGTTTTACTCCAATAAGTTTATTAAGCATACTGTAGTGCATTTTTCTGCCCTCATAAGTGCATACTACATACCTACATCTAAGTAGTGTACTATTTTGTACCTATTAATCTGTCAAGGGTGATACTGTGAAAGGACAGTCAAAAGTATCAGCTAGCGGTCGTGTCTCGACCAGCAACCCATCTGCCGTCATTGTTTGGTTAACATGGTCATCCACTTCATCACAAGTGACATCTGATATCCCCAGTCAACAGTTGGCGGGTTCCTCAGACACAACCCTCAGTTGGCATAGCCTGGGATCAGTCCCTGTCCTCCCATTGCCTCTGTCCTGTGCTGTTCCCTCCCCTAAAGAAGCATCTTACGCTGTGGGTTCAGCTCCAATATTCAGTGAGGATGATCTACTAGAGAACAGTCTGCAGCTACTGCCCAGCCAAGAAGTGGAGGAGACATTTGCCGCTTCCCCCGCTAGGTGGTTAAGTAGTGATGAGGAGAACGACGTGGGAGGCGGTGTTGCCAGGGTCCGGAAGCAGACACTGTTGAGGAACCTGAGGAGGACATCAGTGACTATGAAACCAATTGCAATTGGGAGTCGGGTGCAGAAGAGGCTTAATCATCATCAGGAGAAGAGAGTTGCAGGTTGCCCGTGAGGCAACAGCTGAGCCAGCAAGGTTGTAGCATGGTTGGCAGTCAACATGGTGGCAGAAGTGGAAATTTTGAAGCCAAACATGCCCTGGGGAGACCACCTTCGCAGCAGCCTACCTTCCTGGGAGGTAGTGGAACAGGGGTTCCTGGACACGGTGGTAGTAGCAGTCAATTAGTGTGGACTGTTGGTGGGAAAATAAACTTTTTGGCAGTGTGGCAGTTTTTTATCAAGCATCCGGAGGAGGTTCACATAGCCACATGCAAGATATGTCGGCAGAAGGTGAAGTGTGGCCAGGTTCCCAATGTTGGTCCTGCCAGGCTTTATTATTGTCAGAGCCACAGCCAGTACAGGATGAGAGATAAGCCCTCCGGTTACCTCCACAGTTGATTACCCCCCCCCCCCCCCGCGCAATCACGGCGATCCACTTCACTGGACCTCCAGAGAGCAGTTAAAGGTACATTTAGACGCTGCTGTCAACTTTGACTGCGGCGATCTAAAGGGTTAATAGCCGGCTGTGGCGAGCACTGCATGTCGGCTATTAACGTCAGCCCTCTGCTGAGAGAATTGAGTGGGGAGCCCACGCCATACCTTCTTAACGGCACATGGACGTGTATATATGTCCATGGTCATTAAGGGGTTAGATAACACATTTTCCCCAAAAAAATAAGAACAAAAATACAAAAACAATAAAACTACAACCATTCCTGTAATCAAAAAGCTGGTGTGAAATTTTTTATTTAAACTGGACTCTCACCCCTTTGAAAAAATCATGTAAAGCAGACAATATACGTGGACACACCCACTTTTACAAAACTGACATGAACAGTGTAAACCGCGGCACAAAGCTCTTTGAAAATGTACAAAGTATACAAAAAAGAAGGTTGCAGCAGCACTCTTGGTCAAAAAATGGAGGCTCTTAGTGTAGTTATTGAAAGTGTGTCCCCCATCCACCACGAGGAGGTGGCCTCTTGTCGCATGGGACCCTAACATGCTTAACCCCTTAAGGACACATGACGTACTGGAACGTCATGTGTTCGCTCCCAATCTATAATCAGTGGGCTGTTCGGGATAGCCGTGGCGAAATCGCGGCATCCCGAACAGCTTACAGGACAGCAGGAGGGTCCCATCCTGCCTCCTTGCTGTCCGATCGCCGAATGACTGCTCAGTGCCTGAGATCCAGGCATGATCAGTCAAGCGGCAGAATCATCGATCACTGGTTTCTTATGAGAAACCAGTGATCAATGTGAAAGATCAGTGTGTGCAGTGTTATAGGTCCCTATGGGAGCTATAACACTGCAAAAAAAGTGAAAAAAAGTGAATAAAGGTCATTTAACCCCTTGTTTGAATCACCCCCCTTTTCCCATAAAAAAAAACACAGTGTAAATAAAAATAAACATATATGGTATCGCCGCGTGCGGAAATGTCCGAATTATAAAAATATATTGTTAATTAAACCGCAGAAATACGCAGAAAAATAAAAAAGTTATTTGGGTCAGAAATTTAAATTTTAAATGTATTAATTTTCCTGCATGAAGTTATGATTTTTTCCAGAAGTACGACAAAATCAAACCTATATAAGTAGGGTATCATTTTAACCGTATGGACCTACAGAATAAATATCAGGTGTAATTTTTACCGAAAAATGTACTACGCAGAAACGGAAGCCCCCAAAATTTACAAAACAGCGTTTTTTTTCTATTTTGTCTCACAATGATTTTTTTTCCCGTTTCACCATAGATTTTTGGGTAAAATGACTGACATATTTACAAAGTAGAATTGGTGGCACAAAAAATAAGCCATCATATGGATTTTTAGGTGCAAAATTGAAAGAGTTATGATTTTTTAAAGGCAAGGAGCAAAAAACGAAATTGCAAAAACGGAAAAAACCCCGGTCCTTAAGGGGTTAATCCACTATCCTATGCTGGGCATACTAGCATAGCAAAAACACAAAAAAGAAAAATAGCCAGCACAACTATCTAATACACAGGTGCTTGCTGCTGTGGCAAATACAAAGTATACAAAAACGAAGATTGCAGCAGCACTCTTGGTCAAAAAATTGAGGCTCTTAGTGCACTTTTTGATCAACACGTGTCACCCATCCACCACGAGGAGGTGGCCTCTTGTCGGATGGGACCCTAACATGCTTAACGCACTCAACTCTGCTTGGCATATGGCCTCTGACTGTATGACATGCAGCACTATCAATTTAAAACTCCTGTGAAACAGGAAGGGGTACATGGCTAGGGTCCCATCCGACAAGAGGCCACCTCCATGTGGTGGATGGGGGACACGTTTTGATCAAAAAGTGCGCTAAGAGCCTCCATTTTTTGACCAAGAATGTGTCTGCAACCTTCTTTTTTTGATACTTTGTATTTGCCACAGCAGCGTGCACCCGTGTATTAGATAGTTGTGCTGGCTATTTTTCTTTTTTGTGTTTTTGCTATGCAAGTTACGGGGAGTGGCACCCTCTCTAGCCATGCACCCGTCCTCTATTTCACGGGAGGTTTTTTAAATTGATAGTGGATTCTGCATATCACCCAGTCCGAGGCCATATGCCCAGCAGAGGTGAGAATCTTTAGGAGTTTATACCGGAGATCCTGCTGGCGGCACTAGGACTGTGCACACCGAATTGTTGTCCCCATAGATGGCAAATGCATTTCTGAGCGGATGTTTTGGCGAAAATTTGCTGTCTATGGGCAAGGCAATGCAGTCCGTGCCATCCTAGCAAATATTCAGGAATAAATACAAAGAAAATTCACCCATATAAATCAAATACATGTTTTGTGCGTACATACAGATATTTTCTCAGCATATGTCTGGGAAAAATAATTTTAGTTCATTATCAAAATATCCTTTTTATTGCCACAATTAGAAAGCATTTCAAGCTGCTGCTCTAGAGTTAAAATCTATTTTTTTTTCTCTGCATTTGAAACTGTGGAGGGAGCATCTGTAGTTCATACCGACTTATCTTTTCATTTAAGTTATGAATATCATGCTTCCAGTTTTGCAAAAGCCTAATTTAGTTTGTATATAGAAATCCCACATTCAAAAAGTGAATCCATATTAAAGATGACACTTATGAATAACTGAATATTTTCTGTTTTCACTAAGCTGGGATTTAAGACAAATCTCCATTCATATGTGTTATGAGACTGTCACAATAGATTGTACTGGGTTTTGAATGTTCATTATTTTGATCTAATCGCTACTTCATTTGCCTGTGCATATGTGCAAAATATCTTATATGCATCATGAAATATATATATATATATATATATATATATATATATCTATATATATATATATATATATAAATATATATATATTTATATATATATATATATATATATATATATATATATATATATATATATATATATATACACATGTATATACACACACTGTTCAAAAAATAAAGGCAACATAATGTAACTCCAAGTCAATCACACTTTTGTGAAATCACAATGTCCACTCAGGAAGCAACACTGATTGACAATCAATTTTACATGCTGTTGTGCAAATAGAACAGAAAACAGATGGAAATTATCGGCAATTAGCAAGACACCCCCAATAAAGGAGTGGTTCTGCAGGTGGTTACCACTGACCACTTCTCAGTTACTATGCTTCCTGGCTGATGTTTTGGTCACTTTTGAATGCTGGCGGAGCTTTCACTCTAGTGGTAGCATGAGACGGAGTCTACAACCCACACAAGTGGCTCTGGTAGTGCAGCTCATCCAGGATGGCACATCAATGTGAGCTGTGGCAGGAAGGTTAGCTTTGTCTTTCAGCTTTGTGTCTAGAGAATGGAGGCGCTACCAGGAGACAGGCCAGTACATCAGTAGATGTGGAGGAGGCCGTAGGAGGGCAACAACCCAGCAGCAGAACCGCTACCTCCGCCTTTGTGCAAGGAGGAGCAGGAGGAGCACTGCCAGAATCCTGCAAAATGACCTCCAGCAGGCCACAAATGTGCATGTGTCCACCAAATGCTAAGAAACAGACTCCATGAGGGAGGTATGAGTGACCGACATCCACAGGTGGGGGTTGTGCTTACAGCCCAATACCGTGCAGGACGTTTAGCATTTGCCAGAGAACACCAAGATAGGCAAATTTGCCACTGGCACCCTGTGCTCTTCACAGATGAAAGCAGGTTAACACTGAGCACAAGTGACAGACATGACAGAGTCTGGAGACACCATGGAGAACATTCTGCTGCCTGCAACATCCTCCAGCATGACTGGTTTGGCTGTGGGTCAGTAATGGTGTGGGGTGGCATTTCTTTGGGAGTTCGCACAGTCCTCCATGTGCTTGCCAGAGGTAGCCCGACTGCCATTAGGTAACAAGTTGAGATCCTTAGACTCCTTGTGAGACTATATGCTGGTGCAGTTGGCCCTGGGTTCCTCCTAATGCAAGACAATGCAAGACCTCATGTGGCTGGAGTGTGTCAGCAGTTCCTGCAAGAGGAAGGCATTGATGCTATGGACTGGCCCGCCCATTCCCTAGATCTCAATCCGATTGAGCACATCTGGGACATCATGTCTCGCTCCATCCACCAATGCCACATTGCACCACAGACTTCCAGGAGTTGTCGAATGCTTCAATCCAGGTCTGGGAGGACATCCCTCAGGAGATCATCCGCCACCTCATCAGGAGCATGCCCAGGCATTGTAGGGAGGTCATACGGGCACGTGGAGGCCACACACACTAATGAGCCTCATTTTGACTTGTTTTAAGAACATTACATTAAAGTTGGATCAGCCTGCAGTGTGGTTTTCCACTTTGATTTTGAGTGTGACTTCCATTGGTTGATAAATTTGATTTCCATTGATACTTTTTGTGTGATTTTGTTGACAGCACATTCAACTATGTAAAGACGATTAGTTCATTCATTCAGATCTAGGATGTGTTATCTTAGTGTTCCCTTTATTTTTTCGGGCAGTGTATATATGTATATATTGTTTTTTAAATTCAAATTGAAATTCTCAGAAATATAAATATATACTGCTGTTCACACAGCATTGGGGCTTGTGTGTAAAAGCTAAAAACTACTATATACTGTATTTGCTTTCAGGTGTAATTTTTATAGTGTACATTGAAAAGTACCTCAATAATCTGACAGGTCTCTAAGAAATTTAACCTTTCCCCCACTTTTTATCATTTATTTGTTATATAAAATGATCATGTTGCCTGTGCTTGCTGTAACCTAAGGTAAGCACATTTACTATATAGTTAGCTACGTAAATGTCTTGTTTGGCCCCACTAAGACATATTGCTTGTGTAAACAGTTTTTTTCATTTAAAACCACAGGATTAGGGAAACAGAAATATTGAGGGGGAAGTATGACAACCACTGTTATAGACAGTTCTTCTGTTTTACAAGCCATTTGGAAAAATCAAAGCAGCAACCAGATCTGTTGAAGTGGGCAAATTTTTTCTCTGCACTTGTTTTGACACAATTTCTCTATTAAGTTGTCTTACATCTCAGTCATTCAGCATTGTATATGCTGGAATATGTCTGGAAACATCATCAACAGAGTTTCCTGTCAGACAGAATTCTCAGGCATAAAATCAATAATGTCAGGTCATAATAATTTCATGGTTAGGAATAGCTTTCAGATGCAGCTTGGTTCACACACTGTAAAATTAAAAAGCAACATAAGACCATAAAATTATAAAGGTGGAATTACTCCACACATCCTTTCCCATAGACTGACATGGCCCTTTTATTTTTTATGGGCAAAATTCAGCATAGCTATAAACACATGCTGGATGTAGCCGTTTTATCCAGGGTACCCCACTGGACATTTCGATTAGAATGACCAGTTCTCCCTACACTGCTACCCACTTCTTGTGGACCTAATGTACACTTATTTCATAAAGCAACACTAACACTTTATGTTTATTGTACATCTTAGTTTTCTTTACGCACACTTCCAGCTCTCCCACAAACATGTTTGCAGTTCCCTGCACTGCCCCACTCATTCAGTGTTTAAAGTGCACACACTGTCCACGATGTATTTATGATGTATTCACGCACCACACACAGGGTGAGATGTCACACCCCAGGTCCAACCCTATCCTGCCATTTTTGAATATTGTCTACTGCAACAGAATAAACCCTCTATATTGTGTATATCTGATAAGGATCTGATGAAGAAGGATCATCCTGATATATGTATTTCTGTCTTCATTTTGCATACCCCTCCTATATGAAAATGGGTCTGATGGCCAGCTGCTTCCACCCCATGCAAAATTGAGCTCCACCCCTATGCAAAATCGGGCTCAAAGCACCTACTGTACCTACCCTGAGAAGGAAACAGCACTACTGAGCAGCACATCTGCTTACTCTCAATTTTTTGTCTTATATACAAAGGTGAAATAACAGCCCTTTTTCAGCACTGACGGCCATGTTACATAAACTTTCATAGTGCACATTATTAGGTAAAAAAAATTTGCCATTTATAATAGCTATTTTTCATCCATATTGTGCTTATATTTTTCGATATGTGGATCCAGCCTATGAACCATGCCAGAGAGAAAAGCCATTTCCAATCATCAGGACAATTTTTTTTATTTTATTTTTCAATTTGAAAACCATCCTGTTATACAATAAGGAAGAATTTCTATGTACAGAAGTCTGGGGAAATTTGAAGAATACCTTAGTAGGGACAATAATCCAGATTTATTATGAATAAATTGTGCGCTTTTTGGTATCTTTTGTGAAACAATTTTGGAACTAATTTCTTCCAACACATTTATGATCTGTAATGAGGGTAGATTAAAATGAGACCGACATGAAAACTTAAAGGGATACTCCAGCCCTAATACATCTTATCCCCTATCCAAAGGATAGGGGATAAGATGTCTGATCACGGGGGTCCCGTCATTGTGCACCCACCTTTTTGAGCTTTCCACAGCGCTGGAGGCTCCGAGTAGAATTGATTGAGGGAGCGGGGCGTGACTTCACACGGGGGCGGAGTTGTGACATCATGATGCTCTTGCTTCTTGGTCATCACGCTACACACTCAGAGCCTCCAGCGCTGCAGAGAGCTCACAAAGGTGGGTGCGCAGATTGCAGGGGTCCCCAGCAGCGGGACCCCCTGTGATCAGACATCTTCTCCCCTATCCTTTGGATAGGAGATAAGGTGTATTAGGGCCGGAGTACCCCTTTAAAAACCCAACATGTCGGCGTGTTTAGGTCAAAATGCATGTTTATCACCTAATTTATCAGTCTGAGAGGTAGAAATCTGGCTCTCATGTCTGAACCACAACACACCAAAACAAAAAATTTGAAAACCGTTAGGGAACTTTCATGTTCAACAAGTGGAATTTCAGGTGAATTGGATTTTTATATTCACATGAAATTTATGGATATTTTTACTATATTAAATGTTGTTATGTTATTTTTTTAAGGTAATAAATGTTTTTTTTAAATATATGTGTCTCACTAATGAGTCTGTGGACACTAATGAGTCTATGGACAGTAATGAGTCTGTGGATACTAAGGAGTCTATGGACAGTAATGAGTCAGTGGACAATAATGGGTACGTTGACTCTAATGAGTACGTGGACAATAACGGGTCCGTAGACTCTAATGAGTCTGTGGACAATAATGAGACCATGGACACTAATGAGTCTATGAACACTAATGGGTCTATGGACACAAATGAGTCTGTGGACACTAAGGAGTCCATGGACACTAATGAGTCTGTGGACATTAAGGAGTCTATGGACACTAATGAGTCCATGGAAACTAATGAGTCTATGAACACTAATGGGTCTATGGAAAGTAATGAGTCTGTGGACACTAAATAGTCTATGGACAGTAATGAGTCTGTGCACACTAAGGATTCTTTAGACAGTAATGAGTCTATGGACAGTAATGAGTCTGTGGAAACTAAGAAGTCTGTGGACACTTAGGAGTCCATGGACAGTAATGAGGCTGTGGACCCTAATGAGTCTGTGAACACTAAGAAGTCTGTGGACACTAATTAGTCTGTGGACACTAAGAAGTCTGTGGACACTAAGGATTCCATGGACAGTAATGAGTCTATGGACAGTAATGAGTCTGTGGACACTAATGATTCTATAGACAGTAATGAGTCTATGGACAGTAATGAGTCTGTGGACACTATTGAGTCTTTGTACGCTAATGATTTTATAGACAGTAATGAGTCTATGGACAGTAAGGAGTCTGCGGACACTAATGAGTTTTTGAACACTATTGAGTCTGTGGACACAAAGGATTCTATAGACAGTAATGAGTCTATTCAAAAGAATGGCAATGAAAGCACTCACCACATCAAATGTGTGATAGATGATCTTCAGTTTAATTCATATGACTTCATACACAGAGGGAGTGAGGGTACAGAGCGACACATCCTGCCGCCTTTGTACCCTCACTCCCTCTGTATATGAAGTCATATGAATTAAACTGAAGATCATCTATCACACATTTGATGTGGTGAGTGCTTTCATTGACATTCTTTTGAACTGTTTCTGCCGCTACCTTATCTAATGATTTTGCACCACCTGACCATGTCCAGCGAGGGAGCGTACATTTTGCTCATCTAAGCTGAATCTACTAATGGAAGTTTGCTGTGCTGAAGTCTCTCTATACCTTGCCTTTGATAGTAATGAGTCTATGGACAGTAATGAGTCTGTGGACAGTAATTGGTCTGTGGACACTATTGAGTCCGTGGACACTAATGAGACTGTAAACACTAATAAGTCTGTGGACACTAATTAGTCTGTGGACACTAAGAAGTCTGTGGACACTAAGGACTCCATGGACAGTAGTGAGTCTATGGACAGTAATGAGTCTGTGGACACTATTGAGTCTGTAGACACTAATGATTCAATAGACAGTAATGAGTCTATGGACAGTAATGAGTCAGTGGACACTATTGAAACTGTGTACACTAATGATTCTATAGACAGTAATGAGTCTATGGACAGTAATGAGTCTATGGACACTAAGGAGTCCATAGACAGTAATGAGTCTATGGACAGTATTGAGTCTGTGAACACTAATGAGTCTGTGGACCCTAATGAGTCTATGAACACTAATGTGTCTATTGTTAGTAATCAGTCTGTGGACACTAATGTGACTGTAGACACTAATGACTTTGTGAACAATAATGAGTCTGGACACTAATGACTCTGTGGACTCTAATGAGTCTGTGGACACTAAAAAGTCTGTGGACACTAATTAGTCTGTGGACACTAAGAAGTCTGCAGACACTAAGGACTCCATGGACAGTAATGAGTCTGTGGACACTATTGAGTCTGTGGACACTAATGCGTCCATGGACACTAATGAGTCTATGAACACTAATGGGTCTATGGAAAGTAATGAATCTGTGGACACTAATGAGTCTGTAGACACTAAATAGTCTATGGACAGTAAAGAGTCTATGGACAGTAATGAGTCTGTGGACACTATTGAGTCTGTGGGCACTAAGGATTCTATAGACAGTAATGAGTCTGTGGACACTAAGAAGTCTGTGGACACTAAGGAGTCGATGGGCAGTAATGAGTCTATGGACAGTAATGGGTCTGTGGACACTATTGAGTCCGTGGACACGAATGAGTCTCTGAACACTAATAAGTCTGTGGACACTAATTAGTCTGTGGACACTATGAAGTCTGTGGACACTAAGGACTCCATGGACAGTAATGAGTCAATGGACAGTAATGAGTCTGTGGACACTATTAAGTCTGTGGACACTAATGATTCTATAGACAGTAATGAGTCTATGGACAGTCATGGGTCCGTGGACATTAATGAGTTTGTGAACACTAATGAGTCTGTGGACCCTAATGAGTCTATGAACACTAATGAATCTATTGTCAGTAATGAGTCCGTGGACACTAATGAGACTGTGGACACTAATGAGTTTGTGAACACTAATGAGTCTGTGAACACTAATAAGTCTGTGGACACTAATTAGTCTGTGGACACTAAGAAGTCTGTGGACACTAAGGATTCCATGGACAGTAATGAGTCTATGGACAGTAATGAGTCTGTGGACACTAATGATTCTATAGACAGTAATGAGTCTATGAACAGTAATGAGTCTGTGGACACTATTAAGTCTTTGTACGCTAATGATTTTATAGACAGTAATGAGTCTATGGACAGTAAGGAGTCTGCGGACCCTAATGAGTCTATGAACACCAATGGGTCTATTTCAGTAATTAGTCTGTGGACACTCATGCGACTGTGGACACTAATGAGTTTATGAACACTAATGAGTCTGGACACTAATGAGTCTATGGACTATAATGAGTCTGTGAACACTAATTAGTCTGTGAACACTAAGAAGTCTGCGGACACTAAGGACTCCATGGACAGTAATGAGTCTGTGGACACTATTGAGTCTGTGGGCACTAATGATTCTATAGACAGCAATGAGTCTATGGACAGTAATCAGTCTGTGGATACTAAGGAGTCCATGAACAGTAATGAGTCTATGGACAGTAATGAGTCCGTGGACACTAATGAGTCTGTTAACACTAATGAGTCTGTGGACCCTAATGAGTCTATGAACACTAATGGGTATATTGTCAGTAATGGGTCCGTGAACACTAATGAGTCTGTGGACTCTAATGAGTCTGTGGACTCTAATGAGCTTGTGGACATTTATGAGTCTGTGGATACATATTTGTCTTGCAAAGAATAAGATGTGAAGTAAAAAAATCCTCATAAACTATGGGCCATGCAAAATAAAGGTAAATGCAACATGTATAATGTTTAAAGGGGTAGTCCAGTGCTGAAAAAACGTATCCCCTATCCTAAGGATAGGAAATAAGTTTTAGATCGCGGGGGGGGGGGGGGGGGGTGGGGTTCGACCACTGGGGCCCCCAATCTCTTGTATGGGCCCCTCAATACATTGCTATGGCAGAGCCGGAGATTGCCGAAGGCAATGCTGCGGCTCTGCCATAGAGTTGTATTGAGGGGGTGTGTCAGCCGCCGCTTCGTGCGGTGGTCAACATAGCCTTAGGATAGGGGATACGTTTTTCAGCCCTGGATATCTCCTACAAGGCTTACATTTCACTTAAGACAACCATGATTTTAAATAAATAAATATGGGCCAATATATTTCAGTATCATATTGAACTATTTGAGGAATTGAATTGCATGAAAACTGTTTAGATTTATCCCATGATGTGTATAGATGAAGGCAATGTTGACCTCATTTTAATTGTGTTTGCATATTCAAACAATCAGATTTAATCCGTTCACAACTGTTACGCCTAGCGCTCCGGGTCCCCGCTCCTCCCCGGAGCGCTTACGGCGTCTCTCTCTCCGCAGCGCCCCGGTCGGTCCCGCTGACCGGGAGCGCTGCACTGTCATGGCCGTCGGGGATGCGATTCGCACAGCGGGACGCGCCCGCTCGCGAATCGCATCCCAGGTCACTTACCCGTCCCGGTCCCCTGCTGTCATGTGCTGGCGCGCGCGGCTCCGCTCTCTAGGGCGCGCGCGCGCCAGCTCCCTGAGACTTAAAGGGCCAGTGCACCAAATGATTGGTGCCTGGCCCAATTAGCTTAATTGGCTTCCACCTGCTCCCAGACTATATCTGTTCACTGCCCCTGCACTCCCCTGCCGGATCTTGTTGCCTTAGAGCCTAGTGAAAGCGTTACTGTGTTTGTCCTTACTGTGTACTTGACCTCCTGCTATTACCTTATTGACTACGATCCTTGCTGCCTGCCCCGACCTTCTGCTACGTCCGACCTCGCTTCTGTCTACTCCCTTGTACCACGCCTATCTTCAGCAGTCAGAGAGGTAGAGCCGTTGCTAGTGGATACGACCTGGTCACTACCGCCGCAGCAAGACCATCCCGCTTTGCGGCGGGCTCTGGTGAACACCAGTAGTGACTTAGAACCGGTCCACTAGCACGGTCCACGCCAATCCCTCTCTGGCACAGAGGATCCACCTCCTGCCAGCCGGCATCGTGACAACAACTCTTCTATCCTCACAGCTTTCCCATGCACAGTAGACAAAAACTCAGAGTAAGGTACAGAGGAAAAAAAAAGAAAAAAAAAAAGGTAAAGAGTAAAAAATATAAATAGAAGAAAAAAATATATAGAAGAAAGGACCTTGGAGAGACTAGGTGAGGAGCACTTGTATGTATTGTATCCTGAATTGTATGTATTGCATCCATCAAACAAAATTATATGAATACAGCTTATTTACTCTTTTTTTATTATCATTTTTTCTGCATTTAATGTAATAATACTGTACTGGGCTCTACTACACAGCGATTCTGTACTGCTGCAGTTCGGTGTACAACAACTGTAAAGCTAACAGGGGCCAGTTAGGTTGAGCATGAAAATCCATAGTCACCTGATCACAGTGCCTAATACAGGTTGCGTATCGGAGCTTATTGTCCTCTCATAAGTGCAACCTGTGCGTACATAGGTGGTGTACGTTTTTTTCCTGAAAAACTAATTTTGGCCTAGTTACTGGGAAAGGCCAGCCAAAGCTACACCCTTGTTTTTGTAGGCTTATATAGATTTAATGTATACTAACTACCTGTTAGTTTTTGATATTATGCTGAGAAGCAATTAGATCACTATACAAGATTGTAGATGTGCGACCATGCCTGTTTTTTCTAGCTGAATTCAAATAGTTTTGTTTGAACATGTGTCTGCATTCTTCCCCACCCCCTCAGCCCAACCCTATATAAGTAGTAGTTAGCTACACAAGGGCCATTTCTTTCCTAGAAACCTCCCAGTTTGACTGGGAGAGCATGGTAAGTGTGCTGTAACACCTTTTTCACACTGGTGTGGTGCTGTGCGGTGTCCGTTGCTGCTGTGTCTGTGGGGGGGTGCGGCCCATAGACTGGTTTGAGTGGCATTGGGGCCGCTCTGCCAGTGGGTCGTTTCCCCCCCCCCCCCCCGTGGGCACAGGAGTAATCTACTACGCCACCTGTCCTTGTAACATGATTTATGTTGGACTTACCTGCAGGGAATTCCGTCGGAGAATACGGGAACATGTCTTGGGAATTGAAGCAGCCAAGGAGGAAACAGATCTACAGAAGCTAAAAACCATACCCCGCCACTTTCGTCAGTATCATGATTGTAACAGCACCCTCTTCAAGGTGAGAGGCATTGGTAGAGTGGTACCTGGACCAAGGGGGGGGGAACTGGAGAAAGATTTTGGCACAGAAGGAAACTATGTGGATCTATAAGTTGAGAACCACTACTCCCTATGGCCTTGATGAATACAATAGTTTTGCCTCGTACCTGTGATTCTTCGTGATAGTATGACTTTCTACTATCTTTTCTATTAATACTAGTTATCGCTATCTGATCCCGTTTTTTAGTTTTGTGGTCCTAATGATTTTAACAAATTTTTTTATTTTTTTCCTTATTATTTTTTTTTTTATTATATATATATACACATATACATATTTTTTTACACTTCATAGGGTTTTGAAAATTGGTCCTGTGTCCAAAAGAGTCTTGAAATTTGAAGAGAGCACTGATGACCATCAGCAGCAAAGCACTTGTCACTTTATTGAGTATGGCCACCAGCAACCGGGTACTATATGAATTATTGTTATACATAGTATTGTTGAATAAAATTATTGATATATTTTTTTCTGTTTTTTGTGGTGTGGATTAACAGTCGTTTTGTCTGATACACTTTGCCATCTATACATACAGTCATTAATTATCTAATTTATATAAAAAATATTTTCATATTGATATACACTTTTAGTACACTACATGCTCGTATACACTTTTAGTACACTATATGCTTGTATACACACTAATTAGGAGTGTGTATACTCTATTATATAGCATATGGGCTATATCACAATTCTCCATTTAGTATCACTAACACTTATCTTTGCACATAATCATTTGCATCCATTATACACTCATATATTTTTTACACATGCCAAATTATTCACATACACTGGAACCAATTACCCATGATTAATTTTCACCTTATATATGAATTGTCATCACACATACCACATACCCCTCTTTTTCTTTCGTTCCTTATCAGCGAGGGTTTCAGCCAGCAATATAGCAATAATATGCTTATTTTGATTTTGTCACTTTTTGCACTGTTTTTCACATTTTATTAATTTTTTTTTTATGCATGTTTCACCTATATTCACCTGCACCTTTAGTGGCACTTTTCACTATTTAATTGTAACAAAGTAAAATATAAAAAACTTTTTCTACTGGAATGGGGTTTGAACCCCCAACAGGGTGTGTGTATCTATGCCTGGCCGTTACACTGCCTCTACTCTAAGAATGGCCTGGATATATTTTTTAGCCTGACACATGCATAGACGTGCGGTGCGCTCTCTTCTGTGCTTTGTTCTCTTCTTTTCCTTTCTTTTATTTTTTGTTTCTTCTCTTCTCAATGGCGCTCCTTTCCTGTATTTATTATTACTTGATTATCCTGGGTAGGATATGCTAGGTTATCCGCTCATGTTTTTTCTGATGTTAATATTTTGATCCTTGGTGCGCACCGCGCACGCGCGGACTACTCCCTCTGTCTCGCGGGATGTCGATGGTGGACGCACCACGTTATCGCGCATGCGCGATGCGCACCAAGATAGCGCCAGATACCGGGACCATGTCACCGAACCAGGTGAATTGTATATGAATTATTTACTCATAAATCCCTATTGGCTGGTATGTTGTATATATACCCCCACAAACTAGATTTGGTCATACTCCCTGAGGAAGCCAAACGGCGACGTTGGGGTACTGGTGTTGTGTAGGTAGGTACACTGTTTATATCTCCCGGCCTGTGCTTTGTGAGTGGGGAAGCCTTATGGTAATGCTGATATTCTGTGCTCTAATTGCACACCATTACCTGCCTTTCCCCTTTCTCCTGACCACTCGCTGGAGGCTACTTATTCAGTGACCTCCTCATTTAGGTTAGCTCTGTTTTTTGGTGCAATTTTTTACATGGCTATTATGTGTAACTTGTAATTGTTGTTATACTGGTGGCCCTACTTTGTAGTTAGGAATAACTATGTCATGTTTTGCATTTCTGCATTTATACTAACCAACAATATACTACCTGCCTTACCAACTCCTTTTTTGTCTGGCTATACTGTCCCTTTTAACTGTTTTTATTAAATGATGTTCTCAATAAAGTTTATTATTTTTGTATAAAATTGGTGTTCTAGTGTGTATATAGGATTTATTGTTAGTCATTAACACACTCGACTCTAAATATATTGATATTATTTTGCCCTTTCTTTGGATTTATCACACCAGACACATGTAAACTCGAAGTGTCTCCCGAATGGGGCGACAGCATGGAGATACTAGCAAGTGAACTTTTTACATCTGATACGTGCTTCCTGAACCTCATTTTAGGGAATTCCCTGAACACCCCACATATTGTAATTTACAACTTGTACAGGTGGCAACATAAATTAGTGACTTAGTATTACAATTAATGTAATCCCGTATATTATAAATTTTGCCCGTTGTACAAGATGTAACCGTACTCACATTTGTCATATAGTTACATGTGATGCATCTGGTATGGCCACATTTCCAATTCCCTATCGTTCTGAGCCAATCTCGTTCTGTTTGATTATCTTTCTGACTCGAAAAGAGGCTTTAGGATACTTTAGTACCAATTGTGGGGCCCCGTCTAGATACGATCGAAATACCATCTGACAATATATCTTTCAAGATAGGATCAATTTCCAGCACTGGGATATATATTTTTATTATATTCTTCATCTGTCCAAATTGTGTGCTGTAAGAGGTGACAAAAAAAGGTTTATTGTTTTTGTTTTTATCCCTAGCTATTTTTCCTCCAGCATTGCAAGATCCTTCTCTATTTTGTTGTCTCCTCGTGTATGTTAGTAGATCTTCGCGATCTATTCTTCCTGTTCTCTCCTGTGCTTTTTTTTAATACTGGATCACTGTACCCTCTCTCTTTAAGCCTCGTCTGGACTTTCTCGGCTACTATTTTGAACTGGTCTGCATTGGAACAATTACGTTTGACTCGGCATAATTCCCCAAAAGGTATATTGTCCAGGACGTGCTTCGGATGGCAGGAGGAAGCTAATAAAATGGAGTTGGTGGCAGTTTATTTTCTGAATGGGAGGATTTCGATGCCGTTCCCCCTGCCAACCAATGTCACGTCCAGGAAATTGATGGATTTTTCATGGTAGTGGGACGTGAAGCCTAGATTAAAATCATTGTTTCCAATATACTGTACAAACTCAAAAAATCTTGTTTTAGTGCCTTTGCAAATTATTAAGAGGTCATCTATATATCGGCTAGTCCAATGGACATTCTCCGAATATGGATTGTCGACATTAAAGATAAACCTCTGTTCCCAGTAGAACATGTATATGTTCGCGAATGATGGAGAATACTTGGCCCCCATCGAAGCTCCTCTGGTTTGAAGGTAGTAACCTCCATCGAACACAAAGTAATTGTGCTTAAGCAAAAACTCCGTGGCGATGGTGATGACTTCCCTCAAACCAGGGGAGTAGGAGCTGAATTTCTCCATATGGGCATACAAGGCTTCCAGGCCTCTGGACCAGGGGATACATGGGTACAGGCCTATGACATCACATGTGCCCCATGACAATTGTTCATCACAAGTTATATTATCTAAGATGTTAATGACGTGTTTGGTATCTTGTATGAATGTAAGGGTGATTTGCCAATGGTGGCAAAGGTGATATAGAAGATTCTGGACATGAACGTTGCTATTCCAAGGGTATCAGCCGTGGAGAAGCCTTGATCCGCCAGCATTTTCTTGCAGAACACGTTGTGGGACATGTCCGGCACCCTTCCGTCCACAGGCTTCAAGGCAACAGTCTGCCTCATCCAGGGGTCCAGGGTTGGAGCTTCAAGGTTGTGGATTCTGCCACCCTTCTGCCTTGCTGTGGTGGAGGTTGAAGCTTTCTGTGGTTGGGGCTGGACCTCCAGGCCTTGCCCTGCAGCCTCCTGGGTGGACTTGCTGGTTGAGGCCTTGGCTTCTTCCAGCAGGCTCTTTTCCGCTTCCTTGCTTGTGGAGAGGCTTCGCAAAGTCTTCTTTCCCAGGTGGGAGGGGCTATGCAAATCCTTCTCCAGAGGCAGCGAGTTTCTTCGAAAAGATTCTGTGCCGCCTTCGTCTTCGCCGAAGTTCCGGATTTCACCGCCGATTCCCTTCTTCCAAGTTCTTCGTCGGCTTCTTCCAGAGCTGCAGTCTTCAAAATCTACTCTTTCTTCAGATGTTCCGAGGCAGGCAGGAGATGATCTTCAGGTGGTATGCTCTCGAGAATTGCAGTTCTAATGAGAACGAAAAGTACTGCAATCGTACTACGCAAAATCTCTACCATAATGCTGTTTCGTGGTTTTTGCCACTCGTCAGTACAGAGCAGGGTGATCTGGCTTGGCTGGGGTAACAGGCCTGAGAGCAGCTAAAGGGGATGAGTATTTGCCTCAGGGCGAGGCCACCACTCCTGGTGTAACGGAGCTTCAGAAGGCCATTAAGCACTCAACAGGCATTCTGGGTAGGGGAATATGCAAAGTAGCTCATTACATCACCTTTTCAGGTAATGTTCCCTGGTATCAGCTTAGCTCCTGTTAAGGAATATAAAAAGCTGATGAGGATTTTATGCCAAGCCAGACTACTCCCCAAAAGGGAAGTTTCTATCTATCTGCAGACAGCTGTTTCGTGGTTTTTGCCACTCGTCAGTACAGAGCAGGGTGATCTGGCTTAGCTGGGGTAATAGGTCTGAGAGTAGCTAAAGGGGATGAGTATTTGCCTCAGGGCGAGGCCACCACTCCTGGTGTAACAGAGCTTCAGAAATCCATTAAGCACTCCACAGGCATTCTGGGTAGGGGAATATGCAAAGTAGCTCATTACATCACCTTTTCAGGTAATGTTCCCTGGTATCAGCTTAGCTCCTGTTAAGGAATATAAAAAGCTGATGGGGATTTTTTGCCAAGCCAGACTACTCTCCAAAAGGGAAGTTTCTACCCATCTGCAGACATCTGTTCGTGGTTTTTGCCACTCGTCAGTACAGAGCAGGGTGATCTGGCTTGGCTGGGGTAAGAGGCCTGAGAGCAGCTAAGGGGATTTTATATTCCTTAACAGGAGCTAAGCTGATACCAGAGAACATTACCTGAAAAGGTGATGTAATGAGCTGCTTTGCATATTCCTATATATATATATATATATATATATATATATATATATATATATAATTAGCATTTTCAAAGTGCTGCTGTAGTTTGTGTATGTTTGATCCAGCAGATATATCTAGATTCCTTCCATCTGTCCCTTATTTCCTTCAATTCTTTGAACTGTGTGTTCAAAGGAGATTTAGAAAGTAAACAGAAGGGGGTATAATTACAATTACCTAGTTTGCTTGTAATTTGTACCTGTGTAGCTACATTGGTCTACATAGGAACTGTACAGACAACATTTTATGAGATTTTAGTCAGACTGTTTGAAAATGTACTTTATTGTTTGTGTTGGATGTATTGGAGAAATACATAAAAGCACATATTCTTTTATATTCCCTCTTTCTCTGCCTTCTTGCCTAACCATCCTAGACAATGGTTCCACAACTAGGCGCCAGTCCCTCTGCTGGACTAAAGGGCAGGGATGTTAAGTCAAAACAACAAACAGAACACAGTACAAAGGTCACAGATCAGATCATGACACAATGACAAAAACCAGGAAGCACAATACAGCAAACAGACAAGCAAACAAATATACAACCAAGGCGGAATCAAACATGTCGGAGCCAAAACCAGAAACTTAGTACCAAAACACTAAGCAAATGGGAAGCCAAATGCAAACAAGGGTCAAACCAGACAGACTACAATACACAAAAGGGCAGCAAAAGAATGGTCAATAAACAGGAAGGAGGTAATAGAAACATATAAGGCAAAGCAGACAAAAAGTTAGAGACACAAAAATGAGTTGTAATCCCAGGCAATAGGTGGAAACAGACTGAAGCCTTATAAAGACCAGCTCAGAAGTGTGCAATTGCCAAGGTTGGAGCAGATTGGCCAGAGCACAGCACTACAAACCTGCCTGGTGTGATAGATTCAATAATACTATTGTGTTGTGTGTATCTGTTGTCACATCTGAGGTATCTGTTGAGTACATGTTTTTATCTGCTGTCACTTCTTTAGTGTATTTGAGGAGCAGCTACTTAAGTACTTTAAAATAGATCACAGGGAGTTTGCCAAAAATTACACCTATCTCTGAAAACCAGACTTCATAAAACTTTTTAAAATTCATCTTTTTAAGTTCCTGTGGACCTCCAGAAAACCAGTAAAATTGCATAAAGCCCTATTCAAAAATTATTTTAATAACCAAATAAAGAGAAATTTTAAACCCTTAAAATTTGCATGTCCTAAAATAAAAATGTAACTTAACTGGCTCTGTCCCGACCTGGTAAAAAAACTATATACTACTGTGTTAGTAAAGGAAGTGATACACTATATCAGTGTTACTCAACTGGCGGACCATAGTCCAGATACAGACCGTGACCGTCAGGCATCTGGACCGCCAGCCGGCTCTGCCTTCATTAATTTGTTTCCATGTCTTTATGACCCCAATACAAATGAATGGCCAAGCACTGACAGAGTGAGGGAACACTTGTACGGAACTTCTTCTGTGATGCAGGTGGTGCCTGCATCTTCTGTTCTGGCCAGGCTTGACTAGAAGAAGCTAGAAAAGTGGAGCAGTGCGGGACCTTGGACGGGGAAACTGTTAGGTGAGTAATTGTGAGTAACTTTTTATTCCAATTTTTTGCTCGTATTTCTTAGGACTGTACGATGTGTGAATTCGGCCTCAATCTGAACCTAACCAGCTACAATGTGGTTTATTACTTCACCAGTTAGATATTCTGTGCAACCGAAGGGAAATTTATTGAAACCTCTATCAGACATGTGAACTGTGTGTTATAACATTTCAAATGTTTTTTACTAACTCTCGCATAAAAAGGTTTTTAAAAGATCAGATGCTGACACCGGAAAATTATATACATTTTAACACATGTAAAAAAGGGTCAACATAAAAGGGACTTTACACAGCAATGCATGTTTCTGCTCAGGCAACGGTCACTTAGTGGTTACAGCCCAGTTCCATGAGAATGGGAGACAACATTCTTTCTAATGTAACATTTTGCAGGACTTCACAAGATTAATAAATCATTGCAGAAATGTTAGCTAGTCCAACAGCATCTCTAGTGAATTGGTATTTCTTAAGCCTTCTTTATCATTGATTACTGCCACAGCATTGGTCATAATGAACAGTGAACATCAGTAGAAACTGGAAGCTCTCAGCTAAAATAAATCTGTAGCGTTGTGTCCCTAAATAATAATCTTACAAAGCTCATTAATAAGACACATGAGGTGGAATTTATTAGGATCAACGTTGCACATGCAGGTCTTAAGTAAAAGAAAGCTGGCATAAGACGTACTAGATGTATTAAGAAGCACAAGCCTCTTAATAAATTTGGCGGATCTCTTGCTCTGCTTGTGTGCCAGAGTTAGAAGTCTACTCCAGCTGTGAGTTGAAGTAGATTTAATGCCAGTTTCTGGAGTATTTAATGTAAAATCTGCAGAGCCATAAAAGACTATGCCACCATACTCTAAGTTTCCATAGGTTTATATAATGAATTGGTTGAATTTGCTCCTAAGTCATGGAGAGGAGCGCTCTGCCGTGCACTTCATTGGCTTATAACAAGCAGTGTGGAGTGAGACCTGATACAATCTCAACTGTTGACATCTCTTGGCAATATCCCAAAAGTTGTTCTAAACAACAGTGAGGCTTTATTTGCCATATGAGTGAGACGTTCTACTGTACAACTATGTAAAACACTTTGTGGGCATTTATCATGGAAGAGAAAAAGTAGTGGTCCTCCAGCATCCTAATTAAAACTTTTAGGCTTTAATAGTGTTTCATTTAATGGCATTTTATTTGTGTTTTTATATGCACTTTAATTTGTTCACAGTTTTTGCCATTTTAAATATACAATTGAAGCCTTAAAGTTTTAACTTGGGAGCTAAAGGACTGTTGCTTTTTCTCTTCCTAGATTACTTCACTCTGAGACATTGCTTAGCTGTTTCATCCCAGTACTTCCATCACACTTTCTACATTCCTTGGACAATACTTTAGATGGCGGTGAGCAAATCTTTTTTGTTTTATATTTTATTGGGCATTTTTCATGCCTGCACCTGGTGTAAACTGCCAAAAAGTTGCATCATTTTTGCACAAAATGTTTTGTCTTTTTGACAAGCTCCTAAGTTTTCTGCAAGTGGCCTGGGCATAGG
Source organism: Hyla sarda (assembly GCF_029499605.1). Classification (NCBI taxonomy): domain Eukaryota; kingdom Metazoa; phylum Chordata; class Amphibia; order Anura; family Hylidae; genus Hyla; species Hyla sarda. Next base: position 229,755,093 of record NC_079191.1, read on the forward strand.
GTGGAGGAGGTGTGATTTCCTTGTGCCCTAAACTTATTATAATTTACATCTGCTAGCAGGCATAAATTGCAATGGAAATCTTGTGTAGATTTCTAAGGCTGTTGCATGGCTGTCACCTATGAATCTTGATAGATCCAGCGCAATTCCTGCGGTGCGGCCTTAGCAAATCATAGCTCATCTCACACTGAGTGAGGGAGAAAGTTCTCCCCTATGTGGCTTCAGATGATGTCAAGCTGGCTGGGTAATGCCCCTTCCCAGTCTGTGAATCTGACTGAGACTGAGCAGAAAATATAGAGCAATTTCAAGGTAGAAAACTAACAATTAATAAAAATAAAGGTGGGCTAGGGGGAGTTATCATGATGGGGGAAGTGAACTGAGAGGATTATAAAATTTAACAAGATCATGAGAGGTACTTTTTAAAGGGGTTATCCAGAGCTAATTCCTATTAAAAAAATGTTCCACGTCTGTCTCCAGGTTGGGTGTGGTTCTGCAGCTCTGTTCTATTAAAGTGAATGGAGCCAAGCTGGGGAAAGACGTGGAGCTGTTTTTGAAAGAAATTAGCTCTGTTTTTCTTGGCTGGTGTTTTAAATGACGGTCTTGGAAAATCCCCCTCTCTGACATTCATTTCCTACCCATTTTCAAAATATAAGTTTGCTGTTATTGAATACAAATTATTGCTTACACACTTACACTGCTATATGCTTTATTTGTTGAATAGAAAAGAGTAGCCTACCCTCCTTTTCTATCACACAAATAAAATTTATACTGATTTAAAGCAGGCCAAATGTAGTCACAAACCTATGGAAATATTAATTATATTATTATTATTATAGTATATTAAGGGCATTAACAACCCTTTTTTAACTGTTATCGTGCCCACATTGTATCAAATCTAAACAATATGCACAAGATGCAACTTTTATAAATCCCCCAAAATACCATGATCGACTTGGTAAATTCCCCAAAGTATATTTGAAAATTGTACAGTATCTTACATAAGTAAGTACACCCCTTATATTTTCGTAAATATTTTACTATATATTTTTATGTGACAGCACTGAAGAAATGACACTCTGCTACAATGTAAAGTAGTGAGTGCACAGCCTGTATAACAGTGTTTAATATTGAGTCCCTTTAAAATAATTGAACACACCATTTTGTCTAAATCTTTGCAACAAAAGGGATTACACCCCTAGGTGAAAAGATCCAATTTGGATCCAAAGTGTCAATATGTTGTGTGTCCATCATTATTGTTTGGGCATAGAATTCACTAAAGCTTCTAGAACTAGAACAGGTTGCAACTGGAGTCCTTTTCCACTCCTCCATGATGGTATCACAGAGCTGGTGGATGTTAAAGACCTTCCACTCCCCCACCTCCATTTGAGGGTTATCCCCAGATGCTCAATAGGGGTTCAGTCTGGAAACATACTTAGCCAGTCCATTACCTTTACCCTCAGCTTCTTTAGCAATGCAGTAGTCATCTTGGAGATGTTTGGGGTAGTTATCATGTTGGAATATTGCCCTGCAGCCTTGTCTCTAAAATGAGGGAATTTTGCTCTGCTTCAGTATGTCACAGAATGTATTGGCATTCAACCTCAATAAACTGTAGCTCCCCAGTGCCAGCAGCACACATGCAGCCCCAGACCATGACACCATACCAAAATGCTTGACTGTAAGCAAGACACACTTGTCTTTGTACTCCCCACCTGGTTGCCATCACACATGATTGTCGCACCATTGACACAGGACATGCTTAAGTAATCCATACCCTTAGTCTGCATATCTTCAGCAAGCTGTTTGCCTGCTTACTTGTGCTTTATCTTTAGAAGAAGCTTCCTTCTGGGAGGACAGCCATGCAGATCAATTTGACGCAGTGTGCGGAGTATGGTCTGGGGGATGACAGGCTGACCACCCTCTGCAGCAATGCTAGAAGCACTCATATATATATTTCCCAAAGAAATCCTCTGAATGTGATGGTGGGCATAAGCACTCAAGTTCTTTGGTCGACCATGGAGCGGCCTGTTCTGAATGGAACCTGACCTGTGAAATGGCTGTATGGTCTTGCCCACCATGCTGCAGCTCAGTTCTTGGCAATCTTCTTATAGCTTAGGTCATATTTATTTAGAACAACAATTCCTTTTTTCAGATTCTCAATATTCTTTGATATGGGGTGCTATGTTGAACTTTCAGTGACCAGTATTAGAGAGTGTGAGAGCGATAACACCAAGTATAAGACACCTGCTCCACATTCACACCTGAAACAATGTAACACTAACAAGTTATATGACAACGTGAAGGGAAAATGGCTCAATGAGCCTAATTTGGATATTTCCACTTAGGGATCTACTCACTTTTGTTGCTCACTTTTGTTAATACAATCATTGCAGTGTGCAACATTGTTATACAGGCTGTGTACTTAATACTTTACATTGTATATATAATTTCGTCAGTGCTGTCACCTGAAAATACATAATAAATATTTACAAAAATATAAGGGGTATACTCACTTATGTAAGATACCATATATCTTTTCATATAGTTATTACAAAGCCTTTATATTAAAATGGATAATTCCTGCACTAAAATAATTGACAGGTAAGGCTAAAGTTAACATGTGAATCATTAAAGGGGTACTACGGTGGAATTATATATTTTTTTTAAATCAACTGGTGCCAGAAAGTGAAACAGATTTGTACATGACTTCTATTTTTAAATATTAGTCCTCACAGTACTTATGAGCTGCTGTATGCTACAGAGGATGTCCTATTCTTTTTTACGTTTCTGTCAGTCCACACTGCTCTCTGCTGACATGTCTGTCCATGTCAGGAACTGTCCAGAGTAGGAGCAAATACCCATAGCAAACCTCTCCTGCTCTGGACAGTTCCTGACATGGGAAGAGGTGTCAGCAGAGAGCACTGTGGACAGACAGAAACAAAATTCTAAAAGAAAGGAACTTCTGTGGTATTATACAGCATCTGATCAGTACTGGAAGGATTAAGATTTTTTTTCCATAGAGGTCATTTACAAATCTGTTTACATTTCTGGCCACAGTGGATTTAAAAAAAATCCTGAATATACCTTTAAAACCTACATAATAAGGTTTATATGGTTTCTGTAGTTCATATGATCTAAAGCAGGGGCACTAAACTATTTTTAGTGAGGGTCCTCTTATCCAGGTCTGCCATCCGGTGAAGGGAACGCTAAGGCCTGGTTCACAAATAGCGGCCTAAGTGCCATGAAGGAAAGAGCAAACGAGCAACTGAAGTGTGGAGGATGTATGACCTGAGTACTGCCACACACTGTACTCCTTAATATAAAACTGCCACACACTTTACCCCTGGTATATTACTGCCACACACTGTACCACTGAAAATACTTCTGCCACACACTGTACCCCCTGAATATAATACTGCCAAACACTGGGCCCCTGGTATATTACCGACACACACTATTCCCCTGCAATATTACTGCCACACACTATTCTCCTGCAATATTACTGCCCCCAAAAATTTTTTCGTCAAACACTGTGCCCTGTACCCACTAATTGTACCTCTGTGCCCCAAATAATTGATGCCACTGTGCTCCCATAATTAATGATGCCATTGTGCCCCAGAGTTATTTATACCCCTGTGCCCCCAGAATTAATGATGCCACTGTGCCACAGAAAATGTATGACGCGGCTGTGCCCCCAGAATTAGTGATGCCACTGTGCCCCCAGAATTAATGAAGCCATTGTGCTGCACAAAATGAATTATGCCTGTGATGAATTAACTTGTGATGAAGTGGATGACTGTGTCAACCAGTCGATGATGGCAGATGGGTTGCTGGTCGAGACACGACCGCTAGCTGATACCGGGAGCTCAGGCCTCTCGCTGCGACTCCTGTTGCCACTTGCCCCTAGTCTGTTGCGACATCTGCCTGTTGAATTTAGGCCTCTGCCACTCCTCTGTGCACGTCCTGGCACTTCTCTGCGTAGCATACTTAGTGCGTTTATGAGGGTACAATACGCTCCACTACGCTTAAAACAGCAGGTGTGTACTTTTGGCTGGTCTTTCACAGTATCTAGGCCCCTAAGACTTTAACAGTAACTAAATGGTACACCACTTAGATGTACGCACAGGTTACACTTAATAGAGGGCAATATGCTTTTAGTGCTCTGCTCACCCTAACTGGCTGACTATTAGCTCTTTATTCATTGTACATTCCAGTGCTGCAGCACACAGTCGCTGTGCACTACACCTAAAATTGCACTTTATCTCTCAATCTCACTTCCTTCTCTATCAGTGCTTCTAGGCTGGATTTGGGCTTGAGTTGAAAAGCTTTTTTTGTGCAACACACTGCTCTCTGTCCCTCCCTGCAATAGAACGCTGATGTGACTGGGAGGTGAATCGCTGCTGTAAAAATGCTTTTCTGTGCAACACACACTGCTCTCTGTCACCCTCTCTCTGCAATAGAACACTGATGTGACTGTGAGGTAAATAGCTGCTGTAAAAATGCTTTTCTGTGCAACACACATTGCTGTCTGACCCTCTCTCTCTGTAATAGAATGCTGATGTGACTGGCCGCAAGATTATATAGGGCGTGATTGGCTGCTGATGTGATTCAGGGTCATCCCGCCAACCCTTGTTCCCGCCTTCTTGGGATTCCTTACCCCATGTCCTCACATGTGGATCCGCCATTTTAGATGCCTGGACCGCACTAAATGGAGTTTAATGAATCGATTTGCACGATCGAATCACTACGATATTTGCATTCGTTACGAATCAAATTTTTCCTGAAATTCATAACGAAATCATATTCATCAGATTCGATTTGCTCATCCATAATCTTTATAACAGATCCAGTAGCTATTAAATGGAAGCCTGCATCTATTGTCTGGTTAATATTAGATATCTTATCATGTCTGATTGCGACTGATTGCTACCTTACTATATGGTTCACTTTTCCAGGCTTTGATTTTCTGGATGTGATCAACCATTCTTTGATTTGTTTTACACTAGTACTTTATCTCAAATATAGGGAAAGAAGATCTATGAGGATAGGATTGCATTGGGCTTCTGTTGCTTTTTTTTTTACTGTTTCCTTAAACTGTAATTACTTTTCACAAGATATTATTTAATATATATATTGCTATTATGCCCATCATTTTTACACTTAAATTAGGAATACTTAGATAATTTAATTGTTAACATGACAAAATAATAATAGGTACAAATAATAGTATCCCACTGTGACCAATATCATATAGTTATATTAAAGTTATAACTAGAGATGAGCGAAGATTTGAAAACTTTGATTTGGCCGACTCCCCAAATTTTTCCCAAAAATGTGGTTCGATCCGAATTTATTTGTGTTGAATCTTTATTTAAAATGGCTATTTCTGGACTACAGAGAGCCTCAATAGGGGTGTAGAAAACTTTGCTTTGTTCTAACACGCATATGGAGTGTGCTGGGTTAGTGAAATAATACTGTTATTTAGTATGACATGCAGATTACAGGTATCGCTTTTAGAATCACTGCCGCAGAGTGGCCCAATGACAGAGCATGGGAGTGGCATCAGTATGAGGAGACCATATAGTGGCTGAATGACACAGCGTGGAGGTGTTGGCAGCATGAGGAGACCATATAGTGGGTGAATGACACAGCGTGGAGGTGTTGGTAGCATGAGGAGACCATATAGTGGCAGAATCAAACAGTGTGGAGGTGTTGGCAGCATGAGGAGACCATATAATTGCCCAATGACACAGCCTGGAGCTGACAGCAGCATGAGTAGACACTAGGGCTTCACAATCCCTATTTAAATTGAAGATTTAAGGTAGCTAGTGCTACCATAACATTTCTTAGGCCCAGTAGCATCAGTAAACCTTATATTGGCTGAATGACACAGCCTGGAGTTGACTGAAGTGTGAGGAGACCATATAGTGTCTGCATGGCAACGCCTGGAGTTGGCAGAAGCATGTGGAGACCATTGCAATTTAAGATTTTTAAATAGAAATTTAATATTTTTAAATTGAAATCTAGGATTTTTAAATTGAAATTTTAACTCCCAAGTTTTAGTGTCCCAGGTCCCGGCATGTGGGTACAATGGATCAGAGTCTGGGGGTAGCATCAGTATGAGGAGACCATATAGTGGCTGAATGGCTGCCTGGAGTTTGTGGCAGCAGGGGGAGACAATATAGTGTCTGAATGGCACAGCCTGGAATTTGCAGAAAAATAAGGAGACCATATAGTGCCTGAATGACACAGCCTGGAGCTGGCAGCAGCATGAGTAGACACTAGGGCTTCACAATCCCTAAGATCAAAAGATGAATTTTGAAATTTAAAGTGAAGAGGCCCAAAACCATATATTGGCTGAATGACACAGCCTGGAGGTAGCTGAATCATGAGAAGACCCTATAGTGGCTGAACGGCACAGCCTAGAGGTGGCTGAAGCATGAGGAGACTATACAGTGGAAGAATGGCAAATCATGGATGTGGCTAAGGCATTAGGATGCCATATAGTGTCTGAATGGCACAGCCTGGAGTTGGCAGAAGAATGAGGAGACCATTGAAAGTAAAGATTTTTAAATTGAAATTTTAACTCCCAAGTTTTAGTGCCCCGAGCCCAAGGGTGTGGGTACACAGGACCAAATTTAACAAGGAGTCACATGTCACATGGCAGCACAATGACAGAGCCTGGAGGTGGCATCAGTATGAGGAGACCATTTAGTGGCTGAATGGCACAGCCTGGAGTTAGCTGAAGAATGAGAAGAGACCATATAGTAGCTGAATGAGACAGCCTGGAGTTGGCTTCGGTATGAGGAAACCATATAGTGGCTGAATGACAGTCTGAAGGTAGCTGAAGCATGAGGAGACAATATAGTATTTGAATGGCACAGCCTGGAGGTGGCTGAAGCATGCAGAGACCATATAGCGGCTGAATGGCACAGTCTGGAGTTTTTGGCAGCATGAAGAGACCATAAAGTGGCTGAATGGCACAGCCTGGAGGTGGCTGAAGCAGGAGGAGACAACATAGTGATTGAATGAATGGCACAACCTGGAGGTGGCTGAAGCATGAGGAGACCATATAGTAGCTGAATGGCACAGCCTGGAGTTTGTGGCAGCATGAAAAGACCATATAGTGGCTGAATGGCACAGCCTGGAGGTGGCTGAAGCATGAGAAGACCATATAGTGGCTAAATGGCACAGACTGAAGTTGGTGGCAGATGAGGAGACAATAGGGACTCACAATCTCTAAGAATAAAATATGAATTTTGAAATTTCCATTGAAGAAGTATGGTACCTAGTGCTACCATAGACATATATAGGTAATGTCCTAGGCCCAGCAGCATCACTAAACCATGTAGTTGCTGCATGACACAGACTGGAGCTGGCTGAAGCATCAGTAAACCATCTATTGGATGAATGGCACAGCCTAGAGGTGGCTGAAGCATCAGTAAAACATATATTGGATGGATGGCACAGCCTGGAGGTGGCTGAAGTATCTGTAAACTATATATTGGATGAATGACACAGCCTGGAGGTGGCTAAAGCATCAGTAAACCATATATTGAATGAATAGCACAGCCTAGAGGTGGCTGAAGCATCTGCAATCCATACATTGGATGAATGGCACAGCCTGGAGGTGGCTGAAGCATCAGTAAACCATATACTTGAAGAATGGCACAGACTGGAGGTGGCTGAAGCATCAGTAAACCATATATTGGATGAAAGACACAGCCTGGAGGTGTTGGCAGCATGAGTAGACCATATAATTGCTGAATGATACAGCATGGAGCAGGCAGCAGCATGAGCAGACACTAGGGCTTTACAATGCCTAAGATTAAAAGATGAATTTTGAAATTTAAATTGAAGATTTATGGTAGCTAGTGCTTTCATAAAAATGTTTAGGCCCAGGCCATGGCCCAGCAACATCAGTAAACCATATATTGGCTGAATTACACAGCCTGGAGGTGACTGAAGCATGAGGAGTCTATATAGTGGCTGAATGACACAGCTTGGAGTTGGCTGAAGCATGAAAAGAGACCATATGGTGGCTGAATGAGACAGCCTGGAGGTGGCAGAAGCAGCATCAGGAGTCCTGAAAGTGACCCTGTGAGTGGTGCGGGGGGTGGCAATACCCGTACCAGTTAACGAAGGTGGGTGAAAAATGGTCTGATGCAGAGGAATGGGGAGCAGCGCTTTAAATCTGTGTTGGTGTGGCACTATGGTCAATCTACTCTCATGCAATAGGAATTGGTGGTTGGAAATCTTGGCTGATCCATGCCTGATTCATCTTCACAAAGGTCAGTCTCTCCACATTGTTCGTGGACAGACAAGTTCTCCTTGGGGTGACTATGGCCCCCACGGCACTAAACACCCGCTCTGATACGCCTTATTGAGGTCCGGGTATTGAGGTCCGGGATAGGAAAACTTCTGATTATCTGCCCAGGCCGGCTCCTGTGTGTGGCTGCAGGCGGGGGCCGGCCAAAGCAAGTAAAAACTAATACTGTATACTAAAAACCAGGGGGCCTCCAGCTGTTGTGAAACTACAACTCCCAGCACAGCAAAGGCTGTCCAGGCATGCTGGTAGTTGTAGTTTCACAACAGCTGGAGGCACCCTGGTTTTTAGTATACAGTATTAGTTTTTACCTGCTCTGGCTGGTCCCCGCCTGCAGCCACACACGGGAGCCGGCCTGGGCAGATAATCATAGGTATTCCTATCCAGGACATCCCTGTGTTCCGAAAAATCTTTTCGGGACATAAGGATGTCCGCCGGTCACTTACCATTCCCCGGCGTCCTCCTGCGACCCTCCTTCGGTCCTCCTGCGGTCCGGTCCTCTGTCTCTATGGTTGTACGCACGGGACATCAGTGACTTCCTGTGCGTACAACCATAGAAGCAGAGGAGCGCAGGACCAGGAGGACCGCAGGAGGACGCGCCGGCCGGGGCCTGGTGAGTGACCAGCCGTGCTATCTTAAGTGATCCGTCACCGCTCCCCGGTCCCGGCACCTACTGCTATGGTCCATAGCAGTAGATGGTGACCCGGGCCGGAGGAGCGGTGATCGGAACACTGTGGGGGCAGTACATACATACAGCGTCCAGCCATACACAGTATATGGCTGGAAGCTGTATGTCTGTTGGGGGGAGCTGCCAATCTAATGTGGGGGAACTGCCTACAAATGTGGGGGGAGCTGCCTACTATTGTGGGGGAGATGCCTACTATTGTGGGGGAACTGCTGACCTAATGTGGGGGGAGCTGCCTACAAATGTGGGGGGAGCTGCCTACAAATGTGGGGGGAGCTGCCTACAAATGTGGGGGGAGCTGCCTACAAATGTGGGGGAAATGCTGACCTAATGTGGGGAAATGCTGACCTAATGTGGGGGAATTGCCTACTAATGTGGGGGAGCTGCCTACTAATGTGGGGGAACTGCTACTAATGTGGGGGGGGGAGCTGCCTACTAATATGGGGGAGCTGCCTACTAATGTGGGGTAACTCCCGACCTAATGTGGGGTAACTCCCGACCTAATGTGGGGGAACTGCCAACCTAATGTGGGGGAACTTCTGACCTAATGTGGGGTAACTCCCTACCTAATGTGGGGGAGCTGCCTACTATTGTGGGGGAACTGCCGACCTAATGTGGGATAGCTGCCGACCTAATGTGGGGGAGCTGGCAACCCAATGTGGGGAACTGCCAACGTAATGTGCGGGGAACTATACTTCCTACCTAATGTGGGGGAACATGCTGCCTACCTAATGTCGGGGAACATGATGCCTACCTAATGTGGGGGGAAATACAAGATACCGTACATCGCGGTAGGAGGGGTAGTCTTATATGGCGAGTATATCCCAAACTCTATATTTTAACTGTAAAAGTTGGGGGTCGTCTTATACGCCCAGTCGTCTTATACACCGGCATATACGGTACATTATATGTAAAAACAAATGTAGTGGAAACCTTGCTGTCATGTATGGGCAGGAAATCAGTAAAGTCCTGCACTCAACGCAGCCCCTGTACTTGCCTGTTGCATATCTCCCCTCAGCGACAGATCCACAACCCATGAAGACGGTCCCTTCCTTAATGGGATGTCAAGTCAAAATAGCAAACTACAAAAACACAGTAAAGGGTCAGGAGAAACAGTCAGGAATAGCAAAGATGTACAAACACACAAACTAATACAGAGGAAGACAAACGAACAGATCAGAGTAAACAAACCGAGGTCAGAACCGAGAGGCCTAGAGAGATGCCGAATCAGCAAGGGAAGGGTTACCAGGAAACACAGCCAAAGTCAGAATGCCAGAATACAGATAATGCTAGCTTCAGAAGTCAATTCTTTCACAGGCAAAGACTATTGGAACACTGCAGGCTTAAATAGGCAAACTGCAGAATGTGGACTGAAAGAGAAAATAGGATTGGCCACAGAAAAAACAGACAGGATAGGCCAGGGTGTCAACACAGCAATTACAAGCTTCTCCAGAAACATGAAAAGTTTAACCCTTCAGACAAAGCTGGGAAGATTCATCACAGTACCCCCCGCCCCCTTTATGAGGGGCCTCTAGTGTCATCCAGATAACAATCCTCCCACATATCCTCATCGCTTCTAACAGATTCAGATATCACATGAACACTATCTACTGGCTTATTAACATCCCCAGATGGCAAATCAGTTTGGACTGCAGAAAAGTCAATGCCACTGAGAGGGATATTAACAGGCTTAGCTTTTTAGGAAGCGAGACATAACTTTTCGCCAAAGTGTCCTTCATGATGACCAATTGGATGTGGACAATTGACAGAGGACCTGATGAAATGCACGTTTTCTGTGCTCCTCCGGGTTTTGGATGGAACCTATCTGCATGGGCTCCACCTTGGACACAGGTTGATGAAGAGGTACAGGAGAAGGGTCATGCTGAAAAACAGACAGGATTGGCCTGGGCATCGCAACAGCAACTACAAATCATTTTCTGGTCATTCATAGCTAATACGTGGCAAAAATGCAACATGTAAACACAGCCTCATACAGAGCTCCAAATATTTTGCTTATTCATTAAGTTGAAGGGTATTCCCACTATAAGAAATTATGGTTTATCTAGGAAATACCATCACTTCATGATCAGTGGAGACCTCACTATTACTACATGCACAATCCTGAGTTTTTAGTTAAGCAGTATGGCTTGTTCACATGTTTCACTATATGGTTGTACTCCCATCCACCTTCTGGGCAGGAATCTGCAGTGCTATACCACTTACACTTACAACTTTGTTGTTCCCTGGACAGCAAGCAAATGGGAATGATGCTGTATGTGGAAACGCCAATGGGCACTTAATGCCTTCACATTGTTAGGTTTTAATGAGGTCCTAGATATGAGACTCCACCAAGGCTTTACGTAACCACATAGAGCTGCATCCCATGGTTTCATAGGACAATCAAAACACCCCCGCAATGTACACAAAACCTTTCCGCTGCAGCCCCCAATCCATGTAATTTGTCTAGTATCCAGATCTCATCCACAGGCAGTGCAGTCTCCATTTTGTCATCATCACTCTTCTCTAGTGTTCCTCTTTATCCATCCCTTCAGTTATCCATATTCAGATGTATATTCTGCAAACAACATCATGCACCCAGTCATCCAGGTGAAGGGAAGCTTCACATCTGACCAGTGTGATTTTCAGCATAAGCATTAGCAGTTGATCACAGACGGGTGTCATCTGCAAGGGATGACAGAAGGTTCACATCTGGCTCTCTGCAATGAGGATGTTGAGTAGGAGCTCAATGAGCATGGCAAAGTGGGACCTGAGAAGGCTTCAAAGATGGAATTAGTCAAGTTATCATAGGAAGAGATAGGGAAAGAGGTATCCACACAACATGAGGATGATGATGATGATAAGAACTGCGACCATGATGATGAGCGACCATGACACTATAAGAAGAAGACTGAACAAAGCAGGCCCTCTGGAAAGTTGCCAAGGATGGCAAGCTGTATGTTTTGTTGCCTGGGTACTGATATCTGTATTGAGATAATGAAGCAGAGATTAGAACTGGATAGCCACACTCTTAGACCTTCAAATAAAACCAAAATGGGGAAATTTTAGGATAGAGTGAAGCAATGCAGCTAGCTTGCCAGTGGCAAACACCTGTTGAATAGCAGCTACTTTAGGCCAACTTACAGCCTCCTCCCAGGTACCCTCCAGCGTGGCTAAGCAAACATGTGTGCTTAGCCACGCTGGAGGGTACCCGGTAGAAGGCTGTGAGTTGGCCTAATGCTGCCGTAATTGCCCACTGGCCCCTGTTTTGCTTATCACGCACAGGTAGGTTTAGCGTTAGGTCCCGTGCCATTTGAGAAACCTTGGCGTTAGTGTGCGGGCTCTGGTATGTCCTTCATATAAGGATATACTGGCGAATGTCTCAATTTTAACATCAGTGTTGAGGGATAGCCAATGTCATTGTTTACATCTACCACAGTAGTCCACCTAAATTCCTGGCTAGAACTTGACCCAGTTTTCTATGGGTATTTTGCATTGTCCATCCTCCTGTGTAGCCTGAGAGAGAGTGTTCAGCACAACAGATGGCATCATCACCTCTACGCAAACAAGATTGTCTGCTAATAAGCTGGAAAAACATTAACATTACCACTACCACAAATCTAACACCCCTGCTGTCCAGTGGCTACAACTACCACCAGTCCACCACTCCTTTTGTCCACATGCCACTACTACTGCCCACTACTAAGGAGCCAAGATTAGCTGGTAGCTACATAGTTGTTTAATGGAGTGACCCGAATGCCACTTAAAGTGGCTACATAAACTGCCAATGCACCATATACACTGATTCAGTGATTATGAAAAGAACACTTCATTCAACTATAATTAGGTAGCATCCTATTGATGTCTCTTAAGACACGTGACTACCAAGTGTATTGACCAATAGGTTGCTTGATGTAGCGATCTGTCTATTTTGAGCTATAATCGTGATGTTAACGAGATGGCATTGGGTTTTTGGTTTTAATTGTGTGGTATTGTTTCTCACCTTTATATTATAATTGGTAATAAAAGTTATGTTTTATCAAGAACCCATACTTATATAGAGTCTTTTGTTAACCCCTAGGGGTAAAATTGTTGTTTATAGATTAGCACAGATCCCCTCTCCTGCACTTAGTTTTACACTGTACTGCTGCTGATGCAGCTACTTTTACCATCAACCCTGCTATTTCTACTACCAGGCCTACTTAACCAGTTAAAGAGGTATTCCAGGCAAAAACTTTTTTATATATATCAACTGGCTCCGGAAAGTTAAACAGATTTGAAACTTACTTCTATTAAAAAAATCTTAATCCTTCCAATAGTTATTAGCTTCTGAAGTTTTCTGTCTAACTGCTCAATGATGATGTCACGTCACGGGAGTTGTGCATGATGGGAGAATATCCCTTGCATGATGGGAGAATATCCCCATAGGAGCTGGACAGCTCCCGGGACGTGAGTCATCAGAAAGCAGTTAGACAGAAAACAGCAACTCAACTTCAGAAGCTAATAACTATTGGAAGGATTAACATTTTTTAATAGAAGTAATTTACAAATCTGTTTAACTTTCCGGAGCCAGTTGATATATAAAAAAAAAGTGTTTGCCTGGAATACCCCTTTAACCCCAAAAATAAATAGGGATAATTGTTTGAGATTTTAATTTGTAAAATATTTGTTCATTTTGCAGGATGTTGATCCCGGTTGCTACTCTCCAATATGGGATAATTTTTGGACCACTTGTAAAAAGCAATCACTTCTTCACTTGCCAAGTGGCAAACCTGTTGCTATATTCCAAAAAAGGTTTATTTTTGGGCTGCTTGAAAAAAGTTATTGTTTTGTTCAATACCTCTATATTAACACCACCAGGCTGCCATCAAAAAGTAATAATTTGTGGACCTTTTTTTTTAAACTTTATTCTGCAAAACATACAAAATCTATTTGTGCAGTGTTTTTTTAAGCAAGCTTTTAGTTTTTACGGTTTTACCATCTTTTTACCCATTGTCATACATGCCGTAACTTTGATATTAACTTAAAACAGTTCAAAAGTACTCCTAGATAAAATAACAAAGTTGTAAAAGGCTTTATTAGACAGTGTTATACACAAATGTTAGGGTTATTACTAAGGTTATACTTTGCCGCAGACTTTGTGCTGAACCAAACTTGTTGCCGTAATTCGACAAACTGAACTTTTGAAAAGTTATCTTACCTCTGTTAGTATAAATAAATTAATAAATAAATGTGCATTTATAAAAATGTAAAGGAAACACATGAAGTTATGTTTTTTTTATGTTACAGAAAGCTTTAGTTTCTATTGTACAGCTTTCTCTAGTAAGGAAAGGATACTGCAGTAGTAGACATTAGCATTAGCTTTCAAGCTACAGTATGCTATACTGGCAGAAATCCTGCTGTTTCCACTTATCTTATTCTTCAGCAAGTGTCATCCTGCAGTTTCCATTACAGTATGCAATCAGTTCATCTCTCCATCATCCCGGACTTCAACTGATTTCCTCTCTCTCTATAGTCTGTTCTCTGTGGACAATCCAAGAGTCTCCTAATATATATTCTTATGTGATTTCCTTATTTCATCTTGTTTTAGTTTTCTGTTTATCAACAAAGAACTTTGTACAATATTATCTGTAATTTATTTATCTATTTTCTATCTATCTATCTATCTATCTGTCTGTCTGTCTGTCTGTCTGTCTGTCTGTCTGTCTGTCTTTCTCTCTGTCAGAACACAGAGCACAAATGTTGAACTTATCTAGCTGTAATAATTTATCTTTTTCTTTTAATACTCTTCTTGAAGGTCTGTCGATACATTTGTCAGAGATGAGGGCCAATATATTTTATCATTGTGCTTTATCTATGGGGGGCATCAGTAATCTATGAGGGACATCAGTAATAATGAAATTCATTGGATATGTTAGAGTCACACAGTCAAAATTAGAAGAATAGTATCTATAATCCATTACCATATTGGAATCCATGTCTACTCAAAATCATGCTGCACTGTTATATAGGAATTATTAACATCTACTGAAACGTTGCTTATAAATTCTGTTTGTTCTGTCAATTGCAAACAGAATAATACAATACAAAAATTTAGGTGCACTACTGTGATAGATGTAAACAATGACCTTGGCTAACCCTCAACACTGATGTTAAAATTAAGACATTAGCCAATGTATCATTATATAAAGGGCATACCTGAGCCCGCACACCAATGCCAAGGTTTCTCAAGTGGCATGGGGCCTAACACTAACCTACCTGTGCGTGATAAGAAAAACAAGGGCCAGTGGGCAATTACAGCAGCATTAGGTCCGACTCATAGCCTGCTCCCAGGTTACCTCCAGTGTGGCTAAGCACACATACAATGGGAGAAGTGAGACAGACTATAAGCCCCACCTAAGTTGGTTAATATGGTTGCCGGCCTCACAGGTGGACCTTAACCCCTTAAGGACCAAGGACGTACCAGTATGTCCTGAGTCCTTTCCCTTTCTATAACGCGGGGCCATGACGTGGCCCCACGTCATAGCGGGTCGGGCGGAACCCGTGGCTAATAGCGCGCGGCAGTGATCACGGTGCCGCACACTATTAACCCTTTAGACGCGGCATTCAAAGTTGAACGCTGCGTCTAAAGTGAAAGTGAAACCATGCCGGTTAGCTCAGGGAGCTGTTCAGGATCGCCGCGGCGAAATCGCGGCATCCCGAACAGCTGTTAGACACGAGGAGGGTCTCCTACCTTGCCTCCTGGTGTCCGATCGCCGAATGACTGCTCAGTGCCTGAGATCCAGGCATGAGCAGTCAAGGGGCAGAATCATCGATCACTGGTCTCCTATGAGAAACCAGTGATCAATGTAAAAGATCAGTGTGTGCAGTGTTATAGGTCCCATTGGAGCCATAATATTGCAAAAAAAAGTAAAAAAAAAAAAGTGAATAAAGATCATTTAACACCTCCTCTATTAAAAGTTTGAATCACCCCCCTTTTCCCATTAAAAAAAAAAAACAGTGTAAATAAAAATAAACATATGTGGTATCGTCGCGTGCGGAAATGTCCGAATTATAAAAATATATCATTGAAAAGAAATTCCAAAGTCCAAAATAGTGTATTTTTGGTCACTTTTTATATCATGAAAAAATGAATAAAAAGCGATCAACAAGTCCAATCAATACAAAAAGGGTACCGATAAAAACTTCAGATCACGACGCAAAAAAATGATCCCTCATATCAACCCATACGCGGTAAAATAAAAAAGTAGGGGTCAGAAAATGACAAATTTAAACTTATACATTTTCCTGCATGTAGTTATGATTTTTTTCAGAAGTACGACAAAATCAAACCGATATAAGTAGGGTATCATTTTAATTGTATGGACCTACAGAATAAAGAGAATGTGTTATTTTTACCGAAAAATTTACTGCGTAGAAAAAGAAGCCCCCAAAAGTAACAAAATGGTGTCTTTTTTTCAATTTTGTCTCACAATTATTTTTTTTTCCATTTCGCCGTCGATTTTTGGGTAAAATGACTGATGTGACTGCAAACTAGAATTGGTGGCCATAATAAGCCATAATATGGATTTTTAGGTGCAAAATTGAAAGGGTTATGATTTTTTAAAGGTAAGGAGGAAAAAATGAAAGTGCAAAAACGGAAAAACCCCTGGTCCTTAAGGGGTTAATGCTGCCTTAATAGTGACAAAGGCGCATTAAATGTGGAGTTTATACACCTCCAAGTATAAGATTTAAACAACAACAAAGACATGGTCTCAAATGGCAGGAGGTGCTCAACCCCAAATGCAGTTGTGCAATTATGCTGCCCTTGTGGTCTGTTGCTAAGGGCAATCCCCAGCATAAAAATGCATACAATGGGGGATGCCTGCAGCAGACCCTAAGTGCCACAATGGCATCCTACACCAGATATGTGTGTAGGATCTGGTGTAGGATGCCTTGTGGCACTTGTAGTCCGTTGCAAGCATCCCCCATTGTATGCAGGATCTGGTCCCCCAGCATAAATGCACAACTGCATTTGGGGTTGAGCATCTCCTGCCATTTGAGGCCACGTCTTTGTTGTTTAAATCTAATACTTGAAGGTGTATAAACTCCACATTTAATGCACCTTGATCACTATTAAGGCAGCATTAAGGTCCACCTGTGAGGCCGGCAATCATATCAGCCAACTTGGGTGGGGCTTATAGTCTTTTCTCCCTCCTCCCATTGTACGTGTGCCCAGCCACACTGGAGGTAACCTGGGAGCAGGCTGTGAGTTGGGCCTAATGCTGCTGTAATTGCCCACTGGCCCCTGGTTTTGCTTATCATGCACAGGTGCGTTAGTGTTAGGTCCCGTGCCACTTGAGAAACCTTGGCGTTGGTGTGCAGGCTCTGGTATGTCCTTCATCTAAGGATATACTGGCTAATGTCTCAATTTTAGCATCAGTGTTGAGGGATAGCCAATGTCATTGTTTATATCTACCACAGTAGTACACCTAAATTCTTGTATTGTATTATTCTAATTGTTACACATCCACAACGTCAATTGCAATCACAATACACATGACAGTAGGGTCACAGGACAAGGTCGTAGGGTAAGTGATTGGATCTTCATACAATCGTAGTGATCATTGTGCCTTATAGGGTGAAGAATTAAACTTTGGAAACCCTGCAAACATCTCGAACTATAACTGGGCTTGGAAAAAGTTTCCATGTTTTTTTAAAGTTGTAAATTGGCATCATATCATCTTTGGCACCAAATATCACACTATGGTTATAAGGCACCAACAGTATACAGCCTAGGATACACTGATATGTACATAGCCAAATAAAATTACTTTTATATAGCTGCATATGTTAAAGTGAAGCTGTCACCTAGAATAGGCCTGTTAAGGTGCACACACAGCGCATTAGGTCTTCACAAGTCTTTTCTAGACATACCTGTATAAATGAATAAGGCTTTTGGATACTTACAAATAACTGCTTTATAATTCCTCAGGGAGACTTCGGGGCTGCACCGCCTCTCTCTACTTATGTTGCACAGTTTGACAGTCAGCACACCCGAATTAGAACCACTGCGAGCAGGTGAGACCTGTGTGTCAATCAATAGTGTTGCTCGCGAATATTCGCAATGCGAATATAGCACTATATATTCGTAATTACGAATATTGTTTATTTATTTTTTTTCATTTTTTTTTCCCAGTACACATCACAGTCATCATCCCTCTCTGCTTCCAGCTTGTGTGGTGTAAAGAAGGCTCTAATACTACTGTGTGAGATTGGCGTGCGAATTTTCGCATATGCAAAAATTTGCATATGTGAATTTTCGCATATGCGCAAAAAAAACGTTAATATTACGAATATGCGAATTTAGCGAATATATGATGAATATTCATCCATATATTCGTGAAATATCGCGAATTCGAATATGGCCTATGCGGCTCAACACTATCAATCAACTGCATAACATAGTCGAAGAGAGGTAGTGCAGCCCCGAAGCAGAGAAAACCCCTGCCCCCGCCTCTCGGACTGTTGGCCTGACTCCCAGAGGAGTTACAAAGACCTCATCTTTAAGTATATAGAAGCCTAATTTATCTATACAGGTATGCGTAGAATAGGCTTGTGAAGACCAAGTGCACTGTATATGCATGCCTATTCTAGGTGAAAATTTCACCTTAAAATTATATAACTTTGCAATGTGCAAAATATATTCTTTGTTGAACACATACCCTATTTATTTTATCTTTTCCTCCAGACAGGAAGTCTAGTAGTTCTTAGCACACATGATGACTGTCTGGCACCACTTTTCTGGGATTGGTGGACATTTTAAGCCCAAAACGTCAATTTGCATCACAGTTCTATCTCCTCAGAGAGTGGAGGTTGCTGTAGAGTGTGATTGGCTGTGATTGGCTAATGCTACACACACCTCCCTCATCTATTTTCACTGCTTCCCTAACCATGTGACCTCCTCTGCTCTCTGAAGGCAGCTCTTCCCTTCAGCTCAGAGCAGCAGTTAGGAGAGCATGAAGGCACAGCTCTATGCTGTGCATCTAAGCATAATAAGGAACATTTTGAAAACTTTTGTGCCAAAATTTGGGCGGGAAAAGTGTACATCAACTGTTCAAAGTGTTTTACATAACAATGAACCGAGTTTTACACTAAGCACATCCGTTTTTAATAGTGGCCTGATGAGGAACATTTCATCCTTTACATGATATTTTCAATGGGTGAGAGTCCGTTTTACATCTAAAATTTCACATCAACTCTTTCTTATTGTAAAAATCCCGATTTTTTTGAGGGATGGGGGTGGGGGGTATGTGTGTTATTAAACCAATAATTGAAATATAAATATTACATTATGACAAATGATAAAAAAATTAATAATTTTTAAGCTCCAACTAAGACTATGTTTTTCTTCAAAAGGTTGTAACAACAAATCCATCTGTTATCATGTTTTTTTCAATTAGAACTAAAGGCCAGGTTGTACTACCTGACTACACTGTCACTGCACCTGCACTCACATTTAACCCATAGAGGGCACTTAACATACATATAAGTCGCTGTGCTCTGGTAATTACTTTACAGCAACATACATGTACATTACAGCGGGTTTACTGACTATGAAGCGAGC
The DNA here is from genome assembly GCF_029499605.1 of Hyla sarda. Taxonomy (NCBI): domain Eukaryota; kingdom Metazoa; phylum Chordata; class Amphibia; order Anura; family Hylidae; genus Hyla; species Hyla sarda. The sequence continues at coordinate 229,774,701 of NC_079191.1, forward strand.
TCTAAATTTACGCTTGATTCATAGACTGCAGGTCCCTGCCATTTACCCTTTAGACATCATGATCAATATTGATATCTATTTTCCTCTTGTCTTTTCCTTCAGTTTTACATGTCTAATAGTGTAATCATGAAAAATCACATGAGATTAGCTTGTTTCCACCAGAATTTTCAAAGATGTACAATTTGGCACCAATCTCAAACCAATTTTGGTTGAAAAAAAAAAAAATTCCCCCCAAAATGGGTGACAATAAATTCACATATTTTCAAAGCAGCACAAGGGACCTTTGAAAATATCAGGAGAAAATAAAATATGTGATATTGCTGTAACAGTAATGAGATTAGTTTTTAAACTTGTCCCCCAACATGTGTGATACCACCTACTGCTACATCTATATGTGTGATACTGATTTCATAACAGTGCATCTAAGTATATTATGTATAATACTGCCTGCAGCCTATTAAGTGTGATACAGCAAGCTCTCAGCTCTGTTTCAGCTTAGAATGTGTGAAACTGACTTTATAACAGTGTTTTAAAGGGGTACTCCGCCCCTGGCATCTTATCCCCTATCCAAAGCATAGGGGATAAGATGTTAGATCCCCTCGGTCCCGCTGCTGGGGACCCCGGGGATCGCCACTGCGGCACCTCGCCATCATTACTGCACAGAGCGAGTTTGCCCTGTGCGTAATGACGGGCAATACAGGGGCCGGAGCAGCGTGGCGTAATTGCTCCACCCCTCATGACATCACGGCCCGTCCCCTTATTGCAAGTCTATGGCAGAGGGCGTGATGACCGCCACGCCCCCTCCCATAGACTTGTATTGAAGGGGCGGGCCATAACATCATGGGGGGCGGAGCCATGACATAACGATGCTCTGGCCCCTGTATTGCCCGTCATTACGTGCAGAGCGATCTCGCTCTGCGCAGTAATGATAGCGGGGTGCTGCAGCAGCGATCCCCGGGGTCCCCAGCAGCGGGACCCCGGCGATCTGACATCTTATCCCCTATCCTTTGGATAGGGGATAAGATGTCTAGGGGCGGAGTACTCCTTTAAGTATATTTTGTGTGATACTGCAAGCTATCAGCCGTGTATCTGTGTATATGTGTAATACTGCCTGCAGCCTAGTATATGTGTTACTGACTTTACAACACTGTAGCAAAGTATATTATGAGTGATACTGCCTACCGCCAATTATGTCTGATACTGCCCAGAGCCTTTTATCTAACATGATTCTGTGTGACACTGTCCAGAGCTGTTTATCTAAGCCACTTCTGTGTGATACTACCCAGTGCGTGCATGTAAGCTGATTCAGTGTAATGCTGCACAGTGTATTGTATCTAAGCCAATTCAGTGTGATACTACTCAAAGCCTTATGAATATTAGATAAGTTTGCATTAACTTTTTTTTCTAGGGGAAAACAGGAAAAATAATAAAGTTTTCTACCATTCTGAGGTAGTAGATGCAGGCTGAATCTCATGTGTATGATTCAAATTTCAACCTTGTCTCTGCATTCCAAACTAGCTAAACACCACCTGGCTGCTTCCGGAGCTACTCAACTCTGCTATAAACACAATCTCAGTTCTGCTGCATTGGACTCTGTTTGCTTCTGCAATCATTTTGATTGCATTGACCCACAGAATAAAGATAACATATCAGTTTTATCATAAAGTGCACTGTGTAAAAACAGAACCCGGTCAAAAATCGCAAAATTGAGGTTGTTTTTTTAACTTCTTGCCACAAATAATATTTTTGGTTGTGCCATACATTTTATGGTAAATTGAGTGGTGTCATTACAAAGTAAAGTTGGTCAAGCAACAAGCCCTCTTATAGATCTTTGGATGGGCGGTGTTTTTAAGAGGTTAACCTTATTTTTGTTTAGTAAAACTTACAGCTTTTCCAGAGTCATCTTGATCCCTAGTGTGTCATACTATTGTTTTGCACTCTGAAATGACGGCCGTCATGCCCCCTCCCATAGACATGAAATGAGGGGGCGTGACCGTGATGTCACTAGCGGGCCACGGACGTGACATCACAAACCTCTGGGGCTGCACCCAATGCTCTAAAGGAACACCAGGTGCAGCAGATCGATCACAGGGATCCCCAGCGGAGGGACCCCAATGATAAGACATTTTATCCCCTTTCCTTTGGATAGGGAATAAGATGTCTAGGGGTGGAGTACCCCTTTAAGTTGGAAACACTGGTTTCAAGTCAGTAAAGTCACGTCCACTCCCTTCATGTCCATGAGAGGGGGCGTGTCAGCTGTGGCCGCTCGACCAAAGCCTTCACGCCTCCTCTCATAGGTAGGGAACAAGATGTCTAGGGGCTGAGTTACATGGTTACATCTGTACCTATAATCTATTGAACGTTAGTGAGAATCCAAGACAGATCATTATACTGCAATCCCCATGACCAAAATTCTTCTTTAGCTTCAAATTAGTTGAGAATAATAGGGACCATGAGAAATCTCTCATAAATCTATCTATGTCCTACAGTTGCAAGGAGTCTGACAATTAAACATAAAAAGGACCAACACATTTTCGTGACAAAACACTTCTAGTAAATGCAGCTTGATAGTATGATCTTCTCTGAGCAAACATCTGTATCATGATTTAACATTCCGTTACATTGTACCCGACAGCTGTAGTATTTTGTATGCCTTCAAATTGCACTTGAAAAATGTTTGATATACAGCAAAAGCCAGAAGTAAATGATTTCATGATAAATTTATCATTGTTGCTATTGGTTTTCATCAATTCAAACATGTTTTCCCAAGCAAACTGTAGTCAGAGTGATGATTGTATTTGTGACATTTATTTATTGTATATTCAAGGTTATCATATAATATATTCAATAGTAAAGTGTAGTCACTGTAGAACATTACAAGGACACACTGTACTAAAGTACAGTTCTATGGGAAACAGAACAGAAAAACATCAACATCACAATCCTCACTTTTAGTCTGTAATATGATAAAATGACTGATCCAAGCTGCAGAAATGAACTAGGATGCAAATATATCATTTTATTATGAAAGGGATATTCATGTGCTCAGTGTGGGATTGTGGAGAGGTGTATTTCATTTTTCCCATTGACTTAAAGAGGAACATTACTAATGGGGGCTATCTACTATGTGGGACACAAAGGGGGTCAAGCCACTGTGTCTGGGACATAGGGATGCTTTCTATTATGTGGGGCACACAAAGCCTAACTTATTACTGTGTAAGGCAGAAATTGTCTAATTACTCTGTGAGGGTACATAAAGGGACTTACTACTATGTGCAGAAACAAAGAGTAGTTTATTATGTGGAGGTTAAAATGGGGGCCTTACTACTGTGTGAGGGTACATAAAGGAACGTACTACTGTGTGCAGGCACAAAGGGTAACTTACTATGTAGGAGTTCATATGGTTGCCTAACTACTATTTTTAGCATATAGGGAGGTTGAAAGGAAAACTGTCACTAAACTCCCCTGCACTAACCAGAGGTACTGGATTGGGAGAATCTCATCAATATGCTGCCTACCATGCCGGAATCTGTCCCGCCGTTCGCCCGTTATCTTCATTCTTCTGGATATGCAAATAATGGGTGTACACATGAAGCGGCACATGTGCAGTGGAGTACTGTACAGATAGAGGAGGATAGGTAGAGGCGGAGGGAGGAATATTCATAAGCTGGACGGTGCTGTGGACGAGCAGAGCTGATGTCACAGTGCCAGATGGATCCTTATAACCCTGCCCATGCCAGTTGGAAGATCATTTGCATATCAAGAATAATGAAGATAACGGGCGAACTGCCGGACGGATCCGGGCATGGTAAGCAGCTTATTGATCAGCGTCCCCCGCACTACCAGTCATTACCTCTGGTTAGTTTTTATTTATTTTTTTGGGTGGGGAGAAGTTTAGTGACAGTTTTCTTTTAAAGCTACATGGGGCACAAACAATATGGGTGCCTAACTGTTGTGTGAGGGCTCATTAGGGGTCTAACTTCTGTTTCAAGGACTTATTACTGTGTGGCTGTAATGGCTACAGTGAATAGCCGTTTAGAGTATTTTTATTATATCCATGTATTCATGTATATGAATGGTAATTTTACCGGACAAGAAGGAACATTGTTCAGCTGGAATTGAAACAAAGATCAATCTCCAGAAGCTAAAAGCCAATTCTGCTACAAGGGATGTATAAAAAGTCACAATTGGTTTTAACAGACTGAGAAAATACAACTTGAAAATGCAACCTAGAAACATTCAAAAACATTTGCTATAAGTTTCAAACCAACCCATAGCCCTCTTGATAAAACAACATAAATGAGTATATAAAGTTATACAAATGGATTGGTATTTACCTTTTTTTTCAACCACATTAAATATGTAAAGAGTTGTAACGACCTCAAGCAAGTATTTTCCTAAGTAAGTCCTTGAGGAATGTGAGGAGGTGATAAAAGTAAAGGAGATAGATTGTATTTTAGGTGGTACCACCTTGAAATTGTAAAAATATATACGGAAGAACAAGGCTGAAGAAAGGTTTGTGTTACGCCGAGCGCTCCGGGTCCCCGCTCCTCCCCGGAGCGCTCGCTACACTCTCCTCACTGCAGCGCTCCGGTCAGATCCACTGACCCGGGGCGCTGCGATACCGCCTCCAGCCGGGATGCGATTCGCGATGCGGGTAGCGCCCGCTCGCGATGCGCACCCCGGCTCCCGTACCTGACTCGCTCTCCGTCAGTTCTGTCCCGGCGCGCGCGGCCCCGCTCCCTAGGGCGCGCGCGCGCCGGGTCTTTGCGATTTAAAGGGCCACTGCGCCGCTGATTGGCGCAGTGGTTCCAATTAGTGTTATCACCTGTGCACTTCCCTATATCACCTCACTTCCCCTGCACTTCCTTGCCGGATCTTGTTGCCATCGTGCCAGTGAAAGCGTTTCCTTGTGTGTTCCTAGCCTGTGTTCCAGACCTCCTGCCGTTGCCCCTGACTACGATCCTTGCTGCCTGCCCCGACCTTCTGCTACGTCCGACCTTGCTTCTGTCTACTCCCTTGTACCGCGCCTATCTTCAGCAGCCAGAGAGGTTGAGCCGTTGCTAGTGGATACGACCTGGTCACTACCGCCGCAGCAAGACCATCCCGCTTTGCGGCGGGCTCTGGTGAAAACCAGTAGTGACTTAGAACCGATCCACTAGCACGGTCCACGCCAATCCCTCTCTGGCACAGAGGATCCACTACCTGCCAGCCGGCATCGTGACAGTAGATCCGGCCATGGATCCCGCTGAAGTTCCTCTGCCAGTTGTCGCTGACCTCACCACGGTGGTCGCCCAGCAGTCACAACAGATAGCGCAACAAGGCCAACAGCTGTCTCAACTGACCGTTATGCTACAGCAGTTACTACCACAGCTTCAGCAATCATCTCCTCCGCCAGCTCCTGCACCTCCTCCGCAGCGAGTGGCCGCTTCTGGTCTACGACTATCCTTGCCGGATAAATTTGATGGGGACTCTAAGTTTTGCCGTGGCTTTCTTTCCCAATGTTCCCTGCACTTGGAGATGATGTCGGACCAGTTTCCCACTGAAAGGTCTAAGGTGGCTTTCGTAGTCAGCCTTCTGTCTGGAAAAGCCCTGTCTTGGGCCACACCGCTCTGGGACCGCAATGACCCCGTCACTGCCTCTGTACACTCCTTCTTCTCGGAAATTTGAAGTGTCTTTGAGGAACCTGCCCGAGCCTCTTCTGCTGAGACTGCCCTGTTGAACCTGGTCCAGGGTAATTCTTCCGTTGGCGAGTATGCCGTACAATTCCGTACTCTTGCTTCAGAATTATCCTGGAATAATGAGGCCCTCTGCGCGACCTTTAAAAAAGGCCTATCCAGCAACATTAAAGATGTTCTGGCCGCACGAGAAATCCCTGCTAATCTACATGAACTCATTCACCTAGCCACTCGCATTGACATGCGTTTTTCCGAAAGGCGTCAGGAGCTCCGCCAGGATATGGACTCTGTTCGCACGAGGCGTTTCTTCTCCCCGGCTCCTCTCTCCTCTGGTCCCCTGCAATCTGTTCCTGTGCCTCCTGCCGTGGAGGCTATGCAGGTCGACCGGTCTCGCCTGACACCTCAAGAGAGGACACGACGCCGCATGGAGAATCTCTGCCTGTACTGTGCTAGTACCGAACACTTCCTGAAGGATTGTCCTATCCGTCCTCCCCGCCTGGAAAGACGTACGCTGACTCCGCACAAAGGTGAGACAGTCCTTGATGTCTACTCTGCTTCTCCACGTCTTACTGTGCCTGTGCGGATGTCTGCCTCTGCCTTCTCCTTCTCTGCTGTGGCCTTCTTGGACTCCGGATCTGCAGGAAATTTTATTTTGGCCTCTCTCGTCAACAGGTTCAACATCCCGGTGACCAGTCTCGCCAGACCCCTCTACATCAATTGTGTAAACAATGAAAGATTGGACTGTACCATACGTTTCCGCACGGAGCCCCTTCTAATGTGCATCGGACCTCATCACGAGAGGATTGAACTTTTGGTCCTCCCCAATTGCACTTCTGAAATTCTCCTTGGACTTCCCTGGCTTCAACTTCATTCCCCAACCCTGGATTGGTCCACTGGGGAGATCAAGAGTTGGGGGCCCTCTTGTTCCAAGGACTGCCTAAAACCGGTTCCCAGTAACCCTTGCCGTGACTCTGTGGTTCCTCCTGTAACCGGTCTCCCTAAGGCCTATATGGACTTTGCGGATGTTTTTTGCAAAAAACAAGCTGAGACTCTACCTCCTCACAGGCCTTATGATTGTCCTATCGACCTCCTCCCGGGCACTACTCCACCCCGGGGCAGAATTTATCCTCTGTCCGCCCCAGAGACTCTTGCCATGTCTGAATACGTCCAGGAAAATTTAAAAAAGGGCTTTATCCGTAAATCCTCCTCTCCTGCCGGAGCCGGATTTTTCTTTGTGTCCAAAAAAGATGGCTCTCTACGTCCTTGCATTGACTACCGCGGTCTTAATAAAATCACGGTTAAGAACCGCTACCCCCTACCCCTCATCTCTGAACTCTTTGATCGCCTCCAAGGTGCCCACATCTTTACCAAACTGGACTTAAGAGGTGCTTATAATCTCATCCGCATCAGAGAGGGGGATGAATGGAAAAGGGCATTTAACACCAGAGATGGACACTTTGAGTATCTGGTCATGCCCTTTGGCCTGTGCAACGCCCCTGCCGTCTTCCAAGACTTTGTTAATGAAATTTTTCGTGATCTCTTATACTCCTGTGTTGTTGTATATCTGGACGATATCCTGATTTTTTCTGCCAATCTAGAAGAACACCGCCAGCATGTCCGTATGGTTCTTCAGAGACTTCGTGACAATCAACTCTATGCCAAAATAGAGAAATGTCTGTTTGAATGCCAATCTCTTCCTTTCCTAGGATACTTGGTCTCTGGCCAGGGACTACAAATGGATCCAGACAAACTCTCTGCCGTCTTAGATTGGCCACGCCCCTCCGGACTCCGTGCTATCCAACGTTTTTTGGGGTTCGCCAATTATTACAGGCAATTTATTCCACATTTTTCTACTGTTGTGGCTCCTATCGTGGCTTTAACCAAAAAAAATGCCGATCCCAAGTCTTGGCCTCCTCAAGCGGAAGACGCCTTTAAACGGCTCAAGTCTGCCTTTTCTTCGGCTCCCGTGCTCTCCAGACCTGACCCATCTAAACCCTTCCTATTGGAGGTTGATGCCTCCTCTGTGGGAGCTGGAGCTGTCCTTCTACAAAAAAATTCTTCCGGGCATGCTGTTACTTGTGGTTTTTTTTCTAGGACCTTCTCTCCGGCGGAGAGGAACTACTCCATCGGGGATCGAGAGCTTCTAGCCATTAAATTAGCACTTGAGGAATGGAGGCATCTGCTGGAGGGATCAAGATTTCCAGTTATTATTTACACCGATCACAAGAACCTCTCCTACCTCCAGTCTGCCCAACGGCTGAATCCTCGCCAGGCCAGGTGGTCTCTGTTCTTTGCCCGATTTAATTTTGAAATTCACTTTCGGCCTGCCGATAAGAACATTAGGGCCGATGCTCTCTCTCGTTCCTCGGATGCTTCTGAAGTTGAACTCTCTCCGCAACACATCATTCCTCCTGACTGCCTGATTTCCACTTCTCCAGCCTCCATCAGGCAAACTCCTCCAGGAAAGACCTTTGTTTCTCCACGCCAACGCCTCGGAATCCTCAAATGGGGTCACTCCTCCCATCTCGCAGGTCATGCGGGCATCAAGAAATCTGTGCAACTCATCTCTCGCTTCTATTGGTGGCCGACTCTGGAGACGGATGTTGTGGACTTTGTGCGAGCCTGCACTATCTGTGCCCGGGATAAGACTCCTCGCCAGAAGCCCTCTGGTTTTCTTCATCCTCTGCCTGTCCCCGAACAGCCTTGGTCTCTGATTGGTATGGATTTTATTACTGACTTACCCCCTTCCCGTGGCAACACTGTTATTTGGGTGGTCGTTGATCGATTCTCCAAAATGGCACATTTCATCCCTCTTCCTGGTCTTCCTTCAGCGCCTCAGTTGGCTTAACAATTTTTTGTACACATTTTTCGTCTTCACGGGTTGCCCACGCAGATCGTCTCGGATAGAGGCGTCCAATTCGTGTCTAAATTCTGGAGGGCTCTCTGTAAACAACTCAAGATTAAATTAAATTTTTCTTCTGCATATCATCCTCAATCCAATGGACAAGTAGAAAGAATTAACCAGGTCTTGGGTGATTATTTACGACATTTTGTTTCCCCCCGCCAGGATGACTGGGCAGATCTTCTACCATGGGCCGAATTCTCGTATAACTTCAGAGTCTCTGAATCTTCCTCCAAATCCCCATTTTTCGTGGTGTACGGCCGTCACCCTCTTCCCCCCCTCCCTACCCCCTTGCCCTCTGGTCTGCCCGCTGTGGATGAAATTTCTCGTGATCTTTCCATCATATGGAGAGAGACCCAAAATTCTCTCTTACAGGCTTCATGAAGAAGTTCGCGGATAAGAAAAGAAGAGCTCCTCCCATTTTTTCCCCTGGAGACAAGGTATGGCTCTCCGCTAAATATATCCGCTTCCGTGTCCCTAGCTATAAGTTGGGACCACGCTATCTTGGTCCTTTCAAAATTTTGTGCCAGATTAATCCTGTCTCTTACAAACTTCTTCTTCCTCCTTCTCTTCGTATTCCTAATGCCTTTCACGTTTCTCTTCTTAAACCACTTATCATTAACCGTTTCTCTCCCAAATCTGTTCCTCCCACTCCTGTTTCCGGCTCCTCGGACATCTTCTCCGTCAAAGAGATTCTGGCATCCAAAAAGGTCAGAGGGAAAACCTTTTTTTTAGTGGATTGGGAGGGTTGTGGTCCAGAAGAGAGATCCTGGGAACCTGAGGACAATATCCTAGACAAAAGTCTGCTCCTCAGGTTCTCAGGCTCTAAGAAGAGGGGGAGACCCAAGGGGGGGGGTACTGTTACGCCGAGCGCTCCGGGTCCCCGCTCCTCCCCGGAGCGCTCGCTACACTCTCCTCACTGCAGCGCTCCGGTCAGATCCACTGACCCGGGGCGCTGCGATACCGCCTCCAGCCGGGATGCGATTCGCGATGCGGGTAGCGCCCGCTCGCGATGCGCACCCCGGCTCCCGTACCTGACTCGCTCTCCGTCAGTTCTGTCCCGGCGCGCGCGGCCCCGCTCCCTAGGGCGCGCGCGCGCCGGGTCTTTGCGATTTAAAGGGCCACTGCGCCGCTGATTGGCGCAGTGGTTCCAATTAGTGTTATCACCTGTGCACTTCCCTATATCACCTCACTTCCCCTGCACTTCCTTGCCGGATCTTGTTGCCATCGTGCCAGTGAAAGCATTTCCTTGTGTGTTCCTAGCCTGTGTTCCAGACCTCCTGCCGTTGCCCCTGACTACGATCCTTGCTGCCTGCCCCGACCTTCTGCTACGTCCGACCTTGCTTCTGTCTACTCCCTTGTACCGCGCCTATCTTCAGCAGCCAGAGAGGTTGAGCCGTTGCTAGTGGATACGACCTGGTCACTACCGCCGCAGCAAGACCATCCCGCTTTGCGGCGGGCTCTGGTGAAAACCAGTAGTGACTTAGAACCGATCCACTAGCACGGTCCATGCCAATCCCTCTCTGGCACAGAGGATCCACTACCTGCCAGCCGGCATCGTGACAGTTTGTAGCTTAGGTTAGGGAAAATCTTAATGACATTTGTGTGATACCATAAAATTTGAACATAGGTTTATCAAATATTCCAGAGAAGTTAGAAGGAAGCATTGCACAACATAAGTAGTTTTACATTATGTTTTATGCATAAAAATTTTGTTGACATGTTTACAGCCAAATTTCCTGGTTATGTACCTTCCATAAATTAACTATCTAGGATTGTGTGAGGATAACAAAATGCACTAGTATCTGCTTCAGATTGTTTGATTTACATATTTTCTCACCTTAGGAACGCTGTTTGTCATTCTTCTCGCATTTAATGTAATGTAGTTATAAAGCTGATGCTTGAACAGGAACAATCCTTTTAGATTAATCCATAACTTGCAAGGTTGAGCCAAGCAAACCTGGGGATTCATTCATCCTTGCATAATTCATCACATCACATTATGATTGTATTCATTTCAGGAGATTTTTTTCCAATTACAGAAGAAAGAAGAAAAGAGTATAGAAATAGTAGGAAAATGCCAAGAGTATATTAGCTGACAGTGACGAGTAAGGTTTATTGTAATGGAGACTGCACAAAGCAATCGGCTGAATAGGTCCATGAAGGACACATTTCCCTCTATAATTTATCACTTCTCAAATACCAAAAGAAAATATAAGATGGTATAACATCCCAAGGGCTTAACTTTTGATGTTGAGGTGGCTTGTGGTCACTGAATACTAATACCTGGAAATAAGGGAAGACAAGAAAAGGGAGATTTCTGTTTGAAGATTTATATAAAGTTTTACAGGTGATTCTGGCCGATACTGTAAATGTAATATAATGGATCTCTAGTTGATTCAAATAGAAATACAGAAGGTATAATTATGTCTACAATGCCATAAAACAAGTGCTACAAGAAATTTTATTTCATTTTTAAAGTGTCCCTGCAGTGATCCATTTAGAAACCTTTTAGAATATGCCACCTCAGTGTGTAAATTCATGTTTCTAGTCTAGAACTAAACATTGAGTGCATTTTGCTGGGAGATGTCTAAAGTAACATGAATATCTTACCACAAGCAAATATTTTGAGCCATATATTTCTCTGTAAAGGAAGCTTATTTATTTCATATTGCTTATATAGCTATAACACATATTGCACAATGTACTGTATATATTGCCAAATGAACCTATACATTTAGAGTTTGCTGTTTATTAAAGTCCTGTGATTACAGCAGCATTGGCAATAATTCAAGCAGGCAGTATCTTCTATGTGGGCTGGTCTGGAGGCCCCTTTACCACATAAAAAGACAAAAGTTATTAATGACACATAGAAGACTAAGGAGAGCTGTTTCAGATCTTGTATAGGGAGCAGGGGCTGAAATGTAATTTTATGGGAAAAATGCTTTATGTGGTTGGTAGGTTAATGCAGTCTGATTAGTTGCTACTGAATATAAAAATGAAAAAACTAATTTTAACATATGTTCAAAAGTTATTGCTTCATCTCTACAGCTGTTGTTCCATTAAGTTTTACATAGGGATGAATTCTCTAGACATTTAGATGCCTCAGATGATAACAACTTGAAACATCATGTAAGGAAAGAAAACCTTACTTATTAAGACAATTTTAGCATTTAACCAAAACACTGATTAGCAGGAGACTCTTTTAGTGCCATAAAACCCTGTAAATGTTTACTTCCACCATATGTCAGAGGTCTGCTTTAAATGCTGGTATTAACCGTTGGTGTATTGTTCTAGGCCAGACAATAAACAGACAATATTTAGCAGAATGACACGGTAAAGTGCTTTGTAATATGATGGTACAATGCTACTGAAGTATAATTGCATGCATTGGATCTTGGCCAGCAGAATCATTCATAGTTTACTTTGTTTACCAGCAATTATTCTATTGATCAAAGGTGATACATCACATAGTTACTAGTTGTTACACAGTTTCATAGTTGCTGTTAGGATATGTTTTATGTCCTAAAAAGATGTTATAAATATCTATGGTCGGCACAAAGGAAAATTAGCTCATTTAGAATTTTTATTCTATGCAGAGTTAGCCTAATCAAAAAAAATTTCAAATATTTAAAGTCTAAAAGAAGTAAAAGAAGTAACACCCAAGAATAATAGCATGTATATGATAAAGTATTACTTGTTCATATACATGTGATTTCTGTGAGGTACCTGTTTACAGTATCTGTGTAATATAGCGGGGTACTCCGGTGGTAAAAATAAATAAATAAATAAATAAATAAATCAACTGTTGCCAGAAAGTTTATTTACTTCTATTTAAAAATCCTAATCCTTCCAGTATTTATCAGCTGATGTATACTATAGAGGAAGTTGGATAGTTCTTTTCAGTCTGACCTCAGTGCTCTCTTCTGACACCTCTGTCCCTGTCAGGAACTGTCCAGAGTACAAGCAAATCCCCATAGCAAACCTCTCCTTCTCTAGACAGTTCCTGACACGGACAGATATGTCAACAGAGAGCACTGTGATCAGATAGAAAAGAATTATACAACTTCCTCTGGGGCATAAAGCAGCTGATAAGCACTGGAAGCATTCAGATTATTAAATAGAAGTAATTTAGAAATCTGTTTAACTTTCTGGCACCAGTTGATTTGACATTTTTTCCCACCGGAGTACCCCTTTAAACTTTGTGTGCAGTGGGTTTCTTTTTGATCCACATAGAGAACAGTTGGGTATTTTGCACACATGATGAGATAGAACACATTAGATGATTTGCAGAAGAAAATACTATTGATTTTATAATGTGACTCCTGAGTTTGGCATGGGCACTTTCTCCACAGTGTGGATGTGTGCGCATATTTCACACCTGGTGCAATTGGGTATTTTTGTTTAGAGGCTGTCTGAAGGGCAATATAGGGGGTTGTATGAATATCTCTCTAAGACTAAAAGAGGTCTTCAAAGCTTGTAATCTATATATTTTTAGTTAGCCAATAAAGGTATCATCACTACTGCACTTATCTCCTATATTTCCAAGGCTTACACGGTGCCAACTCTCATCCCATTTTAAGGTGGGTATACATCTTCAATAACTGCCATACGAACGTTCATTTTGCTAACATTTATCTCTCAGAAGTCCAGGCTGAACATTCATATGTTCTCTATGGGAAAGGGAGGGGTAAGCCATAGCCGGCTTATCCCTCCATGAACAAAAGGGTTGGGTGAAAAAAGATCCAGGACCCTTTTCTCCACTGACTTATCTGACATCTTTAATTTACTCAGTATTGATAGGACTGTCTCCTAGGAAAACCAAGCCTGAATATATGCTTTCCGCCATTCTACTTAGATAAAGAGTAATACGCTTCTAATGATTCAAGGGTCAAGACATACATCATCTAGTCTCTTACAGTGACCTGCTGAAATGGTTAATATTATATTGTTTCCTATTATATTATTCTGGACTTCATAAATGTAGAATTCTATATAATACGGGAGAGCATTGTGACTAATTATATCTACTAAGCCACATATTAGACTCTTTAACCTCATCTATCCAACATAACACCCTTTTTGTATTAAAATGTTAAAAGAATGCAGCTGATATTTCAGATATTTAAGTGAGAACATGCATATTTTAGGACATGCCAATGAGATTCATTTTCTTCACCTTCACAAATTCATGAAATTGCGGTAATGACAGCAAATCTTATAATGCTATCGATAGGACAATTTCATTTTTCTTAAAAACTATTTCACTTTAGTTTGATTTTTAATCATCCCATTTTCCACTTTAATCCGGCTGCTGAAATTTTATAGTATGAGTAAATGATGTACTTTAACTAAAAGAAGAAAAATGGTACTTATAAAGCTCTTTAATTATGCAAAATATATTTAATCACATTGAGCATCACCACTGCATCTCATCAGCTACACAACTTTCTCTTTTTTAATATAATAAATAATACACTCCACTTTTTTCCTGCCCTGTGGTGATATGTGGTTAGTGCAAAACCAATGCAAAATCCTTTTCCTAAAGATTATAGAGGTTAATTAAAGAGCATTTTCTTCGGGGACAGCTGCGTGCATTTTGGTGCAGTTATTGTGCATCTCTATTGGCCAGCGTATGGTGAAAGAGAAGGATATAGAATAATTTTACTCCAATCTGCAACAAGCTTTAACATTTTCAAGAATAAACTGTAAATAATTACAACTAAATTTTTTGCAATATAATATAAACTTTGTGGTGGGAAAAAATAACTAATTAAAAAGTTTATTCTTCACCAAGCCCTGATCCCTTTAGAAGCCATTGACCTTTACCTTATGGGCTTAACCCCTTAAGGACCAAGGACGTATTGGTACGTCCTGAGTCCTTTCCCTTTCTATAACGCGGGGCCACATCGGGCCCGACCCGCTATGACGCCGTGGCCCCGCGTTATAGAAAGGGAAAGGACTCTGGACGTACCGGTACGTCCTCGGTCCTTAAGGGGTTAAGCCCATAAGGTAAAGGTCAATGGCTTCTAAGGGGATCAGGGCTTGGTGAAGAATGCACTTTTTAATTAGTTATTTTTTCCCACCACAAAGTTTATTTTATATTGCAAAAAATTTTGTTGTAATTATTTACAGTTTATTCTTGAAAATGTTAAAGCTTGTTGCAGATTGGAGTCAAATTACTCTATATCCTTCTCTTTCTCCATACGCTGGCCAATAGAGATGCACAATAACTGCACAAAAAATGCATGCAGCTTTCCCCCGAAGAAAATGCTCTTTAATTAACCTCTGACCCGCTATGATGCCGTGGCCCCGTGTTATAGAAAGGAAAAGGACTCAGGACGTACCGGTAAATCCACGGTCCTTAACAGGTTAATCCATCAAACAAACTGGAATTCAATACTATAAAGTGTACGGTTAAATAATGTACTTGTGTGTAGTAATTTTTTTAAGTTCTCCCACTTTAAAGATGAGAGAGGCCTGTAATTTTCATCATAGGTATACCTCAACTATGAGAGACATAATGAGAAGAAAAAATCCATAAAATCACATTGAGTCGCATCTTCTGAGAGCTCCTGCTAAGGCCGTTATAATTGAGGCTTTTCTACCTGCTTTGGGAGGCAAACATAGGGGGAAAGGAAAGAAGAAGGCTCATACAAGCTCTGGTGACCTTCCTCCAGCGATTTCCAACTTTTTTACACTGCTCCCGGCTCCTGCTGCCTCACAGACGGCCGAGCCATGGCCTCATTGCACCGCCGGATCCACGCGGCCCTCCGCCTCCTCCCCTCAACATGGCGCCTGCACACCTCCACTGAGGAATGCCGACTTAGCGGCGCAAACCTCCACACCCCTGCTAGACTCGGCTACCTTCCCAGCACAAGTGGTGAGTCACCAACCCCTTCATCAGCCTTGGTCCCGTGATGTGCCGCCGGCCACGCTCGCTGTATGCGCACAGCGCAATGCACTTTCTCCCCGGCAGCTCTCCATACCTCATTCCACGCTGACGGGACATGTCACCCTTACAGCGCCGGCAACTCCATCCTATCCTGCGGCGGCATCCTCTCCCTCCATAGTGGCCTCCTTCCTCAAGATTCCTGCACCTGGCCATGCCATCACCTCCCTCCCTGTACCCACAGGCTCAGCCCTACCTCTGCATGAGGAACATACACTGAGTGCTGCACAAGCCAGGGCTCCTGCTTCATTATTGACTGCCTCTGACCCACCTGCCCTGAAGGCACCAACAAGTCGACAGCCCTCTTAGCCTCCCAATGTGGGACACCACACTGTAGTCCCTGCTGCTTTGCCCCTGTAACCAGCCCTGCAACCTACCACAGTAGCTCCCCACACTAGAGTTCCGGGACCACCAGCCCAAGATGTTATGGACTGGTCTACGGTTATGGACACTACAGACCCGCTCTCAGATGATAAGATGCAGGACAATTCTCCTGACAGTGATGCACCTGATTATTGGGGTGCAAGCCCCCCGCTAAGAAGAAGTTGTTTAAAATTCCTTTGAAAAAGCATTTGCGAGGCCCGCAGGATTCGGAATACTCCTTTTCTGGTGATACTGCAACTGAATCTTGGGGCCCCTATCACAGACCCCACCTGCCTGAAATGCCCTCTTCCGACCGTGCTTGCATAGACCATTATCCCCCGGCCTCAAAAACATGTCTTCCTATGCCTGAAGTAGCGGTTCACACCCTGAAAAGCCCCCTGAACTGCAGGCACTCTTAGCCCTTTTACCAACCAAATCTGATATGATAACCCTGGCCTCTGACTTGAAGTCTGCCTGAAGGCAGGACTTGAAGCCGGTCAAGACTGAACTCTCTCTAATGCGTGACCAGGTTCGGCATCTGAAAGAGTCCCACACCTCCATGTTGACTCAAATACAAGATCTTCAAGAGACCACTAGAAAACTCTCTTTGCAACAGTCTGCGGACACTGACCACCTGGATGACTCAGATAACCGAAACCGCAGAAATAATATAAGGATTAAGGGTCTCCTGAAATCAGTGGTGCCTCCGGACATACCATCTACCCTCCAGAGACTCTGGATTCTCCTGTGGAACTGGATTGGGCACACATGGCCCTTAACGCAAAAATTCCTGACCCTCGGAAGCCGAGGGACATCATCTGCAGAGTCCACCACTTCTTGCTGAAAGACGAGATCATGTGGAAGGCAAGACAACTAAAACACCTCACCTACAACGGGGCCCCTATCCAATTATTTCCTGACATATCTCTCCACACTCTCAAGCTGAGAGCGGCACTGAAGCCCCTGTTACATGTATTGCAAAATGCTCAAATTAACTACTGATGGGGCTTCCCCTTCTCATTGAATGCGAAACATGGCACCACGTCAGCTACATTAAGAAGACCCGAAGATCTACCAGCATTCTTGTCTACATTCAAACTACTATCTGTTTCCCTGCCAGACTGGAAACAAATGTTCCTGTTGACCCCGCAGCTTAAATCACCTTTAGAGATCAACTGATTGTCGCCATCTGCTTCGCCTGGGATGCCCATTCCTGCTTCTCTCCCACCTCGACAGAAGCGCAAGACCTGAAGTGTTGCTTTCCACATTTTGCTGAGTATTTCTTTCTTTGCCCTTGACTAAATCCGTTAAGGCCTTCACCGAAGACCACAGCTTCAGTCTCAATGTAGAGTTTGTTTTGATGTTTTGGGACTACTTTTCCATGCTGTTGTCTGCATTCCGCTGAGCCCACTCATGTTACCTCTCTTGCTTCCCTCACCCCTTTTCCCCTTCTGACTTTGTGCTCTACTTCCTCTTCATTGCCTCCCAACTCAGTGTAATTTGTTTATAGCCTCATTTTCAAGTATAGGTCTTCTGGCTGCACCCTGGAGGGCCTTACTTAAGTTTCTCTAGGCCCATGTTTTGGGCTTTGTTTCTCCCGTAAGTGTTTTACGACCTTGAGTGCCTGGTACTGGGCACTTCTTCTACGTTACCCCCCACTAGTTGGACGCCTGGACTGGATCCGGCTATGTCTGTGGCCCTTATGGCCCTTTCTCTTAGTTCCCCTGTTTCCCTGCTCTTGTGGTTACTTTTCTGTCTGCCTCCACTTTGTTCTCATTTCCCTGTTTTCTTCTTCTCCCCTGCAGGTCCTGCACCATCCCGCCTGAAGTACCTCATGACCTGACCACCCTGGCACCCAGAGACACCATTGGTGAGCTGACGCATTACACTACACCCCAACATGGCAGCTGACAATGTTAAGGGTTTTAATACAACAGAGAAACTCAACTAAACCCTTTACTCCCTCCATAAACAGAGAGTTCATGTCTAGCGGCATAGGCCATATTCGAATTTGTAATATTTCGCGAATATATGGACAAATATTCATCATATATTCGCAAGATTCGCATATTCGCCCAATATTCACGGCCTTTTTTACTATGCGCCATAAAATTTGCATGCGCATTCGCATGATAAAAGAGCTAAAAGAAGGGATGGATCAATATGCGAGAAAATTCTCAAATTATTCAAAGGATAGGGGATAAGATGCCTGATCGAAGGAGTCCCGCTGCTGGGGACCCCCGTGATCTTGCACGCAGCACCCCGTTTGTAATCAGTCCCCGGAGCGTGTTCGCTCCGGGACTGATTACCGGCGACTACAGGGCGGGTGGCGTGTGACGTCACGCCCCTGCCCCCGTGTGATGTCACACTCCGCCCGTCAATGCAAGCCTACGGGAGGGGGCGTGATAGCTGCCATGATCACGGGGGTCCCCAGCGGCGAGACTCCCTCGATCAGGGATCTTATCCACTATCCTTTGGATAGGGGATAAGATGTCTAAGCACCGGAGAACCCCTTTAAATGGGAAGCTCTGAAATGTGTCCTTCGAGGAACTCTCATTAAACATGGGGCAAGACTAAAGAAGGAGGCGTCAGCGAAATTGACCTTGCTATTACAACAACTTCATACCCCTGAATCCCTACACAAACGGACACAACAGGACATGGTATTCCGTGAACATATTAGAGTTAGAAGTTAACTCTTAACCCTGATGAATGCCAAATATAGATACTTTAAGCAAATTACAGGACGCACCTTCTACGAATGGGGGAACAGACCTGTTAAATTGCTGGTGAGGGCTCTAAAAGCTAAAAGATCCTCCCTTTATATTCCTTCCATCAAAACGCCCTCGGGACTTCTACGTTTCTCACTCTGGAAATTTTGGAAGTCTTCTGTGAGTACTATTCCTCTTTACATTCCCTGCCCAAACCCCGATGTTTAAACTCCTCTGACTCTCCAAGGCCCACTCTACAGCAATACATTTCTGATACTCCTCCGCCTTGCCTTACGCCGGATATTATCCAGGCGCTGGAGGAGCCTTTCTTGTCTGGGGAACTTGATGTGGTCATTTCTTCCATGCCTGCTGGTAAATGTCTGGGCCCAGATGGCTACTCTGCCAAGTTCTACAAGACCCTCAGATCAGAACTGTCGACTCCACTGCTTGAGATGTATAACTCTATACCTGATGCCTCCCCCCTACACACTCTTTTATAAAAGCCTTTATCACTGTCATCCCAAAAGAAGGCAAATGTCCCAGTTATAGACCCATCTCCTTGATAAATTCTGATGCGAAACTGTTCGCCAAGCTGATTGCTACCAGATTGTCTGCACATATGGGATCCCTAGTCCACCCGGATCAAGTTGGCTTTATCAATGGTAGAGAAGATAGGGATAACCCCTTGCGTACGTTCTCGACCATACACTATGCCCGAAAGTTTCAAATCCCATTGTTCTTGCAGTCTCTTGATGCAGAGAAAGCTTTTGACTGGGTGGACTGGGACTTCCTTACAGCCACTCTGCAACAAATTGGCTTGGGGACACAAATGCTATCCCGTATATTATCCCTTTACTCTTGGTCCCAAGCCCAAATTAGAATAAACGGACAGCTGTCCTCTCACTTTCGCATTTGTAATGGCACGCGACAGGGCTGCCCTCTCTCCGCTTTTGTTTGTCCTCTGTATGGAACATCTTCTCATTGCCATACGCAACAATCCTAATATTGTGGGCCTATCTGCCCCTCTATGCCATTACAAATGTTCCACTTTTGCGGACGACCTGCTTCTCTACCTGTCCTCCCCCCTCACCTCTCTCCCCTCACTTATGTAAACCATACACCACTTCTCTGCCTTTAGCAATTACAAATTAAACCTGACCAAAGGTGAAGCTCTCAATGTTACTCTGCCCCCCCAAACTAGTTCATCTTCTTCAGTCCAACTAGCCCTTTAAGTGGAAGTCCGACTTCCTTAAATACTTGGGAGTCCAGGTCCCCTCTGACCTCACAACCACCTACTGTGTTAACTTCCCACCCCTCCTTAATGCCTTGCGCTCAGACTTAGCCAGATGGGAGCGCAGAGACTTCTCCTGGCTGGGCAGGATTAATATATTAAAAATGAATGTGCTCCCTCATCTCCTATATCTGTTCTCCTGTATTCCGATCTGCATGCCCAAGTCCTTTTTTAAGGAGCTCTCTGCTCTGCAGTCTGGTTTCATCTGGGCGAATAAACATCCGAGGATAGCGCGTCGTGTCCTTATCAGATGTAAAGAATCGGGTGGCTTGGCTTTACCTGACTACCTCTCCTACTATTTGGCGTCGGTGTTGTCCCGGGTGCTAGATTGTTTCCACCATAGACAGGATAAGCAATGGATCCAATTTGAGAGTAATTCGACGGGTTCAGACCCCAGATTTCTCCTGTGGACTGTGCACCCTTCCCCCTACCCTCAGTTCCATAGCGGACTCACACCACTCTTACCTATCCAAATTATCAATCTCCTCTCCGGACAGGCCCCTTATGCCTTTATTTGGTAATCCTGCCTTCCCCCCAGCCTATAACTCTAGCTTGTACCTGACCTTCCAAAAAGCCGAAGGAGTGTCAGTCCTCTCGCTCCTAACTCCAACATCACTCAAACCCCTGTCGGATATAGTGCGAGAGTCTCCCCCTTCTCACGCGCAAATCTTTCAATACGCCTAACTACAACACTTTTATCGTGCGGATAAATCTACACTTCGCCTCTATAGATCCCTCACTAAATCCAAACGACTCTGTGTTTCTACCACCCCTCCCCATCATTCAGTTAGTACCCTCTACTCCCTTTTCTTAGAAAACACAGCGGATGCTCCGCTGGTGTATAAGACAGGATGGGAAAAGGAAATGGGTCATTCAATAGCTGAAGCCGATTGGTCCCGAGCACTTTCCCAATGCCATCATCTATCCATCTCCTGTAAGGCGCAAGAGATAAACTTTAAAATTCTAGCGAGATGGTATAGGGTCCCCTCCCTCCTGTCCTTATGTACCCTGGAGCCTCTGCTATGTGTTGGCGCTGCAATGCTGGCCGTGGTACCATGCTCCACATTTGGTTGTCCTGCCCTGTCATAAACCCCTACTGGACACATGTCTTAGACATTGTTACACGAATTACCACCATACACCTTCTGAAACACTCCGGAAACCCTTCTACTATCGATGCTCCCGACACATTTACCCAGGAACACAAACAGACTGATTTCCTTCCTGCTACTGGTGGCTAGGATGGTGATCCCTAGGCTGTGGAAGTGTCAGGATCCGGACTGGTATGCGGGGAGGACACGGGTGGTGGATCCTCTGTGTTAGTGAGGTGACGGCATGGGCCGTACCTGGGGAACGGAATCTAAGGGGTTACTGGTTTTCACAAGAGCCTGCCGCAAAGCGGGAAGGAGTTGCAGCGGCTGGTAACCCCCAGGTCGTTCCACCCGATAGCGACTCAACCTCACTGACAGCTGAGACAGGCGCGGTACACAAGGACAAGGCAAGAGCAAGGTCGGACGTAGAAGAAGGTCTGGGCAGGCAGCAATGGTTTGTAGTCAGGGGCAAGGGTCCGGATACACAGGCAATGGAACACACAGAAACGCTTTCTCAGGGCACAAGGCAACAAGATCCGTCAGGGATAGGAAGGAGAAGTGGGTTTTTATGGTGTGGGGAGTGCTTGGAACTAATTGGGCCAGGCACCAATTAATGGTGCACTGGCCCTTTAAATCTAAGAGACCCTAGAGACCCGGGCCGCGCGCGCCGGGACTGAGCAGAAGGACGGGGCCGGTGAGTGACACGGGATGCGACCCGCGGGCGGGCACGTCCCGCCACGGGGATCGCATCCCCGCCAAGGGACACAGAGCAGCGCTCTCGGTCAGACTCGTTGACCGGGGTGCTGCATAGCAGGAGAGTAACGCCGCGAGCGCTCCGGAGGGGAAGCGGGGCCCAGAGAGCTCGGCGTTACAGGAAGTCCTCTCTTTCACCCACATTATCTTCTTGGCTTCAGGAAGTCTCCCGTCTTTGCAGGATGGAGAAACTCCTGATGGACTCCAGAGGCCAAATGAGTAAACACTTCACTGTCTTGCATCCCTGGACGACATTTTTGTCTTCCAGTGAATACGAGAGTCTGCATCTTTCTACCTAATAACCCTACTCACATACACAAAGTATCTTGCCGGGTGTCTTGGCCAGCCGGGATGCGTCTTGGTTGTGAGGTATGCCCCTTCCCTTCCTACCTGCCAGGTCCTGCTCTTTCTTCCTGACCCCTGTCTTCTCCTTCCCCTTGCCTCCCTCTACCCTACCTCCCCTCCCTGCTGCCCTCCCCCTCCCTCTCTTCTCCACTCTCCTCTACCCCAACTTCTTCCCCTCTCCACTTGATTTGTATTTTGATAATATTCTGGCAATGTTTTTGTCTTATACTATTCATTGATTTTGCCCTGCTATGACTAGCCGTATTGTCATTGACTGCTTCCAGGAGAGTGCCCGCCCCAGTCTGTGGCCTCACACTTATCGCATAGCATCTCACGAGAGGGTTGATAACTACTGTCACCCTCCTTGCCATATTATTGTAATGGTTCCACTCACCCGGACTTTCCTTGTGGGGGCGCCCCCATACTCTGATTCGTTACTTGACATTGTACTGCAGTCATATTTTTCCATTGTTTGTTATGGCTTTACTGCTTTGTTACAATATTGAAACCTTAATAAAAGTTTATTTATTTTTTTTAAATCACATTGTCTGATTTTTAAAGAATTTATTTGCAAATTATGGTCAATAGCAAAAGTTAATCTCAATACTTAGTTATTTACCCTTTGTTGGCAATGACAGAGATCAAACGTTTTCTGTAAGTCTTCACAAGGTTTTCACACACTGTTGCTGATATTTTCTCTGATATTCCTCCATGCAGATATCCTCTAGAGCAGTGAAGTTTTGGGGCTGTCACTGGGCAGCACAGACTTTCAACTCCCTCCAAAGGTTTTCTATGGGGTTGAGATCTGGAGACTGGCTAGGCCACTCCAGGACCTTGAAATGCTTCTTATGAAGCCACTCCTTCGTTGCCTGGGCGGTGTGTTTGGGATCATTGTCATATACAAGGAAGGGGAGAAAGGGGCACCGCCAATGAATATACCTGGGTGCAAAAAGGGACCACTAATAATAGTCAAATGTCTAGAAAAAGAAAAAAAAGCTATTTGCCATAAAATATTGCACACCATCCACAATAAATGTTTATTATGCACAAATTATCACAAACACCCAAGAAAACACATTTACAATTAAAACCATTTAAAACAAAAATTACACATGGGTTGGGGAATAAATAAAAGGTTAATAATTAAAAGGTGACATAAATACAGGTAACGAGTGGAGAACAGAGGAGACTCTTAAAGAAGAAATTACAGGCCTGTGAGAGCCAGAAATCTTGCTTCTTTGTAGGTGACCAAATACTTATTTTCCACCATAATTTGCAAATAAATTCTTTAAAAACCAGACAATGTGGTTTTATCGATTTATTTTCATTGAAGTTATGAAAATTACAGGCCTCTCTCATCTTTTTAAATGGGAGAACTTGCACAATTTGTGGCTGACTAAATATTTTTGTGCCTCACTGTGTGTGTATATATATATATATATATATATATATATATATATATATATATTTTTATTTTTTTTTTATGAAAAAAAGTAAATATGTCTCGTTGCAGAAAGTTATTTGAACCAGCTAGATGTTTTAAGACATATGACAGTCCGCAACTGCTTAACCCCTTACGGACCCATGAAATAACCAACAGATGCCTGCTGCTATCAGCAACAGACATCTTCCGGTAATGTTGAATATCAAACATCGCTCTGATGCCCATCATTTAACTGGTTAAATGCTGTGATCAATTGTAATCCCTGGTGTCTAGTGGTCTCATCAACCTCCAACCCCCTAAATCCAGCCCTTAGCAATTGAGTGCAGATTACATAGATCAATGTAATGCATTAAATAAAAAGTTATCAAAAAGCCAGACCTACATAAACATGATACCACTTATAACTACAGGTCAGGGCACAAAAAACTTTTTTCTTTTTAAATCAACTGATGCCAGAAAGTTAAAAAGATTTGTATATAAATTATTTTCTTTTTGGATTTATTTTCCGTCACAACCATAGTGCTCTCTGCTGACACATCTGTCCATGTCAGGAACTTTCCAGAGCTGCATATGTTTGCTATGGAGATTTTCTCCTGCTCTGGACAGTTCCTGACATGGACAGAGGTGTCAGCAGAGAGCACTGTGGTAGTGACAGAACATAAATCCCCAAAGAAAATAATTTCCTCTGTAGTATACAGCCGCTAACAAGTACTGGAAGGATTAAGATTTTTTAATAGAAGTAATTTACAAATCTGTTTAAATTTCTGGTATCAGTTGATTTAAAAAAAAAAAAAAAAACTGTTTACCACTGGAGTACCCCTTTGATACAGCTCCGTAGGTGGAAAAATAATAAAAGTTATAGGAGTCAGAACAGTAATTTGTTTCTTTTTCAAGTCTCAAATTTTTTAACCATAAAACAAAACAAAAATTACCCAAGTTTGGCATCATTAGAATTGTACTGACCCATAGAGTAAAGTTTGCAAGTCAGTTTTACCATATTGTGAACTCTGAAATTACTGCCCCACAAAATATTGGTCAGACTAGGTAGGGCAAATAGCTTATCTGCCGACACATTCTATGTTTCTATGTTTTATAAGTAAGACATGGCCCATGCACAAGTTTAGGAACTACGGCTCTACGTAACCACATGGAGCAGAATCACAATGCAGCATGGGACAAAAATATTGCGGAATTTAGAAATGAATCATAGCTTGTTGTAATAAGTGAACCTGTCTTTATTTTATGCTGACATTATTTGGGCAGCATGAGGCTCCTGATAGATTCCCTTTAAACTGTCAGTGGATACGAGAAAAGCTGCACTTTATAAAGTACATCCCAGCAGGTGTAACATGTATGAAGATTTGCTTCTGATTAGCAATAATGGGTATGCCACCATAATGCACAGTATTTGATTTTGCTGCTCCCATTTATGAAATAGCGGCAAAGAGTTCTAAATAATAATGAACTGGTTAAAAATTCAACCCACTTCAGAGTTCATGCATATGAATCGTTCCTTAGCAGACTCTGCTTTGTATAGTTTAGGTATTAATTATTTACAAAAAAGATGGAATTGTTTTGCAATATATGACCATTATTAATTTTATTTTATGAGCTTTTACATTTGGACAAGTGAACATAAATGTCTTTATATTTTCATATTTATTGAACATAAATATTGTTAAATGCAGTAAAAGAAGTATACATCTACCGTGCTTCATAGTTCCCACAAAATGACTGTAATTTACAAGCAACATTATTTCAGCTGTACAAAAATGAAACAAGTGCACTGTCGAAATATAACTGGTCGTGAATATTTTCAAGAAAATAACTTAGTGTTTTTTGATAATCCCTTCATGATATAAGTAGTCATTAATCATTTTTACCACTTCATGATAATTACCATTACACATTGAGCGAAAACTTCTACAAACCACATTATGGAATTGACTTGATCAATCTATGTCATGGAAACTTGGCCACAGCTGAGTAACTGGACATTAATTACTGTTAAGGTGCCTCATAAATAGGTTTTTGTAAGCATTAAAATGAAAATTTATTTACTCCATTTTATGCTGGTACTTCATAGAACACAAGATACTTTCCTAATTAAAAGTTAACATTGCAGATTTACAATGGCAAATGTGACAGACTGCTAGTGAAAATTGGGGTAAGAAAATGGTCTATGAATCATAAGCCAGATTTGCTACATATTTTAGACACAACTTAGGCTACAGTAGACACTTTGAAAAGTGAAATCCTGAAATGTACCAAATCTATTAACCCCTTAAGGACACAGCCCATTTTCACCTCTAGGACGCAGTCCTTTTTTGCACATCTGACCACTGTCATTTTAAACATTAATAACTCTGGAATGCTTTTACTTATCAATCTGATTCCGAGATTGTTTTTTCATGACATATTCTACTTTAACATTGGGGTAAATTTTTGTGGTAACTTGCATCCTTTCTTGGTGAAAAATCCCCAAATTTGATGAAAAAATTTCAAATTTAGCATTTTTCTAACTTTGAAGCTCTCTGCTTGTAAGGAAAATGGATATTCCAAATACTTTTTTTGGATTCACATAAACAATATGTCTACTTTATGATTGCATCATAAAATTGACATGTTTTTACTTTTGGAAGACATCACAGGGCTTCAAAAATCAGCAGCAATTTTACAATTTTTCACAACATTTTCAAATTCGCTATTTATCATGGACCAGTTCAGGTTTGAAGTGGATTTGAAGGATCTTTATATTAGAAATACCTCATAAATGACCCCATTATAAAAGCTGCACCCCCAAAGTATTCAAAATGACATTCAGTAAGTGTTTTAACCCTTTAGGTGTTTCACAGGAAAAGCAGCAAAGTGAAGGAGAAAATTCAAAATGTTAATTTTTTACACTTGCATGTTCTTGTAGACCCAATTTTTGAAATTTTACAAGGGGTAAAAGGATAAAATTTATACTTGTATTTGTAGCCCAATTTCTCTCGAGTAAGCACATACCTCATATGTCTATTTAAATTGTTTAGCGGGCGCAGTAGAGGGCTCAGAAGCGAAGGAGCGACAAGGGGATATTGGAGAGTACGTTTTTTATGAAATGGTTTTTGGGGTGCATGTTGCATTTAGGAATCCCCTATGGTGCCAAAACAAAAAAAAAAACACATGGCATACCATTTTGGAAACTAGACCCCTTGAGGAACGTAACAAGGAATTAAGTGAGCCTTAATACCCCACACGTGTTTCACGACTTTTGCATATGTAAAAAAAATAAATGTTTTTTTCACTAAAATGTGTGTTTCCCCCCAAATTTCACATTTTTGCAAGGGTTAATAGCAGAAAATACCCCCCAAAATGTGTAACCCCATCTTTTCTGAGTATGGAGGTACCCCATAAGTTGACCTGAAGTGCACTACAGGCAAACTACAATGCTCAGAAGAGAAGGAGTCATATTTGGCTTTTTGAGAGCAAATTTTGCTCGGGGGGCATGTCGCATTTAGGAAGCCTCTATGGTGCCAGGACAGCACAAAAAAACACATGGCATACCATTTTGGAAACTAGACCCCTTGAGGAATGTAACAAGGGATAAAGTGAACCTTAATACCCCACAGGTGTTTCACGACTTTTGCATATGTAAAAAAAAAAATTTTTTACAATAAAATGCTTGTTTTCCCCCAAATTTTACATTTTTACAAGGGATAATAGCAGAAAATACCCCCCAAAATTTGTAACCCCATCTCTTCTGAGTATGGAAATACCCCATAAGTGGACGTGAAGTGCACTGGGGGCGAACTACAATGCTCAGAAGAGAAGGAGCATCATTGAGCTTTTGGAGAGAGAATTTGGCCATGTGCATCTACAAAGCCCCCCGTGGTGCCAGAACAGTGGACCCCCCACATGTGACCCCATTTTTAAAACTACACCCCTCATGGAATGTAATAAGGGGTGCAGTGAGAATTTGCACCCCACTGGCATTTGACGGATCTTTGGAACAGTGGGCTGTGCAAATAAAAAAATGTATTTTTCATTTTCACAGACCCCTATTTCAAATATCTGTCAGACACCTATGTGGTGTAAATGCTCACTATACCCCTTGTTACATTCCGTGAGGGGTGTAGTTTCCAACATGGGGTCACATGTGGGTATTTATTGTTTTGCGCTTATGTCAGAACCGCTGTAAAATCAGCCACCACTGTGCAAATCACCAATTTAGACCTCAAATATACATGGTGCGCTCTCCCTTCTGAGCCTTGTTGTGCGCCCGCAGAGCACTTTGCGCCCACATATGGGGTATCTCCGTACTCAGGAGAAATTGCGTTACAAATTTGGGGGGCTTTTTTTCTTTTACCGCTTGTGAAATTTAAAAGTATGGGGCAACACCAGTATGTTAGTGTACAAAAATAGTTTTTTTTACACTAACATGCTGGTGTAGACCCCAACTTTATCTTTTCATAAGGGGTAAAAGGAGAAAAAGCCCCCCAAAATTTGTTAGGCAATTTCTCCCGAGTACGGCGATACCCCATATGTGGCCCTTAACTGTTGCTTTGAAATACGACAGGGCTCCAAAGTGAGAGTGCCATTAGCATTTGAGGCCTAAATTAGGGATTTGCATAGGGGGACTCACTGTAATCTGCCGTCAGTGTGAATGTAACCTGTACATTCACATGGGAGGGCAAAACTACAACTCCCAGCATGCACTGACAGAACGTGCATGCTGGGAGTTGTAGTTTTGCAACAGGTGGAGGCACACTGGTTGGAAAATACTGAGTTAGGTAATAGAACCTATTACCTAACTCAGTATTTCCCAACCAGTGTGCCTCCAGCTGTTGCAGAACTACAACTCTCAGCATGTACTGTTTGCCAAAGGGAATGCTGGGAGATGTAGTTATGCAACAGCTGGAGGCAAGCAAGTACAACTCCCAGCATGCCGAGACAGCCTTTTGCTGTTCCTGAATGCTGGGAGTTGTAGTTTTGCAAGATTTAGAGGGGTTCAGGCTGGAGATCACTGACAGTGGTCTCTAAACTGTGGCCCTCCAGATGTTGCAAAACTACAAATCTCAGCATGCTAAGACAGCAAACTGCTGTCTGGGCATGCTGGGAGTTGTAATTTTGTAACATCTGGAGGGCTACAGTTTAGAGACCACTGTCAGTGATCTCTAGCCTGTACCCCATCTTGCAAAACTACAAATCCCAGCATGCCAACACAGCAAACAGCTGTCAAGGCATGGTGGGAGTTGTAGTTTTGCAACATCTGGAGGGCCACAGTTTAGAGACCACTCTCCAAACTGTTGCCCTGCAGATGTTGCTAGGCAACAGACTCCCGGACACGCCGCTGCCATACTCACCTCCACCGCCGCCATGATCACAGCCACCGCCGTCATCTGGAGCTCCGCCGCCGGATAAGTGACCGCCGCTACTACACGTTTCCCCCCGTTGTGCCTGGACAGCGATGGGCGGGCATAGCGGGGGGAACCGAACTTTAACCCCCCCGCCCCCAGTCTACTATTGGTCGGTCGCTCCGCCGATCAATAGCAGGGATAGGATGGGGTGGCAACCCTGCCACCTCACTCCTATCTCTTCAGGGGGATCAAGGGTGTCTTGGACATCCTCGATCCCCCTTATTTTATCGCGGCGCCGCCATTGGTGGGCAGGGGGAGAGCTCTCACCCCTGCAAACACCATAGATGCCGTGATCAGAACTGATCACGGCATCTATGGGGTTAATGCTGCCAGGACGCTGCCGGGATCGCGGCCCCGGCAGCTGCGGTGGGACTTCGGCTGTGATTGACAGCTGAGTCCCGCCGGCGATCTCCTGCGCTGCCCGCGGCAGAGCTGGAGATCGCTTGGACGTATGCATATGTCCATTTGCGCGAACGTGTATTTCGCCTGGACGTATGCATACGTCCAATAGCGGGAAGGGGTTAATGGCATGCACTAGAGATGAGCGAATTTTTGAAAAATTTGATTTGGCCAATTCACCGAATTTTCCCCCTAAATTTATTTCTGTCCAAATTTATTTGCAGCGTATAGCTATTAAAAACGGCCATTTCTGGCCTACAGAGAGCCTCAATAGGGGTGTAGAACACTTTTCCTTGTGGTAACATGCACAGCGTGTGTGCTGGTTTAGTGAAATAATACTGTTATTCAGTATGACATGCAGATCAGAGACATTGCTAAGCTGCGTAATGACAGAGTCTGGAGGTGGCATCAGTATGAAGAGACCATATAGTGGCTGAATGACACAGCGTGAGGGTGGCAGCAGCATGAGGAGACCACATAGTGGCTTAATGACACAGCGTGGAGGTGGCAGCAGCATGAGGAGAACATATAGTGGCTGAATGACATAGCCTGGAGTTTGCGGCTGCATGAGAAGAACATATAGTAGCTGAATGACACAGCGTGAAGGAGACCATGTAGTGGCTGAATGACACAGCCTGGAGGTGGCGTCTGCATGAGGAGAACATGTAGTGGCTGAATGACACAGCCTGGAGTTGTCAGCAGCATAGAGAGACCACATAGTGGCTGAATGACACAGCCCAGAGCTGGCAGCAGCATATAGTGGCTGAATGACACAGCCTGGAGGTGGCAGAAGCATGAGGAGACCATCTAGTGGCTGAATGACACAGCGTTAAGGTGGAAGCAACATGAGAAGAACATATAGGGGGAGATTTATCAAAACTTGTTCAGAGGAAAAATAGCAATCAGATTGCTTCTTTCATTTTTAAGGCCTCTGCAAAAGGAAAGAAGCGATCTGATTGGTTGCTATGGGCAGCTGGGCAACTTTTCCATTGCCCAGGTTTTGATAAATCTCCCCCATAGTGGCTGAATGACACAGACTGGAGTTGGTTGTAGCATGAGGAGACCAAATAATGGCTGAATGACACAGCCTGGAGTTGGCGGCAGCATATAGTGGCTGAATGACACAGCCAGGAGATTTCGGCAGCATGAGGAGAACATATAGTGGCTGAATGACACAGCCTGGAGTTGGCGGCAGCATGAGGAGACCACATAGTGGCTGAACGACACAGCCAGGAGTTGGCGGCAGCATATAGTGGCTGAATGACACAGTCTGGAGTTTGGGGCAGCATTAGGAGAACATATAGTGGCTGAATGACCCATACTTTAGGTGGCGGAAGCATGAGGTGACCATATAGTGGCTGAATGACACAGTGTTGAGATGGCAGCAGCATGAGAAGAACATATAGTGGCGGAATGACACAGCCTGGAGGTGGCTGCAGCGTGAGGAGAACATATGGTGGCAGTATGAGACAGTCTGAGGTGGAATAGGCATGAGGAGAAAATATGGTGGCAGAATGAGACAGCCTGGGTAAGGAATAGGCATGAGGAGAACATAGGTGTTACGCCGAGTGCTCCGGGTCCCCACTCCTCCCTGGAGCGCTCACGGCGTTTGTCTCCATGCAGCGCCCCCGGTCATACCCGCTGACCGGGAGCGCTGCACTAGTGTCACCGGCGGGGATGCGATCCGCGTACTGGGTCGCGCCCGCCCGCGGGTCGCATTCCAATCTCCTCACCTGCCCCGTCCTCTGTCTGCTCAGTCCCGGCACGCGGCCCCACTCTCTAGGGTGCGCACGCGCCGGCTCTCTTAGATTTAAAGGGCCAGTGCGCCATTGATTGGTGCCTTGCTCAATCAGTACCTGTGCCTTCCTTATAACAACCCACTTCCCCTTCCTGTCCTTGCCGGATATTGTTGCCTTGTGCCCTGTGAAAGCGTTTAGTGTGTTCCCAAGCCTGTGTATCCAGACCTTCTGCTGTTGCCCCTGACTACGACTCTTGCTGCCTGCCCTGACCTTCTGCTACGTACGACCTTGCTCTTGCCTTGTCCCTGTGTACCGCGCCTGTCTCAGCTGGCAGCTGGGGTTGAGTCGCTATCGGGTGGAACGACCTGGGGGTTACCTGCTGCTGGTGAAAACCAGTAACCCCTTAGACTCCGTTCCCCTGGTACGGCCCACGTCATCACCCCACTGACACAGAGGATCCACCACCTGTGTCCTCCCTGCATACCTATTCGGATCCTGACAGCAGATCCGGACATGGATCCCGCTGAGGTCCCGCTGCCTAGTGTCGCTGACCTAACATTGGTGGTCGCCCAGCAATCCCAACAGATCGCACAACAAGGACAGCAGCTGACTCAACTGACCGTCATGCTGCAACAACTTTTGCCACAGCTTCAGCAATCATCTCCTCCGCCAGCTCCTGCATCTCCTCCGCAGCGAGTGGCCGCTCCCAGCATCTGCCTGTCTCTACCGGACAAGTTTGATGGGGACTCTAAACAGTGCCATAGATTCCTGTCCCAGTGTTCCCTACACTTGGAGATGATGTCGGACCAATTCCCCACTGAACGGTCTAAGGTGGCTTTCGTGGTCAGTCTCCTGTCTGGAAAGGCCTTGTCGTGGGCCACACCGCTCTGGGACCGCAACGATCCTGCCACTGCTACTATCCAGTCCTTCTTCACTGAAGTTCGTAGTGTCTTTGAGGAGCCAGCCCGGGCCTCCTCAGCCGAGACTGCTTTGCTGAACCTCGTCCAAGGGAGTACTTCCGTAGGCAAATACGCCATCCAGTTTCGTACCCTCGCCTCAGAGCTATCCTGGAACAATGAGGCCCTCTGCGCGACCTTCAAGAAAGCCTTATCCAGCAACATCAAAGATGTCCTGGCCGCACGAGAAATTCCTGCTAACCTGTCTGAACTTATCCATTTGGCCACCCGCATCGACATGCGTTTTTCTGAAAGACGCCAAGAGCTTCGACAGGAAAAGGATCTTGTTTGCACCAGGCGATTTCTCTCCCCGGCCCCCGGCTCCTCTCTTCCAAAGTCCTTTGCAATCTGTTCCTGTGCCTTCCGCCGAGGAGGCTATGCAAGTGGATCGGTCCCGCCTGACCCTACAAGAGAGGACTCGCCGCCGTAACGAGAATCTGTGCCTGTACTGTGCTAGTACCGAACACTTCCTAAAAGACTGTCCTATCCGCCCTCCGCTTCAGGAGAGACGCACTCGGTTACCTCACAAAGTTGAGACGACTCTTGGTGTGAATTCTGCTTCTCCACCTCACTGTGCCTGTGCGGATTTCTCCTTCCGCCAACTCCTCCGGTTATTTTGGCCTTTTGTTAATAGGTTCAGCATCCCAGTGACCAGTCTCGTCAAGCCGCTCTACATTTCTTCTGTCAACTGAGAAAAATTGGACTGCACTGTGCGCTACCACACAGAACCCCTGCTTATGAGCATTGGACTGCATCATGAAAAAATTTTATTTCTTGTTCTGCCCAACTGCACCTCTGAAGTCCTTCTCGATCTGCCATGGCTCCAACGTCATTCTCCTACCCTTGACTGGACCACCGGGGAGATCAAAAGTTGGGGTCCTTCTTGTCTCAAACGATGCCTCACGACTGCTTCCACTTGTCAAACCCCTGTGGCTCCACCTATACCGGGTCTTCCCAAGGCCTACCAGGACTTTGCTGATGTTTTCTGCAAAAAGCAAGCAGAGATCTTACCACCTCATAGGCCTTACGACTGCCCCATTGACCTCCTTCCTGGTACCACTAGACCCCGGGGCAGGATCTACCCTCTGTCTGCCCCAGAGACTCAAGCCATGTCCGAATATATCCAGGAGAACCTAAAGAGAGGTTTTATTCAGAAGTCCTCATCCCCTGCGGGAGCGGGGTTCTTCTTTGACTCTAAAAAGGATGGATCCTTACGACCATGCATTGACTACCGCGGTCTAAATAAAATCACCATCAAAAACTGCTATCCCCTGCCTTTGATCTCTGAACTCTTTGACCGTCTTCGTGGCGCCAATATTTTCACTAAATTGGACTTAAGAGGCGCATATAATCTTATTCGCATCAGGAAAGGTGATGAGTGGAAGACCACATTCAATACTAGAGACGGACATTTCGAATATCTAGTCATGCCCTTTGGGCTCTGCAACGCCCCTGCAGTCTTCCAGGACTTCGTTAATGAGATATTTTGGGACTTATTATATACCTGTGTTGTGGTTTACCTGGACGACATCTTGATTTTCTCCTCTAACCTGGAGGAACACCGTCGTTATGTCCGTCTAGTGCTCCAAAGACTTCGTGAAAACCACCTGTATGCTAAAATGGAAAAATGTCTCTTTGAATGCAACTCTCTTCCTTTCCTAGGTTACCTAGTCTCTGGCCAAGGGCTTCAAATGGCCCCAGATAAACTGTCAGCGATTTTGGATTGGCCACGCCCTTCTGGACTCCATGCTATCCAATGCTTTCTGGGATTTGCCAACTATTTCCGACAGTTTATTCCCCATTTCTCCACCATTGTGGCCCCTATTGTGGCCCTGACCAGGAAGAATGCCAACCCTAAGCCATGGCCTCCTCAAGCTGATGAGGCCTTCAATCGTCTCAAAACTGCCTTCGCTTCTGCACCAGTGCTGTCCAGACCTGATCCATCGAAACCTATCTTTCTGGAAGTTGACGCCTCCTCAGTCGGAGCCCGAGCCATGCTTCTCCAAAAAAACTCTACCGGACGTAACATTACTTGTGGTTTCTTCTCTAAAACTTTCTCTCCGGCAGAAAAGAATTACTCCATTGGAGATCGTGAACTTCTAGCCATCAAGTTAGCACTCGAAGAGGGGAGGCATCTATTGGAGGGTTCCAAACACCCCATTGTCATTTACACTGACCACAAGAATCTCTCGTACCTCTAGTCTGCTCAGTGTCTGAATCCTCGCCAGGCTAGATGGTCGTTGTTTTTTTCCCGCTTTAACTTCGAGATACACTTCCGTCCCGCAGACAAAAATGTCAGAGCTGACGCCCTTTCACGTTCCTCTGATGCCACCGAATCTAAAGCCCCTCTGCAGCATATCGTACCGCCTGAGTGCCTAGTCCTCTCTGCTCCAGCTTCCCTGGGACAAACTCCCCCTGGAAAGACTTTTGTTCCTCCACGCCTTCGCTTCAAGATCCTCAAATGGGGACATTCTTCTCACCTTGCTGGCCATGCTGGCATTAAAAAGTCCATCCAGCTTATTTCCCGTTGGTATTGGTGGCCTACACTAGAGGGGGACGTTACTGATTTCATTCGGGCCTGTACCATTTGTGACCGGGATAAAACCCCTCGCCAGAAGCCTGCTGGACTCCTCCTTCCTTTACCCGTCCCCGAGCAACCATGGTCCCAAATTGCCATGGATTTTATTATGGATCTGCCCGTATCCCATGGCAACACCATCATCTGGGTGGTTGTTGATCGTTTCTCCACAATGGCACACTTCATTCCACTTCCAGGTCTTCCTTCTGCGCCACAATTGGCGAAGCAATTTTTTCTGCATATTTTTCGCCTTCACGGGCTTCCCACGCATATCGTCTCGAATAGAGGCATTCAATTTGTGTCGAAATTTTGGAGAGCTCTCTGTAACCAATTAAAAATCAAATTAAATTTCTCGTCCTCCTATCACTCGCAATCCAATGAACAAGTAGAGAGAGTAAACCAGATTCTTGGTGACTATTTGCGAAATTTTGTCTCCTCCCGCCAAGACGATTGGGTCGACCTTCTGCCCTGGGCTGAATTCTCGTACAATTTCAAAAATTCGGAATCCTCTGCCAAATCCCTGTTCTTTGTGGTGTACGGCCGTCACCCTCTGCCCCCCCTCCCCATTCCCACTTCTTCTGGACTGACTGCTGTTGATGAAGTTACCAGGGACTTCTCTGTTATCTGGAAAGAGACTCAAAAGTCGCTCCTACTGGCCTTGTCTCGTGTAAAGAGACATGCAGATAAGAAGAGAAGAACTCCTCCTGTCTTCGCCCCTGGGGACAAAGTGTGGCTCTCTGCCAAATATATCCGCTTTTGTGTTCCTAGCTACAAGCTGGGTCCACGTTACCTTGGACCATTTAAAATCAAGAGTCAAATCAATCCTGTCTCCTACAAACTTCTTCTCCCTCCTTCTCTTCGTATTCCTAACTCCTTTCATGTTTCCCTTCTCAAACCTCTCGTTCTTAACCGTTTCTCCCCCAAGGCCACCGCTCCTGCTCCTGTCTCTGGCTCCTCTGATGTCTTCACGGTAAAGGAAATCCTCGCCTCCAAGGTAGTCAGAGGTAGAAAATTTTTTCTCGTAGACTGGGAGAATTGTGGCACCGAAGAGAGGTCTTGGGAACCTGGGCTCCAAAAAGAGGGGGAGACCAAAGGGGGGGGGGGGTACTGTTACGCCGAGCGCTCCGGGTCCCCTCTCCTCCCCGGAGCGCTCGCGGCGTTCTTCCCCGGTCAGACCCGCTGCACTAGTGTCACCGGCGGGGATGCGATCCGCGTAGCGGGACGCGCCCGTCCGCGGGTCCTATTCCAATCTCCTCACCTGCCCCGTCCTCTGTCTGCTCAGTCCCGGCGTGCGCGGCCCCGCTCTCTAGGGCGCGTGCGCGCCGACTCTCTTAGATTTAAATGGCCAGTGCGCCATTGATTGGTGCCTGGCCCAATCAGTACCTGCACCTGTGCCTTCCTTATAAAAACCCACTTCCCCTTCCTGTCCTTGCCGGATCTTGTTGCCTTGTGCCCTGTGAAAGCGTTTAGTGTGTTCCCAAGCCTGTGTATCCAGACCTTCTGCTGTTGCCCCTGACTACGACTCTTGCTGCCTGCCCTGACCTTCTGCTATGTCCGACCTTGCTCTTTCCTTGTCCCTGTGTACCGTGCCTGTCTCAGCTGTCAGCTAGGGTTGAGTCGCTATCGGATGGAACGACCTGGGGGTTACCTGCCGCTGCAAGTCCAACCCGCTTTGCGGCAGGCTCTGGTGAAAACCAGTAACCTCTTAGACTCCGTTCCCCTGGTACGGCCCACGTCCTCACCCCACTGACACAGAGGATCCACCATCTGTGTCCTCGCTGAATACCTATCCGGATCCTGACAATATGGTGACAGAATGAGACAGCCTGGAGGTGGCATCGGCATGAGGAGAACATATGGTGGCATAATGAGACAGCCTGGAGTCAGCAGCAGCAGCATCAGGAGTCCTGAAAGTGACTCGGTGGTGCGGTGGGTGGCAATACCAGTACCCAGTGACAAAGGAGGGTGAAAAAAGAAAAACTTTGCATCAGAAGTGTGGCATGAGGTGGGTGACAGGATCAGAATAGTAGCTGAGGCAGGTAGGCAGAAGAAAACATTCTCTTTTGTAAAAGTGTTAATGTGCACAAGTAAGTAAAGAGGATATGCATTACGTAAAACAACTTTTAATAATATGCTTAGGATAAAATATATGGAACCCAAATTTTCAAAATTCAAACAAAAGGAAAAGTGTGCAAAGAACACTATGTGCCACCTACACCACCAAGTATTGATGTAATGCAAAGACCTCTAATAGGTGGAAGGAAAAAACATGTGGTCCATTGTAACCGGTGGGGGTAAAACTTCCCCTGTAAGGCCCTACTCTCACATTATTAATTTCCTCCTTGGCAAGTGTTACTCGCCCTAAAAAGGGTGGCACCACACAGGAACGTCTCCCTATTTCCACCTACAAACACTGCCATTTCGTAGGGTTTTTAGGTGGAAATAGGGATGGGTTCCTGTGTGGGGCCGCCCTTTTTAAGATGAGTAACAGTCTTCCTCGAAAAGGTGGAAGGGAACAATGTATTGTCCATTGTAGCAGGTGTGGGTAAAAAAACTTCCCCTGTAAGGCCCTACTCTCACCCTAATAATTCCCTTGGCAAGTGTTACTCGCCCTGAAAGGAAAGTAGGAAACTCTCTCTATTTCCACCTAAAAACCCTGGAAAATGGCAGTGTTTGTAGAGGGAAATAGGGAGAGTTTCCTCTGTGGGGCCACCCTTTTTAGGGCAAGTAACACTTGCCAAGAAGGGAATTAATAATGCGAGAGTAGGGCCTTACAGGGAAAGTTACAATGGACCATATGTTGTTCCCTTCCACATTTTAGAGGTCTTTGCATCACATCAATACTTGGTGGTGTAGGTGGCACATGGTGTTTTTTGCATACCTTTCCTTTTGTTTGATTAAACAAAATTGATATTTGAACTCCCAAGTTTTCGTGTATCTGGCCCTGGCGTGTGGATACAAAGGACCAAATCTAACAAGGAGTCACATGTAACATGGCAGCACAATGACAGAGCATAGAGGAGGCATCAGTATGAGGAGACCATAAAGTGGCTGAGTGACTGCCTTGAGTTTGTGGCAGCATAGG
Source organism: Hyla sarda (assembly GCF_029499605.1). Lineage (NCBI taxonomy): Eukaryota > Metazoa > Chordata > Amphibia > Anura > Hylidae > Hyla > Hyla sarda. The sequence goes on from NC_079191.1 coordinate 229,812,387, forward strand.
GAAACCATATAGTGTCTGAATGCCACAGCCTGGAGTTGGCTGAAGCATGAGGAGACCATATAGTGTCTGAAGGGCACAGCCTGGAGTTGGCAGCAGCATGAGTAGACACTAGGACTTCATAATCCCTAAGATTAAAAGATGAATTTTAAAATTTAAATTGGAAGATTTAGGGTAGCTATTGCTACCATAAACATGTTTTAAGCCCAGGCCCAGCAGCATCAGTAAACCATATATTGGCTGAATGACACAGCCTGGAGATGGCAGAAGCATGAGGAGACCATTGAAAATTAAGATTTTGAGGATTTTGACATTTAAATTTTAACTCCCAAGTTTAATGTCCCAGGCCCTGGCGTATGGGTACAAAGGACCAAATATAACAAGAAGTCACATGTCACATGGCAGCACAATGGCAGAGCCTAGAGGTGGCATCAGTATGAGGAGACCATAGAGCGTCTGAATAGCAAAGCCTGGAGGTGGCTGAAGCACGAGGAGACCATATAGTGGCTAAATGGCACAGCCTAGAGATTGTGGTAGCATGAAGAGACCAAATAGTGGCTGAATGGAGCAGCTTGGAGGTGGCTGAAGCATGAGGAGACCATAAAGTGGCTGAATGGCACAGCCTGGAGTTGGCTGAAGCATGAGAAGAGACCATATAGTGGCTGAATGAGACAGCCTGGAGGTGTCAGCAGCAGCATCAGGAGTCCTGAAAGTGACCCAGTGACAGAGTGGTGTGGTGAGTGGCAATACCAGTGAAAAAAGGTCTGATGCGGAGGAATGTTTGTAACTGGGGAGTAGCTCCTTAAATCTTAAAGTGCTGGTATGGGACCATGGTTAATCTACTCTGATGCATCAGGCATTGGTGGTTGGAAATCCGGGCAGATCCATGCCTGATTCATCTTCACAAAGGTCAGTCTCTCCACATTTTTTGTGGACAGATGAGTCCTCCTTGTGGTTGCTATGGCCCCCGACGAACTAAACAACCGCTCTGATGGCACACTACTGGCTGGGCAGGACAGCTTTTCCAGGGCAGACTCTGCTAGTTGCTCCCTCAAATCAAGTTTGGCTGCCCAGAAGTCTAGCGGATCTTCAAGGTCTGTTGGCATGGGCATGTCAAGGTATGCCACCACCTGCTGGTTCAGGTCCTGCTCCAGGTGTACCTGCTGCTGATGAGTTGCTTCCCTACGCTGTGGAAGAAAGCTACTCATCAAGCTGCTGCTGATGAAGCTGGTATTGCTCCGGCCACCCCTCCCCAGCAGCCATGGCAGTGGAAGGTGAGAGCAGGGGGCCCCCCAATTCAGACCAGCGAGAGGATGGGCGATGGCACCGACAGGCAGCGGCCAACTCACAACATAGAATGCCTCTGTAGTAGGTCACTTTGTCCTCCCTCTCAGTGGGTGTAAAAAAGGTGCCTATTTTGTGGCCTTAGCGAGGTTCCAATAAGGTGGGGATCCAGAAGTCATCCCACTGCCAGATGGTGACAATTCGGCTGTCGCTACGCAAGCAAGTGAGCATGCATCGTGCCATTTGTGAAAGTGACTTGGAGGGACTCCCTGCCTCCATCTCCACTGCATACTGCCACGGTGTGTCTGGGTCCTCTGTCTCACCTTCCTCATAACCCTCTAGCTCCACTAGCTGCTCCTGGTCCTCCTCTCCGGTCAGATGACTAGAAAAACCACCCATCTCGTGAAACCTAAACTGTACTTCACTGTGCCCCTCCGCCTCTTCCTCCTCCTACAGTTCAGCCCCCACAGGGCTCATGTGTGTGGCTGTGAGATGCAGGCGCCACGTATCCAGTGCCCTGACAAGCCATCGATTCCAACATGTGTTGTAGTAGATGAAGCAGTGAAATGACATTGTTCAACCCGTAATCCTGGTGACTGACTAATAATGTGGCTTCCTCAAAGGGCCTGAGCAAATGGCAGGTGTCGCGTATGAGCTGCCACTGGTTGACATTGAAGTTACACACGGGAGTCCCCCTATCCGCTTTGATCATAAAGAAATCGGCAATGGCCTTTCTCTGTTCGTATAGTTGGTCCAACATATGGAGGGTGGAATTCCAACGTGTGGAAATGTTGCAAATTAGACTATGTTGGGGGATGCCATTCTGACACTGCAGCTCAAGGAGGGTGTGCTTTGCGGTGTACAAGTGGTTGAAGGGCATGCATAGTTAGGATGTCTTTCAGATGGGGGGAACACTTCAGGATCTGCTTAACAACCAGATTGAACACATGCGCCATGCAGAGTGCATGGCTCAGGCTTCCTTGTCGCAGCGCAGACAAGATGTTCTTCCCGTTGTCGGTCACCATGGTTTCCATTTCCAGTTTTCGTGGAGTAAGCCATTATTCGATTTCTTGATAAATTACTTTTAGCAGTTCCTCCCCTGTATGACTCCGTTCGTCAAGGCAAACCATGTAAAGAACAGCGTGACATCACCGTGCCCTGCACACATGGTATTCTGTAGGGGCACTGAGACCAGTCCATGCAGTGGAGGCTGAGGACATGGTGGAGGATGAGGAGGCGGAGTCGCACACTGTCACTGGACCAATGACCTCAGAGCGTGTAGGCGAAAGCGGCGTGACCTGTCCAAGTTGCTGTTGTTGTGGCTGTGCAGGAACCCCATTCACACAGTGGGCCGTAAAGGACATATAATGTCCCTTACCATAGTTACATCTCCACATGTCGGCGCTGCCGGGCACTTTGATACACACCGATAGGCTCAAGGACTGGCCCACCTGCTCTTCCACAAAATTGTGCAGAAAAAGATAGAAACAAAGCGCTCCACTGTGAAGGACAGTATGTGAAAGGTGAGCCCCTAGCAATAGAGCAACTCACCAGATAATGTTGTGCTAGGGGAGAGGCACAACACTCTTTCGAGCATATATTGAAAAATCCTTTCAGAAGGTTGTAGTGGAGATCCCGCCCGGACATCCACTCAGAACTGTAGCTTATCCCACCCTCGGCAAAGCATAGGGAACATGTAGAGAAGATTATGCACTTTTGAGGTGCACAGATAGAAGGGATATTTAGTGCTGTCCACAACCAAGGTAGGTATTCTGTGATTCTTTTGAAATCTTTTATTAGACATGTCACATGTCTAATAATAAAAGATTTCAAAAGAATCACAGAATACCTACCTTGGTTGTGGACAGCGCTAAAATATCCCTTCTATCTGTGCACCTCAAAAGTGCATAATCTTCTCTACAAAATTGTGCAGGGCTGGTACTGCCTTAATCACAAAGAATTAACAGCTTGGGACTCTCCACTTCAGCTCGGCACAAGCCATCAGTTCTCTGAAAGGTGCAGAGTCCACCACTGGAAAAGGGAGGGACTGCAGGACCAGCAACTTGGACAGGAGCACATTCAGCTTCTGTGCCGTTGGATAAATGTGCGCATACTGTTGTCTCTTGGACACGGCTTCGCCGAAGGATGGCTGACGGAATGACTGACTCGAAGTTGGAGGAGCAGGAGCATCTGGACCGACAGAATAAGGATATGACACACAGTTCCCTTCGGCTGTATTGATGGAGCCTTGGCTGGCTGAAATAGGGAGCAGCTGGCCACTGGGTGATGCACACGCTGGACCACCACATCGGAGCCACGGTTCTCATAGGCCGCTTTACAGTGATGCTGCATATGTTGATGCAGGGCTGTGGTGCCAACATTGGGACCCTGGCCACGCTTCACCTTCAGCCAAGACATCTTGCATGTGGATGCTTGATGAAAGACTGCCACACAGCTGAATAGCTGATATCAGTTCACATTGATACTGCAGCCAACTCCAGTAACCCCTGTTCCACCACCTCAGGAAGGTAGTCTGCCACGAAGCAGGTGGTCTACCCCAGGCACATTGGGCTTCAGACTTTCTACTTCTGCCATCATGCGGACTGCCAACCATGCTACCACCTTGCTGGGTCAGCTGCAACCTGCAACCCTCTTCTCCTGATGATGATGAAGCCCCTTCTGCACCTGGCTCCCAAGTGCGATCGGCTTCGAGTTGTGTCTGTACGTCACTGATGTCCTCCTCAGGTTCCTCAACTGTGTCTGCTTAAGGAGCCTGAACACTCACAACACCCCCTCCCACGCCACTTACCTCATCACTACTTGCCTGCCTATCACACACTGCTCTCTGTCCCTCTCTGCAACAGAATGCTGATGTGACTGGGAGCTGAATCGCTGCTGTAAAAAGGTTTTTCTGTGCAACACACAGTGCTGTTTGTCCCTCTCTCTCTCTCTCTCTCTGCAATAAAAGGCTGAAGTGACTGGTCGCAAGATGGCTGCTGATCATTTAGGGCTGTGACATCACAGGGGTGGCTGGCTGCTGATAGGCTGCATGCTGCATGTGATTCAGGGTCATCCCCTCTACACTTGTTCCCGCCTTCCCAGGATTTCTTGCCCAATGCCCTCACATGAGATGCCCCGGAGCCTGGACCGCACTAAATGGACTTTAATTAAGCGATTTGTGCAATCGTATCGCGGCGATATTCACATTCATTGCGAATCAAATTTTTCCTTAAATTTGTAACTAATTCGGATTTGTCAGATTCGATTCACTCATCCCTAGCATGCACCATAATTTTGTAGCAAAATGCTGGTTTTAAAGAGTTACTAACTTTTCAGAAATTTTTGACATTAACTCATCAAGGTCTGGATGTTCAAACCCCAACCCATCATTAGAACAAGTTGGGAGAAGCACTTCCCTTTTCATTGCTGTTCCCTGAGTTTGTCTCCATTAGACACGCAAGGCAAAAGAGACACATATTATAGACTTTTATATTAATTTCATGGTACCACTACATCTATATAAGAAAACAAAAAGGAAATTTACAAATTACTTGTATATAAAATAAAAAAATTTTTACAACCCTCTATATCTTAAAATCATATATTGTTTACTAATTCACTGTATAAAACAATCTACTTAAAAATAATATGCCACAAGTATATGGAAGAATGTTAACAAGGAAATACTAACAAAATAGCAGGAGAAGGCTTCAGTATATAAAAATATTATGAGTCAAAAATGGTCACATGGATTATAATAGATAATACAATAGCATCTACCACAGGTGTACAAATATAACAATGCTTCAAAAATCCTTACCATGGACAAGGTTGAGCCATAATAGGCCCCATGTGGGAAATAGCTATCCAATTCGCCCAGTACGTTACTCTGCATATGAAGATGGAACACACAAAATGCTTATATACTGTTCACACAAATCAAAATAGTTATTAGAATCATTAACCTTCAAGTACACAGTATAAAATTGCATCTGGACAAGAAATATATGCATATATATATTGTGACGACCGTCTCAGGGATTAGCTCTCGGATCGTCCTGGTCCCTTGCCACGGGACACGTTCCTCACAATAACACAGCAGACCACAGTTCCTCATACAAGTCTGGCTCCTTGCCAGCTTTATTTCCACAGGTTGCAGGTAAAAACAAAACATAAACAGGAACAAAATAAAGTCCTAGACCTTCTGGTCGCTGACTATAACTCTCAGCATGCCCTGTCTATCAATCAGTGAGCTTCCCTCATCCAGTTAAAACCCGTGCCACCTGCAACCTGTTTTACTACCAGTTCACACCCAAACTTGGACCACTCGCAGCGCCTTCTGCGCGTTACCTTAATAGGACCCATGTGTCTCCCCCTCTAACAGCCAGCATACTGTTTCCAAGGGAGAGCACAGATTAGACTGAGTCTCCATTTTACATACACCTCCCTTCCCTGCTGCCTCATTACTTAAGAAGCAGGTGAGAGATTCTTCAGGGTGAGCCAAGGAAATACACCCTTTCCTTGCCACCTTGTCACTATATATATATATATATATATATATATATATATATATATATATATATATATTCCTTTATTTTTTTTCTATATTATCTTTAGAAAAATGTATTCAGTAACATCATTCATTAAATTTTCTCTATAAGAGCAAGGTCCAGAATATTGTAGTGTGTTATGTCAAGATATCTGTCATCAAAATCACAGTGCTGTTCCATCCAAGAGCAGGGTGACGTGTCTTAGATTACCAAAGCATATTGTACATAAAATACACGTAGTGGGAGAATCCATTTTTGTTTTACTTTAATGGAATCATAGGGATCATGGCAAAAAGATAATTAAGGAAGGCACAAGATATTTTACATTTATATCCAACATTTATTGTGAAATATTTGTAGAGGCTTGCCGGGTTGTTTTCATTATATGTCAATACTCGTCCTCTCTAACAATTTATTCAAATATTGGACATAATGTTTAATCAGCAAAAAGTGATGCTGGGTGCTGATAGTCTTCACCTGCAAACAGGGATTGTATTTTAAGATAACTGCTACGGGAAACAAGATAAGGAAACAAGGATCAGAATAACTAGATTATAAAGAACATGCTCTATAAACAATATTAAATTAGTAGATTATGGATCCCTTGGTGGAATTTGGATATCAAATGTGCACAATAAATCATAAAATATTGTCTTTATTTAGCTGGCACTTCTGCTGCCAATAGTAACAACACTGACCATCCTAAATTGAGAAATAAAGCATAGAATATTGAGTTGTTTTGCTAATGATTACTCTATGGAAACAGTAAGACTAGCGAGGGCAGGTATATTATCAATATCATCTTGTTTGCTCACTTCGAAATAGAACATACTTCTACAGCAAATAGTACTATACTGTGTACTTGATTTTCAATAATGTTTCTTTCTAAATGAATATTTCAGTTTACTGATAATATGTAACGTTGTTGGTTCAATTAATTGCAGAACATTGATTTCCTGGGACTTTGCCAGCAGGAGTCAGTGAAGTGGTTCACTTGTATATTGATTGGTTATATTATGGGGCCACCTCAGTCATTACCTCCCTATTGCACCATTTCTACAACCATTTTCTTTCTCATTCAAAAGATAAATGTATACAGTTGTGTTAATAAAATAATGTCTTCTTACAATGCATTCAGAACATTGTCAGATCCCTTCTATTTTTCACATTATGTTATGTTGCAGCCTTGTACTAAAAGAATAAAATGAAATTATTCCCCATCAATCTGCACTCAATACCCTATAAGGAGAATGTGAAAATTGAATAAAAGTTTAGAAAACTGTGCACATTGTGCATAAGTATTGAGACGTTTTGCTATGACATTTGAAATTTAGCTCTGGCTCCTCCCATTTCTCTTGATCATCTTTATTTGACGTTTCTACATCTTGATTGGAGTCACCTATGATAAAGTCAGCTGATTGGACATGATCTGGAAAGACACATTTAAGAGCTCACAGCTGATAATGCATATCAGAGCAAAAACCAAGTCATGAGGTGGAAAGAACTGCCTGCAGAGCTCAGAGACAGGATTATGTGGTGCCACAGAACTGGAGAAGGATAACATTTTTGCTGCACTAAAAGTTCCCAAGAGCAAGGCTGGTGCCAGGCTATTTTTTTACCCTGATATTAAATATACCAGTTGCCAAGAAAGGGGAAAGAAGTTTTTAACACGCGGAAACTACAGCTCCCAGTATGACCTGAGTAGTGGTAAAGGTATGCTGGGAGTTGTTTCACTAATGATAAATGCAGAACTTACAAGTGACTAAAGCTCTGATGGGACACAGTCAGGCAGAATACACAATGATATTAGTGACTCACAGGTTTTGATGTCTTCTCTGTAGTCTTTAATTTCTTTATCTGATCCAGACGCCAGGACTTCTTCCAGCTACATCTTCTCTCTGCAGAGTTTGATGCCAGAACATAATTGGTTCCTTACTTTGTCAGCAGATTCTCATCCTCTATTTAAACACAATAATCAATATAACCCTGCTTGATACTGTGCCCCATAATTACAACCCTGACAGACACTGTGCCCTCTGTATATAACATAGACACACACTGTGCCCCTGAAAACAAAAAGGTTTTTAAAAATATACCTGTCATTCCAAAAATATGTTTTATATCATGTAGAAAATAACATTATATATATCTGTGAAATGTACATTGGTTAAAAAAATGAGTATATTTTTGGCCCTGCAGCTACTGTCTTTGTATGAGGAGACCAAATAAGGGAAGTGTGAATGGACAAGCAGGGCTCTGTGCAGTGAGGACAAGCTAAGCTCTTTGCAGAGAGGACAAGCAGGGCTCTGTGCACTGAGGACAAGCAGGGCTCTGTGCACTGAGGACAAGCAGGGCTCTGTACACTGAGGACAAGAAGGGCTCTGTACACTGAGGACAAGCAGGGCTCTGTGCACTGAGGACAAGCAGGGCTCTGTGCACTGAGGACAAGCAGGGCTCTGTGCACTGAGGACAAGCAGGGCTCTGTGCACTGAGGACAAGCAGGGCTCTGTGCACTGAGGACAAGCAGGGCTCTGTGCACTGAGGGCAAGTAGGGCTCTGTGCACTGAGGACAAGCAGGGCTCTGTGTAGTGAGGACAAGCAGTACTCTGTTCACTGGGGACAAGCAGGGCTCTGCGCACTGAGGACAAGCAGGGCTCTGTGCACTGAGGACAAGGAGGGCTCTGTGCAGTGAGGCTCTGTGACACTCCCCCGGCTCCCACAGCAGGCTGATTGACAAGCCAAGAGTCGGCAAAGAGCCCTGCTTGTCCTGCCCTACCTTCCTGTATTTGGTGTCCTTACAGAGACACACATTCAATAGCTGCAGGGACAGCATTTTTTTTACCCATAAATATACACATTTTTTTAACCAATGTATATTCCAAATATATTTATAATGGTATTATCTACATCATATAAAAGGTTTTTGCTAAATCCCGGCTGTCTGGTAATTCTGGTGAACAGTTGGAAAGGCTGGCTGACTCTTGCAGGGGCATGCCTCCTCCCCGCTCCTAGCCTGGAGCCCTCTACATCAATCTTGCAGGTCAGGGCAGGAAGGAGGCATGCTGCTGCAACTCGGCCAGCTGACCAGACAGCCGTAATAAAACTTCACTTACCGCTGGTAAAGCAAGTAAAGGTAGAGTTTGTTAAATCGCAATTGCCCTAACTATTTATGACAGCACCTCAGTACCTTGTATGGAGGTGACTGCGGCTTGTTAAATAGCCCCTCCCACAATAAAGAAATCGCATCACCCTTTTCCCATTTTTAACTAAAAAAAATGTAAAAAAAAAAAAAAAACATACTTGGTATTGTAACATTTCAAATTGTCCAAACTTTTAAAACATAACATTACTGACACCACAGAATTGCAGATTTTTGTTACATCAAAAATCTGAAAAAAAATTGTAAAAAGTTAACAAAAAATTCCATCTACAACATGGTACCATTAAAACCTACAGATCTATGGCACAAGTTTTTTTTCCAAATACATGGCATGTCACAAGATGAAAGCAAGCCAGCAGGGGGCACTGTACAAAAGGCAAACCAAATCCAGACCTTTTCCCAGCTCAGTCCCTGCACCTGTTTTCACCGGCGATCTGTTTCTCCTGACTGCACACACAGATCCTCTGTGATAGTGTGAAGCCAGTCAACTGTGCCCTAGGTGACAGTGTGCCCCTAGGCAACTGCCTAGTTTGCCTAGTGACAGTGCAGGCCCTGCCCAAGAGCATAGTGGCTTCCATATAATATAATATTATAAATAGTAGAACTCTTCCTAGAGCTGGCTGATCCAGGAAACAAAGTAATCGATAGAGAGAAGGGCTTTGGTAAGAGAGATGTCCAAGAATCCAATCATCTCTCTGGTTGAAGCCTCTCCTTAGTGGAAAACACATGAAAGCCTGTCTGGAGTTTGCAAAATATTGCCTAAAGAACTTCTCAAACTGTAAGAAAAATCATTCTCTAGTCTGATGAAACCAAGATTGAACTTTTTAGCCGCAATTCTAAGTGTCATGTTGGGAGGAAACCAGGCATTGCCCTCCAGCTGCCCAATACCATCCCAACAGTATAAACAAAAGCAAAGTCAACAATCTGTTCATGCCTCTTGAGCGCTTCCTTGGGTCTCAACAAAGTGACATACTAGTGCTCATTAACACTCACGTGGTTGCTTATAGACATTTAACAAAATTTTAAAAAGGGCTAACAATAAAACTTAAAGGGGTACTCTGCTGCTAGGCATCTAATCCCCTATCCAAAGGATATAAGGTTTCTGATAAGATGTCTGATCTCCCATAGCACCCGACTTTCTAAACAAATGTGGGTCGGCCTTTCGTCCAACACGCCCCCTCCCATGCACTTGAATGGAGGGGGCATGGCTTGACATTGCCAAGTGCGTGGCCATGACATCACAATCGTGACCTCCTGCTCTGAGCGTTCTGAACAAGATGTTCCTATGGTTGAAGCACCGGAGTATCCCTTTAACAGCACTGCATAGTAAAGTAAAAATACTAAAATCATTACTGTCATTTAGACCTAGTGGATCGTTAGTATTTAATCTTAGTATCTACTTCATTTCACAATTTAGTAAAGAAAAGTGATGTTCAACTATGTTTTTGGAGGTAAGGAGTTTCTTGATGTGAAGTTGGAAGTAATGGACAAAAAACATCTCACTTCAGATTACAGGAAACCTATTTTAAGAAATTCATGACTCCATTTTAAAAGTTCTTATCCTTATCACATACAAAGAAAAAAGTCAATGTGCTAAGGATGTGACAATAATATATTTTTACAAATAGCTGAAGATCTAGCTATTAACAAAAAGAGGGCATCCTACCAAAATCAATAAAGGGGTACTCCGGTGGAAAGCTTTTTTTTTTTAAATTTAAATAAACTAGTGCCAGAAAGTTAAACAGATTTGTAAATTACTTCTATTAAAAAATCCTAATCCTTCCACTTATTAGCTACTGAATACTACAGAGGAAATTATTTTCTTTTTGGAACACAGAGCTCTCTGCTGACATCACGAGCACAGTGCTCTCTGCTGACATCTCTGTCCATTTTAGGAACTGTCCAGAGCAGCATGTGTTTGCTATGAGGATCTTCTATTCTGGACAGTTCCTAAAATGGACAGAGATGTCAGCAGAGAGCACTGTGCTCGTGATGTCAGCAAAGAGCTCTGTGTTCCAAAAGGAAAATAATTTCCGTTGTAGTATTCAGCAGCTAATAAGTACTGGAAGGATTAAGATTTTTTAATAGAAGTAATTTACAAATCTGTTTAACTTTCTGGCACCAGTTGATTTAAAAAAAAAAAGAGTTTTCCACTGGATTACCCCTTTAAACAAGCTTTTTAAAAATCACATAAAAAATATAGAAATTAACATTTGAAAATAAAAAATAGTTGGCCTACAAAACAAAAAAGATTTGACTTGTCTTTTAAAAACTCCTCTATGAATAAAACAATAAATCAAGTAGTAAAATATTGGTTTATGTTAGGCTGGGTTAACATATATCAAGTGTCCGGCATAGTTTTCCTCCAACGTGCACCGGAGGGAAACTGATACAAGAACTGATCCCATTCATTTGAATGGGTCAGTTTACAATCACCCAGCATCTCAATTTTGACGTTGGATGGTTGGAATCGCCAGAGGTCACCCGACAGGGGAATGCAGCTTGCTGTGTTCCCCTGTCCGCTGTCCAGAAACAATGGACGCTGGATGCCATACAACTGATGACAACTAATGCATGTTGTCATCAGTTAGGGCATTAGTTGTGTCAAGATCTAGGCTGAGTTCACCCTTTCTAGATGCCGAACATATGTGAACCCAGCCTTAGAGCACATGAAGAACAAACAGAAATTGCTAAAGGGAACCCTAAAGTGACGTTTAAGAAGAACAGAACAATAGGAGACTATATAAAAAAGAAAAAAAAATCATAAAAACTGATTGGTTGACAGCTGTGACTGCAAGTTAACCACTGCTGCAGAAACTGTTCATCTTGCAAACTAAATCTAACTCAGAGTTACTTCAGACTAGGAGTTGTAGAGATAACAATAAAGCAGTTCATTACGTGTAAAATGAAACAAGTAATGTATTGCATTGTTTGCCTGTGTGACAAATGCTAAAAAAAATGTATGGGGGCGTCCACATATGAGAGCATATCTACTCAAGACCGAGAAGGAGCATCTCATTTTAATGCCCATATGCATGAGAAACACAGGGGTGATGATACTGTCTTAAAACTTGCAAGCATTGAGAGAGTCGATAAATCAGTTTCGGGAGAAAGCTATCACATTTCTTTACTAAAATGTCAAATGAAGAGGATACAGAAATAAAATGCTAATGGCCCACTAGGTCAAATTGACTGTAATGATTTCAGTATTTTTATTTGTATATGCCATGCTGTTTTTTATCCAACATATAGAAACATAAGAATGGCACTTACCCGTCTGGCAGTGAAGTAGTGGTGTGTTTATTGTACAAAACAAGCATACACAAACCGGCATCACAGGAGCCGCATCTTGGGAGAGGGATGCTGACGGCAAGTGGGTGATAGCTATTTTGCACGCCTCGCATGCTTCATCTGACCCCTCCCTACTAAACGTCATTGCCGGTGTATAAATCTGCAGCACCGTGAGCAGATGTATGCTTTAACTCTTTCATGTGCAAATGGAATATAAAAGACAATTAAAAAACATACAAAGAGTAAATATACTGTACAATGTAATAAAGGCTTAGAGAAAAACACTGTAATCTATTTTATAATTCAAGCCAGCTGCTTTTGTTCTCAGGAGCCACCTGACTTCTTTCTGGCGGAGGAGTTTTTTTTCTATCACCTACGATTCCCAACTGTATTCGTTCCAAGCCAAAAAATTTCAACACTGTTATATTGGCTGAATGCTGCTCTCGGACATGTTGGATAAGTCTGGGGGACCCCTTCTGTGTTTCACATGAATGGACATGTTCACGGACTCGAGTGTGAACGGGTCATATAGTGCTGCCTATATAAAATCCCCTAAATTTTTGGTTTTCCTGAAAGTGACCATTGGTTTGTCACTAACAATTTCAGATAACTGGGGGTCTTTTCATATGAGGTACCAGTTTTTCCTAACAGACTCTCTGATGATGTTGGCAAGTGAACTGTATTTAAAGAAAAAGGAAAAATGATGATCTCGCCCTCCAATTAAGGTTAACTCTCTTCTGTCACCTTTTTTTCTTCTTCCACCCCTCAACAGAGTCATACGGTCCTGAGTTTCTGCCCTTTTCAAAGTGTTGTCCAAAATTTCCTGAGGGTAGCCTCTATGCCTCAATCTCACACTTAGCTCTGATGCCTGCACTTGGAAGAGCAGAAGCAGCCTTAAAAATTTACCATACGGTACTGCTTTCTTTACATGAGAGGGATGATAACTTTCAAAGGGCAGGAGTGAGTTCAAAGCTGTAGGCTTCCTGAAGCCTTTTGTCTGGAGTCTACCTTTTTCAGGGACCACAAGTACATCCTAAACCCTATTCCTCACATTTCCACGTAAAACATAAGTTCATTTGATTGGTCAAATTAAGGTGTTGGATGAAATCGGCAAAATCCTGCTTTGATCCCGACAATACTATAAACTCGTCATCTACAAAACAACTATAGTGCTTAATGAATTTTAATATTTATTTGTTGCTGAAAAGACATATTCTCTTTCAAAGACTGCAACAAACAGATTGGCGAGGGTGCAAGTAACCCGAGTGCCCATGGACACCTTGCCAATCTGTCTGTACCATGATTGGTCAAATTGAAAAGCATTACAGGTCAGGATAAAAGACACACACTTGGGATTTATCAGAACATAAAAGTAAATCCTTGATGACTTTCACGCAGAGATTCTGAGGAATGCTAGTGTAAAAGGATTCAATATCTATTGAACCTAACAAAAAACCTTTCTGCCATTCCACCTGTAATAACTGTAGCAAAAATTCATTAGTATCCTTCACTAATGATGGGACTTCTCTCAATACAGGACGTAAAAGCTGATAATTATGAACCATTGAGCAACAATCCAACCCAACACTATACTCAGAAATTATGCACTATGCTAAGGTCTTTTGTAGAAAAGGGTAAACTTTCTCAAAAAACAGCCATTAACCTTTTACCAGAATTTCCAACTTCCCCTTGTTGGTATTTTCTGCCAAAAGTACACAAAACCTTGTTCCCCCCCCCTCCCCCTCCGGTAGACCTGTCGTCTCCACGGTGGGTTCCATTACGGAACCTATCTCTCAATACATTGATTGGCCTTTATGCCCTGTATTGAGAGAAGTTCCATCATTAGTCAAGGATACTTTGGATTTTTAGCCACAGTTATTACAGATGGAATGGCATGAATGTTTTTTGTTAGGTTAAATAGATGTTGAATCCCTTTACACTAGCATTCCTCAGAATCTCTCAGAGCTAAGTGTGAGATTCAGGCAGAGAGGTTACCCTCAGGAAATACTGGACAACACTTTGAAAAGGGCAGAAACTCCGGACTGTATGACTCTGTTGAGGGGCGGAAGAAGAAAAAAAGGTGACAGAAGAGAGACACCCTTAATTTTCATCATTTTTCCTTTTCCTTTAAATACAGTTCACTTGCTTACATCATCAGAGAGTCCGTTAGGAAAAACTGGTACCTCATACAAAAAGACCCCCAGTTATCTGAAATTGTTAGTGACAAACCAATGGTTACTTTCAGGAAAACCTAAAATTTAGGGTATATTATGACTTGTAGCAGGTACTGTTCACAGCCAAAAGATAGGGATTGGCTTTCCTCAGCCACACCGAAAGGCAACCACAGATGTGGTATTTCCAACTGGTGCGGCTTTCTGAAAAGAGGCAGAAATGTTTTCCTAGGAGGCATATGCTTTGAAGTTAGGGATTTAATTTGCTGTCGTACCAAGTTTGTTGTTTACGGGATCAAGTGTGAATGTGGCAGATTTTATATAGGCAGCACTATATGCCCCGTTCACACTCGATTCCGTGAACATGTCCATTCAATTGAAACACAGAAGGGGTCGCCCAGACTTATCCAACAGGTCCGAGAGGAGCATTCAGGCAATATAACAGTGTTGAAATTTTTTGGCTTGGAACGAATACAGTTAGGAATCGAACTTGATAGAAAAATATTCCTCCGCCAGACAGAAGTCAGGTGGATCCTCAGAACAAAAGCTCAGGGACCAGCTGGCTTGAATGATAAAATAGATTACAGTGTTTCTCTCTAAGCCTTTATTATATTGCATATTTACTGTTTGTATGTTTTTTAATTGTCATTCATATTCCACTTGCACATGAAAGAGTTAAAGCATACACCTGCTGCCGATTTATACACCGGCAATGACGTGTATTAAGGAGGGGTCAGATGAAGCACGAGAGGCGTGCGTAATAGCCGTTGGTGTCCCTATCCCAAGATGCCGCTCCTGTGATGCCGATTTGTGTATGCTTGCTTCGTACACACCCATAGCCTTTTTTTTTTTACAATAAATACACCACTACTTTACTGCCAGATGGGTGAGTGCCATTCTTATGTTTCTATATGTTGGATTGCCTATAGACTTGCTTTTTTTGGAATAGAGCACCCCGTACTGCCCATTGACTTGTGACGACCCGGCAGTTTAATTGTCTATGGGTTATACCTGTCAGCTGTGCCGAGCGTTGTTTCTCTACACACCCATAGCCTTTTTTTAAGCTTGTTTATATGTCTCTTAGTAACCACTTGAGTATGTATATTAATGAGCACTAGGACATCACTACGTTACGACCTGAGGATGTGCCAAGAAGCATGAAACCTCCGTGGTCTTTTCTTTTTCAACCTGTAAAGATAAAGAATGAAAGAGAAATACTACAGTCTGGTGAGTGCTGCTATCTAGGGTTAAAAACATAGTATTATTCTCAAAAGTTAGTTTTACTACCTTTATAGCAGGTTGGATGAGGAGCAGCATCTGTAAGGTTGCATACACACTGCTTTGTCAAAACAATTAAACATAGATATTAAGAACTTCAGACCATGTGAACTAAAAACAACTATTACAGAACCACAGAACCTCTAAGGCTAGGTTCACAAAACGTAAATTTTTAAAGATTATGACTGCATTTTTCGTAATACATTTGCATGTATAATAAAATACATACAAAATTTTAAGTTGATGGCTTAAAATGTAACTTTTATTTCAACAGTTTAAAATTAACCCCTTAAGGACTGAGCCCTTTTTCACCTTAAGGACTCGGCCATTTTTTGCAAATCTGACCACTGTCATTTTAAACATTAATAACTCTGGAATGCTTTTAGTTATCATTCTGATTCCGAGATTGTTTTTTCGTGACATATTCTACTTTGACGTAGTGGTAAAATTTTTTGGTAACTTGCACCCTTTCTTGGTGAAAAATCCCAAAATTTGATGAAAAATTAGAAAATTTTGCATTTTTCTAACTTTGAAGCTCTCTGCTTGTAAGGAAAATGGATATTCCAAATAATTTTTTTTAATTCACATATACAATATGTCTACTTTATAATTGCATCATAAAATTGATGAGTTTTTACTTTTGGAAGACACCAGAGGGCTTCAAAGTTCCGCAGCAATTTTCCAATTTTTCACAAAATTTTGAAACTCGCTTTTTTTCAGGGACCAGTTCAGGTTTGAAGTGGATTTGAAGGGTCTTCATATTAAAAATACCCCATAAATGACCCCATTATAAAAACTGCACCCCCGAAAGTATTCAAAATGACATTCAGTAAGCGTTTTAACCCTTTACGGGTTTCACAGGAATAGCAGCAAAGTGAAGGAGAAAATTCACAATCTTCATTTTTTACACTCGCATGTTCTTGTAGACCCAATTTTTGAATTTTTGCAAGGGGTAAAAAGGAGAACATTTTTACTTGTATTTGAAACCCAATTTCTCTCGAGTAAGCACATACCTCATATGTCTATGTTAATTGTTCGGCGGGCGCAGTAGAGGGCTCAGAAGGGAAGGAGCGTCAAATGGTTTTTGGGGGGCATGTCACCTTTAGGAAGCCCCTATGGTGCCAGAACAGCAAAAAAAAACACATGGCATACCATTTTGGAAACTAGACCCCTCGGGGAACGTAACAAGGGGTAAAGTGAACCTTAATACCCCACAGGTGATTCACGACTTTTGCATATGTAAAAAAAATATATATTTTTTTTACCTAAAATGCTTGGTTTCCCTAAAGTTTTACATTTTTAAAAAGGGTAATAGCAGAAAATACCCCCCAAAATTTGAAGCCCACTTTCTCCCGATTCAGAAAACACCCCATATGGGGGTGAAAAGTGCTCTGCTGGCGCACTACAGGTCTCAGAAGAGAAGGAGTCACATTTGGCTTTTTTGAAGGAAATTTTGCTCTGGGGGCATGCCGCATTTAGGAAGCCCCTATGGTGCCAGGACAGCAAAAAAAAAAAACACATGGCATACCATTTTGGAAACTAGACCCCTCGGGGAACGTAACAAGGGGTAAAGTGAACCTTAATACCCTACAGGTGTTTCACGACTTTTGCATATGTAAAAATAAAATAAAAAAATTTACCTAAAATGCTTGGTTTCCCAAAAAATTTACATTTATACAAAGGGTTAAAGCAGAAAATACCCCCCAAAATTTGAAGCCCAATTTCTCCCGATTCAGAAAACACACCATATGGGGGTGAAAAGTGCTCTGTTGGCGCACTACAGGTCTCAGAAGAGAAGGAGTCACATTTGGCTTTTTGAAAGCAAATTTTGCTCTGGGGGCATGCCGCATTTAGGAAGCCCCTATGGTGCCAGGACCGCAAAAAACCCCCACATGGCATACCATTTTGGAAACTAGAGCCCTCGGGGAATGTAATAAGGGGTTAAGTGAACCTTAATACCCTACAGGTGTTTCACGACTTTTGCATATGTAAAAAAAAATAAAAAAATTTACCTAAAATGCTTGGTTTCCCCAAAAATTTACATTTATACAAAGGGTTAAAGCAGAAAATACCCCCCAAAATTTGAAGCCCAATTTCTCCCGAGTACGGCGATACCCCATATGTGACCCTTAACTGTTGCCTTGAAATACGACAGGGCTCCAAAGTGAGAGCGCCATGCGCATTTGAGGCCTAAATTAGGGATTGCATAGGGGTGGACATAGGGGTATTCTACGCCAGTGATTCCCAAACAGGGTGCCTCCAGCTGTTGCAAAACTCCCAGCATGCCTGGACAGTCAACGGCTGTCCGACAATACTGGGAGTTGTTGTTTTGCAACAGCTGGAGGCTCCGTTTTGGAAACCGTGGCGTACCAGACGTTTTTCATTTTTATTGGGGAGGGGAGGGGGGCTGTGTAGGGGTATGTGTATATGTAGTGTTTTTTTCTTTTTATTTTATTTTATTTAGTGTTAGTGTAGTGTTTTTAGGGTACAGTCGCACAGGCGGGGGTTCACAGTAGTTTCTCGCTGGCAGTTTGAGCTGTTGCAGAAAATTTGCTGCAGCTCAAACTTGCAGCCCGATACTTACTGTAATCCTCCGCCCATGTGAGTGTACCCTGTACATTCACATTGGGGGGGACATCCAGCTGTTGCAAAACTACAACTCCCAGCATGCGCTGAGAGACTGTACATGCTGAGAGTTTTAGTTTTGCAACAGCTGTAGGCACACTGGTTATGTATCACAGAGTTTGTGACCTTACTCAGTGTTTCAAAACCAGTGTGACTCCAGCTGTTGCAAAACTACAACTCCCAGCATGTACAGTGCATGGTGTAAGGTGACTGCTGGGAGTTGTAGTTTGCAACAGCTGGAGGCACACCAGTCATGAAACAATGAGTTAGGTAATAAAAAAAACTAAGTTTCACAACCAGTGTGCCTTCAGCTGTTGCAAAACTACAACTCTCAGCAGTCACCGACAGCCAACGGGCATGCTGGGAGTTGTAGTTATGCAACCAGCAGATGCACCACTACAACTCCCAGCATGCACTTTAGCTGTTTGTGCAAGCTGGGAGTTGTAGTTATACAACAGCTGAAGGTACACTTTTCCATAGAAAAAATGTGCCTCCCGCTGTTGCAAAACCATAAGTCCCAGCATGCCCATAAGGGAATTCTGGGAGTTGTGGTGGTCTGCCTCCTGCTGTTGCATAACTACAGCTCCCAGCATGCCCTTTTTGCATGCTGGGAGCTGTTGCTAAGCAACAGCAGGAGGCTGTAACTCACCTCCTGCTGCTGCTCCATCGCAGGACTGTCCCTCGCCGCCGCCGTCGCTCCTGGGGCCCCGATCCCAACATGGACGCCGGGGATCGGGGTCCCCAGCACCCGGGGTCGTCTTCCCGCACCCGCTCACGCCCTCCGGAAGAGGGGCGGAGCGGGTGCGGGAGTGACACCCGCAGCAGGCGCCCTGATTGGTCGGCCGGTAATCCGGCCGACGAATCAGGGCGATCGTGAGGTGGCACCAGTGCCACCTCACCCCTGCAGGCTCTGGCTGTTCGGGGCCGTCAGAGACGGCCCCGAACAGCCAGTTATTCCGGGTCACCGGGTCACTGGAGACCCGATTGACCCGGAATCGCCGCAGATCGCTGGACTGAATTGTCCAGCGATTTGCGGCGATCGCCGACATGGGGGGGCATAATGACCCCCCTGGGCGATATGCCGGGATGCCTGCTGAACGATTTCAGCAGGCATCCGGCTCCGGTCCCCAACCGGCTAGCGGTGGGGACCGGAATTCCCACGGGCGTATGGATACGCCCTGCGTCCTTAAGGACTCGGGATGCAGGGCGTATCCATACGCCCTGCGTCCTTAAGAGGTTAAGAAACAAAAGAAACACAGGAAACCTGAAAATCAACAGTACATTTTAATGCTATTATAAAATAGCCATTCATTCATAGATAAAAATATTATGGATCACATAGAAAGCATCTTCTGTATTCTAAGATATGTAGCAATGAAAATACTTATCAGGAAATTACTCTCCACTGATAGATAGATAGAACAATCTTATTATTTTGTTAAAAAAGAGAGGGTTGGTAGTACCATGACCCACAGTATGCACCCAATATACATATGAGTGCTAACAGAAAATTTGTATAAATTGAGTTTACATCATTAGAATGACAATGTTCACAAAACCAGCTGTTGGCATATGAAGCTGTGATTGAATGTCAATATACACCTTCAATAAACCACCTAAATGTGTGGCTGACAAACTATCACAGTATATGTGAATAGCAGCCACTCTGTATATATGGCTAGCTAATAAATGCCGCCAGTCTAGAAATCTATATCTTAAATGTTTCACCAGTGGCTGACAGTATATACTGAATACAAGTTTATTAGACCAAACCATTAGCAGGGGTTCCATTTATCCTCCCATCATAAATAAAGAGCATATCTTGCTAGAAATATGAATGGTAACTACCAAACCCTAATATATATATATATATATATATATATATATATATATATATATATATTGTGGGAATTAGCTGCACAAATGGTAGGCAAACAAGCAGGATGTCGGTGCAAAAACAAAAGGGTTCATAAAAAAAAAAAAAATCCAGCAGGAACATAACAGTTCAGCAGAAGGCTTAATATCAGCTGTTACACTCAGAACAAACAAAAACGTGACTCCAGCTTAAAGTCCATACATGACCATGCAGTGGTGGGTTAGTCCTGGTGCAGAGACGCCAGTCTATCTCAGTCCTGATTCCCAGGGCACCTTTGTGCTTTATCCAGCTTGTAGCACACTGTGAAAGAAAATGGCAAACAACTCCTCAGATTCACACTCTCCTCATCTGAGGTCTAGAAGCAGCAAACTTTAAAGGTTTCAGCAGGTCCAGTAAAGCCCGGACCGGACTATGGGAAAAAGAGCTCATTAAAACTACATGGCAGCTATTCTAACTATGAACATGGAAGTTTACTAGTTGATACAGCAACCTACTTGGCACATATCTACCAGCTCTACAATTCTTACTTTTTACTACATTTAAGTTTTCTTTTTTATTCTTACTTTTTAAGTTTTAATGTAGCATTTGATGTTTTTGCTCATTGCATAAAAACATGATTCCTTCATTTCAGATTTTCTTCAATACATAATTTTACTTTAAATGGTACAATTATGTTAACCATAGGTTTAGATGAAACCTAAGACTTTTTCTGCACATTTGTAAAGAACAATCTAAGGTTTTAGAGCTGATGAAAGGAGCATTGCTTTTTATGAGTGTAAGGGCTTAAGGCTAAAGTAGCTGCCAAAATCATTCTTAATTATATTTAGTTCACTTTCGATTCCATTGCATATATTTAGAGAATCATATATAACGCAGGGATCTTCAATTCCATTTCACTACCAGCTTCGCTGAATTTGGCAGGATAGCTATTGGATTGATGATGATAAATCCCCCCCCCCCCCCACCACCACCACCACCACCACCACCACCACCACATTTCTTACAAATTCCTATCTTTCTTATTTATATTACATATATAGGTATTTTTATTCAGTCATTTCATATAGAGAAGTGATGCACTTATCACTGATTGCAATGGGTGCCTGTGACAACATTGCAGGTGCCTATGAAAACATGCTGTAATCCAAATGTCTTTCCTACATCAATGCTCTAAGAAGAAAAACTTTTTTTATTCTGACACCTATGTCACTAAAACAATGTCAACAGTTCTGGCACACCACTCAATTGGTGCTGAAATCTTGTTTTCCCTTTTGGCAAGCCCTTACCCCAGCCGTGAAACATTTTTAAATAGGTCAGTCCCTTGCTGCTGCCTTCACATTTCAGGTTAGGTGTTCCAATATATTTTGAAGATTTATCTGAACCATGACTATAAGCCAGATCTATATAGGTGTAAAATTTCATATTAGACTTGCCTCTATTCCCTCTAAAAGATGTACATATGGTCATAGAGGGTGAGGTCAAACCTCTCTGCAGGTCAGTCTGCTATTCTAACCCCATTTGCTTTTTCCTATTTTAGACTGGCCCTAAAAGTGAAAAAAACAAAACATTATTGTTGCAATTCATACCATTGTAGAGATAAACTGCTTATAGAGCAAAAAACAGAAATCTCTAAAGATTTGTAGGTTCATTTTGGATGGTCTGTTTGAATTGCTTTCAATATAAAGTTCAGCCGGTGTTTTATCCCTTCTTTAATGGCTGTTTTAGGCTGGATTCACATATATCAGTTGTCTGGCATAGTTTTCCTCTGGCGTGCACCGGAGGGAAACTGATGCTAGAACTGATCCCATTGATTTGAATGGGACAGTTCACATTCATCCAGTGTCTCAATTTTGATGCCAGATGGTTGGACACATCAGAGGGCACCAGACAGGGGGACGCAGCTTGCTGGGTTCCCCTGTCTGCCATCCAGAAACAATGGATGACAGATGCCATACAACTGATGACAACTTGTCATCAGTTGTGGCATCAGTTGCGTTGAGATATAGGCTGAGTTTATCTATGCCGGATGTCAGCCTTACTGATCTTTTTTTTTTAGTTAAAAAATGTCTAGGGAATAGGGGTGGTTGTTATTTATCAATGTTAAATACTGGCCAACTGGAATTCTTGCACAATAACCTATTTTGTTCTGCAAAATACAGAACAAATAGACCAACCATGTACATCAGACATGCAAATAATTTCATGATTCTTTTATTTTGTTTAGAAAATACAAATTATTTAAAAAAAAACATATAAAACAGAGCATCAGTAACCAGACTGAAATTGTACAAGGATATTGGTTGTACCATGATTTTATTTTTATTTAAAAAATACAAATAAATAAAAATATATTAAACAGAGCAACAATATTCAGAATAAACTGGTACAAGGATTTGGGCTATAGGCAAAAGATAACTCTAGATAAATAATTGTAGTACAAATATATGCATACCTATAGCATTGCAGTACACTACAAATAAATCAAAGCAGCATTACAAATGCAAGCTTTTCTAGTAGTATTGGCATGTGATGCCAATGGCTTACAAGTGCAAGATTAAGAAAGATATGATATGATACTCTGTAGGAAAAAGACATATTATGTGTTGTTTGTTGCAAACACACAAAATATGATAGACTCATTTACAGGAAATGACACATAGGTAACCAAGAAATGTGTCCAACTGTTAAAGTCCCAACATTATGGCCGAAGTTCTCGTGTCCTGTAAATCAACAAGCAGCAAACCTATACATACCAATTGCACAATTAAAAAACACAATTAAAAAACATCCCCTATGCTGTTTTGCTTAAGGCTTTTTTCAGGGAGTGTCTTAGTGTAGGAATAGTGCCCCCTGTTATATAAATACTAGCCAATGAGGAATAGAGACATATATATATATATATATATATATATATACCGTATTTATCGGCGTATAACACGCACTTTTTAGGCATAGCAACGACGCAGGGGACGCGCGCCGGAGGCCTGCAGCAGCGCGGACCCGACCCAGGTAATTATGCCACCGGGGATGGGGGGAGGCATCGGGCCGGCACCGATAGTCAGGGGGACAGAACGGGCAGCGGCGCCGATAGCCAGGGGGAGAGAAGGGCCGGCAGCAGGGCTCTAGACCCCAGGAAAGGCAGGGGGAGAGAAGTGGGCAGCGACGGCCTCTCTACCCCTGCCTTTCCTGGGGGTGTATCGGCGTATACACGCGCACACACGCACCCTCATTTTACCATGGATATTTGGGTAAAAAACTTTTTTTACCCAAATATCCTTGGTAAAATGAGGGTGCGTGTTATAGGCCGGTGCGTGGTATACCCCGATAAATACGGTATATATATATATATATATATATATATATATATATATTGTGACACTGTGGCAAGGGAAAGGTGTATTTCCCTTGCTAACCCTGGAGAAACCTCCACCTGGGGCCTAATTAATCAGATAGCAGAAAGGGGAAGTGTGCTTAAAAGGAAGTCAGACAGAATAGTTGGTGCTCTCCCCAGAAGACAGCAAGGTGGCTGTAGGGGGAGGCAGGGGTCCTGGTGAGGAACACACAGCCAGAGCTGTCAGTGGCCCCAAGAGTGATGTGGATGATCCACAGCAAGAAGTTGCAAACGTTGTGTGTGAACAGTGAGTGAAGGTTGCAGGAGGCATAACTTTAACTGGCCAGGAAAAGCCCACCAGTTGATAGTCAGGGTCAGGCACGCTGGATTGTTTAGTTAGTGACTAGACGGTCTAGGGTTTTGTTTGTTCCTGTCTTATGTTTTCATTTATCCTGCAATAATAAAGCTGGCAAGGGGCCGAACTTGCATAAAGTACTGTTGCTTGCCGGTTTATTGAAGCGGAAAAGTGTCCTGTGGCAGTGTCAAGGACGATCCCAGTGCTATCCCCAGGGACAAATCCTTACAATATATATATTTATATATATATATCCTAAATAACAATCTGGGGGATGGACCATGCATCTCCATCTCCCAGCTTGTTATTACTATCGAAGCTTGTATTTGTAGCGCTGCTTTGATTAATTTGTAGTGTACTGCAATGGTATTGATATTCATATATTTGTACTATGGGATTTAGCTACTGTTATCTTTTACCTACAACCCACATCCTTGTGCCATTTCAGTCTTAGTTTTGTCTGTGTGTTATTGTTTATTATTTGCATTTTCTAAATAAAGATTGTTATTCATTAAATTATTTGCGTGTCCGCTGTTGTAAGATATGTTTTTCTACCATTTGTTTTACTTCTCCACGTGAATAAAATATGCCTGAAAACGACATAAACAAAATTTTGCAATATCAGAAAAAACATCCAAAATTATTAAAATGCATGGTGTGCTAATGTTTTAAAACTTTGAAAAACGTATGTGAAGCAGCCCATAGGACTAATGGTTGAAACTGACAACTTGTACTCTATCTTAAATGATTAAAAAGAGGTGATTTATGATTTTTCATTATTACATTTATTTATCCCATGTACAACGCTACAAAACACATTACTAAAAAGATAATGATGCAATAAGATAAATATGCGGTAACAAAATGTGTAAAATAAATCTCAATTATACAGTACTATAACATTGTACATAAACAGACTTATGTATTAGCTCATGCTGAATAGTACAATGAACATTTGAAATGTCTTGTGACCTACAGATGTCCACTGCCTTGATATATGACAGGCAATTACATCAGTTATGTTTTTCATAAATAAACATTGATCTTTTTTTATTTCCAAGTCTTAGCCTTTTCAGCAAAGCAAATATTAATAATCACAGTAATGAAAAGAATAATTTTTTATTCAGCTCAAATGGACCATCAGTCCATACTTAAAGGGGTACTCCAGTGGAAAACTTTTTTTTTTTTTTTTAAATCAACTGGTGCCAGAAAGTTAAACGGATTTGTAAATTACTTCGATTAAAAAATCTTAATCCTTTCAGTACTTATTAGCTGCTGAATACTATCAAGGAAATTACTTTCTTTTTGAACACAGAGCTCTCTGCTGACACCACTAGCACATTGCTCTCTCCTGACATCTCTGTCCATTTTAAGAACTGTCCAGAGTAGGAGAAAATCCCCATTGCAAATGCTGCTCTGGACAGTTCCTAAAATGGACAGAGATGTCAGCAGAGAGCACTGTTCTTGTGATGTCAGCAGAGAGCTCTGTGTTCCAAAAAGAAAAAAAAATCTCTGTAGTTTTCAGCAGCTAAGAAGTACTGGAAGGATTAAGATTTTTAATTGAAGTCATTTACAAATCTGTTTAACTTTCTGGCACCAGTTAAAAAAAAAAAAAAGTTTTCCACCAGAGTACTCCTTTAATGGTAAACAGATGCTAATATGTCCAGAAAACCCGCCTGTAAGCAACTTTTTCCTTACACACACAAAAAGGAGTTCATTAGCACCTCTGCCATGTTTATAACTTGTACTTAGGCTTACTTTTCTTTTGTCTTAATAAACTGCTAATGGCTTGGAAACATAACAACAGCCTTCACTGTTCTATAGACCATGAGTGATACATGAATAAGATTTGCATTTAGTATTGTAGTATGTCCCTCCATTTCAAATTAAGAAATACCAAGACAATGCCAGTCTGTCACTGCATTTGTTACAATTATGCCATGTTTTTCTACACTCGCTTGTCTAGAACACAGTCTTTTTCTGCTTTACATACTCAGTGGGGCAATATGATGATGACAACTGTCTGTGTTATCATTTCTGAGCAATTCACTAAAAGCATCAAACTGGGAAAATATTCTTATACATATGGGAATTTTGCTTACAACAATTATTTTCTTTTAATTGGAGATCCATTCAAATATTCAAATATGGTAGCAGATAAGCACACGAACATACAGTACATAAAAATGCACAGGAAAAGACCCCCAAGTCTAATGCATTTCAGGTAGATGGACCCTTAATCATAGCACATATTGTACTCCCTCTAACACCTAAATATAGTAGCAAAGGAACCTTCTGTACAAAGGGAAAAGGGGTTCAGGTCTTCTTCCTGGAAACATTTTTAATACTTCTAATAATGCATAAGACTTCAAATTTTTTTTATAGTTCTTAGTCCGGCAACAAAACGGATACGGTTAAAAAATTAGCTGACTGGAGTCACTATGTGACAAACGAATGGGGTTATGGCATGGGACAGACGGGAATTGTGGTGTAAATGCACCCTTATCATTGTACGGTTACAATGATACCCAAGTTGGAAAGTTTTTTATATCATTTACTATTTTGTTTTTGTTTGTTTCTTTAAAGTTCAATTTTTAAAGTGTACCTGTCGTCAACAAAAACTTTTTATATAATGTAGATAATACCATTATATGTATATTTGTAATATACATTGGTTAAAAAAAATGTGTATATTTTTGTCCCTGCAGCTATTGCCTGTGTGTCTCTGTGAGTCGTCCAAATACAGGAAATGAGGGTGGACAAGCTAAGAAAAAGCAGGACAGTGTGCACTGAGGCTCTTTAACATGCTCCTGGCTCAGACATCAGGATGATTGACAATCCAGGAGTCTGCACAAATCCCTGCTTGTCCTACCCTCACTTCCTGTATTTGGACTCCTCATAGAGACACAGACAATAGCTGAAGGGATAGCATTTTTCATCCAAAAAGAGACACAATTTTTAACCAATGTATATTACAAATATACATATAATGGTATTATCTACATTTATATAAAATGTTTTTGTTGATGACAAGTACACTTTAAAAATGATTCCCTTTGAAATTGCCTTGTTCTTACTTACTTATTCTTAGACTTAAAGTTAGGCACACAATGTAATAGAGCAGAAGGAAATGCTAGCAGAACGCATGGGTGTGTCTGGAGAGGTATTAGCAGTAGAAAGAGGGAAATGTTCATGCCACTGTACAGAACACTGGTGAGACCTCATTTGAAGTATTGTGCGCAGTACTGGAGGCCGCATCTCCAGAAGAATATACATATTTTGGAGAGAGTTCAGAGAAAAGCTACTAAACTAGTACATGGATTGAAGGGTAAAACTTATCAGGAAAGGTTAAAATACCTTAACGTATAGCTTGGAAGAAAGTTGAGACAGAGGGGATATGATAGAGACTTAAATACATAAAGGAAATCAACACAATAAACGAGTCCTGAAGGCCCCTTTCTAAGCAGCCTGTGTTTTATTTATTTATTATTGTTTAATATAATTTTTTAACCTTCTTCTAATAAATGCATTGGCAAGTTGAAACAGAGTCTTAAGGATACATTTAACAAAATGGGGTATTTTAGGGTGTCTTTGTTCTGTTTTGGCACCTCAACTGCTGTAAAAACACCCGAACCAGAAGACCCCAAAATCCATGCAGCACTTTTTTTTTTCCATTACTGAGGCATACTGAGGCATTACTGAGTGCACTAGGGCCATTCTTGGAATATTTCCAAAAGCTTCAGAATCAAGATAATAAATATTACTTAAAATGTTTCTGTTAATACCGTATTTATCGGAGTATACCACGCACCGGCCTATAATGTAAAATGTTTTTTACCCAAATATCCATGATAAAATGAGGGTGCGTGTGTGCGCGTGTATACCCCGATAAACCCCCAGGAAAGGCAGGGGGAGAGAGGCCGTCGCTGCCTGCTTCTCTCCCCCTGCCTTTCCTGGGGTCTAGAGCGCTGCTGCCGGCCCTTCTCTCCCCCTGGCTATCGGCGCCGCTGCCCGTTCTGTCCCCCTGACTATCGGTGCCGGCGCTGATAGTCAGGGGGAGAGAAGCGGCGCCGACAGCCAGGGGCAGAGAAGGGGCAGCGGCACCCATTGCCGGCGCCGCTGCCCCGTTGCCTTTCCCCATCCCCGGTGGCATAATTACCTGGGTCGGGTCCACGCTGCTGCAGGCCTCCGGCGCGCGTCCCCTGCGTCGTTGCTATGCACTGCGCGGCGCATGATGTCAGTGCGCCGCGCCGTGCAGCGCATAGCAACGACGCCGGGGACGCGGACCCGACCCAGGTAATTATGCCACCGGGGATGGGGGGAGGCAACGGGGCAGCGGCGCCGGCAATGGGTGCCGCTGCCCTTTCTCTCCCCCTGGCTGTTGGCGCCGCTTCTCTCCCCCTGGCTATCGGCGCCGGCAATGGGGCGCCGGTACTGATAGTCAGGGGGACAGAACGAGAGAAGGGCCGTCAGCAGCGCTCTAGACCCCAGGAAAGGCAGGGGGAGAGAAGCGGGCAGCGACGGCCTCTCTCCCCCTGCCTTTCCTGGGGGTGTATCGGCGTATAACACGCACATAGACTTTAGGCTAAAAATTTTAGCCTAAAAAGTGCGTGTTATACGCCGATAAATACGGTACTTACTGAAAAAAATTATTAACATATAAAATTGGTAAAAAATTATAAAGTTTTTAAATTCCACCATTTTTATCTCCTGTTATCCACGTACAAAGGTTAGCAACTTTGAGGAGTTCACTATTTAAAATTGGGTGATATGTATATATATATATATATATATATATATATATATATATATATATATATAAATATATATATATATATATATATATATATATATATATATATATATTTTTTTTTTTTTTACATAGCATGCAGGCCTTTCAACTCTACTTCAGAAATGAATTGGACCCTAAAAAAAAGAAAATTTGCTGCTGAGCTTCTAAGCCCTCTTAAAGAGGTATTCCGGGGAAAAAACTTTTCTTTTTTATATCAACAAGCTATAGAAAGTTAAACAGATTTGTAAATTACAATATGCAAAGATGCTCGGCACCACTCTAGTGTATGACACCGGACTAAAAGGATATAAGTGCGGTCCCTTGAAACTGCTGGAGGCTCCTAATTGCGGTGCTGCACATCTGATAGAGTTCATATAACTTGAATCACCGAGAAAATGGAATGGAAAAATGGAGCACTCACCGGAGTCCTGTGCAGTTACTTCTTTATTCACATGAAGACATAGGGTAAAACAGCAGGGAGGACAGGTGGACGGACGCAGGGGGAGAGATCGTCTCGGTGACGGGCCGTTTGCGCGCCAAAGCGCTTTGTCAGACCGGGGAGATGACGATCACAGGAAGAGGTGTGCTTTTAAAAGGAGGACCTGGTTCCCTTGACAACACAGGTAAACTAGATCTATTCATTACTTATACATGTCAAAATACAAAACAGTGCAAATAACATTAAAAGCAACCTATGCAGGTAAGGTTCGATATAAATATTTATATAAATGCCCCTATTTCATGTTTTTCATTGAAGCCCAAGGGGCCGGTGGCATCCATCCTTCCACATTATTATTATGTTGATCTCGCATATGTGATATAAACCTGTGGGCGCCTACTCCTGTTCTTAGGGATCTGAAATGCTCTCTTATTCTGTGATAAAGTGGGCGAATCGTTTTACCAATATAAAAATATCCACATGTACAGATAAGACAGTATACCACGAATGTTGTTTTGCAGGTGAAGAATTGTCTGATTTTCACTTTATAACTGCCTAGTTGTATCTCACTAAATATACCATTAAATTTGCAAGGAAAGTTACCTGATGGTCAAATATCGGTAAGCCAGTTGTGTGCAGTCTGTTTTTGTTTTTTAAAATAATTTAATTGATCCTGTATGGTGCGATTTTTTTCTGTAGGTGGTGATTTTATATCGGTAAAATGATTTGCCCGCTTTATCACAGAATAAGAGAGCATTTCAAATCCATAATAACTGGAGTAGGCCCCGCAGGTTTATATCACATATGCGAGATCAACATAATAATAATGTGGAAACATTGCTGTTTGCAGCCATAGAACGCACAGAGTCACCAGCTAGAGATCTGAGTAGACATCAACATCTGCTAAGGAGTGAAGCAAGGTGGATAGTCCGGACGGATGCCACCGGCCCCTTGGGCTTCAATGAAAAACATGAAATATGGGCATTTATATAAATATTTATATCGAGACCTTACCTGCATAGGTTGCTTTTACTGTTATTTGCACTGTTTTGTATTTTCATATGTATATGTAATGAATAGATCTGGTTTACCTGTGTTGGCAAGTTAACCAGGTCCTCCTTTTAAAAGCACACCTCTTCCTGTGATCGTCATCTCCCCGGTCTGACGAAGCGCTTCGGCGCGCAAACGGCCCGTCACCGAGACGATCTCTCCCCCCGCATCCGTCCACCTGTCCTCCTCGCTGTTTTACCCTATGTCTTCATGTGAATAAAAAAGTAACTGCACAGGACTCCGGTGAGTGCTCCATTTTTCCATTCCATTTTCTCCGTGATTCAAGATTTGTAAATTACTTATATAAAAAAATCTTAATCCTAGGGATCCTTGTTTCATATCCTATGGTCCTGTCCCTCCATATCCCCCTTTTGGGCCGAATGTAAAAGGCTACTACTTGACATATTTAAATTCCAGCTACCCTGGTCCCCTGACCTAATATTACTATTTCTTAACATTGATAGTGTTCCTCTGCAACATAGAGATGTTTCTGTATTTTCTGTGTTACAGCTAAAATTCTCCTCACTAGCCTATGGAAATCCACTAATATACCTTCCACAGAAGTGTTGATTAACAAACTTAACACCACTTATGCATATGAAAAGATCCTCGCTATGGGCTCCCAAAGAATGAAACCCTTTTCCTCTCGTTGGGCCATATGGACATCCTCCCAGTATTGCAGAGATCTGTAACTTGTTCCCTTTGTCATACAGGAAACCAACGTGCAATTTTAAACTCCTACAATATGGGCACTAGACCGTTTCCTCCCAATATTGAGTTTCAAACCTGACGTTTATTTATCTAGCATGGTAACGATATTCAACTTGTAATATCTTAGGGATTGTTTACTTTTGTTCTGTTCTGTTAGTTACTGATAATTTATCGGCTGCCAAGTTTTATATGACAGCTGCGCCTGTCTACTGGTTTATGTATTTCATGATGTGAAAATCTTCAATAAAAAACCATTGAACGTTAAAATCCTAATCCCTCCAATAATTATCAGCTGCTAAAGTAGAGTTGTTCTTTTCTGTCAGGCAACAGTGCTCTCTGCTGACATCTCTGCTTGTCTCAGGAACTGCACAGAGTAGAAGAGGTTTGCTATGGGGAATTGCTTCCACTCTGGACAGTTCCTGAGACAGGTGTCATCAGAGAGCCCTTAGACAGAAAAGAACAACTCAACTTTAGAAGATCATAAGTACTGAATGGATTTAAACTTTTTAATAGAAGTAATTTACAAATCTGTTTAACTTTCTGGAGCCAGATGATATATAAAAGATTTTTTTCCAGCATAAAAGAAGGTTTACCAAGTGAAGCAAACATGAAGTAAACAAATTGTATTAAGTAATGTATGTGGCATGACTTTATTTTTTAAAAGCAGAGTTTCAAATTCCAAGAAACGCAAATTTTTCTAAAGTTTTGCTAAATTCTGCAAATTTTTGCTAAAGGTTTTTACAAAAGATTGCTGAAGTGCTCTCTGCTGACCTTTGCTGTCCATTTTAGGAACTGACCAGAGCAGTATATGTTTGCTATTTGGATTTTCTCCTGCTCTGGACAGTTCCTAAAATGAACAGCAGAGGTCAGCAGAGAGCACTGTGGTTGTGACATAAGAGAAATTCTGAAAGATAAACATTTCCTCTGTAGTATACAGCCCCTAAAAAGTACTAGAAGGATTATAATTTTTTAATAGAAGTAATTTACAAATCTGTTTAACTTTCTGGCACCAGTTGATAAAAAAAAAAAGAAAAACGTTTTCCACGGTAGTACCCCTTTAACCAAAATGTACTGTTAACATAAAGTGCTATAAAAGGTAGCTGTCAAGGTGTTCCCAGTGAACAGGCTTTCTCACCAGTATACAGGCTTGCTGGATTTATGTAGAGGTGGATGTCACTATGTAAATCCAGCAAGCCTGTGTGCCCATACTGAAATCCGATGAGAGGGGATGATTCACATGTAACCACGCCCATTTCTGCTAGACCACACCCACTTTAAAAGTGACTGCAAAAATAGCAATAGCGCATTGATATCTAGTGCAAAAGATAATAACTACCCTCCTATGTGCAAAAGCAAAAGGTCCAGCGCGAATATCAAGGAACAGGATGTTTTATTCCAATAAAAGCCAAAAAGACCAGGAGAACATGACAAGGTGACGCGTTTCGGTCCTAAGACTGGACCTTAGTCATACATTGGTCCAGTCTTAGGACCGAAACGCGTCACCTTGTCATGTTCTCCTGGTCTTTTTGGCTTTTATTGGAATAAAACATCCTGTTCCTTGATATTCGCGCTGGACATTTTGCTTTTGCTTGTTGGTTCCAGTCGGTGTTGCCGACGACGGTCCTGGCGCGACGGGCTGAGGGAGTGAGCTGGACTATACACTTCTTTGTCTGCAGTTACCCTCCTATGTGTCACGGAAAAACAATCACAGAATCATTTGGATACATTAAACCATTAAAAAGTGGTTACTACATAAAGTGGGATAGGTCAGAATTGAAATGGGGCCTTTGTTCTAAAGGTCAAAATTGGTTGCATCCTTAACTCCTTAAGGACACATGACGTTCTCATACGTCTCCATTTCCGAGTCCTTAAGGACACATGACGTATGAGAACGTCATGCGTTTTACCGCCCCCCCGCAACCATCTGGAGCGGAGCCGGTGCCCGATGCCTGCTGAAATCGTTCAGCAGGCATCGGGGCATATCGCCCAGGGGGATCATGATGACCCCCCATGTCGGCGATGGCCGCAGATCGCTGGACAATTCAGTCCAGCAATCTGCTGCGGATTCCGGGTCAATCGGGTCTCCAGTGACCCGGTGACCCGGAATTATTGGCTGATCGGGGCCGTCAGAGACGGCCCCGAACAGCCAGAGCCAGCAGGGGTGAGGTGGATTACCGGCCGACCAATCAGGGCGCCTGCTGCGGGTGTCACTCCCGCAACCCGCTCCGCCCCTCTTCCGGAGGACGTGAGCGGGTGCGGGACGTGCACCCCGGGTGCTGGGGACCCCGATCCCCGGCGCCCCTGTTGGGATCGGGGCCCCAGGAGCAGCGGCGGCGGCGGAGACGACGAGGGACTGACCTGTGCGGCGAGGATCGTTGGAGGTGAGTGACAGCCTCCTGCTGTTGCTTAGCAACAGCTCCCAGCATGCAAAAAGGGCATGCTGGGAGCTGTAGTTATGCAACAGCAGGAGGCAGACCACCACAACTCCCAGCATTCCCTTATGGGCATGCTGGGACTTGTAGTTTTGCAACAGCTGGAGGCACATTCTTTCTATGGAAAAGTGTACCTTCAGCTGTTGTGTAACTACAACTCCCAGCTTGCACAATCAGCTAAAGTGCATGCTGGGAGTTGTAGTGGTGCATCTGGTGGTTGCATAACTACAACTCCCAGCATGCCCGTTGGCTGTCGGTGACTGCTGAGAGTTGTAGTTTTGCAACAGCTGAAGGCACACTGAGTTAAGTAGCAAACCAGTGTGTCTCCAGCTGTTGCATAACTACAATCCCCAGCATCCCCAGCCAAAGTAGTATGCCTCCAGCTGTTGCATAACTACAACACCCAGCATGCCCTTCCGCTGTCCGTACATGCTGGGGGTTGTAGCTTTTGCAACAGCTGAAGGCACACTGGTTGCAAAACACTGAGTTTGTTACCAAACTCGGTGTTTCACAACCAGGGTGCCTCCAGCTGTTGCAAAACTACAACTCCCAGCATGCACTGATAGACCGTACATGCTGGGAGTTGTAGTTTTGCAACAGCTGGATGTCCCCCCCCCCCCCCCAATGTGAATGTACAGGGTACACTCACATGGGCGGAGGATTACAGTAAGTATCCGGCTGCAAGTTTGAGGTGCGGCAAAATTTCTGCCGCAGCTCAAACTGCCAGAGAGAAATTACTGTGAACCCCCGCCCATGCGACTGTACCCTAAAAACACTACACTACACTAACACAAAATAAAATAAAAAGTAAAAAACACTACATATACACATACCCCTACACAGCCCCCCTCCCCTCCCCAATAAAAATGAAAAACGTCTGGTACGCCACTGTTTCCAAAACGGAGCCTTCAGTTGTTGCAAAACAACTACTCCCAGTATTGCCAGATAGCCGTTGACTGTCTAGGCATGCTGGGAGTTTTACAACAGCTGGAGGCACCCTGTTTGGGAATCACTGGCGTAGAATACCCCTATGTCCACCCCTATGCAAGTCCCTAATTTAGGCCTCAAATGCGCATGGCGCTCTCACTTTGGAGCCCTGTCGTATTTCAAGGCAACAGTTTAGGGTCACATATGGGGTATCGCCGTACTCGGGAAAAATTGCCTAACAAATTTTGGGGGGTATTTTCTGCTATTACCCTTTTTAAAAATGTAAAAATTTTTTGGAAAACAAGCATTTTAGGTAAAAAAAATATATATTTGTTTACATATGCAAAAGCCGTGAAACACCTGTAGGGTATTAAGGTTCAAACTACCCCTTGTTACGTTCCCCGAGGGGTCTAGTTTCCAAAATGGTATGACATGTGTTTTTTTTTGCTGTCCTGGCACCATATGGGCTTCCTAAATGCGGCATGCCCCCAGAGCAAAATTCGCTTTCAAAAAGCCAAATGTGACTCCTTCTCTTCTGAGACCTGTAGTGCGCCAGCAGAGCACTTTTCACCCCCATATGGGGTGTTTTCTGAATCGGGAGAAAGTGGGCTTCAAATTTTGGGGGGGATTTTCTGCTATTACCCTTTTTAAAAATTTACACATTTTGGGAAAACAAGCATTTTAGGTAAAAAATTTTTTTTTTTTTTACATATGCAAAAGTCGTGAAACACCTGTAGGGCATTAAGGTTCACATTACCCCTTGTTACGTTCCCCGAGGGGTCTAGTTTCCAAAATGGTATGCCATGTGTTTTTTTTTGCTGTTCTGGCACCATAGGGGCTTCCTAAATGCGGCATGCCCCCAGAGCAAAATTTCCTTCAAAAAAGCCAAATGTGACTCCTTCTCTTCTGAGACCTGTAGTGCGCCAGCAGAGCACTTTTCACCCCCATGCGAGGTGTTTTCTGTATCGGGAGAAATTGGGCTTAAAATTTTGGGGAGTATTTTCTGCTATTACCCTTTTTAAAAATGTAAAATTTTTGGGAAACCAAGCATTTTAGGTAAAAAATATATATATTTTTTACATATGCAAAAGTCGTGTATCACCTGTAGGGTATTAAGGTTCACTTTACCCCTTGTTACGTTCCCTGAGGGGTCTAGTTTCCAAAATGGTATGCCATGTGTTTTTTTTGCTGTCCTGGCACCATAGGGGCTTCCTAAATGCGGCATGCCCCCCAAAAACCATTTGTCGCTCCTTCCCTTCTGAGCCCTCTACTGCGCCCGCTGAAAAATTAACATAGACATATGAGGTATGTGCTTACTCGAGAGAAATTGGGTTTCAAACACAAGTAAAAAATTTCTGCTTTTTACCCCTTGCAAAAATTGAAAAATTGGGTCTACAAGAACATGCGAGTGTAAAAAATGAAGATTTTGAATTTTCTCCTTCACTTTGCTGCTATTCCTGTGAAACACCTAAAGGGTTAAAACACTTATTGAATGTCATTTTGAATACTTTGGGGGGTGTAGTTTTTATATTGGGGTCTTTTATGGGCTATTTCTAATATGAAGACCATTCAAATCCACTTCAAACCTGAACTGGTCCCTGAAAAATAGCGAGTTTGAAAATTTTGTGAAAAATCGGAAAATTGCTGCTGAACTTTGAAGCCCTCTGGTGTCTTCCAAAAGTAAAAACTCATACATTTTATGATGCAAACATAAAGTAGACATATTGTATATGTGAACCCAAAAAATATATATTTTGAATATCCATTTTCCTTACAAGCAGAGAGCTTCCAAGATAGAAAAATGCAAAATTTTCATTTTTTTCATCAAATTTTGGGATTTTTCACCAAGAAAGGATGGAAGTTACCATAAAATTTTACCACTAAGTTAAAGTAGAATATGTCACGAAAAAACAATCTCGGAATCAGAATGATAACTATAAGCATTCCAGAGTTATTAATGTTTAAAGTGACAGTGGTCAGAATTGCAGAAAACGCTCCGGTCCTTAAGGTGTAAAATGGCCTGGTCCTTAAGGGGTTAAGGGGTTAAACAAAAACATTGTTTGGTGTCATTCCTGTAAGCTATAAACTAAAAATGCCAGGTGAAAAACCTTTAAAGGGGTACTCCGGTGGAAAACATTTTATTTTTAAATCAACTGGTGCCAGAAATTTAAACAGATTTGTAAATGACTTCTATTAAAAAAATCTTTACCCTTCCAGTAATTTTTAGCAGCTGTATGCTAAATTAATTATTTTCTTTTTGAACTTTTTTTTTGTCTTGTCCACAGTGCTCTCTGCTGACACCTCTGTCCATGTCATGAACTGTCCAGAGCAGCATAGGTTTGCAATGGGGATTTTCTCCTGCTCTGGACAGTTCCTGTTACGGGTATCAGGTGTCAGCAGAGAGCAGTGTGGACAAGACAAAAAATAAATTCAAAAATAAATCATTTCCTCTGTAGCATACAGCTGCTAAAAAGTACTGGCAGTGTAAAGATTTTTTAATAGTAGTCTTTCAAAAATCTGTTTAACTTTCTGGCACCAGTTGATTTAAAAAAAATGTTTTCCAGCGGAGTACCCCTTTAACCCCTTAAGGACCAAGGGCGTACAGGTACGCCTTTGCTCCCTGGTACTTAAGGACCAAGGGCGTAGCTGTACGCCCGTGGGAATTTGGGTCCCTGCCGCGCGCCGGGCGGGGGTGACTGCTGATATCTATCAGCAGGCACGCCGTGCAAATGCCCAGGGGGATCATCAGACCCCCCCATGTCGGCGATCACACTTGCGATTTGCGGCAATTCCGGGTCATACGGGTCTATGGTGACTAGGTGACCCGGAATATAACAGGGATCGCGGTTGTCCAAGACACCCATGATCCCCCTGAAGGCATAGGAGTGAGGTGGCAGGGGTGCCACCACTCCTATCCCTGCTATTGGTGGTCTAGATGTGACCACCAATAGCAGATCGGGGGCAGGGGCTTTACTTTCGGTTTCTATGTTCTGCCCACTCACAATAGGCGGCACAATAGGGAACCGACAGAGGGCCGGCGTCGACGTCCACTTACCCCGCGGGCGAGGCTGCGGGCGACCATCGGGGGAGGAGATCGGAGTCCGGCGATGTCGTGCGGCAGGCTCCCTGGATCCGACGGAAGCTGGTAAGTTGCCTAGCAACATCTGGAGGGTATGGTTTGAGACCACTATACAGTGGTCTCTAAACTGTAACCCTCCAGATGTTACAAACTACAACTCCCAGCATGCCCAGACAGCTGTTAGGGCATGCAGGGATTTGTAGTTTTGCAACAGCTGGAGGGCCCCAGTTTGGAGATCACTGCCAGTGATCTCTAACTGTGGCCCTCCAGATGTTGCAAAACTGCAACTCCTAGCATGCCCAAACAGCAGTTTGCTGTCAGTGCATGCTGGAATTGGTAGTTTTGCAACAGCTGGAGGTCCACAGTTTGGAGATCTCTAAATTGTAGCCCTCCAGATGTTGCAAAACTGCAAATCCCTGCATGCCCTCACAGCAAACAGCTGTCTCGGCATGCTGGGAGTTGTAGTTGTGTACCTCCAGCTGTTGCATAACTACATCTCCCAGCATGCCCTTCGGCGTTCGGTACATGCTGAGAGTGGTAGTTTTGCAATAGCTGGAGGCACACTGGTTGGTAAATACTGAGTTAGGTAACAGAACCTAACTGAAGGTTTTCCAACCAGTGTGCCTCCAGCTGTTGCAAAAGTACAACTCCCAGCATGCAAGGTCTGTCAGTACATGCTGGGAGTTGTAGTTTTGAAA
The DNA here is from genome assembly GCF_029499605.1 of Hyla sarda. Lineage (NCBI taxonomy): Eukaryota > Metazoa > Chordata > Amphibia > Anura > Hylidae > Hyla > Hyla sarda. The sequence goes on from NC_079191.1 coordinate 229,850,433, forward strand.
CAGCTGGAGGTTTGCCCCCCCAGGTGAACGTGCAGGGTACATTCACACGGGCAGGTTTACAGTAAGTTTCCGGCTTCAAGTATGAGCTGCGGCAAATTTTTCGCCGCAGCGCCTACTCCTAGCGGTAAGCTTACTGTAAACCGCCGCCAGTGTGAATGTACCCTAAAAACGCTACACTACACTACACTAACACAAAATAAAGGGTAAAACACAACATATACACCCCCTTACACTTTCCCCCCCAACTTATTGTACGGCAGTGTTTCCAAAACAGAGCCTCCAGCTGTTGCAAAACAACAACTCCCAGCATTTCCGGACAGCCACTGACTGTCCAGGCATGTTGGGAGTTGAGCAACAGCTGGAGGCACCCTGTTTGGGAATCACTGGCGTAGAATACCCCTATGTCCACCCCTATGAATCCTTAATTTAGTCCTCAAATTTGCATGGCGCTCTCTCACTTCGGAGCCCTGTCGTATTTCAAGGAAACAGTTTAGGGCCACATATGGGGTATTTCCGTACTAGGGAGAAATTGCACTACAAATTTTGTTTTTTTTTTTCTCCTTTTACACCTTATGAAAAAGAAAAGTTGGGGTCTACACCAGCCTGTTAGTGTAAAAAAAAAAAATTGTACACTAACAAGCTGGTGTTGCCCCATACTTTTTATTTTCACAAGAGGTAAAAGGAAAAAAAGACCCCCAAAATTTGTAGCACAATTTCTCCTGAATACGGAAATACCCCATATGTGGGTGTAAAATGGTCGGCGGGGGCACAACAAGGCTCAGGAGTGAGAGCGCACAATGTACATTTGAGGCCTAAATTGGTGATTTGCAAACGGGTGGCTGATTTTTACAGCGGTTCTGACATAAATGCAAAAAAATAAATACCCACATGTGACCCCATTTAGGAAACTACACCCCTCATGTAATGTAATAAGGGGTACAGTGAGCATTTACGTCCCACAGGGGTCTGACAGATTTTTGGGACAGTGGTCCGTAAAAATGAAAATTTAAATTTTTCATTTGCACAGCCCACTGTTCCAAAGATCTGTCCAACACCAGTGGGGTGTAAATGCTCACTGCACCCCTTATTAAATTCTGTGAGGGGTGTAGTTTCCAAAATGGGGTCACATGTGGGAGGGTCCACTGTTCTGGCACCACGGGGGGCTTTGTAAACGCACATGGCCCCTGACTTCCATTCCAAACAAATTCCCTTTTCAAAAGCTTAATGGCGCTCCTTCTCTTCTGAGCATTGTAGTGCGCCAGCAAAGCACTTGACGTCCACACATGGGGTATTTCCATACTCAGAAGAAATGGGGTTACATATTTTGGGGGTAATTTATTCTTATTACCCCTTGTAAAAATGTAAAATTTGGGGGGGAAAACAGCATTTTAGTGAATTATTATTTTTTTTTTAATTTACACATCCGATTTTAATAAAAAGTCGTGAAATACCTGTGAGGTGTTAAGGCTCACTGTACCCCTTGTTACATTCCTTGAGGGGTGTAGTTTCCAAAATAGTATGCCATGTGTTTTTTTTTTGCTGTTCTGGCACCATAGGGGCTTCCTAATTGTGACATGCCCCCCAAAAACCATTTCAGAAAAACTCACTCTCCAAAATCCCATTGTCGCTCCCTTCCTTCTGAGCCCTCTACAGCGCCCGCCGAACACTTGACATACACATATGAGGTATTTTCTTACTGGAGAGAAATTGGGTTACAAATTTTGAGAGGATTTTTTTCCTTTTACCTCTTGTAAAAATTCAAAAACTGGGTCTATTGTGAGTGTAAAAAATGAAGATTTTGAATTTTCTCCTTCACTTTGCTGCTATTCCTGTGAAACACCTAAAGGGTTAACACACTTACTTAATGTCATTTTGAATACTTTCAGGGGTGCCATTTTTATAATGGGGTCGTTTGTGGGGTATTTCTAATATGAAGGCCCTTCAAATCCACTTCAAACCTGAACTGGTTCATGAAAAATTCTGATCTTGAAAATTTGGTGAAAAATTGGAAAATTGTTGCTGAACTTTGAAGCCCTTTGGTGTCTTCCAAAAGTAAAAACATGTCAACTTTATGATGCAAACATAAAGTAGACATATTGTATATGTGAATCAAAATATTATTTATTTAGAATGTTTATTTTCCTTACAAGCAGAGAGCTTCAAAGTTAGAAAAATGCAAAATTTTCAATTTTTTCATCAAATTTTGGAATTTTTCACCAAGAAATGAGTATCGACAACATTTTTACCAATAACATAAAGTAGAATATGTCCCGAAAAAACAATCTCAGATATGTAAAAGCATCCCAGAGTTATTAATACTTAAAGGGAAAGTGGTCAGATGTGCAAAAAACGCTCTGGTCCTACAGTGAAAATTGGCCTGGTCCTTAAGGGGTTAAAGGGGTACTCGGGTGCGTACACATCTTATCCCCTATCCAAAGGATAGGGATAAGATGCCTGATCACGGGAGTCCCGCAGCTGGGGACACCCTTGATCATGCACCCGGCAACTCGTTTGTAATCAGTCCCCGGAACGTGTTTTCTGTTCTGATTCCGGTCAACCGCAGGGCCAGCAGCATGTGATGTCACGCCTCCGCCCTCGAGTGACATCCCGCTCTGCCCCTCAATGCCCCCTCCCGTAGGCTTGCATTGAGGGGCGGAGCGTGACATCACACGGGGGCGGAGGCGTGACGTCACACGCCGCCGGCCCTGCGTTTGACCGTAATCAGACCCGGAGCAAACACGCTCTGGTGGCTGATTACAAACGGGGTGCCACGTGCATGATCACACGCGTCCCCAGCTGCGGGACTCCTGCGATCAGGCATCTTATCCCCTATCCTTTGGATAGAGGATAAGATGTGTAAACACCGGAGTACCCCTTTAAGTGTGGTGATTCCATATTTTTTTTGCCAGGGGTTGTAAATACATTTCATCCAAGCAATATCCCTTTTTATTACTTTATATATTTACTGACACTATAGCTCTTATATTCTGCATTTTTTATTTAGATTTTATTGATATTACGGTTTAATTGACTTTTGCAATTACAATCTTTTTAAGATTAATTTAGGAAGTAACACATTAATTAAATTCCTACAAAGAACATTAGCAGGTCCACTGACTACTGAGGCATTGCAAGAGAATTGCAAAGAGAATTAGAGCGATGAAGTCATTGGAAGATGAAACACCACTGTCATGATCTGAGCTTTCAGAGGTCACAGTAACAGTTGTTAAGTCAGACCCCGAGTCTGAGATCACTACATTGACTGTAAGTTACCTCATAGTAAATATCAAGAGATATTGAGCCAATTAACAATTATCACATTTACAACCCATCTGTGAACAGTTATTGAGATAATGTATGTCAAACAAAGCATACATTTCCAGCTTGTTTTTTTATGCTGCACATGGTGTATTTAAATATATGTTGAATATAGGCTTTCTATTACAGCAATTGCAGAACATTAGTTATGTTATTTTAATTTTATGACTTTATGTTAAATACTGTTATGAGAAACTGTGTCATTCCACAATTGTTCTTGTTGTATACAATGTTGTCACATCATGGAAGTGACCTAAAATGTTTAATTTCTTTATGTTTTTTTGCCACAAATACCACAGATTTGCAACAACAGCTTGGATCCATTGCATTTTCATTTCTGCCTCTGGGCACACTAATGTTCTCAATTGGTTTCAGGATATAATAATGCCTGACATCTGCATGAAAATATTGATCTATATTTCATCTCTATGGGATAACATTATGCCATATGTCATAAGTTTCAGAAGCTGGTGCAGAAAATATATCATTATGATCAATGGGCATACTGTCTGTTCACACGACTGAAAACACCAGATCTGCATGAACATAAAACATTTCCTAATAGTATCATCCCATAATATTATGCAAGAATACAACAAACTGCCTAATTTATGCCATCTCTGATTATACAAGTTACAAAAACAGAACAATTAAATGGTATGTCTATATTCATGCAAAGCCACAAGGGAAAACACTTCTATATTTAGGGTCTAGGGGGGTCCTCACACTGTCATCATGCTTTGCTATCAATAACAGCAGTATAATGTATGATCACATCCTTGGGGATATTTGGCTTTAAAACTTTACTACAACTTGCTCTAGATGATAAAGCGCTTTTCCTTCAGCAAATTCTTTCTTTTTTAGGCAGTAAAACTAGGGAAGTTTGGCATTACTACAGCAACGATGTACATAGCACAGAACAAATGCATATCAAAGATAAAAATGGGACGGCTAAGGGAGTGTTTACATCTTTAGCTTTTTAATTTCAATTATTGAAAACAAAACCATTAATGTCATGTTTAGCACTCCGGCCACACGTGCTGGCCGTGAGTGCATGGCCTTGTCTCCTGCTGCCAATGCCGGGGCTGGGATTCGCATTGCGGGACGCGCCCGCATGCGAATCCCAGCCCATCACTCACCACCTGCTCCTCCTGCTCTCTCCTCAGCTTCTGTGCTCACATGTCCCCGTCCCTTAGGGCGCACGCGCCGGAGCTCTGAAATTTAAAGGGCCAGTGTGCCCATTAATTAAGTAACACCTGTGTTCACTTAATAAATTCTTCCACCTCCCCCACTTCTCTGCAGTATCTTTGTTTCCCTAGTGCCTGAGAGAAAGTGTTCCTGTGTATTGGCTTGCCGTGTATCATACCCTTTGCTCCATGACCTGACCTTGCTCCTTTGCCACCTGCTCACTGACCACTTGCTAAGTTCCTGACTATGCTACTGTGCCACCAGCCCTGACCTTCTGCTATCCTGACCACGAGTTGCCATATTGTACCTGTGCCTCGAATTCCTCAGCAGCCTGTGTGGTCGAGCCGTGCCAGGGGTGGCGACCTGAGTGCCACTTGCCGTAGCAAGTCCATCCCGCTTTGCGGCGGGCTCCGGTTAAAACCAGAGGCACCTTAGACTCTGCTCCCTGATATGGTCCGTGTCATCTGCCACACAAGTCCAGCAGATCCACATCCACCGGTGTTCCTGTCTGCTGAAACGTGAGTGTTGCAGTAAGATCCGGCTATGGATTCCACTGAGTTATCCCTTTCTGAAGTCACGGATCTTCCCTCCATTGTGGTACGTCAGTCTCAGCAGTTGGCTCAACAGGCATAGCAACTTACCCAACTATCTGCTATGATGCAACAGCTATTGTCCATGCAGCAACAAAAGCAGCAACCGCAACCTGACCCACTCCCTCCACCAGTTCCTGCAGTGTCTTCTGGCTCCAGGCTACGTATGCCTTTACCTTGCAAGTATGATGGGGATTCCAAGATATGCAGAGGTTTTGTTACACAGTGCTCCATGCACTTGGATCTCATGTCTGAACAGTTTCCGACAGAACGTGCGAAGGTGGCCTTTGTTATTAGCCTACTGTCCGGAAAAGCCCTCGCCTGGGTTACACCCCTTTGGGACCGCGGTAATCCGGTATCCTCCAATTTGACGGCTTTCTTGGCAGAATTTTGCAGTGTCTTTGAGGAACCCGCACGTGCCTCCTCAGCTGAGACAGCTTTGCTGAACCTCTGTCACTGCAATTCTTCCATTAGTGACTCTTAATTTTCGCACTCTAGCCTCAGAACTAGCATGAAATGATGAGGCCTTGTGTGCCACATTCAATCAAGGACTATCAAGCAGGATTAAAGATGCCTTCGCAGCACGTGATCCTCTGTCTTTTTTGACTGAACGTATTCACTTGGCCACACGTATTGATGTGTGAGACACGAAGAGACAGGAAGAACTGCGCTTAGAGAGGGAACCTATCCGAGCGGGGAGATATACTCACCTTGCACCCGTGTTTCAATGTCCACCTTGTTGAAGAGGCTATGCAAGTGGATCGTTCTCGTCTTACACAACAAGAGAGGTCACGACGATGCAGTGAGAATTCATGCTTAGAGGCCGGATGAAGCGCTAATGCGCGAAATAACAAGTTGTAGCCCCTGAGCGCAGTTAACCCCTCTGCAGGCCTGGTCTGGCTATGATGTCCATTTAGGAGCAGCTACTACCGTTTCCGGCGGTGAGTGCGGATAATATTCTTTTCTTTTGCTACACACGTCTAGAATTTGTGCTTGTATTGTGATAGCCCGGAGCACTTCCTCAAGGACTGTACTGTTCGTCCACAGTGTCCAGGAAATGCTCGCACCTAGGGTACGTGGGAGAGGAGGCCCTGGGTGTGAAAACTACCTATGCTTGCTTAACTATTTATGTACAAGTCTTCGCTTCAGCCAAGTCTTCCTTCAGCGCTACAGTATTTTTGGATTCTGGATCCGCAGGTGACTTTATTGATGGTTCTTTGATCCACAAGAATCATCTTCCTGTCACTCGGCTTGCCAAGCCCTTGTTCATCTCCTCAGTTAATGGACAAAATCTGGACTGTATGGTTCACTTCCGTACCAAATCTCTCATCATGCAAGAAAAGATTGAATTCTATGTACTGCCACACTGTACTTCAGAGATTCTTCTTGGCCTTCCTTGGCTGCAATGCCATTCTCCGCAACTGAATTGGAGAACTGGAGAAATTATTCGCTGGGGACAATCCTGTCAAAATCTTTGCCTCCAATCAGTTCAGCTTAAAGTTGTTACTTGTCTTCCTCCTTTACATCATCCTTACGACTGCCCTATAGATCTTCTGCCTGGTACTACTCCTCCTCATGGAAGGATTTACCTTTTATTGGTTTGTGAGACCAAAGTCATGGCTGAGTATATCCAGGAGAATCTCCAAGAGGGATTTATCCGTAAGTGCTCCTCTCCCGCCGGAGCAGGTTTCTTCTTTTTGGGGAAGAAGGATGGCTCACTCCGTCCATGCATTGACTACCGGGGACTTAACAAAATCACGGTCAAGAATCGTTACCCATTACCTCTTATCTCTTTTTGATCGTCTTCGTGGTGCCAAGGTCTTCTCCAAGTTGGACTTACATGGAACATATAACCTCATTCGTATCCGCAAGGGAGATGAATGGAAAACAGCCTTCAATACTTGTGATGGACATTTTGATTATCTCATACTGCCTTTTGGTCTCTGCAATGCTCCAGCCGTTTTTCAAGAGTTTGTCAATGATATCTTACGTGATCTTCTCTACACCTGTGTTGTCGTTTACCTAGATGACATCCTGATCTTCTCTACCAACTTAGAGGAGCTCCGAAGTCATATTCGTCTGGTTCTACAGCTAATACAGAAGAATCGTCTCTTTGCCAAACTGAAGAAATGCTTATTCGAGAAATCTAGTCTTCTGTTTTTTGGCTACATTGTCTCTCACCAAAGCCTTCAGATGGATCCAGATAAATTGTCTGCGGTATTGGATTGGCCTTGTCCTTTGGGCCTACGTGCTATTCAGCGCTTTCTGGGATTCGCTAACTATTGTTGTCAATTTATTTCAAACTTTTCTTCCTTGGTTGCTCAAATTGTAGCTCTCACTAAAAAGGCTTCTAATCCTAAATCTTTGCCACATGAGGCCAAAGTGGCCTTCTCCTGTTTAAATTCAGCCTTTGCCTCTGCTCCCGTGCTTGCAAGACCTGATCCGGAGAGGCCCTTTGCTTTGGAGGTTGATGCCTCATCTGTTGGAGCTGGTGCCGTTCTTACTCAGAAAAATGCCAAAGGCAAGACTGTAACTTGTGGGTTCTTCTCCAAGACCTGCTCTCCTGCCGAGAGGAATGACTCCATTGGAGATTGTAAACTCATCACTATCAAGCTAGCTTTGGAGGAATAGCGACATTTATTGGAAGGATCTTCACATCCTGTCAGCATCTATTCTGATCATAAGAATCTTCTATACCTCCAGTCTGCTCAGCGTTTGAACCCCCGCCAGGCAAGGTCTCTGTTCTTTTCTAGGTTCAACTTCTTCATTAATTTCCATCCAGCAGACAAGAACATCAGGGCTGATGCTTTCTCCAGGTCCTCTGACATCATTGGTTTGGACTCCACGCCTAGGCATATTATTCCCCCTGACCGTTTGATTTCTGCTGCTCCAGCCGAAATTCAGCAAGTTCCTCCGGGAAAATCCTTTGTGCCCGCCAGACTGAGACACAAGGTACTGAAATGGGGTCATTCTTCCTTGACAGCTGGTCATCCTGGAATACGTAAGACTCTACTACTAATCTCTCTCTGCACTACTGGTGGCCCCATCTTTAACGTGATGTTTCTGGTTTTGTCCGTCCCTGTGATACTTGTGCCAGTGACAAAACTTCTCAACAGAGACCTGCAGGACTTTTACAGCCTTTACCAATTCCGGAGACTCCCTGGTCCCATATCGCCATGGATTTCATCACCGATTTGCCACCATCTTGTAATAACACTGTCATTTGGGTCGTGGTAGATCGCTTTTCCAAGATGGCTCATTTAATTCCCCTGCCTGGTCTTCCTTCTACCCCTCAGCTCGTGAAGTACTTCTTGCTGCATATCTTTCGCTTACATGGTCTTCCTCAGCATATCGTTTCAGATCATGGAGTGCAGTTTGTCTCTACATTCTGACGACGTTCTCTCTATGTCCTCGGCCTACCACCATCAGTCCAATGGTCAGGTGGAGAGGGTTAATCAAATTCTCGAGACTTATCTTCGGAATTTCAGCTAGACAAGATGATTGGGTCGACCTCCTCCCCATGGCAGAATTCTCATATTATCATAAGGATTCCGAGTCCACGTATTCATCGCCCTTCTTTGTTGTCTATGGACTCCATCCCCGTTCATTTCTTCCACTCCCAGTTTCCTCTGGTGTGCCTGCTGTTGATGAGCTGGTCTGTGACTTCTCCTCCATCTGGCAACAAATTCATCAGTTGTTATCTCAGGTTTTCTCACGCATTAAGGCGCAAGCAGATAAAAGTAGAAGACATCCTCCGTCCTTCTCTCCTGGTGACATGGTGTGGCTTTCCTCCAAGTACATCTGCTTCAAGATTCCCTGCTATAAGCTTGGTCTTCACCACCTTGGTCCCTTTCAGGTTCTGCTAAAAATTAATCCTGTCTCCTACAAACTCCGTCTGTCTGCTAAATTATGTTTTCTCAATTCCTTCCATGTCTCACTCCTAAAGCCTCTTGTCATAAATTGGTTTTCTCAAAAGAATCTTGTCCCCACGCCCAGCGCATGGCCCATCGCCTGCTGCCGCCAGCAGGGCTGGGATTCACATTGATGGATGCATCCGCATGCGAATCCCAGCCCGTCACTCACCACCTGCTCCTCCTGCACTCTCCTCAGCTTCTGTGCTCCGGCGCATGCGTCCCCGTCCCTTAGGGTTCACGCACGCCAGAGCTCTGAAATTGAAAGGACCAGTGTGTCAATTAATTAACCCCTTGGGGACAGAGCCCATTATGACCCTAAGGACGGGAGCATTTTTTACAAATCTAAAGACTGTCACTTTAAGCATTAATAACTCTGGGATGCTTTTACTTATAAATTTGATTCCGAGATTGTTTTTTCGTGACATATTCTACTTTATGTTAGTGGTAAATTTTCTGCGATACTTGCATCATTTCTTGGTGAAAAATTCAAAAATTTCATGAAAAATTTGAAAATTTTGCATTTTTCTAACTTTGAAGCTCTCTGCTTATAAGGAATATGGATATTCCAAATAAATTATATATTGATTCACATATACAATATGTCTACTTTATGTTTGCATCATAAAGTTGACATGTTTTTACTTTTGGAAAACATCAGAGGGCTTCAAAGTTCAGCAACAATTTTCCAATTTTTGGCAAAATTTTCAAAATCGGAATTTTTCAGGGACCAGTTCAGGTTTGAAGTGGATTTGAAGGGTCTTCTGGTTAGAAATACCCGATAAATGACCCCATTATAAAAACTGCACCCCTCAAAGTATTCAAAATGACATTCAGTAAGTGTGTTAACCCTTTAGGTGTTTCACAGGAATAGCAGCAAAGTGAAGGAGAAAATTCAAAATCTTCCATTTTTTACACTGGCATGTTCTTGTAGACCCAGTTTTTGAATTTTTACAAGGGGTAAAAGGAAAAAAATCCTCTCAAAATTGGTAACCCAATTTCTCTTGAGTAAGAAAATACCTCATATGTGTATGTCAAGTGTTCGGCGGGTGCACTAGAGGGCTCAGAAGGGAAGGAGCAACAATGGGATTTAGGAGAGTGAGTTTTTCTGAAATGGTTTTTGGGGGGCATGTCCCATTTAGGAAGCACCTATGGTGCCAGGACAGCAAAAAAAAAACACATCGCACACTATTATGGAAAAGACACCCCTCAAGGAACGTAAAAAGGGGTACGGTGAGCCTTAACACCCCACAGGTGTTTGACAACTTTTTGTTAAAGTCGGAGGTGTAAATGAAAAAAAATATTTTTCCACTAAAATGCTGGTTTTTCCCCAAATTTTACTTTTTTACAAAGGGTAATAGGAGAAAATGCCCCCCAAAATTTGTAACCCCATTTCTTCTGAGTATGGAAATACCCCTTGTTTGGACGTCAAGTGCACTGCGTTGAACTACAACGCTCAGATGAGAAGGAGCGCCATTGAGCTTTTAGAGAGATAATTTGTTTGGAATGGAAGTCGGGGGCCATGTGCATTTACAAAGCCCCTTGTGGTGCCAGAACAGTGGACCCCCCACATGTGACCCCATTTTGGAAACTACACCCCTCAAGGAACAGTGGGCTGTGCAAACAAAAAAATTTAATTTTTCATTTTCACGTACCACTGTTCCAAAAATCTGTCAGACCCCTGTGGGGCGTAAATGCTCCTTGTACCCCTTATTACATTCCATGAGGGGTGTAGTTTCCAAAATGGGTTCATATGTGGGTATTTATTTTTTTGGGTTTATTTCAGAACCGCTGTAAAATCAGCCACCCCAAATCACCAATTTCGGCCTCAAATGTACATAGTGCGCTCTCACTCCTGAGCCTTGTTGTGTGCCCGCAGAACATTTTACGCCCACATATGGGGTATTTCCGTACTCAGGAGAAATTGCGTTACAAATTTTGGGGGTCTTTTTTTCCTTTTACCTCTTGTGAAAATAAAAAGTAAAGGGCAACACCAGCATGTTAGTGTAAAAATTTTTTTTTTTTTACACTAACAGGCTGGTGTAGACCCCAACTTTTCCTTTTCATAAGGGGTAAAAGGAGAAAAAGCCCCCCAAAATTTGTAGTGCAATTTCTCCCGAGTACGGAAATACCCCATATGTGGCCCTAAACTGTTTCCTTGAAATACGACAGGGCTCCAAAGTGAGACAGCACCATGCGCATTTGAGGACTAAATTAGGGATTGCATAGGGGTGGACATAGGGGTATTCTAAGCCAGTGATTCCCAAACAGGGTGCCTCCAGCTGTTGCTAAACTCCCAGCATGCCTGGACAGTCAGTGGCTGTCCGGAAATGCTGGGAGTTGTTGTTTTGCAACAGCTGGAGGCTCCGTTTTGGAAACACTGCTGTACAATATGTTTTTCATTTTTGTTGGGGGGGGGCAGTGTACGGGGGTGTATATGTAGTGTTTTACTCTTTATTAGGTGTTAGTGTAGTGTAGTGTAGTGTTTTTAGGTCACACTGGCGGGTTACGGTGAGTTTCCCACTAGGAATTTGCGCTGCGGTGAAAAATTTGCCGCAGCTCATACTTGAAGCAGGAAACTTGCTGTAAACCTGCCCGTGTGAATGTACCCTGTACGTTCACATGGGGGGGGGGAGGGCAAACCTCCAGCTGTTTCAAAACTACAACTCCCAGCATGCACGGTCTGTCAGTACATGCTGGGAGTTGTAGTTTTGCAACAGCTGGAGGCACACTGGTTGGAAAACATTCAGTTAGGTTCTGTTACCTAACTCAGTATTTTCCAACCAGTGAGCCTCCAGCTGTTGCAAAACTACAACTCCCAGCATGCACGGTCTGTCAGTACATGCTGGGAGTTGTAGTTTTGAAACAGCTGGAGGCACACTGGTTGTAAAATACTGAGTTAGTAGAGATGTAGAGAGATGTAGTTATGCAACAGCTGGAGGTACGCAACTACAACTCCCAGCATGCCAAGACAGCTGTTTGCTGTGTGGGCATGCTGGAATTTGTAGTTTTGCAACATCTGGAGTGCTACAATTTAGAGACCACTGAACAGTGATCTCCAAACTGTGGACCTCCAGATGTTGCAAAACTACAACTCCCAGCATGCCCAGACAGCAAACAGCTGTGTGGACATGCTAGGAGTTGTAGTTTTGCAAGATCTAGAGCGTAGTATAGAGATCACTGTGCAGTGGTCTCTAAACTGCAGACCTCCAGCTGTTGCAAAACTACAAATTCCAGCATGCCTACACAGCAAACAGCTGTCTGGGCATGCTGGGAGTTGTAGTTTTGCAACATCTAGAGGGCTACAGTCTAGAGATCACTATAGGGGTCTCAGACTGTAGCCCTCTAGATGTTGCTAGGCAACTACTCACCGGCTTCCGTCGCATCCGGGAGCCGTCCTTTTCTGCTGCACGCCGCTGCCGATCTCCGTCGCCGCCCGCCGATCCCCGTCGCTCCGCTGCCTCTAGAGGGGTAAGTGGACTCCAGCGCTGCTCCTCTTCATTTTCCCCGTTCTGCCCCGCCTATTGTGGGTGGGCAGGACGGGGAAAACGAAAGTAAACCCCCCCACCCCAGATCTGCTATTGGTGGTCGCGTCTAGACCACCAATAGCAGAGATAGGAGGGGTGGCAACTCTGCCACCTCACTCCTATCGCTTTAGGGGGATCGTGGGTGTCTTAGACACCCGCGATCCCCCTTCTATTCCGGGTCACCAGGTCACCATAGACCTGTAATGACCCGTAATCGGCGCAAATCACAAGTGTGAATTCACTTGCGATTTGCGCCGATCGCCGACATGGGGGGGTCTAATGACCCCCCTGGGCATTTGCACGGGGTGCCTGCTGATAAATATCAGCAGTCATCCCAGCCCGGTCCCCGCCCGGTGCGCGGCGGGGGCCGAAATTCCCACAGGCGTATGGATATGCCCTTCGTCCTTAAGTACCAGGAAGCAAGGGCGTATGCATACGCCCTTCGTCCCCAACAGGTTAAGTAACACCTGTGCTCACTTAATAAATTAACAAAACACACCTTTTACCCAAGGACAAGCCCTGGGTCACTAATACTCTTGTTTTTATTCCTACCCTCTAAAACTTAGCTTTTATTGAGCGTATATCAGATAATAAAATATTAGGAGTGTTTAGAAGTGATTAAAAACACCTAACCTCCTTGTGTGTTGTGATTATATTAGTTGTATCACTAGAAGCAAAAAGCTATCTCAGTGTATGTATACAATGAGTGGTCTGCAGTACTGATGCATTTAATGATGCACACGTAGGAGGTTATTTAAAAGCTGATAATGCCCCCTCTACATGTTTCGTTGCCACAGCAATGTTTTCAGGAGGGAAACGGGCAACAACCTGTGTTGCCGACTAGCTGGCTAGTTATGGACCATATGTGCATACCAGCGCCACCCCCAGATGCCACTCTGGCCAATCCATAGTCTGCTTTGTGTCCACAGTGTTACACTCACCTCCCACACTTCCCTGCCGGATCTTTGTTGCCCTAGTGCCTGAGAAAAAGCCTTCCTGTGTATTGCCTTGCCGGGTATCATACCCTTTGCTCCATGACCTGACCTTGCTCCTTTGCCGCCTGCCTACTGTGCCGCCAGCCCTGACCTTCTGCTATCCTTACCACGAGTTGCCGTATCCTACCTGTGCCTCGAATTCCTCAACCGCCTGTGTGGTCGAGCCGTGCCAGGGGTAGCGACCTGGGTGCTGCCTGCCACAGAAAGTCCATCCCGCTTTGTGAAGGGCTCTGGTGAAAACCAGCAGCACCTTAAACTCCGCTCCCTGGTACGGTCCGTGTCATCTGCCACACAGGTCCTGCGGATCCACATCCACTGGTGTTCCTGTCTGCTGAAACGTGAGTGTTACAATTAACAAATCAAAATCAAATACAGGACATGTATAAACCCATTCTTGGTTTGTACTCAATAATTCCAATTAAAAACCTGAATGTGTGAACACACCACATAAGACAGAATGGTCTGGTGAATTTCCCCATCCTTGGACTATAACCCATGACATTAGTTGCTTAAAATACACATTTCATCTGGAGTCTTGAACAGGTTTGTCTTACCCAGTAGCAAAGAAAATGGAGCCAAGCAGGGCTGGATTCCTTCATTTTATAGACTCCATAGCAGCCAAATGGTCTAAGTCTATGGCATGTGTGCCCTAGTACTTTAAACTGAGGGACATGAAAAAAGCATTCACCAAAATAAACGTGGAAGCTTTAAAGGGGTACTCCCGTGGAAACCTTTTTTTTTTTAAATCAACTGGTGCCAGAAAGTTAAACGGATTTGTAAATCACTTCTATAAAAAAATCTTAATCCTTCCAGTTCTTTTTAGGGGCTGTATACTAAAGAGAAATCCAAAAAAGAAATTCATTTCCTCTGATGTCATGACCACAGTGCTCTCTGCTGACCTCTGCTGTCCATATTAGGAAATGTCCAGAGCTGGTGAAAATCCCCATAGCAAACATATGCTGCTCTGGACAGTTCCTAAAATGGACAGCAGAGGTCAGTCAGCAGAGAGCTCTGTGGTCATGACATCAGAGAAAATGCATTTCTTTTTTGGATTTCTCTTTAGTATACAGCCCTTTAAAAGTACTGGAAGGATTAAGATTTTTTAATAGAAGTAATTTACAAATCTGTTTAACTTTCCGGCACCAGTTGATAAAAAAAAAAAAAAAAAGGTTTCCATGGGAGTACCCCTTTAAAGCTTCCATGTTTATTTTAGTGAATTCTTTTTTCATGTCCCTTTAAGGATAGGGTCACATGTAGTGCATCCGCAGCATATTGCCCACAGCAATCCTTCACTACGAGCTAACACAGAGGGAGCTGTAAGTCGTGAGCGCGCATGCGCAGTGTGCTCATAGACATCGCTTCTCGCTTCTTTGCTCGATGTCTATGAGTACACTGATCATGCGCACGTGACTCACAGGTCCCTCTTGTCTGTTCATAGCAGTGGATAGCTGCTTTGAGCAGCCAACAAAAGACACACAGGCAAATCAGGAAGCTCCCTCTAGGGATGGTCAGAAGCACATCTGCATCGTCAAATATGCTGTGGATGTGCTACGTGTGACCTTACATTAAAAGAAAAATGTGACTAGTGTTATACTGATATTATATTCTCACCATTTTCTCCAATATACTGTTTTAGAAACCTGCATTACCAACTAAATATAGTATATTCTTTGTTTTAAGTGTACATAGCAGTTGTTCAAATTTGTCTTTCTCACGTTAATAAAATCAGAAATGATTTAGAGACAATTTCCATATACTGCACTTTTTTTTTCATCACAGAGACTGATGTGTTCATGCTGTGTTGATGCTTTCTGGAATGAATACAGTAACTCTTGGAGGTACTATGGGGACATTTTTTTTTTTTGCTTAAGATTGTCGCAAAAAAAGTCGCATGTGCGACTACTCTATTTTTTGTGCGACTTTTTGATTGTGCAGTGCCTTGAGCAAAAAAAAAAAAAAACTAGCTTACCAAGCAAAAAGTGATTTTTCACTTGCAGTGGTCAGAGATTTATCAAATGCGGAAGTCGCAAAAAAGTTGCATCACATGAAAAAAGTGCTTACATGAAATAAATTTATCAACAGGCTGAAAGCAGTTGATAAATAAGTCGCACATAAGCAAAAAAAATTGTAATAAAAAAAGAACTAAAAAAAGGAATACAAACAAGCAAACATTGATAAATGTCCCCCTATGTGGCTACACACATCTATGCACACATAACTTTATTCTGCAACTCCACTTCTTGTAAATAACCACTATGTATGAACAAAAGTCCTTTGGCGCGCCCATCATGGAACAAGTACATGTTGAACTGATTTAATTTACAAAAAAAAATACAGAATTTTGTAACTTACAAACAACTAAACTAACCTGAAGAAAAAGGGGATTGTTTCGAACCATGGCAAATGCGATTCAGTAATGGGTACATCGTGGGAAGAGGGGGACAGCTGCAGAAAAATTTTAAGCCTATTCATTTTCTTAAAAAAAGTTTTTAATTTTTTTTCACTAGCATAATAAAACAAAACCTATATAAATTGGGTAGTGTTGCAATCGAATGGTCCTACAGAATAAAGATAATGATAATTTTCATAATAGTGTTTTTTTTTCCAATTTTGCCACAAATAATTTTTTTTTTGGCTTTACCATACATTTTGTGGTAAAATGAGTGATGCCCTTACAAAGCACAATAAGTCCCGCAAACAACAAGCCCTATATATGAAAAATTGATGAAGAATTGGAAGAGTTATGGAATTTAAAAGACGAGGGCGGGGGGGGGGGGGGGGGGGAAATGAAAGGGGTTAATAATGATATCCATTTAGGAAAAAAGTGATTCTTTTAGTCTTATTTACATCCTTCATATTCTTTGATCTAAATTGGCCTAAAAAAAGTTAAACTATTTTATTCAAACTTAGTGATATTTACATAGACCGATGACACCATTTATTATTTAAGACATTTATAAAACTAAAAGCTGACAGCATGAACACCATACCTTGTTATGACATTTTAAGTAAGCAGCAGCATTGGTAGGGAGAGAATGATCTAAAGGTGCATACATTATTGCATTCGAAATTTAACTGTACAGCTAAGGTTTATCCATATGGCCGTATTACAATACCTTACACAAGATTACTTCGAACTCCACCCATCAAGAAGCCAGTATTCACTTTCCTCAATAGCATAGAGGTACAAAATGACCTTAAAGTTAAAAAAAAATTGAAACAAATTGTAAGCTATGATCCTCAACTTCCTTTATATACAGCCTCAATATTCTTGTCCTTAGATGGTGCATGTTTATAAAGAATTGTAGTGTAACTTCAGTGTCAACAACAGCATGTCCATTCCCCTCCTTTAAAAAAATAAAATAAAAAATATATACAGTATGAATATATGTAGCTGCCAGAAAATGCTGATATTTAATAGATCAATTAATTAACATATAAAGATATCAAAATTGCTTGCACCAAAGTCTTTTGCATCTCCCACTAAAAAGCTGTCTTTACATAAATTGCACCTATTTTCAGTGGCCTAGATTCCTTTAAACGGTCTCATTCTTTTGACAGTGCTTTTCACAGACAGCCTTCAAATGTGCTAGATTTATCAAAATGTCTGTAGACGGTTTGGGGTGAACAATAAATTCCAAAGGACCCAATATGAGGGGTGGATATAACACCAGTTAATTATAAATGCAACTATGTTTCGGACAGAGTAGATTATTCAATTTTATCTTTTTATCCCTCACTATATATATATATATATATATATATATATATATATATATATATATATATATAATTAATAGAGTCAAACATAGGGTTAAAAACCCAGCACTTCCACCCTGCAACTGTATACTGTAAGTCACAATCTCTAGACAAGAATACCATATATGTCTGAAAATTATTCCGGGTGCAGGATATTGTGGTGTATTTAAAATGTATTATATGAAATACATTTATTTTATATTTAATTATAAACGCAATCAGCAGCATGCAAACAGTAGTGCCTCTGCTATATAATTAGGATATCATAGATCTCTAAAAAAATAATGGCACTAAAGTGACTGCGGCTTCATATATGATCTCCATGCAATGAGTTATACCACAAATACAAAAGGAGTCATTTAAGTAGAATATAATATATATATATAATTTTATTGATTGTGTTAATAACATGTAGTTCATAAAACATAAAAGGGGGGAGGATTACAACTACTGGGGGAGACTAGACAAAAGGGGCGACACAACCTGCTTGGGCATAATACATTACCACAAAAATAAAGTGCATGACTGGTAGACAAATATAAAGTGCATAATAGGGGCTATTACAGCTTCCATGGAGTGCATAGTCATGTCTAAGAACCAGCATACATACCAAGGAACTATAGAAAAACAATGCAGCAGCTGACCCAAGCAGGAGTTTCGGCGATACCTTCGTCCTGGGGGTCACCTTCTTGGCATATATGTAAAGCCAGTAAATAGGCATTCTGAATAGTTTTTCTTATCTCACAAGAGGGGGTATGATTTGCTTCTCAGCTTTAAATATTAACCCCTTAATGACCAAGTGTTTTTCCATTTTTGCACTTTTGTTTTTCCTCCTTACCTTTTAAAAATCATAACCCTTTCAATTTTCCACCCAAAAATACATATTATGGCTTATTTTTTGCACCACCAATTCTACTTGCAGTAACATTAGTCGTTTTACCAGAAAATACACCGCAAAATGAAAAAAAAAATTATTGTGCGTCAAAATTGAAGAAAAAAATGCAATTTTGTAACTTTTGGGGACCGTTTCTACAGCATTTTTTCGGTAAAAATGATACCTTCTCTTTATTGTGTAGGTCCATATGGTTAAAATGATACCCTACTTATATAGGTTTCATTTTGTCGTACTTCTGGAAAAAATCATAACTACATGCAGGAAAATGTATACGTTTAAAAATGTCCTCTTCTGACCCCTATAACTTTTTTATTTTTCCACATATGGGGCAGTTTGAGGGCTCATTTTTTGCGCCCTGATCTGAAGTTTTTATCGGTACCATTTTTGTTTTGATCAGACTTTTTGATAGCTTTTTATTCATTTTTTAATGGTATAAAAAGTGACGTCGGGACAGACCCGATATGACGTGGGGACATCGTGAAACCCCGCGTTATATTACCGGAGCTGGCGCAGGATGTAAATATACGTCCTGCATCGTTAAGAGGTTAAAATCATAACCCTTTCAATTTTGCACCTAAAAATCCATATGATCAGTCATTTTACCCAAAAATCTATGGCGAAACGGAAAGAAATAAAGAAAAAACACCATTTTGTAACTTTTGGGGGCTTCTGTTTCTATGCAGTAGAATGACACCTCATCTTTATTCTGTAGGTTGATACGATTAAAATGATACCCTTTATAGGTTTGATTTTGTTGTTCTTCTGGAAAAAATCATGACTACATGCATGAAAATTAATATGCTTAAAATTGTCCTCTTTTGACCCCTATAACTTTTTTATTTTTCTGCATACAGGGCGGCATAAGGGGCTCTTATTTTGTGCTGTGATCTGAAGCTTTTATCTGTACCATTTTTATTTTGATCTGACTTTTTGATTGCTTTTTATTCATTTTTTACGGTATAAAAAGTGACCAGAAATACATTATGGTTATTTTTATTAATTTTTTTACACATTATTTTTTTTAATGGGAAAAGGAGGGTGATTCTGAAGGGGTTAACTTTTTTTACACTTAGGGGGCTATAACATGCAATACACTGATTGCAGGCACTGTTCAATGCATTGCCATAGCATTGCATTGATTTGTGTTATCTGCGCTTGATTGCTCAAGCCTGGATCTCAAGCTTGGAGCAATAAAATGACAATCGGACAGCATGGAGCCATGTAGGGAGCCTCCAGCTGTCCTCTCAGCTGTTCGGGACAAGGCGACTTCACCACGGCGGTACCAAACAGCTCCGCTGAGCTAACCGGCAGCATATTCTACCATTTTAGATGCCCCGATCAAAGGGTTAATATTGGACATCAGCCTAAAGGGTTAATAGGAAATCAGCCCCAGATGTCCGGTATTAGCCACGAGTCCCTGTTGCTGATAGCAACTGGGACCCCGAAGATACGAAGCGTGCTCAGCTTCTGAGTGCGCTTCACAGATCGGGAGCCGGCCACAGACTAAAATATACATCCGTGGTCGTTAAGAGGTTAAATATGGCTCCTGTACATAGCTCAGCGCTCAAAGCCTCAGAAATAATTTTCTATCATCCCATTATATGTAACCATTTCCCAATTGTTATTCTTTCCTTTAACCCCTAAAGGTCTCAGCCCATTTGGGCCTTAAGGACTTAGACTCCTTGCCTTCTAAAAATCATAACTCATATTTTCATCCACAGACTGCGCGACCAGTTGTCCTTTGTAATGACATCACTCATTTTACCATAAAATGTATGGCGCAACCAAAAAAATACTATTTGTGTGGGGAAATTGATAGGAAAATCACAATCTAGCAACTTTTGAAAGGTTTCGTTTTCGTGCTGTACACTTTACGGTAAAATAGCATATATAAAACTTTTAATGCATTTTTTAATCAATTTTGGACTTTTTCTTTTTACGTTCACGCGGTTCTCCGTACGAAATAATTAACATTATATTTTAATAGTTCGGATATTTACTCACATGGCGATACCAAATATGTTTATAAAAAAATATTTTTTACACTTTTCGGGGTAAAATGGGGAACTTTTTTTACTTTGGTTTTTATACTTTAATAGTCCCCATAGGCGACTATTTATAGCAATCGTTCGGGCATAGCACTGATCAGTGTTATCGGTCATCTTCTGCTCTGGTCTGCTCGATCTCAGACCAGAGGAGAAGACCCGTGGAAGGCAGCAGAGGCAGGTGAGGGGACCTCCGTCTGCTGTTCTTGATGATCGGATCGCCACAGCAGCGCTGCGGTCGATCCAATCATCCATTTTAATGAACGCATTGCCGCAGATGCCGTCATGTGTATTGATCACGGCATCTGAGGGGTTAATGGCGGACATCCACACAATCGTGGATGTCGGCCATTACCGGCAGGTCTCTGGCTGCTAACAGCAGCCGGGACCTGCTGCGCATGACCCGAGCATCGCTCCAATGCTCGCTGTTATGTATAGGACGTAAATGTACGTCCTGGTGCGTTAAGTACCTCCGCACCAAGACGTACATTTACGTCCTGCATCTTTAAGGGGTTAATATAATTATTAGGTCCATGATGGATACTGCTATGAAACACTCATTTGGTGTATATTATATCTGTCGTTTTACTCTAATTAAATTCGAGAACTTCATGGACAGAGACTAAATGTTGGTCATTTAAGGAAGGCAATAAAATTCATTTAAAATCTAACAATTAGAGAAACAAATCAAAGAAAGGAACTAATGACACTGTTAAATGCAAAAGATAAAAACGCTAAACAGTTCTCGTGCCTATTGCCCTGAGAACTTAAATTATTTGCTCGATCTTTTGCAATTAAAACTTTCAGTATTAAGAATCAAAGTTTATATAGTATAGTCCCACTTGATTAAATTAGCTTTTATAATAGGAGGATTTTTGTCTGTGTTACTGGCCTCTTCTGCCCCGGAGCATTTGTGAACAAATTCTAATTGCTAATAAAAACCTACAACCACAATCAGGAGAAATATTCCTCCTCGTGCAAACAACATACTTTGTATTACACAGCAGCTGTAGTCATTAAATTACTAGAATTGCTTTGCATTATGTATGCAAATAGTAAATACTCTAGCCATTATGAGATTGAAAGCTTTTGTTAGTTAATTGTGACTGTATAATAACCAACAGAGCAACAATTTTAAATACAACATCCAATATAATTACAAACTAATATTTGATAAATAACAAATGTTATTGCTAGCGCATACACAAAATTTCTATGTGAATATCATGCATTTTTCGACTTCATCCAAACAGCTTTATGAAACAATGTGAAAAAAATAATACTTTTAGTGCATTGAGTTTTGTTTGTTAATCATCAGTTTTTTTTACTACAGCGTCCATAAACGCTTTTTTACACAGTTGAACAGAAAAAGCAGAGCACAACTCTAATGTCTAAACTCACCCCAAACCACTCTCCATCCAATAGTGATCCACCCTAAATGGCAACCCTCAATTTGGCAATGGTCCTTACACTTGCTAAGTGTACAGGACATCAACAAGATAAGACAGGCTATGTCTTCAACACACAAACACAAATTGGCAAACATGGAGTTAAGCAGGGGAACCACATAGTCAAAACCTAGAGGGCAGCATAGTACAATATCAGAACTAGGAACTGAGTCAGAAGAAGCGAGGGTTGAACCAGGAGGGTAGCATAGAAAAAAATCTGCAGTCAGGAGGATAGCCAAGAAACAGACAGAGATCATGTCAAAATAGGTCAGGTGAAGATTAGAATAGAATTAGAATAGGTCAGGAGAGATAATTCCCAATTACAGGTATCCAGTTGCAGCAGCTGCTCAACTTAAAGATCTCACTCTTAAGAGGTGTGAGCTGCATAACTGATTGGCCCAGAGCTTCCACCAGCAGGGTTGTCAGCAGTATGACATGTGGCTCATTGCCAATCAGAGCTGATTGCCATAAAGAACCCGGGACACTCCGGAAGTGCCCTGAAGGGACCAGATATGACATAGGAGCGAGAACAGGTAAGTTCATGACACTACTGAACTCAAAAATACAACCAATGCCATTTATTGGAAAAGGGAAACCAACTTGGATTAAAGAAAAACTGTCACATGTTTGCTCCCGCACTAATCACAGAAACTGATGAATAGTGTGGAAGACAATGATTCCTACAAATCCCTACCTTGGCCGGATCCACTCGGGCTGTTCGCCCGTAATCTTAGTTTTATTATACCTGGAAATCTGGCTGTAACTGGAACGGGCGGGGTTTCTGTAGCTTAACTTGCACTGACGTCAGCGCCGCCCGCTTATGAATATACATCCCCCTTAGGGATGAATATTCCTAAGCGGGCGGCGCTGACATCAGTGCAAGTTAAGTTACAGAAACCCCGCCTGTGCCAGTTACAACCAGATTTCCAGGTATAATAAAATAAGGTAGGGATAATAGGAATCAGCGTCTCCTGAACTATCCATCAGTACCTATGGATAGTGCAGGAGCAAACATGTGACAGTTTTCCTTTAAGACAAGATTGGTTTTGGTTGAAAATTTGCTTTCATTCTTATTCATTGGGTTAAATTCAAGAAGAGAGTTATAAGGACTGCTCAACAGGTGGTATAGATGCCAAATGTCCTACACCCTGGTTTTCGGTGACCCAGAGCAATGCCGGCATTGTAAGTTGAGGTAAGGGAGCCAAACTCAGCCTTAATCAGAACTTTGACTAAAATAAGAACATTAGAACTTTACCAGGCTAGCTTCGTACAATGAACCACCCACAATACCTTGCTACTCAATTTACAATTAAATGTAAAAATATGATAGTGAAAAATACTTACATTACATTATATACACCAAATACATTTGTAGTGTGGGGCAGCATTCCAAAGATATATAATACACAGTAATTTACACAATTAGCTGGAAAAAATATGTAAGTGGCCTGTGCAGTTGTAACAATATATATATATATATATATATATATATATATATATATATATATATATATGTGTGTGTGTATCGTATCATATAAGTATCAGTGGTAAATACAGGTACAACCAAAGGGTATAGTAACAAAAAATGTAAAAAATAAGCTATACACCATCCTATGCACCACTAAGTGCTATGAAGTGGGTATATCAAAAAAGCTAGAATATCTAAATAACTAACCAGGGGCACATGTATGTAAAAATAAGGCAAAATACAAACCAGAAATAACGGACAGCTGCCTCCAAGGTGTTCCCCCACTTCACACTCTGGCTCATTTCACCTAGCTTCCTCTAGAAGTCCTCTAGCTTTGTACAAGCCTGGCAATGGCACTATTGTAGGAGAAGGGATGAGGAACACATTGGCTTTTGAGGCCATGTCAGCATGGGATGAGGAAGTATGAACATTGAGAGGATGTCAGGGTAGCCCAGAATACTTTGTAGCTTGTAGCAAGATCACATGACTGTAGGTTAGCCAATCATTGCTTGAATACAGCTCCCATGCCAATCAGGAGACCGGCTAGGGGTATATCTAACAGATAAAACCCTATGCAATATGTTGTAGATAAAAACCTATGCATTATGTTGCAGCTGCCATCTTGAAGAGAAAGCTTAGCAGTGAGCAGTACACAGCTGTTCAATGTGAAACTACTAATCCCAGAAAGCTCTTAGACTACAATACAAAGCAATTTGATCAAAACATTGAGCAGTGGGCTAACTTCAGTAACCTGCATTACTATGTCTAGCTGCTGCACTACAAATCACAGTAGTGTGACAGCTCAACGAGCCCATAGAAACCTATTACACCACAACACAAAGCAATTTGTGCATCTGTAGGCTCAAGAAAAATACCTTCCAGAGAAGGGCAACACTCAGGTGGTGTTCCTGCACCTGATAGTATTCTGCTATGTGAAAATTATTTTCTACCTTACCAGATACAGAAAAAATGACACAGTGTCTTATCTGTAAACAGAAAGTCATGGCCATAGTCCGAGTGTAGGAACTCTGTATCTAAGAAAGCACATGGAGCGGTATCACAATACTGTGTGGAATAGTTGAGATGCTCCACAATGTCAAGGAAACCTTGCCCCTTCTGCTACTGCTCTGCTGCTCCTCAAAGTCCCTTTCATCTATCTAGCAGTCAGGTCTCATCCACAGACAGCGCAGTCACTGTCTTGTCCTCATCACTGTTGTGTCCTACTCATCACTGTGGTGTCAAACACATTGAAACAGTACTTGCCCAGTCACCCTATGATAGTGCAGCTTCATTCATGCCTGTCCAAGTTGCAGGTGGTGCAGGCACTACTGTACCATCATGTTAACTTCACAGCCTTTAGGCAACTAATGAGGTGTGCCCAGCCCAGGTGGTGGATACCTAGTCTCCATTATTTTCCCAAAAAAAGCCACCCTGTTTTGTACAATCAAGTGGCGGAGAGAGAGTGGGTAAATCCATTTAGTTGCCGGCGTTCAGCACAGTGCATGCCAAGGTTGATACTTGGAGTAATAACTATAAAGAGGGTAAAAAAATGCATGGCATGGCCCAATGGGTCAAAATCATGCCGAACAAGGCTTCTGCCAACAAGGCAAAGAAATAGTAATGCCACCTCCACAGTTATGCCAATCTGGTTTATTTTTTGTCACCTGCCACCTATTCTTCTCCTCCTCACCCTAGTTCTCCAACATGGACATCTTGGTCTCCCACAGGATCCTAGTCTCTAGCCTCTGTAATATCTAGACCCTGACATAAGAAGACTTATAAGCTTTGCTAATGTGAATTTGTACCATTAAAATGAAAATAAGATGATGAAAAATGAAGAAAGAAGAATCTTAACCCCTTCTGGCTATTGGATTTATGCATACGTCCCAGCTGCTGACATGTTAACGTAACTAATAATTTATAAATATGAAATAAAATGTGATCAAAATATCATATGTACCCTCAAATGGTACCTCAAGCAACACCAACTCAACAGGCAAAAACCAAGCCCTCATACAGCTCAATCAGTAAAAAAATAAAAAAGTTTCAGCTCTTAGAACATGGCAACTTAAACGGGTACTCCGGTGAAAAACATTTTTTCTTTAAATCTACTGGTGCCAGAAAGTTAAACAGATTTTTAAATTACTTCTATTAAAAAATCTTAATCCTTCCTGTACTTATTAGCTGCTGAATACTACAGCGGAAATTATTTTCTTTTTGAAACACAGAGCTGTCCGCTGACATCATGAGCACAGTGCTCTCTGCTGACATCTCTGTCCATTTTAGGAACTGTCCAGAGCAGCATATGTTTGCTATGGGGATTTTCTCCTAGTCTGGACAGTTCCTAAAATGGACAGATATGTCAGCAGAGAGCACTGTGCTCATGATGTCAGCAGACAGCTCTGTGTTTCAAACGGAAAATAATTTCCACTGTAGTATTCGGCAGCTAATAAGTACATGAAGGATTAAGATTTTTTAATAGAAGTAATTTACAAATCTGTTTAACTTTCCGGCACCAGTTGATAAAAAAAAAAAAAAAAAAGTACCCCTTTTTGTAACAAAAATTGTTTCTATGGTATAATTGTAATAAACCATAAAAAACTATATAAATTTGCTATCGTTACAATAGTACCAAAATGCAGGGTACCACATGAAAAACAATGTTAAAAAATATATATAAATATATATAAATAAAAATAAATAAATATAAAACAACCACATAATTGATTTTTGTATTTTTACCACCTCACATAAAGTAGAATGTAAACGAGTGTAACATGTACTCCAGAATGGTACCAAAGAAAACTTCAATTTGTCTATCAAAAATTTTTCGCACCCCAAAGCCTCTGCAGTTTGATACTATGCCAACAAAGTATCCTAACTAAAAGAAGGACTTAAAATCCGCACAGTGCACCTTCATGTCTAAGGCCTGTGTGGGAGTCATGTAGCGCTCTAAGGTCACATATGGGATATTTCTGAATACATCAGAATTAGGGCAATAAATATTGAGTTGCAATATTAAGTTGTTTTCTATCAACACCTGCTGTGTTACAGAAAAAAAAATTTATAAAAATGGAAAATGTGCAAAAAAAAAAATTAGAAATGTTTAAATTTTGCCTCCACTTTGCTTTAATTTCTGTGAACTGGTTAAGGGTGGAGGGTAAGTAAACATTTTAAACCTCATTCTGAATACTTTGAGGGGTAACATTTTTATAATGGGGTGATTTTACTTCAGAACTGAATTGCTTGAAATTTTCTTGAAAATTTGGAAAATTGCTGATAAAGTTAGGAACCTTATAGAACGTCCTAATAAAGTAAAGGGAGGTTTATCAAATGATGCCAACATAAAGTAGGCACATGTCAGATTTGGAAAATGGGACTCGGTCATAAAGGCCAAAACAGGAAAAGCTGTAAAGGGTTAAGTACTGAATAAAGGGTCTGAATACTTATAACAATGCTAAATTTTTGTGTTTATTTTTAATAAATTAGCAAATATTTCAAACATTCGGTTTTCACATTTTATTATGGGGTATTTAGCACAAGTCCACAACTTAACGGGGTGGCAGTCCCCCTGGCTGCTCTCTGTTATGCAACGACCAGGGCTTTCAGGGAGGAGAGCACCCAGAGGGACCCTCACCCTTGACTAGTTTACTGGGATTTTTAAACTATGATTTCTCTGAAATGTCTAGGTGTTTCATAGAAAATCATGGATCACACTGCCAGTTGTATGCTGGCAGGTAGAAGGAGTATTATCCTGCTCACTGCTTTTGGTAAAGTTTGTGTATGGTGCTTGTGCATGAACCATGACTAAGGGTGCCATGGCACCATAAGCGTGTTGTTTCTTGCTGGCTATCTAACAATATGTCATTCTCAAGGATTCAGAATACAGTTTGAAGTTTTACAGACATATTTCTGCTTACTTGTCTCAAGACCAAGTTTCATGTTGCCCATGGTTTGGGCATAAAATGGTGACAGGTTTTCTTTGATAGTTTGGAATTTTACAGATATGGTAAGAACAATTGGTGGCTAAACCTTTCAGTGCAGATAGCAGTCCCCAATTTGAGAAAAATTGGAGTGTATCTTTTCCCCACAAGCGCACGCTCCCCCCCCCCCCCAAATGTATGCATTTTTCAAACCCCTCCCTGAAACTTTATTTTCTAATTCTAATGTTTACTACTTCTTTTCACCCTTTCTGTCTTAATACTATTTTATTTTTCTGCATAGATTTTAATACTATATGTATGTTTTTGTATTGTTTTTCCCCATTTTTGGCCCATAAGAGGACTTTTACTTAGAAACATAAATCTATGTCTTAATACTTTATTACAATACATTATTATCTGTGCATGTAAATGTATAGGTATTTGTTGACATAGCTGTTTTTAAGGCACACATGTATTGTGATGCTTCAAGGCATTCCTTAAAATACTTTACATGTTTGCATGGTAAATGTCAAATTAAAAGATACCTTGCAACTCAGTTGCTATGGAGTCCTCTTCTGCCGTCTCAGTTTCTCTGTTGTCAACTATCCCAACATGCGTCATGGAGGTGACAGTTATTACCTCTCAGTCTACTTCTCCTGGCTCTTGCTACATCCTGCCTGCTGTTAGTGCCAACTTTAGTTCTACTTCCTAATAATTCAGCCATAGTCATAATTTAGAAGAAAGTGGAGAATCATGAGATTCCAACATTGCAATGACGTTGTAGTAGTTACACAAAATCTAGCAGTTTGATAACTATGTATTTTGGAAACCAGTGCGAACCACTTGCCACTTTTAAAGAAGCACTGTCATTATGAAAAACTTTTTTTTATTTTGTAGTACTACTGATAAGATAACATTTTTAAATATACATTTTAAATAAAAGTCAATTTTACTAAAAAATCTAAAATTAAAATAGCCACTCACTAGGGGTCATCTGTCTTTATGCAGACACTCTACTCTGCATATTGCACCATACTCAATATCGTCCGTAAAGCATGTTGGTATCCAGTATAGTAGATCACCATTGCACCACTACAGCCTTTAGCTGTTACTAAACTACAACTCCCATTATGGGAGTTGTAGTTTTGCAACAGCTGGGGTACAATCTTTGTAAAACTCTGTTTCAGATATGTTTATTCTCCCGCTCCTGGGAAACTACAAAGGATGTGTGGGCATGCTAGGAGTTGTAGTTTTGCAACAGCTAAAGGCAACATTGCTCTAACATAGTGCTTTGCAAACACTGCAGCTCCAGTTGTTGCAAAACTAGCATGCTTGACAGCCAAATCTCCAAGCATGCTTGAACAGCCAAATCTTTCTCTGACTCCTGAATGACAAAGAAGCTGATGAGAAATTCAGGAGTCTGTGAAAGCTGAATGACACACTTAGTGACAGCTATGTTGATTAGCATCCAGCTTTACTAGGAGCAGATATAAATTGTATGCATAAAAACTACTGTGCAGTGATTTGCAGACTGCCAGGCTGCTCCCAGACTCAGAACAGATGAGTTATCACAGTGAAGGAGAGAGATGGACACGCTCCCTCCATAAGGCAAGAAGAAAAAGCAAGTGAGCAACATATAAATGCTATTTGTTAGGGATATATAGGTCCTAGACACATAACAAATATATGTACATGATGAAGATTAGGTACTGAGTAACATAGCTTTTTTTTTTTTTTTGGCACCATGACAGGTACACTTTAACTGTGTTTTAAAGAAGACATCAGGAAAACATTTTTACCTACAGTTTATAGTGTAGCTTAGGGAATTGCTTAAAAATAATGCAGAGATTAGTTTTCACTGTATGCCTTGTGTATACCTGTTGTAATTGCAAACCATCTTCTTGGTTTGGCTTCTTCCCCCTGTTGTGGCATCCATATGTCCAAGGGACAGTCTGCAGCTTACATTTCTTATTATGTTACAGAGGCAAAGAACGCTGAGTCTTATCACACTACACTTGCTGGGTTGTAAATGTGGCCATTAGCATTAAGTGAGCTTTTCAAAAGTTTGGTTCCCCGGGCTTGCAGACATTTTTGAAAATGTTTGGTTCATGGCAAACAAGTTCTATGAGAATCTGCAATGCAATAACCCTCAAAACACTTTATAGTGCTGTCTAAGAGCTAAAAAGCCATGTATAACACTGCTAGGTCACCAATCAGTGTATTCAATTAGTTTTAAAGTAGTTACAGTAACATGCGGTAACCCATGGTAACTAACAGTTTGTTTAAAAATACACTGCAATAACAATTTTGACGCATAAAGTCATAAAGTATCTCTTTTTGTTGGTAGATACCTGTCAGTGTTTAAATGCACAAGGAGGTTTTGGAAGACCAATGGCAATGGCAATGGCATTTTCCAAGTGTTCCATAAATCAGTAGTCAAGAAGAAATAGCTTTTGTAAGCACTGAATAGCTAATAAAAAAAAGTATTAAAGATGTTCTCATTTTGGAAGTTGCAACAGGATTGGCATTTGTCTCAAAGTAGCGAAGAAGAAATCACTTTTGTAAACATCAACATTTTTTTAAAAGTGAAAAAAAATCTTCATTAAAAAATGAAGAAGAAATAGCTTTAGTAAACATCGAAAAGTTGAAAAAAATTATCCCTTTTTTTAGGGATCATGGCGGCTTGTGAATGTATAGGCCTGGTCAATAGTAGCAGTATATCGTAAGCCCCTCATTTGGATCCTCATTTGGCAGATTTTTGCCATTGAAAAACCATAGCAAGCTGGCTGAGTAGCTTGCACCTATAAAAATCCAATTTAGCCTCCTTTTCAAAAGGGGAAAAAATATCCCTATTCTGGCTTTATACCAAGGGTCTAAGAGTGTGGCTATCCAGTACATATTTCTTTCCTTCATGTGCACAATACACCTGTCAGTGTCAGCAAGCAGTGGTGGACAAGTGGTAGCTGTAGCCAGCGAGACATTAGAGAACTAGTGATTGTTGTAGCCAGGTCTTGTGATGTTGCTCCATGTGGTGTTGTAATTACTAAACTCGAGCCATACCTTACTTTCTGTTTGCAAAGCTGCAACAGGATTGGTGTCTCAAAATAGTGAAGAGAAAAAAGCTTTTGTAAACATGAAAAGCGTTAAAAATAAATAATTAAATAAATAAAATAAAAAATCCTTCAGTATTGGGAGTTGCGACAGGTTGTTTTGTGGCTGGCAACTAAATAAAAGGCTATGTCTTTTCCAAGCGTTCCAGAAATAATCCCTTTGGGAGTTGCAACAGCTTTGGTGACCCAAAGATAAGAGAATCCATATAAATAAATAAATTTGATGGGGGGGGGGGGGGGGATAATGGGTTTTGGGTTGTATATGTGTAGATCTGGTTGATAGCAGGGGTGGTCGGCAAGTGCTAGTTGTAGCCAGCAGACTTCAGCCAGTAGAAGACTAGTAATTTTTCGGCCCATGTATATACTGTCACGATGCCGGCTGGCAGGTAGTGGACCCTCTGTGCCAGAGAGGGATTGGCGTGGACCGTGCTAGTGGACCGGTTCTAAGCCACTACTGGTTTTCACCAGAGCCCGCCGCAAAGCGGGATGGTCTTGCTGCGGCGGTAGTGACCAGGTCGTATCCACTAGCAACGGCTCACCTCTCTGGCTGCTGAAGATAGGCGCGGTACAAGGGAGTAGGCAGAAGCAAGGTCGGACGTAGCAGAAGGTCGGGGCAGGCAGCAAGGATCGTAGTCAGGGGCAACGGCAGAAGGTCTGGAAACACTGGCAAGGGACACACAAGGAACGCTTTCACTGGCACTAAGGCAACAAGATCCGGCAAGGGAGTGCAAGGGAAGTGAGGTAATATAGGGAGTGCACAGGTGATAACTCTAATTGGAACCACTGCGCCAATCAGCGGCGCAGTGGCCCTTTAAATCGCAGAGACCCGGCGCGCGCGCGCCCTAGGGAGCGGGGCCGCGCGCGCCGGGACAGAACAGACGGGGAGCGAGTCAGGTAGGAGAGCCGGGGTGCGCATCGCGAGCGGGCGCTACCCGCATCGCGAATCGCATCCCGGCTAGCAGCAGGATCGCAGCGCCCCGGGTCAGAGGACGTGACCGGGGCGCTGCAGCGGAGGAGGTGAAGCGAGCGCTCCGGGGAGGAGCGGGGACCCGGAGCGCTCGGCGTAACAGTACCCCCCCCCTTGGGTCTCCCCCTCTTCTTGGAGCCTGAGAACCTGAGGAGCAGACTTTTGTCAAGGATGTTGTCCTCAGGTTCCCAGGATCTCTCTTCAGGACCACAACCCTCCCAGTCTACTAAAAAAAAATTTTTTCCTCTGACCTTTTTGGCAGCCAAAATCTCCTTGACCGAGAAGACGTCCGAGGAGCCGGAAACAGGAGTGGGAGGAACAGATTTGGGAGAAAAACGGTTGAGGATGAGTGGTTTGAGAAGAGAGACGTGAAAGGCATTAGGGATACGAAGAGAAGGAGGAAGAAGAAGTTTATAAGAGACAGGATTAATTTGACACAGAATTTTGAAAGGACCAAGATAGCGTGGTCCCAACTTGTAGCTAGGGACACGGAAGCGGACATATTTAGCGGAGAGCCATACCTTGTCTCCAGGGGAAAAAACGGGGGGAGCTCTTCTTTTCTTATCCGCGAACCTCTTCATGCGTGAAGAAGCCTGTAAGAGAGAATTTTGGGTCTCTCTCCATATAATGGAAAGGTCACGAGAAATTTCATCCACAGCGGGCAGACCAGAGGGCAAGGGGGTAGGGAGGGGGGGAAGAGGGTGACGGCCGTACACCACGAAAAATGGGGATTTGGAGGAAGATTCAGAGACCCTGAAGTTATACGAGAATTCGGCCCATGGAAGGAGATCTGCCCAGTCATCCTGGCGGGAGGAAACAAAATGTCGCAAATAATCACCCAGGATCTGGTTAATTCTTTCTACTTGTCCATTGGACTGGGGATGATATGCAGAGGAAAAATTTAATTTAATCTTGAGTTGTTTACAGAGAGCTCTCCAGAATTTAGACACGAATTGGACCCCTCTATCCGAGACAATCTGCGTAGGCAACCCGTGAAGACGAAAAATGTGTACAAAAAATTGTTTAGCCAACTGAGGCGCAGAAGGAAGACCAGGAAGAGGAATGAAATGTGCCATTTTGGAGAATCGATCAACGACCACCCAAATAACGGTGTTGCCACGGGAAGGGGGTAAATCAGTAATAAAATCCATACCAATCAGAGACCAAGGCTGTTCGGGGACAGGCAGAGGATGAAGAAAACCAGCGGGCTTCTGGCGAGGAGTCTTATCCCGGGCACAGATAGTGCAGGCTCGCACAAAGTCCCCAACATCCGTCTCCAGAGTTGGCCACCAATAGAAGCGGGAGATGAGTTGCACAGATTTCTTGATGCCCGCATGACCTGCGAGATGGGAGGAGTGACCCCATTTGAGGATTCCGAGGCGTTGGCGTGGAGAAACAAAGGTCTTTCCTGGAGGAGTCTGTCTGATGGAGGCAGGAGAAGTGGAGATCAGGCAGTCAGGTGGAATGATGTGTTGCGGAGGGAGATCAACTTCTGAGGCATCCGAGGAACGAGAGAGAGCATCGGCTCTAATGTTCTTATCGGCAGGACGAAAGTGAATCTCAAAATTAAATCGGGCAAAGAACAGAGACCACCGGGCCTGGCGAGGATTCAGCCGTTGGGCCGACTGGAGGTAGGAGAGGTTCTTGTGGTCGGTGTAGATAATAACAGGAAATCTTGATCCCTCCAGCAGATGCCTCCATTCCTCAAGTGCTAATTTAATGGCTAGAAGTTCTCGATCCCCGATGGAGTAGTTCCTCTCCGCTGGAGAGAAGGTCCTAGAGAAAAAACCACAAGTGACAGCATGCCCGGAAGGATTTTTTTGTAGAAGAACAGCTCCAGCTCCTACTGAGGAGGCATCAACCTCCAATAGGAAGGGTTTGGAAGGGTCAGGTCTGGAGAGCACGGGAGCCGAAGAAAAGGCAGACTTGAGTTGTTTAAAGGAGTCTTCTGCTTGAGGAGGCCAGGACTTGGGATCAGCATTTTTCTTGGTTAAAGCCACGATAGGAGCCACAATGGTAGAAAAATGTGGAATAAATTGCCTGTAATAATTGGCGAACCCCAAAAAGCGTTGGATAGCACGGAGTCCGGAGGGGCGTGGCCAATTTAAGACGGCAGAGAGTTTGTCTGGATCCATCTGTAGTCCCTGGCCAGAGACCAAATATCCTAGAAAAGGAAGAGATTGGCATTCAAACAGACATTTCTCAATTTTGGCATAGAGTTGGTTGTCACGAAGTCTCTGAAGAACCATACGGACATGCCGGCGGTGTTCCTCTAGATTGGCAGAAAAAATTAGGATATCGTCCAGATATACCACAACACAGGAGTATAATAGATCACGAAAAATTTCATTGACAAAGTCTTGGAAGACGGCAGGGGCATTGCACAGTCCAAAGGGCATGACCAGATACTCAAAGTGTCCATCTCTGGTGTTAAATGCCGTTTTCCACTCGTCCCCCTCTCTGATGCGGATGAGGTTATAGGCGCCTCTTAAGTCCAATTTAGTGAAGATGTGGGCACCTTGGAGGCGATCAAAGAGTTCAGAGATGAGGGGTAAGGGGTAGCGGTTCTTAACCGTGATTTTATTAAGACCGCGGTAGTCAATGCAAGGACGTAGGGAGCCATCTTTTTTGGAGACAAAGAAAAATCCGGCTCCGGCAGGAGAGGAGGATTTACGGATAAAGCCCCTTTTTAGATTCTCCTGGACGTATTCGGACATGGCAAGAGTCTCTGGGGCAGAGAGAGGATAAATTCTGCCCCGGGGTGGAGTAGTACCCGGGAGGAGGTCGATAGGGCAATCATAAGGCCTGTGAGGAGGTAGAGTCTCAGCTTGTTTTTTGCAGAAAACATCCGCGAAGTCCATATAGGCCTTGGGGAGACCGGTTACTGGAGGAACCACAGAGTTACGGCAAGGGTTACTGGGAACCGGTTTTAGACAGTTCTTGGAACAAGAGGACCCCCAACTCTTGATCTCCCCAGTGGACCAATCCAGGGTTGGGGAATGAAGTTGAAGCCAGGGAAGTCCAAGGAGAATCTCCGAGGTGCAATTGGGGAGGACCAAAAGTTCAATCCTCTCATGATGAGATCCGATGCTCATAAGAAGGGGCTCCGTGCGGAAACGTATGGTACAGTCCAATCTTTCATTATTTACACAATTGATGTAGAGGGGTCTGGCGAGACTGGTCACTGGGATGTTGAACCTGTTGACGAGAGAGGCCAAAATAAAATTTCCTGCAGAACCAGAGTCCAAGAAGGCCACTGTAGAGAAGGAGAAGGCAGAAGCAGACATCCGCACAGGCACAGTAAGACGTGGAGAAGCGGAGTAGACATCAAGGACTGTCTCACCTTTGTGCGGAGTCAGCGTACGTCTTTCCAGGCGGGGAGGACGGATAGGACAATCCCTCAGGAAGTGTTCGGTACTAGCACAGTACAGGCAGAGGTTCTCCATACGGCGTCGTGTCCTCTCTTGAGGTGTCAGGCGAGACCGGTCGACCTGCATAGCCTCCACGGCGGGAGGCACAGGAACAGATTGCAGGGGACCAGAGGAGAGAGGAGCCGAGGAGACGAAACGCCTCGTGCGAACAGAGTCCATATCTTGGCGGAGTTCCTGACGCCTTTCAGAAAAACGCATGTCAATGCGAGTGGCTAGGTGAATAAGTTCATGTAGATTAGCAGGAATTTCTCGTGCGGCCAGAACATCTTTAATGTTGCTGGATAGGCCTTTTTTGAAGGTCGCGCAGAGGGCCTCATTATTCCAGGACAATTCTGAAGCAAGTGTACGGAATTGTACGGCATACTCGCCAACGGAAGAATTACCCTGGACCAGGTTCAACAGGGCAGTCTCAGCAGAAGAGGCTCGGGCAGGTTCCTCAAAGACACTTCGGATTTCCGAGAAGAAGGAGTGTACTGAGGCAGTGACGGGGTCATTGCGGTCCCAGAGCGGTGTGGCCCATGACAGGGCTTTTCCGGACAGAAGACTGACTACGAAAGCCACCTTAGACCTTTCAGTGGGAAACAGGTCCGACATCATCTCCAGATGCAGGGAACATTGGGAAAGGAAGCCACGGCAAAACTTAGAGTCCCCATCAAACTTATCCGGCAAGGATAAGCGTATCCCAGGAGCGGCCACTCGCTGCGGAGGAGGTGCAGGAGCTGGCGGAGGAGATGACTGCTGAAGCTGTGGTAGCAACTGTTGTAGCATAACGGTCAGTTGAGACAGCTGTTGGCCTTGTTGCGCAATCTGTTGTGACTGCTGGGCGACCACCGTGGTGAGGTCAGCGACAACTGGCCGAGGAACTTCAGCGGGATCCATGGCCGGATCTACTGTCACGATGCCGGCTGGCAGGTAGTGGACCCTCTGTGCCAGAGAGGGATTGGCGTGGACCGTGCTAGTGGACCGGTTCTAAGCCACTACTGGTTTTCACCAGAGCCCGCCGCAAAGCGGGATGGTCTTGCTGCGGCGGTAGTGACCAGGTCGTATCCACTAGCAACGGCTCACCTCTCTGGCTGCTGAAGATAGGCGCGGTACAAGGGAGTAGGCAGAAGCAAGGTCGGACGTAGCAGAAGGTCGGGGCAGGCAGCAAGGATCGTAGTCAGGGGCAACGGCAGAAGGTCTGGAAACACTGGCAAGGGACACACAAGGAACGCTTTCACTGGCACTAAGGCAACAAGATCCGGCAAGGGAGTGCAAGGGAAGTGAGGTAATATAGGGAGTGCACAGGTGATAACTCTAATTGGAACCACTGCGCCAATCAGCGGCGCAGTGGCCCTTTAAATCGCAGAGACCCGGCGCGCGCGCGCCCTAGGGAGCGGGGCCGCGCGCGCCGGGACAGAACAGACGGGGAGCGAGTCAGGTAGGAGAGCCGGGGTGCGCATCGCGAGCGGGCGCTACCCGCATCGCGAATCGCATCCCGGCTAGCAGCAGGATCGCAGCGCCCCGGGTCAGAGGACGTGACCGGGGCGCTGCAGCGGAGGAGGTGAAGCGAGCGCTCCGGGGAGGAGCGGGGACCCGGAGCGCTCGGCGTAACATATACCTGGACTTTCTTCAAGCACATACCATCCCTTATATAGCAGTAGTAAAAAGCCATATAACCAATCATACTTAATGAAATGTAATATTTAATGCATGTATCTGGTTACAAGATAGTAGTACATAGAGGGCAGTACTATCCCCTTTAACCCTGTCATGACCCAGCTAGTTTTGACCTTCATGACCCAGTCCGCGTCTCT
The DNA here is from genome assembly GCF_029499605.1 of Hyla sarda. Classification (NCBI taxonomy): domain Eukaryota; kingdom Metazoa; phylum Chordata; class Amphibia; order Anura; family Hylidae; genus Hyla; species Hyla sarda. The sequence continues at coordinate 229,886,804 of NC_079191.1, forward strand.
TTAAGTGGTAATAACTTGGAACTGCTTTTACCTTGCAAAGTGATTTAGAGATAGTTTTTTCGAGACATATTGTACTTTATATTAGTGGTGAATTTTAGTTGATACATGAAGCAATTTTTGAGAAAAACTCTAAAATATTGTGAAAAATTTGAAAAATTTTCATTTCTATATGTTTGAAACTCTCTACTTGTAAGAGAAATAGTCATGCCAAATAAATTTAATTATTAATTCCCATCCACAACATGTCTACTTTATGCTGGCATCATTTTATTAAACATTCTTTAACTTATTTACGACATTAGAAGGCTTATATTATTATGAGCATTTTTTCAAATTTTCTACAAAAGTTCAAAATCCCATTTTTTGGGGGGAACAATAGAATGTGGAATATATATGTGTGTGCGTATATATATATATATATATATATATATATAATGTATTTTATTTATTTTTTTACTAGGGACACTAGGGGGAGCTCTTGTACAACTAAACAGCTTCTTTACAAAAAAAAAAGTGAAAATGAAGCATGACGGTGGGCACAGCAGGCACAGCGCCGGCAGCTCAGGATGGGTAAGCTACACCGGAGGAAGGGGGACAGGTAAGGGACACTGGGGTCTCCTAGCAGAGCAGTGTGTGTGTCCCGATCCCCGTGATCGTGACACACACACACCGCTGCTTAGGATTTTTATGTGTGAAACGCTGCCATCAGCTAGTCAGATTTGATTAGCTGATAGGAGCGATTGCTGTGAGGGGGGGGGACAAAACCCCCCTAGGTCCCAAGACAAGATGGCTGGCTATTAGTGATAGCCACCATCTTACCAGGCGCAGCAGGATGCCGCGAATAGCGGCCTGTATCTGCATGACATACATGTACACCATAGGTCGGGAAAACCTTCCCAGTCATGACGTGCATGTATGTCATGGGCTGGGTAGGGGTTAAAAAAAAATATAAATCCCATGAATAATATGGAGGCGGTAGGTCTACCAAATTCAAAAGATCCTTTTATTTCCTCATTTTTGACATGTGAGCTGTCTTTCATAACATTTTAACCCCTTAAGGACGCAGGACGTAAATGTACGTCCTGGTGAGGTGGTACTTAACGCACCAGGACGTACATTTACGTCCTGTGCATAACCGCGGGCATCGGAGCGATGCCCGTGTCATGCGCGGCTGATCCCGGCTGCTGATCACAGCCAGGGACCCGCCGCCAATGGCTGACGCCCGCGATCTCGCGGGCGTCCGCCATTAACCCCTCAGGTGCCGGGATCAATACAGATCCCGGCATCTGCGGCAGTTCGCGATTTAAATGAACGATCGGATCGCCCGCAGCGCTGCTGCGGGGATCCGATCATTCAGAACGCCGGACGGAGGTCCCCTCTCCTTCCACCGTCCGGCTCCCAGCGTCTCCTGCTCTGGTCTGTGATCGAGCAGACCAGAGCAGGAGATGACCGATAATACTGATCTGTTCTATGTCCTATACATAGAACAGATCAGTATTAGCAATCATGATATTGCTATGAATAGTCCCCTATGGGGACTATTCAAGTGTAAAAAAAAATGTAAAAAAATGCAAAAGTAAAAGTAAAAAAAAAGTGAAAAATCCCCTCCCCTAATAAAAAAGTAAAACGTCCGTTTTTTCCTATTTTACCCCCAAAAAGCGTAAAAAACATTTTTTATAGACATATTTGGTATCGCCGCGTGCGTAAATGTCCAAACTATTAAAATAAAATGTTAATGATCCTGTACGGTGAACGGCGTGAACGAAAAAGAAAAAAAAGTCCAAAATTCCTACTTTTTAAATAAATTTTATTTAAAAAAAAATTATAAAAAATGTATTAAAAGTTTTTTATATGCAAATGTGGTATCAAAAAAAAGTACAGATCATGGCTCAAAAAATGAGCCCCCATACCGCCACTTATACAGAAAAATAAAAAAGTTAGAGGTCATCAAAATAAAGGGATTATAAACGTACTAATTTGGTTAAAAAGTTTGTGATTTTTTTTAAGCGCAACAATAATATAAAAATATATAATAATGGGAATCATTTTAATTGTATTGACCCTCAGAATAAAGAACACATGTAATTTTTACCATAAATTGTACGGCGTGAAAACAAAACCTTCCAAAATTAGCAAAATTGCGTTTTTTGTTTTAATTTCCCCACAAAAATAGTGTTTTTTGGTTGCGCCATACATTTTATGATATAATGAGTGATGTCATTACAAAGGACAACTGGTCGCGCAAAAAACAAGCCCTCATACTAGTCTGTGGATGAAAATATAAAAGAGTTATGATTTTTAGAAGGCGAGGAGGAAAAAATGAAAACGTAAAAATTAAATTGTCTGAGTCCTTAAGGCCAAAATGGGCTGAGTCCTTAAGGGGTTAAACTTGACTTGTTTACCCAAAACCCATTCACAAGGCAGACCTTTTAAATATGCTTGAGATCACCATTCAATAGGATACCCAATTCCATATCAATTAAAAATGAGTTGCAACCCAAACATTTTAAGTTTCAGTAAAATGTCGTCATATTTTCAAAAACTGCCCTTTTAGCATGTCAGTCTTAAAGTGAAACTTTTTTTACTGCACCAATTTGTTTGCTGCTGTATCCTTTTTATAAGGATCTGTTGTTACAATATTTTCTTTGATAGGGATCTCTAAAGAAATCCACTGATCTTTCAGAAAAACTGGAAGTTAAGAAATTGTGCACTGTATTCACATTAGGCAAAGCTGTTAACTTCTTCAACCTTTTCAGACCAGAGAAAAAGTATAGTATATCACTAAAGAAATTAAAAAATAACATAACATGCTCCCAGTCTGTGGTGAGTACACGCGTTCCTACTTCCATCAACCAAGAATTAGGTTGCCATTGGGGCAGGCATAACACTCATTTTGATACCCGAAATATACCTTCAGTGCTGCCCAATACCAACATATATAATATTCTAGATATAAGGATAGGGATATTGAACAGAGCAGGGGGTAATTAATATAATCCAAGAACAGGGGATAATGTAAATATGTAATCAGTGGGGTCTGGCCACTGGGACCACCATGGATCATTAAAATGGAGGTCCTTATTTGCCAGGTGAATGGAGCAGTAGTGCACATGATTGGCTATCTCTCTTTTCATTCTCTATGATGAGTTCAGCACTCAACAATATTTATAAGTTCCTCAGAGAATAAATAGAGAAACGGGGGATCATGTGCACCATTTCTCCATTCACCTGGTGGACCAGGAACCTTCATTCTAATGATTGATGGGTGTTCCAGTGGTTGGATCCCATCGATTAGATACTTATCACCTATTCCGTATAAAGATGATCATTTTGAGTCATAGAAAATAGACCCTAGGTCAGAGGAAACGACTTTCCCTCTCCACACACTGCTCCATGTTTTAAATCTACACTTTTGTGCACTTTTCTATAGGCTTGCGTAGTTATGAGCATATCAAGTATGTTCCTTTTTTCTGTTTTACTACTTTCGCACAATGATAGTACATTTCCTGGGAAGGAAAATTCTTAGGCTAGGTTTCCACACAGGTTTTTTTTCTCACGTTTTTTGGAAAACTACCACTGCAGGTTTTGAGCCAAAACCAGAAGTGTATTCAAAAGGAATGTGAAATATAAAAGAAGGACTTCTTCTTCCTGCTGGATCCACTTCTGGCTTTGGCTCAAAAACTGCAGTGGTTGTTTACCATAAAAATGCCATTAAAAAAACCTGTGTGGAAACCTAGCCTTACGTCAATATAGTCAAAGAGTTTTATTTTTCAGTAACCTTTATTTTTTTGGGAAGAGGAGAACATATTGTATTAAACTTAATTTTTGGGTTTTTTTTTGTTAGTCCCCTGACTGCCATGGCAGCTTTACTATCTAACCACCTAGATAGATTGTTGCTGATGGTCATGGCTTAAAGATAAATGTCTGGTGTCAGAAATATTTTCAAGCAAGGCTGTGTCAGTGGGCTGTTGGGTATATTAAAGCCAACACTCTTTGCTGATGGCGTGGACACAGCTTCTGTGCCTGGGCCATCTTATTGTTGTTGAATGTACAGTTATGTGTTATATTAATTGTTAAATATTGGATAAAAATCTATGTTGGTCACTTATTGGACAAGTTTATTGGACACAAGTATTCTGTAATTCTAACAAGCCAATCATTTGTACACCCCTTACTTCAGATTAAGCAAGATTTTTTCCACTGGAAGTAAACAACAGAAATGAAAGACTGTATGAAAGAGTCAAATTAACAGAGGCCACCAGAGACCACTGGAACAACAGTGCTGGAGTGGTTAGGACTTTATTAAATGAGCAATGGATGAATGTTGTTTTATGGCATTTTTCCCCCCTATAACCTATTCAGGATGCAGGGTAAATGGGTACCCCTTGTATTCTGGTCCTTAACCAGATAACGACCATGGACGAGTATAGACGTCCAGGTTGGCGGGCGTTCCGGCACGTGGACGTCTATACTCGTCCATTATTCTTGTGGGTACTGCCCAGTGCACCCACGAGATCGCGGCAGGGACACGGCTGCACTGCCCTTCGGTCCCGGCAGTTTTAACCCTTACAGCTGTAAGTGTTGTGACAGAGGGAGCTCTCTCTGTCACCCCGGCAGCACCCTGCATCGCGATCGCAGGGTGCTGTGTGTGGCCGCGGCTGGCCGAGGCCTGCCGCACTGCCGGGAGTGAAGTTCACTTCACTCCCGACAGTTTAACCCTTACAGCCGCGGTCAGAAGTGACCGCGCGCTGTAAGGAGTTCTGACAGAGGGACGGGGCTCCCTCTGTCTCTCCTGCACCACCCCGGAGCATCGTGGGTGCTGCTGCATACCTGGGCAGCCGGGGGTCCTACAAAGACCCCCAGGTCTGCCCTGGGTATTACCTGTCAGGATGCCAGAGGCACATCCTGATATGCTGCCTGGTAGTGAAAACTGGCAGGCAGCATATAACTGCAATGCTTTGGAATACTATGTATTCTAAAGCATTAAAAAGTGTAAAAATAGATAAATAAATAAATAAAATAAAAGTGTAAAAATAAATAAAAATGTAATAAAAGTGAAAAAAAAATACATTTGTTAAATGAATCTAATGAAAAAAAATGCATAATGTGTAGGATCGCATTGGCGGACATCCACAGCATGTAATATGCTGCGGATTTCCCCCATGTGATCCTACACATTATGCAGCAGTCAGGGTAATGAGCTCCCTGCTGCGGCTGGGTAGCTTTGTGTGTCCACTTATAGCGGCGGATTTCCCGCCGGTAGTCATGAGTGGACACACTGAGCTACCCAGCCGCAGCAGTGATGGATATATTCACCATGAGCGGGTGCTTATTCCCACAACATGGCGGATATATCCATCAGGAGCCTTAACTGTCACAGACAGACGCGTTATACTGCTAGCCGAGCAAGGACCAATCAGAGAGGACCCTGGTCCAGCCAATAACTTGTAGGGGTGCGGTATATAAATGGGGTCACTTGTGGGGGTGGGGGTACTGTTCTGCCCTGAAAGCCAAATGGCGCTCCTCTCCTTCTGAGTCCTACCACGCGGCCAAGGAACCATATATGGCCTAAGCGGGGGTATTTCCAAACATTGGATAAGCAGCTAAATAAAATATAGGGTGCATTTCTTTCAATATTAGAAGTGATGTACAAAAAATATGCCCCCAAATGATGCATTTGTGAAAAATTGCAAATTTCGAATTTTTAACACTGACTTTGTAATAATTCCTACCAAAAAACTATGGTGTTAAAATACTCACTGTACCCCCTAGCGAATACCTTGAGGGGTCTAGTTTTTAAAATGGGGTCATTTGGGAGGGGGGTGTTCCTATGTTCTACTACCTTCAAATTTCTGCAAACCTTGCATAGCACATAAAAAAGATATACTTTTCAAATTTTCAAAATTTTCTAAATTTCAAGTTAAATTGTTAGGCTTCTAACTAATTTAAAATGTTAATTAAAAACAAAAAATTATGTCAAAATAAAGTAGACATCTTAAAGTATAAGTTTCATAAACTATTTAGTCAGTAAGTATAAATATATGCAACCTATTAGTGTTAAAATAGCAAAAAATCGTAATTATTTTGTAAAAATTTCATGATTTTTTGCATTGTAAAAAAAAACTACAAATGATGTCGGCTTACTTTTATTAAGTACATGAAGGACAACTTGTGACAAAAAAACAATGTCAGAATTATCGTAATTGGCAAAACATTACCAGAGTTATTCTCTAATAAAGACAGACATGCTGTTTTGAAAAAAACAGGCCTGGTCTTTCAGGGGCGTACAGGTTTATTTGTATTGGTCCTTAAGGGGTTAAGGACACAGGGCGTACCTGTGAGCCCTGGTCCAGTTATCGGGGGTTTGAAGTGCGCTCACAAGTTGAACATGCTTCAAACCCAGTGGGTCACAACTGCTATCAGCAGCCAGGACCCAGAGTTAATGCCGGGCACTGCCGATCTGACCGATGCACAGCATTAACTCTATAGACACTGCTATGAAAGTTGATTGTGTCATATAAAACAAAAGTAAAATGATCCCGGCAGCTCAGCAGAGCTGATCGGGACCATCGCAGTGAAACCACAATGAACTGATCAGATGAGATGACAATGGGAGGGCTCTTACGTGGCTCCTCACCGTCTGATTGGGCCTCTGATGCTCTAGCCAGGCTCTGCAGGCTAGAGCAACAGAACACTGATAACACTGATTAATGCTATCCTATGGCATATAAAGTGTTTAAAATAAAAAGTTAATAAAAGTGAATTAATCCCTTCCTAATAAAATTTTGAATGCCCCCTTTACATAAAAAAAAAAGTAATGTAATAAAAAATAATCATATGTGGTATGAATGTGTGCATAAATGTCTGAACTATTAAAATATAAGGTTAGCTAAACTGCATGGCCTATGGTGTACATGTTAAAAAATGTCAAAGTTGTACACAAAAAATTGTACAAAAATTGTACATTTTTGGTCACTTCATATACCATTCAAAAATTTATAAAAAATTATCAAAAAGTCCCATCAAAACTAATACAATACAATGATACCCTCATATAGCCCTGTATGTGGAAAAATAAAAAAGTTATAGGGGTCAGAAGATGACAATTTTAAACATACTAATTTTGGTAAATGTAATGATAATTTGTTTTAAGTAGTGGACCTACAAAATAAAGACAAGTTGTCATTTTTACTGAAAAGTGCACTGCGTAGAAACGGAAGCCCCCAAAATGTACAATATTGTTTTTTATATTTTCACCCCACAAATACGTTTTTTTGGTTTTGCCGCAGATTATGTTATAAAATAAATGATGTCATTACAAAGTACAATTGGTGATGAAAAAAAAAGCCTTATAGGGTTCTGTAGGTGCAAAATTGAAAGCGTTATGATTTTTAGAAGGGGAGGAAAAAACGAAAATGCAAAAATGAAAATTGTCTGGGTCCTTAAAGGGGTATTACGCTGCTCAGCGTTTGGTACAAACTTTTCCGAACGCTTGAGCCAGCGCCGGGAGCTCGTAACGTCACAGCCCTGCCCCCTCATGACATCACGCCCCGCCCCCTCAATGCAAGTCTATGGGAGGAGGCATGACTTTAAATGAGGGAGCAGGTTGTGACTTGCATTGAGGGGGCAGGGATGTCACAAGCTCCCAGCACAGGCTCCAACGTTTGGAACACTTTGTTCCAAACGCTGAGCAGCGGAGTTCTCCTTTAAAGCCAAAATGGTCCTTTAGGGGTTAAAGATCCATAAAATCACCTTTAAAAACATAGGGTATGATACTTGAGTAAGACACATGATTGATAAATAAACTAAGAAGAGTCCCAAGCAAAGCTGAATTTTGAATTCAAACTCTAATACGTTGTTTCCAAGAGGATTGTGGGTCAATGGCTAATAACTTATACTTGATTTATTTAAAACATTATCTAATCATATTATGCCAAAGATTTTGAACATTGACATCTCTTTGACAATAGCATGACGAGGAATCCAGTCACAATAGTGTTAATGATAAATAGCATTTCAAAATTATGACTAGCAAAATTATTAGAGATGAGCGAACTTACAGTAAATTCGATTCGTCATGAACTTCTCGGCTCGGCAGTTGATGCCTTATCCTACATAAATTAGTTCAGCTTTCAGGTGCTCCGTTGGGCTGCAAAAGGTGGATACAGTCCTAGGAAAGATTCTCCTAGGACTGTATCCACCTTTTCCAGCCCACGGCAGCACCTGAAAGCTGAACTAATTTATGCAGGATAAGTCATCAACTGCCGAGCCGAGAAGTTTGTGACAAATCGAATTTACTGTAAGTTCGCTCATCTCTAATAATTATACTAAATTATTTTACAGTGTAATAACCAATACTATGCTTGATATTTGCCTCATTTAAACTTGTGTTAAGTTAAGATACATTTTGTTTAAAAGATGAGGTTATCGGATGCAGTATACCGATGCAGGCAATGATTTGTAAATTGCAAGTACAAGCACTATATAGAAAAGTCAAAGAACTGAAAAGGTACATATGAACTTAGCCCAAATGTTCTTTAGATAGTATTTAATACTTATGCCTTTTATTAGAAACATTATAACAGCTCAATATTTTTCATAATGTGGGTGGTAGGTATAAATAGGTCTGCAGCTTATTTCAAATATAATTAATAATCATGGTTTTAAGAAATGAATGAAGTATATTTAGAAAACAACTCTAGTTCTAAGGTCTATTGTTAAATTCATTGTTTAATTAGACACTTTTAAGTTATGGGTAATGAGTACCCACTTCCATATATTTATTTTGGCTTTTAAGCCAATTGCATTTGCTTTTAACTCTCTGGAAATCACAGCTGGAGTCCCTTATAAAATGCACATGATTATTCTGCTAAATGTTCAGTAATGTATCAAGAAAATGTATGTAATTAGTAGACTTTTGTTCGTATCTCCTATTTCTTGCTGCACAGCAAGTTAGTCTTGGTTATGGAAATTTATATGTATGATTTTAGATGAATACTCAAGTTTTCCACTTTGAATGAAAAATGCAACAAAGGAATAATGAATAAAAAGAGATAAAAAGTATGGAGCCAATGTGACAAGGTGTTACTTTGGCAGGTAAATTTATGCTGTAAATACTATCAAAGGTATATTTACACAAAGTCATTTATATAATCTAATTTACAGTCACATGTTTTAAGTGCCAGATAGACTATCAATATACTAGTCCAATTCAAGGGTGACTGATTCATTTATTATTGTTTTGTTAAAAATAGAGGTGGTGTGGGTCATTCTCATACTGTTTCCATGGTGTTAGAATGACCCACAGTTACTCCACATTTTCAACGTTTGGACCCTTTCTTTCTAAAAAAAAAATAAGATGTGAATACTGTACGACAGATACGCGTGGACTATTTTTATTTATTCTACTATTTATGTGGACCATTTATATAAAATTATAATTCTTCTCAAAAAATATTTTTTTTGCTTAGTCTCTAAGGGTAGGTTTACATCTACTGTATATCACACACACATCCATTTGGCTCAATGTTGCATATGTTTTTGTGACATTTTTGTTTGTCGAAAATGTTTGTATCCATTTTCATACATTTTAATGTTTTTCTTTTTGTAGAGGTTAAACTATGTAAAAACTGTAAAAAATAATAAAATAAAAATAAAAGTATACCACACCATAACATAACACACATTACATTGCTAAAATGCTTCCATGAGGAAAATCACAGCATACAATTTTTTTTCTGGTACAGAAAAGAAAAGCATGTCGGCCAGCAGGGCCAGGGAGCCTTTCTACGTACCGAACAGCCAGCTAGCTGTTTTACACACTTTGCATAAATCTCGCTGACTTTATTGAGAGTTGTGTAACCAGTAAATAACCAGTGCTATGCTGTTTATGCAACTTCCAGTAAAGTAAAAGGAAGTTATGCAAATCACATTAAACAGCCAGCCTGGGATACTAAGTGACTGGGAAAGGAGCCAATGGCTCTTTGCTCCATCACCGCTTTCTGCTCTATGCGCATAGTTGAAATTGACACTCTAAAGTCTAGGGATTTGAGCACCAGACATTGGGGTTCCTTGGGAATTGACAAGATCCTCCTCTAATGCTCCTCAGGGATCTAGGGCAGTGAACAAGTTAATGTCATTATAAGAGCTGATGTAGGATAATAAAAGGGCTACAGTTAGTGTTCCTGGTGGTCTAGAACAGTTAAGGTGTTAGTTGTCTAGGACAGAAAAGAAGTATGTTGAAGTATCCCTGGTGGTCAAAGGCAGTGAAAAATTTACTTTTAGGGTCCCTTGTGATTTAAAGCAGTGACATTATTAATTAGAAAGTCCTTGTTTTGGGCAGCAGGAAGGCTAATGCTGCATACCTGAGGTCCATGGTTTATGCTAGTAATGGAGCTATACTGCTTTACTAATTAACTAGACCCCTAGCACTTACTAACTATACAATGTGGTTTCAATACTGCCATATAAAAATACAGTGCTGTATATCTTTGTGTCTAAATACCTCAGGTCCAGTAGTTACTCAGTGGCTACCTCCTTACCCATCCAGGCTGCACAATACACAAATAAACTACATTGTTCTGTGTGACTAAAAACAACAAAACACATGAAGTAAATGCAAATAAAGAAAAAGAAAAAATGCAAATAAAGAAAAAAGCAACAACCTTCATAAATAGTGTGATATTAGATCAGTCCTATTGTTGAGACCATATGGCTGTATACTGTTCAAATTATATATCCACATAGTCTCCTTGTTCCGGAGACATCGTATAAGATCACCACCCTTTTTGAATGGTGTTATCCTCTCAATCCCTAAAAATTTTAAAGAGACATTTCCTTGATGTTGAATAAAAAAAATGTTTAGAGACATTAGACATACTGCTGGTAAGTGGACCAGCAGCATGTCTCATATGTTCCTGTACACGTTTCTTAAATTTACTTTTGGTACTTCCTATGTAATTCATGCAACATTCAGTGCAGGTGATTTTATACACCACAAATTTGCTATTACAATTAATAAACCTTTTTACTAGATGTTTAGTGTTATCCACTGTAACTTCCACACTTAGACATTTTTCAGCGAATTTGCAAACAACACATCTCAACTCTGAGCATTTGTGGAAACCCCTGGTGGATAACCAGGATTCCCTTAACTAGACTGGGAGAAAACATGGATGACAGAGTAGGTGCCTACGACTTGAAAAATGTACCCCTCTCTGCAACACTCAGTCTAGATCAGGATCGCATGACAACATGAGTAAATGATGTTTAATAATATTTCTGATCTGATTGAATTCACAACTGTAAGTGGTTACAAATGTCATAGATCTATCTTGCTTATGTTCATTTTGTACCTTAACAAGTAGTTGTGAGTGATCCATAGGATCCACTCTACTCTGTGTTTGTTCAATATCCACCATGGGTAACCTCTGTGTTTGAGTCTATTGCACACTCTATCTGCTTCCCCCAGGTACACATCATTGTTAAAGCTGTTCCGTTTAACGCGTAGGAGTTCCCCCCTGGGCATACTTTCAATGGTGTTCCTGGGACGGCAGGAATCAGCTCTTAACGTGGTGTTGCCTGAGATCGGTTTGCGGTAAGGGTTAATTTCTATAGTATTATTTATTGCCGTCAAAATGACATCCAAGAATGGAACAGAATTTTTTTGCCAGGAATAAGTAAATCTAAGATTACAAGAATTATTATTTATGTATTCCATGATATTTTTTGCATTTTCTTCATCCAATCTCCAGGCAACAACCACACCATCCATATATCTGCCGAACCATATATCTCGAAAGGGATTGCTGTCACAAAAAATATGTCTCTCTTCCCACCAGAAAATGAACAGGTTCGCTAGGGCTGGGGAGAATTTAGCCCCTATAGAAGCTCCCATCTTTTGAAGATAGAAAACATTGTTAAACATAAAATTGCTGTGTCAGTGTCTTTATCACTATTGCATCTGTTTGAACTGACCTGTTATTGTAATATAGCTGCAGAGCTGTTGAGAGATACAACTCTTATATAGCGAGCATATCGCAGAATAACCATTTACTAGATCTTACATAGCGAGCACATTGCCGGACATTTGTACGACATATTTATTAACTGGTGTATGTTCACACTGTTGTGACTTTTTAGCTTTTCAGACAGTTTTAATGCACTTGTGGTTACAGATGGTTCCATAAATCTTTTTTTATTCTGTGTCCATTGTGGAATGATTATAGGGATTTTGGAGTGTAATTTAATTTAATTTTTATTTTATTAGTATCCTTGTTTTTCTGTGTGGCCTTGAGGAGTCACCCCCTTTCTTTGGTATATATTTATCTGGTATTTTGGTGGTAGTAGGGAGAGATGGGCGAATCGAAGCTGATGAAGTTGAATTTGTTCAGAATTTCATGAAATATTAGATTCGGAATGAATTAAAATTTTCTCGCGCTTCGTGGTAATGAATCGCTTCATTCACTACATTTTGTGCGGACCGGGAGGGCTAAAATGGTGGCTATACGTGTGAGGACATGGGTAAGGAAGGCAGGTAGGCGGGATCACCCTGAATCACATGGGGGCATGCAGTCTATCAGCAGCCAGCCAGCCCTGTGATGTTCGGCAGCCATTGCCGAAGGTGAGCATTTTGCTGAGAGAGCAGCGACTGTGAGTGCACACTGACAATACAGCGACGAATCCATTCACCTCAAGCTCGCATTATTTCTGGCTAGACAGAGAGCAGACACTGTGTGGCCACTAATCAGCGTTACTGCTGACAATACACATCTGCACAGGGGAAATCCATTGACCTCAAGCCCACATCACTGCAGGCAGGCAGGCAGGGAGAGTTAAGACGTCTGCCAATTGAGATCATCACAGGAAGCACTCCCCATTCAAAGACTGCAAGCAACCATAGTGCAGGTAAGGACACTTCAGAAGTTGTTCCAGAGTCTGACAATTAAGTTCAGAACTGGGAGCAATCCTCATTTAAAGACTGCAAGCAACCATACTACAAACAGGGACAGTTCAAAGAGCGTACGTTGTTTTTCTGTTGCAACCGTACTAGGGCGTAATAATCTAAAGTACGCACTCCACACTTGTATGTTTTTTCTGGTTAAAGCTAATAGGGTGCAATAAGTTTAAAAGCACTAAAATACTTCCACACTAGATTGTTACACTTATTTCTGGTGCAACCGTACTGGGGCGTATTACTCTACGTGTGGAGCTGTAACTACGGTCAGGGACAATACATATCCTTTATGGCCCACTGGGTGAATGTGGTTCCTGCACAGCCACAACAGCAACTTTGCCAGGTCATGCCGCTTCCGCCTCCACGCTCTCACGCCGTTGGTCCTGTAACAATGTTCGACTCTGCCCCCTCACCCTCCACCATGTCCTTATTCTCCACTGCACGAACAAGTCACAGTGCCCCTACAGCATACCAAGTGTGCAGGGCACGGCGGTGTCAAGCTGTTCTTCACCTGGTTTGCCTTGGCAAACGGAGTCACACAGGGTAGAACTGCTCAAAGTGATTCAAGAAATCAAATCATGGCTTTCTCCGTGACAACTGAAAATGGGGTCCATGGTTACTGACAACAGGAAGAACATTTTGTCTGCACAGCGTCAAGCATGGCACACATGTTCAATCTGGTTGTCAAGCGGTTCCTAAAGTGTTTCCCACGTCTGCAAGACATCTTAAAAATGGCCAGGAAACTTTGCATGCACTTCAGCCACTCATACACTGCAAAGCACACCTTCCTTGAGCTGCAGCATCAGAAAGGCATTACCCAACATAGTCTGATATGCGACGTTTCCACCCATTGGGATTCCACCCTCCATATTTTGGACCGACTATATGAACGGAGAAAGACCATCAATGATTACTTGATGATCCAAGCAGATAGGGGTGTTCCCTTCGATGTAACTTCGATGTCAACCAATGGCAGCTCATACGTGACACCTGCCATTTGCTCAGGCCCTTTGAGAAAGCCACATTATTTGTCAGTCACCAGGATTCCACTGCTTCATTTCCTACAACAGATGGTGGAAACAATAGCTGGTCAGGGCACTGGAGATGTGGTGCCTAAATCTCATGGCCACATGAGCCCTGTGGGGGCTGAACTGGAAGAGGAGGAGGAGTGGAGCACAGGCAATGTGTAATAAAATGGGTGTTTTTTCTAGTCATCTGAGGAGAGGAGGAGCGGGAGCTACAGGGTGATGAGGAAGACGAGACAGAGGATCCAGACACACCTTGGCAGTATGCAGTGGAGATGTCAATTGCACAAATGGCATGATGCATGCTCACTTGCTTGCGTAGTGACTGCCGAATTGTCAACATTTGGCAGCAGGATGACTTCTGGCTCTCCATCCAGATGTCATTGTGCCACTCTGCGGCAGAGATTCAAATAGTGACGCCTGTAATCTGCATGTCATTCTGAATAACAGTATTATTTCACTACCCCAACACACTTTCTATGCGTGATACTGCAAGGCAAAGTGTTCTACACCCCTATTGAGGCTCTCTGTAGCCAGAAAATCCGTTTTTAATAAAGATTTGCTGCAAATAAATTCGGATCAAACCAAATTTTTTCTGAAAATTCGGTCGAATGTAATTTTTCAAAAATTTTCCCATATCTAGTACTAGGGATAGGCACTCGGCATTTGAGGTGAGCCACTTAATCAGTTTGCTTGTGCTTGTAGATTTTTTTTATTGCTTTACTATAACATATTTAGACCTCTATACATTTTTTAGCCTTATGGACTGTGTGGGGGTTCATTTCTGTGGGGCCAGATGTAATCATTTTGGCACCCATGTGGTGTTTTCATTGCATCTTAGTTCACTGGTTTTTGGGGGAAAGTTTACCAAAACCATGATTTGCAGAATTTGCCAAAAAAATTCGGTTAAGACCAAATTTATTCATGGCGAATTGCTATTAAAAAGGCTATTTCTGGCCTACAGAGAGGCTCAATAGGGGTGTATAATACTTTGCCTTATTCTAACAAGCATAGGGAGTGTGCTGTGTTAGGGAAATTATACTGTTATTCAGTATGACATACAGATTACAGGCATCACTGTTGGAATCACTGCCGCAGAGATCTGGATGTGACAGATTTTTTGTGAAATTTTTGTTTAATTTAATTTGAATCTACTTAAATTTTTTGATTACCCATTCTGGTAATCATCGAGCTGGCGGTCCTCGCTTTCAATTTTGCACAGAAAATTCCATATGATGGCTTATCTTTTGCGCCAACACTTCTACTTTGCAGTGACATTAGTCATTTTACCCAAAAATCCATGGTGAAACGGAAAAAAAATTCATTGTGCGACAAAATTGAAGAAAAAAGGTCATTTTGTAAATTTTCGACGCAGTGCATTTTTTGGAAAAAAATAACACCTTATCTTTATTCTGTAAGTCCATACGGTTAAAATGATACCCTACTTATATAGGTTGGATATTGTCGTACTTCGGAAAAAAAATCATAACTGCATGCAGGAAAATTTATATGTTAAAAATTCTCATCTTCTAACCCCTATAACTTTTTTATTTTTGCGCGTATCGGCTCCACACGTAGAGTAATACGCCCAGTACTGTTGCAGAAATAAGTGTAACAATCTAGTGCAGAAGTATTTTAGTGCTTTTAAACTTACTGCACCCTGTTAGCTTTAACCAGAAAAAAACGTAGAACTGCAGAGTGCGTATACATTTTTAGAGTATTACGCCCTAGTACGGATGCAACAGAAAAAAACGTATGCTCTCTGAACTGTTTGTACTATGGTTGCTTGCAGTCTTGGAATGGGTATGAGGACTAATTTTTTGCGCCATGTTCTGAAGTTTTTATCAGTACAATTTTTGTATTGATCTGACTTTTTGATCGCTTTTTATTCATTTTTTCAAGATATAAAAAGTGACCAAAAAGACGCTATTTTGGACATTTGAATTTTTTTGCGTGTATGCCATTGACCATGCGATTTAATTAACGATATATTTTTATAGTTTGGACATTTCCGCATGCAGCGATACCACATGTTTATTTTTATTTACACAGTTTTTTTTTAATAGGAAAAGGGGGGTGATTCAAACTTTTATTAGGGAAGGGGTTAAATGACCTTTGTTAACTTTTTTCACTTTTTTTGGCAGTGCTATAGCTCCCATAGGGACCTATAGCACTGCACTCACTGATCTTTTATGCTGATCCCTGCAAAGCCATAGCTCTGCATGGATCAGCGAGATAGGGGCTCGATTACTCAAGCCTGTAGCTCAGGCTTGGAGCAATCAAACCCAGATGGGACACGACAGAGCAAGTTAAGGGGGTCTCCGCTCGCGTCATAGCTGATCGGGACATCGCGATTTTATCGCAATGTCCCGATCAGCCCGACTAAGCTGCCGGGAAGCCTTTACTTTCACTTTCAGACACGGCGGTCAAATTTGATCTCTACGTCTGAAGGGTTAATAGCGCGCGGCATAACGATCGGTGCAGCGCGCTGTTAGCCCAGGATCCCGGCTATGAATAGCAGTCGGGACCAACCCGTGTGATGCGGGGTCCTTAAGAGGTTAAGGTTCAATATTATCGCTCCAAGCTGTTACATTTACAGGTAATATGACGTCGACGCCCAAAGGGCCTCAGTCTTGAAAAGATTACATCGATTTTTTTAAATTTAAGACTTATATTAGATTCCCAAGTTTAATGTCCTGCCGTTTACTTTGAACTAATACTGTATGACCACAAAACCCAATCTAACAAAAAGTCACATGGCGGCATAATGACAGAGCCTAGAGGTAGCAGTAGCATGAGGAGACAATAAGGCTTCACAATCCCTAAGATTAAAAGATTAAAAGATTCATTTTCAAATTTAAATTGAAGATTTATGGTAGCTGGTGCTACCATAAAAATTGTTAGGTAATATCCCAGGCCCAGCAGCATGAATAAACCATATAGTGGTTGAATGACAAAGCCTGGAGGTGGCGGCAACATGAGGAGACCATATAGTGGCTAAATGGCACAGCCTGGAGTTAGCGGCAGCATGAGGAGAACATATAGTGTCTGAATGACACAGCGTGGAACTGGCGGTAGCATGAGGAAACCATATAGTGGCTGAATGGCACAGCCTGGAGTTGGTGGCAGCATGAGTAGAACATATAGTGGCTGAATGACGCAGCCTGGTGTTGGCCACAGCATGAGTAGAACATATAGTGGCTGAATGACACAGCATGGAGGTGGCGGCAGCATGGGTAGAACATATAGTGGCTGAATGATACAGCATGGAGCTGGCAGCAGCATGAGGAGAACATAGAGTAGCTGAATGACACAGCCTGGAGTTGGCGGCAGCATCAGGAGAACATTTAGTGGCTGAATGATACAGCGTGGAGCAGGCGGCAGCATGAGGAGAACATATAGTAGCTGAATAGCACAGCCTGGAGTTGGTGGCAGAATGAGGAGAACATATAGTAGCTGAATGACACAGCGTGGAGCTGTCTCCAGCATGAGGACACCATATAGTGGCTGAATAGCACGGCCTGGAGTTGGCGGCAGCATGAGGAGAACATATAGCGGCTGAATGACACAGCGTGGAGGTGGTGGCAGCATAAGGAGAATATTAGTGGCTGAATTACACAGCGTGGAGCTGGGGGCAGCATGAGGAGAACATATAGTGGCTGAATGATACAGCGTGAAGCTGGGGGCAGCATGAGGAGAACATATAGTGGCTGAATGGCACAGCCTGGAGTTGACGGCAGCACAAGCAGAACATATAGTGGCTGAATGACACATGAGGAAGCGGCAGATGTCTCCTAAACTTCTTTCATGGGCAGTAGCTGCTGACTGTCCTCTGTTAGATCGTTCTCACTTAATAGTGTAGCTGAACCCACAGCATAAGATACTTCTGTAGGGGAGGGAACAGCATAGGACAGAGGCAATGGGAGGACAGGGACTGCTCCCTGGCGATGCCAACTGAGGCTTGTGTCTGAGGAACTCACCGACTGTTGACTGGGGGTATCAGATGTCACTTGTGATGAAGTGGATGACCGTGTTAACCAATCGATAACGGCAGATGGGTTGCTGGTCAAGACACGACCACTAGCTGATACAGGGAGATCAGGCCTCTCACTGCAACTTCTGCTGCCACTTGCCCCTAGTCTGTGCAACCTCTGCCTGCGCCTTATGAATTTAGGCCTCTGCCACTCCTCTGTGCACGTCCTGGCACTTCTTTGCCTGACATACTTAGTGCGTATATGAAGGGAATACAATACGCTTCACTACTCTTAAAACAGTATTTGTCTAGGACATCAGCAGGTGTGTACTTTGGCTGGCCTTTTACAGTAACAAGGCCCTTAAGACTTTATCAGGAACAAACTGGTACACTACTTAGATGTACTTATATGGTATGCACTTATGAGGGGAGAAAAATGCGTTACAGTACGCTTAAAAAAGTGTTTGCGTACCATTCCATCCAGTGAGTTCTTTTTGCCTGGCCTTTCACAGTATCTAGGTCCTTGATAGATTAACAGGTACAAAATAGTACACTACTTAGATGTACGTATGTGGAATGCACTTATGAGGGGAGAAAAATGCGCTACAGTATGCTATAAAAAGTATTTGAGTACAACACCAGCCGGTGAGTATTTTGGCTGGACTTTCACAGTATCTAGGCCCCTGAGAGTTTAACAGGTACAAAATAGTACACCACTTAGATGTAGGTATGTGGTATGCACTTATGAGGGTAGAAAAATGTGCTACGGTACGCTTAAAAAAGTATGAAACACCAGCTGGTGATTACTTTGGCCTGGATACAAAATACAACTCCTTGGGGAATTATCCCCTCAGGGAGAACCCTGACTAAAGATCCCCTAAATAATATTTAAAACTTAACCTTTCTTTCAATAATAAAAAGTTGAAAAAATGTGCTCAGTAGCCACTAGATTTCAGTGGTGCTTTAAAATCACAACTACTGTGTACTTTTTACGTTCCTCAAATCAATTTCTTTTGAATATTTAAACAGACTATTAGGAATGGACTGGACTTGTATAACCAGCAGACCATTTGTTGTGGAACAAAGACACAGAGTTGCGCTAAAAGCTTATTCCTCCCTCCTCCCCTAACTTTTCTCCAGCTGAACCAGCTTTTTCAAACGTATGTGACAACACATAGCTCTCTGCCCCTCTCTGTAATACAAAGCTGTAGACAGTAGAATAATTTTCAGTGAAAAACGCACTGCTCTCTGTCCACCAGAAAGCTGACGGGACTAGGAGGTGAAACGTTGCTGGAAAAAGCTTTTCTGTGGAATACACAGTGCTGTCTGTCCTATCTCTCTACAGTGAAACGATGGAGTGACTAGCTAAATATGGCTGCCAATTATATAGGGCTTTGACATCACAGGGGTGGCTGGCTGCTGATAGGCTTCTTCCTGCATGTGATTCAGGGTCATCCCGCCTACTTCCCTTCCTGCCTCCCCAGGATTCCTTGCCCCATGTCCTCACATGTGGATCCGCCATTTTAGCCCTGGAGCCTAGACTGCACTAAATGAAGTTTAATGAAGCAATTTGCGACGATATTCGCATTTGTTGCCAATCGAATTTTTCATGAAATTCGTAACGAATTCGGATTTGTCAGATTCCATTCGCTCATGTCAAATGTCAGAACCAGGATAAATAAGTCTTATAAACAAAACAAGACTTCTCATTGAATAGAATGCTTATTAATGCTTATTAAGTACATTTGACATTTTGTACTTCATATTTGACTTTATGTTTTTTGAATGGGACCTATAACTTTTGCTTGTGTACATATAATGTTTACAAAGAAAAACATTTATGATGCTTATGAATAAAATAATGGCAGTGCTAGGTCATAAAGAATTGAGCAAATACATAAGTATAAAAAATACTAACTTTATGTTAATTGAAATGATTTTTCATACCTATTAAACTTGCTGTGTAGAAGAAAAATATTGGAATGTGTTTAAGACATCCAGTAATTTGACATATTATTGAATTTATAGTATCATTTTACTGAAAAGAGGTCAGGTTTTACAGTCCTCACAGGAATTATAGGCTAGGTACATTTACTGAAACATAATAAAAAAGCTGTGTAAAGGAGACAAAAAGTCAACTTCTTCATATTTAAATGGAATAGGATGAGCTGCTTAACTAAAAAAAATGATGTAATATATTCATTGACCTGATAAGACCTGATATCTTAAAAATAATACTAATTTTAAATAAAAATAGATTACCATTAATAATTCAGATAGATAAATTATGTCTTAATGCAAGTTTAAAATTGGCACCTATAGCCACATATAAATTCTTAAAGAAGAAAAAACATTTCTGTATCAGACACATAATTTGCTGCTTCTACAATAGAACAGAAGGTAAAACTACAATAAACACTTTATTCTGTGTCATATAAAGTACAGCTTCTGTAAGGCTGCATCCACACATTAACCTCTTCAGGACACAGGGCGTATGGATACGCCCTGCATTCCGAGTCCTTAAGGACCGAGGGCGTATCCATACGCCCGTGGGAAATCCGGTCACCACCGCTAGCCGGTTGGGGACCGGAGCCGGATGCCTGCTGAAATCATTCAGCAGGCACCCTGGCACATCGCCCAGGGCGCTCCTGAGACCCCCCCATATCGGCAATCGGAGAAAATCGCATGTCAATTCAGACATGCCATTTTCTCCAATTCCGGGCTGATCGGATCTCTGGTGACCCGATCAGCCCGGAATTGGAGAAAATGGCATGTCTGAATTGACATGCGATTTTCTCCGATCACCCGGAAAATAGGGCTGATCGGAGCTGTCAGCAACAGCCCCGATCAGCCTAAAGGATAGGAGTGAGGTCGCAAAGCTGCGATCTCCTCCTATCCCCTGCCATTACTCAGAACGGAGTTCTGACCAATGGCAGCACAGGACAGGGGGTTGCCAAGGCAACCACCCGTTCTGCCTGCCCCTGGATGTCGAGGGGCTCTGGGAAGAAGATGGAGGCCGTATCTGCAGGATAAGATGCTTGGGGACCTGGGATCTTCGCTGGAGCCTGCTGGATCTTTGCTCAGGTAGGGAATCGACAGTGGGGGGGGGGAATTGAAAGTGAAAGTAAATCGATCTTTACTGTGGCAACCACTAGGGGGGGCCAAACTGCAACTCTGGGCATGCTGGGAGTTGTAGTTTTGCAACATCTGGAGGGTCACAGTTTGCAGACCACTGTTACAGTGGTGCCCAAACAGTAGCCCTCCAGATGTTGCCAAACTACAACTCTCAGCATGCCTCGACTGCCCAGGCATGCTGGGAGTTGTAGTTCTGTAACATCTGTCCCTTCAGATTTAGCAATTTTCATGACATTTTTGAAAATTGCTGCTCTACTTTGAAGTCCTCTAATTTTTTCAAAAAGCAAAAGTATGTGCATTTTATGATGCCAACATAAAGTGGACATATTGTATTTGTGAAAAAAAATAAAATTCATTTGGAATAATCCATTTTCCTTACAATTAGAGAGCTTCAAAGTTAGAAAAATGCAAAATTTTAAACATTTTCATCAAATTTGGGGATTTTTCACCAACAAAGGATGCAATTAACGCAGAAAATTTACCACCAAAATAAAGTAGAAAATGTCACAAAAAAACTATCTCAGAATCAGAATATTCGGTAAAAGTGTTTTCGCGTTATTAATTCGTAAAGTGACGGTGGTCATAGTTGCGAAAAAGGGCTCAGTCCTTAAGGTGAAAAAGGGCTGCGTCCTTAAGGGGTTAAATTAAAAGCAAAAATAAGTTAAAAAAATTACTGTATTACTGTACAATTTTACAATGTGTGAATCCAAAGAAAGCAAAACATATAGCCATACGGGGTGGGAGTACAACCAAATGTAACCATCCCAAGGTAACCCTTGCTAATATATTACAGGACCAAGTATTGGCTGTCCTAAGCAACCTACAAAAGGACTACAATTGCGGCAGCTCATAATAATAAAAATTGGTAATAAATCTTTATTGGGGCTGGACTGGGAGCTGAGTTAAGGTGCTCTGATGTAGTTTGGACTATTTCATTGTGGGTATATGGCTAGTTTGATGATTCTTACTATTTATATGCATTTTCACTTTGTGACATATTTTGATGTATCTATCTCTAGCTCTGTTCTATCATGTTTTAACATTGTTACATATGGGGTGCATTGCACTCTGTGTTTCTTATTGTGCATCATTTGTATAGCCTGGATTGTCCCCTGTGTTTTTTGTTCCCACCATCTCTTTATGTATTCAGTAGTGATACTGTTTTAATTGTTCTGAATGTATGAATCCAGCCTAAAGGTATGTTCACACACTGTAAAAAACTACCATATTTTATTAACAACAATTTTTTCAGCAGATTATTGATTTAAACACAAAAAAGTAAAAAATATTTCCATAATCAAAATAAATGCTGCCAAAATTAATATACAACCAAATAAAGATATGGCCTTATACTGTACATAATCTTCTCATTAACATTGTTAAAAGATTCTTCCACTTTTCGAGCACACAAAAATGTCATACCATCAAAAACCTTTAACCCCTTAATGACGCAGGACGTAAATGTACGTCCTGGTGCAGTAGTACTTAACGCAGCAGGACGTACATTTACATCCTATACATGACCGCAAACATCAGAGCAATGCTCGACTCATGCATGGCAGGTCCCGGCTGCTGATAGCAGCCAGGGACCCACCGGTAATGGCCGACATCCACGATCGCACGGATGTCCTCTATTAACTCCTTGGGGACGGAGCCCATTATAACGCTAAGGACGGGAGCATTTTTGCAATTCTGACCACTGTCACTTTAAGCATTAATAACTCTGGGATGCTTTTACTTTTCATTCTGATTCCGAGAGTGTTTTTTTGTGACATATTCTACTTTATGTTAGTGGTAAATTTTTGTCGATACTTCATCATTTCTTGGTGAAAAATTCCAAAATTTTATGAAAACATTGTAAATTTAGCATTTTTCTAACTTTGAAGCTCTCTGCTTGTAAGGAAAATAGACATTCCAAATAAATTATATATTGATTTACAAATACAATATGTCTACTTTACATTTGCATCATAAAGTTGACATGTTTTTACTTTTGGAAAACATCAGAGGGCTTAAAAGTTCAGAAGCAATTTTCCAATTTTTCACAAAAATTCAAAATCGGAATTTTTCAGGGGCCAGTTCAGTTTTGAAGTGGATTTGAAGGGCCTTCATATTAGAAATACCCCATAAATTACCCCATTATAAAAACTGCACCCTCAAAGTATTCAAAATGACATTCAGAAAGTTTTTTAACCCTTTAGGTGTTTCACAGGAATAGCAGCAAAGTGAAGGAGAAAATTCAAAATCTTCATTTTTTATACTCGCATGTTCTTGTAGACCCAGTTTTTTAAATTTTACAAGGGGTAATAGGATAAAAAGCCCCCCAAAATTTGTAACCCAATTTCTCTCGAGTATGGAAATACCTCATATGTGTATGTCAAGTGTTCAGCGGGCACAGTAGAGTGCTCAGAAGGGAAGGAGCGACAATGGGATTTTGGAGAGTGAATTTTGCTGAAATGGTTTTTGGGGGTATGTCACATTTAGGAAGCCCCTATGGTGCCAGAACAGCAAAAAAAACACATGGCATACTATTTTGGAAACTACACCCCTCAAGGCACGTAACAAGTGGTCCGGTGAGCCTTAACACCCAACAGGTGTTTGACGACTTTTCGTTAAATTCGGATGTGTAAATGAAAAAAAAAAAATTCACTAAAGTGCTGTTTTTTTCCCCCAAATTTACCATTTCTACAAAGGGTAATGGGAGAAAAATCCCCCCAAAATTTGTAACGCAATTTCTCTCGAGCACGGTGGTACCCCATATGTGGCCCTAAACTGTTGCCTTGAAATATGACAGGGCTCGGAAGTGAGAGAGCGCCATGCGCATTTGAGGCCTGAATAAGGAATTTGCAATAGTGGTGGACCCGGTTACAAGGACAGGGCTTGTCTCCACCAAAACCCTACAGCAATGTTTCCCAAACAGGGTGCCTCCAGCTGTTGCAAGACTCCCAGCCTGTCAGGACAGTCTATGGCTGTCCGGCAACACTGGGAGTTGTGGTTTTGCAACAGCTGGAGGCACCGTTTAGGAACCACTGCCGTATGAGACGTTTTTCATTTTTATTGGGGGGGGGGGGGGGGCGACGTGTAAGGGGGTGTATGTGTAGTGTTTTACTTTTTATTATTTGTTAGTGTAGAGTTTTTAGAGTACATTCACACAGGCAGGGGTTCACAGTAAGTTTCCTTGGAGGAAACCCACTGTAAACCCGCCCGTGTGAATGTACCCTGTACATTCACATGGGGGGGCGCCCCAAACCTTCAGCTGTGGCAAAATGACAACTCCCAGAATGCACTGACAGACCGTACATGCTGGGAGTTGTAGTTTTCCAACAGCTGTAGGCACACTGGTGGGGAACCACTGAGTTAGAAAACAGACTCTAGCTCAGTGATACCAACCCATGTGCCTCCAGCTGTTGCAAGACTACACCTCCCAGCATGTAAGGTCTGTCAGTGCACTCTGGGACTTGTAGTTTTGCAACAGCTGGAGGCACACGGGTTGGAATCACTGAGTTAGGAAACAGACTCTAGCTCAGTGTTTCCCAACCAGAGTGCCTACAGCAGTTGCAAAACTACAATTCCCAGCACGGCCAGACAGTCAGGGATGCTGGGCATGTAGTTCTGGCCCTTCAGATGTTGCAGAACTACAACTCCCAGCATGCCTGGACAGTCTGGGCATGCTAGGAGTTGTAGTTATCCAACAACTGGGGAAGAACAGTTTGGAGACCGCTAAGTAGTGGCCTCCAAACTGTAGCCCTCCAGATGTTGCAAAACTACAACTCCAAGCATGCCCAGACTGTCCAGGCATGCTGGGAGTTGTAGTTCTGCAACATCTGAAGGGCCAGATATTTCAGAACTACACGCCCAGCATCCCTGACTGTCTGGGCATGCTGGGAGTTGTAGTTTTGCAACATCTGGAAGGCTACAGTTTGGAGACCACCATATAGTGGTGCCGCCTCTGAAGGTCCGGGTAAGCCGGACCATGCTACCCCCTCTCCGCACCTATTCCCCCGCTCTGTACCGACTTCTGATCGCTGGCCAGAGCGGGGGAAATGAACTCTAACCCCCCCCCCCGCCACCCTCCTGCCATTGGTGGTCAGTCTGACCGACCAATGGCAGTGGATAGGAGGGGGTGGCAACACTGCCACCTCGCTCCTATCCTTTAGGCTGGTCAAAGCTGACTCTGACAGCTCCGATCAGTCTTATTTTCCGGGAGATCGGGTCACAAGTGACCCGATTTGCCCGAATCGCGGCAAATCACAGGTCTGAATTGACCTGTGATTTGTTGCGATGGCCGACATGGGGGGGTCTCAGGACCCCCCTAGGCATTGCCACGGGATGCCTGCTGATAGATATGCCTGCAGTGATCGAAAATGCCGAGGACGTATGGGCACGCCCTCCGTCCTTAAGTGACGGGACGCGAGGGCGTATGCATACGCCCTTCGTTCCCAAGGAGTTAAACTCTCAGATGCGGTGATCAATACAGATCCGATCATACAGAACAGCAGACAGAGGTACCCTCACCTGCCTCCGCTGCCTTTCATTGGTCTTCTGCTCTGGTCTAAGATCAAGCAGACCAGAGGAGAAGATGACCTATAACACTGATCAATGCTATGCCCTATGCATAGCAATGAACGGTATTAGCAATTGATTGATTGCTATAAATATTCCCTTATGGGTACTATTTAAGTGTAAAAATGAAAAAAAGTAAAAGAAGTAAAAAATAAAAACAAAATAATTAGAAAAATCCCCTCCCCCAATAAAAATGTAAATTGTCAGTTGTTCACCATTTTACCCCCAAAAAGTGTAAAAATGTTTTTTTTTTAATAAACATTGTTGGTATCATCGCGTGCATAAATATCCTGACTATTAAAATATAATGTTAATTATCCCCTATGGTGAACGGCGTGAACATTAAAAAAAAATGTCAAAAGTTGCTGCTTTTTTTTATAACATTTTATTCCAAATAAAAGTGATAAAAGATGTTATTAAAAGTTTTATATATGCAAATGTGGTATGAAAAAAAATTACACATCACGGCGCCAAAAAAAATTTGCACTCATGCCGCCGCTTATACGAAAAAATGAAAAAGTTATAGGTCAGCAAAATAGAGGGATTTTAAACGTACTAATTTGGTTAAAAAGTTTGCGTTTTTTTAAGCGGAATAATAATAGACAAGTATGTAATCATGGATATCATTTTAATCATATTGACCCACAGAATAAAGAAAATGGATACAGACAGAGATGTCAGCAGAGAGCACTTTTGTCAGACTGAAAAGAAGTCCAGAAAGAAATACAACTTCCTCTGTAGTATACAACAGCTGATAAGTACTGGAAGGATTAAGATTTTTAAGTAGAAGTCATTTACAAATCTGTTTAACTTTCTGGCACCAGTTGATTAAAAAAAAAATTCCACTGGAGCACCCCTTTAACCCCTTAGGGACCCAGGGCATATGGGTACGCCCTGGCTCCTTGGTACTTACGGACCCAGGGCGCACCTGTTCGCCCGTGGGAATTTCCGATTGACCCGGAATCGCCGCAAATCGCACGTCTGAATTGACCAGCGACTTGCAGTGATTGCCAACATGGGGGGGGGCTCAGGACCCCCCCGCCCCAGGGTTTTTCACCCCGGCGGGGACCGGACTGGGATGCCTGCTGAAATCATTCAGCAAGCACCCTGTGCAAACCCCTGGGGGGGGGGGGGTCCTGAGACCCCTCCCCCATGTCAGCGATCTCCGCAAGTCTCTGTTCAATTCAGACCTGCGATTTGCGGTGATTCCGGGTCAATCGGGTCTCTGGTAACCCAGTGACCCAGGAAAAAGGGTGAATGAGGCTGTCAGAGACAGCCCCATTCACCCTTACCCAGCAGGAGTGAGGTGGAATGGGTGCCACCTCTCGATCACGTGATTGATCCATCGGATCTGTTCCAAAGATCTGTCAAACGCCAGTGGGGTGTAAATGCTCACTGCACCCCTTATTAAATTATCGGAGGGGTGTTGTTTCCAAAATGGGGTCACATGTGGGAGGGTCCACTGTTCTGGCACCACTGGGGGCTTTATAAACGCACATAGCCCCCGACTTCTATTCCAACCAAATTCTCTCTCCAAAAGCTCAATGGCGCTCTATCTCTTCTGAGCATTGAAGTTCGCCCGCAGAGCACTTTAAATCCACATATGGGGTATTTCCATACTCAGAAGAAATGGGGTTATAGATTTTGGGAAGCTTTTTCTCCTCTTACCCCTTGTGAAAATGAAAAATTTGGGGTAACACCAGCATTTTAGTGTAAAAAAAATCTAATTTTTAATTTTTACGTCCAACTTTAGCGGAAATTTATCAAACACCTGTGGGGTGTTAAGGCTCACTGTACCCCTTGTAACGTTCCTTGAGGGATGCAGTTTTCAAAATAGTATGCAATTTTTTTTTCTTTTTTGCTGTTCTGGCACAATAGGGGCTTCCTAAATGCGACATGATCCCCAAAAACCATTTCAGCAAAATTTGCTTTCCAAAAGCCAAATATGACTTCTTCTCTTCTGAGCATTGTAGTCCCGCAGTGCACTTGACATCCACAAATGGGCTAAATCCATACTCAGAAGAGATGGGGTTGCAAATTTTGGGGGGCATTTTCTCCTATTACCCCTTGTAATTTTGGGGAAAACTGGCATTTCAGTGAGAAAAAAAAAACATTTACACATAAAATTTTAACGAAAAGTAATCAAACACCTGTGGTTTGTTAAGGCTCACTGTACCCCTTGTTACGTTTCTTGAGGAGTGTATTTTCAAAAATAGTATGCCATGTTGTTGTTTTTTGCTGTTCTGGCACCATAGGGGGTTCCTAAATGTGACATGCCCCCAAAAAACCATTTCAGAAGAACTCACTCTCCAAAATCTCATTGTCGCTCCTTCCCTTCTGAGCCCTCTACTGAGCCCGCCGAACACTTTACATCCACATATGAGGTATTTCCTTACTCGATAGAAATTGGGTTACAAATTTTGGGGGTCTTTTTCTCCTTTTACCCCTTGAAAATTTTCAAAAACTGGGTCTACAAGAACATGTCAGTGTAAAAAATGAAGATTTTGAATTTTCACCTTCACTTTGCTGCTGTTCCTGTGAAACACCTAAAGGGTTAACACACTTTCTGAATGTCATTTTGAATATTTTGAGGGGTTCAGTTTTTATAATGGGATCATTTATGGGGTATTTCTAATAAGAAGGCTCTTTAAATCCACTTCAAAACTGAACTGGTCCCTGAAATATTCAGATTTTGAAAATGTTGTGAAAAATTGGAAAATTGCTGCTGAGCTTTGAAGCCCTTTGATGTCTTCCAAAATTAAAAACACTGTTACCGAACTTTATGAAGCTAATATAAGGTAGACATATTGTATATGTGAAGCAATATATAATTTATTTGTTACATCTTTCCTTATAAGAATAGAGTTTCAAAGTAAAAAAAATTGCTAAATTTTCAAATTTTTCATCAAATCCGGGAATTTTTCACCAAGAAATAAATTAAATTTAAAAAAAATTGCCGTCATATGGCATTGTCAATAGAGAAAGAAAAACTGTTATGACAGAGGAGGAAAATTAGAGCAAAAAGGTATGAAAATCATGCAACTGAAATGGTTTAGTTCTTTTAAAATATTTTCTGAGCACTTCTAGTTTATTCTTCTCGGTTTCTTAATCCCCTTTTTTTATTTCTGTGATTGTATGCATGGATCTTGCTGCTAGTCATAATTATAGATGGGCTAACCAAACCTGTAAAAGACGAGTTTGATCAGAACTTTGCTAGGTTCAGTTTGAGGAAAACTCAAACTTTGGGCAGTCTGGTTTAGCAGTACCTGCTAAAATAACATCAGCCACATGATCTCAGGGAATCCCATGATGCCTTTCAAACAGCTCTTCTAGCCAGTCAGGAGGCAGTATATGGTTATATCAAAGCCACTATAAAAGACTATGCACATTGCTCCAGAAGTTCTTGTAGAGGTATCAGGTGTTGGGTGAAGATCTCTGTGAGAGACACTAAACAATGAACAACACAGGCACGAGTAGGACCACACTTATATGATAAATGCAGTAAAGCAGCAAAGAGCATTCTGACACAGCATCTGTTCTGTCAGTACAAAATCTGTTTTTAATTGGAAGTTAAGTGTGAAAGTTTTTTTTTCCTGTTGTACATATATTGGGAAAAATCTGTGCATAGAAAAATCTGTGCATAAAAAGCCATTGTTTCTTCCCTTTCCAGGCCACCAAACCTGTTGTTACAACCATAAATTATAATATATAGTAAAGTTGATAAAGTTTAGAAGCACCAATGTATACTCTTAAAAGCATTACTGTCATTTAATTAAACTTTGTCGCACAGCCAGGTCAAAAATTTTGATCAGTCGGAATCTCAGTGCTGCACTCTCGAGACCAACACACAAGGTGATAGAGGCAAGAGAAAACTCCATTATAAGTCAAAGTCGCCCATGTCCTGCATTGAGTGCTGAGTTGAAGCATGAACCACGCAGTTGCATGCTTCACCTGGCTACCGGGATCGCCGAACAGTGTGTTGTCTGCCTGGCGCACGAGTTCGGCACATCGCGGATCGGGTTGACAGGTTGTTGGGCGGGGCTGGAGAGGACCCAGCAGTCATGGTACATATTGGCACCAATGACAAAGTAAGAGGTAGGTGGAGTGTCCTTAAAAATGATTTCAGGGACTTAGGCCGCAAGCTTAAGGCAAGGACCTCCAAGGTAGTCTTTTCTGAAATACTACCAGTACCACGAGCCGCACCAGACAGGCAGCGGGAGATCAGGGAGGTAAACAAGTGGCTCAGAAGCTGGTGTAGGAAGGAAGGGTTTGGGTTCATGGAGAACTGGGCTGACTTCGCTGTCGGTTACCGGCTCTACCGTAGGGACGGGCTGCACCTCAATGGGGAGGGTGCAGCTTTGCTTGGGGAGAAGATGGCTAGAAGGGTGGAGGAGTGTTTAAACTAGGGACTTGGGGGGAGGGAACCTACAGCAAAGAGGGGGAAGATAGTGTAGATAGAGAGGTGGGAATTATAAATGTACCTGGGGGTGGAGCGGAGGGAGGGGTTAGAATAGTTAATAGGAATAAGCTTCATAGGAAAATAAAACTTACACCCTTGAATCCCATTAACCCCAATAACATAAAGGATGGAAATGTAAAGTGTATGTTCACAAATGCCAGAAGCCTAGCAAATAAAATGGGGGAGCTTGAGGCCTTGATACTGGAGGAACATATTGATATAGTTGGGGTCACTGAGACATGGCTGGACTCCTCGCATGACTGGGCTGTTAATCTGCAGGGGTTTACATTGTTTCGCAAGGATAGAATGAACAGAAAAGGTGGTGGAGTCTGTCTGTATGTAAGAAGTGGTATGAAAGTCAGTGTGAACGATGCCGTAGTGTGTGATGATTCTGAGGATGTGGAATCATTGTGGGTAGAATTACAAAAGGAGGGAAATACTGAAAAAATAGTATTTGGTGTAATCTACAGACCCCCTAATATCACTGAAGAGATAGAAGTTCGGCTTCATAAACAAATAGAGAGGGCCGCCCGGGCAGGTACAGTGGTAATAATGGGAGATTTTAACTATCCTGATATAGATTGGGGTCCGGGGTTGGCTAAAACTACAAAGGGGCGACAATTCCTAAATTTATTGCAGGATAATTTTATGGGCCAGTTTGTGGAGGACCCAACAAGAAGTGATGCCTTGTTGGATCTGATCATTTCCAACAACGCAGAGCTGGTTGGTAATGTAACTGTGCGGGAAAACCTTGGGAATAGCGACCACAATATAGTTACTTTTGACTTAAAATGTAGAAAACAAAGACAGGCGGGGAAGGCAAAAACATATAACTTTAAAAAGGCAAATTTCCCTGGGCTGAGATCTGCACTACAGGACATAGACTGGGGGGAGGTGTTCTCAAATACTGATACAGAAGGTAAATGGGACATCTTTAAATCAACTCTAAATAACTATACAGCTAAATATATACCAAAGGGGAACAAATATAAACGATTAAAACTAAATCCTACATGGCTGACACATGATGTTAAAAGAGCAATAAACAACAAAAAAATAGCCTTCAAAAATTACAAATCTGATGGGTCAGCTATAACATTTAAACAGTACAAGGAGCTTAATAAAATCTGTAAAAATGTAATAAAAACAGCAAAAATTCTAAATGAGAGACAGGTGGCCAAAGAAAGCAAAACTAATCCTAAATATTTTTTTAGACATATAAATGCAAAAAAATCAAGGACAGAGCATGTAGGACCCCTTAATAATGATAATGGGGAGGTTGTCACGGGCGATCAAGAGAAGGCGGAGCTACTGAATGGGTTCTTTAGTTCTGTATATACTAGGGAAGAAGGAGCTGACATTGGCCAGGTCAGTGCTGGTAACACATCATGTAATGTACTGAACTGGCTTAATGTAGAGATGGTACAAGGTAAGTTAAGTGATATAAATGTAAGCAAATCCCCAGGACCGGATGGACTACACCCAAGAGTTCTTAGAGAGGTAAGTTCAGTAATATCTGTACCCCTGTTCATGATATTTAGAGATTCTCTGGTGTCTGGTATTGTGCCAAGGGACTGGCGCAAGGCGAATGTGGTGCCAATCTTCAAAAAGGGCTCTAGGTCTTCCCCAGGAAACTATAGACCGGTAAGTTTAACGTGCATTGTGGGTAAATTGTTTGAAGGACTTATAAGGGATTACATACAGGAATACATAGGGGATAATTGTATTATAAGTGATAGCCAGCATGGGTTTACTAAGGATAGAAGTTGTCAAACCAATCTAATTTGCTTTTATGAAGAGGTGAGTAGAAGCCTTGACAGAGGAATGGCTGTGGATATAGTGTTTCTGGATTTTGCTAAAGCATTTGATACTGTCCCTCATAGACGTCTGACAGGTAAGTTAAGGTCTTTGGGTTTGGAAATTTTAGTTTGTAACTGGATTGAACACTGGCTCATGGATCGTACCCAGAGAGTGGTGGTCAATGATTCGTACTCTGATTGGTCCCCGGTTATTAGTGGTGTACCCCAAGGTTCTGTACTGGGCCCGCTGTTGTTTAATTTATTTATTAATGATATAGAGGATGGTATTAACAGCTCTGTTTCTATCTTTGCAGATGACACCAAGCTTTGTAGCACGGTACAGTCTATAGAGGATGTGCATAAGTTACAAGATGACTTGGATAGACTAAGTGTCTGGGCATCCACTTGGCAAATGAGGTTCAATGTGGATAAATGTAAAGTTATGCATCTGGGTACTAATAACCTGCATGCATCGTATGTCTTAGGGGGGATTAAACTGGCAGAGTCACTGGTAGAGAAGGATCTGGGTGTACTTGTAGATCACAGACTACAGAATAGCATGCAATGTCAGGCTGCTGCTTCCAAAGCCGGCAGGATATTGTCATGTATCAAAAGAGGCATGGACTCAAGGGACAGGGACATAATACTCCCCCTTTATAAATCATTGGTACGGCCTTACCTGGAATATGCTGTTCAGTTTTGGGCACCTGTCCATAAAAGGGACACTGCAGAGTTGGAAAGGGTGCAGAGACGCGCGACTAAACTAATATGGGGAATGGAACATCTTAGCTATGAGGAGCGATTAAAGGAGTTACAATTGTTTAGTCTTGAGAAGAGACGTTTAAGGGGGGATATGATAAACGTATATAAGTATATTAATGGCCCATACAAAAAATATGGAGAAAAACTGTTCCAGGTTAAACCCCCCCAAAGGACGAGGGGGCACTCCCTCCGTCTGGAGAAGAAAAAGTTTAGTCTCAAGGGGCGACACGCCTTCTTTACCATGAGAACTGTGAACTTATGGAACAGTCTACCTCAGGAACTGGTCACAGCAGGAACAATTAACAGCTTTAAAACAGGATTAGATACATTCCTGGAACAAAATAAGATTAATGCTTATGAAGAAATATAAAATCTCATCCCTTCCCCAATATCGCGCCACACCCCTACCCCTCAATTCCCTGGTTGAACTTGATGGACATATGTCTTTTTTCGACCGTACTAACTATGTAACTATGTAACTATGTAACTATGTACATAAAAATGATTGTAGAGGGTCTCAGCACTGAGACCTCAACTATTGTAAATGTTTAACTGTGCGACTTGTCAAAAGTTTAATTGATTGACAATAATGCTTTAGGAACCATAGAAACCATTAAATCCTGCATAATGTCTAGGGGGTCGCAATTCCTTTCAAAATGTCACAAGTCTAAGCCAGGTCTGACCTAGCTTACAAAACTGCCTTTCATGAGCATTTTTAAAAAGTCACAAAAGAGTTTAAAAAAAAAGGCTCAACTGTAACTTGTGTTGTTGTAATTTGCTTATGAGCTTCAAATGCATCAAGTGTTGGTATGATAAATATGTTGCACATAAGCAAAACTAAAGCAAAAAAACAAAAAAAAACTAAACACTTCAGAAATCACTTACCAAAGACAATAATGATAAATGTCCCCCAGAGCAAAATATATGAGTTATATGAGTTGTAGAAAAACATAGCAAAATAGCTTTATATAGGTTTTGTTTTCACGCCCTACAATTTACGGTAAAAATGGGCCAATACGATTAAAATGATACCCATGATAACATACTTTTCTATTACTGTTGTGCTTAAAAAAATCCAAACTGTTCAACCAAAATAGTATGTTTAAAATCCCCCTATTTGAAGACCTATAACTTTTCCTTTTTCCGTATAAGCGGCGGTATGAGGGCAAATTTTTTGCGCCATGATCTTCACTTTTTATTGATACCATATTTGCTTATATAAAACTTTTAATACATTTTTCATAAACTTTTTGGGAAATAAAATGTTATAAAGAAAGCAGCTATTTTGGATTTTTTTTTTTTACGTTCACGCCGTTCACCGTGCGGTATCATTAACATTTTATTTTAATAGTTTGGATATTTACACATGCAGTGATACCAAATATGTATTACAAATATATATATATTTTTTTAACTTTTTGGGGGTGAAATAGGGAAAATGGGACAATTTACGTTTTTATTTGGGGAGGGGGTTTTCAAAAATTTTTGTTGCTTTTTTAACTTTTATTATTACACTTTAATAGTCCCCATAGGGGACTATTTATAGCAATCATTTGATTGCTAATACTGTTCAGTGCTATGCATAGGACATAGCACTGATCAGTATTATCGGTCATCTTCTGCTCTGGTCTGCTCGATTGCAGCGATCGCAGATGTCTGCCATTATCGTTGGGTCCTTGGCTGTTATCAGCAGCCGGGATCTGCCGCGCATGACCCGATGCTCGTGGTTATGTATAGGACGTAAATGTACATCCTGGTGCATTAAGTACCAGCTCACCAGGATGTACATTTATGTCCGGCATTGCTAAGGGGTTAAACATACATGGCAACAGATAATTTGAGTTTTCTACATCCTCCACGAAGTCCTAAAATCAAAACAGGTGAAATAATATAAACAAATGTGCAAAATGTAAAATGTACATAGTTAATAAATCACCCAAGATGCAGGAATTCCCATTGTGCAATGTGCTCGGTAATACAGGGGGACCCATCAAAGTGCAGTACCCTATATAGCTACACAGGTGATGGATGTTAAATGTCATGAGCATCTCATCAGAGATTCTTGTAAACTAATTAAGTCAAGGATTTGTCCTATGTATGTTTATTGCTTTAAAAAATTCTAAAAATACACTATTCTAACCCTATTATGTCATTTCAAGAGACAAGTAGCACAATCTGGTTTTAACATAAATTGCAGGTTAAATGTAATGCAGCAATAACATGTAAATTTGTTATTTAATTAAATCTACTAGTGTGTAAAGTTTCTGCTAATAAACAAAAACAAATTTGGTATAACTCATTGAGCCATAGAAAGGGATATCAGCTGGAAGATAATTCTGAGCAGCACCTTTATACATAGAGACTGTGCCGAAAACGCAGGAAAGAGGATAAACATAAGTTTCTAACTAAGGCTGGGTTCACATATGTCCGATGTCCAGCAAAGTTTCCTTCCGGCATGCACTGGGGGAAACTGATGCTATAACTGATCCAATTCATTTGAAAGGGACAGTTCACAATCATCCAGAGTCTCAATTTTGACGCTGGATGGCTGGACATGCCAAATGGCAACGGACAGGGGAAAGCATCCAGAAACAATGGACGCCAGATGCCATACAACTGATAAGAACTGATGAACATTGTCATCAGTTATGGCATCAGTTGCGTTGAGATCTGGCTGAGTTCACCTATGCCGGATGCTGGACATATGTGAACCCAGCCTAACATGTCTCAGGTCAGTCATGGAGAGTACAACTAATGGGCCATACAGGCGCAAACCTGTTAGTTACAACCACAATGCTACATTTATTTTATTGAAATAAATAAATGTATCGCCCAGATTGAGCAATCTGTCTGAAACCCACACTAATTCTGTTTACAGCAGCCCAGCTTTCATTGTACTAGTGCTGGTAAGGTATAAAACCTGAGATCTGATTGGTAACGATGGGAAAAAACTGACAGTTTAGGTTTTAGGTTTCAGGTAGACTTACAGTAAAAAATAATGTGAGCCCCCCATATTTTCCATAAACAGCCAGAAACAAACCACGCAGTGGCAGTCTGGTACCATTAGACTGGCAAGGGCTATTTATTTTGGTTCTCCCCAGCCTACTACTACCCACCTGCTACTACCACCACCATACAGTAGTATGAACAAATAACACTCAAAAGTATTTTTTTTACTTTATTAAAATAAAAACAAACAGTTTTGTTCCCTAAAGAAAAAAAAAAGTAAGTTAAAATAAGAAAAAATAAAATAAAATAATAAGCAACTATACTTAAAGGGGTACTCCGGCGCTAAGACAACTTATTCCCTATCCAAAGGATAGGGAATAAGATGCCTGATCGCGGGGGTCCCACCGCTGGGGACCCACACAATCTTTCATGCAGCACCCCGCTGTTATCAGCCTCTGGAGTGAACATCGGCTTGCATTGAGGGGGCAGAGCATGATGTCACATTGGGGTGGAGCCATGAAATCACAATACTCCGGCCCATTCTGGGTCTGATGATAGCGGGGTACTGCATGAACGATTGCATGGGATAGGGGATAATATGTCTTAGCGCCGGAGTACCCCTTTAACTCTCCAGCATAGAGCAAAAAAAGCTTCTGCTTCTGGGTGGGAAACGCTATATCTTTCTGCAGTTGTCAGCAAGTCAACTCTGCAAATAGCAGCATTGGCATGCTTTGTAAGGCTGTGGTAAAATCCCCCAGTCAGATGTTGTTTACCTGACCTGGAGAATCTAATAACACAAGTAACTCTGTCAGAACCAAATTTGTTGCTTATGTTTGCTCATCTCTAATTACAATCTTTCTGACACCTTAGCTCCTGTTAGACAACTTAAGTAAAGACTATTAATTGTAGCACCAGATAGTATTGGAGCCTGAGGAGATAACTAAACTATTATATAGAGATAATGGGGGATATGTATCAAAACCTGTGCAAAGGAAAATTTACCCAGTTGCCCATAGCAACCAATCAGATTACTTCTTTCATTTTGCAGAGGCCTTGTTAAAAATGAAAGAAGTGAGTGGATTGGTTGCTCTGGGCAACTGGGCAACTTTTCTTCTGGACAGGTTTTGATAAATCTCCCCCAATATCCACAAATTAGGACTAATTATTCAGACTATCATAAAACTTAAAGAGTAGCTCCCACCATCTGTATTTTTTTTCTGTCCCTACCTATTGCTAAACTATCCCTAACCCCCTCCCTTTAAAAATTGTTTTTCTACCTTATAAAGAGCTGATCTTCTGCTGCCGGCTGTAGCTTTGCCGGAAGCTGACTTCCCCAGCAGGCGCGACGTCACTGACGCCTGCTGGACACCGACTTCCGCCCTGCTCCGGGGTCTCCTCCTCCCTGTTTAGCAGTGTAGTGTTATTCAGGGAGGAGGAGTATAGGAGCATCGCCCACCTGCCGTGCTCACCACTGAGACTCGGGACCGAAACAAAGTATGGGTAAGTTAAATAAGACATCACTTACCCGTACAGGACATGTACAGTCCTGGAGCATCACCGCAGAACTGAGACTCAGTGCCACGCTGCCTCCAGACTGTATATGCCGGGGGCAAGCAGCCAATGAGGCAGCTGCGAGGCCAGGCAGCCAATGAGTGCATCCTCGACATTCACAGCGCTCGCTCCCGCCTGTCTGATTGAAAGGCAGGGAGCGAGCGCAGGCTGATTGAATTAGGACCGATTGCCCGGCCGGCATCGGTCCTAATTCAGTGGTGATGTCACGGCAGGCTGCAGCCGGCCACTAGGAGAGAGACCCCTAGTGGCCGGTTTTCAAATATAAAATACACTATTTTAATTTAAAAAAAAATAATGAATCTATATTAGAAATATGTTGTGGTACATAAGTACTACAACATATAAAAAAAAAAAAAAAAAAAAAAGGTTGGTGACAGTACCCATTTAACATTTAATGAAGAGACACTGAAGTTGTGATCCAAGTGACACACAAGATAAACAATACAGAAATAGCCCAATTACCCAGAGCCCAAAGGCAGATAGATGGTGGTAACGCAAAATTGTTGTAACAGAAGGAAAAAGATAATAATAATAACAACATGATGGCTGTTCTAAAGGTTCCCCAATGTCTCTGTCCTGCTTCTACGTCGGCTGCTTGAGCACTCATTCTGCATCAACAGAATAGCATTGGGCTGCCTGGATGTATTCTCTGACTGCATGGATGCAACATCCTGAGCCTAAGATCTATACCATCATGGGACCTAGCTCAATATATGATTTGGATGTATTAGCTGAGGTTTTAATTAGTCTTGCCAGCATAGTACTTATCATCTGCTGTACTTTTTCCAGCATGGGTTTTACTATTCACAGGCATTTTGCTTTTGAATTTATTTACTGCATGATTACTGTGTATTGAACTACTATATTATCATTTTTCTTAGATATCTTATATTTCTATGTAGTCTATATGATACATCAGATGCTGGCTGACTATAAATAAACTATGTTTTTGTATTTGTGTATTAATCATGCGTGGTATCTTTTTGTGTTGATTTAGGCTGTTACATTTGCCATTATTGTAGTTGCTATCTGATGCATCTGTTACTGTATATGGTACATGGTCATTGTTTATCTGTTTAATTATCAATTTTCTGTGTCTGACACATCCATTGGTCTCTTGGTAATACATTGTAGA
Organism: Hyla sarda; assembly: GCF_029499605.1. Taxonomy (NCBI): domain Eukaryota; kingdom Metazoa; phylum Chordata; class Amphibia; order Anura; family Hylidae; genus Hyla; species Hyla sarda. Next base: position 229,925,131 of record NC_079191.1, read on the forward strand.
CTATTGATACTACTATGTGTAAAAATCTCCCCATCCTTGATTATTCTATGTTATATTGGATTAAAAAAAAAAAAAAACATCGGAAAGGAAACAGAAGTGTTTACAAAGGCATTTGACATATATATAACTCCAAACTAAAACACTACAACTAAGTATAATAAATCATATCAATCTTCATTGACAAATACAAAATAATGTAAAAACCATTATACATATATCAATTGGCAACATAAATAATCCCATCATGGGATGTACTACTAAGGTATGCCAGGTAAATACAGGATTAGTATAAACAAGAATTTGATACACTAATGATTTTGCAGGTTTTCCTACTACAAAGCATGTAGAGGTGTGTCATTTTTAACATAGGTACTCTTCATCTGTGAAAGACGGAATTAAAACCAAATCCAGAAAATCACATTGTATGATTTTTTAGAAATTAATTTGCATTTTATTGCATGACATAAGTATTTGATCACCTACCAACCAGTAAGAATTCCGGCTCTCACCGACCTATTATTTTTTCTTCAAGAAGCCCTCCTGTTCTCCAATCATAACGTGTATTAACTGCACCTGTTTGAACTTGTTACCTGTATAAAAAACACCTGTCCACAAGCTCAATCAAACAGACTCCAGCTGTGTAAGAACATCAGGGATAAAATTGTAGACCTGCACAAGGCTGGGATGGGCTACAGGACAATAGGCAAGCAGTCAATGATCATGAGGAAGGTTAGGGATTAGCCCAGAACTACATGGCAGGACCTGGTCAATGACCTGAAGAGAGCTGGGACCACAGTCTCCAAGAAAACCATTAGTAACACACTACACTGTCATTGTTTTAAAATCCTGTAGTGCATACAAGGGCCCGTCTAAAGTTTGCCAATGACCATCTGGATGATCCAGAGGAGGAGTGGCAGAAGGTCATGTGGTCTAATGAGACAAAAATAGAGCTTCTTGGTCTAAAATACGCTGTGTTAGGAGGAAGAAGAAGAATGAGTATAACCCCAAGGACACCATCCCAACCGTAAAGCATGGAGGTGGAAACATCGTTCTTTGGGGCTGCTTTTCTGCAAAGAAGGCAGGACGACTGCACCGTATTGAGGGGAGGATGAATGGAGGATCTATGTATCGCAAGATCTTGGCCAACAACCTCCTTCCCTCAGTAAAAGCATTGTAGATGGGTCATGGCTTGGTCTTCCAGCATGGCATTGACCCAAAACACACAGTCAGGGCAAGTAAGGAGTGGCTGCGTAAAAAGCATCTCAAGGTCTTGGAGTGGCATAGCCAGTCTCCAGACCTGAACCCAATAAAAAATCTTTGGAGGGAGCTGAAATTCCGTATTGCCCAGTGACAGCCCCAAAACCTGAAGGATTTGGAGAAAGTCTGTAGGTCTGCTGTAGTGTGTGCAGCTCTCTGTAGTTGCAAACACAGCTTTCTGTACCAAATATTAAGTTATGCTTATCTGACGTATCAAATACTTCTGATGCACTAAAATGCTAATTAATTTAAAAAAAAATCAAACAATATGATTTTTGTTTTCACAGTTGAAGAGTTCCTATGATAAAAATTACAGACCTCTACATGCAAAACCTTCAAAATCGGAAGTGTATCAAATAATCAAGAATAAAGTGCTACATGCATCCCCCAACATAGTCTGATTTGCGACGTTTCCACGCATTGGAATTCCACCCTCCATATGTTGGACTGACTATACGAACAGAAAAAACCCATCACTGATTTCTTGATGATCCAAGCGGTGGCATCTCATGCGTGACACCTGCAGTTTGCTCAGGCCCTTTGAGGAAGCCACATTATTAGTCAGTCACCAGGATTATAGAATGGACAACATCATTCCATTGCTTCATTTACTACAACATGTGTTGGAAATGATGGCTGGTCAGGGCACTGGAGACATGGCGCCTACATCTCACAGTCAGATGAGCCCTGTGGGGGCTGAACTGGAGGAGGAGGAAGGGGGGAGAGACACAGTGGAGCACAGTTTAGGTTTCGCGAGATGGGTGGTTTTTTAGTCATCTGACAGGAGAGGAGGAGCAGGAGCAGCCAGAGGAGCTAGAGGGTTATGAGGAAGGCGAGACAGAGGACCCAGACACACCGAGGCAGTATGCAGTGGAGATGGAGGCAGGGAGTCCCTCCGAGTCACTTGCACAAATGGCACGATGCATGCTCACCATTTGGCAGCGGGATAACCTCTGGCTCTCCACCTTCTTGGACCCTCGCTACCGGCACAAAATGGGTGCCTATTTGTGCCATTGTCCATCCTCACAGGTTTTATTTGGGGAAACCGTGGTGCTCACATCCACTGCCATGGCTGCTGTGGAGGGGTGGGGTGGCAGGAGCAGTACCAGCTCCATCAGCAGCATCCTGAGTCTACAGTTGCTGATGAGTAGCTTTCTTTACCCGCACAGTGATGCAACTCATCAGCAGCAGATAGACCTAGATCAGGATCTGAACCAGCAGCTGGTGGCATATCTTGACATGACAATGCCAAAACACCTTGAAGATCCGTTGGACTTCTGGGCAGCAGAACTTGATTTGTGTCGGCAACTAATAGAATTTGCCCTGGAAAAGCTGTCCTGCCCGGCCATTAGTGTGCCATCAGAGCGGGTGTTTAGTCTGGCGGCGGCCATAGTAAACCCAAGGAGAACTTGTCTGTCCACGAAAAAATGTGGAGAGACTGACGTTTGTGAAGATGAATCAGGCATGGATCAGCCAGGACTTCCACCCACCAATGCCTGATGCATCAGAGTAGATTTACCATGGTGCCACACCAACACTTTACAAATATGGATAGTGCAAAACATATTTAAGGTGCTGCTCCCCAGTTACAGACATTCCTTGGCATTAGACCACAAGTAAATATTGAGGATATGCATTAGCTAAGACTTAACTTTTCTTAGGATAAAATATATGTCCCCAAATTTTTTTGGAAATCAAACAAAAGGAAAGGTGTGCAAAAACAACCATGTGCCACCTACACCATCAAGTATTGATGTGATGCAAAGATCTCTGAAAGGTGGAAGGGAACAACGTATGGTCCATTGTAACCAGTGGGGGTAAAAACTTCTTCTGTAAGGCCCTACTCTTTCATTATTAATTCCCTTCTTGGCAAATGTTACTGGCCCTAAAAAGGTTCGCCCCAAACAGGAACCTCTCCCTATTTCCACCTACAAACATTGCCATTTCCCAGGGTTTTTAGAGGGAAATAGGGAGAGATCCCTGTGTGGGGCTGCCCTTTTTAGGGCGAGTAACACTTGCCAAGAAGGGAATTAAAAGGGTGAGAGTGGGGCCTTACAGGCGAATTTTAACCCCCACTTGCTACAATGGACAATATGTTGTTCCCTTCCACCTTTTCGAGGAAAGTGTTACTCGTCTTAAAAAGGCAGCCCCACACAGGTACCAATCCCTATTTCAACCTAAAAACCCTGGGAGATGGCAGTGTTTGAAGGTGGAAATAGGGAGAGGTTCCTGAGTGGGGCTGCCCTTTTTAGGACGAGTAACACTTGCCAAGAAGGGAATTAATAATGCGAGAGTAGGGCCTTACGTGGGAAGTTTTTTCCCCCACCGGTTACAATGATCCATACGTGGTTCCCTTCCACCTTTTAGAGGTCTTTGCATCACATCAATACTTGATCGTATTGTGTATGTGGCACATGTTGTTTTTTGCACACATTTCCTTTTGTTTGAATGAAAAAAAAATTGGGTCTATATATTTTATCCTAAGAATATTATTAAAAGGAAAATTTTACGTAATGCAAATCCTCAATACTTACTTGTGCACACTAACACTTTTACAAAAGAGACCGTTTTCTTTTGCCTACCTGCCTCAGCTACTATTCTGATCCTGCCACCCACCTGATGCCACACATCTGATGCCAAGTTGTCCTTTTTTCACTAACCTTCATAACTGGGTACTGGTATTGCCACCCACTGCCCCACTATGTCACCGGGTCACTTTCAGGACGCCTGATGCTGCTGATGCCACCTCCAGGCTGTCTCATTTTGCCAACATATGTTCTCTTCATTCTGCTGCTACCTCCAGGCTGTCTCATTTTGCAACTATATGGTCTCCTCATGCTTCCGCCACCTTCAGGCTGCGTCATTCAGCCACTATATGGTCTCCTCATGCTTTTGTCAACTCCAGGCTATCATTCAGCCACTATATGGTCTCCTCATGCTGCCGCCAACTTCAGGCTGTGTCATTCAGCCACTATATGGTCTGCTCTTGCTGCCGGCAACTCCTGGCTGTGTCATTCAACCACTATATGGTCTCCTAATGCTTCCGCCACCTCCAGACTGTGTCAATGTACTGCCATGTGGTCTCCTCATGCTGCTAGCACATTAAATAAAACTTTTTAGGTTCCTCCATTTGAAATCTTCAATTTAAATATTAAAAAGTATCTTTAATCTTTTCAATTGTGAGGCTTTATGGTCTCGTCAGGCTGTTGCCACCTTCAGGCTGGGTCATTTAGCCACTATATGGTCTCCTCATGCTGCCACCACCTCCACACTGTGTCATTTGGCCACTATATGGTTTCCTCATACTGAGGCCACCTCCAGGCTCTGTTATTGTGCCATTCTGCGACAGTGATTCTAATAGCCAAGCCTCTAATCTGTATGTCTTACTGAATAACAGTATTGTTTCAATAACCCCGCACACTCCCTATGCGTGTTACAGCAAGGCAAAGTGTTCTACACCCCTATTTAGGCTCTATGTAGGCCAGAAATAGCCCTTTTTAATACAGATTCGCCGGATCTACAGATTATTAATGAGGATTTGTTTTATAGTTGTACATATGTTGTATAGTTGTATACATTATTTTGTGTGAGGGATATGTTTATGTACAGGAATCTGTAGTTTTTATTCTTGGCATTTTGGGAGAGATGCTTTTTTTAATCACTTTTGCAGTTTTTGTTTATAGTCTTCTTTTAATCATATGATCGTTGGTTAGCCAATCATTGCTTGCATACAGCCTAATCAGGAGAGAACACAGGGGTCTAAAAGAAGTGATATGCACTGCATTGCAGCAACCATTTTGGACAGACAAGCTGAGCAGTCGGCACAGAACAACTCACTGAGGAACTACAGAGCCCAGTCATGGGGAGATTTCTCATACAAGGGATGTGGTTATTCATAATGTATAGATTTAGCATTTTTTTGGAAATTAAAATAAAATTAATTTATAAAAAAAAAAAAAATACTTTCAGTGTGGGTCACCAGATCCCATGTTCAGGCCAGGATTCATAGGAGAGGAAAACAAGAACAATATTAGAAATATATATATAATGTTGGCACTCAAAGTCACAAATATCAAATATCTATAAATATGTATTAGTGACCCACCATATTAAATCCTTCAATTGACTAAATAATAATAAAATTAATCTAAGACCAGTGCAAAAACATATAGAAAAAGTATCTAATAATACAATATATAGAATCTTCTGTAGATCAATACTAGAATTAAATACTATCAATCTAAAATGTATTCTACCAATAAAATATATACATTTTCCTTTAGTGAGCTACAGGGCCCATGTGACCACCTAGGGTAAAAGGCCATATGAAAATATGTAAAATACCCTAGGTGGTCACAAGGTCCTACAGTGTTATATTTTATTAGTTCGGACAATTACGCACACAGCAATTCTAAATATGTTTATTTTTATTACATTTACATAGTTTTACATGAAAAGTGGGAAAATAGGGTGATTTAAACTTTTGATATAGATGGAGTTAATGTGTGCGTGTGTTAAAACTTTAATGTTATTTGTGGTCGTTGCTACATGACTGAAATGCGTAAAACCCTAATACTAACCTAACAACCAACTGTAACCAATAATCTATCAACCTCAACTAAGCAGTTTGGAGTGTGCCATAACTGCGGCGTAAAGAATATGCCTGGAAAAGAGGGCATACCCTGTGGTAAGTGTGATGGAATGAAAAGAAGGGGGGCGGGTGGGAGCGAAGAACCCACGGCGTCATTGAAGGGAGGAGAGCCGTGAGTTTTATAGTCATCCCGCTCCTCCCACAATTACAGGCCAGCTGCGCAGGCCTTTCCATTTGTGGTCGTTGCTACATGACTGAAATGCGTAAAACCCTAATACTAACCTAACAACCAACTGTAACCAATAATCTATCAACCTCAACTAAGCAGTTTGGAGTGTGCCATAACTGCGGCGTAAAGAATATGCCTGGAAAAGAGGGCAAAACCCGGATTTAAACAAACATTTGTTTATTGCGGATTACAACACAAGAGACTGGAATGCGCTAGCCATTTCCCTGCGAGGGTTAGGGATATACTGCATGTAGCATCCGCATTTCCAACATCCTAATTTCATGATTACGTGGGCTGGGACCCCGTGCTTAGAATTGGCTGTAGCTGCGCCAATACGGAAGGAGTGACCGGATAATGAAGTCGGGACTCCTCCCAGCGACCTGACCGAAATGCGTAAATGTTTGATGAACTGAGAAGTAGTTAGCGGGTTGGACCTGAAATGGAGTAAAAGGTCGTCAGCTGATAGGTTACACAGGCATTCGACAATTCACGGAGGACTGTGGCAGGACACCCTTTGTGCACGGTGGGGAAAACCGAACAACCACAGTTTGACCCGGTGACGAGGTCTTGGTCTGACTGAGGGACAGCTCGAAATGATCAGAGACATGTGACAGCTGACTGACCTTAGGATAGGGCGCGTTAATGGTCCGAGTTGTACACTCACCCGGTCTGAGAAACCCATAACAGGCAAGGTACATGGCCGCTTTTAATGTGAGGCTATCACGGATACCCAATGGTGTGGAGTCTAACAAGTCGGACAACTGCCTGAACACGTTGCCTGTGATTGGTTGTCTGACTGGGCTGCGAGGGACTTCCTTCTCAAGGATGCCCTTCAGAGCGGACTTCACCAAGCGAGAAGAGAGAATGGAGTAACTACGGGTATTGGTCAAGGATAAATGGTGTTGGATACCGGCTAGATAACTCCCAAAAGTATTGTGGGATAAATGCAGTGTGGAATGGCAAAACCCGACATATGCTAATAGGAAGGGAACTGAAATCTTGTCGCCCTCGGCGTGCTTGGATCTGGATTTGGAAAACGAGTTCCATGCCGTACCATAAATTTTTGCGTATTTGCGGACAAGGCATCTGCTGCAATATACTGGACTCCTTCAACGTGAGCACATGTGAAAGTAAATGTATGTAGTAGGGACAGCCAAACTAACCGTCTAGCCAAGCTCATTTATCTATAACATGGCTGACCGTCTAACACCAGGACAGAGAGAGAGTATCCGAAGACGTGACGGGTGAGAATTGTATACGTGACGGACCTAGACAAGTATGTGCCCGGTGACAAGAGCGAAACGTTATACAAGTACCTTAACAACCTAGAACACCCTGAAGAGCATCTTTAGGAACGAGACTACACGGAGAAAGGAGCGCATCGACAACGCAAGCAATCACAACCTGAAAACGTGTCAGGTTCATGAGGTGATTACTTGGACAACAATAAACAACTCTTTAAACCAGGACAGAGGGAAAGTATGCGAAGACGTGTCGGACGAGAATCGTATGCGTAACCGGGCCTAGACGAGTATGCGCCCGGTGACAAGTGCGAAACGTTAAACGAGTACCATATCAACCTAGAACACCATGAAGCACCTTTTTGGGACATGACTACACATAGAAAGGAGCGCATCGACAACGCAAGCAATCACAACCTGAAAGCGTGTCAAGTTCATGAGGTGATTACTTGGAGAACAATGTACGACACTTTAAACCAGAACAGAGGGAAAGTATGCGAAGAAGTGTCGGACGAGAATCGTATGCGTAACCGGGTCTAAACGAGTATGCGCCCGGTGACAAATGCGAAACGTTAAACGAGTACCATATCAACCTAGAACACCATGAAGTACATTTTTGGGACATGACTACACAGAGAAAGGAGTGCATCGACAACGCAAGCAATCACAACCTGAAAGCGTGTCAAGTTCATGAGGTGATTACTTGGACAACAATAAGAAACTCTTTAAACCAGGAGAGAGGGAAAGTATCCGAAGACGTGTCGGACGAGAATTATATGCGTAACTGAGTCTAGATAAGTGTGTGCCCAGTGGTAAGTGCGAAAGTTCATACGAGTACCATTACAACCCAAAACATCGTGAATTCCGATTTTTGAGAACGTGACTATATCGTAAAAGAGGTGCACCGACGACACAAGTAAACACAACCTGAAGACGTGTCAGGTTCATGAGGTGATTACTTGGATAATAAAACAAATCTTATCACCTACGTGTGGCGTTATTGCTGTTCTGAAGGCGTGTCAGTAACAACCGTGCAACGTACTCCCTGCAGGCGTGGGAGGCATGATGGGTATACATCACCTATGTGTGGCGTGTCAGTCATAACAATTATGCGACGTACCTTTTCTGTAACATGACAGGCTTAACAGGTAAATACCACCTATGCGTAGTGTCAGTGTCGTTCAGAAGGCATGTCAGTACCAACGATAATGAGACATACCCCGTCTGCAACGGTTTACTGGGTCAGCCCCGCCTGTGCGTCGTGTAATAGTCGTTCTGAATATGTGTGAGCAGCGACAACTGCTATGTATCACCCTGCCTATATAAAAATGCGTGCAGAACGACTACGTGTGAAACTGTCGTAAACCGCTAAGCATGGCTATACCACCAACTTGATGAACCTATACTCGGGCCAACCATAAACGCGTATAGACCACCAGTGAATGCCTGAAGCTAACCACGACCTGATGGCAGAGAATATGCCGGCAAGTAGTAACTATTATAACCACATACCTGCGTACAGGGCCACACCCCATGTGCTGTATGAGCATGTGCGCTGCACAAAACTGCGGGCGTACGAACTTCACAAATAGCGCAAGTGCATGTACAGAACACATGCCACGAGTGCACACGCAGCCTGATTCCCGCGTGCACCCGAGTAATATAACCCTCCAAACATGCGTGATACAGGTCCTGCGAGCAGGTGTGCAGCACGAACCTTATGAGTGCATACTCAGTAGTAATCCTATGAGCGTGGGCCATGTAATACTATAAACGTGCGTACAGTGTGACTCGTATGAGCGTGTACAAAGTATGAATCCTATGAGTGTGTACAACATGACTCCTACAAGAGCGTGTGTAGTAAGAACCCTGCAGGCGAGTACAAGCGTGTATACCACGTAACCTACGAGCAAGTGTACAGAATGGATGCTACATTGGTATGCACCGCATGAACTTTATGAATTATGCGAACGAGTGTACCGTATAAAAGCTACCGCGAATGTACTGCATAATCCTAACGCGTGTAAAGTAAGAATCCAACAAGCGTGTGTACAGTGTGTACTGTGTACAGCATGAATCTTATAAGTGTGTACGCAGCATAGTGCTACAAGTATGTACAAGCGTGTGTATAGAGTAAATGCTACAAGCATGCACCCCCGAACTATGCGCAAGTGTGAGTGCAGTATGAATGCTACAAGCAAGCGTACAGCATGAACCCTAAGGGTAAATGTACAATATAATCCTACAAGCGAGTGTACAGTATGAAACCTGTAGGCAAGTAAACGGTATAAACACTACAAGTGTGTACTGTATGAATCATACAAGCGTGTGTGCAGTATAAACCTAACAAAGGGGGTGTATAGTATGACCCTAAAAGCGTGTGTACGGTATAAAACTACAAGTGCGTAGAGAACGAATGAACCCTAAAAGCGTGTGTGGCGTATAAATGTTACCGGCATGAATCCTACCAACGTGCATGGGTACCAGGATGTGTACAGCATGAACCCTACGGCATGATTCCTATAAGTGAGAATCGTAGCTTCACAACAGCTGGAGGCACACCGCCCGGAAACACAGAAATATAAATAAATGAAAAGTAAACTGTGAGGAAGTTAGTTAAGAGACAAAGGTTAGAAGTGAGCGCAGCTGTTGGTGTAGCGTGCCTTAGACTGACCAGATTGGCAGCTGTGGGGGTGAAGCATAAGCCCACAGGGTGGGGCGGAGCGGTGAGTCCGATTGAGTGTAAAGGTGTGCGAGTCTCAGTATACGGGAGACACATATAGATCCTCCCCGCAGCACAGAACTACAAAATGTGATAATGATATATATGTGCAGGAGGCTGTTCACGTGGTGCGGTAATGATATATATGTGCAGGAGACTGATCACATAGTGCGGTAATGTTATACATGTGCAGGAGACTGTTCACATAGTGCGGTAATGATAAACATGTGCAAGAAGCCTAACACATAGTGCGGTAACCATATACATGTGCAAGAAGCCTAACACATAGTGCGGTAATGATATGCATGAGCAAGAAGCCTAACACATAGTGCAGTAATGATATGCATGTGCAAGAAGCCTAACACATAGTGCAGTAATGATATACATGTGCAGGAGACTGTTCACACAATGCAGCAATCAAATACATGTGCGAGAGGCCTAACACATAGTGCGATAATGATATGCATGTGCAGGAGACTGTTCACACAATGCAGTAATCATAGTGCAGTAATGATATACATGTGCAGGAGACTGTTCACACAATGCAGCAATCAAATACATATGCAAGAAGCCTATCACATAGTGCGGTAATGATATACATGTGCAAGAGACTGATCACACAATGCAGTAATCATATACATGCGCAGCAAGCCGTTCACATGGCGCGGCAATGATATGCACGTGCAAGAGGCGGTTCACATAACAAAGTAATCGTATACATGTGCAGCAAGCCGTTCACATAGTGCGGTAATGATATGCACGTGCAGGAGGCTGTTCACATAGTGCGGTAATGATATGCACGTGCAGGAGGCTGTTCACATAGTGCGGTAATGATATGCACGTGCAGGAGGCTGTTCACATAGTGCGGTAATGATATGCACGTGCAGGAGGCTGTTCACATAGTGCGGTAATGAAATGCACGTGCAGGAGGCTGAACACATAATAAAGCAAGCCATAAGAGAACACATACATGCGCAGCAAGCCGTACACCTAATGCGGTAATGATATGCTCGTGCAGGAGGCTGTTCGCATAACAAATTAGCCATATACATGCGCAGCAAGCCGTAAGTAATCATATACAGCTGAAAACCGTAAAATGCTACCGGCGAATGCAGATATGTAATACAATAACCTGGGGCCGGGCTGACCAAGGGTTTCCCTGAACTCCGGCTCACCTCCGGAGTCCGGGAACCGCCAGCGTTACCCCCGGTCAGCCACAGCCACTTACCCCCCCCCCATGCCGGCTGAAGCGAGGTTCCTGTCAGCTGACTCGTGCAGTCAGCTGACCGGTGGGAACGTGACTCCACTTCCTGCCGACATCACGTGACAACCCTCAAGCGAAGAACCCACGGCGTCATTGAAGGGAGGAGAGCCGTGAGTTTTATAGTCATCCCGCTCCTCCCACAATTACAGGCCAGCTGCGCAGGCCTTTCCATTTATTTTAATTTTTTTTAGACTTGGTTGGTCCTCTTAGGGGATGTTTAAACTGCGTTGATTTCCTAAACATTCCCTAAGGGGACCCACCAAGTGTATAAGGTTTAACAAAGGTTTAAGGGGGCTAGGGGTTGTGGTGGTATATGATCCACTACACTAGATCACCAAGGACCATTTAAATGTCCCTTTAGAAGCTGCTGTCAGCTTTGACTGCAGTCATTTAAAGGAATAATGGCCGGCTGCAGCGATAGCATAATGCTGGCTATTAGCGGCAGCTGTCAGGACCGCTTGGTATATCGCAGGCTCAAGTCAGGAGCCCGCACTATAAACCTTTACACATCATGTGTCATTAAAGGGGTACTCTGGTAAAAAAAAAAAAAATTATCAACTGGTGCCAGAAAATTAAACAGATTTGTAAATTACTTCTATTGAAAAATCTTTATCCTTCCAGTACATATTAGTGGCTGTATATTGCAGAGAAAGTTCTTTTGTTTTTGAATTTCTTTTTTTTCTGTCGACAGTACTCTCTGTCCATATCAGGAACTATCCAGAGCAGCATAGGTTTGCAATGGGGATTTGCTCCTGTTCTGGACAGTTCCTGATACGAACAGAGTTGCCAGCAGAGAGCTCAGTGAACAGAGAAAAAAATAAATCCAAAAGGAAAATAACTTTCTCTGTACTATATAGCAGCTAATAAGCACTGGAAGGATAATTTTTTTGAAATAGAAGTAATTTACAAATCTGTTTAACTTTCTGGCACCAGTTGATTGAAAAAAAATGTTCTCCCGGGGAGTACCCCTTTAACCCCTTAACGACGCAGGACGTATATTTACGTCCTGATCCGGCTCCCGCGATATTGCGTCGGTCCAGGCGCTCATCACGGCAATGTGCGGTATTAACCCTTTAGAAGTGAAAGTATCCCGGCTAGTCAGTCGGGCTGTTCGGGACCGCCGCGGTGAAATTACGGCATCCCGAACAGCTTGCAGGACACCAGGAGGGCCCTTACCTGCCTCCTCGGTGTCCGATCGACGAATGACTGCTCCGTGCCTGAGATCCAGGCAGGAGCAGTCAAGCGCTGATAACACTGATCACAGGCGTGTTAATACATGCCAGTGATCAGCATAGGAGATCAGTGTGTGCAGTGTTATAGGTCCCTATAGGACCTATAACACTGCAAAAAAAAAAAAAAGTGTTAATAAAGGTCATTTAACCCCTTCCCTAATAAAAGTTTGAATCACCCCCCTTTTCCCATAAAAAAATAAAACTGTGTAAATAAAAATAAAAATAAACATATGTGGTATCGCCGCGTGCGTAAATGTCCGAACTATAAAAATATATTGTTAATTAAACCGCACGGTCAATGGTGTACGTGCAAAAAAAATTCCAAAGTCCAAAAAAGCGTATTTTGGTAACTTTTTATACCATTAAAAAATGAATAAAAAGTGATCAAAAAGTCTGATCAAAACAAATCATACCGATAAAAACTTCAGATCATGGCACAAAAAATTAGCCCTCATACCGCGTGGTACGTGGAAAAATAAAAAAAGTTATAGGGGTCAGAAGAGGACATTTTTAAACGTATAAATTTTCCTGCATGTAGTTATGATTTTTTCCAGATGTACGACAAAATCAAAGCTATATAAGTAGGGTATAATTTTAACCATATGGACCTACAGAATAATGATAAGGTATCATTTTTACCCAAATATGCACTGCGTAGAAACGGAAGCCTCCAAAAGTTACAAAATGGCGTTTTTTCTTCGATTTTGTTGCACAATGATTTTTTTTTCTGTTTCGTCGTGAATTTTTGGGTAAAATGACTGATGTCACTGCAAAGTAGAATTGGTGACGCAAAAAATAAGCCATAATATGGATTTTTAGGTGAAAAATTGAAAGGGTTATGATTTTTAAAAGGTAATTAGGAAAAAACAAAAGTGCAAACATGGAAAAACCCTGAGTCCTTAAGGGGTTAAGGGATTATTTTGAAATGAAACCTATGCAATACGTCATAAGTGACAATTATGCTCCATCAAGGGCTATGTTTTTGTTAAAAAGTAGTGTATTCAAACACCTTCATATTTTACATAATTTCTAATGCAGATATGATTATAAATCTAATTCCATCCCATAGGGGGACAGATATATAAGTACCATAGCTATATGGCCAAACCCAGACAGGTAATTTAAGATCTGAAGAGTGATCAATTTAAATGTTTTGTTGTGTAGAAACCTAAAGTATGATTACCAAAACTCAACGACGATGAGTTTGTGCAATATCTTCTAGTTTAACTACACCAGAAATGAAAAGGGTTATCCACCATAAGGTGATTTTAGTACATACCTGGCAGACAGTAATGTACATGCTTAGGAAGGATCTGTGCTTGTCTTGGGGCTAAATGGCTATGTTGTCAGATTACCATAATACTGTGGCTAGCTTTTTGTGAACTGGGCATTGCATGTTGGAGTTCGGATTTTTAAACTACATATCCCATGCTTCCTTGTTTTAAAGTGGGAGGCCACTTTCCTCCCTCCCACACATCAGCCACCAACACAAATGAGTTGCATTCTATTCAAAAGACCAGTGGTTTCTAACCAAGGTGCCTAGAGCTGTTGCCAAATGATTTCTCTCCCATACAGCGCTCGCTTCACTTATTGGCGCTCCCTTTCAACACTTGACTAGTGATGTTATGTCTCATCCAACAGTATGCTGTTAAAAATAAATATTGGGGTGAAAATCAAAGAAGAATTTCGAGACCACCATCACACACAGGTACAGACACTATATTATGAACTACACTAACTTTACAGCCCCTGTAGCATATAGTCAAATAAAAAGAAATAATCCAGGAATACCCCTTTAACTAATAAATTAGATTTTTACAACTTACATTTTATTTTTTTTAATAATTTATCCCCAGAACAGCTACAGTTTAATATAACCATATTAATTGAGATATGGTTGTTTTCCCACAACAACCAATCACAGCACAGGATACATTTTCTCAGCAGATCTCATGAAGAAATAAAAGCTAAGGGTGCGTTCACACGGCCATTTGCCCCCGTTCCGTTTAAAAAAAAAAACGGATTTAAAAAAATGCATAGAAACGGCTGATCAAACTGGTATCCATTTTGAACCGTTTTGAACCGTTTTTTAATCCTTCTTTTTTTCAGTATGAAAAATCAGCCACCTACAGACACCCGCAGCCAGGACTATTACTACTCCCATCATGAAACAGACTTGTTTCCATGGTGGGAGTAGTAGTTCCTAGCTGCAGGAGTCTGCTGGTGGCTGGGGAGGCTACATTAGTGCTTGTACTACTACCCCCCATCATGGAACAAACTCTGTTCCATGATGGGGGTAGTAGTACAGGGGCTGAGGGATTGATCGCACCGGGTCTCACTTCTGAGACCCGATCCGACCAGAAGTCATTAAGCAGGGGAATGGTCTGCAACCCTGCGATCACCGATGTATTTTACTTTGATTTTTAAATTCCCCGCGGGGAGCTCTGAATGGCTGGTACTTTAAAATGGGCAATGTATATTAAAAGCACTGTAGGGGTGCAAGATATATAGCGCTATATATCTATTCCCCAGCTCATTTATAAAGTTATAACCCCCGCCAGTGCAAAAAGATATACCCCCGCAGTATATATATGTGACCCCCCCCCCCCGCCGGCGCATTTATAATGTAACCCCCGCAGGCGCATTTATAATTATATACCCCCCGCCCGGGGCAATTATCAATATATACCCCCCCCGCCGGTGTATTTACAGTATGTGACCCCCGCCGCTGGCGCATTTGTCATTAATGCAGCGCTATCTGTGAAAAGCATTTTACGCGCAGAGCATCACACCAGCCGCTGCCGGCGCGATGCTGCTGATAGATTACTATTCATACAGAGCGCTGCAGGGGCATATTATATAAAAGTGCTGTGGGGGCCAGATATATAGTATTATCTGGCCCCACAATACTTCTATATAATATGCCCCTGCATGTTTGAATAGTTTTCTATTAGCAGCATCACGTCGGCAGCAGCTGGTACAATGCTCTGTATGTAAAGTGCTTTTCACAGATAGCGCTGCATTAATGACAAATGCGCCAGTGGGGGGTCACATAAATGCACCAGCGGGGGGTATATATTGATAATTGCGCTGGCGGGGGGGGGGGTATATAATTATAAATGGACCTGCGGGGGTTACATTATAAATGCGCCGGTGGGGGGGGGGTCACATATATATTCTGCAGGGGTATAAATATTTGCGCTGGCGGGGGTTATAACTTTATAAAGGCACTGGGGGGCTAGATATATAGGGCTGTATATCTTGCCCCACAGTGCTTTTAATATACATTGTCCATTTTAAAAACCCTGCCTGGAACCCTGAATGGCTCCTCAGTACCGGCCATTCAGAGCTCTCTGCGGGGAATTTAAAAATGAAAGTAAAATACATCGGTGATCGCAGGGTTGAGGACCATGCCGCCTGCTCCCCTGCTTAATAACTTCTGATTGGATTGGGTTTCAGAAGTGAGACCCAGTGCGATCAATCCCTCAGCCCCTGTCCTACTACCCCCATCATGGAACAGAGTCTGATCCATGATGGGGATAGTAGTACAAGCACTAATGTAGTCCCCCCAGCCACCGGCAGACTCCCGCAGCCAGGGAATTACTACTCCCATCATAGAACAGACTTGTTTCCATGATGAGAGTAGTAGTATTCTTACAACACTGTAGGAGTTTGCTGATGTCACCTCTTCTGAGCATGCTCAGATATTTTAAACCCAGATGCAAACGGATTACATTAAAGGTTCATCCGTTTGCCATAGACTTCAATGTTAAAATTATGATGTCCGTGTTTTCTTCCGTTTTTTTCATGGAAGAAAAAAAAAAGGTATGTGCCATTTTTTTCTTCCACAAAAAAATGGAAATGAGTGCAGACGGGTGCAAACAGACTGTAAAAAAATCCCATTGACATGAAGGGGATTTTTTTAAACCATTTTTAATCCGTTCACAGTCTGCAAAAACAGAACTGAAACGGGGATAAAAAAAACGAGGACAGACGGCCGTGTAAACAAGCCCTAAGCTGTGATTGGTTGCTATGTGCAAAACCAGAGCAGTTTTTGTTTGTACATTTAGTGTTTGCCCCCCCCATTGTATGTTTATATTTGTGGCAGATAAACATTCTGGTAATTAGTGACTGATGTGGTAAATTTAGTCTCTGCTGCAAAAAGCTATAATCATACCAAGGAAATGCTTCTTTTGACAAGTTAGTATAATTCTATTGTGTTTAACTGTCTGTAAAAATAGCATTCACAGATAAGCTGAATTCCATTTTGACTGTAATATCCTAGCACAAAATGGCATCTGTCCATTTTGACTGTGATTTGCATGTCTAAATTATGAAAACAAACTATTCTAGCCTATTATTGATGGGTGAATTAAAAACTGAGGTCATTCTCTTAGTCCTTGGATCCTCATGGATCAAACAATTATCACCTATCCTATGAATATTTACTAAGGGTAAGGTTACACGTAATGGATCCGCAGCGTATTTTACGCTGCGGATCCGCTGGTGACCCGACCCATAGTGTGCCTCCAGCTGTTGCCACCCCTGCCCCGCCTCGACCCCTGGCCTGCTTGCAGCAGCAATTTGCTCCAAGAGCTACACAGGGGCCTGTGAGTCGCCGCGTCCGTGCACAGTGTACTCAGACATCACGGCTGCTCTGCACTCAGCATCTTGCAGGCCCCTGTGTGGCCGCTCGGAGTGGAGGATTGCCGCTGCAAGCAGGCCAAGGGGTGGGGCAAGGCAAGGAGGGGGGTGGAAACAGCTGGAGGCACACTATGGGTCGGGTCACAGGTGGATCCGCAGCGGATCCGTTACGTGTGACCCTACCCTTAAAGTATATAAAATAACTCTTAGGAATGCTTGCAATACTCAAATTTGAAATGCAAGATACTTTGTAAGGCTATGTTTACACGGTGTTTATACGGCCATAAAATAGGAATAAAATACATCTGTATTGTTGATGTAATAGTGTATCCAGTAAAAATCTATGTGGCTTTCAGTGTACAAAAAAATTTGTGTTTCAATTTGGAAATATGGACACATTTTTAAATAGTGTGCATGCTGTCGGATCATTTGTTAAAAGAGAAACAGCTGCGCTATAAAAATGATTTTGCCAGAAAGAAAAAAGATAGATTTTATTATTAATAGTAAATAGCTAAGAATCTAATTGATATTACTTAATACATGTGGAAGTATGATAAAGTCTTTACAATACCTCTTAAAAGATCACAGCATAACACTGTGAATGTAGATGTAGAATGTCAATATTACTGTACAATGCTATGATATGTATAGCAATATCCGCTCTCTACTGGTATAGTCTGCCCTAGGCAGAATTATCAGAAGAGGACCAATTGAGCATCACGGAGATCAGGAAAAGTTTTCTAACTGCAATTTTAACTCATGGGATGCCTGTGATTGTGCTGCAGGGGTCTGGTGAGAGCTCCCAAATTCCTAGCAGTTGTTATTTTCACCTTTAACTGCTGTTATGGGCATTGATCGTGGCATTTAAAGGGTTAATGGTGGACATCAGTGTGATTGTTGATGTCCGTTACACAGCAAAAGCAACATGACTTAAAAATATGTCATGTCCCTTTAACCCCTTCCTGCCCATTACGTAAATATATGTCATAGGGCAGGAAGGGGTTAAAGGCGTCCATAGCTTTTAGATTTTATTTATGTGTGCAAAAAATTAAAATAAATGTCCTAGCTATCAAAGGTATAAAATGTCTAAAGGCCACCAGGTATTATTACTTTTATTTCTTCAGTGACCTTGTTTGATCAAGGGGTTAATAATGATATCCAATATCCATGATTGTTTAATACTGTTATGGGTTCATGTTTAATACTCCCAAAGGTCTACATTGGTTAAACGGTTACTATGTTACTCATTTTTATTCATAATTTTATTTTATTTATGGCTGTATTTTTGTTTTCATTTCACACTGTGTGAATATAAATGATCCACAGTAAGGCAAAAGAACCTAACTAGGAAACTCATTTTCCTCACCTTAAATCTTGGAAATCAGGATAAATCCCTGGATCAATGACCCTTCTCCATTATTTAGTAACTATAACGTGTAGTTTGTTTTCACTCCAGAACTCTTGAATTATTTTAGTGAGTTAACATGACAATTTCCAGTGGCAGCGAGTTCCAAAGTCTTATTTCTCTAACAGTAAAGAGAGATCTCTGTATTGACCCAGCCATCCATGGCCATCTCATTTATAAACCAAATAACCTTAATTTTGAAAATCTTTTTGAGGATTGTAGTTGACCCAATCCATATATTATTCTTGTTGCCCTGTAGTGTCACCAGTGTTTTAAAAGCTAATTTTATTTTGTTGAATAATTATGTCCCAGAAAGAAAAGGGGTGGCTTATGATAGTTCACTTGGCTATAATGTCATTATCCACATATGCACTGGTATACTACGGTTTTAGGTCCGGTCCAAAACCGCATACGGGTCAAAACTGAGCCGACCGCAGTCACCGTTTGACTCCGGTCGGATCATTAAAGTAAATGGAGTCACGGGCTGATCCGTCCGGCACCCGTATGTACAAAACGTGGTGAGAATGCACCCTAAGGAGTAAGTTTGTCATGCTTGTGAATAAATAATAGCGAGTACTGATGAGCACGTTAAATGAATAGTGATATGAAGAGGTGATGATCCTAACAGATGGGGATTTTGTTTAGTAGAGTTGTGGTGTGTAGAAGCTAGCCGAATATTCAGTAAAGCTAGAATTAAAAGTAATAAATGTATAAATATATATTGTAAAGTCCAATAATGAACAACCTATCAAAACATATAGATACTGTCACGATTCGGCTTACGGGTTGTGGATCCGCTGTGTCAGCGAGGGATTGGCGTGGACCGTGCTAGTGGACCGGTTCTAAGAGGCTACTGGTTTTCGCCAGAGCCCGCCGCAAAGCGGGATGGTCTTGCTGCGGCAGTAGCAACCAGGTCGTATCCACTAGCAACGGCTCAACCTCACTGACTGCTGAGAAGGCGTGGGACAGAAGGACAAGGCAGAGGCAAGGTCAGACGTAGCAGATGGTCGGGGGCAGGCGGCAAGGTTCGTAGTCAGGATGGATAGCAGAAGTTCAGGTACACAGGCTTTGGACACACTAAACGCTTTCACTGGCACAAGGCAACAAGATCCGGCAAGGGAGTGCATGGGAGGAGATCAGATATAGCCAGGGAGCAGGTGGAAGCTAATTAAGCTAATTGGGCCAGGCACCAATCATTGGTGCACTGGCCCTTTAAGTCTCAGAGAGCTGGCGCGCGCGCGCCCTAGAGAGCGGAGCCGCGCGCGCCAGCACATGACAGCAGGGGACCGGGACGGGTAAGTGACCTGGGATGCGATTCGCGAGCGGGCGCGTCCCGCTGTGCGAATCGCATCCCCAACGGCCATGACAGTGCAGCGCTCCCGGTCAGCGGGACTGACCGGGGCGCTGCAGGGAGAAAGACGCCGTGAGCACTCCGGGGAGGAGCGGGGACCCGGAGCGCTAGGCGTAACAGTACCCCCCCCCTTAGGTCTCCCCTTTTTTTTGTCCGGCAACTGCCTCCCCTGGGACGAGGACACCGGGAAAGAATGGAGGGTTTCCTCAACGGAAGGCAGTACAGCAGGAGTTGGAATGGGGAGGGAGGGCAGAGGGTGAAGCTTGGCACGGGGCAGGGAGACACAAGGACGGGAGCCATGAGGAGGCACAGAGGCTTGCCTGACGGGACTGGGAGGGGGGGAGAGGCACTTCCTGTGGCAGGCAGAGTCCCAGTTCCTGATCTCCCCGGTAGTCCAATCAAGGGTGGGAGAATGAAGCCGGAGCCATGGCAGACCGAGGAGGACCTCAGAGGTACAATTGGGGAGAACGAAGAGCTCAATCCTTTCGTGGTGGGGTCCAATAGACATCAAGAGGGGTTCTGTGCGGTAACGCACGGTGCAATCCAATCTGACTCCGTTGACCGCGGAGATGTAGAGCGGCTTGACAAGACGGGTCACCGTGATGCTGAATTTATTCACAAAGGACTCCAAAATAAAATTCCCGGAGGCACCAGAGTCCAAGCAGGCCACGGCTGAGAGGGAGGAGTTGGCTGTAGGAGAAATCCGCACGGGCACCGTGAGATGTGGAGAAGAAGACTTAGAACCAAGAGATGCCACACCCACGTGAGCTGGGTGCGTGCGTGCGTTTCCCAGACGTGGAGGACGGATAGGGCAATCCACCAAGAAATGCTCGGTACTGGCACAGTACAGACAGAGATTTTCTTCTCTACGGCGATTCCTCTCTTCCTGGGTCAGGCGAGACCGATCCACTTGCATGGCCTCCTCGGCGGGAGGCCCAGGCGTAGACTGCAAAGGATGCTGTGGGAGAGGTGCCCAGAGATCTAAATCTTTTTCCTGGCGGAGCTCTTGGTGTCGCTCAGAAAAACGCATGTCAATGCGGGTAGCCAAATGGATGAGTTCTTGGAGGTTGGCAGGAATCTCTCGTGCGGCCAGCACATCCTTGATGCGACTGGATAGGCCTTTTTTAAAGGTCGCGCAGAGAGCCTCGTTATTCCATGATAACTCGGAAGCAAGAGTACGAAATTGGATGGCGTACTCGCCCACAGAAGAATTACCCTGGACCAGGTTCAACAGGGCAGTCTCGGCAGAAGAAGCTCGGGCTGGCTCCTCGAAGACACTCCGGACTTCAGCGAAGAAGGACTGGACTGTGGCTGTGGCAGGATCATTGCGGTCCCAGAGCGGTGTGGCCCAAGACAAGGCCTTTCCTGAAAGAAGACTCACTACGAACGCCACCTTAGACCGTTCTGTAGGAAACAAGTCCGACAACATCTCCATATGCAGGGAACACTGAGACAAAAATCCACGGCAGAGTTTAGAGTCCCCATCAAATTTGTCCGGCAGGGACAAGCGGAGGTTAGGAGCGGCCACTCGCTGCGGAGGAGGTGCAGGAGCTGGCGGAGGAGATGGTTGCTGCTGTAGCAGAGGCAGAAGTTGCTGTAACATGGCGGTCAACTGCGACAGCTGCTGTCCTTGTTGGGCAATCTGCTGCGATTGCTGAGCGACCACCGTGGGAAGATCAGCGAGACTTGGCAGCGGCACCTCAGCGGGATCCATGGCCGGATCTACTGTCACGATTCGGCTTACGGGTTGTGGATCCGCTGTGTCAGCGAGGGATTGGCGTGGACCGTGCTAGTGGACCGGTTCTAAGAGGCTACTGGTTTTCGCCAGAGCCCGCCGCAAAGCGGGATGGTCTTGCTGCGGCAGTAGCAACCAGGTCGTATCCACTAGCAATGGCTCAACCTCACTGACTGCTGAGAAGGCGTGGGACAGAAGGACAAGGCAGAGGCAAGGTCAGACGTAGCAGATGGTCGGGGGCAGGCGGCAAGGTTCGTAGTCAGGATGGATAGCAGAAGTTCAGGTACACAGGCTTTGGACACACTAAACGCTTTCACTGGCACAAGGCAACAAGATCCGGCAAGGGAGTGCATGGGAGGAGATCAGATATAGCCAGGGAGCAGGTGGAAGCTAATTAAGCTAATTGGGCCAGGCACCAATCATTGGTGCACTGGCCCTTTAAGTCTCAGAGAGCTGGCGCGTGCGCGCCCTAGAGAGCGGAGCCGCGCGCGCCAGCACATGACAGCAGGGGACCGGGACGGGTAAGTGACCTGGGATGCGATTCGCGAGCGGGCGCGTCCCGCTGTGCGAATCGCATCCCCAACGGCCATGACAGTGCAGCGCTCCCGGTCAGCGGGACTGACCGGGGCGCTGCAGGGAGAAAGACGCCGTGAGCGCTCCGGGGAGGAGCGGGGACCCGGAGCGCTAGGCGTAACAGATACACTAGCTTTTGTTATTAATGTGCACCTGATAACGAATCATGAAGGAAATGGGTTCCTTAATGGTTGTTACTTAGCACAGCGGGACACTCATGTTGTTACTGCAAAAACCATAAACAATGTTCTGTAATTAGCCAAGAGTCTGGCTATGGTATTGGTCCCACTGCGATAAGTACCAACATGCGGTCTAGCACTGATTACATTGATAGTCCAATACATTACCACTGCAGTCCTGTTGCGGCTTCGTATGTGGTTTTGTTTGTGGTCCTGCTGTATTTCCATTCCCAATGTCCTCAGTGGCTGTTAGGTATGTCAATAGGCCCTCGGCGATGATGCTGGCAGGTGGCATCTCAACCAATACAGCTTGCAACTTCCAAGCTGGCGGTGAGTAGTGACGTCCCTATGGTGGCTCCTGGGTTCCACAATACCTTTGATGCATTTTAGAAACTAAACTCCGGTTTCCTTTGTCTGGAATGGCAATTGTGGGATGGCTGTCAGTTCTTATGCTTGTCAGTTGGATCTCGCCTGATGTTAACCCATTAGTGCCTGTGCATTAGCTGCGCCTTGAGCCTATATTTAGTGTTATCTTAATAAATTAATAAATGTACCGTGCTGCTAAGAGCATCTTAGCGCACAGCGCCGTACATTTACGGCACAGCTTCCCGCAATGATCGGGCCGGGATGGCTGCTGTCATCTAACAGCAGCCACCCAGCATATCGCCCAGGGGGTCCTGAGACCCCCCTTGTCAGCGATCGTTGTGAATCTCTGGTCAGAATTGATCTCTGGTGACCCGATGACCCGAAAAACAAGGGTGATTGGTGCTGTCTGAGACTGTATCAATCACCCCTAAGCAGCAGGAGTGAGGTGACACTGGTGCCACCTCACGACCGCTGTGATTGGTCGGCCGAGATGGCCGATCATTCACAGCTCCTGCTGGGAGGCATCTGTCCTGCCCCCGGAGCGGAGGGCAGAGCAGGTGCACGTGGAGAATTGGGATTGTTGGGGGTACCTGTGATGGAAACATGGTCTGCGGTTGCGAGGAAATGGTCAGCGGCAGAGGCTGGACCGGATAAGCGGCGACTGCGAAGGGATCCTGGCCGGTAGTGGCAGCAGCAGGAGATGAGGGCTGTGTGCCTCCTTCTGTTGCATAAGTGCAACTCCCAGCATGCACAACCAAAGGGCACACTGGGAGTTGTAGTTATGCAACAGCTGGTGGATTTTTTCCACTAGAGCTATTGCATAACTACAACTCCCAGCATGCACAGGCATGCTGGTAGTTATAGTTGTGTGCCTCCAGCTGTTGCATAACTAAAAACCCCAGCATGGACATACAGTCAAAAGGCATGCTGGGGGTTTTAGTTGTAGTTATGTAAAAGCTGGAGGCACTTTTTTCTATCGGGAACGTGTGCCTCCAGCTACTGCATAACTACAACTTCCAGCATGCATGGACAGCTGAAGGGCATGCTGGGAGTTGAAGTTATGCAACAGCTAAAGGCACACAACTATAACTCCCAGCATGCCCTTCGGCTGTCTGCACATATTGCTGGGAGTTGTAGTTATGCAACCGCTAGAGGCAAAATGTGTGTCCCCAGCTGTGGCCTAACTGCAACTCCCAGCATGCACAGACAGCCAAAGGGAATGCTTGGAGTTATAGTTGTGTGCCTCCAGAAGTTGCAGAACTACATCTCCCAGCATGTCCTTTGGCTGTCCGTGCATGTGGGGAGTTGTAGACATGCAATAGCTGGAGGCAGACTTTTTGATAGAGAAATGTGCCTCCAGCTTTTGCATGACTGCAACTCCCAGCATACATGGACAGTCAAAAGGCACACTGGGCATTATAGTTATGCAACAGTTGGAGGCACACAAGTATAACTCCATGCATGCCCTTCAGCTATCCGCACATGCTGGGAGTTGTACTTATGGAACCGCTAGAGGCACTTCTTTTCTATCAAAAAGTGTGCCCCTGGTTGTTGGATAGCTACAACTTCCAGCATGTGTGGACAGCCGAAGAGCATGCTGGTAGTTGTAGTTATGTAACTGCCAGCGTTATAGTTGTGTGCCTCCAGCTGTTGCATAACTGCAACTCCCAGCATGCCCTTCGGCTGTCAGGTCATGCTGGGAATTGTAGGTTTACAACAGCAAGTGCACACGGCATGTTACAGTAAGTTTCCTACACAGAGTTTGAGTTGCGGAAAATCCGCCATGGCTCAAACTTGTAGTGGGACCATGTGTGTGTACTGTAAAAAAAAATAAAAATAAAAAAAACACCTACACTTCACTACACGTACACAAAATAAAAAAGTAAAACACTACAATATAAACACGCTCTTTCACAGTTACTCCTTGTACGGCACTGTTTCCTGAAACTATCACGCCCCCTCCCGTAGGCTTGCATTGAGGGGCGGAGCGTGACGTCACACGGGGGTGGAGGCGTGACGTCACATGCCACCGGCCCTGTGGTCGACCATAATCAGACCCGGAGCGAACACGCTCCGGGGGCTGATGACAAACGGGGTGCCTGCGGGACTCCCGCGATCAGGCATCTTATCCCCTATCCTTTGGATAGGGGATAAGATGTGTAAGCACCGGAGTACCCCTTTAAGGTCAAAATGGCTGCGTCCTTAAGGGGTTTACAAAGTAGAAATTAATGGGGTGTTCCAGGCAAAAACGTTTTTATATATATCAACTGGCTCCGGAAAGTAAAACAGATTTGTAAATTACTACTATTAAAAAATCTTAATCCTTCCAATAGTTATTAGCTTCTGAAGTTTTCTGTCTAACTGCTCAATGATGATGTCATGTCACGGGAGCTGTGCATGATGGGAGAATATCCCTTGCATGATGGGAGAATATCCCCATAGGAGCTGGACAGCTCCCGGGACGTGAGTCATCAGAAAGCAGTTAGACAGAAAACAGCAACTCAACTTCAGAAGCTAATAACTATTGGAAGGATTAAGATTTTTTAATAGAAGTAATTCACAAATCTGTTTAACTTTCCGGAACCAGTTGATATATAAAAAAAAGTTTTTGCCTCGAATACCCCTTTAAGTTTTGGCATGTTTTTCATGCTCCTAAAGAAAAGCCCCCAGTCCCCAGGAGAGCTACCAGAAGAGTGAGCATCAAAAGGTATTTTACATATAAAAACATGCATAATATTATGCATACAGGTCTTACTGCACATTACTACACTAACTTGAGCATTATTGACTCAAACTAGTTTTCTGCAGGCTTTAATTATCATATGATTGTTCATAAAAATATTTTACTTTTCCATTTCCGACTAAGTTAAAATACCTTAGAGGAATTGCCCTCACTGCAATGCAAAACCACTGATAAAAACATTGAGGACTTAATTTTCTGAAAGGCACAGCACGTACAGTATATGCCTGCAAATAACCCTATTTTATGAATGTTTTCTAAAGTTATCATTTTATATAAAACCACTAGAAGGTCTTTATTTATATGTGCATTGTGGGTAATGTGTTATTTTTACTGTGCTGTGGGAATAAGATGAGGGCAGCTGCAGAGGGTGCTACATGTGAGAATCACATCACAATGCTTTGCTTTATGTGTAGGAGATGCTAAACATAACTTCAATTCAGGCTACAGTAACTCTTCTGTTGGATCTCAGCAGGTGGGTTAGCTTATATTTCCCACGTGGATTATCAGTCTTTGGTGACCAAGCCCCTTTAACTGGTTTTCTTGTTGTATTCCCTTGTACTTTTGGTTGGTACTAAGAACTATATACCAGGAACACCCTATATGACCTACCACTTTGAAGATGACCTAGTCATATGGCCATCAAAATGTGTTCCTTGTCAAAGTCACCTAAATTCTAATGCTTGTCATTTTTCCTGCTTTCCCAACCCCAACTTCAAAATCTCACCCAGTTGTAGTTTAATAGCTCCCACCAATTGTGAGATGCTGTTGCCACAAATTAATCAATGTTATTCACTTTACCTGTGGAACCTATGGGGCCATCTATTGAAGCTTGATATAGCCCTCTCTGCCCCGGGGAGTGAAGAAAGCTACTGTGTGCTTCTCCTCAGTCATTGTAATTATTGATGGGAGGTCTCAGCCCTGAGACCATGACCAATGAAAACTTTTAACTTGCCTGCAAACACGTCAATGGTATTTTTTAAATGGCAGGTACAGGTGATACTCCAAAAATTAGAATATCGTGCAAAGTTCATTTATTTCAGTAATGCAAATTAAATGGTGAAACTAAAATATGAGAGAAACTCATTGCATGCAAAGCAAGATAGTTCAAGCTGTGACTTGTCAAGATTGTAATGATTATGGCTTACAGCTCATGAAAACCCCAAATCCAACCCCAAATCTCAGAAAATTAGAATAGTGTGAAAAGGTGCAATATTCCAGGCTCAACATGTCCCACTCTTATCAGCTAATTAAGCCATAGCCCCTGCAAAGCGTTCCTGAGCCTTTAACCCATTAACGACGCTGGACATAAATGTACCTCCTGGTGAGCTGGTACTTAACGCACCAGGACGTATACTTACGTCCTATAAATAGTCGCGAACATCGGAGCGATGCTCAGGTCATGCACGGCAGGTCCTGGCTGCTGATAGCAGCCAGGGACCCGCCGATAATGGCGGACATCCGCGATCGCACGGATGTTCGCCATTAACCCCTCAGACGCTGTGATCAATACAGATCACGGCATCTAAAGCATTGTGGTCACTAAAATGGATGATCAGATCGCCCGCAGCGCTGCCGCGGCGATAAGATCATCCAGAACAGCAGACGGAGGTCCCCTCACCTGCATCAGCTGCCTTCCACGGGTCTTCTACTCTGGTCTGCGATCGAGCAGACCAGAGCAGAAGATGACCGATAATACTGATCATTGCTATGTCCTATTCATAGCACTGAACAGTATTAGCAATCGAATGATTGCTATAAAAATTCCAAAATAGCTGCTTTTTTATAACATTTTATTCCCAAAAAAATTAATTAAAAAAATGTATTAAAAGTTCTATATAAGCAAATATGCTATCAATAAAAAGTACAGATCATGGCGCAAAAAATTAGCCCTCATACCACCGCTTATATGGAAAAATGAAAAAGTTATAGGTCTTCAAAATAGGGGGATTTTAAACGTACTAATTTGGTTGAACAGTTTGCGATTTTTGTTAAGCGCAACAGTAATAGAAAAGTATGTTATCATGGGTATGATTTTAATCATATTGATCCAAAGAATAAGGAACACGTCATTTTTACCATAAATTGTACAGCGTGAAAACGAAACCTTCCAAAATTTGCAAAATTGACGTTTCCTTTTTAATTTCCCCTCACAAATAGTATTTTTTTCGATGCGCCATACACTTTATGGTAATTACAACGGACAACTGGTCGCGCAAAAAAAAAAGCCCTCATACCGTATATACTCGAGTATAAGCCGAGTTTTTCAGCACGATTTTTCGTGCTGAAAACACCCCCCTCGGCTTATACTCGAGTGAACTCCCCCACCCGCAATGGTCTTCAACCTGCGGACCTCCAGAGGTTGCAAAACTACAACTCCCAGCAAGCCCGGGCAGCCATCGGCTGTCCGGGCTTGCTGGGAGTTGTAGTTTTGAAACCTCCGGAGGTCCGCAGGTTGAAGACCACTGCGGCCTTCAACATCATCCAGCCCCCTCTCACCCCCTTTAGTTCTGAGTGCTCACCTCCGCTCGGCGCTGGTCCGGTCCTGCAGGACTGTCCGGTGAGGAGGTGGTCCGGTGGGATAGTGGTTCCGGGCTGCTATCTTCACCGGGGAGGCCTCTTCTAAGCGATTCGGGCCCGGCCTCAGAATAGCCACGTTGCCGTGACAACGACGCAGAGGTGCGTTCATTGCCAACGTACTTCTGCGTCATTGTCAAGGCAACGCCTCTATTCCGGGCCGGAAGCGCGGAGAAGAGGCCTCCCGGTGAAGATAGCAGCCCGGACCACCTCCTCACCGGACCACCTCCTCACTGGACCACCTCCTCACCGGACAGCCCTGCAGGACCGGACCAGCGCCGAGCGGAGGCGAGTACTCAGAACTAAAGGGGGTGAGAGGGGGGCTGGATGATGTTGAAGGCCGCAGTGGTCTTCAACCTGCGGACCTCCGGAGGTTTCAAAACTACAACTCCCAGCAAGCCCAGACAGCCGATGGCTGCCCGGGCTTGCTGGGAGTTGTAGTTTTGAAACCTCTGGAGGTCCGCAGGTTGAAGACCACTGAGGGCGAATGATGAGAAGAGGATGATGAAGGGGGGGTGTGGGGATGATGAAGGGGGGTGGGGATGATGAAGGGGGGGTGTGGGATGATAAGGGGATGATGAAGGGGGGGATGTGTGGGATGATAAGGGGATGATGAAGGGGGGATGTGCGGGATGATAAGGGGATGATGAAGGGGGGATGTGTGGGATGATGACAAGGGGATGATGAAGGGGGGATGTGTGGGATGATAAGGGGATGATGAAGGGGGGATGTGTGGGATGATGACAAGGGGATGATGATGAGGATGTTAATGACGGGTCTGGATGATGACAGGGGGGGATGAGGTATTTCCCACCCTAGGCTTATACTCGAGTCAATAACTTTTCCTGGGATTTTGGGTTGAAATTAGGGGTCTCGGCTTATACTCGGGTCGGCTTATACTCGAGTATATACGGTACTAGTCTGTGGATGAAAATATAAAATAGTTATGATTTTTTGAAGGAGAGGAGGAAAAAACAAAAACGTAAAAATAAAATTGTCTGAGTCCTTAAAGGGGTACTCCCGTGGAAAACTTTTTTTTTTAAATCAACAGATGCCAGAAAGTTAAACAGATTTGTAAATTACTTCTATTAAAAAATCTTAATCCTTCCAATACATTTTATGGGCTATATACTACAGAGGAAATGCTTTTCTTTTTGGATTTCTCTGATGTCACGACCACAGTGCTCTCTGCTGACCTCTGCTGTGAATTTAAGGAACTGTCCAGAGCAGCATATGTTTGCTATAGGGATTTTCTCCTGCTCTGGACAATTCCAAAAATGGACAGCAGAGGTCAGCAGAGAGCACTGTGGTCGTGACATCAAAGAAATCCAAAAAGAAAAGCATTTCTTCTGTAGTATACAGCCCCTAAAAAGTACTGGAAGGATTAAGATTTTTTAATAGAAGTAATTTACAAATCTGTTTAACTTTCTGACACCAGTTGATTTAAAAAAAAAAAAAAAAGTTTTTGGAGCACTTCATGCTTCCTTCCACAGACAAGCTTTATGGGAATGCTGAATGCATTTTCCAGCAGGACTTGGCACCTACACACAGTGCCAAAAGTATCAAAACCTGGATCAATGGCCATGGGATTACTGTGCTTTATTGGCCAGCAAACTCACCTGACCTGAACCCCATAGAGAATCTCTGGGGCATTGCAAAGAGAAAGATGAGAGACATAAGACCAAACAATGCAGAAGAGCTGAAGGCTGCTATTGAAGCATCCTGGTCTTCCATAACACCTCAGCAGTGCCCCATGCTGTTAGCTTCCATGCCACACCACATTGAGGCAGTAATTGCTGCAAAAGGGTCCCAAACCAAGTACTGAGAACATATGCATGCTTATACTTTTCAGAGGTCTGATATTGTACAATACTTGTTTTCCTGATTGCATGTAATATTTACATTTTCTGAGATTGTGGATTTGGGGTTTTCATGAGCTGGAAGCCATATTCATCCCAATTATGACAAATCACGGCTTGAACTAACTTGCTTTCCATGTAACGAGTCTCCCAAGTATTAGTTTCCCCTTTTAAGTTGCATTACTGAAGTAATTGAACTTTTGAACGATATTCAAATTTTTCAAGTATCACCTGTACATGTTAAGGGCAACATCAGGGCTGGAAATACAATACAGCTCATGCTTTGCTATATCTGTCTTCACACAGTTTTTCTCTACATTGGCAGTGATTACAAGAAACAATTTTTGAAGGATCTTAAAGGGGTACTCCCACCCTAGATATCTTATCCCCTATTCAAAGGATAGGGGAAAAGATGTCTGATCGCGGGGGTCCCACCGCTGGGGACACCCGCATTATTGCATGCGGCACCCACCTGTTTTTTCACCGGAACCGCTGGAGGGTCTGAGTCACGACCACGGGAGCGGAAGTCCATGACATCAGGACTCTGCCCCTATGTGACGTCATGCCCGTCCCCTCAATGCAAGCCTATGGGAGGGGGCGTGATGGCCATCACGCCCCCTCCCATAGACTTGCACTGAGGGGACGGGCGTGACATCACACAGGGGCGGAGTCCTGACATCACAGACTTCCGTTCCCGTAGTTGCGACTCAGACCCTCCAGCGGTTCTGGTGAAAAAACAGGTGGGTGCTGCATGCAATAATGTGGGGGTCCCCAGCGGCGGGACCCCCGCGATCAGACATCTTATCCCCTATCCTTTGGATAGAGGATAAGATGTCTAGGGTGGGAGTACCCCTTTGTTACATTTGTTAGTTGTATAAACAGTTAATTCCCCTAATGTAATGGCAAGGAGAACTAAGCAGAAAAGGTATTGAAGTAGTATCTCTGTTTATGACTATGATGTACGTATATATGCAATATAGCACCTTGGTGAATACAGTATCATGACAGTTCCTCTGATAACAGCTTAAATGATTTATTGTCATAAAACAGTATCGATACAGTAATGGAATTTGTCATTCTGCATCTACTTTACAGATGGTGAAAGCAGCAGCAGCAGCGTGGCTTACAGATGGGACTTAGTGATTTCCTCCATTTTATAATACTCTTACATATGCCATGGAGCGATTTATTTTCTACATTTGTCAAAATACTCATTCAGATGTGGCTGAAATGGTGTTATTTACATTCATAGAATTCTATTCAGATTCCATTCAATTCACATTAGGCAAAAGAGCCACACTTTGCAAGTGGAGTAGTTGAAATACAAATGATGCAATTTAGTAACGAATTCTAAAGTACATCACCTTTTGTTTCCCTCTTTTCACATTTGCCTGTTAAAACCACAAGCCAGAGGCGAATAGTGTAATTATGTGCACCAGTTATTGAATATTTATGTTCCGAGCCAAGACACTGCATAATAATAAAATGTGTTGATCAATCAAAGCACTTACAGTTGAAACATATTTCTGTGTGGATACAGAATTTTACATTATTGTTGGAGATTAATTGGCTACACTTTGCCCAGCTTGCACCCTGTTTGGAGAAAGATTTTGTTTATTAGAAATCCTCGCCGTCTCCTTCAGATTCCATTTAAAGGGAGGTGTTTACACTAGTACACTCACTGCTGCTATTAAGAGCCTTTTTTCCTTTTCTTTATTCTGCTAAATGGAAGTGATAAGCATTTACAGAACAGAAGCAAGTCCTCTTCTTTTATTTCGTTAAAGATAATAAAAGAGGATTCATTTTGCTAAATTCATTGCTTGCATATACCCATGTTCTCTTCATCGCCGCCTCGGGCAAATGAAGTAAATAATGCATTTACATTTGGACATGCTAGAGCGGTTGTAATAAAAGCATGTACTATAGGTGCCAATTAGGCTGCAAGTCACAGAAAACAGCAGAGGCCAATCACACCCAGTGAGGCTCATGTCTGTACGCCCTTGTTCCTTCACTACAATACACTCATTGACTATTTATTTACTCTTCACAAAAAGGCTGCTGTTTATTTATTTATTTATTTATTTTTTACTTACTATTGCCTCTTTTCAGTCCCTGAACTATGCAAACTATCTCTCTCGGCAGAGATAAGTATACTTTTTGGTCTCTGCATTCAACATCTTAAGAAACAAATTCAATTTGTTGAATTCTTTCAAGTTGTATTATTACAGCATAAAAAGAGAATGGGCAGAGACTTTTTGGAAAATATATTTGCAAACTGATGTAAAAAAAGGACTTTAACTCTTACCATTTAATTTGACATGCTATGCATGGTCATTGTCTTGTAAAGAGCAAACATCATAGGGGGACATTTATAAAGGGATTTAGAGCTCTTTTTTTGCCTACAAAAGTCGTACAAAAAGTCGCATTAGCACCAAAGCAATTTTGTGTGCGACTTTTGGCTGTAAGCAAAAAGCTACAAAAGAGCATACGAAAGTACATTTTATTTTTTACTTTGCAGTGGTCAGGGATTTATCAAGTGCAAAAGTTGCACAAAAAGTCGCAACCCCTCCAAAATAGCGTAAATGTAAGCCAGCTCCGGAGCTGGCGTACAAAATGGCTTTGGAGAGCAAATTTTTATATTTCCGCTTGGGACCCCCGTGATCTTGCACGCCACACCCCGTTTAAAATCAGTCTCCGGACCGTGTTTGCTCCAGGTCTGATTATTGTTGATCACGGGGCCGGAGCGTTGTGACGCCCCCCTCAATGCAAGCCTATGGGAGGGGGCATGACTGCTGTCACGCCCCCTCACATAGGCTTGCATTGAGGGGTGGGGCGTGACTTTGCATGGGTGGCGGAGGCGTTACGTCACATGCCGCCAGTCTCGTGGTCGCCGGTAATCAGACCCGGAGCGAACACACTCCCGGGACTGATTTTAAACGGGGTGCGGCATGCAAGATCATGGGGGTCCCCAGCAGCGGTACCCCCGCAATCAGGCATCTTATCCCCTATCCAAAGGATAGGGGATAAGATGTCTAAGCGACGGAGTACCCCTTTAATTATTTATTCAAAAAAAGATAAGGTTCTCAGCCAAAGACCAACCAAGCAGCAACAGCCTGATGTTACCAGGTAGGGCTAAGGCCATTGTTACTGTAGCCTAAATAACGCTAGCATGTTACTGCCTAGGCCCAGGAGTGCCATTTTATGCTCCTGGCCTGTTGGTACTGGCTCCTCTGGGCTCTTCTGCGGTGGTGGGTACCAGGATAATAATTGGTGGTTAGCGCTAGCTGTTTTTGTGGCTAACACTAAGCACCAGCTTAGTAATTCCATCTATACTCCATCTATAAGGCAACTCCATCTATTAGGCAGCTTCCACTACTAAGTAAATAAAATAAAAATAAAAAACACAACACATTTAAAAAAAAAAATTATTCCAAAAAACACTCCCCCACAAGCCCTCGTTAACCATTTTCTTAACATTAAACCAAAAAAAGTTGGTCATTGTTCTCCGAATCTAAAGTAATCCACAGGATACACGGATCTGAAATGAGAAGTAAAAAAACAAAGAAATGAGTAAGTACATTTAGGGGGAAAAAAGTGGTTAAAAAATTCAATGAACACGTCTTGGATCCAGACCCAGAAGCCTCCAAGGACATCAAAGCTTCTAACAAAGGCTCGGATTGTGTGCCCTCACTTTCAGAAGCCATCGAAAGCAGCAATTGCTCAGCTGCAGTAGGTGATGATATATGTTTCCTTTTTTGTCTCCTCTACCCTTGATTGTTTTCCATTTTTTTTAAGTTACAATAATTAAATAGCTTTTAAAAAGAAAATTTGACATCACCCATGCAACTTTTTTAAGCAAAAATAAATAAATAAAAAGGAGCAGGTAAGCCAAAATACAAAAAAAAAACCTTGGAATGCAACATTTATCAACAGGCTGAGACCTGTTGATAATTTGGGGTACTTAGGCAAAAAAAAAAAAAAAAAAATAGTAAGGAAAAAAGAACAAAAAAAAGGAATACTTAAGCAAACATTGATAAATGTCCCCCATAGTGACTTTGATTATTTCTATGGCTAGACCAGGTGAGACCGCATGACATTCGATGAGGCTGCAACTAATGACTTGTGCAGAAATTCAACAGCTTTGGATCCCTGGTGACACAAGTGCAACACAAGTGTATTCACTGTCACTGAACAAACACAATTGGCTAACTGGCAATTGCGTAAACTGGATCCTATCATAACCTAACTACACCAAAAAAAGAGATACCAGTATACTGATTGAATACAAAAATAGTGAGTAAACTTTATTCAAGTGTATTATAAAATCATACATAAAATACAAGGTACTATACAGATGAAAGCTACAGAAGAAAGGTAGTGATACTGAATCCACAATGGTAGACAATAAGGACGGCAGGGATACAGTCCACAAATAACAAATTGCAACATGCCCGTAAATAATGAAGTTTATCTTCATTATTTACGGGCATGTTGCAATTTGTTATTTGTGGACTGTATCCCTGCCGTCCTTATTGTCTACCATTGTGGATTCAGTATCACTACCTTTCTTCTGTAGCTTTCATCTGTATAGTACCTTGTATTTTTTGTATGATTTTATAATACACTTGAATAAAGTTTACTCACTATTTTTGTATTCAATCAGTATACAAGTGTATTCACTATAATGGGGGAAAAAATTGTTGTGTAACCCTAGCCTACAGGTTCCTTCAATGCAATTCATTTCAAATGTTTTTCAAAGCATTTTTTAAAAACATTTTTGTTGATTCCTTTTTTACATTTGTAAAACAACTCCTATAGAGAACATATAGAGCACCATACCACCCAGACCATGTTTAGTTTAAAAAAAAAAAAAATCATCACTGAAAATTACATAGTAACATAGTTCAAAAGGTTGGAAAAAGACAAGAGTCCACCAAGTTCAACCTTTATCCCTAATCAGTCCCTATTGAGTTGATCCAGAGGAAGGCACAAAATAAACATATTAGAGGTAAAAATTCCTTCCCGACTCCAAATATTGCATCAGAATAAATCCCTGGATAAACGTTCTGTCCCTATAAATCTAGTATTATTCCAAAAAACACTCCCCCACAAGCCCTCGTTAACCATTTTCTTAACATTAAACCAAAAAAAGTTGGTCATTGTTCTCCGAATCTAAAGTAATCCACAGGATACACGGATCTGAAATGAGAAGTAAAAAAACAAAGAAATGAGTAAGTACATTTAGGGGGAAAAAAGTGGTTAAAAAATTCAATGAACACGTCTTGGATCCAGACCCAGAAGCCTCCAAGGACATCAAAGCTTCTAACAAAGGCTCGGATTGTGTGCCCTCACTTTCAGAAGCCATCGAAAGCAGCAATTGCTCAGCTGCAGTAGGTGATGATATATGTTTCCTTTTTTGTCTCCTCTACCCTTGATTGTTTTCCATTTTTTTTAAGTTACAATAATTAAATAGCTTTTAAAAAGAAAATTTGACATCACCCATGCAACTTTTTTAAGCAAAAATAAATAAATAAAAAGGAGCAGGTAAGCCAAAATACAAAAAAAAAACCTTGGAATGCAACATTTATCAACAGGCTGAGACCTGTTGATAATTTGGGGTACTTAGGCAAAAAAAAAAAAAAAAAAATAGTAAGGAAAAAAGAACAAAAAAAAGGAATACTTAAGCAAACATTGATAAATGTCCCCCATAGTGACTTTGATTATTTCTATGGCTAGACCAGGTGAGACCGCATGACATTCGATGAGGCTGCAACTAATGACTTGTGCAGAAATTCAACAGCTTTGGATCCCTGGTGACACAAGTGCAACACAAGTGTATTCACTGTCACTGAACAAACACAATTGGCTAACTGGCAATTGCGTAAACTGGATCCTATCATAACCTAACTACACCAAAAAAAGAGATACCAGTATACTGATTGAATACAAAAATAGTGAGTAAACTTTATTCAAGTGTATTATAAAATCATACATAAAATACAAGGTACTATACAGATGAAAGCTACAGAAGAAAGGTAGTGATACTGAATCCACAATGGTAGACAATAAGGACGGCAGGGATACAGTCCACAAATAACAAATTGCAACATGCCCGTAAATAATGAAGTTTATCTTCATTATTTACGGGCATGTTGCAATTTGTTATTTGTGGACTGTATCCCTGCCGTCCTTATTGTCTACCATTGTGGATTCAGTATCACTACCTTTCTTCTGTAGCTTTCATCTGTATAGTACCTTGTATTTTTTGTATGATTTTATAATACACTTGAATAAAGTTTACTCACTATTTTTGTATTCAATCAGTATACAAGTGTATTCACTATAATGGGGGAAAAAATTGTTGTGTAACCCTAGCCTACAGGTTCCTTCAATGCAATTCATTTCAAATGTTTTTCAAAGCATTTTTTAAAAACATTTTTGTTGATTCCTTTTTTACATTTGTAAAACAACTCCTATAGAGAACATATAGAGCACCATACCACCCAGACCATGTTTAGTTTAAAAAAAAAAAAAATCATCACTGAAAATTACATAGTAACATAGTTCAAAAGGTTGGAAAAAGACAAGAGTCCACCAAGTTCAACCTTTATCCCTAATCAGTCCCTATTGAGTTGATCCAGAGGAAGGCACAAAATAAACATATTAGAGGTAAAAATTCCTTCCCGACTCCAAATATTGCATCAGAATAAATCCCTGGATAAACGTTCTGTCCCTATAAATCTAGTATCCATAACCAGTAATGTTATTACTCTCCAAAAATGCATCCAGACCACTTTTGAACCTCCTCTGGAAGAGAGTTCCATAGTCTCACTGCTCTTACAGTAAAGAACCCCCCATCAGTGCTGGTGTAGAAACCTTCTTTCCTCAAGACATAGAGGGTGCCCCCTTGTTATTGATACAGTCCTGAGTGTAAATATCCCATGGGAGAGATCTCTAAACGATCCCCTGATATATTTATACATAGTTATTAGGTCGCCCCTAAGCCTTCTTTTTTCTAAACTAAATAACTAGAGATGAGCAAATCGAAGCTGACGGATCCAAATTTGTTACGAATTTCATGAAATATTCGATTTGCAATGAATGCGAATATTGCCATGAATCTATCGCGCAAATCGCTTTATTAAACTCCATTTACTGCTCACCAGGCTCCAGGGCATCTAAAATGGTGGATCCACATGTCAGTACATGGGGCAGGGGACGCTGGAAAGGCAGGAAGGCAAGGCGGGAAGGAAAGTAGGCGGGATGAGCCTGAATCACATGCAGGATGCAGCCTATTAGCAACCAGTCACCCCTGTGATGTAACAGCCCTATATATTCGGCAGCCATTTTGCGGCTCGTCATTTCATTCATCACACTGCATAGAGATATGACGAACATCGCCGTGTGTGTGTTACACAGAAAAGCTCATTCCAGCAGTGTTTCACTTCCTAGTCACATCAGCGTTCTGGTGGACAGAGAGCAGTGTTTTTTTCACTGCAGCCATAAACCTCCCAGTTACTTTCTACAGCATTGTATTTTTCATTACACTGCACAGAGACACACAGTGTGTGTGCTATACAGAAAAGTTCATTCCAGCAGCGTTTCATATCCTAGTCACATCCGCATTCTGGTGGACAGAGAGCAGTGTTTTTTTCACCAAAAAGGATTTTTACTGCAGCCATTAACCTCCCAGTCACTTTCTTCGGAATAGTATTACAGAGAGGGGCAGATAGCTGTGTGTTGCCTCATACATTTCAGCAAGCTGCCTCAAC
The DNA here is from genome assembly GCF_029499605.1 of Hyla sarda. Classification (NCBI taxonomy): domain Eukaryota; kingdom Metazoa; phylum Chordata; class Amphibia; order Anura; family Hylidae; genus Hyla; species Hyla sarda. Next base: position 229,962,868 of record NC_079191.1, read on the forward strand.
TTCCTAAACCTTAGCAGAAGAGGCAGGAATAATTTTCAGCACAATGCTGAGTCTTTGTTCCACAACAAATCATCTGCTGGTTATACTAGTTTGTAGATGGTATAATACCCAGCAGTCCATTTCTAATAGTCTTTGACAGAGTGACATTTTTTGTTTACTACACAGCTTTTTTGTGCTGCAGCATTGTTGTGTACTGCTGGTGTTGTGCAAAGATAAGTTTTTTTAAGGCGTACTGTACCGCATTTTTCTGCCCTCATTAGTGCATACCACATACCTACATCTAAGTGGTGTACTATTTTGTGCCTGTTAATCTATCAAGGGCCTACATACTGTGAAACAACAGCCAAAAATAATCACTGGCTGGTGTTCTACTCAAATAATTTTTGAAGCATACAGTAACGCATTTTTCTGCCCTCATAAGTGCATACCACATACTTACATGTAAGTAGTGTACTATTTTGTACCTGTTAATCTGTTAAGGGCGTACATACTGTGAAAGTCCAGGCAAAAGTAATCACCAGCTGGTGTTTTACTAAAATAATTTTTTTTAAGCGTACTGTACCGCATTTTTCTGCCCTCATGAGTGCATACCTACATCTAAGTGGTGTACTATTGTCAGGATCTGGATAGGTATGCAGCGAGGACACTGGTGGTGGATCCTCTGTGTCAGTGGGGTGATGACGTGGGCTGTACCAGGGGAACGGAGTCTAAGGGGTTACTGGTTTTCACCAGAGCCCGCCGCAAAGCGGGATGGACTTGCAGCGGCAGGTAACCCCCAGGTCGTTCCACCCGATAGCGACTCAACCTCAGCTGACGGCTGAGACAGGCGCGGTACAAGGGACAAGGCAAGAGCAAGGTCGGAGGTAGCAGAAGGTCAGGGCAGGCAGCAAGGATCGTAATCAGGGGCAACAGCAGAGGGTCTGGAACACTGGCTTGGAACATACACTAAACGCTTTCACTGGCACTAGGCAACAAGATCCGGCGATACCAGGAAGGGGGTTTTTATAAGGAGGACACAGGGCAGGTACTGATTGGGCCAGGCGCCAATCAATGGCGCACTGGCCCTTTAACTCTCAGAGAGCCGGCACGTGCGCGCCCTAGGGAGCGGGGCCGCGCGCGCTGGGACTGAGCAGAAGGAGGACGGGGCAGGTGAGGAGATTGGGATTCGTGCCGCAGGCGGGCGCGTCCCGCTACGTGGGTCGCATCCCCGCCGGTGACACTAGTGCAGCGCTCCCGGTCAGCGGGTCTGACCGGGGCGCTGCATGGAGGTGAACGCCACGAGCGCTCCGGGGAGGAGCAGGGACCCGGAGCGCTCGGCGTAACAACTATTTTGTGCCTGTTAATCTGCAAGTGCCTAAATACTGTGAAAGGACAGCCAAAAGTAATCACCAGCTGGTGTTTTACTCCAATATGTTTATTAAGCGTACTGTAGCGCTTTTTTCTGCCCTCATGAGTGCATACCACACAACTAACGCTAAGTAGTATACTATTTTAAACCTGTTAATCTGTCAAGGGCCTAGATACTGTGAAAGTCCAGGCAAAACTACTCACCGGCTTGTGTTGTTACTCAAATACTATTTTAAGTGTACTGCAGCACATTTTTCTGCCCTCATAAGTGCATACCCCATATGTACATCTAAGTAGTGTATTATTTTGTACCTGTTAATCTGTCAAGGGCCTACATACTGTGAAAGGACAGACAAAAGTAATCACCGGCTGGTGTTTTACTCCAATACATTTATTAAGTGCATTGTACCGCATTTTAGTGCCCTCATAAGTGCATACCACATACCTACATCTAAGTAGTGTACTATTTTTTACCTGTTAGTCTGTCAAGGGCCTAGATACTGTGAAAGTCCAGGCAAAAGTACACACCTGCTGCTGTTCTTGACAAATACTATTCTAAGTGTAGTGAAGCATATTGTACTCCCCTCATATACGCACTAAGTATGTCGCGCAGAGAAGTGCCAGGACATGCACAGAGGAGTGGCAGAGGCCTAAATTCATAAGGCAGACTAGTGGTGAGAGGCAGCAGGAGTCGAAGCGAGAGGCCTGAGCTCCCGGTATCAGCTAGCGGTCGTGTCTTGACCAGCAACCCATCTGCCATCATCGTTGGTTAACACGGTTATCCACTTCATCGCAAGTGACATTTGATACCCCCAGTCAACAGTTCCTCAGACACAACCCTCAGTTGACATGGACTGGTAGCAGTCCCTGTCCTCCCATTGCCTCTGTCCTATGCTGTTTCCTCCCCTACAGAAGTATCCAATGCTGTGGGTTCAGCTCCACTATTCACTGAGGATGATCTCATAGAGGACAATCAGCAGCTTCTGCCCAGCAAACAAGTGGAGGAGATATCCACCGCTTCCTCCACTAGGTGGGAAAGTAGTGTTGAGGAGAGTGACGTGGGAGGCGTTGTTGCCAGGGTTCAGGTTCCTTAAGCAGACTATTGAGGAACCTGAGGAGGACCTCAGTGACGTGCTGACACTTGTTGATGATGATTAAGTCGATCGCAATTGTGAGCCGTGTGCAGAAGAGGCTTCATCATCATCATCAGGAGAAGAGAGTTGCAGGTTGCCCGTGAGGCAGCAGCTGAGCCAGCAAGGTGGTAGCATGGTTTGCAGTCAGCATGGTGGCAGAAGTGGAAATTCTGGAGCCAATTGTGCCCGGTGTAGACCACCTGCTTCGCGTCAGCCTACCTTCCCGGGAGGTAGTGAAACAGGGGTTCCTGGAGTTGGGGGCATGAGCAGTCAATCAATGCGGACTGTTGGTGGGAAAATCAGCTACTTGGCGGTGTGGCAGTTTTTCATCAAGCATCCGGAGTAGGTTCACAAAGCCTCATGCAAGATATGTCGGCAGAAGGTGAAGTGTGGCCAGGGTCTCAATATTGACACCACGGCCCTGCGTCAACATATGCTTCACCACCATAAAGCGGCCTGGGAGAACCGTGGCTCCGATGTAGTGGTCCAGCCTGCTGCATCACCCAGTCACACGCCGCTTCCTCTTTCAGCCAGCCAAGGCTCCACCACCTCAGCCGAAGGGAGCTGTGTGTCATACCCTCCTTCTCTCGCTCCAGATGCTCCTGCTTCTCCTACTTTTAGTAAGCCATTTCGTCAACAATCCATCGGCGAAGCGATGTCCAAGAGACAACAGTATGTGCCCACTCATCTAATGGCTCAGAAGCTGAATGTGCTCCTGTCCAAGTTGCTGGTGCTGCAGTCCCTCCCTTTTCAAGTGGTGGACTCTGTACCTTTCAGAGAATTGATGGCCTGTGCCGAGCTGAGATGGAGAGTGCCAAGCTGTCATTTCTTTGCGAAGAAGGCAGTACCAGCCCTGCACAATTTTGTGGAAGGGAAGGTAGTCAAGTCCTTGAGCCTGCCGGTGTGTACCAAATTGCACGGCAGCACTGACATCTGGAGCTGAAACTATGGTCAGGGACAATACATGTACTTTACGGCTCACTGGGAGAATGTGGTTCCTGCTCAGCCCCAACACCAACTTGGACAGGTCACGCCGCTTCCTCCTCCAAGCACTGTGACAGTGTACGACTTTGCCTCCTCATCCTCCACCGTGTCCTCAGCCTCCACTGCCTAGATAAGTCTCAGTGGCCCTTCAGCATACCATGTGTGCAGGGCACGGCGGTGTAATGCTGTTCTTCACATGGTTTGCCTTGGCGAAAAGAGTCACACAGGGGAGGAACTGCTAAAAGTCATTCGTAAAGAAATGGGAGCATGGCTTACTCCACGAAAACTGGAAAAATGGGAACCATGGTGACTGATAACGAGACAAACATCCTGCATGCGCTGCGACTGGGAAGGCTGAGCCATGCACCCTGCATGCCACATTTGTTTAATCTGGTTGTGAAGCAGTTCCTGAAGTGTTACCCCATTTTCAAGAGATCCTAACAATGGGAAGGAAACTTTGCATGCACTTTAGCCACTTGTACACCGCAAAGCACACCCTCCTTGAACTGCAGCCTCCGAATGGTATCCACCAAAATAGTCTGATTTGTGACGTTGCCCCATGTTGGAATTCCACCCTCCATATTTTGTACAGACTGTACCAACAGAGAAAAGCCATGACCGATTTCTTGATGATCCAAGCAGATATGGGTACTCTCCTGTGTATCTTCAATGTGAACCAGTGGCAGCTCATTCGTGACAACTGCAATTTGATCAGGCTCTTTGAGGAAGCCACATTATAAGTAAGTCGCCAAACTTGATTTGTGGCTGCAACTAGCAGAGTTTGCCCAGGAAAAGCTGTCCTGCCCGGCCAGTAGTGGGCCATCATAGTGGGTATTTAGTATGGCAGGGGCCATAGTCACCCCAAGGAGAACTCGTCTGTCCATGAAAAATGTGGAGAGACTGACCTTTGTGAAGATGATTCAGGCACTGATCAGCTAGGATTTCCAACCTCCAATGCCTGATGCATGAGAGTAGATTGACCATGGCGCCACACCAACACTTCACAAATATGGATGGTGCCAAACAGATTTAAGGCGCTGCTTCCCAGTTGCAAACATTTCTCAGACCTTTTTTCACCCATCTTCGTCACCGGGTACTGGTATTGCCTCTCACCGCACCACTCTGTCACCGGGTCACTTTCAGGACTCCTGATGCTGCGGCTGCCACCTCCAGGCTATCTCATTCAGCCACTAGATGGTCTCTTCTCATGCTTGAGCCAACTCTAGGTTGTCTCATTTAGCCACTATATGGTCTCCTCATGCTTCAGCCACCTCCAGGCTGTGCCAATTATAAAATATATGGTTTACTGATGCTTCAGCCAACTCCAGTCTGTGTCATTCAGACACTGTATGGTCTCCTCATGCTTCAGCTACCTCCAGGCTGTTCCATTCAGACACTGTATGGTCTCCTCATGCTTCAGCTATCTCCAGGCTGTGCCATTTAGACACTATATTGTCCCCTCATGCTTCAGCCAAATCCAGGCTTTGCCATTCAGACACTATATGGCCTCCCTATGCTACCACAAACTCCAGGTAGTCAAGCAGCCACTATATGGTCTCCTCATACTGATAGCACCTCCGGGCTCTGTCACTATGCTGCCACATGACATGTGACTCCTTGTTAGATTTGGTCCTTTGTACCCACACTAAAACCTTTCCTTTGGGCCCGGGACACTAAAACTTGGGAGTTCAAATTTCAATTTCAAAATCCTCAATTTCAATTTCAAAATCTTAAATTTCTATTTAAATTCAAGAATTTCAGTGGTCTCCTCATGCTTCTGCTAACTCCGGCTGTGCCATTCAGACACTATATGGTCTCCTCATGCTTCAGCCACCTCCAGGCTGTGTCATTCAACCACTCTATGTTCTCCATATATTGACTGTGTATTGTATGAATACCATGTTGATACCATGTTGATACCAGTAATAAAAGGAATATTGCCAAGGACTAGCAGAAGCAGGGAACTGTGGATACTGACCAGCAGCTTTTGGAATTAACTGACTATCCCAGGTGGTAGATTTACCATTTTAAGTTCCTCAGTTCCAGTAGGCTTTAAGTCATTCATTCTTTTGTTGTGGTTCTTCAGTTGCAAAATTAAGTTGTATCATGTTTTCCTGTTCCTCCGATGAGCTAATGTCACTGGAACACACAATACTCATATTGTCATCTAGTGAAGGATCATTTTCTTCAGAGAACGTATGTATCATTTTATTTTTTTGAATGTCAGGTGGTATTCTGACATTTTCTGATTATAAAGAAATTTTGGAATCTGGGACACAGGTAAAAATAAGTATTTTTAAGCGTAGGGTAGCCCATTTTTCTGCCCTCATAAGTGCTTACCACATACCTACATCTAAGTAGTGTACTATTTTGTACCTGTTAATCTGTCAAGGGTCTATATGCTGTGAAAGGACAGCCAATAGTACACACCTGCTGCTGTTCTAGACAAACACTGTGTTAACCATAGTGAAGCGTATTGTACTCCCCTCATATTTGCAATAAATATGTTAGGCAGAGTAGTGAAATTACAAAATTAAAATTAATTAAAATTTAAAAATCTTAAGTTTAAATTTAAAAATCTTAAATTTCAATGGTCTCCTCATGCTTCTGCCAACTCCAGGCTGTGCCATTCAGACACTATATGGTCTCCTCATGCTTCAGCCAACTCCAGGCTGTGTCATTCAGCCAATATATGGTTTACTTATGCTGCTGGGACTTGATCTAGGCCTACATTTTTTTTATTGTAGCACTAGCTACCCTAAATCTTCAATTTAAATTTCAAAAATAATCTTTTAATCTTAGGTATTGTGAAGCCCTAGTGTATCCTCATGCTCAGGGCTCAAGTCCTGCAGGAACATGTGGGAACTGAGTTCCTGCACCTTATCCACATCAGGATCACCATTCCCATTAGTAGGAGTCCTGCAGGACCAGCCCTTGAGTGGAAACCTTGGGTGAGTTCCCTCACCTATATTCTCAGGACTTAACCCCTGCTTATGCTGCTGCCAACTCCAGGCTGTGCCATTCAAACACTATATGGTCTCCTTATGCTTCAGCCAACTCCAGGCTGGGTCATTCAGCCAATATATTGTTTACTGATGCTGCAGGGCCTGGAACTGGGCCTAAATTTTTTTTATGGTAGCACTAGCTACCCTAAATCTTCAATTTAAATTTCAAAATTCGTCTTTTAATCTTAGATATTGTGAAGCCCTAGTGTCTCTTCATGCTGCTTCCAACTCCAGGCTATGCCATTCAGACACTATAAGGTCTCCTGATGCTTCAGCCAACTCCAGGCTGTGTCATTCAGCCATTCTATGGTTTATTGATGCTGCTGGGCCTGGGTATTGGCCTAAAAATGTTTTATGGTAGCACTAGCTACCCTACATGTTCAATTTAAATTTCAAAATTCGTCTTTTAATCTTAGGTATTGTGAAGCCCTAGTGTCTCCTCATGCTGCTGCCAACTCCAGGCTGTGCCATTCAGACACCATATGGTCTCCTGATGCTTCAGCCAACTCCAGGCTGTGTCAGTCAGCCAATATATGGTTTACTGATGCTGCTGGGCCTGGGCCTGGGTCTGGGCCTAAAAATTTTTTTTCTAGCACTAGCTACCCTAAATATTCAATTTAAATTTCAAAATTTGTCTTCTAATCTTAGGTGTTGTGAAGCCCTATTGTCTCCTCATACTGCTGCCAACTCCAGCCTGTAAACTATAAATGTAGAAATATGTGAGTGGTTCTACATAGGACACTATTTAATTACAATTATCATCCAGCATAGAAGATGCAAAAAAAGGAGAGAAGTCCTCTGGATGTGCCTAAAACATAGCTTTTACTTTAATTATTTAAAATTTTAAATTTAATTAGGTGTATGGTTCATGAAGTTGCACAATGGCAAAAAAGAAAGATAGATGTGGAGAAAAAGTTCTATAGAGCTGTGCGATGACAGTCTATAGTACTCAGGTTTCCGTGGATAGACGGAGAGATGGCGTGAGACACCTGCCTATAGCAGGTAGCCAGGGATTAGGGAACAAAAAGGAACTAACTCAACATTATAACTACAAAAGTAAGTCACTCTTTTTCAGAAAAAAAACAAAAACAAACATGACCTCACTTATTACTTACATCATTGCAATACATTTTCTCTTCTATCCCCCACAGATTTCTCCGGTGGACTCTATATACATCTGTCCATGCCTCCTTCCCTCACCTATGTATTGCTCGCATGCACTGCTCACCATCATAAACCACCCAAAGTCACCTCATTCCATGGTACAGCACAGAAGTCGCTCCATCACTTCACCCAGCCATCTGCTCTCCCTCTTCTTTCTTCTGCTGTTAGCTGCTGGGGACATTGCTCCTAACCCTGGCCCACCTTTCACTAATATTTGCTCTACACTACCTGCCTCTTGCGGAACCACTACAAACTTTAACTGCGCTCTTCTAAACTCTCGATCTGTGTGCAATAAGCTCACCCAGATTCATGACTTATTTCTCACTAATTCTCTTAATCTGCTGGCTCTTACAGAAACATGGATACAACCTTCTGACACTGCTTCTCTCGCTGTTTTATCTTATGGTGACCTTCACTTTTCCCATACCCCTAGATCTGACACCAGGCATGGTGGAGGAGTTGGGGTGCTTCTAGCCCCACAATGCACTTTTCAAGTCATCCCCCCATTACCCTCACTCACCTTTCCCTCTTTCACTCTATCATAACCCCACTATTGAAAAAACCATCTCTGGACCCGTCCTGTGCAGCCAACTATCGACCCGTCTCAAATCTCCCCTTTATCTCAAAACTCCTGGAACGCTTGGTCTACTCCCGCCTTATCCTTACAGTCTGGTTTCCGCTCCCTTCACTCCACAGAAACAGCCCAAAGTCACTAACGATCTTCTGACGGCCAAATCAAATGGCAATTTCTCTTTACTGATTCTCTTGGACCTGTCTGCGGCTTTTGACACTGTGGATCACCAACTCCTCCTCAGTAGTCTCCGCTCCATCGGTCTCAAGGACTGCTCTCGCCTGGTTTTCCTCCTATCTCTCTGGCCGCTCCTTTAGCGTCTCGTTTTCTGGCTCTACTTCTTCTCCTCTTCCCCTTGCTGTCGGGGTTCCCCAGGGATCGGTCCTGGGTCCTCTACTCTTTTCACTCTGCACATTGGAAAAACAATCAGTAGATTTGGTTTCCAGTACCACCTCTATGCTGATGACACCCAACTCTATGCCTCTTCCTCCAACATCACCACTGCACTCCTACAGAATACCAGTGAAGGTCTCTCTGAAGTCTCAGACATCATCTCCTCTTTCTATCTGAAAATAAATCTTTCTAAAACAGAACTTCTTGTTTTTTCTCCATCAACTGATACTGTACCTAGCCCTGACATTTCCATCTCGGTATGTGGTACTACCATAACTCCCGGGCAGCAGGCTTGCTGTCTTGGAGTTATACTTGACTCTGATCTGTCTTTCACTCCCCATATTCAGCCTCTTTCACGTTCTTGTCACCTGCATCTCAAAAACATTTCCAGAATCCGCCCGTTTCTCCCTACTGAAACTGCTAAAACTCTCATTATTGCTTTGATTCACTCCCGCCTCGACTTCTGTAACTCTTTACTTATAGGCCTTCCTTTCTCCAAACTCTCTCCTCTCCAGTTCATCCTTAATGCCGCAGCCAGGCTCATCTTCCTCTCCAGCCGCTACACCGACGCCTCCTCCCTGTGCCAGTCACTACACTGGCTACCAATTCAGTCCAGAATACAGTACAAAATCCTCAGTCTCACACACAAAGCTCTCCACAATGCTGCACCTCCCTACATCTCCTCTCTCATCTCTGTCTACCATCCTACACGTTCTCTCCGATCTGCTAATGATCTCACACTAACATCTTCTATAATCCGAACTTCTCACTCCCATCTCCAAGACTTCACTCGTGCTGCACCGGTTCTCTGGAATGCTATCCCTCAATCCCTCAGACTCAACAACAACATCCATAGTTTCAAACGTGGCGTAAAAACCTATCTCTTCAGACAGGCATATAACATTCTCTAATTGGCCTCAACATATCCTCAACATATCCCCACACCTCTTGTTTGAATAGTTATGGTGTAATATTATGTCTGATACTTGTCTTTGTTTGTACCCCATAATTGTAAGCTCTGAGGAATCTGTAGGCGCTATATAAATAAATTGAATAAAATAATTACCAGCTCACTCACGGGTTCCGGCGAGGAGATGGCGTATGACGTAAGATCCCCTCCATGCCGAGTATAAGAGCGCTTGGCCCCGCCCACCAAGAGACGCTGTCACGGAAGGGCGTGCGCATTAATGTGCATGTGCCAGCGCTGAGAGTAAAGTACGACTGGAGTGATGTGGGAAACAGCAATAGATTCACAGGTAGATCTTGTATTTGGACCACACAAACAACTGCAGCTTCAATGAGCTGAATGTTGAATATGTATTTTGGCAGATGAGGTGGATTAACCCCACAAGTGCCAAATAAAGAAAAAAGACTGTGTTATGTATAATGATTTATCATTACATAACGGACAGAAAGGGGATGTAAATGATCACCATGGTTGCCAGGAATAGAAAATGTTCATTATGTCTACAAGGAACATAGGCTATAGAGGCTACATTAGCAGTAAGACTCCCAAGAAGGCACAGACCATTTATAACCATCATAATCAGAGGTAGAGATGTATTATATTACTAAATAGAGCACATTGGGGACTAAGGGATAATGCTGTCAATTGTTGCTAAGAGATATTACCAATAATGATAACAGTAATATAAATAAATAAATTGGGGCCCCGTTAGGAAAAGGGGTCAAAGTGGACTTCCATGTGATTCCACACTTAGGGAGGGGGTAGATTTGCCGCAAATTAATTCGGATCAAAACCAATTTTTTTTCTATTCTGCAAATTGGCTGAATTAAATTTTTCTAAAGTTTGCTCATCTCTATAAATAACCCTAATTCTGATAATCTTTCTGGGTACTGTAGTCCTCCCATTCCCTGTATTACCTTGGTTGCCTGTCTTTGAACCCTCCCCAGCTCCACTATATCTTTTATGTACACTGGTGCCCATTACTGTACACAATATTCCATGTGTGGTCTGACTAGTGAATTATTTCCTTGTCGTGGGCATCTATGCCACTATTGATGCACCCCATGATTTTATTTGCCTTGGCAGCAGCTGTCTGACACTGGTCACTGCAGCTAAATTTACTGTTAACCAAGACTCCTAAGTCCTATTCCATGTCAGTCGTCCCAAATTTTTATGGGAATTTATGCGAATATTGGCACTTCCAGATTGGACACTGATCCCTCCCTTCTTTTAGGTGAAATATATACTTGCGCATGCGCACTTTGTGAATTTCATTACAAATTTTCGCATGGAAAAAACGAACATAGCGAATATGCAAATTTCGCTAACATCAATATATTAGCAAAATATTGTGAAATCGAATATGGACCCTGCTGCTCATTACTAGTAACTAATGAATATATTAAATAGAATAGGACCCAAGACTGGCCCTTGTGGTACCCCAATTGTAACAGTCACCCAATCAGAATAAGTACCATTAATAACCACTTACACACATTTTCCCCAGCCCAATCCTTCTCATTTTATGTACCAATTCAAATGTATTGGAAAAATCCAGATATACGACATCCAGCGATTCCCCCTGGTCCAGTCTGGAGCTCACCTCCTCATAAAAGCTGATCAGGTTAGTTTGACAGGACTGATCCCTCATAAAGCCATGCTGATATGGAGTCATACATTTATATTTATCAAGATACTCCAAAATAGCATCCCTTAGAAAACCCTAAAACTATTTACAGACAACAGAAGTTAAACTAAAAGAGCTATAATTACCGGCGTCACCTTTTGACCTCATTTTAAATATTGGCACCACATTTGCCATGCGCCAGTCCTGGAGAACAGTACCTGCTACTATCCATGAATATTACAAATATTAAAAATAAGGGTCTGTATATTACATTACTTAATTCCTTTAGAACACGGGGGTGAATGCCATCTGGACTTGGTGATTTGTCTATTTAGATTTTTAGTTTGCGGCATTGTACTTCTTCCTGGGTTAGACAGGTGACCTGTACTGGGGAGTTTACCTAATCTTGCTGTATTTCACCTGGCATTTCATTTTCCTCGGTGAATACAGTGGAGAAGAATTTGTTTAATATATTTGCTTTTGCTTTTTCCTGATCCCTGTTTATAATTTCCCCATTTTTAACCTATTTGCTATTTATATAGTTAAAAAACATTTTGGGGTTAGTTTTACTCTCTTTGGAAATGAGTGTTTCTGTCTCTATTTTTGCGGCTTTTATCTGTTTTTTACATAAAAGCCACAAAAATAGAGACATAAAGACTCATTGCCAAAGAGAGTAAAACTAACCCCAAAATGTTCTTTCACTATATAAATAGCAAAAGGATCATTATTGTCGTAACTATCAATAAAGTTATTATATTTAATTTAGTGAGCCTGGAGAAGAGAGCGCATTGCCAGACACAATTACAAAAGAAGCCTATGGGATTGTCTTGGTCAGCAGTACATCTCCCCTTGCTGGTTGTAGCGATTGGTGGGGTACCAAAACTCAGACTCTAACTGATCAAAACTTTTGACATGTCTCTGGTACAGCAACTGGTACATTTTAAGGACAATGACAATGTTAACCTCAAGGAACAACTGTTATCCTTATTGCATTTGGGTAGTTTTAACTTTATATTTTTTTTTGTTCCATTCAGATGTATGAGGCTTTTTTTTTGTGGGACAAGTTTTACTTTATGTAGATGCCTTTTTGATACATATAAAATACACACTTGTCATTTAAAAAAGCATTTGTCATTTCACAGAGACTTGACACAAGTTTTGTTTAGTCAGGTTCTGAGTAATAATAGACCATTAATAATAACCACTTAAATATTGTTTTTGTTTTAAGAAGGTTAAAGTTAGAAGACTGATTTTGAGCATAAAGCTGGAATGTAAATAGCATGGTGAATGAGTATAAGATTTATATGATGCTAAGTGTACCAGTCTTAAGTACCTTTATAAGTACCTTTGATGACATCAGCTAAAAAGACTTTACCAGTAATGATGTAACACAAAACGGTATATGAAATATATATATATATATATACATACATATTATAGCAAACAGTATTAGCTTTTTACATACTTTTAACAATAAAATAGGAATAGTTTTTATTATCTGTTAATAGGTTAGATCGGTGGGGGAGAAAAGGGCTAAATAATAAGAGTATGAAGGCTTCAGAAGAAAAGGAGTCTTGGCCAGGAGATACAGAATCCTATTTATATGTAGGTGGAAAATGGGACTGGGGTTGTCTGATCACCTCTACAACTTCATTCAAGTCTGTAATGAATCCAGTACATTGCAGTTAACATTTCCTGTTTAGTGTCTGAACTGTATCAGGAAAATATGCAAATATCTGTTCAGTTAGATAAATGTATTCTTAACCACTTGAGGACAATGGATGTAAATGTATGTCCTGATGCGGTAGGACTTAATGCACCAGGATGGACATTTACATCCTGTACATGACACGAGCACCAGACCAATGCTTGCATCTGCACAGCAAGTCTCAGCTGCTTTCATCAGCCAAAGACCCGCCGATAATGGCAAACATCAGCGATCGCGCTGATGTCCACCATTAACCCCTCAAAACCCTGACATCGAGCAGACCAGAGAAGAAGATCACTGATACTACTGATCAGTGATATGCCTTTGCATAGCACTGAACAGTATTAGCAATAAAAATATTGATATAAATATCCCTCTGAGGACATAAAAAGTGCAAAAACAAGTGTAAAAAATCCTCTCCCCCCCAAAAAAATGTACATTGACCCTTTTTCCCATTTTACTCCAAAAAGCGTAAATAAAATTCTAAACATATTTGTTATTGCTTTGTGGGTAAATGTCCAAACTATCAAAATATAATGTTAATGATCCCAAAAAAGAAAGTAAAAAATTGCTTGCGATCAAAGTCAGATATATGAAAAAGTTGTACAAAGAAAGACTAAAGATCAGGGCACAAAAAGTTATAGGTGGTCAAAATAGGACAATTTTAAAACATACTTATTTAGTGAAAAAAGTTAGAATTTTTTTAAAAGGAGTAAAATAATACAAAAGTATTGTAATTATGGGTATCATATTTTAATCGTATTGACCCACAAAATAAAGAAAACATGTAATTTTACGGTAAAGTGTACAGTTTGAAAACAAAACCTTCAAAATTTTGCACAATTTCATTTTTCTTTTCAATTTCCTCACAAAAATAATACTTGCTTGGGCTTGTTGTACATTTTATGGTAAAATGAGTGATGTCATCACAAATAACACTTGGTCATGTAAAAAAAAGACCTCACATAGGTCTGTGGATGGAAATATAAAAGAGTTATGATTTTTAGAAGGTGAGGAGGAAAAAAAAAAAAAAATAATTGACTGTGTCTTTAAGGCCAAAATAGGCCGTGTCTTTAAGGGATTATTAGGGTCTGCAATGTCCAGATGTTTCTCATGACAATGTCTGGACAGAACATGAAACAGGTATCCTTTTTAATATTAGCTGATGTTTGTTTCATTGACAGCAAAATTCTTGTGTGGTATGTCCCAAGTATTGCATCCTACAGATGCATTTGGTCATGTACACTACTAAATCCGAAGAGTAGTTTAAAAAGGTTTTCATTCTAAAGAGCTCACCGGTGTGATCACTACAAAATTCCTTTAGATCATTGATGTTGATAGTGCAGCAAAGGCATCTAGGTGTACCACATCTGCAGATGCCTCTTGTTAAAATATTGCCCTTTATTTCCTTTTTTAGTTGGGTCATCTTATTGGATGGGGGCCAATAGATTTCTAATAGAAGGGGCACACCTATATATGATATTTGGATGAGATGTTAGACATGATTGTAGAACTGGACAGCTTGGAGGATGTGCCAATGTTTTTAGTATGAGATCTTCAGATCATAAAAACGATTTTATATTTAGACATGTTGGAAGTCAGATGTTGCTGTTGACAGGCCTAGAAAAATCCTGGAATAAGGTCAGTGGAGCCATGCCACAGCAAAAAAGATCATCAACGTTACATTTGCAAATTATGACATTCTCTTTAAACAGATCTTGAGAGATAACATATTCTTTCTTGAATTACCCCATCACTAAGTTGGCATAAGATAAGGGCCATCTATGTGCCCATGACCATGCCCCTTATCTAATGGTTCTTCAAAACAACCTCCAAACAATCTATCAGAAAATACGTTTGGTTGTCAGGAATTGATGCATCATGTTCCAATACTTTTTGGATACAATCAAGACAGATGATATGTTGAATATTTATATATAATGCTGAGACATCAAGGTTTAGAAAAGTGTAGTTATCATTCATTTCAACTGTTTTAAGTATAGTGATCATTAGATCATCGAAATCTATGTATACAAAACTCAGCGTGTGTGTATGTATGTTCCACAAAAACGTCCAAACGGCTAAAGATGTTAACATGAAACTTGGCACATATGTTACTTATATGTCAACAACAAACATAGGATAGGTGATTTAACCCTTACTCACCCCCATTTGCCAGGGTCAGGTTTTTGTTTAAAGTCCCATACAAGTCTATGGGAAATATATGTTACTGCATAACTTCCAAATGGCTGGAGATATTTTGATAATACTTGGTCACATGTTACTTAGATCGAGATAGGAGGTCGGGATAGGAGGTCGAGATAGGAGGTCGAGATAGGAGGACAGGATAGGAGGACGGGATAGGAGGACAGGATAGGAGGATGTGATAGGAGGACTGGATAGGAGGTCGGGATAGGAGGTCAGGGTATGAGGACAGGATATGGGGTTGGGATATGACAACAATATATGGGGATGGTATATGAAGCCAAA
This sequence comes from Hyla sarda, assembly GCF_029499605.1. NCBI lineage: Eukaryota > Metazoa > Chordata > Amphibia > Anura > Hylidae > Hyla > Hyla sarda. The sequence goes on from NC_079191.1 coordinate 229,978,257, forward strand.
AGCTTCCGCCTTTGTTGATTTTCCTCACCAACAAGGATGAGGAAGGAAAAACTGGGCAACACCGGGTACTCAGCTAGTTTTTAAATAACTGCCTAGAGATTGTAGGTATTAATAAAGTATGAGCTCTAAGTAATGAGAAATGTTGGAGATGTGTATGTTTGTTCCAGCAATAATAGGATGACCTGGTGGTTTGAGAAGATTTTCATGGAGTTTCAGGAGGTGATAATACATTGTTAAAAAAAATGGAACAATAAGATAACATATCCTAGATCTGAATGAATGAACTAATCGTATAAAATACTTTCGTCATTACATAGTTGAATGTGCTGACAAAAAAATCACACAAAAATTATCAATGGAAATCAATTTATCAACCCATGGAGGTCTGGATATTGAGTCCCAATTAAAATAAAAGTTGAAAACCACACTACACGCTGATCCAACTTTGATGTAATGTCCTTAAAACAAGTCAAAATGAGGCTCAGTAGTGTATGTTGCCTCCACATGCCCGAATGACCTCCCTACAATGCCTGGGCATGCTCCTGATGAGGTGGGGGATGGTCTCCTGAGGGATGTCCTTCCAGACCTGGACTAAAGTATCCGCCAACTCCTGGAAAGTCTGTGGTGCAACGTGGCGTTGGTGGATGGAGCGAGCCATGATGTCCCAGATGTGCTCAATCGGATTCAGGTCTGGGGAATGGGCGGGACAGTCCATAGCAGCAATGCCTTCCTCTTGCAGGAACTGCTGACACACTCCAGCCACATGAGGTCTAGCACTGTCTTGCATTGGGAGAAACCAAGGGACAACCGCCCCACATATGTGTTACGCCGAGCGCTCCGGGTCCCCGCTCCTCCCCGGAGCGCTCGCAGCATCCTCGCTACGGCAGCGCCCCGGTCAGATCCACTGACCGGGTGCGCTGCGATACCGCCTCCAGCCGGGATGCGATTCGCGATGCGGGTGGCGCCCGCTCGCGATGCGCACCCCGGCTTCCGTACCTGACTCGCTCTCCGTCGGTCCTGTCCCGGCGCGCGCGGCCCCGCTCCCTAGGGCGCGCGCGCGCCGGGTCTCTGCGATTTAAAGGGCCACTGCGCCACTGATTGGCGCAGTGGTTCCAATTAGTGTGTTCACCTGTGCACTCCCTATGTATACCTCACTTCCCCTTCACTCCCTCGCCGGATCTTGTTGCCATCGTGCCAATGAAAGCGTTTCCTTGTGTGTTCCTAGCCTGTGTTCCAGACCTCCTGCCGTTGCCCCTGACTACGATCCTTGCTGCCTGCCCCGACCTTCTGCTACGTCCGACCTTGCTTTTGTCTACTCCCTTGTACCGCGCCTATCTTCAGCAGTCAGAGAGGTTGAGCCGTTGCTAGTGGATACGACCTGGTTACTACCGCCGCAGCAAGACCATCCCGCTTTGCGGCGGGCTCTGGTGAACACCAGTAGTGACTTAGAACCGGTCCACTAGCACGGTCCACGCCAATCCCTCTCTGGCACAGAGGATCCACCTCCTGCCAGCCGGCATCGTGACAGTAGATCCGGCCATGGATCCCGCTGAAGTTCCTTTGCCAGTTGTCGCCGACCTCACCACGGTGGTCGCCCAGCAGTCACAACAGATAGCGCAACAAGGCCATCAGCTGTCTCAACTGACCGTGATGCTACAGCAGCTACTACCACAGCTTCAGCAATCATCTCCTCCGCCAGCTCCTGCACCTCCTCCGCAGCGAGTGGCCGCTTCCGGCCTACGACTATCCTTGCCGGATAAATTTGATGGGGACTCTAAGTTTTGCCGTGGCTTTCTTTCACAATGTTCCCTGCACTTGGAGATGATGTCGGACCAGTTTCCTACTGAAAGGTCTAAGGTGGCTTTCGTAGTCAGCCTTCTGTCTGGGAAAGCTCTGTCATGGGCCACACCGCTCTGGGACCGCAATGACCCCGTCACTGCCTCTGTACACTCCTTCTTCTCGGAAATTCGAAGTGTCTTTGAGGAACCTGCCCGAGCCTCTTCTGCTGAGACTGCCCTGCTGAACCTGGTCCAGGGTAATTCTTCCGTTGGCGAGTACGCCGTACAATTCCGTACTCTTGCTTCCGAACTATCCTGGAATAATGAGGCCCTCTGCGCGACCTTTAAAAAAGGCCTATCCAGCAACATTAAAGATGTTCTGGCCGCACGAGAAATTCCTGCTAACCTACATGAACTCATTCATCTAGCCACTCGCATTGACATGCGTTTTTCCGAAAGGCGTCAGGAGCTCCGCCAGGATATGGACTTTGTTCGCACGAGGCGTTTTTTCTCCCCGGCTCCTCTCTCCTCTGGTCCTATGCAATCCGTTCCTGTGCCTCCCGCCGTGGAGGCTATGCAAGTTGACTGGTCTCGCCTGACACCTCAAGAGAGGACACGACGCCGCATGGAGAATCTCTGCCTGTACTGTGCCAGTACCGAACACTTCCTGAAGGATTGTCCTATCCGTCCTCCCCGCCTGGAAAGACGTACGCTGACTCCGCACAAAGGTGAGACAGCCCTTGATGTCAACTCTGCTTCTCCACGTCTTACTGTGCCTGTGCGGATATCTGCCTCTTCCTTCTCCTTCTCTACTACGGCCTTCTTGGATTCCGGATCTGCAGGAAATTTTATTTTGGCCTCTCTCATCAACAGGTTCAACATCCCGGTGACCAGTCTCGCCAGACCCCTCTACATCAATTGTGTTAACAATGAAAGATTGGACTGTACCATACGTTACCGCACGGAGCCCCTCCTAATGTGCATCGGACCTCATCACGAAAAAATTGAGTTTTTGGTCCTCCCCAATTGCACTTCCGAAATTCTCCTTGGACTACCATGGCTTCAACACCATTCCCCAACCCTGGATTGGTCCACAGGGGAGATCAAGAGCTGGGGTACCTCTTGTCTCAAGGACTGCCTTAAACCGGTTCCCAGTACTCCCTGCCGTGACCCTGTGGTTCCCCCTGTAACCGGTCTCCCTAAAGCCTATATGGACTATGCTGACGTATTTTGCAAAAAACAAGCTGAGACTCTACCTCCTCACAGGCCTTATGACTGTCCTATTGACCTCCTCCCGGGCACTACTCCACCCCGGGGCAGAATTTATCCTCTGTCCGCCCCAGAGACTCTTGCTATGTCTGAGTACATCCAGGAAAATTTAAAAAAGGGGTTTATCCGCAAATCCTCCTCTCCTGCCGGAGCTGGATTTTTCTTTGTGTCCAAAAAAAATGGCTCCCTATGTCCTTGCATTGACTACCACGGACTTAATAAAATCATGGTAAAGAACCGCTACCCCCTACCTCTTATCTCTGAACTCTTTGATCGCCTCCAAGGTGCCCACATCTTTACCAAACTGGACTTAAGAGGTGCTTATAATCTCATCCGCATCAGGGAGGGGGACGAATGGAAAACGGCATTTAACACTAGAGATGGACACTTTGAGTACCTGGTCATGCCCTTTGGCCTGTGCAACGCCCCTGCCGTCTTCCAAGACTTTGTTAATGAAATTTTTCGTGATCTCTTATATTCCTGTGTTGTTGTGTATCTGGACGATATTCTGATTTTTTCTGCCAACCTAGAAGAACACCGCCAGCATGTCCGCATGGTTCTTCAGAGACTTCGAGACAATCAACTTTATGCCAAAATGGAGAAATGTCTGTTTGAATGTCAATCTCTTCCTTTCCTAGGATACTTGGTCTCTGGCCAGGGACTACAAATGGACCCAGACAAACTCTCTGCCGTCTTAGATTGGCCACGCCCCTCCGGACTCCGTGCTATCCAATGTTTTTTGGGGTTCGCCAATTATTACAGACAATTTATTCCACATTTTTCCACCATTGTGGCTCCTATCGTGGCTTTAACCAAGAAGAATGCCAATCCTAAGTCATGGCCTCCTCAAGCGGAAGACGCCTTTAAACGGCTCAAGTCTGCCTTTTCTTCTGCTCCCGTGCTCTCCAGACCTGACCCATCTAAACCCTTCCTATTGGAGGTTGATGCCTCCTCAGTAGGAGCTGGAGCGGTTCTTCTACAAAAAAATTCTTCCGGGCATGCTGTTACTTGTGGTTTTTTTTCTAGGACCTTCTCTCCGGCGGAGAGGAACTACTCCATCGGGGATCGAGAGCTACTGGCCATTAAATTAGCACTTGAGGAATGGAGGCATCTGCTGGAGGGATCAAAATCTCCAGTTATTATTTACACCGATCACAAGAATCTCTCCTATCTCCAGTCTGCCCAACGGCTGAATCCTCGCCAGGCCAGGTGGTCTCTGTTCTTTGCCCGGTTTAATTTTGAAATTCACTTTCGCCCTGCCGACAAGAACATTAGGGCCGATGCTCTCTCTCGTTCCTCGGATGCCTCGGAAGTAGAACTCTCTCCGCAACACATCATTCCTCCTGACTGCCTGATCTCCACTTCTCCAGCCTCCATCAGGCAAACTCCTCCAGGGAAGACCTTCGTCTCTCCACGCCAACGCCTCGGAATCCTCAAATGGGGTCACTCCTCCCATCTCGCAGGCCATGCGGGCATCAAGAAATCCTTGCAACTCATCTCTCGTTTCTATTGGTGGCCGACTCTGGAGACGGATGTTGTTGATTTTGTGCGGGCCTGCACTGTCTGTGCCCGGGATAAGACTCCTCGCCAGAAGCCTGCTGGTCTCCTTCATCCTCTGCTTGTCCCCGAACAGCCTTGGTCTCTGATTGGTATGGACTTTATTACAGACTTACCCCCATCCCGTGGCAACACTGTTGTTTGGGTGGTCGTTGATCGATTTTCCAAGATGGCACATTTTATTCCTCTTCCTGGTCTTCCTTCAGCGCCTCAGTTGGCAAAACAATTTTTTGTACACATTTTTCGTCTTCACGGGTTGCCCACGCAGATCGTCTCGGATAGAGGCGTCCAATTCGTGTCTAAATTCTGGAGGGCTCTCTGTAAACAACTCAAGATTAAATTAAACTTTTCTTCTGCTTATCATCCTCAATCCAATGGGCAAGTAGAAAGAATTAACCAGGTCCTGGGTGATTATTTACGGTATTTTGTTTCCTCCCGCCAGGATGACTGGGCAGATCTTCTACCATGGGCCGAATTCTCGTACAACTTCAGAGTCTCTGAATCTTCTTCCAAATCCCCATTTTTCGTGGTGTACGGCCGTCACCCTCTTCCCCCCCTCCCTACTCCCTTGCCCTCTGGTTTGCCCACTGTGGATGAAATAACTCGTGATCTTTCCACCATCTGGAAAGAGACCCAAAATTCTCTCTTACAGGCTTCATCGCGCATGAAAAAGTTTGCCGATAAGAAAAGAAGAGCTCCCCCCATTTTTTCTCCCGGAGACAAGGTATGGCTTTCCGCTAAATATGTCCGCTTCCGTATTCCCAGCTACAAATTGGGACCACGCTATCTTGGTCCTTTCAAAATCTTGTGCCAAATTAATCCTGTCTCTTACAAACTTCTTCTTCCTCCTTCTCTTCGTATTCCTAATGCCTTTCACGTCTCTCTTCTTAAACCACTCATCATCAACCGTTTCTCTCCCAAACTTATTTCTCCTACTCCTGTCTCTGGTTCTTCGGACATCTTTTCCGTAAAGGAGATACTGGCCTCCAAAAAGGTCAGAGGAAAAACTTTTTTTTTGGTTGACTGGGAGGGCTGTGGTCCTGAAGAGAGATCCTGGGAACCTGAGGACAATATCCTAGATAAAAGTCTGGTCCTCAGGTTCTCAGGCTCCAAGAAGAGGGGGAGACCCAAGGGGGGGGGTACTGTTACGCCGAGCGCTCCGGGTCCCCGCTCCTCCCCGGAGCGCTCGCAGCATCCTCGCTACGGCAGCGCCCCGGTCAGATCCACTGACCGGGTGCGCTGCGATACCGCCTCCAGCCGGGATGCTATTCGCGATGCGGGTGGCGCCCGCTCGCGATGCGCACCCCGGCTTCCGTACCTGATTCGCTCTCCGTCGGTCCTGTCCCGGCGCGCGCGGCCCCGCTCCCTAGGGCGCGCGCGCGCCGGGTCTCTGCGATTTAAAGGGCCACTGCGCCACTGATTGGCGCAGTGGTTCCAATTAGTGTGTTCACCTGTGCACTCCCTATGTATACCTCACTTCCCCTGCACTCCCTCGCCGGATCTTGTTGCCATCGTGCCAGTGAAAGCGTTTCCTTGTGTGTTCCTAGCCTGTGTTCCAGACCTCCTGCCGTTGCCCCTGACTACGATCCTTGCTGCCTGCCCCGACCTTCTGCTACGTCCGACCTTGCTTTTGTCTACTCCCTTGTACCGCGCCTATCTTCAGCAGTCAGAGAGGTTGAGCCGTTGCTAGTGGATACGACCTGGTTACTACCGCCGCAGCAAGACCATCCCGCTTTGCGGCGGGCTCTGGTGAACACCAGTAGTGACTTAGAACCGGTCCACTAGCACGGTCCACGCCAATCCCTCTCTGGCACAGAGGATCCACCTCCTGCCAGCCGGCATCGTGACAATATGGTCTCACAAGGGGTCTGAGGATCTCATCTCGGTACCTAATGGCAGTCAGGCTACCTCTGGCAAGCACATGGAGGGCTGAGTGGCCCCCAAAGAAATGCCACCCAACACCATTACTGACCCAACGCCAAACCGGTCAGGCTGGAGGATGTTGCAGGCAGCAGAACGTTCTCTATGGCGTCTCCAGTCTCTGTCACGTCTGTCACATGTGCTCAGTGTGAACCTGCTTTCATCTGTGAAGAGCACAGGGTGCCAGGGGTGAATTTGCCAATCTTGGTCTCCTCTGGTAGATGTCAAATGTCCTGCACGGTTTTGGGCTGTAAGCACAACCCCCACCTGTAGATGTCGGGCCCTCATACCACCCTTATGAAGTCTGTTTCTAACCGTTTGAGTGGACACTTGCACATTTGTGGCCTGCTGGAGGTCATTTTGCAGGGCTCTGGCAGTGCTCCTCCAGCTCCTTCTTGCTGCTGGGTTGTTGCCCTCCTGCGGCCTCCTCCACGTCTCCTGATGTACTGGCCTGTCTCCATTCTCTGTACAATATGCTGACAGACACAGCAAACCTTCTTGCCACAGCTCGCATTGATGTGCCATCCTGGATGAGCTGCATTACCTGAGCCACTTGTGTGGGTTGTAGACTCTGTCTCATGCTACCACTAGAGTGAAAGCACCGCCAGCATTCAAAAGTGACCAAAACATCAGCCAGGAAGCATAGGAACTGAGAAGTGGTCTGTGGTCACCACCTGCAGAACCACTCTTTTATTGGGGTGTCTTGCTAATTGCCTATCATTTCCACCTGTTGTCTGTTCCATTTGCACAACAGCATGTGAAATTGATTGTCAATCAGTGTTGCTTCCTGAGTGGACAGTGTGATTTAACAGAAGTGTGATTGACTTGGAGTTACATTGTGCTGTTTAAGTGTTCTCTTTATATTTTTGAGCAGTGTAGTACAGAACAGATTGGTTTGTTTACATAAATAATTTTGTTTTCATTTTTAAAAATGACGTTGTTAGCCAGGGATGTATTTAGTAGAGTAAGAATGTTGGATTTTAGACTTAGACTAGGTGATCTAAAGCAAAACCAGATTCATCAGACAGTCTAAGCCATTGGCACTTTTTATAGACAGAGTAGTCTAGACACTGTTTTTTTTTTCCCATGGAATAAACACTTGGAATTTATAGATAGAATGGAAATAGAATAGATAGATAGAAATAAAAAAGGGCTTACTATCATGTAACAAAAAAAGCCCTACAGGCAAAATGAAAGCTTAGTATGAATACATTAGTCAAAGTATAACCTGGTCTAAAAATATTAAAAGTGCTTGAGGGTATAATTCTAGCAAAACCTAAATACTATGCTTAGCAGTCAATCTTGAAAAGAGTAAATCTTAATGACTTGTGATGAGTAAATGTAGTGATTTATTTACATTTTGAACTTCAATTTAAATAGATTATATCAATTACTTAGAATAAATCAGATTGTAGTTGACAGAATCTTAAATATTGGTATGAATTTTATATGAGAAATTGTGGAAGAAACTTCTTAATGTGGATGATTCAAATGAATCAATTAAGTTAAAACTTTAACACGTTTTAACGGGTAATTAAACATTTTCTGTTAAACTAACCAATACTGGCAACAGTAAATATCTCTACTGAGTTTAGGCTTAAGGCAATGTTTGCACAACATAATTATGTATTTATAAAATCTGCCCTGGAATACCAGGCAGAAATCTAAGGTATACCCACGTATTATAGCAATGTATTTTGCTATCTAATGTCATAGATTTTGCCATGGTTTTGGACATAGATTATCCCTTAGTAACTAACAGCTTTTTTAAAACTTTAAAAACACACTGCACAAGCGGATCTTGTATGCTTAACCCCTTAAGGACCCAGCCAATTTTCACTGTAGGACACGGCCATTTTTTGCACATCTGACCACTGTCACTTTAAACATTAATAACTCTGGGATGCTTTTACCTTTCATTCTGATTCCGAGAGAGTTTTTTCGTGACATATTCTAATTTATGTTAGTGGTAAAATTTTGCCGATACTTGCATCATTTCTTGGTGAAAAATACCAAAATTTTATGAAAAAATTTAAAATGTTGAAGCTCTCTGCTTATAAGGAAAATGAATATTTCAAATAAATTATATATTGATTCACATATACAATGTCTACTTTATGTTTCCATCATAAAGTTGACATGTTATTACTTTTGGAAGACATCAGAGGGCTTCAAAGTATAGCAGCAATTTTACGATTTTTCACAAAATTTTCAAAATCGAAATTTTTCAGGGATCAGTTCTGTTTTGAAGTGGATTTGAAGCGCCTTCATATTAGAAATACCCCATAAATGACCCCATTATAAAAACTGCACCCCTCAAAGTATTCAAAATGACATTCAAAAGGTTTGTTAACCCTTTAGGTGTTTCACAGGAATAGCAGCAAATTGAAGGAGAAAATTCCAAATCTTCATTTTTTTTTCACAAAAATGCTAGGTTTCCCTCAAATTTTTTTTTTACAAGGGGTAATAGGACAAAATGCCCCCCAAAAGTTAAAACCTCATCTCTTCTGAGTATGGAAATACCCCATGTGTGGACGTCAAGTGCTCTGCTGGGGCACTACAATACTCAGAAGAGAAGGAGCGCCATTGAGCTTTTGGGAAGACAATTGTTTGGAATGGAAGTCAGGGGCCATGTGCAATTACAAAGCCCCCCGTGGTGCCAGAACAGTGGACCCTCCCACATGTGACCCTATTTTGGAAACTACACCCCTCAGAGAATTTAATAAGGGGTGCAGTGAGTATTTACACCCCACTGGCGTTTGATAGATCTTTGGAACAGTGGGCTGTGCAAATGAAAAATTTAATTTTTAATTTTCACGTACCACTGTTCCAAAAATCTGTCAGACACCTGTGGGGCATAAATGCTCACTGTACCCCTTATTACATTCCGTGAGGGGTGTAGTTTCCAAAATGGGGACACATGTGGGTATTTATTTTTTTGAGTTTATGTCAGAACTGCTGTAAAATCGGCCACTCCTGTGCAAATCACCAATTTAAGCCTCAAATGTACATGGTGCTCTCACTCCTGAGCCTTGTTGTGCACCCGCAGAGCATTTTACGCCCACATATGGGGTATTTCTGTACTCAAGAGAAATTGCGTTACAAATTTTGGGGGTCTTTTTTTCCTTTTAACGCTTGGGAAAATAAAAAGTATGGGGCAACACCAGCATGTTAGTGTAAAATTGTTTATTTTTTTACACTAACAAGCTGGTGTAGCCCCCAACTTTTCCTTTTCATAAGGGGTAAAAGGAGAAAAAGCCCCCCAAAATTTGTAGTGCAATTTCTCCCGAGTACGGAGATACCCCATATGTGGCCCTAAACTGTTTCCTTGAAATACGACAGGGCTCTGAAGTGAGAGAGTGCCATGCGCATTTGAGGGCTAAATTAGGGATTACATAGGGGTGGACTTAGGGGTATTCTACGCCAGTGATTCCCAAACAGGGTGCCTCCAGCTGTTGCTAAACTCCCAGCATGCCTGGACAGTCAGTGGCTGTCCAGAAATGCTGGGAGTTGTTGTTTTGCAACAGCTGGAGGCTTTGTTTTGGAAACACTGCCATACAATACATTTTTAATTTTTATTGGGGGGGGGGGGGCAGTGTAAGGGGGTGTATAGTGTTTTACTCTTTATTATGTGTTAGTGTAGTGTTTTTAGGGTACCTTCGCACTGGCGCATTACAGCGAGTTTCCCGCTAGGAGTTTGCGCTGCGGCAAAAAATTTGCCGCAGCCCAAACTTGAAGCAAGAAACTTACTGTAAACCTATCCGTGTGAATGTACCCTGTACGTTCACCTGGGGGGGCAAACCTCCAGCTGTTTCAAAACTACAACTCCCAGCATGTACTGACAGACCGAGCATGCTGGGAGTTGTAGTTTTTCAACAGCTGGAGGCACAATGGTTGGAAAACCTTCAGTTAGGTTCTGTTATCTAACTCAGTATTTTCCAACCAGTGTGCCTTTAGCTGTTGCAAAACTACAACTCCCAGCATGTACTGATCACCAAAGGGCATGCTGGGAGATGTAGTTATGCAACAGCTGGAGGTACGCAACTACAACTCCCAGCATGCCAAGAAAGCTGTTTGGGCATGCTGGGATTTGCAGTTTTGCAACATCTGGAGGGCTACAGATTTAGAGACCACTGCAAAGTGATCTCCAAACTGTGGTCCTCCAGCTGTTGCAAAACTACAAATACCAGCATGCCCGGACAGCAAACAGCTGTTTGGGCATGCTAAGAGTTGTAGTTTTGCAAGATCTGGAGGGATACAGTTTAGAGACCACTAGATAGTGGTCTCAAACTGTAGCCCTCCAGCTGTTGCAAAACTACATATTCCAGCATGCCCAAACAGCTGTCTGGGCATGCTGGGAGTTGTAGTTTTGCAACATCTGGAGGGCTACAGTTAGAGACCACTATCTAGTGGTCTCAGACTGTACCCTCCAGATGTCGCTAGGCAACTCACCGGCTTCCGTAGGATCCAGCCACACGACGTCGCCGCCCGCCGATCTCCGTCGCCCGCAGCCTCCAGATCGGTAACTGGATCTTCGGCGCCGGTCCCGTTCAGGTTTCCCCGTCCACCGCCTATTGTGGGTGGGCAGGATGGGGAAAACGAAAGTTAACCCCCCTGCCCACGATCTGTTATTGGTGGTCGCGTCTAGACCACCAATAGCAGGGATAGGAGGGGTCGCACCCCTGCCACCTCACTCCTATCCCTTCAGGGGGATTGTGGGTGTCATGGACACCTGCAATTCCCCCTCTATTCCGGGTGACCGGGTCACCATAGACCCGTAATGACCCGGAATCACGCAAATCGCAAGTGTGAATTCACTTGCGATTTGCCGCGATTGCCGACATGGGGGGGTCGGATGACCCCCCTGAGCCTTTGCACGGGATGCCTGCTGAATTATTTCAGCAGGCATTCCGGTCCGATCCCCGCCCGGTGCACGGCGGGGGCCGGAATTCTCCATGACGTACGCGTACGTTATGGGTCCTTAAGTACCAGGGTGTCATGACGTACGCGTACGTCAAGGATCCTTAAGGGGTTAAGACTAAAATAAGGGGCATAAAGTATTCCTTTTTGTTGACTGATGCCTACTAGTTTTAACACGGAGGTATTGGAAGACACAATGGATTTTTCCAAGCATTCCAAACATGATCCCTTCTTGGGAGTTGCAACAGTATTGGTGGTACTGTCAACAATGAAGAGCAGAGTAAAGGAAAAGCCAGAACATGTGACCTCCTTGTCCCCTGGTTCTCACTTCCTTACCAAAACTAGATCATCACTATTTTTAAACCACTCATCATCATCCCCACCACTCCTCTCATTATGAAATTCTGATGTTTGATCATGTGCTCTTTGCTCCCCTTCATTTTCCCCATAATGCCTTACAATATGACCACCAAGCCTACCCCCACCAGTCCCAGTGATATGCTCAACAGCTGCTTCCACCTCCTCCACCTCTGCATCAAACTCCAAAGACTGAATGTCTTCCTACAACTCCTCCTTCTGCTTTGCACTAGGGGTGTGAAGTAAAAACAGAGATGATAGAACAGACCATCTAGGAACGACATTCCCACTACTCTATGTAACTGTAGAGGATGAGGAGTCCACTGACACCTGGCTCAAAGTCAAATCGTCAGACATTTTCTCCTCCTGAGATGATTGAAAACAAACCAACTAGTCCACCAGGACCGTATTATCCTCCAAAACAGTACAACCCTTGAAAGAAATGGACAACTTTTGCTTGCTGCTAATGCTGCTATTACTGCAACCAGACTCCTGGCTTCTGGTGCTTCCTGTACTGGGCCTGGGCAAATGGGTAGTGCCCACATTGTTGGTACTGCCACCAACATGCTTACTGACAGAGGACATAACAGGAGCACTCTTTTGGGGGTCAATTGTCACTCACTAACTAGATAAGTGGTGGAGATGCTGCTATTTAAAGGGGTACTCCCGTGGAAAACTTTTTTTTAAAACCAACTGGTGCCAGAAAGTTAAACAGATTTTTAAATTACTTCTATTAAAAAAATCTTAATCTTTCCAGTCCTTTTTGGGTCTGTATACTACAGAGGAAATAGTTTTCTTTTGGAACACAGAGCTCTTTGCTGACATCATGACCACAGTGCTCTCTGTTGACATCTCTGTCCATTTTAGGAACTGTCCAGAGCAGCATATGTTTGCTATGGGGATTTTCTCCTACTCTGGACAGTTCTTAAAATGGACAGAGATGTCAGCAAAGAGCACTGTGGTCATGATGTCAGCAGAGAGCTCTGTGTTCCAAAAAGCAAAGAATTTCCTCTGTAGTATTCAGCAGCTAATAAGTACTGGAAGGATTAAGATTTAATAGAAGTAATTTACAAATCTGTTTAACTTTCTGGCACCAGTTGATTTAAAGAAAAAAGTTTTCCATGGGAGTACCCCTTTAACTTTACTTCTCACAGCTTGATATTCTGTTAAACCTAGAAAATATAGGTAACAATCTGTAACAGGCCCAGTAAACTTTCACTCTTATTCATAGAATTTTTCATTTTATTTTGTTAAACCCAGCTAGAAATATTTATATTTGGATAAACCAAGAAAATAAAGGCCAAGTGAAAGCTCTTTGCTAGAAATGTGTTTTGTTTTCTGTTAAACCCAGCTATAAATAATCTATATTTAGTTAAATCAAGAAAAACAGGTAACGTGGTGTAACAGGCCCAGTGAACTTCTACTCTTATTGCTAGAAATACTTTTTTTTTCTTTTTTGGACCCTCCTCCATTTTAGATCATGGAACCCCCGATCACACTGCAGGGGTTCTGTGAGCTTCACTGAGCAACCAGAAAGTTCTACTTTCACTTTAGACACTGTGATTGGCATTGATCATGGCATCCAAAGGGTTAAATTTCAGGCAGCGATGAGATCGCCGCTGCCCTGCATAAACAGTGAGTGTCTGGCTAGTGATAGTAACCGACTCTCACTGCTCTGAAGCGAGCGCAGCTCTTGCGCTTGCTTCAAAGCCACTTAAAGGGGTATTTCAGAATTTTTTTTTACTATGCTACAGGGGCTGTAAAGTTAGTGTACTTCATAATATATTGTCTGTAACTGTGTGTGACGGTGGTCTCGCAATTCCTCTGTGATTTTCGCCCCAATATAAATTTTTAACAGCATGCAAAATTACTCATGTCATGGGTTTTCCAAGGTTGCAGTGCGTTGAGACATGACATCACTAGTCAGGTGTGCAAAGGGAGCCTGCCCTGCTTCAATGGGTGGAGTGACTGCTGGGTGGGAGAGAGATCATTTTGCAACAGCTCAAGACACCCTGGTAAGAATTGATTCTCAAAAACCCCAAAATGAAAGGAAGGCAGGTATTTCAATCCAAACAATTCACAAAAACTCAGGGCAAAATGCCCAGGACACTAAATCCCCTTCTTAAACTTTCCCTATAAAACATAACTTTTATTACCTATCCAAAAATAAAATAGTGTATGGTGACAAATATGTCAAACATGTTTGCCTCATGTTCCTCCTGAGGACAGTGTTGATGCACCGAAACATGTAGAGGGGACAAAATTTGGATTTTAAGATTGCTGTTACTGTGCCAAATGTCACTTTGAGTACTGCAGACCCAATTGTGATATATCATAAATACATATTGATATGGAAATGGTTCCCAAGTCCATAAAGGAGATGTCTCATGGAGAAAAAATGGACAGGTTTAGGTGCAGAAATTAAAGTTATATAACTTTGTAAATCACTGACATCACCCATCCTGCATGGAAAGTATGTTTTCACTGATTCTTTTGTCAGACAGGAAGCTTAAAGTTAAACAGATTTGTAAATTACTTCTAATAAAAAATCTTAATCCTTTCAGTACTTATAAGCTGCTGAAGTTGAGTTGTTCTTTTCTGTCTAAGTGCTCTCTACGATGACACGTGTCTCGAGAACCGCCCAGTTTAGAAGCAAATTCCTATAGAAAACCCCTTTTACTCTGTGCGGTTCCTGAGACAAGCAGAGATGTCAGCAGAGAGCACTGTTGCTAGACAGAAAACAACAACTAAACTTCTGCAGCTGATAATTATTGAAAGGATTAAGATTTTTTAATAGAAGTAATTTACAACTTAAACTTTCTGGAGCCAGTTGATATAAAAAAAAAAAGTTTTTTCCCTGGAATACCCCTTTAACCCCTTAATTGGTGAAAAATTCTAAAATTTAATGAAAAAATTGAAAATTTTGCATTTTTTTTTTACTTTGAAGCTCTCTGCTTATTAGGAAAATAAATATTCCAAATAAATTATATATTGATTCTCATATACAATATGTTTACTTTATGTTTGCATCATAAAGTTGACATGTTTTTACTTTTGGAAGACACCAGAGGGCTTCAAAGTATAGCATCAATTTTCCAATTTTTCACAACATTTTCAAAATCGAAATTTTTCAGGGACCAGTTCTGTTTTGAAGTGGATTTGAAGGGCCTTCATATTAGAAATACCCCACAAATTACCCCATTATAAAAAACTGCACCCCTCAAAGTATTCAAAATGACATTCAAAAGGTTTGTTTACCCTTTAGGTGTTTCACAGGAATAGCAGCAAATTGAAGGAGAAAATTCAAAATCTTTTTTTTCACTCGCATGTTCTTGTACACCCAGTTATTGAATTTTTTCAAGGGGTAAAAGTAGAGAAATCTTCCTAAAATTTGTAACCCAATTTCTCTCGAGTGAGAAAATACCTCACATGTGTATGTCAAGTGTTCGGCAGGCGCAGTAGAGGGCTCAGAAGGGAAGGAGCGACAGTGGGATTTTGGAGAGTGAGTTTTTCTGAAACGGTTTTTGGGGGGCATGTCACATTTAGGAAGCCCCTCTGGTGCCAGAACAGCAATAAAAAAAAAAAAAAACACATGGCATACTATTTTGGAAACTACACCCCTCAAGGCACGTAACAAGGGGACCAGTTAGCCTTAACACCCCACAGGTGTTTGACGACTTTTCGTTAAATTTGGATATGTAAATGATTTTATTTTTTTCACTAAAATGCTAGTTTTCCCTCAAATATTTTTTTACAAGGGATAATAGGACAAAATGCCCCCCAAAATTTGTAACCCCATCTCTGCAGAGTATGGAAATACCCCATGTGTGGACGTCAAGTGCTCTGCTGGCGCACTTCAATGCTCAGAAGAGGAGCGCCATTGAGCTTTTGGGAAAAAAAAATTTTGGAATGGAAGTCAGGGGCCATGTGCCTCCCGTGGTGCCAGAACAGTGGACCCCCCCCCCCCCCCCCCCACATGTGACTCCATTTAGGAAACGACACCCCTCACAGAATTTAATAAGGGGTGCAGTGAGTATTTACACCCCACTGGCGTGTGACAGATCTTTGGAACAGTGGGCTGTGCAAATGAAAAATTACATTTTTCATTTTCACAGACCACTGTTCCAAAAATCTGTCAGACACATTACATTACATGAGGGGTGTATTTTCCAAAATGGGGACACATGTGGGAATTTCTTTTTTTGCGTTTATGGCAGAACCGCTGTAAAATCAGCCACCCCTGTGCAAATCCCCAATTTAGGCCTCAAATGTACATAGTGCACTCTCACTCCTGAGCCTTGTTCTGCATCCGCAGAGCAGTTTACGCTCACATATGGGGTATATCCGTATTCATGAGAAATTGCGTTACAAATTTTGGGGGTCTTTTTTTCCTTTTAACGCTTGTGAAAATAAAAAGTATGGGGCAACACCAGCATGTTAGAGTGCATTTTTTTTTACACTAACAAGCTGGTGTAGCCCCCAACTTTTCCTTTTCATGAGGGGCAAAAGGAGAAAAAGCCCCCCTAAATTTGTAGTGCAATTTTTCCCGAGTACGGAAATGCCCCATATGTGGCCCTAAACTGTTTCCTTGAAATATGACAGGGCTCCGAAGTGAGAGAGCGCCATGCGCATTTGAGGACTAAATTAAGGATTACATAGAGGTGGACATAGGGGTATTCTACGCCAGTGATTCCCAAACAGGGTGCCTCCAGCTGTTGCTAAATTCCCAGCATGCCTGGACAGTCAGTGGCTGTCCGGAAATGCTGGGAGTTGTTGTTTTGCAACAGCTGGAGGCTCCATTTTGGAAACACTGCCCTATGATACATTTTTATTTTTATTGTGGGGGGGGGGGGGGACAACAGTGTAAGGGGTGTATATGTAGTGTTTTACCCTTTATTATGTGTTAGTGTAGTGTAGTGTTTTTAGGGTACATTCGCACTGGCGCGCTATGGTGAGTTTCCCGTTAGGAGTTTGCACTGCGGCGAAAAATTTGCCGCAGCCCAAACTTGAAGCAGGAAACTTACTGTAAACTTGAATGCACATGGGGGGGGGGGGAAACCTCCAGCTGTTTCAAAACTATAACTCCCAGCATGTACTGACAGACTGTGCATGCTGGGAGTTGTACTTTTGCAACAGCTGGAGGCACACTGGTTGGAAAACCTTCAGTTAGGTTCTGTTTCCTAACTCAGTATTTTCCAACCAGTGTGCCTCCAGCTGTTGCAAAACTACAACTCCCAGCATATACTGATCGCCGAAGGGCATGCTGGGAGATGTAGTTATGCAATAGCTGGAGGTACACAACTACAACTCCCAGCATGCCGAGACAGCTGTTTGCTGTTTGGGCATACTGGGATTTGCAGTTTTGCAACATCTGGAGGGCTACAGTTTTAGAGAATACTGCAAAGTGATCTCCAAACTGTGGTCCTCCAGATGTTGCAAAACTACAAATCCCAGGATGCCCAGACAGAAATCAGCTGTTTGAGCATGCTAGGAGTTGTAGTTTTGCAAGATCTGGAGGGATACAGTTAGAAACCATTGTATAGTGGTCTCAAACTGTAGCCCTCCAGCTGTTGCAAAACTACATTTTCCAGCATGTCCAAACAGCTGTCTGTGCATGCTGCCACCTCACTCCTATCCCTTTAGGGGGATCGTGGGTGTCTTAGACAACCGCAATCCCCCTTATATTCCGGGTCATTGGGTCACTATAGACCTGTAATGACTCGTAATCGCGCAAATCGCAAGTGTGAATTCACTTGCGATTTGCCACAAATGCCGACATGGCGGGGGGGGTCTGATGACCCGCCTGGGCATTTGCACGGGATGCCTGTTGAATGATTTCCAGCGCGCGGCGGGGGCCGGAATTCTCCATGACGTACGCCTACATCATGGGTCCTTAAGTACCAGGGTGTCATGACGTAGGCATATGTCAAGGGTCCTTAAGGGGTTAAAGTTATACATATAATAAGGCGCAGTGACAGTATTATTCTTTTAATCGCTTAATATTATTTTTACGTTTTCGTTTTTTCCTCCTTGCCTTCAAAAAATCATAACTTTTTAATATTTTCATCCACAGACGAGAGGGCTTGTTTTTTGCGCGACCAGTTGTCTGTTGTAATGCCGCACTCACTGTACCATAAAATGTATGGCACAACCAAAAAAATAAAGAAAACCGCAATTTTGCAAATCTTGGAAGGTTTTGTTTTCACGGCGTACAATTTACGGTAAAAATGACATGTGTACTTTATTCTTTGGGTCAATCCGATTAAAATTATACCCATGATGACATACTTTTATATTACTGTTGCGCTTAAAAAAAATTGCACTTTTTAACCAAATTAGTACGTTTAAAATCCCTCTATTTTGAAGACCTAGAACTTTTAATTTTTCCGTATAAGTGACAGTATGAGGGCTCATATTTTGCACCATGATCTGTACTTTTATACATACCATATTTGCTTACATAAAACTTTTAATAAATTTTTTATAAATATTTTTGGGGAATAAAATGTCATAAAAAAGCAGCAATTTTGGACTTTTTTTTTATTACGTTCACGCCGTTCACCGTACGGTATCATTAACATTATATTTAATGGTTCGAATGTATATATACACACGCGGATATAGCAAATATGAATATTATTTTTTTTTACACTTTTTGGGGGTGAAATAGGGAAAATGGGACAATTTACATTTTTATTGGGGGAGGGTTTTTTTCACAATTTTTTATATTTTTTTAAACTTTTTTTTAACATTTATTTTTACACTTTAATAGTACCCATAGGGGACTATTTATTGCAATCATTCGATTGCTAATACTGTTCTGTGCTATGCAAAGAGCATAGCATTGATCAGTGTTATCGGTCATCTTCCAAAGACCCATGGAAGGCAGCGGAGGCTGGTGAGGGGACCTCCGTCTGCCATTCTGGATGATCGGATCGCCACGGCAGCGCTGCGGGCGATCCATTCATCCATTTTAGTGTCCGCAATGCTGCAGATGCCGTGATCTGTATTGATCACGGCATCTGAGGGGTTAATGGCGGACATCGGCGTGATTTCGAATGTCAGCCATTACCGGCGGGTCCCTGGCTGCTATTAGCAGCCGGGACCTGCCACGCATGATCCAGGCATCACTCCGATGCTCGCGGTTATGTATAGGACGTGAATGTACATCCTGGTGCGTTAAGTATTACCTCACCAGGACGTACATTTTTGTCCTGCGTCGTTAAGGGTTTAGCACACATGTTTCTCAACATACACTATTTTATTTTTGGATAGGTAATAAAAGTTAAGTTTTATGGATATTTAGTGCCCTGGGCATTTTGCCCTGGGTTTTTGTGAATTGGTACCCTGGTTAGAAAACACTGGTCTTTTGAATGGAATGCAGCTCCTTTGTGCTTTCATGGGTGGGGTGGCTGATGGAGGAAAGCAACCTCACACTTACAAACTATGGAACTATGAGAAATATCCAGTTCACAAAGAGATAGCCACAGCATTATGGTAATCTCACAACATAACCATTTAGCCCCAAGACAAGCACAGATCCTTACTAAGCAAGTACATTGCTGTCTGGCAGGTACAAACTAAAATCATCTTATGGTGGACAACTCCTTTAAGGATTCAGGGCGTACTGGTATGCCATTGGTCCTTAAGTACCATGACAGAAGGGCGTACCTGTATGCCCTTGGTCCTTAACAGGTTAAAGCCTTGCGAGAGAACACAATGAGCAAAATGGACACAGGTTAGGAAAGTGGTGTGTCCTCCCATCTGAACAATTTTTAAGAGGATAATTTAATAAAGAAGGACTTCTGTGCTGAGTGCAGATTTGATCTCTTCTTTGGAATGGAACTGCACTTCTCTGTCTGTTTAGCTGAGCACACAATATCTTCCTTCAGTTCTACAACAGGGACTGGAGCTCTACACTGACACACAGCCTGTGATTAGTGCCAGTTTTCCCTTACTATATTGGTACACCACTTTAAACCGGGGACCATTCAGATTAGAAATCATTGACTCCCACTCTCCTGGTACGATCCTTAAACCAGTTTTTAATGCCGATACAAGCAAAACATTCTAAACATAAATACCTGATGGGGGTGGGTTGGGAGTTTTGTATTTGTGTATGTTCTTTGTTTTATGCTAAAATGTTCAATAAAAAAATTTCTGATTTAAAAAAAACATAAATACCTTATTTTACCCATCAGGCATTAATGAAGGACAGTGTTAAAGGCTTCCACAATGCAAAGCTTGTTTTATTACATTTTTACAGATTTTATTAGGCTTTTTGCAATGTTTAAAAGCTAATGCTAACCCCTCTGATTTAATTTTTGTTTTTGTGAACTGTCCTTTAAACAACATTTGTCAGACATGTGACGTTTCATTTTAATTGTTCAAACTTGTTACTTATAATAGCAATAAAGTATTTAATCGATACCTTTCATCAAAAAAAAACTTTTGATATACAGTATTATAGACTAATGTTTGCAGAATAACTTTCCAATAGCATGTTATTAAAAATATGCTTCTTTCTATTTAATTTTCCACTTTGAAAAAATGACCACTAGGGGTCTCCCTACCAGTCCTGGCTGCAAGCCTTTTTTTTTATAGGTTTCAGACTCATGCTGGAGTCCTAAATCTCAGTCTGCAGCCAGAACACAGACAAGCTCAGCACTGCTCCCTGCCTCTCAATCAGACAGGCAGGAGCCAGTACTGTGCTCATAGCACAGCAGAGCATACTCATGACTCTGCTTTACTGCATGCCCTCATTCATTTTAATATCTAAGCTCTGATCTTTCTTATCTCTGCACATGCAGTTGTAAACAGAGAGGAGAAGATTCATAGCTGCCGGCTGCTGTGTTCACAGCCTCTATGCTGGGCCACGACCCCTTCCTCTCTCACACCAGGAGCCTGAATGAGCAGCCAAGAAGACAACAAATCAGGTAGAATGAGGGGGTTTCGAAAGAAGAGAAACACAGGGATAGTGTGAGTGAGAGTCAGGGACCGAGTGGGGGGGGGATTGACAGTTTAGATCATGATATTTACTCTTTAAGTGTTGATTTGAAAATCCAAATAACTCACCTGAATAAGTTTGTAATAACAGCCCCTCCCAGTCTATGTCCCGAATTGCAGCCCTTAATGGAAATCTTTGTTTCAAGCGTTCGCTTCATAAACTGCCGGTCCCGGCTGCTATCAAGGCATCTGATCACAACATCGGAAGTATTTAGGAGAGGTGTAGAAACTCACCTGACACCCAGTGAAATCTTGGGTGTCTGATGAGTCAAGATTGCAGCCCAATTTTTACTTACCAGCTCCGCAGCTGTACCAGCGATCTTCTTATATGGTCTGCCTATGGTCATCTATGCCTAGCACTGAACAGTATTAGCAATCAAATGATCACTATAAATATTCCAATGTGGGGACTTGTTTTACTAAATGTGACTTAGCCCCTCTCCCAATAATAAATGACCCCCCCTTTCAAATTTTACAAAAAATAAAACATATTCAGAAATGTATGAATTATTAAAATATAATGTTAATGATCCCATACAGAAAAACTGTGTAAATGTAAAAAAAATATACCAAAATCATATTTATCCACAAAATAAAGAGAACACGTTTGTTTTACCATAAAGTGCAGAGCGTAAAAACGAACCCCCACAAAATAAGCAACATTGAGGTTTTATTTTTAATCCCCCCTCCACTAACAATATACATTTTTGTGCTGTCCATTTTTATAGTAAAATGAAAGGTGTCATTACAAAGTACAATTGGTCATAAAAAAAAACACGCCCTCAAATGGGTCTGTGGATGAAATAATAATAAAGTTGTGGCTCTTAAAAGGTGAGGAGAAAAAAACGAAATCGTAAAATGAAAATGTTCTGTGTCCGCAAAGGCAAAATGGGCTTCATTTCACTTTTTTTTTTTTTACGTTCCACTATGGACTTGACTGTGCAAACCTCTATTGCAATGTATTATGACTGCTAATTTTAGGAAGCCCTGGCTACTGAACCATTGTTCCAATAGGGTGACAGAGGAAGTGATCTCTCACTCAGACACCATAATCACTTTTGAATGTAGGATCTAAGGGGTTAAACGGCTGAGATGCCTGCAATTATCTTACATAGTATTTTGCGTATGTTACATAGGTCACATATTTTTTTATCGTAGAATATTAACATATAAGGAAACAAACCCAAATAGAGTATATAACATTAATAAGATATTTAATACATAAATATAAGAACAGTTGTATAGCAGAATAGCAACTGATTCACTCCATGCATTGTGAGTTTAATTAAGCAGGGAATGGAGTGTGCACTTTTTTTCCTGGAAATAAAAATAAAAGTCTTTTGGGATATTTTAAATGATAATACTAGTGATTTATATGCACATGTATTTATGCTTTGAATTGCAGATTAAAAGAATTACATTTATTAATATTAAGGAATCTGCTTAGACATCAGTGGGGAGAAGTGTGAGAATCGAGAAAAGTCACTATAATGGACAAATATGCAAGATTATCTTATTAAGCAAAAATATGCTGATGATTATTTTGAGTCAATAGAGAATGTACAGTTTTCAATATGGGAAATTAAAATACAGTATTCAACTGAGAAAAGAGCTATGCTACAGCAACCCTACTGCATCTTTTTAATGACATAGACGGAATTCATTAGAAATTACTGTAGTGTTTTTCTATTTTATGAACATATCTATCTATACAGGAACAATTTGTATCATAACTGCATATAGTACAATTAGCTTATATCGAGATTTATGCCATTCTCTGTGGGGAAACAATTTGTGTCTGTTAATAAGATACCATGAAGTTTTGTTTGTTACAGTGCTCTTAAAAATATGTTACAAAATTGACAAATTCCTAAAGAATGAACCAGAATATAAAGCAATGCTTACTTCTGCAGTTTGAGATTTCCCAGTTACTCTTTTTATTGCATGTTTACATTACTGAATGTTTTCTAGGTATTAACCCCTTAGTGACCCCGCTAATTCGGCCTTACCGCTCAAACCATTTCCTATGTCCTCAAGGCCAAAATTGGCCTTAAGGGGTTAAAGATGTCTGCCTGGCTTAAAGCTAATCAGTGTTCGCTGTTTAATGGTGTGTTCACACGTACAGTATTCTTGCAGATTTGATAAGTACTGGATGGATTAAGATTTTTAAATAGAAGTAATCTACAAATCTGGTTAACTTTGTGGCACCAGTTGATTTAACTAAATTTGTTTTCCAACAGAGTACCCCTTTAAAGGGAACCTTTCACATTAGTTATGTCGCCCCTTGCTGAGGGCAGCATAACATAGCAAGAGGCACACTGTAATCACTTTCATCTACACTAACCTGTTGGTACAAGCTTGTAGTGCAGATGATACTGATGACAATGACAGTTACCACCGACCAATCTGTCATTCTATTCTCCCGTTATGCTTCTCATTAGGTTAAGGGTAATGGTGCATGGGCGGAGCTCTAGAAACATGCTGACTTCACGGCTGCAGCTTCTCACTTCACCTGGTTGGGAGCAGGCAAAGGGAAGAAGCAGCAGTAATGATATCAGCATGCCTAAAAGAACCTAAAAATAAGCATAACGGGAGAATGGAGTGACAGATCAGCAGGAGGTAATCATCACTGTCATCAATGTCAACTGCACTACAAGCTTTTGCCAACAGGTTAGTGAAGGTGAAACTGATGACAGATTTCCTTTAAGGGGTTAAATGGGTATTCTGGTAGTTGCGGGACTTGTTTGTCTATGCAGAGATACCCAGTGATGTTTATATAAATCAGGCTTTACAAGTGTTCTTATAAGATGTCATGATGCTCTGCTGAATGTGTTTCATGAGAAATTGAAATATCTAAATGGTCATTTCAACAAACTATCCAGGAATCAATACCGAGTTTCTCCAAAAATAAGACCGGGTCTTATATTAATTTTAGTCCCAAAAAACACACTAGGGCTTATTTTCAAGGTAGGGCTTATTTATTGATGGGGGGCTGCAGGAGTGTGGAGGATGGGGGGCTGTGGGAGGATGGGGGGCTGTAGCAGTGTGGAGGATGGGGGGATGTGGGAGTGTGGAGGATGGGGCTGTGGGAGTGTGGAGGATGGGGGGCTGTAGTGGTGTGGAGGATGCCGCACCCCCCCCATCTTCCACACTGCTACAGCCCCCCATCCTCCCACAGCACTCCATCCTCCACACTGCTACAGGCCCCCATCCTCCCCTTCCCCCGTTGTCCTCCCCACTCCTACAGTGCCCCCCACCCCTCTGCCATAATAAGCTACAGTACCTTACACATTTCATCCCCAGCGGAGACCAGCACTTCCCCACCTTCATACCGTACGGGACCTCCTTCTGTTGCTTAGCAGCCGGGGGCAGGACCGCGGTCCACCATTTGATTACCCCATGTCTAGGTCTTATTTTCGGGGTAGGGCTTATATTGCAGCCTGCCCTGATAATCCTGCTAGGGCTTACTTTCGGGGTAGGGTACAAGCAGATATAAGAAAGTTTGTCATATATCTTATCAGAGAAGAGTGCCTCTTTCTCCTCCTTTTTTTAATTTAATTTAATCTATCTTTATTACTCCATTTCAATAACAGTAGTTATACAGTCTTCATAAAATTACACTTCCATTTTCTTCACATATCATCAATATTACAAAAAAATGTATACCCTCCCCCCTATACACTTCTCAAGTCTGGTTCCAGTGCCCTGTCTGACCCACATCACCCACATCCATTCTTATTACGAATTTCAATAATCCCTCCTCTCTACTCCCACTCTCATATCCCCCCCAATCGTTAGACAAAAGAAATGAAAAAGAACACCACATATCACCCCATATTTGTACGTAAAGAATTAATATCAACCCCTTAAGGACGCAGGACGTAAATGTACGTCCTGGTGCGGTGGTACTTAACACACCAGGACGTACATTTACGTCCTGTGCATAACCGCGGGCATCGGAGCGTTGCCCGTGTCATGCGCGGTTGATCCCGGCTGCTGATCGCAGCCAGGGACCTGCCGGCAATGGCCGACGCCTGCGATCTTGCGGGCGTCCGCCATTAACCCCTCAGGTGCCGGGATCAATACAGATCCCGGCATCTGCGGCAGTGCGCGATTTCAATGAATGATCGGATCGCCCGCAGCGCTACTGCGGGGATTCGATCATTCAGAACGCCGCACGGAGGTCCCCTCACCTTCCTCCTTCCGGCTCCTGGCGTCTTCTGCTCTGGTCTGAGATCGAGCAGACCAGAACAGAAGATAGCCGATAACACTGATGTGTTCTTGTCCTATACATAGAACAGATCAGTATTAGCAATCATGGTATTGTTATGAATAGTCCGCTATGGGGCCTATTCAAGTGTAAAAAAAAATGTAAAAAAATGTAAAAGTAAAATAAAAGTGAAAAATCCCCTCCCCCAATAAAAAAGTAAAACGTCCGTTTTTTCCTATTTTACCCCCAAAAAGCGTAAAAAAATAAATTTAATAGACATATTTGGTATCGCCGCGTGCGTAAATGTCCGAACTATTAAAATAAAATGTTAATAATCCCGTACGGCGAACGGCGTGAACGTAAAAAAAAAAGTCCAAAATTGCAACTTTTTTAATACATTTTATAAATTTTTTTTTATAAAAAATGTATTAAAAGTTTTTTAGATGCAAGTGTGGTATCAAAAAAATGTACAGATCATGGCGCAAAAAATTAGCCCTCATACCGCCGCTTATACGGAAAAATAAAAAAGTTAGAGGTCATCAAAATAAAGGGATTATAAACACACTAATTTGGTTAAAAGGTTTGTGATTTTTTTTAAGCGCAACAATAATAGAAAAGTATGTAATAATGGGTATCATTTTAATCATATTGACCCTCAGAATAAAGAGCACACATAATTTTTACCGTAAATTGTACGGCGTGAAAACGAAACCTTCCAAAATTAGCAAAATTGCGTTTTTCTTTTTAATTTCCCCACAAAAATAGTGTTTTTTGGTTGCGCCATATATTTTATGATATAATAAGTTATGTCATTACAAAGGACAACTGGTCGCGCAAAAAACAAGCCCTCATACTAGTCTGTGGATGAAAATATAAAAGAGTTATGATTTTTAGAAGGCGAGGAGGAAAAAATGAAAACGTAAACATTTTATTGTCTGAGTCCTTAAGGCCAAAATGGGCTGAGTCCTTAAGGGGTTAAAAAAAAATAAGAGAAAAAGAAAAACAGACAATAATCCCTCCCCATCCCTTCTTTCAGCCCCTCCACTCCACTATATCATATCATTAAGATTATTTCTGGTTTTGGTCAGACAGAGCACCTCCCCTTACAGAGACATACTGTAATCGCCTAAGCCCCCCCCACACCCCACCACATGGCAGAAGGTAGAAAAAAACAGCCTATTGTCTAAGACTCTCCCCTAGACACAATCTCTCTCTCCGTCATACCATTAATCCACTTATCCCAAATTGCATGGAATTTTGACAAACATCCAGCCTCAGCTGCCCAACAAAACTCAAAATTCACCATCTTGCATACTGTAGCATTAAAGTCATACATTTTTGGGACTTCTTTGGACATCCAGTTTCTTGCTACCAATAGTCTGGTTACAAATTGCACTTTCCCTCGTAAAATCGTATCCATCCTTCTTCCTTCCGTTCTTCCTCCCCCTAATAACTAGGTTATCAATTTATCTCCCTCTTCCAAATCTAACCTTCCCTCCGTCATCCTTATCACCTTCAACCAAAATTCCTTAAGCATTGGACAGTCATAATGCATATGGAAAACCCTGTTCCTTCGCTCTCACATCTTGGACACTTATTTTTTTTATTTTTCTATTTTTCCCAAGAGTTGTGGTGTATAATATAACCTATTTGTTATAAAAAAAAATTGTGTAGTCCTATATGAACTATTTTTAATGGTGTTCAAACTCTCTTCTCAAATCCCCCTCCATTCCTTCTCTGTTACTTGTCATTTTCTCATTCCTTTATACAGAAGTGCCTCATTCCCTGATTTTTAACATCCACCATTATTTTGTACATCTTAGAAATACATTTTTTTTCCGTGCCTTCCCTTAAAACCTTAATTATCAGACACTCATGAATTCTTAACTCCTCTTTCTTATCTATTTTTTTCACTACTTCCCTTAACTGGTCATATCTAAATAGCGACATCATATTATTAGGAATTGTGCACTCAGCTCCTCAAATGATCTGAGTTTCTCCCCTTCAAAAAATTGTGCAACATATTTTAAATTGTATTTACCCCAAAATCGCCACTCCTGTCCCTTAAGTTATTTAAATTTCATGTTATTAAATAGTCTTGTGCAATCTAGTGAGCCTTACACCTTCATTACTTTTTTCATTTGTGCCCATACTTTATCCACCATACCCATTGTAGGCTCCTTTCTACCCAACTTGGATTCTAAGAATTCTACCATATCTTCACATGCATCCTTTTTTTCTTTTACGATGTTAGCAAAGGAGTCTGTTTCCTTCCATTTCTTTACGTACCTCAACTGTGCTGCTATATAGTGTAATCGGAAGTCTGGAACAGCTAGTCCTCCGTTCTTCATTTCCCTACATAAATGACCTAATTTCATTCTTGTTTTTTTTTTCCTTTCCAGACCAGTTCTCTTTCCATAGGTTCAATTTCTTAAAAAATTTGTTCTCCTAGCCCTACCGGACTATTGGTCAATACAAACAAGATCTGAGACAGGATTGTCATCTTTAATAGGCTACTCCTATCTGCCATGCTAAGTGGTAAACCAATGCAAATTTTTATTTTTGCCTTTATCTTTCTCAAAGTGGGCCAAACATTTAATTCCGGATATTTTAAAACTTGCCTTCATACATTTATACCCAAATACGTAAACATTTCTCCATCTCCTATTATCTTGATTCTCCCATGGGATACTTGTTTATCTAGTGGCATTAATACAGTTTTGTTCCGATTTATACTCAATCCCAATTTATTCCCAAACTCCTCTATTTCCTCTATAATCCCCTCTAACGCTTGTTGCGTCTTCCGGATATAAAGCAAAATATCATCTGCGAAAAGTGATTTTCTGTCCCCTGTTCCACGACATTCAAACCCCTCCGCTATCTTCATGTTTCTAATTCTTGTTGCCAATGGTTCAATATATAGGGCAAAGATATGGGGGGACAGAGGACAGCCTTGTTTAGCTCCCGTGGTTAACTGAAATCCTTTTGACTGAATCCCATTTATTAGAACCATTGCCCTGGGGGATTCATACAGTATTCCCAAATACATATCCCCTCATTACAATCCAGAGGTAGGACCAATCCACCCTGTCAAAGGCCTTAACAGCGTCCAATGACAGGATGGAGTGGTCCCCCCCCCCCCCCCCCCCCCCTCCGTTTGCAGATTTCCAAACAGTCTTCTCACATTATCCCCCATGGTTCTTTCACTCATAAATGCACATTGATCATTCGATATTAATAAAGGCATTACCTTCGCCAATCTCACTGCTAAGGTCTTTGCCAGTATCTTCATATTGGTATTTGGCAGCGAGATTGGCCTATAAGCATTGGGCTCATGTTCATTTTTTCCAGGTTTGAGAATCAACGTTATCACTGCCTCCTTCATTGTGGGGGGTAGTATTCCACTCTTTAGGATGTCTCTGAATAATTTCACCAATCTGGGGACAAGAACACTCGCATACTTTTTGTACAGTTTGAATGGTATCCCATCTGGGCCTGGGGCTTTTGATATAGGTGCTTCTTTTACCACCTTCCACACCTCACTTTCCAAGATCTCGCCCTTCAGCATCTCAACAGCTTCCTTTATTAATTTTGGTAATTCACATTCATCAACATATTTTTGTATGTCTTCTTGTTCTGCTTTTATTTGTGAGTTATATAGCTCTTTATAGAATTCTAGAAATACTTTTATAATTTCTTCCTGTTCTCTTACAATCTGTCCCCCTTTATCTTTGACGGCTTCTATTAATGTTTTTTCTTTTTCTTCTTTTATAAGCTTAGCCAACCATATTTCTGGATTTCCCCCTTCTAAATATCTCTTCTGCTCTGACTGAAACATTATTTTTTTTTTTGCTTTCATTGTTAATAGCTCTTTATAACTCCCTATTGCCTCTTACCATTCTCTTCTATCCTTTTCTAGTCCTGTTTTTATTAAGTGCTGTTCTGCCTCCTCTACTTCCCTTCTCATCTCTTCTTCCTCTATCTTAGATTTTTTTCCTAATCCTTACAATTTTCTCTATGCAGATGCCTCGCAATACCGCCTGAAAAGCATCTCAGACCATCCCCTCTGAAGCTGTTCCATCATTAATCTCAAAATATGCATTTATTTTATTCCCTACCACACTATCTTCTCCCCATACTTCTATCCAAAATGGGTCTATTCTCGTATTTATCTGGTGTATTTTTCTGTTTACCATTTGGAACATTAGCGGTGTATGATCGGATATACTCCGAGGTTCGTATTTTATACTCTTTATCCATGGGATTATGCCCTTTATTACCAATTATCATATCTCTACGGGATAGTGTTTTTGGATTTGATATAACATGAATATACTCTCAATTCTGAGTTTCTTTCTCTCCAATAATCCACCCATTCGAGTTCCTCCACAATTCTTTTTAATCCTGTTATTCCACCACTCGGATTTTGTCTCCCTATCCTTAATCTATCTTTTCCTTCATCCATTACAGCATTAATATCACCCATAACCTTCAGCCCCTTGTGTATTAACACACTTACCCCTCTAGAATAGCAAGTATGTATTGAGTGAAATCGGTTTGCAATCCACCTTCTCTGCAAAATCTGGATTTTATTCTTTGTTAAGTGTGTCTCCAATAGACAAATGATACCTGGTAGATGTTTATCTATTACATTATAGACCGCCGTCTGCCTCACCCCATCCGCCAGCCCCTTTACATTCCAAACTAATACCCTCATTCAAGTCTTAGGAGAGAAAAAATAATAAAAATAAATAAATAATTGTAACGCCGAGCGCACCGGGTTCCTCTCCTCCCCTGGAGCGCTCGCGGTGTTCTCCTCTTGTTAGCAGCGCCCCGGTCAGACTCGCTGACCGGGAGCACTGCTCTGATTCCCTGGGCGGAGATGCGATCCGCGTGGTGGGACGTGCCTGCCCACGGGTCGCATCCCGTTCTGTTTACCTGCCCTGTAATGCTCTCTAGGGCGCGCCTGTGCCGGGTCTCTCAGATTTAAAAGGCCAGTGCACCATTAGTTGGTGCCTGGGCCAATCAGTCTCCAATCACTCCCTACACATAAAAACCCACTTCCCCTTCCTGTCCTCGCCAGATCTTGCTGCCCTTGTGCCAGTGAAAGCGTTTCTGTGAGCCTTTGCCTGTGTATCCAGACCCTTGCTGTTGCCCCTGACTACGAAGCGTTGCCACCTGCCCTTCTGCTTTGCCTGACCTTGCCTTTGTCTTGTTCTTGTGTCCCGCACCAGTCTCAGCCGCCAGAGGAGTTGAGTCTCTACCGGGTGGAACGACCTGGGGGTTATCTGCCGCATCAAGTCCATCCCGCTTTGCGTCGGGCTCTGGTGAAAACCAGTAACCTCTTAGATTCTGTTCCCCTGGTACGGCCCACACCATCGCCTCTCTGGCACAGAGGATCCACTACCCGTGTCCTCCCTGCATACCTGTCCGGATCCTGACAATAATAATAAACCCTGCCCCCCTTCTGCCATACCACCCCCCCTTTCCTTTGAAATTGCCAAAAACATTTTCCGACAATTCCTCTATCTCGAGCCCCCCCTCCCAGCAAGCCATCTTATCCATTTTCCCTTAAATTACATCAGTATATTTAATTATTTATTTACAGGGGCGATTAGTTTATAAAATTTTACCTCATCTCTTCCTTTTCCAGCCACTCGTTTATTTCCTCTACTGAGGCAAAAAACCATGACCTATCTTTATATATCACCCTGAGTTTGGCCGGAAATAATAGTGAATACCTGATATTTGCTTCACTTAACCTCTTTTTAACATATATAAAATTTAACCTCACCTGCTCTGTTGCAATGGAATAGTCTGCATACAACATTATTTTACTACTATCAATTTCTTTATCTGCTCCTCTGGCTGCCCTCAAAATTACATCTCTGTCTGCTGCCAATAGCAACCTGACTAGAATTGTTCTCGGATAGGCCCCTGGTGGAGGAGGTTTTGATGGCACTCTGTGCGCCCTCTCTACTTCAAATAGATTAGATAGATATTGTTTATCAATTTTTTTAATATCCAGCTTTTAACAAACCCTCGGCAATCTTCTCCTAATTCTTCTGGGATCCCAACTATTCTTACATTTAGGGTACGTTCACACGGGCAAATTTTTTTTGCGGGTTTTCCGCTGTGTATTTGAAAGGGGGCAGGCTCTTCTCGGCTGTCCGCAGCAGATTTTCCACAGCAGAATTTAAGCTGTGGAAAATCCACCACAAGCCCATTGAAGTCAGTAGGGACTGTGGCGGAATTTCCGCAGCGTAAATTCCACCGCGGAAAATCTGCTGCGGACAGCCAAGAAGAGCCCGCCCCCTTTCAAATACACAGTGGAAAACCTGAAAAAAATCAGCTCGTGTGAACGTACCCTTAATCGTCTTCCTTTATCCTCTAGATCCCTCACTTTGGCATTAAGTTCCTGACACATCTCTGACAATTTGCCTACCTCTCTCTCTAACTCATCTGTCTTGTGTTCTATCCCTTTGGCTTTATCTTCTACCTCATTCAGCCTTTCTCTAATTTTTTCGAAGTCCTGTCTTAATATTACAGTATCCTCTCTTACTTCCCCTATCTGATTTTGAACCTCCCTTATTGCTTCATTTGTTTGAAGCGACTGACCAATAGCAGATCGGGGGCCTGAGAGTTAAACTTCAGTTCCCCCGTTCTGCCCACCCACAGATGTGCAGACAGAACGGGGGAAACTGTCCTGTGACCAGAGGTCACTTACCATCTCTGGCGGTGGAGGCGACGATCGGCGGCGGAGATCGGAGGGAGGCGATGACGTGTGTCTGGCTCCCTGGCGCGGCATGCTGCAGACTACGGTGAGTTGGTGGTCAGTAGCAACATCTGGAGGGCTTCAGTTTGAGACCACTATACAATGGTCTCTAAACTGTAACCATACAGATGTTGCAAAATTACAACTCTCAGCATGCTCAGACAGCTGTTTGCTGTTTGGGCATTCTGGGATTTGTAGTTTTGCAACATCTGGAGAGCCACAGTTTGGAGATCACTGTGCGGTGGTTTCTAAACTGTGGCCCTCTAAATTTTGCAAAATTACAACTCCCAGCATGCACAAACAGCAAATGGCTTTCTCGCCATGCTGGGAGTTGTAGTTGCGTACCTGCAGCTGTTGTATAACTACATCTCCCAGTATGCCCTTCTGCGATCAGTACATGCTGGGAGTTGTAGTTTTTGCAACAGCTGAAGGCACACTGGTTGGAAAATACAGAGTTAGATTACAGAAGTTAACTGAAGGTTTTCAAGCCAGTGTGCCTCCAGCTGTTGCAAAAGTACAACTCCCAGCATGCACGGTCTGTCAGTGCATGTTGGGAGTTGTAGTTTTGCAACAGCTGAAGGTTTGTCCCCCATGTTAATGTACAGGGTACATTCACAGGGGCGGGTTTACACTGAGTTCCCTGCTTCAAGTTTGAGCTGCGGCAAAGAAACTCACCGTGAAACCCCTGCCAGTGTGAATGTACCCTAAAAATACTACACTACACTAACACATAATAAAGGGTAAAACACTACATATACACCCCCTTACACTACATATACACCCCCTTACACCCCCCCAATAAAAATGAAAAATGAACGGTTTTGCACGGCAGTGTTTCCAAAATGGAGCCTCCAGCTGTTGCAAAACAACAACTCCCAGCATTTCCGGACAGCCACTAACTATCCAAACATGCTGAGAGTTTAGCAACAGCTGAAGGCACTCTGTTTTGGAATCACTGGCCTGGTATTCCCTTAATTCCACCCCTATGCAATCCCTAATTTAATCCTCAAATGCGCATGGCGCTCTCTCACTTCGGAGCCCTGTCGTATTTCAAAGAAACAGTTTAGGGCCACATATGGGGTATTTCCGTACTCGGGAGAAATTGCTTACAAATTTTGGGGGGCTTTTTCTACTTTTACCCCTTATGAAAAAAGGAAAAGTTGGGGTCTACACCCTCCTGTTAGCGTAAAAAAATTTTAAAAATTACACTAACATGCTGGTGTTGCCCTTTACTTTTTATTTTCACAAGAGATAAAAGGAAAAAAAGACCCCCAAAATTTGTAACACAATTTCTTCTGAGCACGGAAATATCTCATATGTGGGCGTAAAATGATCTGCGGGCGCACAACAAGGTTCAGGAGTGAGAGCGCACTATGTACATTTCAGGCCTAATTTGGTGATTTGCAAAGGTGTGGCTGATTTTACAGCGGTTCTGACATAAACGCAAAAAAATAAATACCCACATGTGACCCCATTTTGGAAACTACACCCCTCACGGAACGTGACAAGGGGTATAGTGAGCCTTAAGACCCCACAGGTGTTTGATTAATTTTCGTTAAAGTTGGATGGAAAAACAAAAAAATATTTTTTTTAACTAAAATGCAGGTGTTACCCTAAATTTTTCATTTTCAAAAGGGAAAATAGGAAAAAAGCCTCCAAAAATGTGTAACCCCATTTCTTCTGAAGGACATACCCCATATGTGGAAGTAAAGTGCTCTGGGGGGGAAATACAATGCTCAGAATAGAGGAATCTCCATTGGGCTTTTGGCGAGAAAATTTACCCGGAATTGAAGGCATTGTGTGTTTACAAAGTGGTGCCAGAACAATGGACCTCCCCCCCACATGTGACCCCATTTTGGAAACTACACCCCTCACAGAATGTTATGAGGGGTACATGTGGGGGGATCCACTGTTTTGGCACCATGGAGGGCTTTGTACACGCACAAGGCCCCCAACTTCTATTCCAGCCAAATTCTCTCTCCAAAAGATCAATGGCGCTCGTTCTCTTCTGAGCATTGTAGTGTGCCAGCAGAGCACTTCATGTCCACACATGTTGTATTTCCATACCCAGGAAATTACTAATTTTGGGGGGCATTTTCTCCAATTACCCCTTGTAAAAATGTAAAATTTGGGGAAAAAACAGCATTTTAGTGAAAACTTCATTTACACATCCAACTTTAACGAAAAGTCGTCAAACACATGTGGGGTGTTAAGGCTCACTGGACCCCTTGTTACATTCCCTGAGGGGTGTAGTTTCCAAATAGTATGCCATGTGAGTATTTTTTTTTTTGCTGTTCTGGCACCATAGGGGCTTCCTAAATGTGACATGCCCCCCAAAAACTATTTCAGAAAAACTCACTCTCCAAAATCCCATTGTCGCTCCTTCCCTTCTGAGCCTTGTAGTGCACCCACAGAGCACTTGACATACACATATGATATATTTCCTTACTTGAGAGAAATTGGGTTACACATTTTAGGGTGATTTCTCTCCTTTTACTCCTTGTAAAAAATTCTAAAACTGGGTCTACAAGAACATGAGTGTTAAAAATGAAGATTTTGAATTTTCTCCTTCACTTTGCTGCAATTCCTGTGAAACACCTAGAGGGTTAACGCACTTTTTGAATGTCATTTTGAATACATTGAGGGGTTAAGCTGTTATAATGGGGTAATTTATGGGGTAGTTCTAATATGAAGGCCCCTCAAATCCACTTCAAAACTGACCTGGTCCCTGAAAAATTCAGATTTTGAAAATTTTGTGAAAAATTGGAAAATTGCTCCTGAACTTTGAAGCCATCTGATGTCTTCAAAAAGTAAAAACATGTCAACTTTATGATGCAATCATAAAGTAGACATATTGTATATGTGAATCAATATATAATTTATTTGGGATGTCCATTTTCCTTATAAACAGAGTTTCAAAGTTCAAAAAATACAAAATTGTACAATTTTTCATAAAATTTTGGAATTTTTCACCAAGAAATGATGCAAGTATCGACAAAATTTTACCACTAACATAAAGTAGAATATGTCACGAAAAAACTCTCTCGGAATCAGAATGAATTGTAAAAGCATCCCAGAGTTATTAATGCTTAACCTCTTAAGGACCAAGGACATACTGGTACGTCCTGAGTCCTTTCCCTTTCTATAACGTGGGGCGGGGCGGGCCCGGCCGGTTGTTAGAGGCCGGGACCTGTGGCTAATAGCGCGTGGCAATGATCGCGACCGTGACCGCGGGCTGCAAGTGTTATGTCAGAGGGAGGAAGCACCCTCTGTCTTCCCTGCAGCACCCAGCAGCGTAATCACGAGGTCCTGTGTGTGATCCCTGTCGGGCGGGGACCTGCCGCACTGCCGGGACTGAAGAAAACTTTGGTCCGGCAGTTTAACCCTTACAGCCATAGGGAGTTTTGACAGAGGGAGGGGGCTCCCTCTGTCTCTCTCCTGTAGCTCTTGGCAATGATCGCGGGGTGCTGCTGGTTACCTAGGAGCATCAGGTCTGCCCTGGTTATTGCCTGTCAGGATGTGCCAGAGGCATTTATAAAATAAATATTATCAAAAATAAAAATGCATAATGTGTAGGATCACACGGCGCACATCCGCAGCATATTACATGCTGTGGATGCCTGCCAGCAGTCACAATAATGAACTCCCTGCTGTGGCTAGGTAGCTTTGTGTGTCCACTCATAGCGGCGGAATTCCCGCCGGTATCCATGAGCGGACACATTGAGCTACCCAGCCACAGTAGTGATCTCATCCCTGTGACTGTCGGAGGGCATCCGCGGTGTGAAATAAGCCGCGGATGTGCTCTATGTAACCCTACACAGCGTCCTGTTCATACTGCATTTCAGCAGTATGTTACAGCCATGCGTCACTGCTAGCAGACCAGGGACCGAACAGAGCGGTCCCTGGTCCAGCCAATACAATTGTAGGAGTGTGGTATTGTTCTGCCAGCTCCGATCCTTTGCAGGCATGGAATGGGGAATTGGTCCTACCAGTTGGTCAGGCAACTAGATATGGCCTAAATTGGGGTACTGCCCAGCCTGGGACGAACAGCGTGAAAAAATGAGCGCATTTCCTCCATTTTCAAAAGCGACTTACCAAAATGATGTCCCACAAATAAAGAATTTGTGGGAAAAAAAGCTAATTTCTTTTTTTTCCCCACTGACTTTGAAATAATTCTAGATACACATTAAGGGCTCAACATACTTACTGTTGCCCTAGGTGAATACTTTTGGGGGCCTAGTTTAGCAAATGGGGTCACTTCTGGGGGTGCAGTATTGTTCTGACAGCTGGAATGCTTTGCAAGATGAAGTGCGGCCTATAATTTGTATAATGATATCCTGAAAGCCAAATGGGGCTCCTTTCCTTTTGGGTCCCACCATGTGGCCATGCAACCAAATATGGTCTAAATGGGGGTATTACCGAACACGGAACAAACAGCATAATAAAATATGGGGCACATTTTCTACTTTTCAGATGCAATGTACAAAAATATGTCCCACAAATGATGCATTTGTGAAAAAAAAGAACATTAAAGTTTTTACACTGACTTTGTAACCATTCCAACCACACAAAAAGGACTCAATGTACTCACTTTTGGTCAGGGTGAATACTTTAGGGGGTGTAGTTTCCAAAATGGGGTCACTTGTGGGGTTCTGTATGGTTCTGGCAGCTAAAACAATTTGCAGGCATGAAGTGCAGCCTATAATCCATTCAGCCTAAAATGATGCCCTGAAAGCCAAATGGCGCTCCACTTCTTCTGGGTCCTACCACACGGAAAAGGAACCAAATATGGCCTAAGTGAGGATATTTCCAAACACAGGCCGAGCAGCTTAATTAAATATAGGGTGCATTTCTTTCAATATCAGAAGTGATGTACAAAAATATATTACAAAAATTATGCATTTGTGAAAAAAAGCAAATTTTGAATTTTTAACACTGACTTTGTAATAATTCCTGCAAAAAAAAACTATGGTGTTAAAATACTCACAGTGAATTCCTTCAGAGGTCTAATTTTTTGAATGGGGTCATTTGGGGCAGGGGGTCCTATGTTCTACCCCCTTCAAATTTCTGCAAACCTTGCATACCACAAAAAAAAAAAGATGTACTTTTCAAAAAAAAAATTATTTTGAAGTTACATTTTTGGCCTCTAATTCATTTAAAATGTTATTTAAAAACAAAAGAAATGCTTTCAAAATAAAGTAGACATCTGAAAGTGTATGATTCATAAACTATTTGGTCAAAGTATAAATATTTGCAACCCATTAGTGTTAAAATAGCAAAAAAATTGTAATTTAACCCCTTAAGGACCAGGCCATTTTACACCTTAGGACCAGAGCGTTTTTTGAACATCTGACCACTGTCACTTTAAGCATTAATAACTCTAAGACGCTTTTACCTTTCATTCTGATTCCAAGATTGTTTTTTCGTGACATATTCTACTTTATGTTATTGGTAAAATGTTGTCGATACTTGCATCGTTTCTTAGTGAAAAATTCCAAAATTTGATGAAAAAATTGAAAATTTTGCATTTTTCTAACTTTGAAGCTCTCTGCTTGTAAGGAAAATGGATATTCCAAAGAATGTTTTTTTATTCACATATACAATATGTCCACTTTATGATTGCATCATAAAATTTACGATTTTTTACTTTTGGAAGACACCAGAGGGCTTCAAAGTTCAGCAGCAATTTTCCAATTTTTCACAAAATTTCCAAAATCACAATTTTTCAGGGACCAGTTCAGGTTTGAAGTGAATTTGAAGGGTCTTCATATTAGAAATACCCCATGAATGACCCCATTATAAAAACTGCACCCCCAAAAGTATTCAAAATTACATTCAGTAAGCGTTTTAACCCTTTAGGTGTTTCACAGGAATAGCAGCAAAGTGAAGGAGAAAATTCACAATCTTCATTTTTTACACTTGCATGTTCTTGTAGACCCAATTTTTGAATTTTTACAAGGGGTAAAAGGAGAAAATGTATACTTATATTTGTAGCCCAATTTCTCTCGAGTAAGCACATACCTCATATGTCTATGTAAAGTGTTCGGCGGGCACAGTAGAGGGCTCAGAAGCGAAGGAGCGACGAGGGGATTTTGGAGAGTACGTTTTTCTGAAATGGTTTTTGGGGGGCATGTTGCATTTAGGAAGCCCCTATGGTGCCAGAACAGGAAAAAATACCCACATGGCATACCATTTTGGAAACTAGACCACTTGAGGAACGTAACAAGGAATAAAGTGAGCCTTAATACCCCACAGGTGTTTCACGACTTTTGCATATGTAAAAAAATGTTAAAAAAATGTCACTAAAATGTGTGTTTCCACCCAAATTTCACATGTATGCAAGAGTTAATAGCAGAAAATACCCCCCAAAATTTGTAACCCCATCTCTTCTGAGTATGGAGGTACCCCATAAGTTGACCTGAAGTGTACTACGGGCGAACTACAATGCTCAGAAGAGAAGGAGTCATATTTGGCTTTTGGCATATTTGGCATATTTGAGAGCAAATTTTGCTCAGGGGGCATGTCGCATTTAGGAAGCCCCTATGGTGCCAGGACAGCAAAATAACCCCCACATGGCATACCATTTTGGAAACTAAACCCCTTGAGGAACGTAACATGGGGTACAGTGAGCATTTACCCCCCACTGGTGTCTGTCAGATCTTTGGAACAGTGGGCTGTACACAATTTTTAATTTGCGCAGCCCACTGTTCCAAAGATCTGTCAGACACCAGTGGGGGGTAAATTCTCACTGCACCCCTCATTACATTCCGTGAGGGGTGTAGTTTCCGTAATGGGGTCACATGTGAGGTTTTGTTTTTTTTGCGTTTGTCAAAACCGCTGTAACAATCAGCCAGCCCTGTGCAAATCACCTCAAATGTACATGGTGCACTCTCCCTTCTGGGCCTTGTTGTGCGCCCCCAGAGCACTTTGCGCCCACATATGGGGTATCTCCGTAGTCGGGAGAAATTGCATTACAAATTTTGGGGGGCGTTTTTCCCTTTTACCTCTTGTGAAAATGAAAAATATGGGGCAACACCAGCATGTTAGTGTAAAAAAATTTATTTTTTTACACTAACATGCTGGTGTAGACCCCCAACTTCACCTTTTCATGAGGGGTGAAAGGAGAAAAAGCCCCCAAAATTTGTTAAGAAATTTATCCCGAGTAAGGCGATACCCCATATGTGGCCCTAAACTGCTGCCTTGAAATACGACAGGGCTCCAAAGTGAGAGCGCCATGCGCATTTGAGGCCTAAATTAGGGACTTGCATAGGGGTGGACATAGGGGTATTCTACGCCAGTGATTCCCAAACAGGGTGCCTCCAGCTGTTGCAAAACTCCCAGCATGCCTGGACAGTCAACGGCTGTCCGGCAATACTGGGAGTTGTTGTTTTGCAACAGCTGGAGGCTCCATTTTGGAAACAGTGGCGTACCAGACGCTTTCATTTTTATTGGGGAGGGGAGGGGGGCTGTGTAGGGGTATGTGTATATGTAGTGTTTTTTTACTTTTTATTTTATTTTGTGTTAGTGTAGTGTAGTGTTTTTAGGGTACAGTCACATGGGCGGGGGATTACAGCGAGTTTGAGCTGCCACGCAAAATTTGCTCCATCGCAAACTTGCAGCCTGATACTCACTGTAAGCCCCCTGCCCATGTGAATGTATCCTGTACATTCACAGTGGGGGGGGACCTCCAGCTGTTGCAAAACTACAACTCCCAGCATGCACAGTCCATCAGTGCATGCTGGTAGTTATAGTTTTGCAACAGCTGGAGGGACACGGGTTGGGAAACACTGAGTTAGGAAACAGACAATGTTTCCCAACCAGTGTGCCTCCTGTTGTTGCAAAACCACAACTCCCAGCATTCTCAGGCATGCTGGGAGTAGTAGTTCGGCAACATCTTTAGAGCTAGATGTTGCCGAACTACAACTCCCAGCATGCTTGGAGTTGTAGTTTTGCAACATCTGGAGGACTAGTTTGCAGACCACTAATACAGTGGTTCCCAATCTGTGCCCTTCCAGATGTTGCAAAACTACAACTCCCAGTATGCCAAAACTGTCCAGGCATGCTGGGAGTTGTAGTTCTGCAACATCTGAAGGGCCAGATGTTGCAGAACTACAACTCCCAGCATGCCTGGACAGTAAGGGCATGCTGAGGATGTGTAGTTTTGCAACATCTGGAAGGGCACATCTGGAAGGTCTCCAAACTGTGGACCTCCAGATGTTGCAAAACTGCAACTCCCAGCATGCCCAGACGCCAAGGGCTGTCTGGGCATGCTGGGAGTTGTAGTTTACAGGGTCCCATTACAGCAATGCATGTCGCTTTACGGCGATGTGCATTGCTGTAAAGGGCCCGACCGCGGCTGAAGATCTACTCACCTGTCGCCGCCGCCGTCTCCGCTGCCAGGATCCGGGTCTTTAGGGACGAGGTAAATACCGGGGCTGGTCCCCAGCACTCCCCCGTCCCCCGCCGCGTCCTCTGGTCTTCCTCCCGTCCTCTCCGGACTTCAAGGGGCCGGGCAGGACGGGAGGAAGTAACCGCCCCCCCCCCCCTGCGATTGGTCGGTTAACTAACCGACGGATCGCAAGGGATCGGAGGAGGTGGCCGGCTTGCCACCTCGCTCCTAGGCTCCAGCATGGTCCTGGCTGTCTGTGACAGCCGGGATCATGCGAAATTACCGGGCGGTCGGGTCCCAGAGACCCGATCAGCCCGGTATCGCCGCAGATCGCAAGGGCGATTTCCCTACATGGCCCCCCTCTGCGTTTGCCCTGGATGCCTGCTGAAGGATTTCAGCAGGCATCCAGTTCCGATCTCTGCCCGGCGAGCGGCAAAGACCGGAAAATGCCATGACATTGTGGAGCGTCATTGGTCCTTAAAGCCCAGGGTGCCATGACGTTCCACAACGTCATTGGTCCTTAAGAGGTTAAGCATTAAAGGGGTATTCCAGGAAAAAACTTTTTTTTATATATATCAACTGGCTCCAGAAAGTTAAACAGATTTGTAAATTACTTCAATTAAAAAATCTTAATCCTTTCAGTACTTATGAGCTTCTGAAGTTAAGGTTGTTCTTTTCTGTCTAAATCCTCTCTAATGACACATGTCTCGGGAAACACCCAGTTTAGAAGCAAATCCCCATAGCAAACCTCTTCTAAACTGACAGGTGTCATCAGAGAGGATTTAGACAGAAAAGAGCAACTTTAACTTCAGATGCTCAAAAGTACTGAAAGGATTAAGATTTTTTAATAGAAGTAATTTACAAATCTGTTTAACTTTCTGGAGCAAGTTGATATATATAAAAAACTTTTTTCCTGGAATACCCCTTTAATAACTCTGGGATGCTTTTACTTATAAATTTAATTCTGAGATAGTTTTTTCGTGACATATTCTACTTTATGGTAGTGGTAAATTTTCGTTGATACTTGCATCATTTCTTGGTGAAAATTTCAAAAATTTGATGAAAAATTTGATGAAAAATTTTGCATTTTTCTAACTTTGAAGCTCTCTGCTTGTAAGGAAAATAGACATTCCAAATACATTTTATATTGATTCACATATACAATATGTCTACTTTATGTTTGCATCATAAAGTTGACATGTGTTTACTTTTGGAAGACATCCGAGGGCTTCAAAGTTCAGAAGCAATTTTCCAATTTTTCACAAAATTTTCAAAATCGGAATTCTTCAGGGACCAGGTCAGTTTTAAGTGGATTTGAAGGGCCTTCAAATTAGAAATACCCCACAAATGACCCCATTATAAAAACTTCACCCCTCAAAGTATCCAAAATGACATTCAGTAAGTTTGTTAATCCTTTAGGTGTTTCACAGGAATAGCAGCAAAGTGAAGGAGAAAATTCAAAATCGTCATTTTTTACACTCGCATGTTCTTGTAGACCCAGTTTTTTTTATTTTTACAAGTGGTAATAGGAGAAAAAGCCCCCCAAAATTTGTAACCCAATTTCTCTCGATTAAGGAAATACCTCATATGTTTATGTCAAGTGTTCGGCGGGCGCAGTAGAGGGCCCAGAAGGGAAGGAGCAACAATGGGATTTTGGAGAGTGAATTTTGCAGAAATGGTTGTTTGGGGGGCATGTCACATTTAGGAAGCCCCTATGGTGCCAGAACAGCAGAAAAACCCCACATGGAATAACATTTTGGAAACTACACCCCTCAAGGCACGTAACAAGGGGTCCAGTGAGCCTTAACACCTCACAGGTGTTTGACGATTTTTCATTAAATTCGGATGTGTAAATGAAAAAAAAAAATTTTTCACTAAAGTGCAGTTTTTTTCCCAAATTTACAATTTTTTACAAAAGGTAATGGGAGAAAATGCCCCCCAAAATTTGTAACCCTATCTCTTCTGAGTATGGAAATACCCCATGTTACGACGTAAAATGCTATGCTAGCGCACTACAATGTTCAGAAGAGAAGCAGCGCCACTGAGCTTTTGGAAAGCAAATTCGTTTGGAATGATAGTCAGGGGCCATGTGCGTTTACAAAGCCCCCCGTGGTGCCAGAACAGTGGACCCCCCCACATGTGACCCCATTTTGGAAACTACACCCCTCACAGAATGTAATAAGGGGTGCAGTGAGGGTTTACACCCCACTGGTGTTTGACAGATCTTTGGAATAGTGGGCTGTGCAAATGAAAAATTTTATTTTTCAGTTTCGCGGACCACTGTTCCAAAAATCTGTCAGACACCTGTGGGGCGTAAATGCTCACTGCACCCCTTAATACATTACATGAGGGGTGTAGTTTCCAAAATGGGGTCAAATGTGGGGGGTCCATTGTTCTGGCACTATGGGGGCTTTGTAAACACACGTGGCCTTCAATTCTGGACAAATTTTCTCTTCAAAATCCCAATGGCGCTCCTTTTCATTTTCCCACCATTGCCCGCTGCCTCTGGAGGGGTAAGTGGACGTCAGCGTTCGGTCCCCTTCGGTTCCCCGTTCTGCCCCGCCTATTGTGGGTGGACAGGACGGGGAAAACGAAAGTTAACCCCCCCCCCCCCGCCCCCGATCTGCTATTGGTGGTCGCATCTAGACCACCAATAGCAGGGATAGGAGGGGTGGCACCTCTGCCACCTCACTCCTATCCCTCCAGGGTGATCGTAGGTGTCTTAGACAACCGCGATCCCCCTTATATTCTGGGTCACCGGGTCACCATAGACCCGTAATGACCCAGAATCGGCGCAAATCGCAAGTGTGAATGCCCCCTAGGCATTTGCGTGGGGTGCCTGCTGATCGATATCAGCAGTCACCCGGTCCCTGCCCGGCGCGCGGCAGGGACCGAAATTCCCACGGGCGTAGGGATACGCCCTCTGTCCTTAAGTACCCGGACGCAAGGACGTATGCATACGTCCTTCGTCCTCCACAGGTTAAGGTGT
Source organism: Hyla sarda (assembly GCF_029499605.1). Lineage (NCBI taxonomy): Eukaryota > Metazoa > Chordata > Amphibia > Anura > Hylidae > Hyla > Hyla sarda. The sequence continues at coordinate 230,021,427 of NC_079191.1, forward strand.
TAAAAACACCAGAGTCTATCATTAAATATTAGAGCACGGAAAAGGAATAGTTATCCCTGGAAATTACAATGCGTCAATTCTAAAGTTCATCAATTAATTGCAGCTTTTATGCAGATGTTATATATTAGGTATCATAGCCGAAAGTTAATATTAGGACTCCAGGGTCTGATGTTAGATGTTAAAACACAAAAAGAGAGGAATTGATCAAGGATTATAGCACAATAGTTCCAGAGGTGAAAGCCAAATTAGCAAGTCGAATTATTAACTATTAGTGAAGATTTTAAATTATAGCCAAAAGTTAATGTTAATATGTCAGAATCCCCCACAATTATAGGTATTCAGCTTTGGCAAATTTCTGTTATACCAATCCTTAAGCTCTTCAGAACGTAGGGCGTTTGCATATGCCCTGCATCCCGAGTCCAGTGGGAATTCCGGTCCTCACCGCTAGCCGGTTGGGGACCGTACCGGGATGCCTGCTGAAATCATTCAGCAGGCATCCCGGCACATTGCCGAGGTTGGTCCTGAGACCCCCCATGTCGGCGATCGCAGAAAATCGCATGTCAATTCAGACATGCGATTTTCTGCTATTTACGGGCTGATTGGGTCTCTGGTGCCCTGATCGCCTGGAAAATAGGGATGATCGGAGCTGTCAGTGACAGCCCCGATCATCCTGAGGGATAAGAGTGAGGTTGCAGGGCTGCAATCTCCTTCTGTCCCCTGCCATTAGGTCAGCAATGAATGCTGACCAATGGCAGTGGAAGATGGGGGTTGCCATGGAAACCCTCCGCTCTGCCAACCCCTGGATGTTGGGCAGAACAGGGGAAGAAGATGGTACCTGAAGAGAAGATGCCATGGGGACCACCGATCATCGGTGACAGCAGCGGAGATCAGCGGCGCAGGTAGGGAAGCAACGGTGGGGGGGGGAGGAAGGTAGCAGTAAAGCGATATTTACTGCTGCCCTTCTAGTGGTTGCCAAACTGCAACTCCCAGCATGCCCAGACCTCCAAAGGCTGTCTGGGCATGCTGGGAGTTGTAGTTTTGCAACATCTGGAGGAACACAGTTTGGAGACCATGATTACAGTGGTGCCCAAACGGTAGACCTCCAGATGTTGCAAAA